>NC_140510.1:51313650-52563650 GCF_964339955.1 Pipistrellus hanaki | reverse complement strand
TAAACAGTTTACTCAAAGATGTCTTCTTTTCCAGCCCTGGGCCCTGATAAGTCAGCTCCACAGTTTTATTGGTTTCTATTTTGAACTTCAAGTGCTGATTTGTGCAAAAAATAAACAAATACAGACATTCTCTCAATAAATATTTTGACAGTTCTGTAAGAAGTTATTTCAGCAGTCGCCAACCTTTCGGACCTCACGGACCACCAGGGGTCTGTGGACCATCATTGGCCCGCTGCTCCAAAGGTTTCCTTAAACCAGCAGCCACCAACCTTGGGGACCTCATAGACCACCATATGGCAACTGCCGACTTATTTCAAATCTGACATAGTACACAATCATCTGCTAATGATCTCCAATAAGCTAAACAATAAGGAAAATTTACAAGCA
The DNA here is from genome assembly GCF_964339955.1 of Pipistrellus hanaki. Classification (NCBI taxonomy): domain Eukaryota; kingdom Metazoa; phylum Chordata; class Mammalia; order Chiroptera; family Vespertilionidae; genus Pipistrellus; species Pipistrellus hanaki. Next base: position 52,563,263 of record NC_140510.1, on the reverse strand, counting down.
ACTTTAAAAAAAAAAAGTTCAAGCCAGAACTTATTAAGAAAGAGCCATTTCTTGACTCTAAAGAGATCTTTGCAAAACAAGCTGCATCTAATAGTTTGTTGAGGTGTCACTCACATAGGATCAATAATTCATTAAGTGGTATTTTGAATTTATGTAACTCCTGAAGTGTTCACTTAATATTTTAGGCATAACTAACTCCTCTGAAAGTATTTTATCTATTTATTTCAGGAACTCTATACTCCCACAAATTTCAAATAAATATGTCAATCTTCCTTTTATTTAGAAAATAATGAAGTCCAAATCAATTGACTTCAAAATCATAATAACTGAAATTCAATGCCTTGAAGATATTCAGACAAAAGTAAATGAAGAAAAGTGAATAAAAATCCACTCACAGTAAGAGGCAAAAATGTTCTGGTTTCATTAAACACTAGTGGCCCAGTGCACGCCTTCATGCACATTGAAAGGAAATTAATTAGAAGAAGTATTTTAATATCACTGTTCACCCTTTCTTTATAATAGAAGTGTCAACCAAATTCACAGTCAACAATGACAGATAGAAACACATGCGTGTGATTGGCGCCAGCAAGAGCTTTACATGTATTGTGCTTGTGTGAGTCAGCTTAGCCTTTTATACATATAGAATAAACTTGCTTAATTAGACCTGCTTTCTGATGTAGCTAAACTTTTTCCAGCCCAGTGAAGCACCCCAACTTCTCTTTCAGGTAATTGTCATCAACACAGCAGTAAATAACACAAAGCAGATTATTATTATAGACCATGCAGGGAGAACAAAGGGTAAAATATTTAACTGCAGTAGTGTCTGACTATATTCTGTGCAGTGAGAAAACCTGAAATCATTTTCAAGGTCCACCATTTCTTATTTCTTTTCAATAAGGTCAAGTTTCTAGGTTTTCTAAATCTCCGTTTTCTGGCTAATGAAAAGAAAATAGGATTCCAATGAGTCTCCTTTCTACCTACTCCAGGACTTCTGTGAGGATCAAATGAAATGAGGCACAAGAAAACGCATCACAGACACTTTTAAAGTGTGAGATGTCTGCACCTGGCTATAAACAAGTCATGTTCCTGGGCTGAAGAAACTGCAAGGAGGCTAGTTGTCGCTAGGGAGATGAAGCCAGGCATTGCTACGTGACATCATTACCCGGAAGGACACTTGGCATATTAGCTTTTTATATAAATAGATTATATATATATAGTGTGTGTGTGAATTATTTCTCCCAAGGAGTCATTTTACAACTATAAAGCATATTTTTGTAACACTGCTGGGGTTATTTACGAATTTCATATACTTGTTTTCAAATAATTAAAAAATATCTGGTCACAAAGGAATTGGTAGTACAACATATACTGATTTTATATAAAGGGAAACAGTCCTATCAATTGAGCACCTATCTTTTGGATAATCCATCAGCTTGTCTGTGCTCCTGTGTTACTGAAGTCATGCTCTCAAACTGCCACTTCTTCCATCAGAAACCAGAAGAAGGATGTGCCCACAGTCTATCACTGCATGTCTAGCCAGGACTTTTGAGGAGTGCCATAAAAAAATGAGTCTGACCACAAGTAGAGATGCTAGGCTCCTTCTGTACTTCTCACTACAGGCTAATTCAGACTGGAGCATCTGTTACACATCTGTTATTTGGTTCAGTATTTTCTGCCTTTAATGTTTAGGCAGCCTGCAGGGTCATGAGTACAGTAAACTGCTAAGTGTGGGGCTCATAAATTTTGTGAATTGTTGATGCCCAAATGATAAATCCAGATCGGCTTCTCTTCTATCATAGGCTAGTTTCATTAGTAGTCATTCCCATAGTAGCCTTGGTATAACATAATTAGGAAAATTAACTTGCTAGTAAAAAAATGTAATACTTAATAAGTTACATATTTGGATTTGGGATTAACCATAATTTTGGATGAGCCATATCAATGCTACTTTTTGCAGAGAGGGAAATTGAGTTACCTACATATACAAAAATGTGCACTCAGGCCTCAAGAGCCATAATAAATGCTTAACAGATGTGTGTTATTTATGAAAAGTGGAATCAGAGTCTAGGCTTTAGAAAGGTTCTTCAGTTATTCAAACAGGACAGAATATAAAGAAAAGAACCTTCTCTCTCCCTGGGTTCCCAACTTAAGCCAACATCACACTTTAAGGAGCCCAGTACAACGGAGGAGGAACTGTGGTGATGCTTTTTCTGTTCTAAAGAGCTGTTACAGATGAAGCTCGGTTAGTTCACTTTAAATAACACAGCAAGTGATACACTTGATCTGCTTATCATAACCTCCAAACAACAGTAACCTCTAATGAGCCCCACGCGTAGGTTAGAATAATGAGAGCATCTGAAAAAATGGGGAAGAAAGATGGGTGACTGCTCTCCCCTGCCCTAAAGCAGTCCTCCATGGTGACACAGAGTGAGGGATCAAAGGATGACAGTGAGCTTAATGGGTAAAGTACACATCTATTAATTTTGTAAGGGTGCCCTTACCAATATAACCTGGAACCTCTTTGCCCTTGTATGAGAAACAGAGTGTTAGATCCATGCACACAGAAGGCAATCCATTTTCAATACAGTCAAAATGTGTTCTATTTACTGACTCAGGATGGTTTAAAGAAGCTTCGACAATCACTACAGGTCTTGTCCTAAGGAGGAAATAAAATTAGCAATATTAACCACAGAATTATTTTTCCTAAGGAAAAGAATTGCACCTGTCAGTTTCCATTGACTAAGTAATTTCATGGAATTGTTTTATTAACAGTATGTGCATATAATCTCTAATTAAATTTCCATGCATGAATCAAGAGGGATTCTCATAAAATATTGACTTTATGTCTGACTCTATTAATTATATCTATATAAGGTGGAAAAAGTATCCTAAAGTTCAATAATTAAATTTTGGGTTAACTAAAAGAGGGTTATAAGGTCACCACCATTGCTGATTTTAAAAATTGCCTCCCATCATTTACAATTAAGCCCAATTGTCGTTAAGCAGCAAAATGTATCAACCTTACCTTAGCAACACAGCAGAATCAGACCGAAAAGCACCAACTGCTATATCTGGAGAATAAAACAAACAAACACTGAATAATGATCATCAGTCATTAGTCAAAGAGAATTACTTTCAGTCAGAAATACTTACATATCACCTTTTGACTATATCAAAACACTATTTATAGAAAATTAATTAGAAAAGATATGCTTACATCTTAAGATTTATTCCACATTTGTCTGAATCTACTCAGTTGCAATGACATTCATCCCTTTATAATATAAACATAATGTGATATAAAATGAAAATCTGATTTGTTAGAAACATTCACCAAGAAATCTTTCAAATTACAAAAAAGAGAACCCACAAAAACAGTCTTCTTTCTTTTCATCATCATACTAGAGGCCTGGTGCATGACATTCCTGCACTTGGGGGTGGGGGTTCAGTCCAGCCTTTTATTGTATAGGATGGTTCATTTACTTTTATGGTTGTTTTTAATTTTATAAAGAATAAGGAATGAAGTTAAATAACTAATATGTAAAGCTAAGGAATTACTTAACTATTTCAAAGACATCCTTGAATTCAAAAAAGCTTTAAAAATGAAGGGAAAAGTTATCAGTAAATCAGAACTCTCTTATGTACTTCTCAGTAAATAGGATCCTCAACAGAGCATATCCCAAAATAAAAAACAAGGCAAATTTTATACTCACCCATATATCCATTATTATCTGCATCAATTTGCCCAGATATGGACTGTCCAAACATACTTAAGGATTTGCTGATTTGAAGCCCTTCAATTCTCTAAAAAAAAAAAACCAGATAAGTTGAGTGAGAAGTGATTTTGAACACCCTCTATCCTAGAGAACCAATGATTTAGTTAAAAAGCCTTCCCATGCCCTGGCACATTTATGAACAAAATACATTTTAGCTAAGTCAAACACTTGTATCTCAGAGAAACAAAATTTTCCAGCTTTCCCTAGGCAGCTGACATCTAAGAAATTATTTTGTGAGTAAAGAGAAGTCATGTAGTACAGATCTCCTATAATGGTCCTGACCCCTTTTCCCAGTCTTCTCTTCAGTTCTGTGTTCATTTCCCTGACCAACATGAACTACCAAACAATTAATCTGGAAAATAAGACATTTCTAGTCACTCAGTGGAGCCCTCAACTCAGGCTTATGGGGAAAGCCACCCATTAGCAGACTGCATCCTAGCATTTGACAAGGACAACTAAAGTCCTGTGCTTCCTATTCCATGGGCCTCCTTTCATGTCTAGATAGTGATTTAGAAGTATCAGGCTGCCATCCAGACTTAGAAAATCAGCATTTTTTACTAGATAAATACACACCTTTCATGTTAAACATGGAAAACCACATGCCTATTTTTGCCTAATCAGAAATAACATGTTTTCATAAAAGTATCTTTGGAAAAGCTTTTCTTCTCTGCATGTGCATATAGTTGTTTTCTGTGCACTGAAATGGACTATTTTTTTTTTCCAGATTACATAGAAGTGAAATCAGAGTTAGATCAGGCGCTTTATGAAAGTGCTTTCGTCTTACTGCTTTGCACTGAAAGAACACAGAGTAACATATAGAGTGTTTGCTCTCTCTGTGTGTTCTCCACGAAATATGGGGCTTTAGCCACAAGACATGATAGTTAATCAAATCCAAATGGGCTCATTTGGAATAGTATAGATATTACCTCAGAACATAAATGTAATGAAACGCAGAGAGAAATCTTTATAGGTTAATGACAAGATAGGATGGAAGTGAACTAGAACTCTTATTTTTGGGGTGAAAATCGTTCCAAAGACTTATTAATACTCTAACAAATGATACCACCTATTATGGTGATTAAAATGGTGAAATAGAATATTAAGTATTTGAACAAACAAATTAAGAAAAAGAAGTCTCATTAACACCAGAAATGTTAAAGAAACTTTTATTACCAATGCTTCTTTTAGAAAATAGTATCATCTCCTACCTGTGAGAAGACTGATGAGATCCCATCTGCTCCACCATTGTAAATATAAATGGCACCTCGCAAGTCATCTTCCTGTGGAGCTCCAATAGCAACATCTATTCAAGAATGTAAGTGGTGGAAAAATAAATCCTTGATATAAAGAATGCATCTCTGAAAACTAACCTGCATACTCCCCAATCACATTATATAAGACAAGAAACTCCTTATTAAAAAAAAAAAAAAAACAACTAACACTTTTCTCATTAGAAAGAAAAAAAAGATTACAAAATACTAATATCATCACAACAATGCACAGTGTTGTACATGAAAGCCAGTGCATGAGAGAAGCGGAGTAAATGGGTCTGAGAGGCAGTTTAACAGAATGGTTACGGGCATGGGCTCTAGAGCCAGGCCCCTGGGGCAGACCCCAGCATTGCTGCTGTGCTGTTATACTGGACACAATGCTTAACCTCTCTGTGTCTCTCCTGTTCCCTCACCTATAATACAGGGTCATAAAAAACTCAGTCACTCAACAAAGAAGGACATTATTCATCTAAAGTGCTCAGAGCCATACCTAGAATCTAATCATCATCATCTATGAAAAGCATAACCAAAGAATCCTTACTTTGAGTTTTTGAGTTCTAAGATTTACCTTCTTTGCAAAATGACTTCTAAATTAATTTATGTTCCAATGCAAGTGTTTAAGGTATTTGTTCAGGGTATCTGTATACACACACACACACACACACACACACACACACACACATTTCAGAAAATAGACTTGTTATATAAAATAATGACTGCATGACCTTTATGACTTTATTAAGATTCACATCAGATTATGACATCATGCGAAAAGATTTGATCAACTCACATAAAAAAGCCAAGTGAAAATAGAAACTAGGAATGACATGGTTTTTCATTTAAAAAAAAAAAGAAAACAAAAATAAATAGAAAGATTCATGTTCATGAATTGAAAGAATACTGTTCAAATGTCCATATTACTGAAAGCAATATACTAATTATTGCAATCCCTATCAAAATTCCAATGGCATTATTCATAGAATTAGAAAAAAATCCTAAAATTTGTATTGAACCACAAAAGGCCCTGAATAGCCAAAGCAATCTTAAGAAAAACAAATCCAGAGTCATCACACTCCCTGATTTCAAACTGTATTACAAAGCTATAGTAACCAAAACAGTATGATAGTGGCATAAAAACAGACACATAGATCACTGGAACAGAAGAGAGATCCCAGAAATAAATCTACACACACACACACACACACACACACACATATATATATATATATATATATATATATATATATATATATATATAGTTAATGCATTTAAGAAAATACAATGGAGAAACACAGTAATAAATGGTGATGGGAAAACTGGACAGCTACATGAAAAAGAATGAAACTAGACCAACTACCTTATACCATACACAAAAATTAACTCAGAATATCTATCGTAGTATTTTATAAACTCTTCAATGTAAAATGTTATTTGTGTAATCATAATCATAAAAATATCTATCTTTTTGTATTTAATATAGTAAAAAAATCCATAAATGGTAACATTTGTATACCAAATTATACTATCTTACATTTAATGGGGCTCATTGAAAGCATAGGTTCAACAACCCACTAACTTTCTCCTTGCAAAGTAACATTTTAGACATCTAGAAGCACTTAGGCATAAAAAGAAATTAAGGAAGTGAGAATTTACAGTACTCACTTCACTAATTTTTGGTATCCATGTAAGTTTTGACTTAATGCCATATACCAATCATCAATGACTATATAAGAAGACAACACTTAATGCCATATACCAATCATCAATAACTATATAAGAAGACAACACTCTGAAAATAAATATCAAACACTTATTTGCTGAACTCCATGAGTCACACACATCCTTTCAAACCTATTCAATCTTTTTTTTTTTCAAGTCCATTTCCTATTCATCATTTTATGCCCAGTTTTAACAGACATGGTAATCACTCAGGGCTAGATTGGAGAAAGCAAATTTTAAGCAGGAAGGCTAGTAGAAACAAGTACTTCAACAGATGGGCTGATTTCCAGGCAACAGGCACAGTTATGATGGTACCATCTATTCCATTATTGAAATTGGCCCATGTTAGTTGATAGCCACTATTCTTGAGTCTGCTAGTTGCAACCTCACCATTGTTCAGGACTCAGTCATGGGATCCCTCAGATCCTCCCACAATGCTACAGCTGAACAAGGAACTCCTGGTATAGCAGGGTGCTTCCAGAACCCTACACCAGCTCTGCAGACCTCCACTGGGTTTTGTCAGAGTCTTTATTGTACTAACAGTGAAAGAATAAGGCCCAATGAGTCTATGATATACATTTTCCCCACATTTAACATTTCCAAAATCAGAATTCTTTTTACAATAGAAAAATAGTGGGTTACAATTTAATAGCATTTTTTAGGGGCACAAAAAAAAATGCCACTCATAACCAATGGTGCCTTAGAACCAATGTCATATAACAACAGTAAGAATCAATAGCTGACAACTAAGGAGAAGTCAGGTGTGACCAAAAAACAAACAAACAAACAAAACAAAACAAAAAACTAAGCTTACATTCTAGCCCCATTTTCTATAGAAAGACAAACAACATAAAACTTCAATCATATTTTCTTCCACGTACCATTTGAAAAGTGGAAATCAAATGCTAAATTGGATACTTTTACTTACCTTCAAAGCCATCATTATCGATGTCACCAAGATTAACTATAGATTCCCCAAATCTTGCAGCGTATTTGTCACTTCCAACGAGCTCTGCTTCCATTTCATTCATTACTGCTCCCTAGACGGAAAGGGGGAGAGAGGTGTCACTGTAACACTCCCTGACAACTTTCCACATGATTTACTGTTGTAATTGGGTATCGATTTTTTCTTCTTCTAATGCTTCAAACAAGTTGGACAAACTACAGACTGAGCTGTAGCACATACATCTCGGTTCAATTCAATAAATATTTATCAAGCACATGTCAACACAGAATAGTATGATCAGAGCTCAAAGGATATATAAAAAACTGTCAAACCCATGATTCTTCATTTTGAAAAATCCAATACATCATTTTGATAATTCAATTTAGCAAATATTTACCGAGTTCCTACTGCAGGCACTGCACTCTACAGACTGACCAGTGGAAGGGAAGAGGCGGTGTGTTCATATGACACAAGCCCTTTCCTAAAGAAGCCCAGCGTTACAGGAAAGGCGACACATGTAAATGACATAGAAGTACAGACTGCTTGGTAATATCAAAGAGCAAGGAGAGTATATGTAATTGTGAGAGCCAGGAGAGATTTCATAAACAATATTCAAGATAACCATTGAAGGATGGGCATACTCTTGACACACAGAGATCATTACCGGCAAAGCACAAATTCCAAAGAACAGTGTGCATAATGCATGAGAACAAAATATTCAGATTGGATCCTTGTAGGGAGGGACTGTGAACACTGGGGGGAACTGACTCTCAATTTAGGGGACAATAGTACCATACCAGCATTTTTTTACTTTCATCATTAAAATAAGCCTAAGAATCTGTAGTCTCAGAGCTCCGGAATACGATCCTAACACGATCCCCTGAGGGGCCCCCGCGTGGGGCTCCTCAGACTTACTGAGCCGGAGTTGATGTACACGAACACTCTGCCTTCCTCCCTGACGCTGCTCTGCATGGGGGCGCCCACCAGCAGGTCCGAGAAGCCATCCGCGTTGAGGTCCACGGCGCAGATCGAAGCTCCAAAGTAAGAGCCAAGCTGCTCCAAGACAAACCAGACCCGTCACTGAGACAATGGCAGGGCCAGGCACCAAAGCCCGCAGGGGTACCAAAGGCAGAGACATATTACCTTTTTACCTTTCATTTCATGTAAGATCTTTAGTTCCCTTTTATCGATTCTGAATATGTATGCCTGCCGTTGTGGAAAGAATCAGAAAAGGTTAGTTAGACTGTGACATTTTAAAATTACTTTCATTTGATCAAAATACCATTTCTCGTAACTTGTAATTGCTCAAATACAGTTCTAAAAACCCTTTACAGAGGGATCGCAAAGGTTTAGGAAACCACGCTCAGGTTAACTACCTTCTCAGGAGCTACCTCCTGGTCCCTGAGAGAGAGCGCAGAAAGCAAGCATTTTTTGCCTCACTTTTCAAAGGAAGGCTAGGAAAAATGTAGTCACCTTTACGCAACACTGTGACAAAAGCTAAAGCCAAAAATAGCATCTTACTCTTCTTGGTCTTGCCATAAAACATGTTGCCACCCTAATTTCCCATCATTAGTTGTAAACGTGTTAACCAATCAATATATTCCCCGGACACCTTGAGACAGTTTTATGAAAAACAGTTTCCTCATAAGAAAGAAAAGCTTCATCTGACATACTATTTTCCTTAAAGCCTTTCTGCCCAATTGTATCTGAAAGCCGTACAATGTTCACCAATCCCATTAAATGTAGCACACGGCTCTTCATGGTTAGCTTTCATTCCTCAGCATGCATGTGCTTCCTCCGTTAACCTCTCCTCTCATGGGAGCTATTTGAAATGAATAAAAACGTGGCTCTTACTTTGCCAATCTGTTCATGCTGAGGAGCTCCTCCGACCACCTCGATGCTATCCCTCCTCCGGAAGTGACCGGCTCCGACCGAGTATCCTTTAAGAAAACGGAGACAATTGCGAGGCGCGTCAGCTGCCATGGGCAAAATATATATATTATCACGTCTCCACTCAGAATTAAGTGAGACTGAGTACAAAGTGACTGCACGGGGCAGAATTTTAATAATATTTAGCAAAGCAATACGAGTACACACAACTGGTCATTCATTGTATGCTTTATTAATGTGTATGTTATGAAACTAGTCACATGGCTTTATCTATCCAAGTCCTAGAAATTGAAGATGGCTCCTTTACGTTTGGTTTGTTAGTCTCTGTGTAGTATCAGGACATGCGAGCTCCTGGGATTATGGCAGAAATATTTTAGAGCATAGCAAATATGACATTTTAAACTTGGAGTGTAAAGTTTCCTAAGTTGCAAATTTTTTTTTTTGCCATGAAATCTTTATTATGATAAAATTTGATGATGATAGAAATGGGGACATATTTTTGTTTTATTATGCAATAGAAAGGGTAAGACAAAGCTATATTTTGTCATACTTGAAGATAACCTTCAACTCTACACAAGTAAAGGATGAATTGTAAATGAATTCCCTCTGTTTGAAAATGAATTCCTTCTGCTCAAATGGGAAAGATAGAAATGATGCTAAGAAACAAGCAGTGCTGAGTATAGACTGCTCACATGTGAAGCACATATGGCTTAAGCAATTATATACTTTCTAAGAAACTATAGAAAAAGTATTCCTTTCACTATAACAGGGGAATTAATGCCAGAAGAATCTTGTGTTTCTATTAAAACAGTCTATAAATAATCCACTGCTGAGTCATTAAGAATAAGAAGATAAAAAATAGTTAAGCTCTGAGAAATATTCTAAGAACTTATGAGGCAAAGGTCAATGAGCCATTTTTTAGATTCATATGCTTCATAATGTTACCCATTGTCTAGAATGTGGTCCACAACCTGGCTGATTTTCAGCTGGTCCTTTAAGAAACTACTTACTCTAATATAATTAAATAAGTTAATTAATGTATAGTGCTTACAAAAGTTCCTCGGATATGATAAACACTCAATCAATACTGCCTTTTTAGTAATAAGTAGACTGCATAAAGACACAAGCTCACAAGTTTTACTCCACAGAATAAGCACTTTGCAGTAAAGCGGGAGTTCCAGTCTAAGAATTCTATATCAATCACTGTAGTTACATTATCTTAAATGTGAAATTAACTAAAGTTTCATAGATTGTATTCTTAAACAGACAGACTGTCTTTTTAATAACCATTGGCCATTTTGATCTTTTTTGTTTTTGTTTTAATCCTCTCCTGAGGATCTTTTTCCATTGATTTTTAGAGAGTGGGAGAAGAGAGGAAAAGACAGAGAGAAATATTGACATGTGAGAGAAACAATGGATTGGTTGCCTCCTGCACAGACCAGGGAGGAGCCTGCAATGAAGGTATATGCCCTTGACCAGTCTTGAACCCAGGACCCTTTGGTCTGCAGGCCGATGCTCTACCCACTGAGCCAAACCAGCCAGGGCCATTTTGATATTTTGAAAATATAATTTCCCTTACTTATAATCACTAGTATCTGTAAGAAAGGTTATAATTTCAGTTTGTCAATTTTTACAGTACCTAAGTAACTTCCAAATTTTACTTGATTTTCTTTGTCTATAAAAGCCGTGTATTTGTTTGCAGTTATATTGTAGGAAAAAATAGAGCCAGTCCAGTAAGATGATCCTGGAGCTCCCATCACGATTAAATCCTGTAAGAAATAAACAATTTAGCATCCTTTAAAAGTTTAATCTCACCACCCAAAACCTCTTCCAGATATACATTTTAAGTAAATAGTGACAAGAATGCATTTTATAATAAATTTTTAAAACCTGAGCATTTTATGAACTTAAAAACACAACAGGAAAAAGAAAAGAAAAAGCCAGAGATGCTAGCTAATGGATTTTCACTAAAAGTAGGATTTTAGAAAACTTTCACTTCACACTTATCAGTGGACTTAGAAATCAAAGGTAGAATCATTGAACAGTACAGTGAGCTTTCAGGAGAAAGGCAATGTAGCTTCTATTAAAGTAAATCAATATGGGTAATTAATCAGTGCTCATTACAGAGATAATCATATGTTGTCAAAGAGTGAAAAAGTAGACAACCTATTTCAATTTACAGAAAGCCATTAACTAGTTTCCTTAACAATGTTAGCTTAGAAAAAATAATCCAATAAAATCTTGGGCTTGCGATCAATGATTCTCTCTTATTGATGTTTCTCTTTCTCCCTCTCTGAAATCAATAAAAAAATCTTTAATAAATTTGGGGGGCATATTTGATGATAAATATGAATTTAGAAAAAGCAAACAGAGGGAAGGTTGAAATAAGCAAATAGTTGTCTAGCAAAATATGAAAACTTTCAGCAATCAAACCTACTTAATGTATTTCGAAATTTCCTAAACAATTCTGAATTTCAAGAAAAGACCAATTTAAATATACATTAAAGAAATCATTTTTTTTACATAGTAGGTAATATTTATGGAATTTGTAAATCTAGGACTTTCTTCATAGATTCAGAAAACATTCATAAATTCCTGTTTTTTTAAAAATATATTTTATTGACTTTTTACAGAGAGGAAGATAGAGGGATAGAGTTAGAAACATCGATGAGAGAGAATCATCGATCAGCTGCCTCTTGCACACCTCCTAATGGGGATGTGCCTGCAACCAAGGTACATGCCCTTGACCAGAATCGAACCTGGGACCATTTAGTCCGCAGGCTGATGCTCTATCCACTGAGCCAAATCAGTTTCGGCCCTAACTGGTTTTAAAGGGAAACTGGCAGCTTTGAATGTTGAGTACAACTGGGATCATTCACTGGGAGTTACAGAATGACTACAGTAGTGGAGAAAGAATAATTGAGTTTGAGAATATATCTGATCTAAGAGATCTAAAAGGTTATTAAGTTCTTCAATCTCCCAATTCTCATCATTTTAATTGAAAGTGTGAATTCCTGTTTGCTCCCCTCCTCAACAAGTAAAAATAACATACTAGGTATTTTCAATGCCTAAGTTAACAAAACAAATAACTATAGCTACCTTTAATTTCTATTAAATTCTTAATGAAAGTAATACCCTTCAGTATAGACTTTTAGTTGCTTTTATGCTGCACAGCTATCTAATGTTAAGTATTTTCTCAAAATATATGTCAAATATCGATTGATAAAAATTAAGCTATATTACTATAGTTTCAAATATTAATCAGATATTATACAATTTTTACTGTAAAGCATAATATCAGTCTTCAAAGTCTTCAGAAACATTAAAATTCTATATGTAAATACTCATAGCAGCTGTTTTTTTAGACTGTTACCTCCATGTGGAAACTAGATATTCCAACTTGACATGATGCAAAATTGTCTCCAAAATTTTTCACATAATCTAAAATAAAATAGAAAAAACAATTCAGGATTTCATATAAAGACAAAACCTGTGTAATTTTATTTTATGGAGGACAGGTGCCTAGGCCAGGACACAAATTAAAAAATACCAGAATGGACGCTCCTAGATCTGCCACCAGCCAATGTTTGCCCAAAGGCAGAAAAGGGGGGAAAAAACTTTCACAGACAATGACTACTGTCCTCATTTCCTAAGCCTCAGCCCCTTCACATTAATTTGCAAATATGGATAGACATTTGGGTAAGAAAGAGCTTAAAAACTGAGGTGGGGGCCCCTTTTGCTACCAGAGGGTTGAACCTGAAAAAAATCAGATGATATTCCTTGGTCACAGTTTTCTCCTCTATAAAATGAAGGCATTTGATTCAAAAAATTGCCAGAATTTCTCCCACATCTAATAGTCTAAGGTCTACTGCCTAATTTCATTTACTTTTCAGTATATGCGATCACCAACCAGAAATCACATGTATTTCATTCCCATTTTTTTTTTTTATCGATAGTTCCTCCATTAAAAAATCCTAATAGGGAGGGAAAAAACCCCACATACAGGCTTCCTAGATTTTTCCCAGTAGAGGGTCTCTTATTATGAAGGCCCCATGGATGGATACTTTTAGAACTTGCTATGAACACAAAGCTTTGCTTCTGAAACACTGACATCAGTAAACCTCTATGAAAAAAGAATCAAGACCATATCTTCGCTTTCGTTTTCTAACTAGAAAACTTAAAAGGATTGCTGTCATTATAATTACTATACTCTGTCATGATTTTCACTCATTTTTATATCTTCCCCTAGCCTATTTTTTCCATTTATAAATTTCCCCATAATTTTAGTTATCTTATATTTATGTCATCTTGAATTTTTTTTGTAGAATATGACTAGGTATATCTGAGCAAAATTAAAAACAATTATGAAAATATTTCAAAGTATAAACCATTAGGAAGAAGAGGATAATAAAAGTGCAGAAAACTAGACTGAGTTTTACTGCAATTAAGAATTCAAAATTCACCTTTTATATTCTTGCCATCCAAAGGCCAATCAGGAATATATATGATATAAGCTTCTCCATGATATCAAATGCTAATATTAATAGAGTCAGTACCTGAATTTGCTTATTTGTTCAAAATTTTGCCAGGTGAAAGATACTTTCTTGGAGACTAAGGTAATCATTTTGGTTAGAAAAGTTGTGATGTATATTTATTTAATGCTGAGTTTTCCAAAGACAGATTTTTAGAATTTGTTCTGTTGCAGATATATTATTTAATGCTCTATTGACATTCACCATGAACTCTTTTCACTTTCATTGTTTCTTTATGTTCTAACTCGGTGTGCAGTAATGCTACCTAGAACCTAGAAATTTTATGGGAAAACCTTTCAAACTTATGATACCAATCCCTTGTTAGTTAAAGAAAAACAAGTGAATTTGAAAAAAAAATGTAAAAAATATTTGCTTCCATTATACTTGAATCTTTCTGAATATTATTTGCAGCTAAAGATAAAGCAAGTAACCTAAATAGTTTTTTTTTTCTCACTGATCAGATGTTTCAATGTAACTTCACGATTTTAAGTGCCCTATAATTGTTGAGAATTAGACTCACATATACCGAATTGAAAATGTATTTAATGCAAAAATTGGTAATTATCAACTAGATTGTAGAATTATTCAAATTAAACTGTAGAATCTCCTAAAAACACAAAGTGCATTTATGAAAACCAATAAAAAAAAAGGAAAGGGTACTTTGAGTACTTAGAAAGGACACATCTATTTCAAAAATCCCCTCCCCACACATCTAAAATTGAAAATAATTTTTAGAAATTAAAAGTCATTCACTTGTTTCTTTTGATCCAGTTAATATGAAAATCTTCTCTTACCTTGATAACATGGAGCTAGTCTTTTACTCAGTTCTGTTCGTAAGTTAGAGGGCATTCTATAGCAGCCACCAGTGGGGAGCTTATTTTCAGTCTTCATGTAAAATACATTTTTCCATCTATGCCCACAAGTCTGAATGAAACATAAAAGCAGACTAAATTATATGAAAGTCACACCCAGAACATCTGATGTCATGATGTGATCAGTGGACCAATTCCAATAACCTACCACGATGGATCCATTTTCTCCTGGCTGTCTGGAAAGCGTGACCCCCAACCACTGATTGTCTCTTTCTTCCAGACAAGTCTTTCCACAAGGGTCTCCGTGAGGGCTACCTACCACATTTGAAAACAACGTTATCATCAGTTACCTTGAAAACTATGTTGTTCTAGCAGAGCAGAGCAAATGAACACATCATGCTTATCCCCAATGTTTTTTACCTTCAACCACATGTGAAGTGCCCCAATCCCTGCTTATGTGTCATCTTATATTCAGTGCACAATGGGGGCGGGGGGGGGGGAGGTAAACTGTGAGTTATGTAACTGAGTTACTTGATACAAATGTGTTTCCTCGAAAGGTGGTTTTTATTTGTAGAAATGACTGGGAGGGGAGTGACCAGTTTACACCAACATAGACTGTGCAAAATCAATGGCAATGTAGAATGCTTGGCGAAGAATTCCCACCTTTGCTTGGACCATGTATCTAGCATTATTGACAACATCTTCAGAAAACTTTATTAAGACACACCTTGTATGGAGACATTAACAATAAAAGACAGTATGGTCTTCAGCACTGAAGTCGGGTTCTTGAAGCTGAAAGGGGATGACTGAGCATGTGGAAATCGGCTCAGTATGTAATGAGCATGGTGACACCGACTAGCATGGAAAGCAAACTACCCTGAGGTTTATATTTAGTTGATGGTGACTGCTCTCAACAAGGGAGAAAAGATGTTAAAAGACAGATGATCTCAGTAGTAAATAAAAAAGCTTTGGTAGCACTTTGGCAAATACACGAATAGAAAGAAAACTAAACATAAGTATTACGCGTGAGCAATATAGTACTCCTAAACTGTACACAGTGGTAAGGTTTCCCTTCTGTTGGAGTGGCTTCTTTGCTTTATAGCTAGTATCCTGTAGTCGAGTAAGTTCAATTAAGTGATTTTTAGGGAAGAATAAGGTGCAGGACCTTACGAATCCTTTTGCTGTCTGCATTTCCACCCTCTTCGATTGCCATGCAATAGCCTATTCCACCCGGGCTTCCTTCCAAAGGCAGGCCGATGTATTTGCATTAGTATGATTGGAAGAATGTGGAACTTGGGTTTGTTTACTTCACTTTGAACACTGGTCACTGTGTTCATACATTCATAGGAACCATTTTCTAAGTCAGGCACTGTCTCCTCCTATAACCTTAACCCCTCAAGTTTCCTGGGCAAACTCAGAATGCCTATATCAATAAGGCTAATAGTTTGAAAGCAAAATTATTTGCAGAAAATCATCTGGGTAGGAGAGATTTTGTTTTAAGGAGTATAGGGAGATGAATTGTGTATACACTTGTTCGTTCTCCAAGATGTTGGTCAGGGAAAAAACAGCAAAACCATTAACACAGCAGAACTGAAGAAAGCTTCCCAGTCCCTGGAAGATTCTGTTCTAGTTGGCTCAGGTGAGGCCCTGACTACCCCAGATGATTCCCATGATCTGAAAAGAATTAGCAATTCTTCTGGTTTATGTTGTGCTCTGGCCAGGTTTCCTGTAGAATAGTGACTGGCAAGGCCCACCTATTGGCAGGGGCTGCTTGGAGCACGACAGTGAAAGGAAGACACCTAAGGATGGGTCTGGAAGAAGAATGCTGGGTTGATTAGCAATGTCTATTTGGAATAGGAAGAATCTTGCTTCAGACCAAACCTTGGCAAAAGATAGTCCCAGTGGAAACGTAAGGTCTCTATGTTAAGACTAAGAAAAAGAAAAAGGAAGAGGGAAAGAAAGAGAAAGAATTGTATTGTGTGCTTCGGTAGGTAAGGTCTCATACAGAGTTTGATTGTGGCTACATGATGTCAACATAATGGAAGGAAAGTGAAAGAGACTGACATGAAATTTTAATGTTCATTGTGATGCAATTTTCAGTTTGACTTTTCAGTAAAATTGCCAGTTGTTTTTTTGTTTTTTGTTTTTACTAATGTCAAAAACAGATGATAAATGATAGACCCTGTTTACCTGAAGTTGAAGTTCTTATTATTTACAATAGACACTTCAATTAAATATCTTCCAAGAAAATACCAAAGTCTTCTAAATTTACAATCACTAAGGCAACCAAGTAGGAGAAAAACTAAGGACGGGAGAGGAAGAAGGTCACAAATAACACACATCTCTATTAAAATGTAGTATAATATAATGGGCACTTTCATCAACATTATACTCAATATTTAGAAACAAATTTACTGTTCTAGAGATGCACCCCACTTTTTTTTTAAGTAAACATACAATAGTTGAGAACCACACAATACTATGTTAAGTTGCTTGAGAAAAATGGCTAAAGTTTTTTATCTGCAAAAATAGTGAATTGTTATTGTTTGCTTCTTGGCCGAGTCTTTAAATTTAAAAATGAAGACTAGAGAAACACCTGTGTAACAACGGTTTTCTGGAGCCATCGAGGGTTCCACCTCGTATCCTCTGTTTTCGTTTTAGCTCCACCGGGATGTCACCACTGCTCAGAATCTCACACTTTAGGCTCACTCACATCATAACCAAACTACTCACTTTCCCACTTTTTTGGTGTCCCTTCCCTCAAACATCTTTCTCTCCATGTCTGAGAACCTCTCAGGTCTTTGGGACTTACACCAATGCACCATGCCCCCACCCCCATCCCCCACTTCTTAAGCCTCTGGCCTGAATTACACCAGCATTCCTGCTTCTTCAGCTTGCCCATGGCAGGTCCTAGGACTTTCTCAGCCTCCATAACAGAGGGAGCCAATTGTGAATCTCCTTGTAGATCGATTGAAAGGTAGATAGATGGATAAAATCTATCTAGCTACCCTGTCGGTTCTGTTTCTCTGGTGAACCCTGACTAATACAAGTACATTATTTATTCACAACTATCCTGTCTACTTCCCAGGCTTAGTAAATAATGACCTACTTCATCTTGACCAGTACTAAGTCTGGTTCATGACTAGCCCATCCCCAGCACAGAGCCTGGAAACGTGTCCTGAAAATGGAAGTTCAATAAATGAAAAGCAATTCAAAGCTTTGACTGGTTTGTTTTGACCGAGTATCTGATCTTCTATTTGTGTGTTTTTATCTTAACGTGAAATGTGGGCACAAAAGGATAAATGCCCCGGCAGAAAGGAAATTCACAAACCAACACAGACATGAGCCAATTACCCTTCCACACAAGAAATAAAAACGAGTTCTAATCAGTGAACAAACAGACTCACAGTTATGGAGGGCTCTCCTTTGCTTCCTAACACACCTTCTGCGGCCACGGTCATACTTTCAGCACCGGTTACAAGACAGGAGCAATTCAAAGAGTGCCCGTAAGTCCCCACTACCACGCTAGGGCTTTCCTTCATTTCCAGGAGCTTTTGTGTATGGTTTTCTTCTTGAATGCTTACAGAATCTTGGCAGAGAAATAAAACCTTCTCCTCATCAGTTTACACTCGGGGCCTCCTCCAGAGCTTTTCCTTCACCTGGCTTGCTCTTAAGGCTGCTCCTTTATCACGTGGTTCCGGCCTTGACCAGGCCTGAGGCTCACCTGGGGAGAGTTCTGAACAAATCCTGACACCTGGTTCCTGCTCCCAGCGGCTCCCTCCGATACGATTGGCCTGGGTTCAGACCCAGGCGTCAGAATTATCCTAAAAGCTCCCTGGGCAGTTGTAGTGTGCCCTTGGGCTTGTGAGTACCTGCTCTGCCATGTAAATGCTGTGCCTTTCCTGCATTATGTCATATCTGAAAAGAAACCATTTCCTTTAAAAAATAATAATAGAGGGAGGGGGCGGGCTATAAGGAGTCAATGGGGAGGGGAAAATGGAGACATATGCAATACTTTCAACAACAAATATTTTTATAATAATATCTTCTTTCCTCCTTGGTTTTGGCTAGATATTGAAAAAGGATATCAAATGCTAAGTAAATTTTTTTTGGTGTGTGTGTAAATTCAGTATTTCTAATGTGGCCAGAAATGATGATGATTAAAACCGGCATGAAAAAGATAATGTCAGGAAACTGAACATCATAAACAAACTCAGATTATCTTTATTTTTGACTTAAATGTCAGGCTGAAATTATAATCTGGTTTTCAACTCAGCTCATTTATTACCAATGTAAGCTCAGTCAATTAAATCAGCTTCATAATTAAGAAAGTACTTTACATGGCTTAACATAAAAGAGGTCAGCAGAAATTAACATGTGATAATTTTCCATGCTTTTATACAACTAGAATGACTAATCCTTAGCACAGTTGAATGCATTTTCCCAATAGACATTAAAAATACAAAGCTATATTCTAAAAACTGAAATCCATCTTTCTCTTTTTTATTTTTCATTTGGGAAAGGAAATATAAAGAAGTATGCTTACTGCTTCATTTTTAAAAAATTTACATCTACTGATTTTTATATCAGTATATGTACATATGTATATTAATATGAATAAGTGGTAACTCCAATAGATGAATATAAATGATGTTAGTATAAAGCCAGTTAGGTACACTTTTTGCCACCTCCTTTTGTTGCTATTCTTTAGTGTCATCGTTCCAAGTTCGAAAATATGAGACTATGGAAGGGTATTCGATCTTGAATGTCACCTCCATGAGGGCAGGTACTTGTATTTTGTTGACTGTAACACTCCCTCAGCCCAGAACAGGGCCTACCTGCAGGAGGCTGGAATGAAATATGTATTTGCTGAGGGAGGGAATTCTGAAGAACATTATACCACTACAAATCCTTTACTAGATTTACTGATTATTCACTGCAGCGATTTTCAACCTTTTCCATCTATGGCACACATAAACTAACTACTAATATTCGGCAGCACACCAAAAAATATAGTTTTTCCTGATCTGATAAAAAGTAAATAGAATAGGCATAATTTTGATTCATTCACACCTCTCGTGGCACACTGGTTGAAAATTGCTGCTTTACTGCAATAATTACACCAAACTCTCAGGGATCTAAGCTTTGGAGATCTTCCTTCACTACTATTCTTTCTTTCTTCTCTTCTAACACATTGCCTTGAGTTTTAAGATGGTAATAGATGGCCTGAAGGAAAACCATGTTTTCTGGTTTGAAAGTCCTTACAAAGTGGGGCATGTGAGCAGGACTATTTAAAACGGAGAGTCAGCTGGGCCCACAGGAGGTGCCTGTCTGACGGCCTTTGCACAAGGATTATGGGGAGTGAGTGAGGTTTGTGTGAAGTGCTTGGGTCAGAGCTTAGCAGAGAAAGCAAACAAATGTTAACTGAAGCTAGCATTGTTATTATTTTAAGGATTAATCTAAACATGTGATTAAACTAAACATATGTCATGGAATATACCCTCCATAAAATATTGGTGGCACTTGTCACTTAATCCTTATCTTATACTGCAGCTCATTTACTTCTCACAGTAGCAGCAGGGAAGACTAGTTGATCAATCCTACTTTACAGATGAAAAAATTGAGTCTTAAAGAAAAAAAAAATAATTTGCCCCGTGGGGCTAGTAAATGGAAAATATTAGAATAAAAAACTTGTCAGAACTAGAAGGTCTGTTACTTCCCACTACCCTATCTATAATACATATATAAAAGGCTAATATATGAAGTGTCCCCTCAGGAGTTCAACTGGGAGACCAGGAGTTCAATCTCTTGCTATAAAATGCACTGACCACCAGTGGATGGTGCGGAACAAAGGAAGGCCCCAACCAGTAGCTGGAAGGCTGATTGCTGGCCAGGCCTAGGGACCCTACCAGTGAACAAATTTTGTGCACTGGGCCTCTAGTAGCATATAAAATAGAAGTCTACAAATATTTCAGATGTATGAATTAACTGAAGTCATGTCACTAAGTTTTTTCATCAGAAAATGTGTAAAATGTCACTAATCTGCCCCCATACTATATAGTCAACTCTACAGTGTTCACGAAAAATGTCATTTACTTGGGTCCCTGTCTTGTCCTGTGCTTTCCCTCAATTTAGATCAGTTCTCAGTGTCTCGGCATTTCCATCAAGGAAAGACCAAGAGGAAAAATCAGACTCACAGTTCTTCTTTCATCACTTGTTGACAGCTTGAGTAAAACACTCTGTGGGTAGGGGTGCCTGGGACATTTGGTTCTAATGCCATGTTTGCTTTATCTGCCTGTGTACTGTGCTGTGATTTCCCCATCACTTCAGACATTTGATTGGGGCACTCTGTCTGGCTGTCTAGCTACGAAGATAGATATATGTATCTGAACAAGTGATGTAACTTCAAGTTTCAGAAAAATAGTGAAAGTCCTTACTTCCACCAATTACTTTTTTTATGTTGAAGTTCTAGTCCATTTAAAAAGTCATATATGTTTCTTAAATAATCCTGAAAAATGAATGACTCTTGTTATATTCTATGTTATGTAAAGAGTCATTCATTCATACCTTTATTTGTAGAAGCAATAATTACTGAGTGAAAATAATTATACAATTCATTCTTCTAACTATATTAAGAATATTAGAAAAAACATGTGTGATTCAAGGCGAACAAATCAATTCATATATGACAAAATTATAAGAATTACCATTTCAGGGTTATGAAGATTACAGGACATTTATGGCTGTGGATGCAAGACTGCCTGGCAACTAGTAAGTGTTCATTAAGTGGTAAATGCTTCTGCTCCCCAGCATACCCACATTATCTTGCTTTGGACTACACCAGCAGAGGGAGCTCACAATGCTGAGAGCTTTGACCAGCAGTCAGCTTTTTAAGCCTAGTGGCCCCTTCTTTTAGTTTTTCTTATCAAACCTCAACTATTAAATCTATTATAATAAGTTTATCTTATTTAACTATTTAGTTTCCCCATGCATCTAATAAAACGTGATGATGTTTCTAAAAGATAACAGTAATGTGTATTAATTCAATAGTAATAACAATTTATATAATAAAAAACTAATATGCTAATTAGACCAGATGGCAGAATGACCTTCTGGAATGACCGGTAGGTAGGTGGGGCCATGTGGCCATGAGGCAGCCAGGGCTGTGAGGCCCCTTGCATGAATTTTGTGCATCGGGCCTCTAGTTGAGTAATAAAGAGTAAAATGCCCATGTGTTAGAGGTGAAATGGGACACGAGAGCACTAAACTTCCAGCTTGTGTAGTGGGAAACAAGAGTCAAACTATCAAAATAAACATTAACATTAGACACCATTCTCAAAGTATTTTCTTCCTAGAAAAACAGGTATTGAAATGTTAGCTTCTCAGATTTCTTGTCAAAATCTAATAATGACTAATAACCATTCTCAACTTATGTGAGAAACAGCTTATATAATCTCAGGCCTGAAAATGCCAATATTTCAGTCCTCTTTTTCATTTCATTTCATTTCATTTTAAATACTTTTTTAATCTTTAGATTTTTATTTATTTTACTTCATTGTTTCCAGAAAGAGAGCTGAACACTGAGGTAAACATCTGCAGAGGGTAGTGCCAACTTTAGTGTTGCCTTTTTATAAATCGGGGCTGATCCTGAGCTACCCATGAGGCCCCAGAACTCTGGAAAACCTGGTCATTTATGAGCTTGATTCTAGGTTTAGTGTCTCTTCCAGGGATCTTAGGCCCAAACTCAAATTCCTGCAGAAAACCTACACAAACCTTTTTACTAACTACACCAGAAAAATATACTGCAACTTGTCATAATTGAACATGAGTGAACATAATTTAAAGATGGACCATTGTCTTACAATAATTGCTAATATTTATGATATGCTTCCTATGTATATATTAACTCATTTAGTTTTCATTCCATCCCTATG
The DNA here is from genome assembly GCF_964339955.1 of Pipistrellus hanaki. NCBI lineage: Eukaryota > Metazoa > Chordata > Mammalia > Chiroptera > Vespertilionidae > Pipistrellus > Pipistrellus hanaki. The sequence continues at coordinate 52,540,383 of NC_140510.1, read as the reverse complement.
AGTAGGTATTATTGTCATGGTCCCAATTTTACAGGTGGAGAAGCTGAAACAAAGGGAGGTTAAGCATCTTGCCCCAAATCACAACCCTAATTAGTGGAGAAAGGATTCAAGCTCACACGGTTAATTAACATCTATACTACCTTACAATGATCTGCTATTAATACTTTCCCCTATTAATGTAGGAAAAGAACCCAATATTAACATTATTAATAATTCTATACTCATTTTATTTCTATAATAAATCTACTAAGCTGGTAACATTAATTTCCAACATTAAAAAATTCTCTACTTCCATGGTTTCCAGTTAATCTCTTTGTCTTCAGTATTCACTTGAAAAACTATCACTAATATATGAATACCATTTTGAGTTTCTTTGAAAGAAGAAAACACAAAAATGTTTACAGAAACAAACTCTGGGGAAATCTGCTCTGGCTTAATGCTAGGTGGGCCATATTGAAGTTCTGTGCCTGGTTTGGGAATTCACAGGGCAGAACAGAGGATGTCAGGAAGACAGCAAGGCTTAAAAATACAAGAGAGAAGTATCAATCAGTCAGGGAGTGTTTGGCATTGCCCTGCACCAATGGAGGGTCAGACTGAGATGAGGAGTTACAGATATTAGCAGACATGTCTCTATAAAAAGCTTCAAGGATGGGATAAAATGTTGCAGAGATAATGATTGTGAACAAAACCTATCAAACATAGAAAACGTTCACAGGAAAAACAAAGAATAGTATCGGGGTGAGGTAGACCTAGAAAGATTTCACAACAGAGGGTGTGCGTGGAAAGAGTCTTCATCAGGGTGTCTAATCCACTTGACACGGTATTTCCCATAAAAAGATCTGGCAGCTAAGTCTGCATGTTTTCTCTTCTCATTGTGCATCACAGACTTTCATATAAATATTTCCTATCTTTAAAAAAAACAGATTTTTGGAGGTAAACTGAGAGCATCAGCACAAACACACTGCATTATTGAGCCCAGTCCTATCAGTTGTAAGACCACTTCCATGTTTCAATTTGATATTTCAGCTACTTTTAAAATTTTTAAAAATCCTTGTTTTTAAAGATGGTCAGGTCCCAGCTCCCATCTCTGGAGTGCGTGTTATTGTTTAGACCGCCTGGTACAAACTGATGGACACCTGGGAACCCAAGGCTGCCTGCACTTCTTGGAATGATGCTGAAGTGTGCAGCAGAGGATCCCACCCAATCAGAGAAATGTATCCATCCATTTCATATGTATTGAGCTTTTACTATGTGCTCATCAAAACTGGTAAGAACTGGCTCAACTACTCAGGGGTCTACTCTTCCGGGAAACCATCTCTAATTATCCAAATTTCTCCCCCAAACCTACACAGTGTGTGTCTCTATGATCACACTTAGGATATTTTCTCATCATTAACTGCTCAACTGAGTTCTTTGAGGGCTTCAGCCATGTCCTATTCAACTTTCCATTCCCAGTACCTAGCATAAGTAATTGACAAAAGTTGTACAATTAATGAGGAACCTAATTAAAAGAGTTATTGAGACTTGCTTCCATATTTTCTCACTCTTACTTCTCCTCAACCCTCTAATCTGGCTTCACCTCTATAACTGGAATACCAAGGTTACTAATGGACTGATTTTATCTGAATCAAATGAAATCTCCTAATTTTTTCCTTGCTTGACTCTTGGCAACTTTCCCCCTCCCCCCAACCCCAACTCAACAGCAACAGAATCACAGTAACTAGAAAAAGGAAGAGACAAGCCTGTGACTGGAGCGATTTTGATCCTGTCGATCACTCACTCTTCTCAAATTCTCTCATCCTTAGACCTCTGTAATGCCACACCAACCTGACTTCCTTCCCATCCCTTCTTCTCAGGTATTTTTTCAGGCTTCTCTTCTCCGTGGTTCACAACCACGGAGAAGAGAAGAAGAATATTCGTATCATTTGGGAACCTATAGAGAATCCTGATGCCCTATTAAGGATTCTGCACTCGATTCCAATGAGTTCATCAACCTGGAAGCTCTCCACACTCTATCCTTTGAGTTTTACGAAGGCTTCATTATATAGGCTCCACTATATAGGCATAATTGATTAAAACATTGGCCATTCCAATACCAACTCGTGATTGATTCCACCTCCACCCCCTTTCCCCATCTTGGAGCTCATGGGAGTGGGACTGAAAAGTCCGCACTCTTTAATCATCTGGTCAGCTCCACTAGTAACCAGCTCCATTCTTTTTCTTTAATAGTTGCCAAATTTTTTTTTATTGGTTTCAGAGATAAAGGAAGGGAGAAGGTGAGAGACAGAACCTTAAATGAGAAAGAAACATCAACATCCATCAGCTGCCTCCTGCACACCCCTGCCAGGGATCGAGCCCACAATCTGGGCACATGCCCTGACTGGGAATCCAATCAATGTTTAACCACTAAGCCACACCGGCTGGGACCAGCCCCCATTCTTAAGTGAGGTACAAAAGCCGCTTCATTAAAATAACCATAGGTATCTTTGTCTCTCTTATTCCTCAGGAAATTAAAGGGTTTTGGGAGCTTTTTGCCAGAAACAGGAACAAAGACAAAATATGTACGTTTTTCTTTCTATAAATTACAATATTACACTTATCTAGACCCACTTCCCAACATCTTGGGGAATAAACAGCAGTATTCTTAAAGTTCTGCAGGAGACTCTAAATAGCAGCCCGAGTGAGTAGGGCAGCATTGTTCCAGCCACTTCTCAAATGGGAGCATCCTCAGGGATCTATCCTGGGCCCTCTAATCTTCTCAGGATGGAGATTTCCCAGATTAAACTCATTAAACTCCAGGGCTTTGACTGCCATCTCTGTGCTAATTGCCTTCAACTCTGAATTGCTGGTACAGACCTCTCCTGCCCGCCTGACCCCTACCTCCAACTGATGACTAGATATTTACTTCTGTCTCATAGGACTCAGCACAATCATCCAGACAACAGCCCACGTCAGTCCATCTTTGAAAACTTCTCTGAATATTTAAAAGTTAAAGCACACTTTTTTTATATTAACGGTTCCCAAATGAAGGATTGGAGGTCACATATGAGAATCAACTGTGGAATTTTTCACTTGCCTTTTGTCTGTATAAATTAGTGTATCATTTTGGGTTAATTTAAAAATACATTATGTCCTGGGGGTTAAAGAAACGTTCCATCTCTCATTGAATAATGATCACATCCTGCTGAATCTGTCTTTTAAATAACTGCAGAATCTCTGTTTTTTCCCCATTCTTACTGCCACTATCTTAACCCATTTCCTCCAAAGCATTCGCTGCTCTGCGACCAGAAGTATCTAAAACACAAATCCAATCAGGTCACTCCCCAGCTTTAATTGCCATAGGACAGATTCATGATCCTGAAGGGAGTTTAGGAAGCTGTGCCCAAAACAATCCCCGCTTACCTCGCCAACCTACCCTCCGATTTACCTTCCACAGTCCAACTGCACGCATTTCTCTTTCAGTTCAAAGACCTCGGGGTCTTCATGCACAGTTTGCTCTGTCTGACACCTTTTCCTGTAACCGCCCTCTGACTCCTGATTTCCATTAAGTTTTCCACATGAACATCAGTTTCTCAGGAAGACATCACCATATTCTCCTACCTCAGATCTTCTCCCCATACTTTCCAATAAGAACCCAATAGACTGTGAACTTGCTGGGGCAAGGACCATGTGTCTTCTGTGTGTCCCGGTTCTGGCCCTTCATCACCCCTCAATAAATGACTGAGTGAATAAATGACCTCCGTGTACAATGGATTACCGTTACTGACCCCAGCACAGCACCATCAGGGGAGATATTTGTTAGTCATTGGGAATATTACCACAGTAATCAAGTAAACGTAAGGGCAAAAATAAAATGCATTTAGAAAACCTCATCTCTCCAATTAGGTGGAACCCATTCTTTTAGATGGAGTTTAGGAAACTGCTGGAGATCAGGGAACTTAGTTCTCTTAATGTTACAGTTTATCAATGAAGCTCTCTGTCTTGATTTTTCTACATAATTACCATGACAACCTATGTTCACAGATGATTTTTCAAAATGACCAGTCTGTATCAACTCAGCCTCATAAGCTACAATTTGAAGAGTAGCACAAATGAAAAAGTTACCAAGTACATATTTAGAGTTTCAACACTGGGAGGTTTGCCTTTTAATGTTCAGCTAATAATTCCTGTAAATCACGCAGAAGTGAGAGTGTGGTAGTAATCATAAATTTAATGATCCAATGCCAATTGACTTAACTTCTTCCAAATAGGTTATCTATAATAATAAAAGCATAATATGCAAATGGACCAAACGACCAAACAGCAGAATGACCTTCTGGACGACCACGCTGTGACCGGCACTGGAGCCAGGCCATCCAAGGCGGGTGCAATGTGATTGGTCGGGGATGCTAAGATCGCTCCGCAGAGGGAGGCCCAGGCTACCCTCTGCAGGTGGATTGCTGGGGGAGAGTGGGGGGGCTCTGCAATAGATCACCCCAAAGAAGGAGGTCCAAGCCACCGGCCGGGGGGTGATCAATGGGGGGGGGGGGGGGCTCCACGATTGCCCCAAAGAGGGAGGCCCAGGCCACCCTTTGCGCAGTGATGGATTGTGGAGCCCCAGTTAGGTGGGCAGGACTTCCCTCTGTGCAGCATGGATTGTGGAACCCCTGCTGGGTGGGTGGGGCCTCCCGCTGCTGGGCGATCATCATGGAGCCCTGTGATTAATTGCCCAGCAAAAGGAGGTCCAGGCCAGCCAAGCCATTGTCCCCCGCAGAGGGAGGCTACTGGAGGCAGGGGCGGGGGCGGGGCCAGCTTCTGCCAGCCAGGCCTAGGGATGCTACCAGAGGGGTCCCGGATTGTGAGAGGGGGTAGGTCGGGCTGAGGGACACCTCCCCCCCCATGCATAAATTTCATGCATCGGGCCTCTAGTATAATATAAACCAGGAGGCTAGCGAAGGGAATATAATTCTTAGAAAGAAATCTGAAGGGGAATAATGATGACTGACTTGTGATGGACCATTCTTTGTAGCAAGAAAAAGAGAGGCACTAGAAAAAGATCTAGTGCTTGTACAATGCTTGGTCTGGAAAAGAAAAGTGAAAGTATTATCTATTTATGCATAGACACCTGCTAAAAAGTTAGTGTTAGTTTATGCAGGAAAATTATGTTTCTCTAGATTAGTGCTATTCAACAGGAATATAATACAAGCCACATATAAAGTGTTTAATTTTATAGTAGTAACATTAAAACAGTTTTAAAAAGGTGAAATTAATGTTAACAATATACTTTATTTAACTCAGTACATCCAAAATATCAAACATGTAATCACTATTAATTTTTCACTATTTCAACATGTAATCAATATCTAAAAATAATAATAATAATAATAATAATAATAATTAATAATGGAGCCCAGCCAGCGTGGCTCAGTGGTTGAGCATCGACCTATGAACCAGGTCATGGTTCGATTCCCAGTCAGGGCATAAGACTCAGTTGTGGGCTAGACCCCCAGTGCGGGTGTGAAGGAGGCAGCCGAACATGGATTCCCGCTCATCACTGATGTTTCTGTCTCTCTCTCCCTCTTCCTTCCTCTCAGAAATCGATAAAAAAAAAAAAAAAAAATTTGCCGAAACCGGTTTGGCTCAATGGATAGAGCGTCGGCTTGGGGACTGAAGGGTTTTTGAAATCCAGCATGCAATTTAGAGTACAGCACCTCTCACTGTAAACTGGCCAAATTTCTTGTGTTCAATAGCCACAGGTGGACACTGACTATTGTATTGGGCAGTGTACCTATGTAACTTCAGACTAATTGTGTGTGTGTGTGTGTGTGTGTGTGTGTGTGTGTGTAATGCTATTAGGGCAAACTCCAAAGTAATGAAAGATCTGAAATCTTTTTTGAATAATCAATTAAATAAAAATTTTAAAGTATGATTTTATAATCCTTTAAGCATCTTATTATGTTCTAATTCTTTGAATATTGTAATCCATGGATGGAGTATAACTATAGTAATACAGTTGTGATTTGTGATGCCTTATTATAACAACCATCTTCTATCGAAGTTTCTTTTTAAAAAGCTTCAGGAAGGATGCAAACTGTGAGTGGAAAAACAGCCTGACCAGTGTGGCTCAGTGGTTGAACATCAACCCATGATACAAGAGGTTACAGGTTCGATTCTCAGTCAGGGAAAATGCCTGGGTTGCTGGTTTAATCCTCCAATAGAGGGTGTGCAGGAAGCAGCTGATAGATGCTTCCCTCTCATCCATGTTTCTCTCTATCCCTCTCCCTCTAAAAAACCAAACATATAAACAAAACAAACAAACAAAAAATGAGAAGCAACTGGATGAGCGGCAATCACTAGCGCCTCCTCAGATATGACGTCTCTGCGAACAAGACTGGGCTCAGACCCTCCAGATGGAAGACTAGCTTCCTTTTGGTTCATCCAGGGAAGTGCCAGGGGAGTGAGAGGAGAGCCGCTTCTCAGGCAGGCAGGCAGGCAGGCAGGGAGGTGAGCGAGTCTGTCTCGCTGCAGGATGAATGTGCCTCTTCCACAGCCAATCCATGTCCTTACTCTCAACATCTCACACCCTGAACATTCTAGATAAAAGGGCATTTGCTGCTCACTTTAGACTATAGCTATAGTAAATATACCACAAATGCAGCAACATTATCCACAAAGATAGGGGAAGCATTGGGGTGGGTGGATATTAACTCCTTTTATGGGGAATTGTCTATTTGAATTAAACTTTGATCTGAAATTCTGAGACCTAAAGGCTAGTCAGAGTGTATAGGATTTTGAATTGTGCCGGAGATAGGCACCAATGTAAGAGATCTTTCAACTTCATCTATGGCTTTTCAAGTTAAGCTATTTTAAATGAAAGAAAATACCTATTGGCATGGCAATCATAGCTCAATATTTAGTTATTATAAGGTTTTTTGGTTCAGCCAACAAAAAAATATTTTTCATTGCATTTCATTTCAACTGTTACCTTTTAATTAATACTCTTAACTTTAAAAAAATTATTGAACTTATGGGTGTGACATTGGTTAATAAAATTATATAGGTTTCAGTTGTACAATTCCATAATACATCATCTGTACGTTGTATTGTGTATTCACCACCCCATCCATCACCAAGTTTCCTTTCATCACCACTTATTCCCCCTTTACTCTCTTCTTGGGTAAAGGGGAGATACATAATCCTATATAATGAAAAGCTAATATGCAAATCAATCAAACGGCGGAACAACTGGTCGCTATGATGCGCACTGACCACCAGGGGGCAGATGCTCAAAGCAAGAGCTGCTCCCTTATGGTCAGTGCACTCTCACAGGGGGAGCGCTGCTCAGCTAGAAGCAGGGCTCATGGCTGGGGAGCGCAGCGGTGGTGGCGGGGAGCCTCTCCTGCCTCCAACGAAGCACTAAGGATCTCTGACTGCGGCTTAGGCCAGCTCCCCTAAGCCTTCAGTCAGACAGCCCCCAAGGGCTTCTGGACTGGAAGAGGGTGCAGGCCAGGCTAAGGGACGCCCAGGTCCCCCACCCAGTGCATGAATGTTGTGCACTGATCCTCTAGTTTCTTTATAAAAGGAAGAGAAGATGCACTGTTTAAAACATTGCATGAAAAATGATTTTAGTCAATTCTTTTGCTAATATGAAAAGCTAGTACTACAGCCATTAGTGTTGCAATCAGTGATTGAATAGAAATCTTGTCTTCCTTTTTGCCTTTAATTAGCCCAAAATTTAAAAGTTAAAAATATCCTTTTGGCTTGTCATTTCTAATTACTTCTCTTATGAAAGGTTGACAACAAACTTTCGCTTTGCTTCTATTCATTCATCTATCAGTATATCTTCATTTAATTTGTGTTTGTTATGCATTTACCTAATTTCTCTAAGGATATCTCTGTAGTTGACCCCCATGTTCCAAATGCCCAAAGAATTTAGGTTTTCCTTCAATTTTAACAGGTGCTATTATCTGAAATTGTATATAATGCTCTGACATCTTCCAGTTAAAATACATAGAAATAGATTCCATGACCTTCCAGATAGGAATTGAGTGCTAGGAACCAGCAGTTATAATGTCATGGATCAGAAAACTATGACAGGATAACAGAAATGACATTTCTACCTCTTGAAGTCTTGTCAAGATCCTCTGGCAGGTCAAGGTTGCCTGCTCCACTCATCAATTCTTTATCCCACAATCCCCTCATGCAATGAAAATGATGTTTTACAGAATTATTCCAAATAGTGTTATGCTTTTATAGTCTGCTCTGGGGGGTGGAAGAAGCTTCATGAGTGACTGGGGCTTATTCTACATGCTACTGACAACTCCGAGACTTTATGGATGCTCTCTGAGTTAAAAACAAAAATCCTGTTATATGCATACTCTATTTGAATTCATTCTAAATGAAGAAAACCAGCTTCCTACCGTGTTTCCCTGAAAATAAGACATCCTCTGAAAATAAGACCTACTTACGGGTTTCCCTCTGAGTGAAATATAAGGCATCCCCCGAAAATAAGGCCCCCCCTAGGCTCTGTCTCAGAATGCTATTGCTAAACATGAGAGATTTGGTCCACTGATTCTGAAAGAAATGGAGTCACAAGAAATTCACCAGGAAATTCAGGAATTGGATTGTTATGATGATGTTCCAGAAGATGATGACATGATTGTCATTGAATAAATGAGTAAATTCTTGATAGTGTAGGATTCACAGTTTGTCTGGTTTGTGTTGACAACTACCGTACTACTGTACCATATACAGGTAATCAATTTCCTTTTAACAATAAATGTGTACCGTATTCTTCTTCATGGAAAAATAAGACATCCCCTGAAAATAAGACCTAGCGCATCTTTGGGAGCAAAAATTGATATAAGACTGTCTTATTTTTGGGGAAACAGGGTAGTTTGAGAAAAAGCAAAAACTACTATAAAAAGGGGTTGAAGGTGTAATAACTAGCTTATCTCAAAGTCTCAATATGAAAACGGTACCAATCATAACCTTTTATTCACCATTTACAGATGACTCATCAGCTCAGCAGGCAACATGTTGGACTGTTCCTTTAATTTAATTTGCACTGAAGATGAGGACATAAAAGAACAGGGCTTGGACTTTGGCCCCAAGCAGCCCTGGCTTTGACTTGAGGTCCCATCTTCCCTCTCAGGAGCTGAGTAGCCTTTAGAAGGACTTGCAACCCCCCGATTCACAGAGTCCTCTGTGTGGTAAGTAGGAACAATGCCCATATGACCCAGTGGTGCTGAGAGGAAAACGTTAAGCAACCTAAATAGCTAGTGCCTAACAGTATTTGGAGCAAGATCGCTCTGAATTAGTATTAGTTCCTCTTTCACACCCCACCCCATGTATCTGTGCAAAGCAAACTTGCTTTGTGGTGCTTTGAAACGTGAACTTTCTCCCCTCCCCCTTCAAAACGCATATTCCAAGTCATCATAAATCTAAGAAGAGACCTTAAGAAATGACTTCCCATAGAAGTAGCTATTGAACATGAGCGTTTTTTGGGGAGATAAAACCAGTTATATGTTCTGGCTGATTTAATTGTATGAAGGATGAAGATGCCGGTTTTTCCTGAGCCCTTCTTTGACATTTTTTTTTCCATATGCTAATAAGTAAAGCTACACCGTTTTCTGTCTTAGAGAGCCCTCAGGCTGCTTGACAGGATGTGGGATCAATTCCAACCGCTCTTCCTGATCTGCCCCCAGCCCCCTTGTCTCTTAACGAGGCTGGTGGGTCAATGATGGAAATACAGCTCTTTAGTCTCGGCTTAGCTGCATCCTGCTCTTCATGCGCTGAGACCTTAAAACGTGTTTGACAAAAGGATGGGGGAGGGGGAAGGTACCATAAAAATGCCCCTCTCCGAGTTTAGTCAGAGTTATGTCAGAGTCCTGCAAGCATCGCTTCAGGGCTTGGCAAAGGCGGGAGAATGGTGACAGAAGGAAGTGTGAAGGAGCAAAGGCGGTGTTGGGAGTTGAGTGAAAACCGTTAGCTTTTCCTCAGAAGCAGGAGGCACCATGCGTTCGTTCTTCCTGCACTTGTGTGGGTGACCCAGGAGCCCCAGAGCTGGGCGGAGGGTTTGTGTGTGCACTCACTCCTGCTCCCAGGTCCTACTCACCCAGCTGGAGCTGCTGACAAGTCCGGTTCGGGTTCTTCCCGATCTGGCATCTGTAGATGGCCCCGGGGTGGACCACGGAGGCGTTGGCCAGCCAGTCGGCGGTGGGCGCCCCCACGACGAGCCTGCGGAGACGGAGACACGTGCGCGGGGCCGGGGCTGAGCTGCGCGGACTCGGATCTCCCCCCCCAACACACACAACCTCCCGGGGAGCAGCTGGCAGCCGGCCCGCCGCCCTCCCCCGCCCGCCCTTCGCGCGCCCCCGGGCCTCCCGAACTCGCAGCTCCAGGGCCCGCGCCAGGACGCACCCCGGGCGCTGCCACCCCGAGATAAGTTAGTCTCCCGGGCAGCTCCCCAAGGAGCCAGCCACCCCCCTCTGCCGCCTCCCGAGGGAGGAAAGTTGGAACCCCCGGCGGGCAGTCCCCAGGCATCCTTTCCAGGGCCCCTCCGGGCTCGGGGATGCCCGGTGCGCCCGGACCCCGCTCCTCACCAGCGCTCGGGCCCGTGGCTGTGCAGCACCACCGAGTAGCCGAAAAGCGTGTCGCGGGGGCCCTGGTAGAGCAGCGCGCTCCCCGTGTCCACGTTGTAGGGGCGCCCGGCCGGGACCCCCAGGCACAGCAGCAGCATCACCGCCTCCCGGACGGCGGCGCCCCGGGGGCCCGGCCCTCGTCTCGCGTCCTCGGCCATGCGCTCCCGGAGGGGGACATCCACCACCGAAGGGCACGGTCCCGGGCGTCGTAGGGGATGAGGCGCCGCCGAGGGGAAGGGGGCCCCCAGAGAAGAGGTTCGGCGTGTCCGGTGCCAGCAGCGGGAGGGAGGGAGGGAGGGAGGGAGGGAGGAAGGGAGGGACGCGCAGAAAGAGGGAGGGGAAGTCGGCCCCGGGCGGAGCCACCGCCGCCTGGGATGCAGCGCCCGCCCGCCCTCCGGACCCCACGCCCGTTCCTGCCGCGGGAGGGGAGGTGCGGGCGCCCTGGGATCCGGGGCGCGGGCCGCTGGGTGGGGTCCCGGGCGTGGTGCTGAGGCGCCTGGCTGTGTGCGTCCCCCCTCCCCCACGAGGGGCTGTAGGGGGCGCTAGGAGACCTGCCAGCCTCCTCGGAGAGCAGGAGGACTGGGCTCTGGGGCTTTGCAAGAGTGGAGCTGGAGGGAGCGTAGGCTTCCCCTTTTGGCTGTGGTTGGGGCCTGGCCGCCGAGCGGTGTGGCCCCAACCCGCCCCACGTGCACCCACCGAGAACGCGGGGCTTCCGCGGCCCAAGGGCCACCACAAACCTGGGCGCCGGCTGCTGGGGCGGGGCCGGGGGGACCCTCTAGATCTTGCATTGATAATCAGCGCTATACCTGATTTTTGCAGCGTAGGAATAAGCAGAGGGCCAGGATGGAAAACAAACAAAAGGAACTCCTAAAGGCGCCGGAGGTCCTTTGGTCACAAAGACCGTTAGGGTTACTCACTTCAGGACTCAAAGCCCTGCGTGTGAGCTTTGGGGCCCAGGACCTTCCCCCCACACACACACTTCCCCTCAGCCCTGGGCTGCCTGAGGACACAGATGAGCAGCCAGCCTCTCAGGCTGAAGGGCAGGAGGTTGGGGCCCTCAACTGTTCAACAGCCAGGCGGGGCTAAGCAAGCAAGGTGGCTTGCCTCACTTGAACCAAGAGTCCAGTTCTTGCCTCTCCCCCTTCCCACGCACCCACTCACCGCCAGATAGCCAGTGTGAGGTCAAGACACAGACAGCATCAGCCTCCCAAGATGTGCTGGAGACCAGGGCACAGCACACCCGAAGCGGTTAGAGTCTCACCGTTAGACTGTCCTAATGCAATCCAGACGTGCCTCAGGCTTCTTTCTTGAGCAACCAGAGAGACTGCCATAGGTGATGGGCTGATATTTGGAGACAAAGCCAGTTATTAATTACTGCTATGTGAAAAAGCAAACAAAAAAACCACAAAAATGAAAAAAGTAAAAGGGCTTCTTAAGGTGTGTGAGGTGCGTGTGTGCAGGCGCACGGGTGCACATGAAAACCATGCACGCTGAAATGTCACATCTTACATTGTAATGGCAGATCTGTCACTAAAGTACTTGTTCAATTAATCAGTGCATTCGTTGAGCAAGCAAGTTGCAAGACCCACAATACCACGGTGAGGAAGGCAGGGTAAGCCTTCAAGGAAAATGTTTAGTCAACTGGTAGATGGGCAAACTTACACTTACTAGAGAAAATTCTGAATGCTTAAGGGACACTTCGAGAGAGATTGGAAGGACATAGTGGGTTGAGTTAGACAGTTTGAGAGGAGGAAGAAGCGTGGGCTCCTGCAGGGCCAGGTAGAGAAACTGGAAGAGGGGGTCTTGGTGGCACATTTAGGGGTCCACGCGCAGGCTGGTATAATAGGAGGCTGACTAGAGAAACAGAGACACATCGTGAACCTCCTAAGCCAGGTGAGAACATGCAAGCCTCTGCTCGGGTTGAGAGAAAGCTGTGGAAAGGTTTGTCTTGGTCAGCCGTGTGTTTCAGAAATGTGAAGAGAAGATGGGATACAGGATACCTGATAGTGGAGGCTCCTGTAGTAAATAATGAGTAGCGAGATTGATGGCCTGCACTAGGAAGTAGCAAAGGAGGAGCAGAGGAAATAATAGACTCAAGTGATATGAGAGGCAGAACCCAATAGAACTTGGTGACAATATTGGTAAAAATACAAAGATGGAGCTGAGATGAAGGAGTCAGGATGATGCCCAAGTCCTGAGTTTGGGATTTGAATATATGATGTTAATTCATAGAGAGAGAAAAAACACACAGGAGGAACAAGGTTATACATGCATGTATGCATAGGAATGGGCACACACATGAGCCATTTAAGGATTAGATTTGGAGTTTGAGATATTTCTGGAAGAGTAGATATTTTAGCCAAACCCAACCACTTTTTACTCTTTTGTCAACAGACAAAAGAAGAGCAATAGTAATCTCTCCTATTATTTGCAACCAAATAAAAGGCAAAGAATGGTGCAAAAATGAAATGAAACGGCTTCCAGAGAAGTAGCTCACAGGGCCCACAGAGAAGGCTCCTTTTGCTCTGCTTTTCCTCTCCAAGCTTCTTTCTTTCTGAGCAGATCCACATGCTGACTCCAGCCCAGCTCTGCAGCTAGCGCACATTGGCCTCATTATAAATGAGCAATCCCTCTTGTTTTACAGCCACATTTCCATTTGGGGCTCAGGAAGTAGTTGTCTCACAGGCCCTTGCAGACTCTTCAGACTTGGGTAATGTCAGAGCCACAGATCTGAACCCATATCTTTTTCTCTCTCTCCCTTCTTATGTGATAAAATCCACTCAACACAATTCTGTTCACAGCCTAATTAAGGCGAGGAGCAGCCCAGAGAGCATTCATGGGGCAGGACCTTATTTCTATGATTGCGGTTATAGTTATGATTTCACCACTTTTCAAGAACCAACTGCCCTGTGTTAGCCCAAGTTTCCTTCCTCCAAGGCTTTGAGAACAGTTCACTTTTCCTAAGTCAGCAGAAATAAAGGGTGCTTAATGTAGCTTTGACAAAGCCTGTAGCTACTGCTCTCTCTTTAATCAATGCTTTTGTAGGCAAGTGTGAGAATCTGATGGGAAAGGGGAACGTGGAGGGGGGAGAAAAGGGAGATTTTAAAAAACTACCCATGCTTATCTGTAACCCTCAACTGAACATAAATATCCAATGATTCAATTAATATGTGTCATTTGATTAATATGTATCAAGTGCCAATGTGTGCCAGGAATGACTTTAGGGACTCAACAAGCTCTCTATTCTTGATAAGATGCCCTCCCAGGAGAGAGGATCCTAATATGGGCTCACCCAACTTCTCGGTTGCTATCAAGAGTGAACATTTCTCCTTCCTGAAAGCCTCTCTTTTTGTGATAGCATTATTTTAGTCCCAACACCGCCTTCCTATCTAGCCATTCTGAGTCTTTGCTGGCCTCTTTCCCTTCACCATAGTGCTTGAGAGTCCCAGCGCTCTGTCTGGGTCCTCTGTCCTTCTCTTTCCATATCTCTCTCATTGGGAGCTCTAAACCTAAATGTCTTTATGTCTTATGTCTTTAAATACCAGCCAAATAATATCATTAAATCCCAAATGAGTCCTCAGTCCATGTCTCCAGTATGGCCCTCTCTTCTGAGCTCCAGGGTCATATGTTTTACTGCCTTCCGGTCATCTCTAGCGGGCATTGTGCACATGGCATATCTAAAAAAACTGAGTTCTGATTCTCTCATCCCACATCTAAACTAGTCCTCCACCCAATGCCTTTCTTTTGAGAAAATAACAATCCATCTGCCCAGTTGGTTGTTTGGTCCAGAAATTTGGAAAATAATTCATGATTTCTCCCTCTCTATTCCCTACATACAATCCATTCATCATTGTTATAACAATTTTACCTTTGGAATATACCTCAAGTTCATCTGTTTATCTTCTGCTGCTCTGCTCCAACCTTCTTCCAAATCTGCTACCTGGCCTCCCTATTTACTCCTTCTTCACACCATCAAATTTCTACATACATGTTAAAGTGAACTCTTACAATTCTAAATCAAAGCACACATGCCACTCTCTTGCTTCAGTCCTATAAGCAGTGTTTCCCATTGCTCTTCAGTGCAGACTTCTGGTGGTCTACAAGGACCCGATGACCTTGTCTCTGACTACCTTGCCAGTCCTCTACTGGCCATATCCTTCAGATCACTTTGCTTTAGCCACATCGACCTTCCTTAATTTCCCTATGTGCATTGGATTTTCTCCCATGGGGTCTTTGCTCGAATTGTTCCCTCTGCTGAAATATACAACCTGTGAATTTTCACAAGTCTTCTCTTTCTTTAGTCGCAGGTCTCCCCCTTACAGAGGATATTCCTGCTCATCCAGTTAAAATAGATAATCATATTAATCTCTGGAAGACTATCCTGCTCAGTGTCTTTGGAGCTCTTTAATTTCTAACTATATATATATATATATATATATATATATATATATATATATATATATATATACCTTTTCATTCTGTCCTTCTCTCTAGACAATAAGAACTTGTGTTGTGTTCTTATTGTTGTTCATCACTATATCTCCATCAATTGATATGCTACCTGGCAAATAGCAGGTGGTCAATAAGTATTTTTTGAATGGCCTTTACATGATTTGGACTTTTGATGTCATAAACTGAGGTAAATCTGGATATTTCTATAAATTTAGGTTGATACATTATTACATGCAAAACAACATATTAGGTCCTCTGGTAAATTCAAAGATGTATAAAACATTAGTTCTACTCTCAAACAGCTTATAATTTACAAGAGAGAGATGATATCCTTAGAAGACCAGAGAATATAGTCAATGTGAATGTCATATACATTAGGGTAAGAAGAGACAGTTGGTAGCTAACCATGGTGTAGGCATAAAGAACAGTCTTGAGACCTGAATTTGGATAGAATGCAAGGCAGAGAAAAATGAAAGAATTGATACAATACATTAGAAAAAAACTGATACGTTGTCAGGTGCAGGTAATATGGAAAAGTAAAATATGCTGGGTTTTTTAGGCTAGACAGTGGTGGTACCATGATAAAAACCAAACAAATAGCAACCAGAAGAAAGAGCTGGAATGGGGGAGGGCAGGAACATTGTGTTTGGACAACGCTGACTGGGTTTTTAGAGATGCGGCTGAGATGTTGGTAGAATTTGCATAGATTTGTCCGGCAAGTATTGTTTGTTTGTTTGTAACTAAATTAGAGCATGTAAATGTAAAACATTTAGTGGTGTATGAGGAAATGTTCCCAGCCTTTCCCTGCCTTCCTCCAATCCAACCTTTTGAGGCTCTCCCCTTCCCCATAAAGTGCTTGTCCCAAGGTCCTCTCTTGAGGGATTCAAACAAAGATCCCTTAAGATAGGGTCAAATCAAGAGAGGAATTTCTTTTTTTCACAGTAACAAAGCTCCCAATAAGCAACAAGAAGCTCTGAGTATTTTATCCTGATATATAGCATTAGCACACATTTCCTGATAAAATATCAGTGATAAGGTTGCTCTAAAAGAAACATAAAGCAATGCCTTCCAAATTACAGGCATTCTTAAGCCTGTCTGCTGGTTTGGCTCAGCGGTTGAGCATTAACCCATGCACCAAAAGGTTGCTGGTTCAGATGCCTGGTTAGGGCACATGCTGGGGTTGCAGATTTGATCCTCACGCAGGAGGCAGCCAAAAGATGTGGATGTTACTCTTTCATCCATGTTCCTTTCTCTCCCTCTAAAATCAATAAAACCATTAAAAAAAAAAAAAAAGAATTCTTAATCCTGCTGAGAAACTGTGAAAACACACCTCAGAGTCCCCCACCTCTGCTAGACCAGGCAGCTGGGGCATTTATTTAAGGACTCATCCTCCTCTGGTGGAGGGCTAACCCCGATAACCCAGGCAAGCACACTCCCGGGAGCCAGAGTCCTCAGGCAGAGAAGAGACCAGGGAGCTGGGAAGCTGCCAACACACAAAACTGTCGGCCCAGCAGCAGGGGCGCTCAGACAGTGGGAGGGGCCCGGCATTGACAGCAGCTGCCACAACTGCCGATCAAAACCTTGCTCGGTTTGCTAGAGTTACTCCAACTTGTGTTGTTTTGTTTAATTGAATTTGTTCGGGTGACACTGGTTAATATAATCGTACAGGTTTCAAGTGTGCAAATCTATAATGTATCACCTATATATTTCATCGTGCATTCATCACTCATTTATTCCCCTCAACCACCTTCTACCTTCCCCTTCCCTCTTTCCCTCTGTCCATTACCATACTGTTATCTGTGTCTATTTTTTTTTCTTAATCCCTTCACCTTTCTCACCCAGCCCCCCAACTTCCCTCCCTCTCTGACATCTGTCAGTCTGTTCTCTGTATCTATGAGTCTGTTTCTATTTGTATATTAGTTTATTTTGTTCATTAGATTCCACATATAAGTGAAATCACATGGTATTTGTCCTTGGTCATTTCAGCATTATTTACAATAATCAAGATTTGGAAGCAGCCCAAGTGCCCATTGGTAGACAAGTGGATAAGAGATCTGTGGTACACTTACACAATGGAATACTATGCAGCAGTAAACAAGAAGGAAATCTTACCTTTTGTGACAGCGTGGATGAATCTAGAGAGTGTTATGCTAAATGAAATAAGCCAGTCAGAGAAAGTCAAATTTGGTTTTTAATATTTTAGTTCTCTCTGATTGGATGGGGACAATGAGTGGCTGTGGGTGTACTTAATATAGTGCTTAGCTCATAATTAATACTGAATATATAGCAACCCTTTCTTCTTTATCCTCTTTTCTTATCATCAGTATCAATAATGATATACTTTGTGTAGAAATATACTACTTACAGAAATAAACTATGTATGGAAATCTGAGCTCAGGGCAAATGTCCTGTATGTGGAAGGTTTTTTAAATTAATAAGAAGCATTCTCTGTCTCTATTTGTTTATATTTATTTATTCACTCATTCAACAAACATTTATTGAGCACCTATGGTGTGCAATTTAGAGATACTGTGTATAACTTCATAAACAGAGTAGAATCCTTATCCTTTTTACATGAGCATTCTAATAAAGCAATAAAGCAATGAGGCAATAAATAGTGCTCAAAAATGTTTACTGTTTTTAGTCTTGTAACGTTTTCAGAACACATTTATAGGCAGATGATTTTTCTACAGCACAGCTATGAATATGTCATATCCCCACACAGAGACTGGTAATGTCTCCGCTCCCAATCGCACCCAATCTGAATGTCCTTGGGCTTAATGCACTCCACATTTGCCTCAAACGTTCTTCCCTCCCACCCCAAACTTAGAGCCTATTTTTTTCTCTTTCCTCTGGCAATGTTCCCTTTAGTTTGTGAAATTAAGAGATCAAGAAAGGACCATTTAAGCCAGTAGGTAACATATGCCATACAAATAGCGCATAACAGGGACACTCAACAGGCAGGTGTTTTTTGTTTGTTTGTTTTTGTTTGTTTGTTTCTGGCTAAGGAATTCAGGACAGTTTTTCTGAAGCAAAGGGCAATTTTGAGAAATTTCACTTTTCTATCAGTCTTTTCATCACTCCTGAAACGATTGATACTTCAGAACTTAAACCATGTCTATTTCATGCTTCAGCTCAGGAGAAGAAACAAATGCTCCTATGGTTACTGCATAAAGGAAGGCAGAAGCCCTCTCCCCTCAGAGCACAGAGTTATTCTGTGACATTTTATCTCATAAGTAACCTGACCTGGAAGATGGATTTGTGACTGGAATGATTTAACAACTGGTTCAAGCCAAAGTGCAAAGGTTTACAAGACTCAGATAGTTTCCAGCATCACTCTTCATTTTCAGAGGTCAGACTCCACGTAAAAATGCTATCCAATAGTGTCTTATCTGAAACCTCTCAGATGCACGACCTCACCTTGAAAAACAGAGTTCCTAGGCATTCTGGAAAGGGACCTGGTGAATACACAGTGTGAAACTCGTTCATCATACAGTTACATCACACAACCAACACTGATAGACATATGTCCCAAGCACTTTGCACACACACACACACACACACACACACACACAAAACAAACAAACAAACAAAACAAAACAACATTACTAGTAAAGACATGTTCTTATTCCTAAATAGCTGGCAATTGAATATCAGACAACACAAACTTGAAACCAGAAAACAATTTCAAAGCAACTTACAAAATATGTTGTAAGTATAGCACAGATTATATAATGTAATAATGATGTCTTCAGAGTGGCAGCATATTTTGTGGGAAGACTGAAAGGAAATACATTTAGTTTAATCCTAGATTTATTTTTCTTTTCTTTTGTTTTCCCAAACCAGACCAAAGTGGGAGAACACAGAGACTAGTCTTTGTAGGCCAGATAAAAGAGATAAGAAAACATCAGAGACTAAAATATCATCAGTAAATAGGAGGAATGTAAACATCAAAAGAGGCTGCACTACTTTGCAAGGACAATAGTGGGAAATAAGAAAATAATGCAATGCATCAAAGTTCCCTACATTGTTTAAAATCCTGGAGAAACTTTGGAAAATGAATTCTAATTTGGATTACTGAAATATAATAAATAATGCTACAAATCCAAAAATAAGTTCGGCTCTATCTCACATCTATGCATTGCAAGACCAGCAGAGCACTTAGATATTCTATTTTTGGTGCATACTGAATATCAGCTTTGTTTATGTCAGTTGCGCAGTATATTGACCTAGTAAAGTAAATTTCCTCTGTTTATAGAAATTAGAAAGACTATTTTGGTTTTAAAAACACAAGTTTTTCATAAGAAACTCGTTAGAATTGTGGCTAAAAATGAAGGGATCAATTTCAGACTCACGTTTTAATGGATGGTAATACTAATTCAATATAATGATAATATAAACATTATATAGAGTTATATCTTACTTTTCATGCTTCACATAAAAGTCAGCAGGCTTCTTAAAAACCAGTTTTAGAAACCAGGCAGTGATTGAGGACACATGAATTCTGGCAATGGAACTGACCTCATATTTTTACAGCTTCTTTGTTAATAAAATGAATGAGTTCCAGTAGATTGTCACTGAAGTGATTTCCATTACAACAATGTTATTGTTTTAAGCTGCCATTTAGAGCCTATGATAGGAATCAGGAAACCACACAGACAGGTAGGCAGGACATTTCAGTGGATAACTCTATTCAAAAAGGCAAGCTGATGCAACTATAAGGAGAAAAATATGAACTTTGAATAAATGTGGACAACTGTATGTCTATATGTCAATACCCCTCATTGGCTATCTATCATTTATCTTATCATATGTGGACTTGGTTAAGGATATGCAAATATAAACGTTTAATTTTCCTTTCCAGAAATGTTAGATAACACTCTTTTCTAGTTGTCACATTATGATATAATAAGAATTATATATTTTAGTCTTTATCCCCAGATCCTGACCAGAGTTTCTAAAACCTTATAAATTCTTAAGTAATAAAAGTGAAAGGAGCATCTTTTGTTATAATATTTGGGTTCTGTCACCAGTTCCTGAAATAGCTTTGGAAAGACAGAGGTGACTTTTGGAAAGCCTCTAAGATTGGGAGGGGGAAGGGAGAAGAGGGCTGGTTGCCAAGGGGAACCAACCATGTGACCAGAGGGTTAAACCTTGCAATTCTATCCTTAACCTTTAAGGAGAGAGGAGAGAAGAGAGGGGCTAGAGAGTGAGTTCAGCCAGCATGGGCAATGTTTCGATCAATTGTGCCTATATAAATATCCTAAATGATGGGTGTGGAGAGTTTCTGGGTTCATAAACACTTTGAGGTTCTGGGAGGGTGGCGTGCCCACAGAGGGCATAGAAGCTCAGAGCTTCTCCCTGCCTTCACACTTTCCCCTATGCATCTCTTACATCTAGTTATGCCTGAGTTTTACTTTTTGTAATAATCTGTTAAACATAAGTAGTCTTTCCCTGAGTTCTCTGAGCCATTCTATCAAGTTTTCAAACCTGAGGAGAGGTCTTGGGAATCCTCGATTTTTATTTGGTTCGTCATAAGTTCAGGAGGCCCACACTGTGACTGGCATCATTTTATGGGACTGATCTCCGAACCTGTGGGGCTGCTAACTCTGGGTGGTTAGTTCAGAGCCTAATTAAGTGATAGTATACCAACCTGGTGTTTGCAGAAAACTGAAGAATTACTTGGTGTGGAAAAACTCACACATTTAACGTCTGAAGTGATTAATGAAGAGAAAAACATGTAGGTTTTGTTGTTGTTTTTGTTAACTAGTGTTTTACAGTTACCTTCTCTAAGACTCATTTCCCTTTGTACTCTTATAGTGTGGTCTTCAGGTAAATGACCAAAAAAATAAATTGCACTTGTATGGATCTTTACCATTCACAATGTACATTTTCCAAGATGCATGAAAATAGATGTGAAGTGATTATCAGTAAAGGTTGAGATTCCAGAGGTGTTATAAAGTACAAAAAGAAATTATAAAAATTGTACCATGAGAGCTAAGATTACATGTTAAAATTAAAAACAAACAAACAAACAAAAATCATGGGGACAAGATTTTCACCATAGGCTTAATCTGGAAGTTATTTTTCCCATCAATAAGTGAGCAAGTAAGATCAGTATTTCAAAACTCAGAGACAAAGTGTCAAAGACACCCAGGCAGATCAAAGATCTCAGGGACAGCACATTCCTAGAGTGAGACAGCCTGATTAAAGATAATTTTATAGTATAATTGCAGAACACTAGAACCTTTATTAAGGGAGACTAAGCTTGGAGTAATTGTACTTGAAAAACTGAGAAGCTTCTGTATTTAGAATGAAGTATCATAATAAAAGGAAGTGCTACCCCAGGTCCCATTAAAATCACATGAGTACTAACTTGGGGCATGAACAGAAAGGATGTAGAGAACCAGGTCAAAAGAATAGATAAGAAATAACATTGACCACACTAGCAACAGCTGTCTTGGCCACAAAAGAGTAAAGATTATTACTGATTCTTCAGGGAGGAGAGATTGATATCAATATCAGAAGACTACCTCACTGATTTTTTCAAGTTAATAGTATTATAAGTTACTTGTAGCTCACATTCCTCTATTAGTTTAGTCCTTTCTAGTTGATGCTTTTATTATTAGTGCAAAGTACTAAGATACCAGTTTTATATATAGTTTTTTAGAAACAGCTCAACTAAAAATCGCAGTCAATACTCTGCTACTTGGAATACTTACTAGTTATCTAAGAGGTAATGCTGTCTTATAAAGGATTATTTTTGGCTACTTAAGTAAACTATATAGGTTTGCTGCACTGTAGGTTTACATACACTAACTTCATTGATCCTTGGGAAAAAAAATACTGAATTAGGTAGGATGGTTTCTTTCATTTTATAGATGAGAAAATGGCTTACAAAGTGTTAAGTGGCTTGCTCAAGGTGAGTGGCTACATTCCTGACTCTCTGACATTCCTTTAGCAGGAGACTGAACTGGCCTATCTAGCAAGATGACCGTAAGAGTGGATCTCTGGGAACAGAATTGGACAAAAGTAGAAAGATCTTCCTCAAGTTTGAGTTAAAGAAACCAAGATTAATCCATTCAACCAAAGAACAGAATTGAGGAAAAAGAAGACGAAGCTAAGGTTCAGGAAACAGATGGAAACTCACAAAACAAGAGCAGCTCTGAATGTCCCTGGGCAATTGCTATGAGTAGAATAGAGCATTTATGGCTTGGCTTTGGAATCTTAAAGCTATAGAGACTGCTGGGAAGGATGTTACAGTGTTAATAAGTGACTGAGATGAAATGCAAGGAGTAATTTGATATTCAAATGTACTGTTGTCCTGTACATATGAGGGCCTAGAGAGAATCTCAGTATATGAAGATACCAGAAAAGGAGCCTACTTTAAGAATTCATCCATCATTCTTCCAAGAAATCTTGTCTTTAAATGTTGACAGTACCTACTTGTTTAATTTTTAGCTTAGTTGATTTCAAATTCACAATTTTCTTCCTTGTAAATGAAGGAAGCCTTGGGAATGCAAACTCTGAACCACTCTTTCTCTCAAGGCAGTTCTGAGGAAGTCCTCTGCCAAGCCAATGGCTTTTCACATGCATGAGTTAAGCATTGAAAATGAGTCTGAAGACAAGGAATTAAACAGAATGACTTTCTAGATCCATGTAAGTCAGATCTTAATAATGAGACTTTATTAAAAACTAAAGGCCTGGTGCATGAAATCCTTAAATGGGTAGGGTCCCTAGGGCTAGCTGGTAATCAGGGCTGATGGGGCCTTCTGGCTGCCAGCCAGGGTCTTCCTTCATTTTGCGCCACCCTCTGGTGGTCAGCGCATGTCATAGCAAACAATCGAACTCCCAAGGGGACACTTTGTATATTAGCCTTTTCTATATATAGATAATCCCTAGACCATCTCTTCTACCTAAATTCAGGTAGAAATATAAAAATAAGCCTAGTCCAACTCTTATTCAGAACAGTTTTCAGGTTATTTACACTTGAGGCATAATTACCCTTCTATATTTCTGCCAATAATTAGGAGTGGGTTTTACTAACATTAACTTGAACTCTAACAAGTTGTTAGTATGAAAACTGCACTCCCAGGCTTCAGCAAGCTTGCATAATTCTTTAGGGGCAGTGGACAAACCTGGACTAGCAGCAGAGCCACGGTCCCTGTGGCAGACAGAGCAAGGGCGGGGTGGAAACAATCCAAATCTAATCTCACTGCTCTTTTACAACTGTCACTTCTACAAGCCTCTCATTTCACCCAGACACGGAGAGGTTACTATATGGCTTTCAGCCGTTAGGTAATTTTGGAAGCGCTCATAAACCTTTATGAAATCCAATTCAGTTTTCAACTATAACAGTTTAGGGAATGCACAAAAATACTTTCATAGCTCCATTGAAAAAAAATTTCATTGAGTCCAATGAAATTTTAGTGGCTTGACTGACATGAATCCTTGTTTGGGGATCAGTGTCGATATTGACAGTAATTATTGCCAATGGACATTTTAATAGACTTTGACTGTTTATAAAATAAAAACCATAGAGCAGAACGGGGTTTAGGGCAGGATTAAACCTTTTCTGCTGCCCTCAAAGCAGACTCACTTTCTAAGCCACACTATCAGTAGCACCAGACTATTTTTTAAGCCAAGAGAACTGCGTTCAAAAATAACAACAACCCTGGCTTCATAACTTCATTTGATAATCTTTCACTGACAAGACTTCCAAATGGCTTTTTCACTCCAATTTAGGGGAATTCCTTGTTTCCACAATAGAGAACTCAGCTAAAAGGAAAGGAGGTGTACACAGGCTACGGATATTGTTTGAAGTTAGATCACAGTCTGACTTGTAAACAACATCAAAAGGTCTCCTGCATGGGAATTAAAGTGGAGAAACATTTGTCTGAGCATAAGCTTTCTTGTTCTTTTATGCTTCTCTGTATGTGCAACTCAGACGTCTGTTAACAGATAAAATCTGCCCCTCTTCTTTCGGACAACCCCCACCCCCCTGCCTCTGACCACTTGTCAGTGCTCATATCCTTAAGAGATCTGCTTCCTCTCAGTTCCCAGCACAAGAATGACTGCAGTAGCACTCTTTTAGGCCATGCTGTGAACGCTGTCTGGTCTACCAGAGGCATTTCATTTTAAACCAGGCTTTGTTCTGGTACATTTAGGAACTAGCAAGTAGACCACAGACAAGTTCCGTTTTGAATTCACTCCATGCCTATAAATGTATTTCTTCCTCTCAGTGAATATGTACTGACATCTAGCCTATGCCAGGCAATGCGCTTGGTGCTGCAAATACAAACATAAATGAGACAGGATCCTGCACTTGAGAAAATTATTACATACATAATAATAGGATATATAATATTATCATAAAATAATATATATAAAACAAAGGAATGGCCAATGCTAGGAGTCAGGAAAAGTTTTATCTGGGGGTTGGGGAGGGGCATCTAAGCTGAACTTTTCAGTACAATTAGGTGTTTACCAAATAGGTTGGTGGAGCACTGGGATGGCATGAGAGTACATGGTACATTCAGGGAACTTCAGGCATTGGGCATAGATCAAGGAATGGCAGGAACAGAAGCAGAAGACAAAAGCAGGTTTAGATATGGAAGTCTCATATGCTATGTTAAGAAGATGACTTTTTATTGCATTCAGAAAAATACTTTATGCAGTCGAATAACACATCTGAAGAGTTCACAGTAATAGGAAATTAAAAGCAGGTAGTCTAGCTAAATGACTGATGTATTTGTTTCATAGAGAGATGCCAGTAGCTCAAAATAAATGAGTCTGAAAGGGCTGAAGAGAAAGGGGTCGGGTGAGGACATGGGGGAATTAGCATGGCATCCACAATTCTTTGGTGATGGGTTCTTGTCATTCATTGTGATAAAGTGTGAATGAGAGAAGCAGATTGCAATGATAAGATAATGATGGCAGGGTTGACTGTGCTGAGTTTTCTAAGAGACATACAAGAGAATATGTTCCATAGATAATTATATATAGACAACTTCAGAACCCAGGAGACACTTGTGCTAACAATATTACTTTGGAAGCACATTAACATATCGGGGAGCATGTGGAAAGAGAATAAAATAGAGCTTTGGAGAGAATCATGAAGTATACCAAAGTCTGAGTCAGGCAAAAGAAAAGTAATCACCATGAGAGCTACACAGGAATCACCAGAGAGGTAAGAGAACCAGGGTAATGTTATGGCTCGGATGACCAAGAGTAGAGAATGTTAAGAAGAAAGAGGCTTATATGTGAAATGGGACGGATAGGCCAAGTACTATGGGGATTCACAATTAGGGGCTCTTAGAGACATGATTTAAAAGATTGCTTTCATACACTAAGGGTGTTCAGGGAAAGCTGGGTGAGAAAGATGGGTCTTGAGGGCACCCTAGGGCTGCATGTCTATTCCATCTTAGAGGAGGGCCGGAGTGAGGGTCCTCTGATATCATCACATGCTATACTCAGGACTAGCATTAAAGCCAAATTATACTGAAAAAGGAAGTCTGCTTTCTCTAAATGCTGGTTTTTCCATACAGCTCATTTCTTCATTTCCCTACCCACCTTTTCTGCCAGTATGTACCTCATCTCCCCTCCACTCCCATGTTACTACCAGATACCAAATATTCTCTCAAATTTCCACTCCACTGGCCTTGGTCCTAACATTTAGTTCTCTCTCTTCTCTTCTAAGGATGGCAAATAAGGGTGACCACTACCCCAAATTCCAGCTACCCCAGTTTCCTCAAATTTAGAAGTTGGTTTATTATAGGAGGTGATGGGCATATGAATCTCAGTGCTTGCAAACCTCACAAGGAGAATGTAGCTTTAACACAGAATGTTGGAAAATGAGGGGAAATATGGGAAGGCCAGTGTTGGGCTCCTCAGGAGAAGAAAGAAGACAGCCAAGGACATGGTTGTACTTCAACATAACACACCGGACCTTACTGCCAGATGCCAAATTTTCCCAGTATCACTGCCCCATGTTATGGTGCTGGGCTGAGTGACCAGCATATAATTTTGTTGTATCATAGATTGGTGTATAGGGAAGGTCAGGCTCTGAAAAGATCAGAAGTTCTTGAAATTTTATGCTACCCAGGTAGTCTGGTGATATGTTTTAGAGTGGGCTAAGTTTTTAAAATATATATTTTATTGATTTTGTACAGAGAGGAAGGGAGAGAGATAGAAAGCTAGAAACATCGATGGGAGAGAGTCATCGATCAGCTGCCTCCTGCACACCCCCCACTAGGGATATGCCCGCAACCGAGGTACATGCCCTTCAGTCCCCAAGCCGACGCTCTATCCATTGAGCCAAACCGGTCTCGGCAAGAGTGGGCTAAGTTTTTAATAACCTTGGGGATTTTAGAAAAATTTGGTTCAGAAATTTCATTTAGAATCTAGGATGCAAGCTGCCAGGGCTGACCAGCAGACTCTGAGCAACAGATGAATGATTACTCTGACACACATTTCTGTGAAAGAGAGGGCTAAGGGACTGCTTGGCTATAGGAACCAAACAGCCCTGTTTGCTTGCCTTCTTAGACTTTTATTGTAACAACAGCTTGAAATAAAATTAACTACTAGGTACTATTAGCAGGGTAAGTATCCTTGAGAAGACACATGCATTTGTATTGTCCTTTAAGCAAGGACATCTGAAGACTAAGCATAAAGATTCCAGTAAACATCCTGAAGCTCAGACTTCTTTTGAAAAATCAAGAAAGGGGCAGTTGCCTTCAGCCAACTCCTATATCATGCCTCCCTACAGAAAGCATTTAAAAAAGGCTAACTGCCAAATACTTCCAATAAAGTTGAGGTATTGTACTGGGTAAGTCAGTGGCAACAGACTTGGCTATTTGCAATTTTGCTAATTGGTGAACTTGGAGCCTAAGCAGTATACTTGCATACTTCCATGTACTTCCAAGTGTGCTAGCACTTCTCTCTCTCTCTCTCTCTCTCTCTCTCTCTCTCTCTATCTTTTTCACACACACACACACACACACACACACACACACACACACTGCTTTGTAAATCTGAGCCCTATTAAGTGAGCATAGATAGATACGTAACTAATTATTATTCAGCATTTGCAATCCAGATCTGCACAAAGTATGGTATATGTTACACTCTGAAAGTATTTTTGGTCTATTGCAAATCACACATTTTAACTGGGTGCACCATAAAGGGGATGAGATGGAATTCCAGTGTCAGGTTCTTAGTAAAACCTGCTGTTCATCCCAGGTAGTGGCAGAACAATCTATATATATATAAAGAGACCGAAACAGTGGAATGATCAGAATGACCAGAACAACTGGTGGCTATGATGAGCACTGCGGCAGCTAACCAGCCTGATCTGGGCCCCAATTGGCCTCCATCCCAGCCAGCCTGGACCCCGATTAGCCCCCAATACCCTGAACGGGGTTAGGGCTGGCAGGCCAACTGCCTGTGCCCCTCCCCACTGCTGGCCCAGCCCTATGGGCCCCCACTGAGGCAAGCCAGCCAGACCCCAACTGTGCATGAATTTGTGCACTGGTCCTCTAGTCTTCAATAATAGCAAAACACCTGGAGAATGTATTAGAAGGCAGTGCCTCTCAAACTTTAATATGCTTATGAATTACTTAAAAATCTTGTTAAAATGAAAATTCTGATTTAGTAGGTTTAGGGTGGGGCCCGAGATTCTGCATTTTTAACAGGTTCTTGTAATCCCAAAGCTGCTAGACTATGGATAACACTGTAAGCAATAAGGCTTCAAGAGAATATTCTTGATTGAATTTAATTACACACTTATACCAGTAAATATAAAGTCTACTGTGAGAATCTCCAGCAGAGAAAACCAGAACTGAGCATCTGAGTGTAAATCACTCTGTTCTGCCAATGTCTTATAGTTGAGAAATTAAATTAGACTATGTAATGAAAATATATTTTGACATTTAGTTAAAAGCCATATTAATCCTTTTTTTATTATGAGATAAAATTTCGCAGCATGTGATCTTTTACTAGCAGTCAATGAATTATAGTTTGAAATCCTCTCTCTTTATATAACTATAAATTGTCATGTTAAAATTTCTAGTGTAGTTCAGATTTTTTATTTAATTAAATGCTTTTAAGTACTAACAGAATGAACTACTGTATTTGTAAAGAAGTCTGTTAACTGTTTCCCTCCTTCCTTCCCCTTTTCCTTCCTAAATGGTACACCAACATTTTGAATACTATTATTTGATTCTATAAAATTCACTCCTTTGTCCAATATTACTATAATGGTGTTTTGAAGAAGATTAATTCTGTGAACCAGATTATTAATCCCCAAATGGAAATTCTATGGTTACATACATTTAGGAAAATCTGGGTTCTTTATTTTTCTCTTGAACATACATAAAGCACATAAATATTTTTAAATCCAAAGAATTAACATTTTGCACTCTATCACAGTGTTTTTCAAATACATTTGTTCACAGAGTAATCTTTAGAAAATGGTACATTTTCTCATTTTCTAACTTTTCCATATCGTTCAAGTATTTGGTTTGAGGGCAAGCTGGACAGAATGCCTTTCCTTCCATCATCAATTAGAAGAAAGCCTTCGCAGAAGTGTGCCCAGATGGCTTTCTCTGAAGTCTTTTTGGATCATCAGGATGCTCTGAGCTGTGTTGGGCAAGTGAACATCTAACAAGGGGAGCCAGGATCATCAGGATATAATTAGACCAATCATAATTCATTACCAGGGGTTGGCATATCAGATGGGAGCCCTGTTAGCAAACTATGAAAGTGGTGATAGCTTCTGAGAAGGCAACTAACAACACCTATTGAAGGTTTTTTAAAAATGTGTTTACCTCCTCCACCATTTTCAAACTGGTTTAAGTCACCATCTTTCCCATTTTTGTAGATGCCTTTTCCTTTTTACTAATGCTTCCATTCTTGTCCCCTTACTATCAGTTCTCTACAGGGCTGCCAGAGTGAGCATTTCAAAACATAAACCAAGTCATGTTACTTCCCTGCTCAACCCCTTCCAATGGGTTTCCATTTAATTTAGCAATTTCATTTTACATAAACCTTACTTCATGCTTTGTTTAATTCATTCTATCCTGGGCTTTTTATCATTTTTCCGAAATGCCACATTTTTTTTTTAATGTTATGCCCTTGGAGCATAACAACCTTCTGCTCATATTTTCCCCCCACTTAGATTTTCACTTGACTTGCTCCCTTATTCCCTGCTCATATGTCACCTCCTCAGGGAGAACCCTCTTGTAAGACACCTACTTTATTTTTCTGATGTATATTTTTTGTTACATACATTTATACTTAGCTTTTTATCCTGCTGCTTCCGCTAGGATATAAAAGCAAGAATTGATCTCATCCATAGCTATATGCTCAGCCCTTAGATTAGTACATCACACAGTAGGCTTGCAATTTGTGGAACGAATGACTGAAATTCACAAAGTTAAAAGAGAAAGCCAGCACAGGCAGTTAAAAGATAAGGTTGTTTGGAAAGAACAGTGCAGAGTAGTAGAAATGATTTGGGGACCTTCATAATGAAAACAGAATAGCAAAGATGTTGTTGACATCTTTGATCTCTTTTAAAACCCGGGATGAGGATGATTCACTGAGGGTTAGCAAGGCTAAAGAATTGCATTTGCTAAGCTTGAACTTATACCAGAATTCCTTTGATGCCATTGGAAATCCCATCTGAGTCTTCTGCTGACATTTCTCATATCTAAACACGATCACATTGATGTTAGAATCAGAGACTTTTTCTCACCTGCCTTAGGAAGAGCTACCTAACAAAGATATAGGACTGGAGCACTGATTCTCAGAGAATGTCATAGATGAAAATGGACCAAACAAACAAATAAACAAACAAAAAAACACCTCTAAATTGGACAGAATCTGAGGTGTCTTCCACATTTTGGGTTTTGAATTCCAGTTTCTCACTTAGCTAAAAACTGGTCCTTTCCTTACATTCAAATCTATTTGAAGTAATCCTCCTAAAAAAAAATCTTCAAAGACATTAAAATCCAAAGCTAGATTATTCATAAACTTACCAGACAATTTTATCTGGGCTGTGCACTGTTTTATATGGAAAGAGCCCGCATTAAGAACCTTTCCTTATATGCAAGAACATTTCCAGTATAGATGGCAGTGTCAGCTTTGGCCTGACTTCTGTTCGAACCAATACTTTTAAAAATGTATGGCTTATCTATCATACCTCATCTCTTACAGTATATATTAAATTCAAGGAGCAAGATTTATAATAGAATTTAGATTGAAAATCTGGAACTGATTAAAGACATTTACTTTTAACTTATGGCTTTAGTCCCAGAAGAATTGTAAAGCATTCCAAGCTAATAGAAAAATTGGATTACAATTAATATGAGGTTATTTTTCAAAAGACTTTGTAGTTATGTCAATGACCTGATAATAAATGTCCAAGGGAAATTTGCACCATTAAGAATGCTTTATACATAGTCCCAGAATCCTAGTACACTGCAGTCTGCCCTTGGACAGTAAACAGAAATATCCTACAAGCCAGAGCTGAGTAAGAGTAGCCATGGCAGGGAATGCTGGCCGGGCACCACAGTTCATTTTCCCCTTTTTCTCTAGGAATGCAGTTAGGCCAGGGCTCTCCCATCAAGCCAGGGACTAAACTGTGTAGCACTGCCACTGGCTCACCTAATCCTTGCAGCTAAACGAGGCAATGTGACTTCATGAGGGGAAAATAAATGGAGGTGCCATGTACTCTTCCACTCCCAGAGTTAAAACACTGAACACATCTGTCTTTCCTTCATGCATTTTGTCCTACCACCAAGCTGGAACAAATTTCACTTCTAAGTAATCTTCCTTAGAAAGCATTCCTTATGGGAATAAGGGAAACACCCCAGATGCTAATGGAGAAAGAAGATGGAAGTAGCCTGGGTTGCTGACTGTGTGGGGCATAGCAGCCAGCTTCCTTGCCCCAGCTGGAGATGTGAGGAAGAGAGAGAAGTAATTTTTAAAGGTTCTCTATTGTTAAGACATACTGGGATAGCATTTATTGCAGCGTTGCCTTTTACACTAAATAACCCAGGGGTTAAAGCCATCTCTGGTGCCCTCTCCCACTCCCAGCTCGTTCTCTGTGTGTCCTCACGGTGCCTTCTCACTCACCAGGACCCTCAGGAGCTACAAGAGTGTTCTGTTCTGGGGTCTTTCCTTCATGCTCTTGGCTTGTTGGATGTCTACGTCCTGAGTCCTGTTGCATTTGTTTTCAGTGATCTGACATTTTCAAAGGACCCATATAAACTCAGTTAAGTGTTTTGAAGCTCATAGGCCATTACTTCTCCTATAAGTACTTATCTTTCTTGAAAGTTGCAACTTAACCCAAATTGATGAATTCTTTCCTGGCAGAAGTTCAGGCAGAAGCCCAAAGACTCCTCAGGTGTCTGTCCAGTTATATCCTCAATGGCTACACGGAAGGGAGAGAATCGTTTCCTCTCAGATTCCCAGGCTACAGCAGGGCTTAGCCTCCCCTTCAAGAGAGAGAGCAAAAGGGGAGGCCAACCTCTTGGTCTCATTTCTTTACCTCTGTTTTGTTTGTAAGGTAACTAGGAGTAAGAGACTATCCAAGTTTTTAATCTGAGAAACATGGGCTTAATTTATAATGTCAAATGGTCATGAATTAAATAAATATCAATTACCACCTACTCTCTGTAAGTAGATTTAACTGAGATTGTGGGACTCAGAGCAGGTTTTCATTTACTTGTCTCAATGAATCAGACATTCAAAGTTCCTGAGTACTGTCTTAGATATTCCAAATTAATCAATCTTTGTGAGGCCAAAAGTGAAAGAATTTGTAGACAGCACTGATAAAAGGAAGTTCATGTTCTCTTGCCACCTGTACTTGGAAACTGGAAAATAACAGGTGCTCATCGTCCATGTCATTCTTCATAATGCACCTTGCCCGGATTTCCAAAATCTTTAGTGTGACATGATATAACTTATTGGGTCATGATTAGCATAGAAAAAAATAGGATGAACAGAATAAAATAGTGAAATAGTGTTTTGGCTATAATTTTAATAAGTATCATTTTATGGAATTTAGTTTCTCTTTTTAATTTAAGAAATATCTTTTTATTGATTTCAGAGAGGAATGGAGAAAGAGAAAAAGATAGAAACATCAATGATGAAAGAGAATCATTGATTGGCTGCCTCCTGCATGCCCCCGACTGGAGATGGAGCCCTCAACCTGGGCATGTGCCCTGACTGGGAATCAATCCATGACCTACTGGTACATAGGTCGATGTTCAACCACTGAACCACATTGGCCGGGTAATTTAGTTTCAACTGTATATAAATGTGATGATGTGATGGTGTGATGGTGTGATGGTGTGTGTGTGTGTGTGTGTGTGTGTGTGTGTGTGTGTATGTTAGTATGTACTGGGTTGTGATGCCAAATATTTCTTACTATTAAACAAAGTTTAAAGGTTTGCTTCAGCCCATCAGTTCATTTAGAAAACAGAATTGCTCCTCTTTTTGGGCGCCTGCCTCTTGCCTTAGTGTTTTTGAATGGAATCTCTTAATAATCTTGGAAATGCTCCAGTGCCACGGAGTCCCAGACTACATACTATGTACTATGTACTCCAGGGCCGTCCTTCTGCAAAATTATTTAATTCTCTCTTTTATTATGCAAACATCAACCCTCAAATCCCAACACTGCCCCAGCCTACAAGGATAATGCTTTAGAGAAGGAAAAAGAAAGTTTAACTAAATTAAACACATGGAATAAATATATAGCCTCTAGTTTTAAATTTCCCTTATCATGGACATTCTCATGCTGCCCTTCCTCAAAGTACGATGTAGTTCCTTTCCAAGAAAGCACCAATATACAAATGAACATCATAGATGATGCATTCTTTATTGCAATAAAAGGAATGTGGTCAGCTTTATGCTCAAATCCATTTGCAGATTCTGCTATAGATTATCTTTTGAGGAAAGGAAGTTAGGGAAGCATTTGCATTCTAAATGCAAAATAAGAAAAAATCCAACACATTTTACTTGGTAGAACTCAAGCATCTTATTGTAAATTGCTTACTGTATTTAGATTTTAGATTTTTATGTATAACATTGTTGATATTCCAGATGAAATTACTTATAGCTAGATGCAGTTGTTTAATTATTGTACAGACTAAAATGTATAAAATATTTGCCAACATACTCAAAATCATAAATCAAGGGAAAGAAGAAATTCTTGACTGATTGCTTTAGTTAGAAATACTGACACACTAGTTTATCTTATGAATGATCGTATTCAGCAGTCTAACTCATAACCTGCACCATTGTCTATTCTATAGTGGCGGGGGAGGAATTTGAACATCAAGATGATTGAACAATGAGCAGAAGAAAATACATATATTGCTAAGAAAAATGGTTTAACTTTTTAACCCCAAAGTATTCTGCTTTTTAGAAATCAGTTTGAGAATGACCTATAAACTCATTAATTTGTTCAAAAGTACCAATTTAAAAATGAAAAAACAACTACACATATATAGTATCAAAACTTGTGTCCTAAGAATAGGTTATAATAATTTTAGTTATCCTAAGATCAGGGTAATAATATTTCATTTGAAAGCTTATTATGGTATATTTGAAAGTTTTATAAAACTGTTTTCCCCCTTTTCTATATAGTATTGAAAAATGATCTCCAAATAATCTACAGGCTTTATGTAATCCCCAAAACTTTACCATAAAATAAATCATTTTGTGCTGACACTCAGTTTTTTGTGAGCTGAGAAGTATTTAAAAATATGCAAAAAAAACCCCAAGAAAATAAAGTGTATTTTTTAGGCTCCTCTAATACAAAATTTGTGATTACTCAGATTTGGCCTAGAATGCTATTTATCTTTTCCTATTGTCTTTTAAAGAGAGGGGCAGGGAGAGGAAGAAGAGCAGCTTGTTTAGCAAATGAATAGTGTCCCATTTAGTACAGGAGGACCATTTTGAAACACTTGAGAAGTGTGCAAACACTGTGGTTACCACACAAAGACCACTGGGCTCAGCAGAGCTTGATTTTTGATATGGAAACTACAGGTCAGTTCTTCTTTTGAAGAAGCAGGGTTTCTAGACAGTATCCTTTGGGCCTTGCTGGTTTATGTGTCTATATTTTCAGACACATTCCTCCTAAGAAATTTGGATCACAGGTGGCTATTAGTGTCTTGCCTTATGCCTTCCTTGCAATATAATATACCAAAGAGATTAATGCATTGGCTTCCCAACCCAGTGGATCATTAAAACCACCAAGGGTTAGACAGATGGATACATGGAGGGATCCCCAAAATTGTAGAGTCTTTTTTCTGTCCCTAAAAAAAAAAAAAAAAAAAAAAAAAAAAAAAAAAAAAAAAAAAAAAAAAAAAATCCAGTAAGCTTGACTTTGAACTATGAATGATAATTTTGGATTAGTATTCTTTAGATATTTGAACAATGTGAACAGTAGCAGTGTGATATCCATGAACTATAAGCTTAACTGTATGTAATAATTTCGTAGAAAATATTTTAGCCAATTATCCTCTTAAAAATGGAATCTTTAGCAGTTTGACACTGGGCTAAGTTCTAAGTACTCAGAGGCTCCAATGACCAACCCAAGGAGGAATTCTGCAAAGAGAAATTTTCTATGGAAAGAATGGCCTCAGTGTATCAGGAAAGGAATGTCACACTCAAAAAGGGCAAATAAAGATAATTTAATCAAGGGACTACTCGAAATTGTGAGGTCAGGGTTGCAGGTAGGTGAAAGAGATGGTAGAGCAAGTATTTCCACTAGACTTGAAGGTGAAGGCAAGAAAGCAGTTATTGGGTAGATCAACCCTATAGGAGGATTTTCTTATTGAAGAAAAAAAGCAGCTGAGAGCCCAAGGTCTGCCATGAAATAAAACCCCCAACTTCTTTCCTCTGCACTCACCAATCTACCAGAGCCTCCCAATGGCTAAGGCCCACCAAAGCCAGAAGAAGGGACATAGTTGATGTGGCCTATAGAATGAAAGTTGAGACAGAGGGCCGAAAACCAGGACTGCAGGCTTTATTAGAGGAGAAGGACTCCTGCTGGGCTGCCTGCCCCCCCCCACCCCCCCTCAAGAGGACATGCTTTTTGAGGGGAGGGAAGGGAAGGGATGGGGCTTAGGGTACTCGGCACATGCTGATTGGTGGTTTCATATAAGGCATATGATTAGGTACTTAGGGACTTAAAAATCAAAGGCTTCGGGTATTTGGCAGGTGCTGATTGGTGGTTCAATGCATAGTCCATATAAGGTGCTTGGTTAGGTGCTCAGGAATGTTCCATGCCACAAGTGCAGTTTATGTCATACTCCGTCCATCAGTTGGGGGAAGAGAGGACCTATCATAGAAGGTGGCCACCCAACACCCCAACAGAGTGGAGATACTTTATGGAAAATGCTGGAGGATCCAGACTGTCCAGCACACTCAGAGTCCTAATATCCAAGCAGCTTGAGAGCTGTTTATAAGAAAAATCACCGAGTAAAAGCGTGTGGAGAGCAGTGCCAATGTTCCTCAGAGGGCTTTTGTGAAGACTGATTTGTTGATCAGCCCAATTTCTTTAAAGATAAAGTCAGGGCACCTCCATCCTGAATACATGGATGTCTTCATGCCTCAAAAAGCAGCCTCTTCCCTCCTTCCTTCTCCCTTACCTCATTGCTCAGTTTATGAACATGGCCTACAGATTTCTCAAGGAACAGGCCAATGGATTAGTGGTCAGAGTCATAGATTCAAACCCTGTGTAGATCTCAACATTTCTTCAGTGGTTCCAAGGATTGTGTCATTTATTTGACTAAATCCTTCTTACATCATCAGTGTGCCAGATGAGGTGCAGAGTATAGTTGGGAGCAGTGCAAATTCTTGTAAAGGTAATGCCTTGAAACGTCTTCAAAAGATTAATCCAGGGCTCTCCATCCACTGCAGGAGAAACACTTATTCGTCCTCTGGAGGACCATTGTCTCTGGAATTTCTTTCATCCAACAGGGTCCTGGTTTAGCCACATGCGTCTTTGGGCAAGACAAAATTGCAACATATGCAAGGTATCTTGTTTTGTTTGGACTATTACCAGAGTGATGTAAACACTCTCACCAGTTCTGCGGATAGTTCCTTTGAAGAACAGAGAATCTTTATTTTTGAAGCAGCGTTATCAACATCATTTGCAAGAAAAACATTTTACATCTAAGTGCACAATTCAATGATTTTCATAAATTTACAGTGTTATAAAACCACCTCACAACATGATTGTAGAATATTCTCCCCCATAAAGAAAGACTCCTTAATTTTTAAGTTTGTAAAATGAACACAAATAAATAACTCCTATTTAAGATTACAGTGTAAAATTATGATTATAAATGGTCTAATGTGAATGGTTAGTATTTAATTTGTGGATTTTTGTAGTTAGATTAATTCCTCAAATTCTTGGTTGTCATTGACTTGGTAGACTGGGTAATGTAGTTGCTGTAAATATACTGCTAATCCATGGCAATAATTAAAATTTTAACTGAATTATTTTTTTATTTTGCATCAGAATTTGCCCCTAAACTAAAGAATTTCCATCCTTTAATAGAAGAAAAAGCAGATATTTAAAAATTCTTCTCTCTACAAATAATTTTATTAGGCACTCTTTCATCATTCTTATAAGGGAGATTGTTTTCCTTTATGACTGCTCAAAAGTGATGGGGCTTGGAATCTATTAAGATCAAGAAGTCAGAAAGGACAAGACCAGTTACTGAACTGAAACAACTGCTTCCAACAGTAATCAATATATCAGTACCAAAACCGGAAATGCCAGTCCTCCCGAAAAAGACAGACCATCAATTCAAGCAACTTTCTCACTCGGCCAATTACACAATAGAGCCCAAACTTCATAAGAAAACTACCTTACAGTTTCTACATTTGTAACTAAAATGTTCTTTTCTGTGTATTTTAGTTTCCTAGGGCTGCCCAAACAAAGTGGGTTTAAAACAACAGAAATTTATTCTCTCACAGTTTTGGAAGCTAGAAATCTAGAATCAAAGTGCCAGCAGAGGTATACTCCCTCATTGACAGAGGACAAACGCCTCCTTGCCTTGCCTCTTTCTAGTTTCTGAAGGTGACTATCCATCCTTGGTGAATCTTAGTTTGCAGCTGCATCACTCTAATCTCTGCCTCTGTCACCACGTGGCATTCTGCCGTGTGTGTGTGTCTGTGTGTGTGTGTGTGTGTGTGTGTTTTAATATTTATGTAATTTTCAATTAGAGTTGAAATACAATATTATATTAGTTTCAGGTATATAGCATATTGATTAGACATTTTATATAACTTACAAAGTGATCACATAAGGAAGTCTAATACCCATCTTATATCATATATAGTTATTACATTACTAGAGGCCTGGTGCGTGAAAATTCATGCACTCGGGGATTGTTGGGGCGGGGGAGATCCCTTTAGCCCAGCCTGTGCCTTCTCGAAGTCCGGGAGCCCTCTGAGAGAGGCAACCAGCAGGTCAGTTGGGGGACAGCTCCAGCCTGCCCCACCCTCCCATTGTCCCACCAACACCACTGGTGGCCTCCTTATGCAGGAGGTGACTGGTGGGGTAATGGGGGGCCTGTACCGGCTGGCAAATAGCTGGCCTTGTTGCCGCCTGATTGCTGTCCCCTCCCTCTACCCACTGGCACCCACCTTGGCTGGCCTGGTGTCACCACCTACAGGTTGTTCTGCCATTTGGCCCATTTGCATATTAGGCTTTTATTATATAGGATTACTGATTATAATGTACCTTATATTACCATGACTGTTTTTATAACTTCCAAGTTTCACATCTTAACTTCTTTTTCATTCAGCCCTCCAACACCCCTCCCATATGGCAACCATCAAAATGTTCTCTCTGTATCTAAGTGTTTGTTCCTGTTTTGTGTTTTAAATTCTACATATAAGTGAAATCATATGGCATTTGTCTTTCTGTGTCTGACCCTTTTCACGTAGCATAATACCCCCTAGGTCCATTCATGCTGTTTCAGATAGCAACATTTCATTCATTTTTATCACTGAGTAATATTCCCTTGTATATTATGTACCACCTCTTCTTTATTTATTCATTATAGATGGACACTTTGGTTGCTTGGATATTGTAAACAATGCTGCAATGACCATAGGGACGCATATGCTTTTTGAATTAGTGATTTGGTTTTATTCAGATAAATACCCAAAAGCTGGGTTCTTTGTTGTGTCTTGCTATACCCTTTGCTTTAAAGTCTATTTTGTCTGATACAAATTTTGCTACCCTAGATTTTTTTTTTCATTTTTATTTGCATGGAATATTTCTTCTACTCCTTTATTTTCAGTCTGTGTGTCTCTTTTAATCTGAAGAGGTTCTCTTGTAGATAGCATATATATGGGTCTTTTTTTTTTTTTTATCAATTCAGACACCCATGTCATTTGATCCACTTACATTTAAAGTGATTATTGAAAGGTATGTAGTTATTGTCATCTTATTATTAATATTTTTTGTTTCTTCTTCCTCTTCATCTTCTTCTTCCTCTTCCTGTATTTTAAAAATACAATTTTTTTGTTGTTTCAAAAAATCACATGTTGTTTTTTGCATGATGCTCGGAGTTGAAAGGCAAGGGCCACCCTGAAAATATTATGACATTATGTGACTCTGGTAAAACACCATTTTAAACATAGAATACACATTTTCAATTGGACTTCCAGGGGTGATATTGGTTAATAAAATTATCTAGCTTTCAGGTGTATAATTATATAGTATGTCCACTGTATATTGTATTGTGTGTTCACTACCCCAAGCCAAGTTTCTTCTATCACAGCATTTATCATCCTGTACCCTTTCTACATCCACCTCACCCCCTTTCTCTCTGGTAATCACTATAGTGTTGTCTGTGTCAATGAGGGTTTTTTTGGTGCATGTTTTTGTTGTTGTTGTTGTTTTTCCTTTTTTTCTTAATCCCTTCATTGTTTTCACCCAGCCTCCAAACCCCCTTCCACTCTGGCAGCTGTTAGTCTGTTCTCTATATCTATGAGTCTATTTCTATTTTATTGCTTTATCCATTATATTTTACATATAAGTGAAATTATATGGTATTTCTTTCTCCTTCTGGTTATTTTATTTAGAATACTCTCCAGGTCCATCCATGCTGTTATAAAAGGTAAGGTTTCTTTCTCAATTATGATGTATCTTGGTGTAGCTTATTTGGGACTCTCTGAGCTTCCTGGTCTTGTAGTCTATTTCCTTCACCAGGTTAGGGAAGTTTCCATTATTATTTCTTCTAATAGGTTTTCAAATCCTTGCTCTCTGTATTCTTCTAGTATCCCTATGATGCTAACTAATGTTGATACACTTGATGTTGTCCCAGAGGACCCTTAAACTATCCTTTTTTTAAATTTCTCTCTCTCTCTTTCTCTCTCTCTCTCTCTTTTTTTTTTCCTATTCTGAATGGTTGTTTTCTGCTACCTTATCTTCCAAATTGCTGATTCAATCCTTTGCATCCTCTAACCTATGTTTAATTCCCCCTACTGTAGTATTCATTTCTGACTAGTTCTTTATTTTTTATATCTCCATTTTTATATTTTCTGTATCTTTGCCAAAGTTCTCACTAAGTTCATTTACTATGCTCCTAAATTTATTTAGCAACCTTATAACCTTATAATCTATTTGCATCTGATAGATTGCTTGTCTCTATTTTGTTTAGTTCTTTTTCTGGAGTTGTTCTGTTCTTTCATTTGGGATATGCTTCTTTGTCTCCTCACTTTGGATGCCTCCATGAGTTTGTTTCTATGTATTAAGTAGAGCTACTATGTCTCCCTGTCTTGACAGGGTAGCCTTTTGTAATAGGTGCTCTGTGGGGCCCAGCAGTGCAGTTCCCTTGACCTTATTTGGGTTTGTGAGCTTTTAAGAGATGTTAGGAAAATCTGAAGTATGAGCCAAGACAAGCCATTTGTATGAAAAAGCCACTTGAAGCATCTTGGGTGTGCCTGCAAGTTGGGTGTGGCAGGGTTTCAGGGATCACCAGGACTGGGCCAATAGGGTTATCCAGGTTGATAGACCCTCAGCCTTGGAGACTGCCTGAGCCTGCAGGCTGGGTTGTGGGAGGGCTCAACAAAGGAGCAATGGCTTCTGCCAGCATTTCTGTCTGGGTGAAAGCTGCCCCTCCAGCCATCACCCTAGACAATTTAGTTCCTCTATGGATGTTCCTGGAACTTTCCAGCTGCCGATCAAGTGCTGGAGTTCAGAGTAAGAGAGTCATCAGCAAGTAGGTCCATGTGTAGGCCCTTTAGGAGTGATGCCTGGGTCTCTAGCAGCCCTTCATCTCACTCAGCTCAGACCCCATCACCCATAATCCCCTCTGACTTTTACAGCCAGAAATAATGAGGACTTCTCTTCCTGGCATAGGAACCAGGACTGTAGGGCCTAGTGTGGGCTGTGAGTTCTCACTCTTCAGAGCGGACCCCCAAAGCTGAGATATCACTCTCAATTTTTAAACACCACATGTGGGTGTGGGAACAGCCAAATTCTGAATCTCTTCTCCTCCTACCAGTTTCTATGTAGCTTCCTTGTTATATCCTTAGTTATAGGACCTCTGTTCATCTATTCAAGTGGTTCTCAATGGTGGTTGTTATATAGTTTGGTTGTCATTTTGATGTGGCTATGGTAGTAGGTGAGCTCGGCATTTATCTACTCTGCTGTATTATAAAAAATATATATTGTTTTTATTGATTTCAGAGAGAGAGAGAGAGAGAGAGAGAGAGAGTGAGAGAGAGAGAGAGGGGGGGGGGAGAGAAACATCAATGATGAGAGAGAATCATTGTTCAGCTGCCCCCTGCATGTCCACTACTGGGAGTCAAGCCTACAACCTGGGCATGCACCCTGGGCAGAATTTGAACCATGATCTCCTGGTTCATAGGTCGACACTCAACCACACAGGCAGGGCCCTACTCTGTCATCTTGACCAGAAGACCCCATGTATCTCTGTCTTCATAGGGCATGTTCCTCTATAAGGACACCATCAGTCATACCAGATTAGAACCTGTTCATTGAAGTACGACCACATTTTAACTTGATTACTTCTGAAAAAACTTTTTCCAAAATAAGGTCCCGTTCACAGGGGATACAACTCCACCATGTCTTTTGAGGAGACATATTTTAACCACAGCAATATGTCTTTCCAAATCACTCATTCCATGAGTATATCTCAATTATAAAACATAAAAACTTTCCAAAGAGCAAAGGAGGTCATAATGTAAGGTTGAAATGAGGTTTTAAAGAGGTCAGGTCTCTTCTCAGATCATGTAGGTTTTTGCATATAAAGAAACTAAAAAAAATCTACTCAAACAAACAAAAAAATGAAGCTGAAAGAGAAATTGGTAGTCTTTTTATATTCTTTCAATATCTGAATAATTTTGTAGAACATATTTCATGTTTATTGGAATAAACATCCCTCATTTGTTCTCTAGTTTTTCACACAAAACACATACATACATATTCTGAAATGAAAGCATATGACTCATTTCTTTCCCTTGTAATTATGTTTCATAGATATAGAAAAGAGTTTATTTTCTCACTGAAGTGCAATATGGGTTTGAAAGTGTAGTTTCTATGGAAACAAGCACCACAGGTGGGGTCAGATGAATTTTCTATGTCCTGCGCAATGAGCTTTGTCTATCATCCTGCTGGTCATAGTTTTTCTCATTAACCCTCTCAAGGCTTTAACCAGATTTATCTTATAGTAAAATATTAATTTTATGAGTTTGGTAAATGTTTACTACATATTTACATCTCCTTGGTTACAGGAAGTTAAATGGGGCTCTTCCTGTTTTGGGTTTAGCTGAGGCCCAAACTAGAGGTGAGAAGTATACTCCCACTTCACACATGAAGTGTCAACTATCTTCAGCTCTATTTGTACAGGAGGGGCTTTTGATACCCCTAGCTAACCACTCAATTCCAGCTCATAAAGAAGCTTAGAAAGCTCATGAGAGGAGAAGGGGTTTCCAGGAGGATTCTTTAGAGAGATTCATCATAGTACTTGGATTCTTTCTGTAGAGGAGAGCTTTGAAAGGTATGTTCTTGTTGCTGCAAGTCAAGTGAGAAAGGCTTCAAAGAGGCCACACAGAACATTTCCTGGAATTATGGGAACACAGTAGGCTGTAGTCATACCTGAGCATCTCATGAGTGCAGGTGGCTGGCTGAAGAGACCCATGGTGACAGTGGAGAGTGCTACGCTTGGACATAATTGAATGACCTATAGACAGAGGCCCAGATGGGGACCACAAATGAGAGCTGTCTGGGTTTTTTTTTTTAGGGGTTTTCCCAACAAGACTGTTAGAGGGTCAAAGAGGCCTCAGCAGAAAGAATCTGGAAATGACTTGTTGGCTAACCAGGAACTAAAGGAAAAATGACAGCTGGAGAAGTTGAGAGATGTAAATGAGACATCTCTAGTGATGATGGATTTAAAAAGAGTTCTAGGGAATACACATAAAAGACTCACTGTAAACATCTGCCAAATGCAGAGAATTGAAAAGTCATGGGCATTGCAGGGGAGGGAAAGAGTGAGCCCCACATAACAGCTTTGAGTAACTGTGAGGAAAGAGAATAGAATTGTTTTATGACTTTGAAATATGTTGTACTTTGTTT
Source organism: Pipistrellus hanaki (assembly GCF_964339955.1). Lineage (NCBI taxonomy): Eukaryota > Metazoa > Chordata > Mammalia > Chiroptera > Vespertilionidae > Pipistrellus > Pipistrellus hanaki. The sequence goes on along the minus strand of NC_140510.1, from coordinate 52,497,675 downwards.
TTAAAAAAATGACTGAACTATCCTTATGTAAAGAGGGCATTTTTGTAGCAGATGATGATTGTATTCTTATCACGTGGAGAAAGCCTATGGAAGGAATTTAGAAAATACTGTGTCATATGCACACGTGTAGGCAGACTCCCAACATCTGAATACTAAAGAACATTCTCTGTGCATGCTAAGCACCCTCTCTATTAATTAACACACATCATAAAAGGCAGGGAGCAGAGAACTAGTGTCACCAGTGGAGAACAGAGTTTCAGCTGGGTGTGATTTATAATAGAAAAAGCAAGCAATGGAATTATCTTCACTGCTCTTCAACTATGCCTGATCAGAGAGGTTTAGCATCATGCTGTTTATGCTTCTCTGTCATCTGTCCATCACCATTAACAGTCTTTGGTAGGACTCAGAATTTAGACAGTAGCACATTAAAAACCTCAGGCCCTCCAATATTTCTTTTGGTATCAGAACACATTTTTGAGGGTCACAGAGAAGAGTTCTCCCTTGAGAAACCCCAGAGATGGTTCAAGCCCTGTCCTATATCCTGTTTCTCAGAACATTTCTACTTAGATGTTATGACCTCATTATATTTTCTAATCCTCTTTAAATGTCTCCCTTAAATTCCTCTTTCCCACTTCCCTATTCTGATAACTGACAGAAGTATTTTCTTTAGTTACCAGGATGAAAATCAGTCATGTCTTACTTCTTCCTGCACTTTGCCCTTATGTACAAGTGTTTCTCTTTATATTTTCCAAACAGCTCCCACAGCTGTCTCTTTCTTTGCCGTCTTAGCACATCTAACGTGCTGCCCAAATTTGTTTAAGTCTTCAAAATTATTTTCCCAACTTCCAGGTTCTCCTCTCTTTTGGTTTATCCCATATATAGCAGGAAAACCACTCTCTCTAAAATACAACTTCTGACTATCACTCCATTGTTTTAAAATATACTGTGGCTTACGGCTGCCCTCAGAAGAACCATAAAACTTCAGACAGAACTATAACGCCATCTACGATGCCACCTCTCTGAATCTTGCCAAGTACATGCTTTACTCCTACTCTTTAAAATGACTCCATATTCTCAAAGGCAATTTCATTTATTATTTTAAAATGCTGCAACTCTGCCAGATGCTGGGGACACAGCACGGAATATGAAAGACACGGTCCTTAAGCACATCCCTTGGGGTCTAGAGAGGCATGTACACAAGTCAAACAAGTTGCATCTTGGGAAGTACAATATACTATAGCAGTGGTCGGCAAACCCATTAGTCAACAGAGCCTAATATCAACAGTACGGTTGAAATTTCTTTTGAGAGCCAAATTTTTAAAAATATATATTTTATTGATTTTTTACAGAGAGGAAAGGAGAGAGATAGAGAGTTAGAAACATTGATGAGAGAGAATCATCGATCAGCTGCCTCTTGCACACCCCCTACTGGGAATGTGCCCACAACCAAGGTACATGCCCTTGATTGGAATCGAACCTGAGACCTTTTAGTCCATAGGCCGACACTCTATCCAGTGAGCCAAACAGGTTTCAGCAAGAGCCAAATTTTTTAAACTTAAACTATATAGGTAGGTACACTGTTATAAACTTAATTAGGGTACTCCTAAGCTTGCCTTTGCTAAAAACTCAAGGAGCCAAAGAGCCGCATGTGGCTCACAAGCCATAGTTTGCCAACCACTGTATTATAGGATAAGGCATAGGGCAGCTCCACAATATCCAGGCTTGGATTATGAAAGAAGGCTTATGAAGGTTTGGGTTATGAATGAAGGAAGTGACATTTATACTGAGGCCTGAAGGCAAAGGAGGAGTTATTCTGATGAAGAGTAGGCAGTGGCACACCAAGAAGGTGAAGAATGTGTGGGGTCCAGAGGTGAGATGAGCATGACATGCTTAAGTAACTGGAAAAAAGTGTTTCTCTTTTATAAAGTAGTATGGTGGTGTCTAGGTAGGAAAGAATAAGTCCTGAAAACCAAGGTGAGAAATTTGGATTTTATCCTAAGAAAAATGTGGACCCATTGGAAGTTTTTAAAGGAAAAAAAACCAAAAACAAAAACAACAACAAAAAAAACAACGAGCAGATTTGTCACAGAAAACACACTCTGGCTTTAGGATGCTGAATGGGCCAAGAAGAGAGACAGAGGATCAGATAAGAGGCTGCTTTGAGAACCCAGATGTAAGTTTATGGTGGTCTAGATTTGAATAGTGTTGGCGAAATCAATGAAATTGAGAAATATTTGGGGGGAAAAATGATAGAAATTCTAATGAATTGTAAATGTGGTAAGTCAAAGTGAACCCCAAATTTCTGCTTGTGGGCAATTGCAAGAATTCTGGTATCATTTACTAAAATAGGAAGTGCACATAGAATGGATTTGAGATTAGATATGATGGTTTAATTTTTGATATGGTGATCTTGAGGTACCTATAAGACTTCTAAGTAAACATGCACTAGCGACAGATGAGGGAAACTTAGAAGAAAGATCTGGGCTCAAGACATAGTCTCAGAGATCATGAAACTCCAGATGGTGAATAAAGTAATAAAAATAAACGAGGCCACCAAGGAGCAATAAGAGGAAAAGCTGCCTTTATAAGTCCTGAAGAACACCAGGAATTAAAAAAAAAAAAAAAAAAAAAAAAAAAGGCATAGGATACAGACACTGCAGGTGAAGAGAAGTAGATTGATATAGCATAAAAGGATCACAAAAAGGAGAGTGTCAAGAAGAGGACAATATTGTTAAGTGCTACCGAAAGCCTGAGTAAGAAGACTCAAAGCTGCATGATAGATTTAGCAATAAGCTTGTGCTAGTTCTCTTCAGTTAGCCCCCATCCTAGTTCATTTCGCTCCATTCCTGGGCAGTTTGGCCAGTATGACTGACCTCAGTGAAATCTATCGCATTCTGCCTTCTGTTGGAGTTAGACCAGTGGTGAGCATTGGCAAGAAATGAGGAGGGAAGAAGGATAAGAGAATGAAAGGGGATATATTTCCTGTTTCTTCTCCATGAATTTGCTGTGGGCTATGCATTCCTTGATAGAAACCACATTCCTTGATAGAAACCACAATTCCAGAAGCTCTCTTTGCTTATCCTTTTTGGGCTCAGATGAGAAAGAACTTCCTGCACTTATCAGCTCTGAAGGGTTGTGCTATCCTTTGAAGGTTCACTATATACTATCAATGGCCCTTAATAGTCTCTTTATTACATTCTCTTCAAATAATTCCTACTTGAATGTCCCATCTTGTTCCTGCTGGAATCTTAAGACAAAGGTCCTTTGTGACTTTGATGAGAGTCTTTTCAAGCAGAAGCCAGGTTACAGATAGATCAAAGAATAAGTAAGAGGCGAAGAAAAGGAACTAGCAGGTACAGTATTTTTTTTTTTAAAAAAAGCTTAACTATTAAAGGGTGCAGAGAGAAGGGGTAGAGGCCACAGAGGAACATCCAGAGGGATTTTATGTATTTTTCTCTTTATGATGGAAAGACTTGGTCATTTCATTATTTGTGAAAATAAGTTAGCACAAGAAGAGATTTTGAGGATACAGTAGAAAAAGGAGCTAGCAACCAGAGCATAGTCTCCAAAACAGGTGAAAGGAAATGGGATTCCCTTAATAGAATGACTAGTCTTAGCAGAGATCCTGTTCCATAAGAGGGGAAGGGAGGAAGTATGGTTGGCATACAGGGAAATCTATAATCTGAGTGGGAGATTAGGGCTATTCTATTTTGCTGGCTTCTCTTTTCCTCATGAAGCTAAAGAAAGTTTTCCTGATGAAAAACAGAGTGAGGGTTGGAGATGCAAAAAGAGAAGTTTCAAATATTTTGAAAAACAAAAGAAACCATAGCATTGGCAGAACTCTTTGAGAATCCATTTTAGACTAAAAATCATGCATTTAGGCATACCCCAATCTGCAAGTTTGTATGAAGTCTCTCCAGAGGTACTGAGCAGGGTGGGTATTCTTTCAGAAAAGGTGAAGAATTTGATTGGGCCATGCTTGGAATTTCCAAATACCCAAACTGAAAGATAACAGAAGAGGGTTGAGGAATTAGGAAGCAAGCATTTGAAATAACAGAGGGTGGCATTTCACTTGGATAGGTAAGGTAGGTAACAGAGAAAAGAGAGGAGTTGAGAGTATAAATGTTCCTGAGAGAATTAAGACAGACATGGGGGAGCCAACAGAGTGGAGTTGGCCATCAGAGACTGAACACTTAAATTTAAAATTTCAGTGTAGCTCCTCTGAAAGGTCCCAGGTGAAGCCATGAAGGTGGGTGGCCAAGGTAGAGAAAACATAAAGGTCATTGAACATAAGGGTTGGTGGGTGATCCATGGGATGCTTGCCATTCCTCAGATGATGTCCTATTTGCATAGCTTGAGTTTGATGATTTTTCAGTGCATATTATTTATAATTAATGCTTCATAAGTATTTATCAAATTGCAGTGTTTCACAAATATACATAGTATTTAAATGTTTTACACTTTATAATTCAATTTCACTTTTCTGAGTTATTTAAATATTTAAAGATACTAACTTCAAAAAACATTTTTAAAAAGAGAAAACAGGTGGGTTTCTTAAACCAGGTTGCCCAGAGAAGTTTCTCATTTGGTTTTCTAATTATAAAGTGCAGAAGGAAAGCAAGGTATGGCTTGAAGTTTCAAGAGCTATGCAGGATTAGCTTCTTTTTCTTTTTCTTTCTTTCTTTTTTTTTTTTTTTTTTTTTTTACATGCAATCTGGTATTTGATAGTTGTTAAATATTTGCTTTAACCATGAATTTATTTTGAATACAACATAATTGCACCAACTATCACTGCATGACTCTTTCAGGAATGGCATACACTCACAATATCTAACTAGAACAACGAATGATTTAAAAATAGAAATGCACAAATTACTACTCCCTTGGAAGCACATAAGCTTTGGCAGAAAGTGGAGTAAAGTGATTGTGTAAAAAGTTTCAACATGTTGTGTTCCCCCCCCCCCAAAAAAAAAAAACCCTTTTATTTCTATTAGCTCTAAAAACATTAACTCTTTAGTGAAATCACTTTGGAACACATTCAAAATTATATAATGTGCACCAGGCCTATAATAATGGGACTTAACTTTTTCCCTTTGAAATCCCAACAAATTATTATCTAATAATGATAATATTGATTCACTTATTTTAAGGTGACCAGACGACCCACTTTTGGCTGGACAGTCCTGATTTTTAACAATTTGTCCTGCGTCCCACGGCGTTTTAAAACAGTCCTGATTTTTGGAAAGAATCCTAATATATATATTATATATAATATATATACACATATCACCTTAAAATATATATATGGTGATATATGTATATATATATGGTGATATATGTATATATATATATACCTAGATCTAAATTGAGACACACACACATTCTCTCTCTCTCTCTCTCTCTCTCTCTCTCTCTCTCTCTCTCTATATATATATATATATATATATATATATATATATATACAATTTAGATCTAGATATATACACTTATACTTATCCTACTCTTGGCATATGAAGCAAGGACTGATAACATTTGTTGACAAGTTGTGAAGGATGATATGAAACTGGATTATATGAATGAGAATACATTGGGTTTCTGGACAAAAAGAAAGATACAGTGTATCTTGGTGCCTAGACAACAGATATGTTCAGTTGAATGAACTTGCATTTGATCTCATTACCTTCATGATATAAATCAACTGTGACAACCATCCAGGTAGTCATTCATGAAACATTTATTGAAGGTCCACTATGTGTTAATCCCTGAAGATAAAGTGAGTAAAATATGGGACCTGCCCAATATAGATTGGGTTTGTAACTGATCTAGTTACACTTAATGCTTTGTATATTACCTGTCAGAATGATGTATATTCATACTTGAAATATGTTTTATAAACCAATTTATGCTGTTCCCAAGAATTTAAAAAAAGTTTTAGTAGTTTTTGGTTATAAATTATACTCGTTCTCATATATTACTCCTATTTACTTTATGAATAGTATGTCTTTCTAAGTTGTCCTTTTTAATGACCCAGAGCATATTTCAATATATATTTGATTATTAGTATTTTCTTCTAAGTTTTATAGATTGTTGTTGTATTTCATAACATTTCTTTTGCTCTTAGAAAATATTTACAATCATTTACAATACAACAATATGAATGTGAACACTTTTTCTGTCCATGTAAATGAGCTGAATTTTAGGAAAATTAGAGGGGAAAATGCTGATATTCCGACTATGGAGTTTTGTCTTGACTCATAAGATTTTCCTCTCAACAATTACGGATTATAGATGCTATAGATGTGACCAAACACTAAGTGTTGAGCAACTAAAACTATCAAGCGTGATTATTGCTTTGTTACCTTTTACAACCTATAATAATCAACTATTCAATCTTTTGTGAAGAGAGACCTGACCAGATCTAGGTGAATTAGAGGAACCAGAATATAATATTCAGAAAATAATTAAAACACTACCTTAAATTATAGTTTATTTGTTTAGGGAACATTTGAAATATGCAAGAACTGCTAATATTGGGTCGGCAGCTAAGTAATTGCGGATTTTTTAAAGAAAATCAAAGACAATTTTTTCATGGAACTAAATAACTTTATTCTTTAATGTATTGCCCATTTTGATCAATGACCTTTTGCCATCTTTCAGGCAGCATCATAATCCCACGTTCAAAAAACTTCTGTTTTTTATTAGCAAAAAACTGAATCAGGTACGATTTGACATCATCATCATTATTGAAATTTTTACCATTCAAGGAGTTTTGTAAAGATCGAAACAAAAAGTAATCAGATGGTGCAAGGTCAGGACTATATGGTGGATGTGGCAAAACATCCCAACCAAGCTCCATTAATTTTTGCCGAGTGACCAAAGATGTGTGTGGCCTTGCATTGTCATGATGGAATACAACACCTTTTCTATTTGTCAATTTGGGCCACTTTTCTTCAACTGCATTGTTTAATTTTGTTAGTTGTTCAATGTAGACATCAGAATTGATCGTTCGGTTGGGTGGTAAGAGTTCAAAGTAGACAATTCCTTTGTAATCCCACCAAACTGATAACAAAACCTTCTTTTGATGAATCTCAGCTTTTGATGTTGTTTGAGTTGGTTCACCTGGCCTGCTCCACGATCTTTTCTGCTTGATATTGTTGTAAACAACCCATTTTTCATCGCCAGTTATCAGTCGTTTTAAAAATGGATCATTTTCATTACGTTTCTTTAGCAAATCGCAGCTGCTAATGCGTTGCGTTAACTGTGATTCTTTCAGTTCGTGAGGAACCCATGTATCGAGTTTTTGAACATAGCCAAGTTGTTTTAAGTGATTTTCAATGCATGTATGTGATACATGAAGCTTCTCTGCAATCTCACGTGTTGTACTGTGACAGTCCGAATTGATTATTGCTTTGATTAGGGCGTCATCAACTTCAACTGGACGACCAGAGCGTCTTTCATCTTTGAGTGAAAAATCACCAGAACGAAATTTGGCAAACCAATTTTGACACTGCCGTTCTTTTAAGGCTTCGTCACCATAAACAGCACATAACTTTTTATGAGCTTGTGATGCGTTTTTCCTTTGCGGAAATAAAAAAGCAAAATATGACGAAAATGTTCCTTTTGATTTTCCATTTTTCAACGAACGCCAAACAAAAACTACAAAACAGATCAAAAAACTTTTTTTACTGATTAACAGCTGAATAGCCAACTACCAAATACAAAATGTGTTTTACATTTGTACTACGTCTGCAAACCTAAAAATTCAACTGAAGCCATATGTGTGTGAAACCCGCAATTACTTAGTTGCCGACCCAATAATTCTAATTAGCTTGTAAAATACTTGATTTTTTTTTTTAAAGGCTAGTCACATTGATTTTAAATACCAAAGATTTGTTTCTTCATTTACATATTCATTAAGAACATTTTACAAAATCTTCAGGAATTAGTGTCCCCACTACTTTAATGGTGGTCACTGGGTATTCAGTAGTAAATAAAACAGAGTCTAGAATCTCATAGGCTTTTAGAGTGCTTGTTAGAAGTACATCTGTCTGGGCCTTAGTTCAGAAGATGTGGGATATGGACTATGCTCAGACCATCCTAAGTAATCACATAAAAATTCTTAACTAAAAGTGAGTCATGGTGAGCAGTCAAGTCCTAGGCCTATAGCCTCCTTGACAAAGGTCAATGTTTACCCTAAATGAGTCTTTTTTTTTTTTTCATCTAAAATAACATACGTTCTTTAAAATGCCAGAGTAATCTGCTTTCCCAGACCCCTCAGGCACAAAAGCATAAGACCCCAGATCCCCTCATTGTTATCTTGATGAACCATTATCATTTCTATGTGCTATAAATGTTAATTATTAATTATCTTGTACCCACAAAGTAAAAGAAGTGTCTCTTGTTTTATCCAGTTTCAGAGATTTCCCCACTTTGCTTTTTCCCACCTCCTTAATCTACCAACGAAGAATTTCATCTAACCCCCTTACTGTAAGTCTCCTTTGATTCTAATGTTGTGAAACTGCCATTCTTTGGAGCAATCTCTCAGTCCATTAAGATGCTACTTCCTGGCTACTGTTGTCAGTTTGGCTCAAATAAAATCTTATAAGACTAATTATTTGGCTGCATATTCTTTCATTGACACCTTGCAAAAATAGCTCAGTAACTGTTTCTTGACCAAACTGATGAGACACGTCTAGGAAGCTTCCTAGTCTCTTGTTTACAAGGAAGTAATTGGAGCTATTTTTAGGGTTTAACTGTTGTTAAGATGGAGCTTAATTTTTAAATGTGAATGTGAAGAGATTTCAACTTCCTTCTAGCAACAAAACTATTTGTAATTTGATACCAAAATAGAAATCTGAAATTTTTTACTTTCTTTACACTTTCTATGTTGACCTTACAGTGACTCCGAGGGAACACGAGTCTTACTTATGATGGTCATTCAACAGGAAGTGATCACTAACATCTAATTGAAGTGGCAGAATTTCTGGAATGGTTACATTTTCATGTTGAATTGAAGAGTTAGGAAAATGATAAACATATAATATCTAAAGGATATTTGGCATCCAGTAGACAAAACATCCTGTTATACAAATCTTCCAAACAAGTGTCTGTGAATAGAGATTTCTTTTTCCTTTGCAACTAACTTTAATCTTACCGAAGTCTCTCCAGTTGACAGAAAAGAGGGCGTGCATCCCCTACTCTGTTCCTCTTTAGTGTATATATTTGGAGGGAGCAAATCATGGCACATCATCAATTTATAGCCAAAAAAAATAAAATAATAATTTCTAATCTCCAATCTCTCTCTTGATTCCTCCAACCCATTTCATAGACTGAGGTTAACCACTAAGAGCTGCAGAACCTAGTTATCCCTTCCTTGAAAAGTCCTCATAGGTAGTCTAGCATCTCGCTTTAGAATACTGGAGTATGTTTCACCTCTCGTTTTGTGAACTCAGCCACAGCTTAGGTAAAAATCCTAATTGAAGGTTTCATAACTGTAGTTAGTGCAATGTAGAAAATTAAAATCAGATGATATGATAGACTCACTGGACAGTTTTCTATTGATAAGAAATACTGAATTGTGTAAAGGTCTGAGGAGAGAGCATATTGGACAGAGAAAGAGCTGACTTGAGGATGGTCATACAACAGAAAGCAGTCCAGTGTGGGTAGAGTGTAGGGGCGAGGAGAGAGCTGAAGTCAGAGAAATAGTCAGGGGCCAGGATGTGTTGTGCTTTATAAACCAGAGAAGAACTTCTTTATTTCTTTATTTTTTTTAGTGGGGGGGTTGGAAGGTGGGGGCTGTGTATAAAAAAGAGGAATCAAGACTAATTCCTCAATATCACCAACTAAACCCATGCTCATCAATATAAACACAAAGGGCAAGTAGAATACAAGAGTCCTTCCTGCCTTTTTCCTTTAGGAGGAGAAGTGACATAGCTTGACCTTGGTCGAAAACTTTTCAGTTCATGCAGCTAAACTTTTGCACAACATACGGCTGCTGAATTACCAAGTTCAAATGTTCACTCTTTGAAAATGAAGCATTTTCTCCAGTCATTTAAAAAGTTTACATCCATGTCCATTTGTGTGCTCCTTCCTTTGCCACCATGCCAGCTGCTCTGGTTGAGTCTGCTTTATTATGTGTTTGAGTTCCAGCCCTGATGAAAAAGGGAAGGGACTGCAGATAGTCCTCGGTGCTCTAAAATGACCCACACTGTGTAATGGTTATGGAATCCCTCAAAGAGGAGAATGGGAAATTTCATGCTAGACTCTGGAGTAGGGACCACAGACGAGGGCTGTGAGCACCCTTCAAGGAGCCAGTGTTCGCTGTGAAGCTGCTCCCCATGACAGGAAATGTCAGCAAGAGGATTACAAACGTCCATCTATATTTAGTCCAGTGAGTTGCAGGCAAGGTTCTGGGGCAAAGCCATGCGGATAAAGGAATTAAATTCAATTTGCACAGAGAAATGAAAGGAAGTGTGGTGAGGAAAGAGGAAGTCATGAGATTTCATGAGTGTAAGCGAGAATCTTTATTTTTTTTTTCCCCTGGCTTGTCGGAATGTGGAGCATGACAATGTAGATTGTAGAAGAAGCTAATGGGACTCAGAGAAGAGATGAAATGCAGAAATATTCGGTGCTGAAGCACTATTTGGGGCCTGGTGGTAAAAACACACGCTCTGGAGCTAACCTGCCTAGGTAAGTTGGTTTCTCTCTGATGAGCCGTGTAACAAGTCACTTATCCCCGTGCGCCTCAGTGTCTTAACCTGTGAATGGGGAAAATAATGGTCCTTATCTCCTACATTGCTAGAATTCAGAGTCTGCTGTGTATGGAGCCCTGAAAACATGGCCCACGCTGTGTAAGCACAATGTAAACATAGAGAGTAGAGACTCTTGGGATCATACTGAAGTGGCTTCTCCAAGGACACATCTAAGATGAGACTGGTGGACAGGATCCAGTTCTGTTTTCTTTGGCAGAGGTGATCTGCAGAGGTGATCTGCATTAGGTAATCTGTAAAAGTGATCTGCATAGGTGATCTATAGAGATGATTTGCATAGGTGATCTGCATAGGACAATGGTAGGCACACTGTGGCTCTGTTAACTAATGAGTTTGCCAACCACTGGCATAGGAGATCTGCATAGGTGATCTGTAGAGGTGATCTGCACAGGTGATCTCCAAAGGCGGTCTGAAGAGGGATAGGTAGAGGTGATCTGCATAGGAGATCTGTAGGGGGACATGTAGAGGTGATTGGGATAGGTGATCTGTATAGAATTCGCACCTCTGAGATGAAATTCAATCAGAAATGAGACTCACACGTGGTAGTAGTGGATAATAAAAGGCTCAAATAGAATTACCTTAGCCTGGGAGCACAGGGACAGTTGAAGAGGAAGGGAACTGCAAAGCAAGAGTCTTAAACAGCCTGGTGAGAGCAAGCAGGAGAGGAACCACAGGTTTGGGGGGGGGGGGGGGGGGAAAGAAAAAAAAAAAGATATCAAATCAAATGGGCGGGTTCAGGGTGAGTAGAAAAGAAAGAGTATGAAATAATTCAAAACACAGATTGTAAAGCAGTGACTATATTAAGTAAATAAACAGATAAATGGATGGATAGATGGATAAAAGATCTAATTCTTTTGAGAGCTGCTGGTAAGCGAAAAGAATCCATTTTGGTTCCAGATATGAATAAGGAGGGAAAAAGAACTGAGATGTTGAAATGGACAGATTGCTCGCTTCAGGAAAGATGAAATGTGTTGTCTGACTGAGCGGGAAGCCAGGCCCTGTTCTTTAGAAGTTCACTGAGATCTGAAGGGTTAACGTGGAAAAGGGTGTCATCTGTGACAGAAGGCTTTTGGTATTCTTCCAAATACCCACGCCACAGACCAAACACACTGCTCCAAGCAGAAGGCTAACATGGTAAATTTGAAAGAAATGGCTAGAAAACGTGTCTAGTTACGTCTGCCACATCCTTTGTGCTCGGTTTAAACGGATTCAAGTGAAAACTCCTGGCTGATCCGCTTTCACAGCTGCTTTGTCATGGGAGCAGCTGCTGCAGGTGCCAGGTGAAGCGCTCCCAGGGGATGCCAGCGGAGGCGGTAATTCAGGCAGGGTGCAGACAGCAGGCCCGGAGGGCGGAAAGTGGGAAGCACAGTGCGAAGTGCTATTTCAGGTTTCTGAATTGGCACCTTTTTAAAAATCAAGAGTAGCTGAGCAGAGATGCTGGAGGTGTACTGTCAGGCACTTTGTCAACAAGCAACAAGACACATCAGGCTTGCCAGACTGCTTGCTTCCACGGGGGCCTGAGCTTCCTGGTCTGTTTACATGCTAGGATCTGGTCAGGTATTAGTAAAGCAATGTCATGTATACAATTACCTTCAGCAAAACAGGACTCAGGGTTTTTTGTTTTGCTAGGTTAACCCTCCCCCGAGGATATTTTTTCCATTAATTTTTAGAGAGTGGAAGGGAGGGGGAGAGACAGAAAAAGAGAAACATTGATGTGAGAGAGACACATTGATTGATTTCCTCCTGCAAGCTCAGGGACTGGGGAGAGAGGGTGGGGGAGGGGGAAGCAAGCCTGCAACCAAGGTACATGCCCTTGCCTGGAATCGAACCCAGAATCCTTCAGTCCGCGGGCTGATGTTCTATCCAGTGAGCCAAACCAGCTAGGGCAGGACTCATTATATAACCAGGGACAGGAGAGAGCTAGAGGAAGGAGCCAGAGGAAGTTTGGGCACGGTTGAAATCATCAAACTTACAGACTCTCAGTTTCATTGAAAATGTTTCCATCTCAAGAATCTGGAGCCAGAACTGGGTTTGGAAGTGGAGATGAGTTTAGAAGAAAAGGGGGGACTGGGTGATAGTGGAGATGGTACAAGCTACCATGTGTTCAGGGAGGCTGAATTTTCCACAAGAACAGGGAGAAAGATAAGGAAGATTGAAACATCATACCTAAGCAGCAGGTGGGGAGGAAAATCTGGGACCAGAAATGATGGATCTGTCACTGGGAGGGAAGGCAGAGGCAGGAGAGTGAGAAGGCTGGTGAGGGATGGCCAGCTGTACTGGGGAGCATAGGGACAAGGTGTTACACGTGGAGTGTTCTCGTTGCTATACCCTACTTTTTTTTTTTATACCCTCGCAAACAGTGATATGAGAAGTAATTTTAGATGCACATAATTTAGAACGGATTTGGATGTTAATGTATTATAGGAAGCAATCTGGCTGGCAGGAGCTGGCTTTCTCTTTATTGGGGCATCATCAGTTTTATAAAACTTTTTAATTCCCCTTTCGAAAAAGAAAGATGGAAAATTATAACCTACTTTGCAAAATGAATAAAAGAAATCTGAGTCTGAAAGTAGGAGGAGAGAGGTAGGGATGGAGTCTGCAGCCCAGAGGACCGTAACACAGGGTTTGTCGATGTTCCCAATTGCAGTTCATACGGGACTGAGCAGCCCAGGGCCAGCTGTGACTAGCAAGGGAAGGAAAGAAAGCCAAAGTAGAACATAGGAAAGTCAAAATTATATTGTCAATGAAATAAAGCCACTCCTACTTCGCCCTGATTTATGCAGTGACAAGGATCCCACCTCTTAGGCACGAGGAACTGTCTCTGAGAAACCTACCCATCGGGCACAACACACAACCTGACATCTAAGCCAGCGCTGCCCCTGATTCTGTGATCTAAACAACGAATCCAGGTTTCTTCCAATCAAGATCTGCAGCATGCTTCACGGATATTAATTTTAAGACACTGGCAAATATTATTTTTAATAGGATGAGAAATCTATAGAACATATTCTAAACCCCTATGAAATGCATTTCCTTGGTGATCTGGGAAAAATGAGGTGCTCTGTCAATGAGAACTCCATACTGTTTGCTCAAAATATCATTCTGACCCACATTAAGAAGAAGACAAACCATAAAAAGTTAGCATCCAAAAAAAAAAAAAGAAAAGTCAGCATTAAACTTGTGAGAAAGCAAAGAATTACCAAAGTTCAGTTGTATTTTAAAGACAATGGCTTATTGACTTCCTGAAATAATTTTTCATAGAGAAGGCTTACAGATGACTGGGGATTTATGATTAAGGTTAAATTAATAGGGTGCGTAGATGTTTCCTCCTGGCAAATCCAAATTCAATTAGCAACAGGAGAGAATGCCATTTTCTCTAGAAGTTCTAGAATGCAAGCTCATGTCCTACAGACTGCTGTCTACAGGGAGGATTGTTAAAGATGCACAAAAGGTTTAGAAAGACCTTGATCAAAATGAATATTATGAATGGAAACTGTCATATCTTAGATGCCTTTTCTTACTACTATTCACTGTATCATTCTGTTATGTCAGTTTTGTTGATACTGATATGAACTTGCATTGACATTTAGTTGATATCAGTATTTTATAATATCTTCACATTTGTGTTTCTCTTTCCCCCCATGTACACCAGGTGGATACCTTCCATTCTGAAGAGAATTACTTAGAGCCATGCTTCCCAAACTGTCTGTTAAAGGACCAGCTTTTCTGATGTGCTATTTTTGTCTGCAATCTATTGTAGGTCAATTCTATTGTATAACAATGAAAATGCATTATTGGCAAAATGAAACTAATAAAACACAGGCATATAGACAAAACCCACATTTTTATTATTAAACTCAGTTATATTGCTCTGCCAAATTGCCACAAATATTTTTGAATGCTCACAACCAACGTTTCCATTTATCTTATTATAGATCAGTAGTAGTTCATGGATTGGCACTGGTCCATGGTTCAAAATGTGAGTAGCATTCATATTAACCTAGAACCTACTGTAATTTCCCATAGTACAAGAAGGCATTGAATTATAGAGATCCTACTTCATATAGTGGCTAAAGAAATAAACAACATATTTTATTTACGAAGCATAATTTTACTTCCCAAAGTGCTTGCATGTTCATGCTCCCATTTATCTTCAGGACGGACTCTGTGGCAGGCAGATAAAAGTACATTATTTTATCAGCAACAAGCCAACATATCTTCATTAGGCGAATGTATTTATTTAAGTGCACATGTTTTAGCTCTCTATTTTCTAGTATTGCACCATAAAAATCTGTATAGAACACACATTGTGCAAACCAAACTGTGAACTGAGTTACTGAAGTTTTTATTCAATTTAAGACATTTACTGAGTGCTCCTATGTGCCAGGCACTGTGCCTGGACCCTGGGGAGTCAGAGATGCACAGATGTTGCTTCATTCTGATAGGGTAGGTGAAGCATAAAAGTACAAGGCACAATGTGACAGGGGTATTAAGTGAGTACTAAACCCAGTGCTATAGGAGTCGAGACGTGAACTTTGGCTGAAGAAAGTGGCATTTGGGTGGGTGCAGAGTAGCTTTCGGAATTGCTGAAATGGCTTTTTGAGGAGGAGGTAGAATAACATGAGGAAAGTCACAGAAGTGCTAAGGAATCTGGGTCCCTTTTCTGCTCCACCAGCGTGAGTGCAATGCTGAGGGGAAACTTTCTGCTTTCCCCTCTGCTCACCTTGCCTGGCACTTAGCCAGAATCCCCAGAGGAGAATCCTGACCACATACATGTTAGCAAAAATAAATATTACAGAAGATTTCATAGAGAAACAAAAAAGAGAATTACAGCACACCATACACAACAAACCATAACCAAAGTCGCTATTAAATATGTATGTCCTTGTCAATGATTCATCAAATTACTGGATCCCAAGACAATTCATCTCTCTCGTAGCTTTTTCTTCTCTCAGAGCAACTTAAAATCTCTTCCCTTTGTAATCGTGTGTTTCTGTATTCCTCATCCTCTTCAGTAAATACAGACTCTGAATATCATCTTCCTTAGTATCTACACAAGGAAGGTATAAATGACATTCAGATCTCCTTCTCTTTCTCTACTTTGAGACACACAGAGATACTGGTTAGATGATGGTTGGCATTGAAATAGTCACGAAGTGTAAAGGGTGGGTGACCAGTGGCAAGCAGAGGCAGCTGCTTGAGAATGAAGAAGCACAGAGAGAAACAAGATAACAGAGAGCCCGAGGTGTGTGAGAGCTAGCCAGAACAGCCCCAGCGTGACTCCAGATTCATGCTCCAGATCTAGCCAGATTTCTCAGATACCTGGTCTTCATAGCCTTACAGTGCATCTTTTTTTTTTTTTTACTTAATTCAGTTTTAATGAGTTTTTCTTCCGAAAACACACTTACTCCCTACTTTGTTGTAAAGGAAAAGGGAAATAATAACTGTCTAGATCATCTTTGGATATGCCAACGTCACAAATCAAATAGAGACCAGGCTCATCTTTCTCTCCCTAGCAGAGGGATGGGCATGTACAATTTTAAGTTGAAAACATTTATTCTTGGAGGCTAAATATTCTAATAAGAGGAAACTGGGGGGGGGGGAAGGACACTGATGAAGGAAGAGGAAACCCTCAGGAAGATCACAGCATTGGCATGGTGGATGTACATACTGCTTTGCAGCTCCCCACGCCTCCCCCATTTTATGACACAGAATGCTGAAGGAAACTTAAAAAGGTAATGGATATATTAATTCAGATAAGAATTTAGAATTAAAGTATAAGAGATTATTTTCTCCTCAAATGAAGTGAAAATGTAAAGCTCACAGGTATATGTTAAAATTACAGAATCTGAACCCTGCAGCTAGTCACAGGCTTTGCCCGATGAAGTACGGAGTTGCTCTGTGAACTTAGCACAGATTCTTCTCAGCAGCCACACTCTCACATTGTCTGTATTGTCACTTTTGGATAAGAAGGACGCCAGTCAAGAGAGCACCCTCGGGACAGTATAGCAGAGCTCACAGACACCGAACAAGAGAGCAAGTCACCAGCATGAGACAGAAGAGGCTCTCCGTTTCAGAACATTGCATTTTATGATTAAAAAGGGCTGGTTGCTAGTAAAATTCAGTGATTATAACATGATTTCCCCAACCATATTTCAGGTAACACCAAGGTTACCCAAGTCAAATATTTTAATAGAGTCACAAAGGCCGGAGGGCATTTCTAGATTTCCCAGATGTAAAAGTTCTAAAATATAACTAGATTCCCCAGCTGGAAGAGTTCTAAAATATCACTGTTACCCTGAGCTCAACAGAACAGTAAAGCAAAAAACGTTTAGCGCTGGTGACATTCCAGGGAACAGTTAAAATTGCTTTATGGCCTTTGGTAATGAGAGTGGACAGCAGCGTAACAATACATAATAAGGTGAGTTCAGTTTTATGTCCTGAGAACAATCTGCTTGACTTTTATGGTTCCATTCTTTAAACTGCT
The DNA here is from genome assembly GCF_964339955.1 of Pipistrellus hanaki. Taxonomy (NCBI): domain Eukaryota; kingdom Metazoa; phylum Chordata; class Mammalia; order Chiroptera; family Vespertilionidae; genus Pipistrellus; species Pipistrellus hanaki. The sequence goes on along the minus strand of NC_140510.1, from coordinate 52,480,419 downwards.
TCTGTTTTAAGTAATTACAGATGATAGCTGGCAAGTGACACTTATAACCACTGTAGCAAATGGACGTTGTTGTAGCCCTGTAGTCTACCCCGAGCACTGTTATCTTAGACTTCTAGAGGGCTTAGTGTAAGTGACGATGTCATAGGAAACAGATGTGCCCTGACTTACACTAGGCGTAGAAGGATCTCCTTCAAGCAAGACCAGCTCCGGTTTGTGCTAGAGGGGCTTGCCAAAAGGTAGTGCATCTAACACTCGGGGTGCCTGAGTTGCTGTTAGGAGATCCAAGAAAAAAAAATGCATTTTGTTTTAACAGTTATATTTTAGTTGGAAATTATTAAAATAAAGACACATCAAAACATGATTGCATGGATATCATTGCTTAAGATGGGTTTGTTAAAAAAGTTCATATAGGTCCTGGCCCGGTAGCTCAGAGCATCATCCTGCTACGCCAAGATTGAGGGGTTTGATCTTTAATCAGATATATAATATACAAGAAGCAACCCACAAATGCATAAGTAAGTGGAATAACAAACTGATGCTTCTCTCTCTCTCTCTCTCTCTCTCTCTCTCTCTCTCTCTCTTTCTCTCTCTCAAATCAATAATTTTAATCAATAATTTAAAAAGCTCATAAAGTAAAAATATTAAATAAATAATAGTATAAGTGGTATGCGGTAGAAAAGGCAAAACTATTTTTTGTTTCTTAGATTTTAGAGAGAAAGAAAGGGAGAGGGCGAGAGAAACATCAATGGGAGAGCAAACCATCGATTGGCTGCTTCCTGCACACCCACCAGGGTTGAGACCCCAACCCACTTCCTGGGCTTGTGCTCAGGCTGGGAACGGAACCAGCAACCTTTAGGTGCACAGGACGATGCCCAACCAACTGAACCACCCAGGCCAGGGCAAAAAGGCAAAACTTTTGACGTGGGTGGGTACAGGACTGTGTACCTAGCCTTCGAAATGGCTTCTGTGGTCCTCAGCTTTTGGTATTCATGCCCTAAATCCCCTCCCACACAGATAGGACCGATGTGAAACCAACAGGCTCTTGTGGGAATGAAAGAGTGTGACTTCCAAAGCTAGAGCAAGTCACTGAGGCTTCATTTGACCTTTGATCATTTGTTCTGAGGGGCGTCAACTGCCTTGCCATGAAAAGCACCCTGTAGAGAGTCCCATTTGCTGAACAACCGAGGAACTAACAGCCAACAGGAACTGAGTCTTCTTGTCTACAGCCACGTGAGTGAGCTGACATCTTGACTGCAACCTGTATGACCCCCGGGCCCAGAGCAGCCTCAGCTAAGCCACTCTTGAATCTCTGCCCCACAGAAACCGTGTGAGATACAATATGGTTACAGTTAAGATGCTAAACTTGGGGGTGGTTTGTTAAGCAACAGTGTAACTAATAACAGATAAAGAATATAAATAATACGATGACCAAGGCTGGGGAACAGTGGTAGAGAATTCCATTTACCGTTGCTCACAGGAAGCTTTGTTTTTTCTCCTCTTTCCGATACATGGAGCTGAACTGAGATCTAACACAGTGCACCTGCTGCTTCTGTTTTTGCTGAGCCTGTACATGGTACCTCCTACCTGTCAACGTGTTGACTCTCACTCCTGACAATGAGAGGATGAGAGGCTTACATGGATGCAGACTCTGCAGCCCAGAGAAATTTAGCAGCAGTCTGAGAGACATGACCTGAAGTTCTGGATTCCAAGTGTTAAACAACTCGCTGTTTCTCTTGTTTCCTTTATGTTTCAAGGAAAGATCTCCAAGCAGCTGCCATCTCTCAGCTCTATCCCCATGTGTGATTTTCTCCTTTTCCTGGACCACTAACATGGTCCATGGTTGATTCAGAATCATTGTTACGCCGTTATTTTATGCTACTTCTATAACAACTTACAAATACACATTAGGTATTTCTCTTATTTATTAACTCCCTCCACATGTCAGCAGAAGCAGGTTGCTTAGAAAAGTTCCTAGACACGTTGGTCCAGGTTCTTACCTTCACACAGAGGACTCTCTGGGAAGATTCTCATGATGCTGCTCTTTCCTCCGATCAGGGAGCAAAGGGCTGGTGAAAAGAGCAGAGACTGTGTAAGGAGAATTCAGCCCATTTTCTATATTTACTCACATACCCTCACTCACTCTTTTTATTTCCCAATTATTTTCTCGTCATCGCCGGAAGTTTCTTATTAGGTTGTGGGCATGCCTGCTGAAAATTAATTTGGTTTCCACTATGTTCTATGTTCTGCTGTGTCAGCATTTCCATAATTACACCCCACCACTGGCTGCCCCAGATGACTGCTAAAATTATATACCGTGGGGTTTAACTACAGACCAGACCACGGAGTCTTTTGATCTTCACTGGAATTCCTTCCAAATAACTGAGGAGCTAATCACACTAACCCTATTTTTCTTTGTCTCTATTTTGGGGCTTTTCAAGCACCCCTCTTTCAACAGAACAGGAATTCCTATACCTCTTACATTTTCAAGCTGCTTTTGGGTCACGGTGTTGGGGAAAATGGAAGAGCCTGCTTTTCTCCATAATCCCACCCACAGAGGCTCCAGGAGACAGAATCCTAGTACTTGGCAGGAGGTTCTGACCCTCAGACACATTCTTTGCCACATAATAAATGCAGTGAATAGCTAATGTTGTGGAAATCTAAATTCCACACGATCACTTCTTGATTCCAACCCATGGATCACATTTTTTAGTGCAAATAACCCAGATGAAAGTAAATATCAAATATTGGTAGAGGTGTAAATTAAATATACCAAGAAGGCTAACTTCCAGTTCTGGCTCTAAATTTCTAACCACGGTATGAATGCATCGCATCACTCTCCAGGTGCCAGCCATCCTCTTTCTAAGGCAGGAAGGCTCTAGTCAAACCTGTTAACCGGGGAGTTCCCTTTTTAATTACGCAACGTACAACGGGCGTATACTCTTTCACTAGGACTTGTCAGTACGTCATGCCCAGCGGACGTAATTTTATATTATTATTTTTTCTATTTATACTTAAATAAATGAAATATATATTTTTTCGTTTATTTATACATAAAGCACAAAGGAAAATACAAAATTACAAACAAATAGAAAAGAATACCAACAAAAAAATGGAAACATTGAATTAAAAAATTATAGCTGAAACTGGTTTGGCTCAGTGGATAGAGCATCGGCCTTCGGACTGAAAGGTCCCGGGTTTGATTCCAGTCAGAGGCATGTACCTTGGTTGCTGGCGCATTCCCAGTAGGGGGTGTGCAAGAGGCAGCTGATCGATGATTCTCTCTCATCGATGTTTCTAACTCTCTATCCCTCTCTCTTCCTCTTTGTAAAATGTCAATAAAATATAAAAAATTATAAATTTTACAAACAATTATCAAGATTACAAAAAATATATACCGTCCCTCTCAGGGCGCAACATATATTTCAAGGACGTATTCATATGTCCAACCCATTCCCGATAGTGTTTATGTTTGACATATTTATAGGTCCCGCTGGGTTAACAGGTTAAAGACCGATCCAGCTCTACAGACCTGGAGCCTCGGGACCAGGGATGGCAGCTCAAGACGCCCACCACGCTTCCCACGGCCACGTGTTCTCCCAGCCACCTTTGTGTTGGTGTTCCTACTCGCTGGTGACTTTATTGTCAACAGTCCTCTCTGCATTGTTTCTTTTTTTAAAATTTAGATTCCCCATCCTTTATTTTTTTCTCTAAAGCCTTTACAGACCCAAGGGTGTGATAGAGACAGAGACTGGCTCTTGATATGAATTATGCTATTCTAAGTGCTTAGAAAATGAACCCTCTAGGAAAGCATCACCAGTCATTCTTTATGTGCTTATCTTTTCTTCTTGAAATGCTCTCCTTTAATTATTTGATTATTTATTGATAAAGGAGTTTTCCACGCAAACAGTCATCTGTGTGCCACATTCCTTGCCTCAGCCCCAGCACCTGGGCCATTGCTGGGCAAAATAACAATTCTATTTGTTTGTATCAATGGATATGCTCAGTATACTAAGTTACTTAATTGAACCAGAATTCTTTTTTTTTTTTTTTTTTTTAGGAAATCTGTCGTTTGAAGAAGTGTGCCGCCAAAGACATCAGAACTATTTAGAAATAACAGCAGTTCAGAAAACTCTTAGTGAATCCCATTACATTGTCCCCAGTGTGATGATGTATAGCAGAAAATCAGCAAGAAAAAATTCCTAGACAGAGGAGTATCTAGTAAACCTTTAAATAGTGCACAGCTGTATGGCATGTGGTACAACTGGATAAACAAACTTAAGCATATTTGGGTTGGAGAATTCTGGCTATAATTGTACTTTACACCTCTTTCTGTGGTCATGCATAAAGTAGAAGCCTTAGCAGTGCTATTCTGAATGGATATGCCATTTTAGGCTACGGAAAATCCTCATTAATTTGAGTTCTATAAATGTAGACTTAACAAATCTAAAACTGATTTAGTTTCTCAAGTAGGAGTGATTTCTAAGAAGAAATATTAAATGAAATGAAGGAAATATAAATGAAATTTTAAAAAATTAAAATTCATGATGAGTTCTAGTTCTACTTTGTAATTTGTTTTAAAGGAAATAATGAAATGTACTCTTCAATTTCAGTGATTAATTATTTCTGCTTATTTGACTGGTGTTTTGAAAGTACATTGTTCATTTTTAAATAACTAAATAGTCCTTTGAGGCCATTATGCAAGAGAATACAAATTTAAAAGATTAACAGTATTGATAAAAACTCAATTATTTGAATTATTTGCACTCCTTTTATATATACTTAAAGGTATGATTCACTTAAAAATTATGTTTTAGTAAAGTTTTGGAATTCCAGAAAATAAAATTATCCTGATGTACTTAATTTATAGAATTGATATTTCAAAGTGAAATTGTTTTGAGGCTTGCTATTTCATGATAAGAAAATATAAATCACAAATTATTACATTGCTATCAGTATAGTGACACAATTGAAATAATATTTCTATTTTTACAACTAAAATTTAGTTTAAAACTATAGAAAGCAGAAGTTTAGAAATATATTTTGATGTTTCTTCTGGTTCTTTATTTTACAACATATATAAATTTTTAACTTTATGGGATTGGCAGGCAACATACCTTTAGTGAGTATGAAAGGAATTTGGGGTTGAATATATAATCTGAAAATGTAACGAATGTTAATGAAAGTCAATGACAGATAAAACAAATTTAATTTCCATATAATACTTTAAATACTGAAGATAACCTCAAATCCCTATGTGACACAGATATAGTTTGCTCACCAATAAAAAACACTTATTTTTTAAATTTAAAGATTATTCATAATTAATGAATAAAATTGTAAAAGCAACAGAAAAATAAAAGGAGGAATAAAGTGGCCCATGTGGAAAGAATCGCTGCTAACATTTGACTACTTTTATTGATTTATTCTTAGTTTACCTTTGTTGTTGAAAATATTAGAGATGTTCCTCATTTTTTCACCATTGACCTCCTCGCCCTACATTCCTCTCCCCCAGGCCTTCACCACACTACTGCTTGTTTCCATGGGTTATTCATATATTGCATATAAATTCTTTGGTTAATCAGTAGGAAAGCATAAAAAAAACACAACTCCTTTCTTGTCATTATACTTACCTCCCATAGGTGTGAAACTTTCACACCCCTCTAATATTACCTTTGCAGAATATTTTTCATGTATTGCCTTAGACATTTGGACAGAGACAACTTTTTAGATAAATTTTTAAACCACTTTGTCAAAGAAAAGCAAGTATTACGTGGCAGCTACAGGATGATAAAGATTGCTAGAGAGCTCTCTCCCTATAAGTGGGAATTTAAACAATTTTTCGTGTGAAAAATAAACAAAGAAAAGTTCAGCAGCGTAATTAATAAAAATGGTCCTACTATGCCAAGATCGGTGTGGCTCAGTGGATAGAGCGTCGGCTTGGGGAGTGAAGGGTCCCGGGTTCGATTCTGGTCAGGGGCATGTGCCTTGGTTGCGGGCACATCCCCAGTAGGGGGTGTGCAAGAGGCAGCTGATCGATGACTCTCTCTCATCGATGTTTCTGACTATCTCTCTCCCTTTCTCTCTGTACAAAATCAATAAAATATATATTTTTTAAAATGGTCCTACTACAAAGTTAAACAAAACAAAACAAAACACCTCTACTGAGATATCATTTTTATAACCTAGAAGACTGGCAAACATCCGAACGAGGAAGATGGCTCTCCCAGGCAGTGCTGGCAGCAGTAAGACACGGACAGGAAGCACTGGTGGTGGAGTCATACGGAGCAGGTTTGTCTCTCCCAGGCCCCCGTGCATGTCTCACCTCCTCAACAAAGCCTTCCCTGCTCTCACACCACCATGCTCTTCTCTGCTTTCCCTTACATTCACTGTCTGTTAATGTCTCTTTATTACGTTCCATCATACATCGTCCTGCTTAAAATTTTCAAATGTTTATAAAGTGTCTCCCGAACAAGCCAAGCCTCTTGAGGGACAGGTACTCTGTCTTATTTTTCTTTTCATTATTCTACTATTTTCTTGTTGCTTGGCTTATGAACAACCACCCCCAAGAAGTTTAAGCAGGACTGAGTGATTAAACAATAAGAGTAGTAAGTGACCATGAATAGCTTTGTAAGAAAGATCAAAGCAGGGTTCACAAACCGCACCTTTCCCTTTTATGACTACAGCTAAGGAAACCAAAGTAGCCGGGCCAGAGTGGCTCTCAGAAACTGGGAGGTCACAGTTCAATTTCCGGTAAGAGCACATGCCTGGGTCGCAGGTTCAATCCCCAGTGTGGGGCATGCAGGAGGCAGCTGCTTAATGATTCTCTCTCATCATTGATGTTTCTATCTCTCTCTCCCTCTCCCTTCCTCTCTGACATCAATAATATATATATATATATATATATAAAAACCAAAGTAAGAACTTTTATCACTCAGGATCCAAACAGGAAACAGAAGGTTCTTTCAAAGAGACAATTGGAGAGATTGTATAGAAGGGGACATTTATAGAGGTGTGGCAGGGTTAAGGAAACAAACAAGAAATGGTGATGCACCCCAGGAGTAGTAACTATGGGAAGCCATTACGAAAGTACCAAAAACATGGTACTTACTGAGTGTGATGAGAGCTAAGTAGTGGGAAATGGACCAGCTCACTGAGCTGTGAGGTCGGGGGAAGAATCTATTCATCACTAAAATTCACTTTCTCTGTGGTTCACCACTTGGCTTCCCCCCACCCCCCCACTGCCCGCTGCTCTCTGAAATCTGCCCAGACCTTCCCATTGGATGAACCCAAGGGAGGTGAAGGAAGTAAGAGGGTGAGAGAGCCCCTGGAAGTCAGCCTGATGGAGCAAGAGCCCCACGAGAAGAGTGGAGAATGGATCTGGGAGGACAAATGGAGGATCATCAGTACAAGACTCCTTCCTGTTTTCTTTGGATATTGCTACTCATAAAACGTGTTGCTGTTTCTCTATGTTTACCAAATAATATAAGGATGGTCACCAGATGCAAAATAACTTATTTATTATCAATTACCAAATTATAAGGTTTTTCAATTATGTTCTTTATTTCATCTATGGCATTTTAAAAAATTTTTCTGAAAACCATCTTATATGGTTTCACTGTTTTTTATATTTTATTAGAGTTGCCACTTTAAACTAGCAGTCTAACAATAATAAAAAATAGAACTTCCTCTTGTAGTAATGTATGACTTGTATGTTAACCTTACTTGTGATTGAAGTCTATAATCCATCTCCACCTGGTATGTTTTTCAGGACCATTTTGATCCTTCAATTTTTTAAAACTACAACTACTTATTTATTGTAATTATTTAAAACATACAGAAAAATACATCAAGTATTTTCAAGAAAAATACTCTGTGAGAAATGTAGGCGTGATAGCACAATTTTGTTTGTGGGAAAGTTATTAACACTGTTTAGCCCCCAGAAACTAGCAAGAAACCACAATAGCTGAAGACATCGGCTCCCCTGCTATAAACACAAAAAACTAAACTCCTTCAAGAGCCCTTGACCTTAGCACCCTTTGTTCACACGCTAATTCAGGTGCACATTTTGACCTCTAGATGCAGCGCAGATTTAACTTGCCCCCGAATGTCACATTTCCTATTTTAATTGATGTTAGAAGAATTCAACCATTTCTACACGAATAAAGTGACCGGCTACCACAAAATTAAATCTGCCTTTCACTGTACCCTGCGTAGATGGTAAAATGCGATTTATTGGGGTGAAGAAGATTGCAGGAAGAGAAGACCTAAAGAAAAAAAATGTCAAGGGTTTGAATGACTTATTGAAACAAAGAGGCCTGTTAATTTTGCAGGGAATAACTCGATTGAGAGTTCACAGGAGAGGCATGAGCTGGAGATAGTGATAAGGAGTTGAACCATGAAAGTTCTGAGCCTGAATAAAGATCACCAGGAGGAAGCAGATCGAGGATGAAGTATTAAACAGCTCTCTGTGAATGATAAGGCATTTTGAGAGAAAGGGAGCTTTCCAGGTATTAAACTGTATTTTTTAAACTCTAGATGAAAACATTGTGATAATGAATTGCAACAGAGACCAATGATGAAAAATCCATATAAAGAAACTCAAGAACATATGGAAATTGAAACATGATAAATGGAATGTTCATAGCCTGTAAAGCATGGAGAGGTTATTCAGCAGAACAAAGACAGCATGGGATTTCTTCCCGATTCTCTTGGATATCACTGTCTCTAAAACTTATTGCTGTTTTGACTATTTCAACAAACAAAACAAATAACTAAAAACCTGGAAAAAATGTTAGAGCTTATCTTTAATCTATATGGCATTCATTCTGATGTAGTTTACAAATAAATAGCATAAAAGTAAAATTTAAAAAATAATTCTGGGGTAAGTAACATATGTCTAATCGTGGCATGTAAGATAGAAAACATTGAAAAGTTAATAAAGAATTAATAATGCAATTAAAAAGTAAAAAAAAAAAAATAACACATGGAAAAAAAGATTTTCAACAAACCCTACAAATAGTATATGAAGTTTTATAAATCACTATTACACAAATGAATACATCTATAGAAACATAATGGTTATGTCAAATAAAAAAATCATGAAAAATAAAATGGCAAGAAACTTATGACCAATGTTTGGCACATTGATTATAAAAACAAACTAAAATGACAGTAAAATGCCATTTTTTCATATCACCAGCTAGGCAAAGATATTACCCAAATTTTGTACTATTGATGGAGATCACTTTGGTGATATATTATCAAATGTTCTAATACTGGCTATGGTAGATAGTATTTTCTAAAGACGTCAGTCAACAGCAATATAAGCCCTTTCTATTTTTTTATAAATGTGACATCAACACTCCAATATCTAGAGATGGTGCCTAATCCCCTCCCCTTGAACCTGAGTGACCTTTGTAATTGCTTCAACTAATAGAATGTGGCAGAAAGTCACACTGCTGCTGTGTGACTTCCAAGGTGATAGATCATAGAATGTAACATGGTTTTACCTCTCTCTCTCTCTCTCTCTCTCTCTCTCTCTCTCTCTCTCTCTCTCTCTCTCTCTCTCATCTCCTTTCTCTTAAACTCAGTGCCATGAAAACGTGAGGCCCTCAGTTGATGCCTAGCATTAGCACCTAGATAACTAGAAATAGAGTGATTGGCCACGCCCCTAGACTTCCAGTCTTGCCTCTGAGATCCAGCATCATAGAGCACAGGCAAGCAGTCTCTGAGTCTGAATTTCTCACTAACAGGAACCATAGGAGATAATAAATGATTAGTGTTATTTCAAGCCACTCAGTTTGTGAGTGACTGCTTAATATGGTTAGTGGGTAACTAATACACTGGCTTTTGGCACCATATGTAAAAAACCTGAATACAGGAAATATATGCTGCTAATTTGTCTTGAGGAAGCACTCAAACAAGTGTTCAAGGATTTATGTACAGGGAAGTCAATTACAGCTTCCAATTTGTTACTCTTATAAGTAGGATAATGTCAATTGGGAACTGCTTAAATAAATTGTGATACATCCATTAATGAAATATCATTCAACTATTCAAAATATGTAGTAAATCTGTATTTGGCATAGGAGCTCTTCAATTTATATTGCTAGGCCAAAAAAGAAAATTTCAAATATTTTACATAGAGTCCTATTTTGAGGAAAATAATTCTCTTTAGGTATAGAAAAATTTTGAAAAATATGCATCAAAATTATAATGGTGAATAATGTTCATAATCAAGTAAAACAAACAATATCTATTTTGGAAATTGTAAAGAAAAATCTCAAATCACTTATGACATCTCACCTAATACTCACAGATGCTGTGATATACATATTTTAGGGCTTTTGTTTTTAGAAAGATGAGGTACATATGTCATAGTTTGAAAAACTGGCTTTGTCCTTCCTGTCCTCCCACAGCCCCTTTTATACTCCTGATCAAGCTGACAAGTACCCTTCTCATTCTTAAGAAATATCTAGGGATATGGGAATAAAACTTTATTTGAATGTATGTGCATAGATACTACCCTGAAAATAAATGAGTCATTTTATTATTGAATGTCAAAAAGTCTCTGGATACTATCAAAATGGCTATTTTTATAAATGGAGAAAATGCCTCAAAAACTCTAACTGCCTTGTCCATTATCAGTCAAGAATTATCTGAAGAGAGACAAAATATGCAAACTCCAGAACCTATGATCTTTGCAGAGTACTAGGAAGCACCTCAAAGCATTTCAAATTTCAATACCAGGTGTGATACCAGGTATTATGCAAAAAGAATTATACAGGAATCCTGCCCTAGGCATTATGTAAATTAATACTCAGTAACTTCATTTAAACGGAACTATAAGGTAAAAAATTAATGAATATTATACATTTAATTTCACAAATAGATTATTGTAGAGAGCTCCTGGGAAGGCACAATGAGCATTTCTTTAATTATTGTCAGCTGAATCCAGTGGCATTGGCAGAGCCACGTCCTGGAGACACACCGTGCCAGAGGCAGGTACGTTGTCAGCCTGACCCTTAGCTCTGGTGCTAGGGGGGGGGTGTGTTTCATTATCTAAGTTCAGCCAGGCACAATGAATGGACACAATTATCTGGGCTTAGCCAGGAGTGACTATTACAAAGAAGCCACAAGAATGAAACATTACAGCTTGATCTTTAACTATGATTTCACATAATTTCCTTTGCTTTAAACTCTAGTAAAACTTCCAGGAATTATACTGTATATAATACGTGCCCTGCACAGCCTCTGGGTCACTGTCTCTCCTTCAGAGCACAGCTGTTCCACCCGGTCCCAGCTTTCCCTACTGTCTCTGTGTGTCTGTCTCTTTCATTTTCCCAATCCCCTGTCACATCAACTCAGGACTCCTGTCCACTCTCTGGCCACACTGGATGGAATAAAGAGAGAAATATTTAATAGATTATTATTAAATGATACAATTAAAAAAGCCAAAAGTTAGTGTTCTCTTTAAATCTGTTTTAATTATGTACCAAGAATTCATTTATTTAGATGACTGCATCGATGCTGTGAGCTAAATATATTCTACTTACTTTTCATAGTCAGAAGGGGCTTGTTTCAAACCTTAATAATATAAGACTGGCCCAAGTCATCTTTGTGAGTTCAGCAAAATTTGTGTTCAGAACTCACTCATTTTCCTTTATCGTTCAGGTCTCATTTTCTAGTCCTAGGGACATATGTCTATTCCCCTCACGGGAAGGTTGATTCTGGCTATAAAATCTACTGTTAAAGTACATGGCCTGGCAATTCTATATCATCGGCACAGAAGTAATTATACATTTTGACAATTGTAAATTAGTTATCCTGTCGTAATAGTGTTTAACTGATTTTTCATTACGTTGCTTCAGGATAGTGCTCAGAAATAAGTCATTGGGACATTTTATAACACCTTGGAAAATATTTCTACCTTTAGGGAAAATTACCTAGAGGTGTGCCGTTAATTAGGAATGTCTAAGAAATGACCAGCTGTAGCTCACATTCCACATAGAGGAGGAAACTGAAGCTCAGAGAATATCATTACTCAAGGATCCAGATCCAAAAAGTAACAGACCCAGAATCAGAAATTAGATTTCCTAAATCTCCGTCTACTTCTCTCTCCCCCGGCTTCCTTTCTACCCTATGGCAGAACACTACATCCGCCTGACCAAAGAAAACAAGGGACCACGTTCAGTTCTCCAGGATAGGCTGTCTGCTGTCCATGGAACACTCAGAAAGAAACGGTGGTTGCTGAATCCTGTCTCATTAACGAGACAGTTCTAAATGTGTACTAAGGATGAGCCTAATGCTATAGGTTGTATCCAAAACCATTGCTTAATTGAGTGGTTATGGCCATCTTCCCAAATCATTGCAAATTATTAAGCAGCATGTGGTACAATCGGGACCAGAAAGGCTCAGGTGTAACAAATGACTTTCCTTTGAGAGAGTCGTCTCTTCATGCTATGGAAGTAATTCATTAGGGAAATAAAAGAAACTTCAACTGTAGCTATTAAGCATGTTGAAAGATCTTTTATACACAAAATCCTGTGCTTCTTGTCTGAATCAAAGCATAAATCAAAGACCCATTTCCATAAAAATCAAAACCAAGCAAATTCATTTAAAGCAGAATTGTTCTTTTGACTCATTATTTATAATGTGGCATAAAAACAGTAATTATTTTCTTTTTTTAAGTTTTTTTAAATTATATCTTATTGATTTTTTTACAGAGAGGAAGAGAGAGGGATAGAGAGTTAGAAACATCAGTGAGAGAATCATCGATCAGCTGCCTCTTGCATGCTCCCTACAGGGGATGTGCCCGCAATTAAGGTACATGCCCTTGACCAGAATCGAACCTGGGACCTTTTAGTCCTCTGGCTGATGCTCTATCCACTGAGCCAAACCGGTTTCGGCAGTAATTATTTTCTATGAAGAATTTTAAATTTAAATTTGTATTATATGTATTAATTCATATGTTTAGGCTTAAATAACATACAAAATGAAATAACCAAACAAAAAAGGAGAACTTAGAAATTATGGTATTATTGGTATTTAGAGGAGTATAAACCTCTCCCCTCCGCTCCCCTCCCCTCCCCTCCCCTTCCCTCCTCTCTCCTCCTCTTTTCCTTTCTTGTTCTTAAAGCCCATGTACATTGTGTCTGTTATATTTTAGTTTGTGCATACAATTTTTGAAGCATGCTTTTCCTTTTTTTGCTACACATTAATTAGTTCCTTAATATCTTTTTTTCTGGGTAATTTAAATGATTATCTTAAAAGTCCAAGCAGCATAGTTTAGATTATTCTATTATTTCAGCATTTTTCAATATTAGTGAATACATTTTATTCAAAAGCATTTTTATTAAAATCTGTTGTATAAGAAGTGATTTGAAAGTACAGTACAATTTAAGGGGATTCCAAAGTGGATAATAACATAAATCACCAAAAGAAAAAAAGACCAAAAATTTATATTTTATGTGCCTACATTTTAAGAAAAGTCTAACATCCAACATCTGGGAGTCATGATTAGGCATTAAGGCAAATGAATGTCAAGCACTTTACATGAATTTTATTAATCAGATTTGCTATTAGATCATTTGAATGGGAGCCCTTTATTTCTCCACTTCATAAGTAATCTCTGGTCAAGGACCTACCAGTGGGTGAAAATATGACAGAGTTTACATTACTCTGGGAAAACCAGCTGCAGAAAGAGGCATATGCCTTCTAGGCTTTCTGCTCGTCACCCACACTTGATCCACCCAGCCAGGAGAAAGTAGTTTGTTTTAAAATGCATGTCTCATTGTTTCCTTTAAACAGGTATATAGTTTCTGTTTTTAGTGATGAAAAAGTTTTGGAATTAGATAGTGGTCATGGTTGCAAAACATTGTGAATATTATTAATTCCACAGCAATATACGTTTAAAAATAGTTAGTGTATGCAAATGACAATTCACTACATCGTATACCTAAAACTAATATTATAATACTATATGCCAACTATACTTTAATTAAAAAAATTTTAAATGTTATCTTTTTTTTTTTTCAAAAGAAAGAAAATAAACTACATAGTGGTGTCATGATAACAGATATTACTAAGAAGCCAAATCTAGCAAGTGCAATAAAGGATAGGATAACAATTTGTCTGAAGTCCATGTGTTTTGACGTTGTACTAGATCTTATTTTTCACACACTAGACAAATATTCATGAATGACCTTTTATTCTTTTTCCTTGAAAAATAGGAAATCGTTGGAGGCAATATGTTAATTTAATTGCATTTATTTCTTGTGTCTGATTAATCTTGCGTACTCAAAATGGGAAACAGTTGGGATTACTCTTCATGTTCAATTGATGACAACTTTAAATAAATCAATAGTGTTGTCTGAACATGGATTTTTTTTTGAACACGGATTTTGATTAAAAAGACATTGAAACAAATCTTTAACTATCTAATGATGAGAAACAAAATATCGCAGTGGATCACAGCATTCTATATATGTTGAACACATTCTTAACACAATAAATTAGGAACATGATCTTTGAGGAAGTGATTTGTAGGTAGTAACTTTTTTTGTTTTCTTTTTCAGCTGTCAATAATTTAAGCTACTCCTAAATGGAAAGCTGACTACTTTTCATGAATTTGGTGCAGCTGTTCAAAACTGAAATAGTGTCTCTCCTGCGTCCCGGAAATTTTCACAGAAAGCTAGAAACCAGATGGAATGCAACATTAACAAACTCAAGAAGTAAGATTTTAAATCTAATTATTTTGTGTAGAAAACAGTATTTTATACATAATTGGTGTCTGTAAGGTTAGCTGCTGCATATGCAAAGTGAGCAGAAAAGACACATGTTTCCTCAGAGAGCGCCCAGCCTGAATACCAGTAGATTGCTTGGCCATGTGACATCCCCAGAGGCAGTTCTGTGCTGAGTGCACAACTGCCTGTGTAGCTCACCAAAAAGGCCAGATGTGGCTACTAGAATGTTCCAGGGCTTGGCATCTGGGTATTGGCAAGGCCCAGAGGTAGCCTCAGGTCTTGTGCTAAAATAGGAAATAAAAGAAAGTTCCACAGTAGAGAGTCTAAATGATTCTGAAGACATAAATAGGAATAATAAGTAATTCAAAGTGATTGGTTTGCCTACCAATTAAATATACTGAGAGAATGTAAAAATAGTTTCAAGGCTTGAGAGAATGAGTTTTCATCAGCTTTAAGCATGTTCTAAGTTAATTGTATCAATCAAATGAGTTACTTTCCAGTAATCAAGAACACACAGCCCAAATTTCAATGCTAAATAACAAGAGAAGGAAGGCACCCATATTCTTACCCTCAGGTTTCATACACTCGTAGAGTGCTTTGAACTATTCTTTGCATTGCCATAAAATTTAAGGTTGGAAACCATAATAAGGTTGGTGGAATATAAAAATGAACTGTTTTATGGATATGACTTTATAGAGTTGTTTTCTTATAGATCTATAGGTAGATTCTGAAAAGTAGCATGGTAAAAACAAAAACCTTGAAAACCATACTTTGAACTCATTAATTCTACTTCTCAAGAATCTATCCAAAATTAATTAGATATGAACAGAGATTTATTTGTAAGGATGTTCATTGTGAAAGTAAATAGCTAAATGCTGATTCAAATATGCATTATATAGGGAATGTTACAGATAATAAATTATTCTGTAGCACTAAAATAAATTTTAAGACTTTCTAATGGCATAAAAATACTATTAAAGATGAGACAAAACTATATAAACAATAGGGCCTGAATGGGGGGTGGGGGGGAAGGTATATACCGACTCAATACTGAAAAAAATATATTAAAGTATGAGTATTTTTATGTCTGAATGGTGGATTATGGGCAATTTTTATTTTCTTCTCCATTAGTTATTGTTAATACATCTTATAAAGATCATACAATGAACATTTAAATTATTTAAATAGGGATGAAAACCATGTGCATATTTATAGTCTTAGTGGAATATATAGAGTTTGAAAGGGCTGAAAAGCAACCACAACTTCTTCAAACATAAAACTCTGAAAACTCTCCACTGAATTTTTAAAATGCTCTTGGCAATGTCATCCAAATATTGGGATTTCTGCTTTATTGTTAGTGAGGATACGGCAATGGATTCAAAGGGAATCCTGATATTATTGCTCTGGTGGAAAGCTATATGTGAAAAGGAAAATCCACTTTTAAACTAAAATAGCTCAGAAGTATTTCTTTTAAAAAAAATACATTTTATTGATTTTTTACAGAGAGGAAGGAAGAGAGATAGTTAGAAACATCGATGAGAGAACCCACTGGGGATGTGCCCGCAACCAATATACATGCCCTTGGCCAGAATCGAACCCGGGATCTTTCAGTCTGCAGGCCTATGCTCTATCCACTGAGCCAAACAGGTGTCAGCCAGAAGAATTTCTAATAGTACTGTATTGAGAAACAATTTCAAAATGGAAAATAAGTTTATGATGATAGTGACCTCTTGTTATAAAATTGATTTACTTCAACTTATTTCAAATGTTAGATCACTTATAGTTTTCTTCCCAAGATGCATCTCCTGTCTCATTTCTCCAATACTTAATACTGAAAGTTAGTCACACCACTCTCATTGGGCTTGCTTTCTAGTTAAAGATCATTAGAATTCTTTGTTTTGTTTTATTTATTCTTTTGTGCCCCTTAAAAAAATTTATATTAATGTATTAGTATATATATGTGTGTTTATATTACACACACACACACACACACACACACACACACACATATTTCTAAACGTCCCTGGAATTTAATACTTTAAGTATTTAATACCAATATCTTTATACGAATTTCATGTTTAACCACAAATAAAAATTCTCCTACTTATAAGAGCCTCCTAGCAGCTGGCTTAGCATTTCACTTACTTGGAGTTTAATTTTCACTAAACGGCTTTCTTTTAAATTCCAAACAAAATCATTGTAATCTATGCTAGATGCTCATTTAGCAAAATTATTGAGAGGTGGGACTTCCAACAGTGGCATCAAGAGGACAATACATTTAGTCAGGTTCTCTCTCTTTCTGAGAATTGCAGCGTGAGCTCAGCTGGCCCTCGGTCCTCAGCCCAGCCCTCGGCGGCAGCAGTGAATTCAGCCATAACTATAGCCGAGCCTGATCGTTCTCCTGATGAAATTACACTGATCTAATTTGCACGCTGTGAAGACATTTGGCACTGGCTGGATCTGAGCCTTGACATCTTCATTGGAACTAAAAGTACACTAAGAACTGACATTACATTTCACATGCTCTTCTGCCAGGCTGTGGCATTTCGTCCTCTTTAAAGGCATTATTTCGAGAACATTTAATTTGGCTTTGATGCGCCTGCCATTTTGCTGGGTGGAGCAGACTGTGCCAGAAAAGCTCAGCTGTAATAAAGTTTGGCACCAACAGCCCACCATATACCTGCACCATCCTGCGCGATTTAATTGGCATTCAGCGGGTTGATAAATGGATTGGCTTAATGAGACAATATACTTGACATATGCAGGGCTCTCCTGAGGAACAGGATTCATTTTTCCACTTCACACATCAACATGTTACAGATACCAACACAGTCATCTCCAGCAGTTGTGCGGTAGCCAGGGAATGCCACCCGCTGGGCTGACCAGTGACACTGTTGTCTTCCAACATCTCCCTCCCTTCTCCTCCAGCACAAGACAGAGCATGAATTTTAAATTTCATTGTCTGTTGTATTTTCCCAGACACGAGGAAGAAGATAAACCCCATGCTTTATTTATATAAATCTGTATTTCCCTAGGAGATCAAACAGCCCTGTGGTCTAACCAAATGAATTTTACCTGCTGTAAAACCATGACTATAAAACGCAAGCAGTAATGAATGCTAGGTATAACTACTGACATACGCAGTTGTGCAAAGGAGCAAATAGGTGGGTGCCGTTCTATCTTCAGAAATGCTGGTTGCAAAAATGAATTAATTAAAACAACAAAGAGACACCATTTTTCACTCCTCTGATTATCAAAGATGAAAAAGAACCCTAATGCTGAGTGTTGGCAGGGGAGCAAGGACATCAGCGGCTCATGCGCTGCCGGTGGGATCCTAAATTAATACAACTTTTCAGGAAGGCAATTGTCAGTATGTATCAAAAGCCTTAAAAATGGGTATAGACTTTCACTAAAGCACTTTCATGTCTGAAAATATGTCCCAAGGGAATAGAGACATGCCAAAGACGAGTATTCAATGATGATCAACACACTGATTATAACAAGGAAAATGTAAAACAATGTAGATGCCTAAAAAATAGGTTTCTTAAAGAGAATATGAAATAATCATATCCTAGAACACTAAGCAGTCGTTAAAATGCTCTTGTAGCCGGGCTGGTATGGCTCTGTGGTTGAGCATTGACCTATGAACCAGGATCAAATCTCCATCAGACTGTGGCTCGATCCCCAGTAAGGGAAGTGCAGGAGGCAGCCAATCAATGATTCTCTCATCATTGATGTTTCTCTCTCTCTCTCTCTCTTTCTCAATCCCTTCTTCTCTGAAATAAAAATGATTAAAAAAATAAAATAATAAAATGCTGTAGTAGAAATATATCATGAAAATGGTTATAGTATTATAAAATACTACTTCATTGTTAGCCATTTTTGTGAAAATTTTATATATCTATACATCTATACTCAAAGGACAAATATCAAAATAATAATGTTTGCCTTTGGGAGTAGGATTAATTAGACTTTTTTTTCTTTATGTTTATCTTGATTTTTAAATAAAATTTATTTAAAGGATTTAATTAAGATGGCCTTTTAAACTTCTCAAGTAATTTCTATCTGACAACAATGTGATTCTTGGAAAGTCTTTTACTGTGTCAAGTCATGCCCATGTAATTCAATTCTTATGGTTCCAGCTTACTTAAGTAATCAATTGAGTAGCTTCCAGATAGATAACCCATCTTAGACAAATGACCTTTCTTTCTACTTCCAGCTTCCTGGGATTCTCACGTCACTAGTAACAGCTGAGTGGTAGAAAGCAGCGGATTTTTAGAACACAGTTGACATTCAAAAGACTTCTGGAGTGTATAGCTCCTAGCCATGGTCTTTATGAAATAAAAACTACTTGGTCCACTCTGCTTAGTTTGTTTTACAATGCCAAAATGTCTGAAAAAGATAGAAAATATGATGATCCAGATATGAAAAGGCTATTTATTTAGATTTGCTAAGGCCCCATGGAAACCACATTGGGCCTGGCAATAGGAAAATTAGGGTCCCTGCCTTCAAGTCTGCCCAGGCAAATAGAAAAGGAAAGATAACGGGGATGGAATGAAAGTGCTTTAAAGGGAGATCAGCTTAGGGAAGCGGAAGAGCTCCATATAGACCACTGTAGGGCGTGGTCAGCTTTTCAGCCCAGGCGCGAGGAGGGGCCCGAGGAAGAGCGTCCAGGGTAGCTGCACCCCTCGCAGCTCAGCGGTCCTCCCCGGTCCTCCCTGGTCCTCCCAGCGCGGCGCCACGTTGCCCGCCCCTGGCTTCCTTCCCGCCTCAGAGGTGGGAGGACACCCAAAGCCACTGCCCCTCATTCCAACTGGGGGCCAGTCTGATGCTCTCCATTCTGCTCCATAGGAAGTTCCAACATGCAAATCAGCCCGAGGAAATGAAAAAAGGAAACGGTGTGTGACAGTTTCTAATTACTGCATAAAAACAACATATGGAAACTTCATTGTCCATTTCATCTCTCAACATGTATCATCAACGCGGACTTCTTTTCCTCAAATCCCTCTCTAGAGCATTTGGATCTGATTTACTTCAAAAAGAAGTGTGGTGTGTGTGTGTGTGTGTGTGTGTGTGTGTGTGTGTGTGTGTGTGTGTGTTTAAATTTATGATGGAATAATAGTTTTTTATTTTATTTTAAACATCTTGCTCATTGGGAGGTTTTCATAACCTTGCTCTATTTTCCATTTGAGTTTTCTCATTGTGCGTTAGTTAATTCTATTCCCTCGGGTTGTTCACAACCTGGATTGAAGTTGTTCATTCTTCAAAAGTTTAAATTAACTGTCCCTAAGTACCTGTTATAAATGCTTGAATGAGTCCCTAATCACTGATTAGAGGCGGCAGGAGGATTGATTCGGCTCTTGTGTCTGCTTCAATGTTCTAAAGGCGATGAACAGGAGGTCAAAAGAGGAAAATGAAGCAGGCAACGTTTGGTGAGCTAAAAAATAAATAAATAAATAACGGTGCGGCAAATAAAAAAAACGAAAGTTAGTGAAACCAATGTGTTGAGGCAGGAAGACTGGATTGGGGCTCCAGAGACCTGGAGACTGCCCCCTGCTTAGCCACAGGAGTGTGATCCTAGGCAGGTCCACTCCCCTCATCTTCTGCTCTCAAATAGGATTTAGACTACATGATTTCCAAGATTTCTTTCCTGTTTCCTGAATCCTCAGACTGTCCAGGATGATTTAAGCACCACTTGCTGTCTATACGGGACCAGACATACCAAAGGTGGCTTGCATTTAAATGCTAACCTTGGAGCAATGTTTAAAAGTTGAGGCAAAACCAGAGAAGCAAAGCATAGATCACGTTCCCATTTGCTGACGGCAAAGCCTTCCAGATTCTCCCCTCATCCCCGCTGGCCACAGGAGCAGAGTCAGTTAATGAATCAGAAAAAAGCTGGTTACCAGATGTCCTGGCTTATTAACACGCACATCGCATTCTGTAACAGCATTCGCCGAGCAAGCTGTGTGGAACCGGGAGATGGCAGAGGTAGACTTCTCCTCTCCCATAAGCATCAGAACGTGGGTGTGCTTTGCTGCATTTCAGGAATGGTTGCTGCCTCAGTTCATGTAAGCCGCTGGCAGGCATGCTCTCTGGCAGGAGCTGGCCTGGGTTCCAAAGAACCCCTTCTCCAAGGTCACAGGACGCCTCGCCTCTCTCAGCCCTTCCTCCTCCCGCTAATCTGTGCAGAATTGCTGACGTGACCTCTTATGCGTAGAAAGAAAGACAGTGGTAATACAGTTAGGAGTTGATGCGAGGGAAAAAGCCAACTCGGTTTGATCGGTTTTCACCACAGCTCATTTTAGAGCCACCCATTGTTCGGCTCTGCAGTGCAATTTTATGTTAATATCCTGAAAGTTGTCAAATCTTGGCAAAACCTATGCATAAATTACACAGAAAGTAGCTCGCAGGAGGGGGATAAGTAATGACTGTCATGGACAGCCAAACCCATTAATAGTCTGACAAGCAATAACCCAGGAGCTCTGGTCAACTGCTGCAGACATCTGTGAAACTTTTTGCAATTAATACCAACCTCTCCGGCCCCCCCCCCCCCTTTTTTTTTGTTTGGTTGTTGGAAGAGGTATCAGCTGTGAAATAGCCAGTAACGGACTGATCATTATCAGCTCTGCGAGCAAGGGTTGGGCTTTATCATCTCTCTTGGTTGACCATGCCCTACTTTTCACAAAAAACAACTTAAAATATATTTTTTAAAAAGTAATGCCATAATCATTAACACAGAGACTGACAGTCTCTGGAAAACAGGTGCCAATGGTGTGGCTACTCAATAAAAAATAAGATGCTTCCCTGATTTTTCTCCCTGTGAGGTTGAGAAGAAATAAAGATGGAGAGACATAATATCTCTCAAAAGCTGCACCCTAGGCTCTAGGCTTTCTGGTAAGATCATCTACTGTGCCTTCTCCTACCTACTTTCCACATCACTTTCCTGTGGGTAGGGGATTCAGGGTAAAACAAATGGTCAGTGTTTGTGTCTTGCTGGTGGTTAAAACATTTTGAATATCACTCCATATACCTGTATGTATGTGTGTGCGTGTATATATATATATATATATATATATATATATATATATATTTCTCATTTTCCCTAAGAACATTGCATGTAAATTAGCTGAGTTTCCTACAATGAAAATCTCTAAAGCAAGCATGGCAGACTTTCAGTTGGCAGGCTGCGTGCCTTGTTTACTTGGCCCATGTTAGCCTTTGAGTTTGACGTGCTTGCTCTAAAGGCTTTTCAATATTCCCCCAGAGCTGTTACAGCTGCTGTGTCTTACATAGTGGCTGGCACTGAGTAGATACTAAAAAATCTCTGTTGGGTGGATGGGTGGATGGGTGGATGGATGGATGGATGGATGGATGGATTTTAGCAGAGAATATTTCCCATTGATGATCTTGCTATTGTAGCTCCATTTGTTGATTCTATGCAGAACTTCCTTGCTGCTTAAAAAAATCATTTCCTGTGTGTAGGCTTTTGTTGGAGAATGCTAACAAAAGGCTTGCTTTTCTCAAAACTTATAGCCTGAAATGCGTGCGTTACAGAATCATTTGGTTAGCAAGCTCTTTCCTAACTCTGGCTTTATCTGGGGCCTATGCTTAGAGGTAGGAATGAGAGATGGATAAAACACAGTTTTCACTATCACAGAGCTCACAGAATGCTCAGAGCAGCCACATGGAAAGGTGATTCCAAAAATACTAGTACATGCACATGTTATAATACAGGTTTCAACTGCCTTTACGGCCCAGCACACTTCAGCTGGCGTTGCAGGGAAAGGTGTCCTACTAAACATGCGTGTGGGATGGGTTTTGTAAAACATGGCCTGGCAGAAGGAGCGAGGAAAGGCTTTCAAGACTCCAGGTCTGCATGCACAGAGGTACAGTGTAATAAAGGGACATAGAATTTTAGGGAAGAGTAAGACAGCCAGTGGCTAGAAGCAGAAGGCGTGGGAGAATGTGGCAGAAGCTGAGGCTGGAAAGGGGAACTGAGGTAGGAAAAGAAGTGGCCTTGGTGCCATACCAGTGCCTGCAGGCAGTTAGGGATGAATGGAAGCTTTAGGAGGAGAAACAGGTATTGCCTATGATGACCAGTAATATAGGGGAGGGCTGTCAAAGAGGGAGGGGAGGAGTGCAGAATCAGGATTGGAGGGCCAGTGAGAAAGTTATGTTAAAAGCTGTGTAGAGAGGCCACGAGTAAAGAGAAAAAGCAATAGATTTTGATTAAAATACCTTTGCAGCAGAACTGTCAAGATTGCGTGATTGATTGCATGTGGGGGGGTATGACGCCTAGCTTTGTGTAAATGGCCAGGCCTTTAATTAAGACAGGGACACACAAGAAACAGCTGGCTGGGATAAGTGTAGGAGTGAGAGAACTGCAAGCACAACATATAAATTTCCCAGAAATTGGTTTTTAAAAAAATAATACTATTTTCAACTATCACTGTAAAGCCAACAAATCAAAAAAAAGAACAAGACAAAATCTAACAGATGCTTATCAAAAGGCAAATGCAATAGGAAAGACTTCCTTTTAATAAAAATATCAGGGGTAACAATAACAAAATATTAAGTTCTCTGAACTTAAATTAAAAGAGTTTATTCACAGACAGCTATTTATAGTTTCTGAGTTCGGAGGTTTCCGAACAGACTATTGAATGAAATGTCCAACCTGACCTATTTCTGCTTCCATAGTAACATTTACCCAATGAAAATGGTATTTATAAAACACACAAAACACCCCCAACCATCATAGCCTTCAATTTGGCAAGACATATGGATTCCTCTCCAGCCTCGTCTGGACAAATCAAGAAATAAGGAAGTACCAGAGGAATCGCATAAACCAATGCCAGTTGTCTGAAAAACAAGTTTGCTGTCATCTTGGGACACATCATTTTTAGAAACAATGACCCATTTGGCAGCCTCACACATGTTCCCATCTCTGAAAGCTCTCCCACATTCCAGGCCTTGCTTTATTTAGGTTTGGGATTTTCTTCAGTGAAGCAAGTGCAGAATCTCAATTCCATTCAGTATTACTCATTCCATTCACACAATCCTCTCCCTCCCCCCCCCCCCCCCCCCCCCCCCCCCCCCCCCGCCAATTGTGTTAGCAGCCCTTGTTTCACTGTCTCAGCGACCATGTTTGGGCACCTCATATCAAATGTCAGCAGTGTGGAATGTCTAGTTATTCCACAGTTGAACTTGGACAGCTGTCCTAGATGGTCTGTTTAATAATGTGAGTCCTCTGGCTTTTGAAAGCAGTCTTTGTTACATGAAGGATGTGGCTTTCCTAATCAGAAACAAGTTTCTTTTGGGCACAGTCAAGTTCTAACCTGAGTTAGTTTATCCAAACTATCACACTCTATTTTTTTTTTTTTTCAGTTTTCAGTGACTTTTTATTGATTACATGAGTTTACAAAGGATATACCCCACCTGTCTCCAAACATCTGACATCATTCTTCACTGAATTTTTAGACTTTAAAATTTCTGTTAACTTACTTGTGTGATTCACCAGCATATGTGAACTTAAAGTCAAAGAAATTTCCTGGAGAAATTCTAGCCAATTGACCTCAGTTGGTAGAGATTCTGGGGAAGCTACATGTTTTCCCTTTGGAAAAGGAGGTCAGACTAAGTTCCAGGGGAAGAAAATGGGGTCATGGAGATAAGAGCGGGGATCCTATCAAAGAACAGCCTTTTGTTGGGGCAGTGCAGGGTGGTGGGGTCTAGGGAAGCAAAAGGACCCTGTTCAGTGGAGGCCTTTGACTTCTGAGCCCACGATCACTTCATCCTTTTTGGGATTTTTCCCCCCGCATGTTTTCCATGTTAATGGCTCCTTTGTTCATTTTGGTCACTTAACTTGATTTCATTGAAGGGTGATAATTTTTCTCCTCTCTGTGTTTTGGATCTTCAGATACAAATAGTCAACAGGATTCCTTCAAGTTCTTTGTAGAAATAGCCTAATGGGCTGTTTTATTTTTTCATTTCACTCAGATGCATAGTTTCAGTTTTAATTGTGTTGCTATGAAATGAATATAATATTTTCCAACATTAGGATAGCCAGAAGTAGCTAAAATATGTAGCTTATAAATCACTTTTATATATCCCATTTATTAATTCACAGTCCCTGAATAATTGTTGATTTGAGGCCATTACTTCAAATTGTTGATTTGAGGTAACACATTTACAAATTGAATCGTCTTCTTCAAAAGGTAGTTTGTAGGTATCTGCATAGGCCAAATAAAAATAATAGAACATTAAAAATCCTTCTTGATAATTAGGTGTAAAAAAATATTTACCACTTCTTCCTGATCCTAAGCAAATAAGAATTAAGCTCCACTATCGGCACTCATGAATATTTAGAAAAAGAATGATTAAGGACAGAATTTTGCAACTACATTAGTCAACCTGCATTCTTAAGTCTATGGTTACTTTCAACAATTTTATTTCAAATAAAAATTATATTAAATATACTGCATTAGAGTAGTTTTTTTTTTTCTTTTTAGGAAGAATAGGCTAATTTATAACTTGCCAAGGTTCATCAAGGCCAAATGCTCTGAGCAATATAGAGAAAACCTATCATGAAATGGCTAGAGTACAAAGAGGTCATTGATTTACAAAGTGTATAATATCTGGTTCTCTGCTCTATATTATGGACATTCCTCTGTAACCCTTTTTTTCTCTAGGTTAAGTGAGCAACAGTGGTTGGAATGTAGAGCAAGCCTGAGGTCCACATTTGTGTCCAGATCAGCTCTTTAGTAGTTCAAGGTTTTGCCTCTATGCTCACATATAACTCCTCATCTTCCTACCAAGAATGAAGAAGGACCAGAATCTGCTAAATGCCACTCAGTATCCATTCTCTCCCTCTTCCTCAAGAATGAATGTTTATTTGGGGTAAAAAATGCAAGCCACCTAAAGATTACATTTTTCTTCCTCTCTTACAGTTAGTTATGGCCCAGTGACTAAGTTCTGACCTATGAGATGAATAGACTTCTGGGTAGACTGCTTGAAGGCAGCTGATTCAGAAGGGGGATTTAACTTTATATTCTTTCTCTCTGATGTTTGGACTGCAGAGTGATGAATGGAGCTCTGGTTGCCATCTGGAATTTTGAGGTAAACTTGAAAATGGAATGGGAGCCAAAAAATAAAGAATCACAGATTGCTGATGATTGTGTTACTATCATACTAGCATGGACCATCTAACTCCTGATTTCTTATATTTGAGAGAGAAATAAATGTATATATTTTTATTTATTAAATTGATTGGGTTGGGTGGGCACACGGTACAATATACAGATCTTGTAACATAGAAACCCACATCTGAGCCGGTACTGGTTTGGCTCAGTGGATAGAGCGTTGGCCTGCGAACTGAAAGGTCCCAGTTTCGAATCTGGTCAAGGGCATGTAACTTGGTTGTGGGCACATCCCCAGTTGGGGGTATGCAAGAGGCAGCTGATCGATGATTCTCTCTCATCGATGTTTCTAACTCTCTATCCCTCTCTCTTCCTCTCGGTAAAAAATCAATAAAATATATTTTAAAAAGAAAAAAGAAACCCACATCTGAAACCTATATGTTCATGTGAACTAATGTATGTTTTGTGTGTTTGTGTGTGTGTGTGTGTGTGTGTGTGTGTGTGTGTGAATCATCACCCAAGGATATTTTTCCATTGTTTTTAGGGAGAGTAGAAGAGAGAGAGAAAGAGAGAAACGCATCGATTGGTTGCCTCCTGCATGACCCCTGACCAGGGCCCAGGCTGGGAGAAACCTGTATGCAACCAAGGACTGGAATCGAATCCAGAACCCTTTGGTCTGCAGGCCGATGTTCTAGCCACTGATCCAAACCAGCTATGGCCCAATATATGTTTTTAAAGTCACTATTATTAAGGGTTTCCCATTTCATGGATCTAATCCAAGATGATAAGAGAAGTTGTCTTATTTCAGTATTGCTGTTACTGAAAAGGGGCTGTATGACCTTTAGTTTCTCATTATATTCAGGATTGCATGTTGTAGGGGATAATAATAATGACAAAATTATTACCATTTAATAAAAACTTGGTCACTGTTTGAAGTTCTGTTTAAATTTTATATATATATAGTGTAGATTATATACATAGCAAAACAACCCCCAAAATGTAGGTGCTACTGTTATCTCTGTTTCATGAATAAGAAAATAAAGAAGGTTAGGGAGCTACTTTTAAAATGTAGAACTAGAAAATAACCCCTGGACCAAAGTCTATGGCCTTAATCATGAAGTTATACTGCCTCCCAGTGAATGAACTAGCCATTTCCCTGAGCATTTTTCTTTCCCGAGTATAGTATATTTTCATCTTTTATTCCCTTACTATTGATACCCTTTTGACATGAGATGGGAACTACATGGACTAAGATGTGCATGTAATGATTCCTAGTCCTATTTTAACAGGTTTAATCTCAGAGCCCTAGGGGACTACCAGTTTAGCCAAGTGGCCCCTTAGACTCCACACTGGTAGCCCTAATTGGAGGGGGAGGGGAGAGTATAGGACAAAGGGGCAGCCCTCAGTGACACAGAAAGTGTCGTAACACTGGAGAAAACAACTAGACAGCTACATATTTGCCTCCCAGGATCCTACTCAGGGTCTGCATAAGTAAGGCGGCACTAGCATATGGATATAAAGCATCCCTAGAAAGTTGCATGAAGATCCTTCAAACCTCAAACCTCCTCAGAGCTACCTGGTCTTCCAACTGTAAAGTGTAAGAGGCCATGTTCTTATGGTTTTAAGATAAAATAATTAATAATGACACGGAAAACAATACTTTCTCCTCCATTGTTATTTTGATTTTTGTTATTGTTGCTGCCATTTGTTTGGCATTGGACACCCATCAAAATACACATAGAATAATAAATCATTAAAATGGGTACCAAGTCCTTTGTATCAGTCAGGGTGTTGTAGGCCACATACAGAAAAAAGAGGAGGAGGAAGAAGAGGAGGGGAAGAGGAAGAAGAGGGGGAGGAAGAGGAGCAGGAGGAAGAGGAGCAGGAGGAGGAGCAGGAGGAGGAAGAAGAGAAGGGGAAGAAGAAGAAGAAGAAGAAGAAGAAGAGGAGGAGGAGCAGGAGGAGGACGAGGAGGAGAAAAGGGAGAAGGAGGAGGAGGAGAAGTATGCAAATCTCAGAAGTCCAGCTAAGAGATGAGAACTGCTCATGTAAATAATTAAGCACTGCACACTATTTCACTTTTCTTTTAATCACTTGCATCTAGTAACAGTTAAGCCTAAACCTCCTTTGGCCTTATATGTAGAGAAGTCAAACCATAGAAAATGCTATTTTCCATGAAGCTCTCAGATATCACTCTTTAAAATGCCTGCTGACAGCAATCTGGTTTAACTCCAAGAGACTAACCATTTCTGGCAACTGGATTTCGTAAGGGAGAAGGGACATGAGAAGGAAGTCCTTCAGAACAGATATCCTTGCCAGGGAAAGGAAGGTCACTGCCACATTGTTTGTGTGCATGTAGAGAGAACAGCATTGACAGCATCCTGCGTATTTGGGGAATGCTTTATGAGACTTTGGAAAACAGAGAGAAAAAAGAATGTCAAAGCCTAGCTAAACCTTGTATGGCATCATTAGACAAATAGATAGTTCTTAAGGGTTTTCCTGATACCTTTTGCATATTTTATTTTATATAGCCTATATGAGGACAGTATTTGCCTCGATAAATATTTTTCTTTGCTTAGCAATGTTTTCTCACTCTCAACAATTCTCTGCATTAAATATAAATGAACATAATTGCTACTTTAATGGCTATAGCCAATGCAATTACCATACTGCTATAATTTAAATAAATTATTTTTTGGGTTTTTGGGGGGTTTTTTTGTACTTTTAAACCTGATACATTTCAGACTCCGCTGGATATCATTTATAGTGAGCTAGTTTTGCTGGGCAAATAAAACTACCCTGAAGTTCAAGGTTTTGTAGCTGATACAGAGTATATCTGTTTTCAATATTAAGATCATGACCATCTTGCCAGGTTACCCATTCCTACTTTATAGTTTAAAGATGCCATAATACGGCTTGTCTCTTCATTTGGAAGGGGGGGGGGGGGGTCAAGCTAGGTTGGGAAGATAATGTTAAGGTAGAGAGAGCGGACTGAGTTAATTCTCTGTATGTTTGTAAACTTCCAAAAGGCTTTCAGTCTCTGCCTCAGTCACCAGGAGTCAATGCCACTATCTGAAACTACCAACTGACTCAAGTGCAGAGTCTTTATCTGGAGCCCTTTGCTTAGACTTCATTTGTTCCAAGTAGCATTTCCCTTAAATTAGTTTTTGTTTTTCAGAAGTTCAGTTTATTCCTGAGCCCCAAAGAAAGCTTATTTAGGGGCAAGGCTGACATGAGCATTTGGTGACTATATTGCTTCAGGGTTCTTCCGCAGTGACAGCAAAAGGGCATGTTCTGAAAGGATGTGGGGGAGCTCATGGCACTCAAGAGGTTTGGAACAAGCCAGTCCCCTGTCCAGCTGCTGCAAAGGGAAATGAAACTTCATCATTTCTCTGCCTTTGCAATCCTCTGACCAGGGGGAGAGAGTTTTATTGACTAAATTTAGTTCAAAGCTTAACAGAATCCAGTGAAAGAATAGAAGGGAGTACCTACATACCTTTATCACCCACAAACTGCAGCTTGTGAGCCACATGTGGCTCTTTGGCCCCTTGAGGGTGGCTCTACCATGGCCTGGGCGAGTCTATTTTGAAGAAGTGGTGTTAGTAGAAGTTTAAGTTTAAAAAATTTGACTCTCAAAAGAACTTTCAATCATTGTACTGTTGATATTTGGCTCTGTTGACTAATGAGTTTGCCAACCACTGCTCTAGGGGGATTGAACCAGTACACAATGGAGAAAATGGCAATTTCATTGGAAAGATGGAAAGAATAATAAGAGTGGAGAATGGATGTTAGACGGCCAAAAAAGCAATAACTATTCCCCTCCCTATTTCTGCTTTTGTGAGAGAGGGGACAAGACTCGCTGACCAGCAGCAGGAGCATATTACGGAAGAAAAACAAAAGCTTATTAAAAGAGTTAAAGCTGAAGAATGCGGGTATTTTTATACTAAATGAAAACAAAAGGAAATAAACAAAACATGCCCTTGAGTTGAAGTGGGGCTGTTAAATTTTAGCCTGGTGACCACTTCCTTTTGTTTCATTCCACATCCTTTTTTACTGTGAGATTCTGGGATAAAACCGGGTGAGGAATACTAAGTGGCTCCAAAGGTAATACCAGTTTGCTTGGCTGGTTGGGTGACTGTATTTTGCCATTTGATGATTTATTGACTTAAATTTCAAAGCCATGAGGAGTTAGTTTTGGAGGCTGAGTAGAATTTAGTTAAGTGGAGAACAGACAAGACTAGGTTTGGAGGACCTCCCTAGCTTCAGAAAGTTGGTGAGGTTAGGACATGGAGTAATTCCTAAGAGATCCTTGTGTTCAAACTGAAATGTGACCAGACAGATTAAAGGCACAAGTCAAGGACAAATAGTTAGGAAAAGCATATGATAGATGCAAAGGATTTTATGTTCATCAGCGTCACAGGGATTTGGAGTGGCAAATACTTGGCTCATCATGTCACCTGATCTCACTCTACACTCATCACCAACCAGTCAAGACACTCTGCTACTGATCAACTGCAGAGAAAACTACCCATTGCTCTGCCCCTTTAAAACTCATCTACTACAACACCGTTTTCATTATTTTACAGTTTCAAACTTGATCTCTAAGACACTTGACAGCCTTGCTCCAAAAGCTTTTATCTGCCCGCACATAGCCTCTGCTTCAAGTCAGTGATCTTCTCTGCATTTTTCCTCTCATGCACTATTTCATGACTTTGTGTATGTGGTTTCCTTTTGCTCAAATACTCTGACCTTCTTACCCAATGGTGAACTTCCTCCCATCCTTCAAAATAGTTCAACCTTTATCTATGGCACCTTCCCGAAGTCCAGCAAACCGAGTTAGTTCTTACCCTTTGCACTTGTTAACACTTGCATTTCTCTTTCTCCCTCTCTCTCCCTCTCTCTCTCTCTCTCTCTCTCTCTCTCTCTCTCAACTTCCATTGAATTTTAGTGTTTATATGCCTGTGTCCCTCATTAAGCTTCATGCCACTTGAAAGTAGACATACAACTTCTTCTTTTTATTTTCTCTAATCTGAGTATAGTTTGGCATAAATGCTTAATAATGATTACTGACTAAGTAAGTGAATGTCTTCTGAGTTCTGTGGCCATCTTGCCATAACCCCCTGGAAAGACTCAATGTTATATTTTCTTTTGACTCAATGTTATATTTTCCTTCCGGCTGAAATGTGTGTGTTTGAGGTTCATGTGTATAGTGTTTGACCTGCTGTCATTTGAAATATTAATTGAAGTTTATAGTTTTGCTTGTTTCATTTTGCTTAAGCCTAATTTGTATATTGGTCTTTATAAATGTAAATTGAAGTCTTATGCTATTTAGGGAAGCTGAGATTAACCAAAACCCTGTGCTTTAAAAAGAATATCCATATTTATTATTTGAATTACATATAATTCTGTTTATTTTAACAACACTTTTCTGGGTAGAGTTTTGAATCTCATTGACTAGATGTTCATTTTCAACCCCATCTCATCATATAGTATTCACAGGAGTGTTTCGTTTAAAAATGCACAAAGGTATCTTATTAAATAATGTCACAAACACGAAGTTCATTATTATGCAAATGCCATCCTAGGAACAGATTTGTTAATTGCAACTCATTTGCATAATTAATGAACTCCCAAATGAATTATGCCTTTGCAGATTTGTGCAGCATTGTTTTAAAATAAATTATAAAATACATGTCAAAGGAAGAGTGCTTTCTGGGTTCCCATAGCATTGTTTGAAAATTAATTACCAACTGCTTGTCAAATTAAAATGAGTTTGTAATTTTTACAATGTTATTTTAAAATTAATCACAAAATAAAATGTCACTGCATTAAAGTAAACAACTTATTATTTTTTCTCTAAAAAGAACCACAAAAAATAGCATTTTTAACTTTAATAACATTGTTTGGTACAGTGATTTTAGTGTTTCATTTCTTCTTTACACTGTAACTTAACAAAGTTGGTAGTTGTTAGCATGTTAATGTTTTGATAAATTGAGATTTAACTTAATTTTATTATGTAGCTTATTTTATACGGTTGATGATTAATGCATTGCATATGAATCCAGTACGGGTTTATACATGATAAATTGGAATTTAAAAAGACATTCAAGTTCACTTAAATCTGTTATGTAAATAGTATTCTTGAGAATTTTATTGGGATTTTGATTGCTTCCAGTTAAATTGATTAAAAGCGTATAGCTTGGATGTTTTTCTACCTATTCTGACAGACATACAGTATAAATCCTTCCTTGGGCACAGCGAAGGCTCTTGGTTCCTCAAACTATTTCCTTCACTCAATGGAAACGCACTGTTCTCCCACAGAAGCCATAGTTCATGAGATGGAAAAAACCCAGTATGCCTAAACAATGAGTCAGCCAAAATTATTTTCAAAGTAATAGATTTTATAAAGAGTTTTTAGGAATTAAGGTTGTCAACCAAATGCCTTTTCAAAACATTAAAATGTAATAATTATCCCTGCCTTGTGTAGAGAAATCTCTCACCGTGAAACCCTCATCTCAAAGAGATTTGTTTGTTTGTTTCTAACAATAGTATCCTCTCTTTGCTCATCTCTCCTTCTCTCTTTCCTTCAAACCAAACCGCTGTCTGTGGTTTATACCGCATTTTGTCAGTTCTTGACCATGGGATGTAAATCCATTTGGGAGGCCTTTGTTTGACATGATTGCAGCTATGCAAATTAAAACCTACTAGACAATAATTCTTAAGGAAAAAGAGAAACCTTCTGCTCTGTCCTGTATTCTGTATGGAGCTGCCTTTCTAAACCCTACATGCTACTCTATGTTGCCCTTTCTAAAATGGATAAATGTAGCAGTCCTTTTTGAAAAGAAACCATTTCTTCTTTTTCACATCCGGAACGCAAATAAGTGGCTCATGCAGATACATGGTTTTTGACCTTTTGCCATCTTCTATTCAATTCTAGCACAGTAAGCAAAACCTTAAAACACATATTTTTACAATCAAATAAAAAATCACTACTATTGTCTAAGCTATGATGAGTGATTCAAATGCAAAGGCTAACATAGGTCAAATAAACAAAGTTTAAGTTTATGTGAGCTGCAAAAAAACAAAAGCTTCAATTTTCACAGAAGTGTAAGTTTATTTTTATAGAGATATGCTGAATACAAAGAGCTGAAATAAGTAAGTAATGTTTAACGTAAAATAATAGAACATTTTAATAAAAACTAACATTTTTTTCTTGAACATTAACTTACCAGACACTGAATAACTGCACAAATTAATAAGTATAATGCAAATAAACCTATTTTTTTGTGTTCTCCAAAAGAGAAATATTTCCTGTTGCACACACCAAACAAGTCAGGCCAAGACTAATGATGTGGCAATCGGCTGCTAAAATATTTGCTGCAAGTATAAGTGGAGAAAAATGGTGTGCCTATGTGTAAGGGACATGAATGTAATGCAATTATAGTAATCAGTCATTACTATATTGTAGTTCATTACTAATAATTATGTATAACAGGATATTGTAAAAATTAAGTTACAAAATTTTTATTGAAATGTTTCTTATATACCGTTATATTGCCTGGGCCACAAAAATATTCATTGTGGGCCGCATGCAGCCTGTGGGTCATGAGTTTGACATGCTTCCTGTACACATTCCTTTGTTTAAATTCCTTGGGATATTTTAACTTGACATCTTTTTTTTTTTTTTAAATTCTCTATCATTTTGCTCATAAAGAACAACAAAACATCTAATACAGACAAACTACCTCATGACTAAAAATTTTAGTAGGCCAATAACCACATACTGAAAACATAAGTAAATTTGTATAGATGCAGGGTCTTTCATCATGAATATGGTTTGGGAGGACTCACATTGAATTAAAGCAGAAGTGTTGTGAGATCATTCAATCTACAATTATTTTTAGTGAAATGTAGTCTGCAACATAGTTGCAAATATTTCAGTCTTTGGAAAAATTACATATTGATAAGAATAAGAGTAAACCAAGATAAACTTTTTGTCAATTTCATGCCAATCTTTTCATGAAGTTTTGTAAGGGTCACCGGTCCACTCTTGACATAATCTTCACTGCTACTCTCTTTTAGAATGAATTCATTTATTTCATTATACATGCTCCAGAAACTTGGGTAGGATTGATATCTTATGACATAGATCAGATTTCAAACTTTCTTTATTAAAATCATGACTTTTTAACTGAGTTTTGGTGTCGACTTACACAGAATGTCATCTACTATATTGAGTTCAGAAAGGAAAGTTTTAAGTTCTCTTGAAGACCTTTTCAGGTCCTTCACAAAAGAACTCTGCTGCTTTTTCTGGGTCTTTCCTAAAGAGCTTTGTTATCCAAACTAATACAAGAAGCCATAAAATATAAATCTATCTTTTCTTTCTTTCTTTGAGTCTACCAAGGAAAAATCATTCCAATGCTACTTTGCAAACCAAAACTATCCTTGAGGCTTCAATGTCTAGAATGTTAGCTTCCCATGATTTCTGTTCTATTTATCTAAATCACTTGTTGATAATATTTCTAGGCATTAAATACATGCTAATCCCAATTTTAAAGTTAGATATATACATTTCAAGCTACAAGTTAGAAAAAAAAATCAATTTCTCTCCAAACAAATAATGAGTCATTTCTGTATTATCACTGAGCATAAACAGATCATATTCTTCAGAAGTCATTTTGGAAAATAAATTATCTAATTTCATAACAGAAATAATTCTCTCATGCAATGTTTTATATAACGTTGCACATATTTAAGTGACCAGTGACTTATTTATCTTTGATGGAGGGAAATGTCTAAAAAAATGCTCAATAATAAGGGTAAAATAATTGAATTGTAATTTTTACTTTTTCAATTAGATACTTAGGTTGTGTAGATACACAGTCAGAAAGAATAACATGCATTCTGTGGCCTTGACAGTAACACAGAATTTCATTTTATGTCTTCATTTTCTTACATGAATACTTATTCTCCTTTCTTGTAATTGAAAGAGTCATAGACTCATTGCATATTCATGCATATAATTTGAGATCCTTTTTCCTCTCTAGAGTTCAAGTTGAAATACAGTGTTTTGATGTATGCCCACTGTGACATGACAATTTTTGGAGTTATTTTTAATTAGATATAAAATATAAGCCCATTTGAGTGTGTAGAGAAAATGTACTTGGAGGAGAAGGGAACTTACTGGTAAAGAAGTATACAGTGACAGAATTTTAATGAGTTTTTTTTTTAAAAAGAGAAACCACTTTCGCTTGAAGGGCAGGAAAGGTTTGTCCCTGAAGCCCCCTTTGTGACATAGAGGAGGGAATTCACAATGACTCAGCTTACAGAGAAAACAGAAATCCCTTTAGGTCTGGTTCCTCTCACTAACCCAAAATGGCTTGCTTTCTCCTGGGTTTGAAAAGCGAGAAACTGAACTTGTGAGTCTCCTTCGGATTTCAGCCTTCTGCTATTAAGGATACCACTCTGTGCTGACCTTCAGTGGAGATGAGGGAAAGCATCGAAGGAAGCTGTATGAGTGGTTGGGCCCCTGTCGTGACAAGTGAGGTTCCCTTCTGAAGAGAGGCCTAATTCCTGGAACTGAAAGAACGAGTCAAGGCGTGAGTGCTGAGACTCTCAGATGACCAACAGTAAAGAAGAAGTGTGACTTCCACCTCCTTGGCCTTTTACAAATGTCATGATTTAGAACCCCCTCTTGCCAACATTATTGCCCTCTTAAATGACCGAGTAGCATCAAGAATTTCTACTCAATTAGAACTTTTTATTTATTATAAAGGCTCTGTACCCATGAAGTTGGCAGTGAAAGTTAACCCATGTATTCTGATTCTGAGGTGTATTTTTGCTTCTCCAATTTGGTTCCATCAACTGAAATGGTGGGTTATGGGGGTGGCAGGTGGATGCCAAATCACTCCTCCCTGCAGAAAACAAAACCGTGCCCCAAAGCGCACACACCTCCACATGTAGGTGAATTACTACATGTTTATTAATAACAAGTGAAGAAAGGCAGAGTTGTCCACTTATTCAAGGTGACTAAAATGTATTTTGAAAATTATCACATGAATAAGGAAGGAGGAAGCATGTTGCCTATGCCTACGCAGGACGGCCAGACAAAAACCCCTGGGGAAATAGCAAGTTGCTCTACATCATGAATGACTGTGCATTTCCAAGTAGAGGCCACTCGGACCTGGCATGTGGATCCTAATGGATATAATAAAGGGATAAAAGGATCATGCCTATATAAATGGCCCAGTTAACTTGTTTGTTGCTACACAGACTTACCTGGGCTACATATGGTTTTCTACTTTTCAAACTCCTGGATGCTGCGGTCAAAAGAGTCAACCTTTCATTCAGAGTTGTTAGAAATCAAATTTTACTGAATATGTATACAACCACATTTAATAAATATTTACTGAGTACCTACTAAGTGCCAGATAGTGTTCTAGATGCTTAGGATACCTCATGAACAAAAATAGAAGGAACATATGTGAAACACTGTTTGGGACTGATAATAACTACTAAATATATAGTAAGTACTAACTTATGGCAAGTACTAAAATATGTAAAATACCATCTTTATTCTCGAGGCATATACAATCTTGAATGAGGAGTGACCTAACATAGGAGGTAGCACACAATGAGTATCAGAATGCTTGCCACAGTGCCCAATTGGATTAGTAAGGAAGTTGTAAAAATATGCACTGCTGTCTAACATACAAAGTAGAAAGTTCTAAGACTCATAAAAGAGGTGCTAATGAAGTTCTATAGCATTTGGAGGAAGGAGACATCACTTCAAATGAGTTATCACAGAAGGCCTCATGGAAAATAGTTGGTATTCAAGGGGCCTTACTTATAAGAACCTGACTTATGGCAGGTCAGGAAAGGAGCCTGATGAACAAGTGAGAGAGATTAGAAAGTAGGAAGGTCATTTTAAAGGTTATTTTGCAAGTGAAAGTAGGGTACTGTAGGTAAGGATCCAGAGTTTTGTTGACTTTAAAATTATAGCCCAAACCGGTTTGGCTCAGTGGTAGAGCATCGGTCTGCGGACTGAAGGGTCCCAATTTCGATTCCGGTTAAGGGCATGTACATTGGTTGTGGGCACATCCCCGGTAGGGGGTGTGCAAGAGGCAGCTGGTCGATGTTTCTCTCTCATCGACGTTTCTAGCTCTCTATCCCTCTCTCCTCCTCTCTGTAAAAAATCAATAAAATATATTTAAAAGTAATAATAAAAAAATAAAATTATAATTGGCCACATCAACTTTCTTGATCCCCTACCACCTCATAAAATATTTTGTTGTTTCAATCACCAAATCATAAACATTCAATTTTTTAGCATTTAACATTTATATACTATTTGTTTTCTTGGTTTAATTTTTGAATTTTAGGTATTATCATGCCCATATTCCATTATCAAATCTGATTACTATCTTCACTAGTGTTTAAAATTATTTTTATTATTACAAAATGATTTTTGATGTGGTCACTGCTCATTTTCATCTATTGTCACTGTTTGCTAAAGTCTCTGCTTCTCTAACCCTCTCCCTGACTTAGAATGTTACACATATTTTTAATGATTTAATTTATAGTTGTACTGTATGTGGTGAGTTAATTATGTCAAAATAATGAGAAAAACAACAACATTGAAATGTAAAGTTCTGCTGGAATTGTATTCCAATCACCCCACGTTTTGTCTCTGACAGTGTCACTTAAGAGAATTACATAGAGTTCCCAATTTTCCTCTCTGAGGTCAACTTCAGAAGGTAAAGAATGCATTTCAAATAGTATAGTTTTCTACAACGTATTTTTTTTCTGTGCATGTGTCTGAGTGTGTGTTACGTGACTAGTGGTGTTGAGGGTGACTAAGGCTATATGTAGAGGCAGCAAATTGATGGCAGTATACTAAAACCTTTGCTAGACTCAGAACGATGTCCCCGTCTGTGTATGGCCACAATGGCAGGACACCTGACACCAGAGCCAAAGGGGGAGGAATTGAGTATTGACGGAGCAGGGGTTTGGAAACAGTAGAGGAGCTTGGTACCTGGGTTCCCTCTGCCTCCTCCTGGGGCCCCCACTTGGCACAAGAACCCTAGAAAAGCCAAGGAGAGTATGAGTGGAGGAAAGCACAGGATTCCCTATTCTCTTCTGTCTACACAGTCCTTAATTCAAAAGGAAAACTGCCACCTGCTTTGTGCTGGGGACATAGTTAAACTTCTGCCACGAACCTTGACTGCTCACAGTTTGCAATCTAGTGGGGGTGACAAACATGAAAGGAGCCAATTTATGAGTTACATCATTACAGGTGTGACAAATGCTCAAAGGAGAAAGTGCAGAGTGCTTTACGAGAGAATTACTGGGCACCATGCTGTGCCAGCATCCCCAGAACAGAAGAAAATACAGCCAGTGTCCTTCAAAGCACAATTAACATCAGAACAAATGATAAAATTCGACTTCCTTGGGGAAACAGCAGTATAAATAATATCCTAACAATGGCAAGGAACTTAGAGAACTTGAGCTATGTGCTAAACTATGCATAAAGTGTTGTTATACAAATGGCAAGGAATTTCTGGAACATTTCCCCCCCAATCCTTTAATAATATATATTGCCCGTAAAAGGAAGGAAATCTCATCTGAAATGTTATGCACCTGAGTGGTTAGTCCATTACTCACAAGGCATCACGGATCTGATACATATTTGCTCTACCTAATTCTGTCAGACAGCTAATTCGTAATGCTACACAGAATGTGCACAGAAACCTTAAACATAGCCGTGCAGGCATTCCCTGGACACCCATGAATTCGTTTACCGTGGGATATTGAGAAAAATCAGATGAGCACGCACATCATCCTAGCACATGCCCACCTGTCATCTAGAATTGCCGATAAACACACTGCTTATGTAGGAGTGGTTAAGCGTAGAGACCCTGGTGATGACGGAACCTAGGAGCACACCATATAAATGATCCTGGGCTCCAGAGAGATGACTACAGGACCAAACATCAACAATAGTTGCAACCTTGATTATTTGCTCAGATGCTCCATTTCTAAGGATTCTCGGGGAAATTTTTATAGTATAAGTTCTTTCAAAATAAATGAGAAAAGAGGAGTTAGTAAATATAGGTTGTCCCAAAAACGTATATACACTTTGAATAATTATTAATTCCAATGGGTTAAATCTGAAAAGAAAGAAACATCAATGGAGCCATCAGCTGTTAGTGTGTGTATACCTTTTTGGGGACACCCTATATATACCACTGGAAGAAACTTAATTCTAGAAATCAAACCTAGGTTTTATGATTCTCTTCCTCTCCCTCATCACTAGGATGTGGATGCTTGAGTTGCTCCTTAAACAGTATGTTCATCCAGGTCCTTTAGTTGCATTTGCTAAAAAGCTGAATTTTGTTGGTGTTCTTAAATTCCAGCACCTCTAGCTGATGATTTCTTTCTTAGGCTACAGTGGGCTTGTGAGAGAGATTCTGCCTTCGTCAGAAAGGAAAATTTTTTTCTCTGAACTTGGATCTTTAGGTTGGTGAGTGTAGAGGGAGCAGTTTTTGGAAATTCCCTGTTCTCGCTATACCTGACATTATAACCAGGGAGTAAAAATCAGAGCAAGAAACACCTTCTGAAGAGTATCCATAATCCTGGTGCTCTGCAGACATAAATAAATGTGTCTCCAGTTTTTCACTGTAAGATAAAAAAACCAAGCATCCGCCACACAAATAAAGATTCCTGTTTTTCAACTCTTTTTATTGTCACCAAAAATACAATAACATAGAACATGTGTACAGTGCTTTTTAGACTATATATTGTCCTATTTCTATTCTGAGAGAGCTGCAATTGCTTATGACCCTCCTTACACTCCTACAGTAAGCAGCCCCCCCAGTGGTTAGAGTTTTAGCCCCTCTATTCTTCACAGAGTAAAGGGTTTCTTATTTGATGTGACTGGAACCCACGGCTATTTGTTTAATTTTAAAAATGTAGGTTAAAGCTGGGAATCATAAAAAATGATACACATATATTTTAACATATTAATTTAAGCAATACACCCATTCATTCATTTGCCAAACTTCAAATGTAGGACCAAGATAATTTCTTTGGTATAGGCCACTGGCTGGAAATCTGAGCTGACCTGTCGCACAAATCCAAATGCATCTTCAACAAGGGAAGGTTATTCTGTTTTGTTTGTTGGATGTTGCACATGTGAAATAAGAACTCAAAGACACAGAGGAAGCAATCCAAAACAGTCTATTGGTTTATTTTCCCCAAAACTTTTCTGTTTTCTCACCTTAATTTTGCACTTAATTTGGGAGCAATGTGAATGAAGTTTTTAAAACTTTCCAAAGCATTAGAGTCAGTGTTCATACAAAAATTTTTTAACAATTACACCTCAACTGTTTATTTCTACTTAATATTTAACTAAATTTTATCATTACAAAACAAGAAACAAATGGAATAAATAAGTTGGAGAATAAATAGAACAGGAACAGGTTATGAATAAAACTCATTAAGCAGCAGCAGAGGTGCGTGCTTACCCCGAAAGAGCCTATTTCCATAAGCATCTGGGTGCCATGGGACAGAATTAACAAACCAGCAAGTAGGTCAGTGTGTGAGAACATCCATGGTAATTTTATATTTCAGGTGCTTCTCAGGACTTATTGTGATAAGAATAATTTTATTATTTGAAATTTGTTTTTAAATTATTTCATATTTCCACACTGAATAAAATTTTTCAGAAAATAACTATTGGGCCTACGGGACAGGACCCAGTCTTCCTACTTAACACTGAGAATAAGCAATTCTGTGGGCCCCAAAATAGTAGGTCCTGTCCCATGTGGTGTTGCTTTAACAGCTCCAGGAATCCAGTGAAGTCCACTCAAATCTATGTATTCTTCAGCTTCTACTGATACCCGAGAGGCTTTTACCTTGAGAATGTTATTCCTTTAGGCCAGTGGTTCTCAAAATGTAGGGTAGGAAGAATTTCTGACAGTGCGTTACAGGCGAGAAGGCAGACTAGGGCCTCTGAGGAGAGAATCTGACGCGCAGTGCTGAGGCCAGCTCCGGAATCAGCGCCACAAGCATCGCAGGTAATTCAGGCACTAACTACGCTTCCGCACTATTTAACAAAACTTTGTACACAGATAATAATTTAATTTTAAAAAATAAATAAAAAACAATAAAGTAGTAAAACAAACAAACAAAAAAAACCTTTGAACACTATGCAAAGGGTCCTCCTCAAGGGTCATTCCCACTTTCTGTTCACTCCAGCCAGCTTGAATACCTTTGATTCCCAGAACAAAGTGGGGAGGGGGTCTATTTCTCCTTAGGACCTTTAATTAGGTAGATCCCCTTCCAGGAACGATTTTTCCCATACTTTTTGGATCAACTCGAACTTCCTCCTCAAGGGTAAACATCATTTCCCCAGGGAATTCCCTGCCCCTGTAGACAAGGGTAGCAACTCTTGCCATACTCTCCCCTGTTCCCTTTACTTCTCGCTTCAAAGCACTTACTAGTCTTACTCTGCATCTGTGTTTTCCCACCTGCTTTCACCCCCACATCATGAGCTCCGTGAAGGGAGAATCCATGTTTGCCTTGGTCACCGTTACATCCCCAACGCTTTTTCTGGTGCTGGGCAGACTGGCCACTCAGCAGTTGAACAAGTGAAGAAAATGAATGAATGTGAATATGCAAATCTCTTCATGAAAGGCAATACTGTTTGCAATT
This sequence comes from Pipistrellus hanaki, assembly GCF_964339955.1. Lineage (NCBI taxonomy): Eukaryota > Metazoa > Chordata > Mammalia > Chiroptera > Vespertilionidae > Pipistrellus > Pipistrellus hanaki. The sequence goes on along the minus strand of NC_140510.1, from coordinate 52,438,829 downwards.
GCTCATTTGACTATTATATAGATCTATTATTAAGAATAGGGTCTAATAGGGAAGAGGATAAGCATATTTATTTTGGGAAAGGAGCAAGAGGAGGTGACATTAAAAAGGCCTGACTCCACAATTGCTCTAGAACTGCCTTGAGATGAATGTGACTTCCTGTGTTGAGCTGTGCTGTAAAAAAAAATTTCCATTCAGTACTTATTTATTATCTGCATATCATTCACTGATGGCTACTTAACTTTATCAGCAGAGGTTCTTATTGTTAAGGGTTATTAAACACTAACCACGTCAGGGAATTAGCAGAGACTCAAGGAAATTATCCCTGAAGTCTTGGGAGGAAAAAATGTGATGGTTAATTACAGATTCGTTCACTGAATTGGCCTCTGATATTAGATGTTGAGGCATCCCATGGCTATTAGCATGTCTCTCAGAATAGCACAAAAGAAATTAAGAAAAATTCTTTTCAATTGATCTTTATTCATGGAGCCATCTGTATTCACTAAATAAGCCCCTACTAAGTGCAGGACAAAAGGAGTAAAACAAAAGCCCTAGCCTCAAACGGATTTTAAGACGCTGGTGACTGTATCAGGTTTTGTCCTGAAAACATCTGTGTAATAAAAAGCAACAAACCTCCGTGATTATCTATATATATAAAACCCTAACATGCAAATAGACTGAACAGCAGTACAACTGAACAAAGGAACAACCAACCAGTCCCTATGATGTGCGGCTGCAAGATAATAAGTTTGCTTAAACTTTTGTAGTGGGTCAGATTTAAGAAGGATCTGAAGGATTAAGAACTCCCCACAAATCTAACGTTTGCTCAACATTAGAAACCACCAGGTAGCAAGAGTTTTAACAGCATGGAATAATAGCTGTGGAAGAAGTGACATACTGCTATTTTTAAGCTACTAGGTATTAGAATACCACAAAGAAGCTGCTCTAAACGGTATTTCCATTCTTTGTTAAGATGCTTTGTGTAATTAGTAGTGCTTCTATCAGAATAAATAGTAATTTGGAATCCATCCAAATTAAAAGCCCAAATGAAAAGGAAACATCAGTGGTGAATGGAATGTTAAAAGAGTCAAACTTCTCTAGGGTAGATATGTCTCTTTAAGATGGTGCAATTTAGATCCAATCTGTAGAATCCATGTGGAGTGAAGGCAGAATAAATATAGAGGAAGTCTGTGGGAGGGGGCACCAGGAACCCAAACAGGCTTTTAGTCACAAGTTTTCTGAAAACTAAAAATGAAATTAAATTCTGTATATAATGTCACAAAATCTGCACTGGCATATTAAAAAAAATAGAAATATATACATGTAAAATAAATCATTATGCATTTTTGTTACTTAACATCTTGTTTTTATAAAGGTGGATGCTACAAAATGGAAAGGGTAACTTCTCCATATAACATACAACTATAACTGTAGATACCACCTTCGACAGGGAAGGTTGTGAAAGCATTTCTGACATCATTTACTTTGAGTATTCAAGAGAAGGGACTAAACTACATCATTGGGTCTGATTTCTCTCTATGTTGACAGCACCATCTTGCTTCAGGGCCCCCTGGCCATATAACGATGATTTGGAGTAACCACACACACAGCCATATTGCATCTAAGCAATGCTGGCTGGCCTATAATATTCAAAATTAGTTCCTTCTGATGTCTAGGGGGAATTCAACATGGCAGTCCTGGCCTGTGCTTACCACAGAAGTAAATAACTGTGGGCTCAGGATAATATAAATAAGTTTAAATATTAAGACCTTATCAGCTTCTACAAAACAGAGATAATTCTGATTTAATGGAAGGAGCAATGACCTCCAAAAAAAAAAAAAAATGAACCTCTTATGAAAATATTTCAATAATTAGCATTATCCCATACCATACATAAAACATCTAAAACTATAAAACTTTTAGGAGACAATATTCATGGACTTAGGTTAGTTAAGTTAATGGAAGGACCAACAAAGATACTGCAGTGGGAATGGAGAAGAGTTAAGGATTCAACACATTTTTATCAAAGTACAAAATTCAGAGATTGATTGGCCATCAAGTCTGAAAGAGTGGTATTAATCAAGAATGATGCCCACATCTCTAACTTACATGTCTTGGAGCATGATGATGTCAATTATTAGAGACTAGAGGCCCAGTGCATGAAATTCGTCCACTAGTTGGGGGCGGGGGAGGGGGGGTCCCTCAGCCCAGTCTGCACCCTCTCCAATCTGGGATCACTTGGGGGATGTCCAATTGCCAGACATCCCTCTCACAATCCGGGACTGCTGGCTCCTAACTTCTCACCTGCGTGCCAGCCTGATTACCCCCTACCCACTCCCCTGCCAGCCTGATTGATGCCTAACTACTCCCCTGCCAGCTGATTGTCCCCAACTGTCCTCCCCTATAGGCCTGGTTGTCCCCAATTACCCTACCCTGCAGACCTGGTCCCCCCCATCCCCCCAACTGCCCTCCCTGCCAGCCCAGTCTCTCCCAACTGCCCTCCCCTGCCGGCCATCTTGTGGTGGCCATCTTGTGACCACATGGGGGTGGCCATCTTTTGTGAGGGTGTGATGCTCAATTTGCATATTATCTCTTTATTATAGAGGATGGGAACTATTGGAGCAGGAGAATACTGGAAAAGAATATGATGGTTAGATTTTTGGGTCATACTGTAAAAACACTAGTCAGAAGTACTATCCAGCCTTTTAATTTTTGTCAATGTTTCTTATGTCCTGATATGAAATTCATATCATGTTAAAAACCTTCAAACTTCTTATTTACAGAATACTAAACTTGCCCATCTAATAATTGGCATTAAAAGTCATTACACTTTTTTTTCCATTCCTTTAATGCCAATTTATATTTTAGAACAAATTATGAAGTCTTATTCTAAAAGTAAATCTTTATTTAATAGGTTTGACCTTTCCCTTTATTTTCTTTTTAAAAAAATGTATGAATAAAGACAATTTGTCCTTCAAAATGCTTAGTCACCCAAATTTTAGAATACTTAATCTGCAGTTGTCCAGGATTTGAATAGTGAGACCACAATGTATTTTTTTCGGTTGCAAAAGCACCACCAAACACATAAACCATGAAAACCAAAATGTATGAATTGCCTCAACTGTCACACACTTGTAAGCAGTTCATGTGCTCTGCTAAAGCCACATGTGCTGTTACCAGAACTGCTCAGCATGTTTTAATCAGAACCTGAATTGTATTTTGGCACTGGCTGTAAATGTGACACGGTAGAGTCCAAGCTGGTTCATTTTAGTTTTAATGCACTTGCATATTTTCCTAATACTTGTGCTTCTTCTCTTTTCTTTTTTGTTTATGCTGCCTAAGAATAGACTGCTTTGTGACTTGGGTTCTAGTAAAGGATTTAATCTATTCATACGTAGGGTGGGGCAAAAGTAGGCTGACAGTTGTGAGTATGCAAAACACAGTTTATTCTCATATTGTCATTTATTAATTATTGCATTGTTTTCCATACAAGCAGTTATAAACTTACTTTTGCCCCACTCTGTGCCTGCCATCTGGAAAATAATTCATATCCTCCAGCCAGCACAACTGAAAGTACAAAAAGGAAAAGGGAAGACACTGGAGCTGTTTACCTTGAGCCACTACTGAGTCTGGGCCAGCACAGGGGGCGGCTCAGCTGCAGCCAGAGCATCGCCGTCATCTGGGCCAGGCTCTCCTGGCAGTGCGCAGAGTTCTCGATCCTGGAGGAGTGCATTCATGGTGTTTGAAGACAAAAAGAAAATGCACCCCAGAACTTCCATCTATCAGCATATGTTTTAGAGGGATAAGGTAGTCTAGGAATTAAAAACCTATGGGCTACATTTTTAGTATCAGAAGCAAAAACTGCCTATTGTGTTCATGAAAGAAATCAGAAACATATCTGAGTTCTAGGCAGAGTCAAGTTTTATCTTCTTGCAAATTATCTTCTTCATCCAGTTTTGCCCATGACTTTGTTTCCTTTCTACAGAGCTCTCAATTACTGTAATCATCTGTTTATATTCATATTGACAGTTTTACATCATATCTTCTATCTTGAGAATATTTATTTCAAATTACTAAAATGCAGTGGAAAGTCCTATGAGGTAACTATTATGGTGCTGGGCAGAGTGGCCACTCAGCAGTCAGTGGGATGAATGAAGAAAATGAATGAATGTTAATATGCGAATCTCTTCATGAAAGGCAATACTACCTCTAATTCCTCATTTAGCTGCTATTTAGATCCACACTTATTAAGAATAGGGTTTAATAGAGAAGAGAATAAAGATATTTATTTTTGGAAAGCAGCAAAAGGAGGTGAGGATAAAATAAATTTTATTAAAAATAAAAAATACTCAGTGCTAATTTATCACCTGAGGTGAGAGGGGAAAGGGGACTCTGAATCACAGTTTTTGAAAAATAGATGACTTTCTCAATTGTATCCTGTCTTGGTTAACAAAAAATAAAATTCTGGACCTAACCAGTTTGGCTCAGCGTATAGAGTGTTGGCCTGCAGACTGAAAGGTCCCAGGTCAATTCTGGTCAAAGGCATGTCCTTTGTTGCAGGCACATCCCCAGTAGAGAGTGTGCAGGAGGCAGCTGGTCAATGTTTCTCTCTCATCGATGTTTCTAACTCTCTATCCCCTTCCCTTCCTCTCTGTAAAGAATCAATAAAATATATTTTAAAACATTTCTGTGTTTTCAACGATTACTTTGGGAGGGGGTGGTTAGTATATAAGTGACATGAAAATTTACAAGAAAGTAAAGACTATAGCTACTGCGATTGAAATGGATAATATATCCACAGATAATCCAGATTGTGTTTTATTATCAAAATAGAGTTGCTCATTTGTTCACATATTGCCCACATTGAAATTTTGGATGCATTAGAGGACTGAGGTTTTAAAAAAATCATGTCTCTTTATACACTGCATAAATAAAACTTGCTTCTTCAGTGTCAGGAGTGGTTGCTTACTCTCTGGCAAAACTATCTGTAAAGATTTCCAACTGGAAATGTATTTTGCATGATAACAGGTTGAAGTCATGAATCACTTGGTAACTCATTAGAATGACTAACATCAAAAGATCCCTTAGGAATTCAGGGAAAAGGTAGTTAAGCAATGAATGAAGTTATTTAAAATCCTGAAATGGTTAAGCCTGCTTTGAAGACTGGTAGGGATTAATATTTATTTAATAGATTGTCAGTTTCCATGCCAAAAAGAGAAATGTGACAGAAGTCACCCTAGTCTAAATGTAAAAAAGGTAACCCATTTGCAGCATATTTTATTGCGGTAGTTGACACTATTATAGTTTGCACCATTATATCACCATACAAAAGCCATCATTCTCAAGCTGAAATTAACATTGCTGTTGTTTTCGATGAGAAGAATTGGCTCCAAATCCAGCGATTCTCTGCAGTGATTTATATTTTAGTAGCTGCCATCTTGCAGCAGGAGGGAACATGTCAGAGTGTAACCGCTCTCTGATGAGACATAAGGCATTAAAATTGATCCGAGATGACAAAATGGGAGAATAGCATTATAGGCGTGAAGTTTTCACTGGAGGACAGGTTCTGTTCTGGGCTCATTTCGGAGGCTTTCTGCTAATCTTTATGTTTGATTCAGAAACAAATTCTCCCCATGGAAATGTACAGGATGTGAGCCTGGTGTTACATAATTAGCTCTGATCTCTTACATAAAGTACTGAAAATGTATTAAGTATTAGAAAGATCACTTTTACAAGAATAAATGACGGCTGACTAGATTAATAGAATGAATGCTCCTAAAGATATGTTAGCAGCTTTGTTAATTTTATCAAAATTTATTTTCATATATTATAGCTAGCCCTACCTACTTTGCCCAACTTCCAACCATCTCTAAACATATAATCTTTTTAAAAATGGAGCTCCTGATTATTTCACTCTCTGAATAGCACAGCAGATACAATACTGTGTTTACCACACGGTGCCTGCCTCCCAGGCCATATTTCCGAGCCACCGATTGGAACCAGGTGACTGAATTCCGGCACATAGGAGCGTGAGCTGTCCAAAGCATTGCTTCTGGTGATGGCACATGAGAGACAGCATGCCTCTGCCACCTCTCTCCCTTCCCTGATGACCTTCAGATGGCAGCATCATCAGATGGAGGGAGCCTCAATCTCCAACTCACTGCGTAGACTCGTAGGGGTGTCGAACTCAATCAGAGAAGGGGCCAAAATCTAAAATCCAGCCTAAATCGCGGGCCGAATGGTTTACTGAACAGTCATAAACTGACAATGTCATAAACTGACAGCGGAGTGCAGTGATGACAGCGCGGTGCGGGCCACATTGCAAGGCCTGGCGGGCTGGATTTGGCCCGCGGGCCTTGTGTTTGACACATGTGGGAAGACCACCTCACAACAGACTTTCCATGAGCAAGAAATAAACTCTTTGGTACTGGCATTGTCTGCTGCAGGACTTGGGGTTGCTCACCTCAGTATTCTTAGATACTTGCGTCCCATTTCCAGAAAAAAGAACTTGTTACTCAGATATTTAAGGTTCTGCATCATCTGCTCCTAACTAAGGCAAGCACTGACCAGGTGCCAGGCCCTTGGCTTAACACTTTAAGTATCATCTCACATTCATCTTTATAACAACCTAGTGGGACAACGGAGGTTCAAAGAGGTTAAATAACTTACACTACCTCACCCAGCTCATCTAGGACTAACATCAAAACCCACACTCTTTCAACGACACCCAATTTTTTCTCTCTCTCTTTTGCAAGTGTCTCTCCTGGAGATCATTCAAACACTTGCTTTGTAATCCAGTTCACTTGAGGTTGCCGCACGCCGTGCATTTCTTTAGCTCTAAGTCCAGTTAGATAGGGGCTTGGTTGCCTGGGAGTGACTAAGAGCCCCGAGGACGTCCTCTCCGATGTAAGGGGCAGCCTACTTAGTCCCCCTCAGTAGACAGCTGGGCAGCGCCAGGGGAGGGGCTGCAGGTGGATGTGCAGGACGAAGCTGGGCAGGAGGTTTGGTGCCGTAGGAATGTCTGGGGGCACAGCAGCCATATCAGCAGCAAATCGTACCGCTTTGTTAAAGGATATCGTGAGCCAAAACCCACGAAGGACCTTGGGAAGTGATGCGGCCCTGCGCAAATGTGAAATACGGCTCTGCATTCACTTTCTCCCTAGCTCTGCGTGGATAGACATCGCCCGACCACCGACATTTTAAAACTCATTTGATGTTTCCATTAGTAACTGACAAAGTGTCTATGGACAGCTTCATATAATAATAATCCCAGGGGGGATGTACGAGCTGATCTGAAGGAACAAAGATGGGCAAATGGCAGAAACAAAGCCGCAATGAATGCTTGTCAATAGTTCTGGGCAGACCCAGCTTGTAGGGTAGGTTTCGTGTCCAAGGACTCATATTAGGTCAACATATCCTGTTTTATTTATTTAAACAGAAAGTCTCTGTTATTAGGTGTACAACTTCCACCGGGTATAAAATTTTCTGCGTGTTCCTTGGCATAAGGACACGCAGAAGTTTCCTAATATAATATCCTTGTAACTTGGAAAAATTAGTAACTCCCACCATGCAACCCTAGTAGGATCAAGTGCTAATGAAGAAGATGCTCTAATAATTAGGCCTGGAGCCCACTGAATGTAACACCTTCCAATTAGCACTCCCCAGCATGACTACTGCCATTATCATTAAACAACAAAGGCAAAAATGGGTATCAATCCACATAATAGAAAATAATTGATGAAGTTGGAGGGCGTGATTATTTGTGATTACTTTACAGTCATGCACAGAAAGTAGAAGAACCGCAGCTATGGTTAATCTCTGGCTACCTCTTTGAAGATAATGAAATTGGCTTCCTACTGATGATTATTCATTAACAATTAATTCTTTCTCAGTGATCTGCCTCATTTTCAGCTTCTCACTACAAACATGCAATGGAATAATTACAAGTGGAAATGAAAAAGCAATTAGTGGCAGATAATGCCAACATCTGATTAAAAAACAGTAGAGCAGATTAGCAGTTCCGTAGCTGCGAGCCTGCTGCCTTCAGCAGGGAGGTGTAAGTCACCCAGTTCCACTGCACTTCAAGCTGTGCTTTCTCTTTATTGCCTCCCCTCCATCATGGTCTGCCACATCCATGTTCTCTTTTATTCTAATGGGTATTGGCTTGTTGTAAATACTTTCCACAGATTAAGTAGCATTTGACATGATTTGTGGTCCTACACGCTGAAATTCTAAAAGGCGCTGTCTCAGTATGACTAAACCTCTCTCCCTCTCTCTTCCCTCCCTCTCCCTCTCTCTCTCTCTCTCTCTCTCTCTCTCTCTCTCTCTCTCTCTCTCTTATCCAAAGCAAGCACCTGAATCGAGCAGCTTAGATCTTTTCCTACCTGCATCCATGTTTCTGTCGGTCTTGTAGGCTGGTTTCTCGCCTTGAAGAGTGGGACTTAAACTGACAGTTCATGGATTTGTACTAGACATTTATTAAGGGTTAAGATAGTTCTAAATCTTAATAATCCCTCAATAAAGGTTCTGCTTCCAGTGACCCAGCTTTTGAGTTTGCACTTCGCGTTATACAGCAGTACATGGGGAAGATCAGAACTACCAATTCTGAAGGCAAAAAGCCTTATTTTAAATAATTTGGAATATGCATTACCATGAAGATCTGGTAAAGTTTTATCAAGGAATTTGACGTGGGGGGCGGGAGTACAGAACAAAAGTGTCTTAGGAAATTGGGTTTTGAGAAGAACCACATTTTTTTTTAAATGATTTGGTTATAGTATACTACTTTACCATATCCACAAAGATAAAAATAATAAAGAAGGCATGATATGGAAATAAAGCAAACTTTGATGAGCTGATATGGTGATCCTTGTGACCATCTGAACATCTGCTCAGATTGGTCATTTCTTGTTCAGTATGGCCGTTGAAGATTTGAAAAACACCTCTGACTATAACTAAATACTATTAAGCTCCTTTTATGCATCTGGAACTATGTAGGGGCATTGATGCTAATTAAATGTGGTATTTCAGGCCTCCACTAGCTCAAAATCTTATGGAAGAGAAAGACGTGAAGAAAGGCACTTACAGGGTACAAGTGGGGGTTCTACAGGGTACGAGCAGGAGCAATAGTGACTGGAAAGACTCCATAGGTAGATGGTGCTTGAATGTATCTATATAATAGATAAAGTTATTACTAACATATTTTATTAGCTTTTTTGTGCTAAGTATTCAGAATCTGATGATAATTTTATATTGATATCTCAATTCAGGTTAGCTATATATTAAATTCTCAAGAGCACATGTGCCTAGAGGCTCTCATACTGAACAGTGCAATGCATGCTTTGCAATGTATGACTTATAAAACCTATCATCATTGAAATATATTTACTTTTGAATATATGATAAAATATTATGAGCATTAACACACAATATAACATTTCCAAAGGAATCTTTTTTAAGAGTTAGATTCTTCATATAAATTACAGATGTAGATATCCTCCCTCCCTTTCTTTTTAGATATATATTTTTCTGACAAATGGGTGCACACCTATATAATCTTAAAATTGTTTCTAAGACTGGCTGGGTTTGTATTATGACTTCACTAGGTTTTATCTTGGTCACTTTAGGAAATGTCTCCATACCTCAGTTTAATAAATAAATCTAAACAGTATACATATATACAGTAATGGACAAAAGTAGGTTTATAGTCATGAGTACATGATACAGAGAGTTTATTGTTGTATTATTATTTATTAATTAATGTATTATCTACTTGTGTTATTTGTCTTCTTCTTATTTTGTATCCTTATTATATTTTAGGTAATGATGGCCGATAATTTAACATGCTTTACATATATATATATTTAAGGTATACTAATATATACTAATATATACTAATATATACTAATATATATATATACATATATATACACTAATGTACTAATATATATGCACAAGAGGCCTGGTGCATGAAATTCATGCACAGGAGAACGATGTCCCTCAGCCTGGATTGCACCCTCCCACAATTCGGGACCACTGGTTCCTAACTGCTTGCCTGCCTGCTGATCACCTATAACCACTCACCTGCCTGCCTAATGCCCCTAACCACCTCTGCCTGCCTGCTTCATTGCCCCATACACTTGCCTGATTACTCTGGTCTCGGGGTCTCCAGTAATTCTGGTCATTTTCAGTTGCTGGACTTTTATTATATAGGATATATATATATATATATATATATATATACACACACATATATATATCATAAAGATATGAGGATTAAATAAAATTATACAAATAATTCAATAAATGTTAGGTTATTATTATTTTAATAGCTATATTGTTTTATTAGTATTTTTATTAATTATTTTACTACTGTGTCATTCCACATTATAAACAGAGCAAAACTTATTTTACCAGTTTTATATTAATAACATTTGGGTTGCTGCTAATCTTCAATTTTATAAAAATGCTCTCATGCATATAATTGGGCATGCATCATTTTTCACATGAACAAGTACATGTAGAAGATAAATATCTAGAAGTGAAATTTCTAGGGCAAAGTTGATATGCTTTTTACATTTTAATCTATGTTGCTAAATTTCTTTTTACAGAGGCTCTACCAATTTATTCCACAATAACAACATATGACAATGTCTGTTTTTCCTTTCACAAGATGCTAACTGTTTTTTTATTGTTAACGCTATTACAGATATCTCCCCTCTCCCCCCAGTTAGCCCACCTCCACCCAGCCCCACCCCCTCTGGCCTTCACCACACTGCTGTTTGTGTCTGTGTGCTATGCATATATGTTCTTTGGCTAATCTCTCCACCTTCTTTCATCCTGTCCTCCCCATTCCCCTCCTCTCTCCCAACTGTTCCATGTATCCAGGCCTATGGCTCTTATTTTCTCTCATCAGTGCTCCACAGGATGTTAACATTTAAGGTGTTCTTAAAATGACACCTGAAATGTAATCTGATTTAAGAAATATATCCGTGCTTGATTGAAAAAAAAGCATTTTGAACTGATTTCAAATAAAAGAAAATCATCAACTACTTCAGGTATTTTAAAATGTAGATGTTGGAACTCAGAGAATTAAGAAGAGATGGAGAAAAGTAAGAAAAGATCATCACTTAATTTATCCAATATTTTTGCTCACCAGAGAGTACTAATATTTCAATGTCTCACAATAATTAACAAGTTAATTTCACTAATTTATCACTTTTATACGTTTAATTATTTCTATAGATCATTTCGGATCACTTTATATTCAATTAAGAAATAAAAGTAGTGGACCCTTGATATTATAATTTAATTTATACAACATTAGGGTTTTATGACTAACTCATATTATTAAAATAATGTCTCAAAACTGGGCTTTTTGATTACTGGGCCGTGAGCTCCTACAGACGATGATTATAAAGGACGAATGATGAAGCTCCTGGGAGGCTCCGGGTCCTTATTCCAGCCTTCTCACCCCGCGGCAGGGCATGCGCTGCGCCAAAGAGCGTGCTGGCTGGGACTTCCCTCTCATTACCGAGAACTAGAGAAAATAGGGCGACCCAGAAACTTCCTGGCAAGACCATGTGCGAACTCACAGTTGGGCAAATTGAATAAACCTGACAATATTAATACCTAGGCAAATCTTTAAAAAGATTATGCTCTAGATTGACGATGAACATCTCTCTCTCTCTCTCTCTCTCTCTCTCTCTCTCTCTCTCTCTCTCTCTCTCTCTCTCTCTCTCTCTCTTTCTCTTCCCCCCCCCCCCCCCCCCCAATGACGCCTTGAACATTTGCTCTCTCCTGGTTTTGCTACTCTCAATAAAGAAAGAGATTCCTGTTGAGGAGTGAGGGATTAAGGACCCAGAAATATCACGCTGAAATATCACACCAACACATGTTATTGTAAAGAGTGGAAATCAATTATAAAATAGCTTCACTTTGAAAGCTATTTTTCAGGGCAGGTTTTATATTGGAATTTTTCCAAATATCCTTCAAGAAAAAAATAAAGAGTCAAAAATTAACACTTTGGGAATCCTCCTTCCTTTATGATTAATATTAGCCTTATTGAAGTAAGAATTTTTAGGGGTGAAATAGGCAGGTGTAGGGAATTTATAAAATTAAGGGATCCATAAAAAAATCACAGGACTACAGAGTTGCAAAAAGTACATTTCAGTAAGACAAAGGAACTGGGAGAGGCAACAGTTAAATTTCCATAAGACAAGGAAGTCAGAAGCAGCAGAAGTTACATTTCCATAAGACAAGGGAACTGGAAGTAGCCAAAAGTCTATAGTTACGAAATAAAGAAGGAGGGCCTCACAGGTCCCATGTGAATTTGACTTTTGAGCTCAGGAGTTGCTATAGTGACCAAATCAAAAGGGAATGGGTATCGAGGCACAAAAACTTAGCCTTTAAATCGAATGGGGGGAGGGGGGAATTCGGTGGAACTCTTTCCCCCTCCCCACGTGGGAGTCTGTGCTTGTTTTTCAATAAACTTTGACCTTTGCTATACCATCGTCCATCCATAGTTTCATTCTTCCACTCTGACTGTCAAAGAATCTGGGGAAACCATCCAGCCCAGAGGAACACCACATGTTCCAGTCCAAAAATCATGTATCATTATCATATTATGAGTTCTTAAATAGGATGGATTATAGATGATAAGTGGGTAGATAGATAGATAGATATGAAAAAAATATGTGTAAGTATGGCAAGTATGAGTTAATGGGAAAAAGAGAGAGGGCCTAAAAATAAAAGAATCTAAGAGAAACTTAGGGAAATACTATCTGAAGGGGAGGATGCAGATACCAGATACTCACTGAAAAATAAAGCATATATTTTAATATTTGCAAATTGAGAGTGTCCGATAATACATAGCTGCTACCATCACAATTAGCTAGTTGATATTAATAACAGGAAAAGATCAAAGGGAAGGCCAGACGTTATAAGTATGGTCATCTGCGCAACTTCACCTGGAAGTTACAGCTCCATACCCCTCCCTTCCCCCTCCTGGATTGTGGGGGTGGGAGTGGAGTAGGAGGAGATGGGTGCAGGAACAGTGAAATAAGCGTGATGTAAGGAAGGTGCTTGCCTGGTGTTTATGTATAACAGTGACTGCATATGTTTCCTCAGAGACAATTTTTCTCTATGAGAAGAACTGAAAACATTAAGCAAGCTTGAGTAAACGAATATGTCTACACCTACATTTGCTTTTTATTCACTATTATATAAAAACAATACTTTGTGTTTTCTGCAAATTAGAGTGAATTTTTTTTGCAAGCCTGTATGGTCCAGGCTGTATCAGCTTATGCCTAGTAAGGGGAGAAGTCCTTGAAGAATCACCCATTACAAGCTCTAGTTCTCCCTGACCATGCACCATAATGGAGCTGAACATCAGGGTGCAACCAGCCCTCATTCCAAATACCTATGATGAAATTAATATGGATTGGAATAATGAAAATCAGTCAGCCCTCAGGCACCAGCTAGACATAGGTGTGAACTAAATAGACTTGAACCTGTCCTCAAGGAGCTTAGAGTGCAAAGCTTGATCATTTAGTGGAGTCTCTACTAGCTTCATGTGCCTATTTAAATATAAATTAATTAAATTAAAAAGAATTTTAAAATAAGTTCCTCATTGCATTAGCCATATTTCATTCACATTCACACACACACACACACACACACACACACACACACACTCTTTATCCAGTCATCTTTTTTTTTAAAATATATTTTTATTTATTTTGTACAGAGAGGAAGGGAGAGAGATAGAGAGTTAGAAACACCGATGAGAGAGAGTCATCGATCAGCTGCCTCTTGCACACTCCCTACTGGGGATATGCCCGCAACCAAGGTACATGCCCTTGACCGGAATCAAACCCGGGACCCTTCAGTCTCCAAGCCGACGCTCTATCCATTGAGCCAAACCGGTCTCGGCTCCAGTCATCTTTTGATGGACACAAAAGTAATTTCCATTTCTTGGCTATGTAAATAGTGCTGCAATGATTCAGTGAAAATGGGATATAGGTATCTATTCGAGATGGTGATTTTCTTCCTTGAAAATAAATACCCAGAGATGGAACTGCTGGATCATCTGGTAGTTCTATTTTTAATTTATTGAGGAATTTCCTTACTGTGTTACATAGCGGCTGTATTATTTACATTCCTGCCCACAGTTTATAAAGGTTCCCTTTTTTCTATGTCCTCACCAACATTTGTTATTTCTTATCTTTCTTATAATAGCCATTCTAGCAAGGAAACTCAAGAAACCTGGGTTTCAGCCTGGTCATCATTATTGCTTAGTCAGGCACATTGTCTTGGGACAGGCAGGCCCTCTCTGTGACTTGCCTTCTTCTACTGTCTAAAGGTTACATATCTACTATGTCTCTCAGAGTTCTTGTGGCAATAAAATGAGCAAATGTGTAAGTAATACATAAAGATAACGGAAATGTTTGGACCAATGACTTCTAGGAGACATTTTAAAAGTTGACCCAGCAAATTAATATAATAGCTTCAGATAAAAAGGCAATTTAATCATAGGTCAACATTTATCTTTAGATCACTCCTCCTCACTTAGCACCTGTTTGTCTTTTTGTAATATGATTAAGTCGCTTAAATGGTCACTTAATATAATCACATTTTAAACAACCAGATTCCTTTAAGTTAGACATGCCAATACTAATATGTATTGCCATATGAATAATATTTATTAGAAGCTCTCACAATTTCAATTTTTTTATGTACAAAAGGTCCACTAAGAGAATTTGGGAAGTTTTTTTGTTTTGTTTTGTTTTGTTTTTTTACAAAATGTATGTGGCTTTCATTTTCAATACTTCCTATTTTCATTTAACTTTTTTCTCACGGGACTTACATACTTCTGCTTCTAAGATGAACATTTAAAACACCAGATACTCACTGAAAAATAAAGCATATTATTTTAATATTTACAAATTGAGAGTAAACTTTCAAAAGGGTCATTTGTTATTTTGCCCAAACAGCCTTATACATCTATAGTTTCATTTCTGAGTTGGTGTAATCAGTTTTGAAGGGGAATTCATTGTGAGTAGCTAGGGAGAGGGGATTTACTTTGTTCCATAAAATAGCCTCTTTCTGACCCACAATGCATTTTACTTGGGGATTTTTTTATTTTTTTTTTTTTTGCGTGTGAACAATTTACTTCTGGAAACACAGCCTTATAAACACTCGAGTCACGTGACTGGCTTTGTTCTCTTTTGGGCGCGCTCACCTTCCTGCCTCTACCAGGACATGATCGTTTTCCCAAGATCTTAACTCACTTAACTCAGCTCTTCCTTTCACCATGTCTCTATGTCCTGCGGTCCTTATGAAAAAGCCACATTCACTTTTCAAATAAGAAATATGTACAGATTAGGCAACCAGGGGCTGTGGGCTGGGTCTGTCCAAAGCCGGTGCACATGAGATGGTCATACATCTATGACTTCCACCCTTCCAGGGCACCCCCGCTTACCACTAACTACTTCAGTATGAAGCTAGGGTAGTTCCCTTTTGAAACACTGCACGTCTTTTCATGGCCCTATTCACACTTTCCCCACACTGCCACCCCTCTCCCTACAAGCTCTATCTGGGATTTTTTTTTTTTTTTTTTTTTTTTTTTTTTTTTTTTTTTTTTTTTTTTTTTTTTGTCCTCTCTGACAATTTTTTAAAATATATTTTTATTGATTTCTTACAGAGAGGAAGAGAGAGGGATAGAGAGTTAGAAACATCGATGAGAGAGAGAATCATTGATCAGCTGCCTCTTGCACATCCCTCACTGGGAATGTGCCCACAACCAAAGTACTTGCCTTTGATCGGAATCGAACCTGGGACCTTTCAGTCCGCAGGCTGATGCTCTACCACTGAGCCAAACTGGTTTCGGCGTCTCTGACAATTTATACAAGAGATTCTCCTTTTGGTTGAACATTAGAATCACCTCAGTCATTTTAAAACCATATGAATGTCTGAGCTTTACTGCAGACCACTCAAACAATATTTTGTTGGTGGGATCTGGGCATTCACTATTTTAATGTGCAACCAGGGCTGAGAATGAAAAGCTTAAGTGTACACATCGTTTAAATACCAGCCTGAGCCCCACTTTCTGAATTAGATCAAGCCATTCAGCTCTGATAATCATTCATAGACCTACATTATAATTCCTTATATTTCTGTTATCATAATTATTTCAATTTTTTCATTCATTCATTTAGTGAGTACTTGAGTACTAATTGACTGCCTATTGCTTGTAAAACCTTATCTTAGGTCTCTCAAAAAGTGATCTCTTTTCTACTAATTGAAACAATCTTGGAGTCATAAGTTATATATATATTTTCCCTTTAGCCAAAATAGACCTAATGCAGTTATAAGCTCATAATAAGATCTCTATAAATACTCTTTTGTGAATAGCTACAGTTCTATATTTTATCCTTGTAGCTCCCCAGTTCTTCAGCAAATATTTATGGAATTTCTAATTATGTAAAAGATACTAGATGCTTTAGTTTTAAAGAATATTCATCTTGACCAACTATAAACATATTTACTTCTTTTATGGCTTTCTGTTTTAATGTTTTGAAGTGATTTTTGCTCTTTCCTATACTGGACAATGCATCCTAATGACTTAGGTGTATTAAATACTTCTCCTATGCCAAAAATTCTGAGTTCTTTGCATTTATTAATTCTTTCAATCACTTTATTTTGTGAGATGGTAGCTACACAGGGAGTACCTTCTGAGAGTACATATGACTTTGCTCAGGTGACCTGGATAATTAGTAACAAACCAGGACTCTGGCTCAGACAGACTGGTCTCGGAGCCCAGCACTGTGCCCTCATGGAAGAGACTGGTTTCTTCTAAAAAGATAGTTTTCAGGTAGAGATATATTTCTTCAATGCAGGAAACA
This sequence comes from Pipistrellus hanaki, assembly GCF_964339955.1. NCBI lineage: Eukaryota > Metazoa > Chordata > Mammalia > Chiroptera > Vespertilionidae > Pipistrellus > Pipistrellus hanaki. The sequence goes on along the minus strand of NC_140510.1, from coordinate 52,421,931 downwards.
AAGCCACAGTTTACTTAGATCTATTAGGTTATGTGTGGTTTTTGACTTATTGGAAAATCCTATCTAATAAAGAGGGAATATGCTAATTGACCCTCATGCCATCAAAAAGATGGCAGCACACACAGCCAATAAGGAGGAAATATGCTAATTGACTGCCACACCTTCAGAGGTGGCAGCGCCCACAGACACAAAATGGTGGTGCCCAGTCCCCTCAGCCCCACTGGGGCTGCTTGCCTGCTTCCTGAGTCCCCCAGTCTCTTCAGCCCCCCAGCTGCCCAGGGCCGGTCAGAGGCTCAGGCAAACCTTGGATGGCAGCTGCACAGATGCCTAGGGCTGGCCTGCAGTGCAGGCAAGCCTCAGATGGTGGCTGCCCAGCTGCCCAGGACTTCCCAAGGCTCAGGTAACCAGGGCCACCCCAGGCTTGCACTGCTGGCAGTGGCAGCAGCAGAGGTGTGATGGGGTATTGCCTTACCTGATCCCCATGTGGCCTCCCACCTCTGAGGGCTCCAAGACTGTGAGAGGGGGCAGGCCAGGCTTAAGGACCCCCATCCAGTGCATGGAACTTTCATGCACTGGGCCTCTAATTGTAAAATAATTGTAACACAAAACACTGCCATTACTGGTACTAAAAGTGGATCTCACTCAAATGTCCCTAATATAACTAAAATATTATGCAGAAGAAAGGTCTAAGAAATCTCAACAGCGAGTAGGAATAACCTAATTATTTTAAGTTCATCACTTTAGATTATTAAAGAATATTTTGAATCCCTGTATAACTGCCCCCAGATGAGGTTTGCATTTAAGGGGCTAAGAGCAAACTTCTCTCTTTTAACTTCATATTTAATGAATTTTTTTCAAAGAGGAAAAAGCAAAGGTTTCAGTTACTAAGTAAACAGTCTATAAATGTACATCCTGTCTAAAGAAGCCGAGAATATGAAACCAGAGAATTCTCAAGGTTGAAGAAAGAACGGAAGATTTATAGCCATTTTGCAAAGACCTTTGTTCCTCTAGATATTTTTTCTTTTAGGTCTCATATTATTTCTCTCTTTTCCATAATTCATTTCCTTTTGCATTTCTCTGAATGTCTTTTGAGCTGTGGGGGAAAAAATTCCTTTAAAAATGTAAAGACATTACAGAAAAAATTCAAAATAATAAACATTCTTTTCTTTTCCCCATTTATATATCCATCCTAGTCTGCCAATCTCCTCCTCCCTGTGGTCCATCTTAGTTCCATGGTAAAGTCTTTGTATCTCATTCTCCACATATGTGAAATCACAAAGCATCTCCTTGTAATAAAAACCAACAACTGCTTGTTAGGATCACCTAACTTGCCAGGAGTTAGGAGTTAGATGCTTCTTCCTTGGTGAGATATTAATACTGATCAAAACCCAGCACTTACTTAATATATTCAGTATCAAGCTTCTGACCAGGCACATTTAAGGTATAAATTAAGAGGAAGTAGTTTATGAAGTCTGATATCTAGGCCGAGTTGACAATTGAATCAACCAAGAAAGAAGGTAATATAGAAACTTTCAGACATATCTATCAAACTATGCCTCAACATTTTAAAAAATATATATTTCATTGATTTTTTTTTTACAGAGAGGAAGGGAGATGGATAGAGCTAGAAACATCAATTCAACCAGCTGCCTCCTGCACACCCCCTTCTGGGGATGTGCCCACAACCAATATACATGCCCTTAACCGGAATCAAACCTGAGACCTTTCAGTCCACAGACCGACGCTCTATTCACTGAGCCAAACCGGTTTTGGCAATGCCTCAACATTTTGAATGCATTGTCTGTAAGGGATGATGTATGCATTCTGGGTTTATGTGGAAGCTTTTCCTATCTAGAGACCATAGCAAAAGAAAATAGGTGGTAAACATCCATAGTAAATAATATATAAGCACTTCCCAGTCTTAAGGTCAAAGGAAGAAAATGTTGATTGCTAAGCTACAGGTAATACAAGTATTCTTACCTTCCCAATATGGAAGAAGTTCATGGTGTGTGTGTGTGTGTAATCAGTAAAACAAATAATATTGTAATTTTTATCTAAAGTGCTCAAGGATCTTTGAAAGACAGGCCCAATCTATCAGAAATAAATACTTCCACTTCATACATGAAAATGGAAGTACAACAGAGAAATTAGAACTGAGCAAGAACTAGATTCATGTCTAGTAGCTTCACAAATATTTATTGGGCACTTAACATGATTTGCAAGATACTTTTAGGTTCTAAAATCATGTTGAGTTTCTCTGTTCAGGTCTATGAACTTTTAACTATAATAAGATTGATAAGTCTTTTTCAACATTAGCTTAATAATCTCCTTGCAAAATTAAATTGTATTTATATTTTATTTATCCAAGGAAGTAACACACTTTCTATAATTGAACGGAAATTTGGAACAGCCTTGCTCACAGCTGTCAAGAGATGAAGAAAACTAGAAATAAATCTATAATTGATAATTTTCTAACGGGTAGATTCAGATCACAAACAGGCACTGACAATTAACAATTCTAACATTGTCCATTATCAACATTCACATTGCCGACTGCACACAAATTACGAAGCAAGGAAATGTCAAGACCTGTGCTTTCCTGACAGACCCCAGTTTGTCAACATTCCTCAACTGTTTTCACGCATGTTCTTCAAGATAAGACTCCACATCACAATATATATATATATATATATATATATATATATATATATATATATATATATATATATATATTCAGAATTGGTACAACAGCTTCAAACTGTCACTAGAGCTCTCCAAACCACAAACAGTGCCTCCACAGAGCAACTGAAGTATTTTAAGCAATTCTTTCATACAATGGTTTCTTTTCTGTTGACGGTTACTCTGCCTTGGACTGAAGGTCAAGGAAAACGTGAGCTGCAACCTTTGATTCCTCTCAGCGCTGGTTTCTGTGTGATCCCTCCCAGTCATTCAAAAGCGGGCTCTGAGTGCATGCAACTGTGCTTTGTGCATTGGGTCCCCAAGGATTCAAGATACAAAGGCTCTCATTCCACATTTGGACTTTAACCTACTTTTTAATTGTTTCAAAAGAAGTCTTTAACTAAGCACACTAGTACTTCTCAGTTTCAACCACGGCACATGCCAAGGTAAGCTTTATTGAATATTTAGCATGATTTCCATACCTCCGGTGAAAATAATAAATGGCTCCCTCTTTCTAAAAATGCTCCCCTTCTGGATTAATATAAAGGTGAAAATAGCCAAGATTTCTTAAAATCTCAAAGGTTATGGTATTGTGATAGATACTTAAGAGCATACTTTTTAGAGGTCAGGATAACTCCAGTTTAGATCCCCTGTAGGACCTACGTGGCCTTGGAAAATTTTTACCTAATTCTCTGAGATTTAATTTCTTCACCAATAAAATGTAAAGAAGAAAATTATATCTCACACACTTGGTGTGGTATGTAAGTGAGATCAAATGTCTGGCATACCATGGACATGCAATAAACTTGAGCTCCCTTAGCTGTAGTATATATAAAGAAAAATAAGTTCACAAGGTTTATCTTTAAATAATTTTTCTATTCTTGAGGAAAATAACCACATTTAAATTATAACATAAAGAAATAAAATTTCTGAGGCAATTTGTAGGGCTCTTTTCTTTTTGAAATAACACCTATGGTGGTTGAATAGCAATTCGAGAGGGAGGAGTAACCCACTTACATTCTATTATTCAAGGTTCAGTGGTAAAGAAGAAAAAATAGAAAGCCACATAAGTATAATTATTATGCTTTAAAACACTGTATTTTTTTTCTTATAGCAATATGACCTTCACTTATGACCAGAGAAGTCTCATGTGTTTTCCTTGAGCTTGTGAAGAAGAATCTGAAATGCAGCATCATTACCCAAACAGAAATTAAATTTTTTAAACTTAAATTCTAGACAGTGAAAAACATCCTGCAGTAACCACGGGCAGTCCCCAACCTCGTGGTGAAGAAGTAAGCTTAAACTCAAATCTCTGAAGATCTATAGCTAGATAATCATGGGTTTACATCATTAATGGGGATAATTGATACAGAAACTCAAATCTCTGGTTCTAGCAGAGAAGTCAAAGAATTACAACAGTCACGATGCCCACAAAACCCAGTTTGTAACCATGGTTAACCAAATACTGGGGCAAGTTGAGAGGCCACAATGCAATTTTGAGACAGTTAGATGACAGAATTTACAGATCTTAGTGGTCCATTGGATGTAGGAAAAAGAGAGGAGTCAGCATGATGATCAGGTTTCATGAATGACTACATAGATGGATAGTGGTGAGACCAAGTTTTTGAGATCAGGAGCACAGGAAGAGAAGCAGATATGAAGTTTTGAAGGAAGGAGAAGATGAGGGTAGTGTAGGATGTGTTTGAGGTGTGCATGGGACATCCAAATGTGGATGACTAGTAAGTAGGTATGGTAAGGAGGAGACTGGGAGTTCAGGTTTGGAAGTATTAGAACATAGTCAACAACTGAATCCATGAGTGTGTACAAGATCACTCCAGAATCTAGTGTAGAGCAAGGAGAGGGAAAAGCATTGGAAAATGGTTCTAAATATCCTTAAATTGGTCACTAAGAGGTGCTGCCTTATTAAAAAAAACTGAAACATGGAAAATATGTGCTACGAAGGCATGAAGTAGTGTTGTTTAACATCAACCCAAAGCTGCCAAAGCTATAAATTCATTTTTGCTTTCTAGCGCCTTCAACATCCTTTAGTTACACTCAGTGTGGTTTCCTCAAGTTACCACACAAGTTTGCTCCCTGGGCTACGGAGGCCAGTCAGTTTCACTTTATGCCACACAAACAAGCATGTGGCGTGAGGTTCAATTCCTCTAACCACACTTCTCATTGTTCATGTATGTTTTAGAAAACATACTAGACCAGCACGCATAATCTTCTCATTTCTCATAGTTACAATTACCTGTGAAGAGGATTGATATTATACATGTTTGATAACTGTCCATTTTCCAAATTCCTCTGTAAACATTGGTGATCAAGACCTTCAAGAGACTTCAAGACCACACTAACCACAGGATCGCTATCTCGCATCTTTGTCTGGTTCTATCAGTTATGAAAGACTTTCTGCAAACTCTAAATTCCCTATTGAACTTTGCCACTGAAGCAGGAGTCCATGAATGTACTGTGAATTAAGTGTTAAACTAAACCTACCTGCCACAAACAAAGTCATCTCAGGTCAGACATATTTTAATGAACATTTCTTAAAGTTATTTTCTGCGACCATTAGATTAGCATCATCATAGTTGCTATATAACATGAGATTGACCCATTTTCTTTTGGTAAAATCTTTTAATATCCAAAAACTCCAAGTTGTCTCATAGTATCTAATTCACCAACCACACCTATCCCCTGTCGTTAAAGCCAGGGTTCCAAGTTAATTTTTTTTTTTTTTAAGTTACCTCTTAAGCCTGGTGGCCTTATTGAAAATGCCTAATCCACTGTCAGCTTCACACACATAGAATTACCTTAATCTTCATTTATGTTTTTGTGTATCCTAAAGTTTCCTGTTGGAAAGCCATTGAATCCTTTTTCTCAGCTACAGTATTAAATTCTATTACTTAAAAATGTCTATTATAAAGTCAGATTGTTTCTGAACAAAGGCAAGAATAAAAATATAATGCTCACTATGATAGAATGGATACAAACCACTTCTGTAATCTTTGGTATCTTAAGGTATTTTTACTTCCCCCGGGTCTTAAAAAAAAAAAAAAGAAAGAAAACCAAAAATGGCATGTGCTCTCAGAATACCTAAGCAGGAACTGAATATGAAAGTCTTCATTTACTAAGCTACCAAAAGTTTAGAAATCATGAAAGGTTGTATATCTTTGAAGTATTTCCCTACCTGTGTTTCCAATAAAGTGTAAATAAAGCTAGATGGAATGTTTTAGGAATTGTCACTTTTAAAAACTAGAGTAGTTTTCAGACTCAGAAAAAAATAATAGGGAAATAAATACCTTGCTTTGAAAATTCTCTGTCAGAACACAAAAAGGATTCAAATTGCTTCCTGATGAAGTGAATTATTTTTGCCTAGAATGAAAACAGAAAGCATATTACCTATTCCCCATTCATTCCAACTGGTTTGATTTGTCTTTATTAGAATTACCTTTCTGCAATGGAATGATGTGTGATTGGATGAACAACTATGATGATGTGACCAGGTCTGAAGGACCAGTATTTCCGATCAGGCCTGGAGGTTCAGTATTTCCTTATATTCTATTCAGTCCAAGTTAAAGAAAATGTTTTCTCTATTCTATTTTTATAACAACACACTATTTTAACATATTAACTTTCTATTTATCTTGAATATCAATAGACTAATTGGTCATAACATTTTAACTTCTAGGTTACTATAGGACTGTTTTATTGCATTTTATGTACTATAATTTAACAGTCTATCTTCCTTAAACAAGGAGCTTCTCAGAGATAATAATGTATGCAGAGGCTGGCTGGCATGTCTCAGTGGTTGAGCATCAACCTATGAACCAAGAGGTCATGATTCAATTCAATTCTCTGTCAGGGCACATGTCCAGGTTGCAGGCTCAGTCCCCACTGAGGGGCATGCAGGAGGCAGCCCACCAATAATTCTCTGTCATCAATGATGTTTCCATCTCCCTCTCCCTTCCACTCTGAAATTAATATATATATAATATATATATAAATTAATATATATAATATATATAAATTAATATATATATATATATATATATATATATATATATATATATATATACATACATACACACACACACACACACACATTAGGGGCCTGGTGCATTGAATTCTTGCAAGGGGCTCAGCCCTCACAGCTCCTTGCAGCCTCAGTTGGCCCTCACAGCCCTATCTTCATCTTGAAGGTCATTTGAAGGTCATTTGGCTGTTGGATTTAATTAGCATATTAGCTCTTTATTATATAGGACATAAATGCTTGTAACTGCAACTGTGTTATTATCTTCAAAAACAAAAGAAAATCCTGGTTATTAGCATACAACATTATTTGTTATAACTCTGTTAAATAGTCAGTATGTTATCATATGATGATATTGAGGGAATTACTTTTAAATGTTGGACTTTCTATATTATTGGTTTCTTAAGGATATCTTAATTGATATCTAAATGTTTCACCATATCCCTTTTTCTCACTTGAAGATAGCAACCGAGGTATGTGACCTTGACTGGAACTGAATCCAGGACGCTTCAGTCTGTGGACCAATGCTCTATTCACTGAGCCAAACCAGCTAGTATTTATTGCTTGTATTTTTGAGGTAGCACACTAAGAGATATATTCTTTTATAGCTTATAAAATGTACTAGATATTAAGTTTATATCAGCCCATGTCCCATGAGGGATACAAACAGGAACCTTACAAATCAATTTATATTAGTTAGTCGTTTTCTTCTGTAAACTGCTATTTACCTTGTTTGGTAAGCATAAGCAAAACACCTTTTAAATAATTCAGAAGTATTAATATATCACTGAAGATCTGTATAAATCAATTTATAGATTAACATTCAGCATTCTTATTTCCATGAAGAAGCCATTAATAATAAGCTTATTTAAACCTCAGTTATTATATCATTCGTTCTTCTCACTGTTATGTCTGACCCAAGCTGGAAATGAAAATATTGATTTATTTTTTATCTCTATCCTCAGTCTCTGGACACCCATTTACCACCCCAAATGACAGTGGATTTGAATTCCATAGTTAAAATGTGGCCTCAAGAAAATTCCCAGAGCAGTATCATGTTATAAAAATGAGACACACATGCACACACAAAAAAGGAGAGATCCTATATGAGAACAAGGTAAGAAGAAATCTGAAAACCTTTTTTTTTGTGCTTTCCCAAGTAAAATAAAAAGGAAAAACAGAAAGCAAAAATTATTTAAATATATATATATATATATATATATATATATATATATATATATAACCCTAATATGCAAATAGACCCTCCAGCAGAACAACCAAATAACCAAACAACAGGTTGCTATGATGCGCTGATCTCCAGGGGGCACATATGGAACATGGCAGGCATCAGCAGCTGGCAGCAGAGTGTGGAACATGGTGGGTATCAGCCATGGCAGGATAGTGGAGCAAATGAGCAGGGGTGCCAGACCAAGGCAGGGTGGAGGTCACTGTCAAAAGGGCAACCCTTTGGTGGTTACTAAAAATTCTTTGCTCCTGTGAGCCGCAGTCACGCAAAGCATTCACACTTGCTGTCAGTGGCCAGCGCCAGCCCCAATCTCCCCTAAGGGCTTCTCCATCTCCCCCTGCTCCTGAGGAGCGATCAGGGCCAGCAGTGGCCTCTCACACCCACTGCTGGCACTGGACCCAATTGCTCTGTGTTGTCAGCACATGGGAGCAGAGCTGCCAGTAGACAGGGGACCAACAGCCATGATGGGAGGGGCCAGGCAGGGATTGGCCAAGACCCACCCCTGTGCCCACTGCAGCCTTGTGGCCCACAATTCCTTTCAAGGTGCATGGATTTGTGCACTGGGTCCCTGGTTATTAAACAAAATAGAAAAATGGGAAGAGGTGCATTCTCTAAAATATCAGTTTGGTGTAAAACTTTATGAAGGTGATGATTTGCTGTGACATTCAAGGTTTCTTTACTCCAGTTTGCTAATTTTTAATGAAATAGTGGAGACAGATATAATGACTACCAATGTGGGCTGGGGTGATGGTGGCTGATATTAAAGTGCATAGATGGGGACGAGCTAGTATTTTAGATTGATCATAGTTCAGAGAAAGCAAGAAAACTGGTTCATTCAAAAGATTAACTATAATTTTCTAATGTGCTACTTTCCCAAATAGAGAGCCTTACTCATCTTTGTATCCCATAGAATTTCTTCACATGAACAATTATTAATAAATGATGGTTCAATTGAATGATAAGTTTGTTTTATTAGCAACTCTTGGGAATGATAAGATTTTATAGCTTGGATCCAGTTCCTATTATATTAAGAAATGAATGCTCTAAAAATATGCAGCTTTTTAAAAAAATATGTATTTCTCCATAATATACTTATTTTAAATAATAAAAGTACAATTTTAGTTTCTTTGAATAATATAGCTCTTTGGGATTTTAATATTTTCAAACTTAACACAGCTTTTATTCGGCTGCCTTTGGTAAGGATAAGATTAAGTGGATTTATAACTGAAAATTATACACAAACATATAAGTGCACATGCAGTTTGGACATCTTTAACAAATCTATTCTGAGATTGTTATATTCTAATGCCATATAAGAAAAATCATTTGTTTTACAAGGATGCCTCCAGCAAACTGTAACTTACGCCATCACTCCCAACAGCCTGGTGTAGGAGGCACTTGGACTCACAAACACATAACTAAATGCTTTGTCAAATAATAAAACAACTTGATTCCAGAGGCAGATTTACTCACCAAGATTAAAACATGGAAAATAACAAAAAAGGGGTCTTAAATTCAATTTTAAAATTCACCAAGGGTCACTGCCACCAGAAATATTTATAAGCGAAGGTTTGACTTTCTGCTTTTCTGTATTGCTATCTTTTGCACCAGTTGTGTTATGAAATATGACCACATCAGCTCTAAAGGAGAAGATCATCCCATCCAATCAAGAATAATCAAACAACATGAAAAGTCCTTACTCTGTAGGGTAGACAACAGTCCTCCAACTGTCCGATGGCTAGGTTTCAAGGATTCCTTTGATTAAGGGTAACTTAGTCAAAAAGATGAATTATATCTTTTGGGGGAAAAAATATCAAAAGCTCAATAGCATTATGCTGAAATCACATACAGAAATATATGAATTTGAAAATGAAAAAACAGCAGATTGAAGGATTCATTATTTGGAAGCAAATTACCCTCTTGAAACTAGTAACCTTACCGTGCAAGTGTGTATTAAACTATAAAAAGCAGTGTTTCTTTTGTAAATTCCTGCAGTGTCTTCCAGGAATATGCTGCTAAAATGATTTTGATGGAATATTCAAGGATATGGAAAGTATGGCTTGCAATAGGACTATTTTTTAAAAGAGCATATTATACTGAAAGGACATGTCTCAACTTCTCAATGAGTCCTTAAAAGCTGCCATTTTGACCCTCTCATGTATTCAGTAAATATAATTTGAAAAATTACATGAAATATGACTTCTCATTACTAAAAAGTGTTGGGTCACAAAACAAGAAGATATTGAGAAATTAAATGATTGTCTAGCTATTTTCATTCTTTTTTAATACTAATTAAAGTAGCCAAAAAGAATGTTCATCCTCATTATCAATGAGCAGAAAAAAATTAAGAACAGCACACCAAAAACAAAACACACAAACAAACAAAAGAGAGCATCTACATTAAAATGAGTTATGGGATAGAGGTATGAGAGAGATTGTGTTCTCCTGACATTGCTTTGCCAAGGTATTTTGTAAAAAATAAATGTGTTTTACATAGCCAAAGATTATTTTAGAACAGTTAAAGGTAGATCTGTAAAAGAAAACATCACTTTGAAGAAGAAGATATTTCAGTTTGTGTTTCTTCATATAAGTATCAGAGATGAAACTACCATTTCTATAGCACTGGTTGCTAATTTAGCCCATAGGAATATTAGCTTTGGTTGGTCTAAATGAAAGATCTTATAGTGAATTTTTACATGTCAAATTAAAACATCACACATTTAAAAAATAATTTAATATTTGCAAAATGAACCAAAACCCAAGAAATAACTATTGATATTTGGTTGTACTTAAATGAATAACAAAATTAAAAAAAAAAAAAAGTCTGGGCAACTATTCCAGTATCTTATACCCTATATCCATTGATTTAAGGGAAAATTAATAGACACACTTCAATGTAATAAATGTATAAATCCTGAATTAACCAGATGTTTTTAGTCTTCTATATTTTCTTAAAAGTTAAGTATAGGGCTCAGCAACATGACCCCTTAGACCACAGGAGTTGCTAGTGAAAAATGAACTCACAAGTTCTATTGTGACAAAAGAAAGTCTTTCTGTGTAGAAACCTATGTAGATTGTCATTTGATAAATTCTGTGAGCAAAAGAAGTAAGGCCATAAAGTGTTGGCAATCATGTTTTGATGAATATATGAATTGTTCTTTGGTTCTGAAAGGTTGAGGATGTGGGGATATAGAGTAATAAATTTCTAAAGTAAAGATCATTTCCAAAATGATTCCAACAAGATGACTTAGTCCATTGTTTCATAACTTGTCTGAAAGCAAAAATCTCCTTGCACTCTTATTAAAAAAAATACAGATTCCTGCCCAGCCAGTGTGGCTCAGTGGTTGAGCATCGACCTATGAAACAGGAGCTCATGGTTTGATTTTCGGTCAGGGCACATTTCTAGGTTGTGGGCTCGATTCCCAGTGTGGGGTTTGCAGGAGGCAGCCAATCAATGATTCTTTCTCATCATTGATGTTTCTATCCCTCTTTCCCTCTCCCCTCCTCTCTGAAATTAATAAAAATATATTTTAAAAAACACAGATTCCCAATGATGTCTCCTGCCCTGATTCTCATTCAATAGGGCTAGAATTATACCATACTCTGTGTGTGTGTTTTTTATAAGACTCCAGGTGAGTTTTATAAACAGGGGTTAGGGTTTAGGAAACCCTTTCCTAATCTCTTTAATTGTTTAACCTTGCACTTGACCAACACGCCTGAAAACCAATCTTTTGGTAGAGGTGGCAGAGAGCATAGAGGGGATAAATAGTCCTGTAAAATTGTAATTAATAACTCAAATTTTTAAAATAAGACTTTTGTCAAAGGATCAAACAAAAAAAAAACACAACACATTACTATTTTTGTTTCAGGGACATGACCTATCCAATCATGACATGTTCTAAATGGAAGGTTAGAGGGGTTAAATACTGGTCCACAGTATGACTGCTAGTAAATGTCAGATGTTTTTAAAGCTTGGTCCTAGGTCATATTTTAATCTCATATACTAACCACTAACCACTATGGTAAGTTGTAAATGTCAGACATTGTGATATTAAAGAAGTAGTAAATTCTATCACTTTTGACAGTATGATTATTTGAAATCATAAACAAAGAATTGTGCTACATGTCTTTTTAATTTAAATTCTTTATTGTTTAATCTTACCTAATAAAAGAGAAACATGCAAATTAACCATCACTCTATTAAGCCCACAGTCAATCAGAGTGAGCATGCAAGTCAACCCAACAAAGATAGAGGTTAATTTGCATATGTAGGCACTGAGTGGTGTGAAGCCTGCTATGCGGGGAAGGAGGGTGGCAGAGGGAGCTACTGGAGTGGTGCTCCAGACAGAAGCGAGGATGTGTCTGCTTCCTGGCAGCCGGGGAGAGAGAACTTGCTGGCTCCCCGGTGGCTGGGAGTGAAGCCAGGGGCCTAAATATCATGCAACAACGGGCCTCTACTGTATTACATAAGTCTCCTTTCCCCCCCCATTGACCTCCCCTGGCTGCCCCCATCTCCCAGCACATGCCCTTACTCTTCCCTCCACCCCATCCCATCTGTGTCCATTGGTTATGCTCATATGCATGCATACAAGTCTTTTGGTTGATCTTTTACCTCCTTATCCCCCACCCCCAACCTTTCCTCATAGGTTGGACAGTCTATTTGATGCTTCTATGACTCTGGTTCTATTTTTGTTCATCAGATTATGTTGTTCATTATATTCCACAAATGAGTGAGACCATGTGATATTTATCTTTCTCTGACTGGCTTATTTCACTTAGCATAATGCTCTCCATACAGAAGGCTAAGAGACAAATGTAAACATGCTCAAAATCACTAATCATCCAAGAGATGCAAATCAAAAGAACAATGAGGTACCATCTCACACCTGTCAGAATGGCTATCATCAACAATGACAAATGCTGGAGAGGATGTGGAGAAAAAGGAACCCTCTTACACTGCTGGTGAGAATGCAGACTGATACAGCCACTATGGAAAACAGTGTTTCCTCAAAAAATTAAAAATGGAACTCCCATTTGACCCAGTAATGCCACTTCTAGGAATATATCCCCCCAAAAAACAGAAACACCAATCAGAAAGGGTATTTACACCCATATGTTCATAGAGGCACAATTTACCATTGATAAGATTTGGAAACAGCCTGATGAGTGCATTAGAAAACTATGGTATGTCTACACAATGGAATACTACACTGCTGTAAAAAGGAAGGAATTCTTACCATTTGCAACAGCAGGGATGAAACTGAAGAACATTATGCTAAGAGATATATCAATCTTCATGTTCCATCTGCAGTAGTTGTTATCTGTTTCTTACAAACATAACTAATACTCATTCCACTGGAGACCATGACTTCTTTTTACTCGATACCAGAACAATTCAGGAGCTCAGTTTACAGCTGTGAGAAAGGAAATTGCTCCCCCAAAATCAACTTACAAAACAAAGAAACAATTACCAATTAAACAACAACTACAACAAAAAAATGACTCTCCTATTACTTATCCATTCTAGAGTAAAACACAATATCCCTTGTCTGCTTCACTATTGGGTTACTTCATCACTAACCAACTCATACTGTGTTAGACTCCAAGGGCAGACAGCTGAAAGAGGATGGTACAACATATCTATAGTGAGTGTCCTTACCTGGTTCCCCTCAGATTCAAACACCTAATTCTAAGCCCCCACGTGCCAAAAGCACACTCTGTTACATCTTCCTTAACATAAAGTTAAGCAATACTCCCCTTTGAAAAAGTGAATCTGAGAATAGCAAGTAGAAGGTGACCATCTACATCTCCTGTGAGTGGTAAGCTAAACCGTGGGTTCTTGGAATACTGCCATGACGACAGGTGGTCCTCTGCTATTCAGGGCTCATATTTCTAAGTGCTGAGGAAGCTTAGTGATAGATGACAAAACATACATGGCTACATATTTAAAGAATTAGTGTAAGTCAAGTATCCATCAATTCTGTTTTCCAGCATTTGTTCTCTGGAGTTAGAAACTGAGTTTTCAGATGGTCCGGTCTATCAAGGCATGTCATGTTAGGCCTCAAAGTTTTGTATGGAATTTTGTAAAAAGCCTGTTCCTCATTTCCTTAGGGAAGTGAAGGCTCTTCTTACAAATATGAGCCATCAAGCCTGGTGATTTATACCAGTTTTCTTAAGCTACTTATTAGCTTATTAGCTACTTATTAGCAAATGTTAAGCATTTTCTGTAACAGTTACTTTTCTTGTTATAAAAGTGAATCAAGGTTATGCAAGTTCCACAAATGCCCACTTTGCACAAGCCAGAAATCGCTATCATCCTATCAATCACTATCAAGTCATGCTGCTTTATTAGCTTCCACATCTAATCAATCCTAAATTCCACTGCTTGAACTTCCTAACAATTTCTCAAACCCATCCTTTTCTCTCCATCACCACTGACATGGCCATTGTTCAGGCTCTACCACCATCTCCAGTCCAATTAATTACCATTGTCTCCTGGGTCTAGCTCTTTCCATCTATTCTGCATCCGACTGCCATGGTGTTACTTCTAAGAGCCAGGTCTAATAATGTCCTTCCCTAATTAGAGTCATTTAAGACACCTACCCGTGTTTCCATGAAAATAAGACATCCTCCGAAATTAAGACCTAGTGAATGGAAAGATAAGACATCCCCTGAAAATAAGACTTAGCACAACTTTGGGAGAAAAAATTAATATAAGACACTTCTTATTTTCTGGGAAACAAGGTAACAGACTAAAAAGTATAAATCCTTAAAAATCTGGTCTGGCATTTGCATATCCTTCCAGTCTGACCTCTCATCACTCACATCACTCTGCCATCCCATGGGTTAGCAAAATGCTTCCCACTTAGTAGACAATCGGTATTTGTTAGACCAGTAATTGAATTGTTTAAAGACACTGATGCAGAGAAAAGTTAAGTGACTTGCTCACTATTGATACAAGCTGCGTGGCTGCCAAATATTGTTTTACAACTTTCTACATCCATCAATTAATAAAAGAGGTACGCAATTGGATTGCTCTTCACATGCATCCATTAGCTCACATTTTAAAGAGACGAGTGTTGGTCCTGAGTAAAATTTCTTCCTCCGTCAATAAGACGGATGATAAAAATTGGATAAAAGTATGGTCAGTCTCTGAATCAAGTTCAGAAGTTGCTCCAGTGTTCACATTCTCTATTCAATACCTTCCCCAATTTGGCACTTCACTCTATAGGCACATCTCTTCAAATATATGCTGTGAGCTGCTTTGAATATGCTTCCCCTATGGGCTATTTCAGGGAAATTGCCAAATTTCAAGTGAGGTGCTGGAGGAATGTGTGGACTCCAAGCAACTGTGTGCCACTTTGCCGTGATCCCTTATGTCTTTACAATTTGCAATTCTATAAATCACAATATAAACATAATTTTAAAATAATTTTATTCATATGTTCTAATTCTCATAGAAAATTTCACTGAGCTTAATGCATTTAATAAATCAAAAAGCAGAATGTGATATAAATGGGCATAAAAGGCTTTCCCTGGATAAAAATTAAGTTCACAAATGAGCCAGGAGACTTGACCATTGGGAAAGCAACCAGAATGTCTGTAGGGGGAAGAAAAGGCAATACACAAACAATTGCATATGGTTCATTGTTAAAATGACTCCTGTCTATTTCCTCTGACATACTGATACTACTAATTGGCCTATTATGTTTATGTTTCATTAACTCTAAATCTTAGAACTTTTTAATGTTACCCTTTGACAAGGATCATCATAGAGTGATAATATTTCAGGCTCAGTAACTTCAAAATAGTGAATTATGGTTCTTTCTGCATGAGCATTTTAAAGCTCCAATTGCTTTTGCCCTATTCTTGCCAGCATTCCCAATATTTCAGGCATGTACAGTAAATTAAATATGATTCCTGTCCTTGGTATTCAGTGCCAATATGTGTAGGAAATTAACCTTTGTGCTCTTCTCTCAATCTTCTCTTCATTCTTGAAATCTATAATTCTGGTTTTGTAAAAGTCAAAGATATGGCCAACTATGTCAATAAATGTTGTGAGAATAATTAAGACTATCACTTTCAATTAATAATTTTATTTTAAAAACATATACTATACATCACCTTATGATAAAAAAAAAAGTCTATGGACAAAAGAATAATTTTCTCCAAAAATAGGAAAGATTCAACCAATTTTTCTTTGTCACATCATTAAATTGTATTGCCATATTGATAAATTACTGGGTGGACAATAATGCTAAGTGGAGAAAAAGAAAATATGAAGATTTTCATTTCTCTGATACACTTTTAAAGTTAAGATTTTGCTATTTTGGTCATATTTAGGATTACAAACTCCAGAACTTGTTTAAATACAAACTAGTTCTCAGAAAGATACCTAATTTCTACTAACCTTCAACTACCAAATCTGGAAATTAAAAGTATTGGACTGAATCATTTAATCACTGTTTCCTAAACTTGCCTCTATTTTCAGCACTCTGAAATTTCATTATTCGTCTTATACATTATAATTTCTAAATTCCACTGTGCTAATTTTCATGCATGTCGGAAGTGTCCAATTTATTTTATTTATGGCTCAATGTTAGAAGGAATATTTTCTTTACATGAACATTGAGGGAACATAATATTTTCTTGTTACTCAGGAGGAAAAAGCAAACCCCAGGCAGGTGAGATACATTATAAAACTTCTTACAATTATTGTCACTTATTTACCATAATCACATTGTGAAAATGGAGGGCCTGAATATTTTATTTCTGATTTGTTAAACAGCTTTTCTAGAATAAAGATTTTTTTTCATTGGTCTTTCAATACAATAAAAAATGTAAAAGATTTATAATGGCTATATCTTTATGTACTATTTATTACTAAACGACTCAATGATTTAAAAATATGATCTAAGTGATCTTCATGTCTGAAGTAGAAATTGGTTTTTCCTATATATGAATACGATGGAGCCAAAGCACCAAGAAAGTTCCCTGATTCTCTGCTTAAGAACAGAAATGGACTCCAACTGCTTTCAACTGCATAGTGAAGAAAATATTGTGTAGTAGGAACTATCTAAGGATACCTGCCTAACCCATATCTTTTTCCTTGAGAAGGTCCTCCAGTGTCACTTAGCAGCCATTTTTGTACTTTGTTCTTGCCTTTGGCTGATTGGACCAAGAATGAAAGCTCTTCTTTAACATTGTCAATCCATTGGCTAAGTTTTCACAATCAATATTCTCAAGACCAGGTCAAGAGACACTGATCATTTGGTCAGTGGCACTCATGCTAGAAGGCCATGCAACGTAAAAATGGGTGCCAGCCTGGCTGGTGTAGCTCAGTGGTTAAGCATTGACCTATGAACCAGGTAGTCATGGTTCCATTCCTGGTCAGGGGATATACCTGGGTTGTGGGCTCGATCCTGGGTGTGGGATGTGCAAGAGGCAGCTCATCAATGATTCTCTCCTATCATTAATGTTTCTATCTTTCTCTCCCTCTTCCTTTTTCTTTGAAATCAATTATATATATATATATATATATATATATATATATATATATATATTAAACAAATGAGTACCAGGTGCATTCCAATATATATATACTATATATGTATATATATGTTTTATATATATATATATATATATATATATTAAACAAATGAGTACCAGGTGCATTCCAATATATATATACTATATATGTATATATATGTTTTATATATATATATATATATATATATATATATATATATATATATATATTAAACAAATGAGTACCAGGTGCATTCCAAAATATCAAGAGATAAAGAAGAGAGGAAGGGAGACAGGAAAGGAGAGACAAAGAGAGCTATATTACTACTCTTAGGTTATGATAAGAAAATCTACATCCCCCAATAAATTCTTAACATTTTAAATCTGAGTTGATTTTTAGTCAATGTGACAAATCCTTCCCTAAAGCCCACTGACTTTAATTCGTCCCATGATTCTCTTCCTAAATGCTCTTTTACTGGGCCAATGTGTTATCTAGTTATTCCTAGAAACATTTTCAAAAGCAGATAAGGCAATTAATAGGTATAAGATAGTTATCTAATAACATAAATGTTAGCTCTGATCAATTATACTTAATAAAATATGACCTTTCTTTCTAAAAATATTACTGTCCTTCTCAGTCAAATTTAAGAAATAAAGTGTCTAGAGAGTGACTCCATAAAGATCCTTGATTTTCCCTGGCACTACTAACTGTTACAAGAGAGTATTTATTATGAAAAAGTGATGGCAATTAAACCTGATCCATAAGAGTTTTTGTTATTTATAATTACTTCCTAAGCCCAGAAAAGCACAAAACTACTCTAAAACACTTTTTATTTTATACATTTTAGTAAATTAGCATGGGAAATGGTTTAGCATGAAAACTTTTTGAAAAAGTACGAGCATTTTACCACTGACTTCAACAATTGATTCCCTATTCTAAGTTCTTTTTCTGTGTATATCCCTCTGGTTATATGGATACACATGGGTATATAACATCAACTAGAAAAGCAGAACCATTATGAATGACACAGACAAGAATTTTATAGTGGGGGTTTGGCCTTACACAAATGTGGGAGCTGCTGATACAATGTCTGCAAGACCGTATCTGATCTGGTGCTAGGACTGAAGATGGCAGGAATGAAAGGAAGATGGTCCTGAACTGGAGAGAGCAAGGATATACTGGAACCAAAGCTGGTCGCTCAGCGACGATGATGTGGGTGTCCTGCAAGAGGAGCTGGCTCCGGAGTTAGAGCGGATGAAGATCTGGCAGGAGCTGCAGGCCACCACAGCCCCGCACCCACAGGTGAGCCAGCGAAGAGCAGCAACATGCAGCAATTGCCAGCAGAGCATGGAGCCCTGAACTACCTTCCTAGCAGAAAAGAACAAAGCTTTGTGGGTTGTATGGCTCATTTTTATGTAAGATAAATCTACTTGTCTCCTACTGTTGGAGCTGTTTCCTCCAACACAGTTTCTTAATGTTTGAAAAGTCATGAACCCACATGAGAATGTGTGATATGCACTTTCCTTAAAAAAAAAAAAAAAAGAAAGAAAGAAATATGCATTGATATACAATATCCCTGCCTTTCTTTCACTTCCACCTACCAAATCTTATGTAGAATGTCTACTGCCTCTCATTAATCTGGAAGTAGTTAGGCAAGGGTTTCCAGGAGTTATTTCCAATGTACTAGCTAAATTAACAGAATGCAAATCTTGCTGGCATCCTCTTATCAATGAATTACAAAGCCCAAATTTTAACTTCCTATTTTTTCAAGCAATTTTTATCATTGAAACAAGAAAAATTATAACATGGCCATGTTTCAAGTTTTCATTTTTATTACCAGGAACCTATGCTAATAGGTAAATAATTAATATTAATAGTTCATGTTAATTATATCTGAATTGAATTGCATTTAATTTAGTTAGGTACTTTGCAACCCAGAACCTGGTACTTAATATGATTCCTTCATTCTATTCATGTCAATGTCCCTTGATCATCAGGTTGAGCACATATTTATTTCTCATTTCCTTTCACTTCCCAGCTCTTTCTGGAGTAATTGCCAATGATGTACAACTCATCCTTAGTTCCCATGGCTCTTTAAATTATTCAAATTGTAAAGAGAGGGTGTCTGATGACAAATAGCTTGAACTTCTAACATATCCATCCAAATAAAAACTGAGTTACTGGAGTTGTTGTATTGACTTATTTGAAGACATAAACAGCACTTAATTTGCTTTACACTTTGGCTACTTGCAAAGCATTGTGGGTTGTATGGGTTCATTTTTATTTAAGATAAATTGATTTATCTTTTACTGTTGGAGCTCTGTCTCCTCCAACACACTTTCTTAAAGTTTGAAAAGTCATGAACCCACATGAGAATGTATGATATACACTTTCATCTTAAAAAAATGCAAATAAATATGCATGATATATAATTTTAGAGGAGTCAGGTACCCTCAAGACCCACCAATAGATCCTTGGGAATACTCTTAGACCCCAAATTAAGACATCCTACTCTTGTTTAATGACAAAGGTTATGAAGAATACTTGAAATCTATAGGATATTAAGTGTATCATATTACATTGAAATCCCCTTGAGGTGGAGATGCTTATGTCACATTTTTTTAAAGACCATATGGATATCTACAATAGGGAGTCTCTGTCATTTTGAAACTGTTTGGGGGGTTTAAAAGCTACATCTCTCCATCCAAGCTGTTTCTTTTACATTTTTATTACTGTTCAACCACCCATTACTGTTAGAACCACTGGTGTTCTAACAAAGTGCTTTATACTTAACCTGTGCATTTCAATATATTTTACATCATCAGATACTAAAGAGATTCAGGGTGGGCAAAAGAAAGTATGTGAAATGGAAAGTCTACTCTTATGTTATTTATTTATTTATTTATTTATTTATTTATTTATGTATTTCACTATTCCTTATGAAAATATTCTCAAGTTTTCTATTCATAGTTTTCCATTTCACTCTTAAACTTTACAGTTCTTTTCATTCCCATGTGGTTCTAATATCAAGGTTTGTAGACAATCTTCACAAAAAGGAAGATACTTTAGTTTAGTAATTAAGCCCAATTGCATTTAGAAAGTAGGTCCCCAGAATTTTTAAAATGTCCAGTTTTGCATGGAGAATGTTTTCCAGCCTACACATATCTGTATAGAGTGTACCTCATCTAAATCACAACGTGAGGTTCTGATTTGTAATTTGTTCTGGCATGAAATTATGAGTGTAACATCTGTTTTGCACATGTTTCACCTTTTTACTCCTTTTGCTCACTACTATAATTTTTACCCCAAGGTTTCCAACTGCAAATGTTTTAAACTTTCAATTCTTATCCTTAAAGATAAGGGATTTCTTTTTTAACTCAGTAAAAATGTTATAGTATTAAGGTGAGGAAATCTATGGATTAGAAAACAGGAAGGATTTACTTATTTATTTATTTTTTTGTCTAAAACCGAGTTCTCTTTGCTGTGGTGGCGAGGGACCATATGCAGAATTACTCCAGTATTACTCTGCCCTCCTGACAGCTGTGCTCTTGCTGCACATGTGGCATTTGTACAGATCAAGGGATGTGGGCACCAGGCCCTCCTGTGTGGTACGGCTCTGGGGATCAGCCAGAACTCTGCCTGTCTTGTTCAACTCCATCCAGGTGACACCCAGACGAGTAAGAAAGAGGGGGAAATGATTGAGAGGCTGATATGGATATGAATGCATCTGGAAGGTAAAGCCCTCACAATAAAGTACTGTGGGTGGAGACAAAATATGTAGCACATGCTAAATAACTGACTAAGATTTTTTCACATACTTGCCCATTTCAAATGTCTAGCTAGTAAACAGGTTTTTTAATCCTTTGTCTCAGATAATCTTGAAATCTTTTCCTTCACTCCCTGAGGAGATTCAGCTGGGTGATTGGAAGTGGAGGAAAGGAAAGGGTGTTTCTGGGAAGAGAGATTCCTGGGGTAGGACACTAGATACAAAGAAGAAGTGTGTGTGTGTGTGTGTGTGTGTGTGTGTGTGTGTGTGTGTGTGTTGGGGGGCAGTAGGTGCGGGGGAAGGGGGAATAGAAGGGAGAGGAAGGAGAGGTGGATGGGATCCTTGCAAAATCAGAAGTCACATACATATATATGATACCACTATGTGAAAACAGGAACCATCAATCATCAGAGACCAGAAATAAACAAACATGTAAAAAAGTTCAAGGGTGTTATGTTGAAAGGGCTGCTCTTCTATGAGTCTGCATTATTGAGATTTCTAGAAGCCTTACTTTTTTTTTTTAATTAAAAGCATACTCACACCCTGGCCAGTGTTTCTCAATGATTAAGGTGTCGGCCCATACACCCAAGGGTCCAGGGTTTGATTCCAGGTCAGGGGCAAGTACCTGGGTTTCAGGTTTGGTGCATGCAGGAGCAGGGTCTCTCTCACATCCATGTCTGTCTGTCTGTCTGTCTGTCTGTCTGTCTGTCTCTCTCTCTCTCTCTCTCTCTCTCTCTCTCAAAAATCAATGGAAAAATATCCTCAGGTCAAGATTAGCAAAAAACACACATATTCACAAAACAAAGAAGTTAACCTCTGTTTTTCAAAATGAAGGTGAATAGAAGGCCAGTTAGAGCCTCAAGCTATCTTTCCCCTAATTACCATATGAATTCATCTCAGCACCATCATAGGGTAACTTTAAGTAGGTACGCACAAGCTAAACCATTCCTTAAAGTGCAATCCTCTATGTCAGTGTTTCCCAAACTTTTGACGTATGTGTACCCCTTCTATAATTTTCGTAACGCTGAGTACCCCTCGTCAAAAAAAAAAAAAAAAAAAAAAATGGATGTGTAAGGCGCAGCTAAGCACGGTGCAGTGCATACCCCCACCAAACTCTTCCCATACCCCCAGGGGTAGGCGTACCACACTTTGGGAAACACTGCTATGTAAACTAATGCTAAACACAATAAAAGAAACCAAACTTGTGTTAAAATAAAAGGTGAAAATTAATAAGAATTCTCAGAATAACTTTTTAACATATTCAATATTGTGCATTTGTGCAAATTTATCAAATTTTTCATTTCTCTCTACAGCTATAATTGAAAAGATCTAATTTGGGAGATGTCAATTTTGCAATTGTCCTATTCTTTGAAAAATTCTATCAACTGAAAACATTAATTGACTGATGCTGGGCGAGGAAATCACTAATGAAAACAACCGGAAATCCATTCTAAAGCAATACCGTAATTTGGTTGAACTACATTCCTTGCTAAGATACTTTCAAAATGAACCTATAGAAGAGAGGGGTAGGTTGTTTTGAGAGTATTTCTTTTACAAAACTATATCTACAGAAAAGGTTAGGAACATAAAGGTTCCTAAATCTGCCTAATTGTATCTTCACATACAGGCATTTTAATGAAGAAAGCACAGTAATTGCTACTCTGGAGTAGTAAAGTATACAAACCTATTTATTTTTGTTTGAAACACACACAGCTGTCCCTTTGAGAGCCTTCAGGAAGAGAAGTTATATGACTCACCACACAGGAAGTTCCCAGCATTTATGGCTTACACACAATTCCTTCCCCTCACCCCCCACCCCCATCCCCATGTTCTTTACACTTAGTAGTGAATGGTTAAATTTGAAAATGCTGTCTTATTACTGAAAAATTACACTACATTCTGTCATCTAAAGACTTCTTTTATATTCAGCAAATTTCTGAAACCCAGAGTGTAAATATGGGTGTAAAAATACTCCATTAGCCAAGTACCTTGTAAGTAACTTTAAAAAAAATTAAACTTTCAAAGACACTGAAGTTATGCTTGTTTGGACCTACTTATTCTTCATCAGCATTTTACTTTTAATTGATTCAGAATTATGCCTCGGACAGTTAATAAGATACATGAGAGTATAACTATAAAAAATGAAACTGACTTTCTCTTCCATAAATGGAAATTTGGCATTCTATTCATTATCTTGCATGGCTAGTAATATTTTCACTGGATAATTTTGGGTGGTGGGCAAGGATATGAAGCAAAGGACAGATAGCACTTGGGGAGAGGAGAATTGTGTCCATCCCTTGCTATTCCTGCAGTTCATTTACTCACTCTGAGCCTCAGTCTTCTCACCTATAGGTTGGAGATTATATTGATTACCTTACATTTGTTGTGAAGATTGAATAATATTATTTCTGGAAAGCACACAGTCCAATATCTCAGACATGAGCCCTTCATGACATTGAGTTATCATGATCATTGCTACGAATTCTGATCACAATTATGGCACATATCTGTGCAACTCCCTCAAATCCCATTGGGTTTTCCTGAATATGGTGCTTTCAATTCCCAAGTCATACCTGCGGCACCTCATCATCAGAGGGCACCCTTAGGCTGCCAAAGCTTACTTTTCCTTCTGGACAGAGAACAAAAAGTACCGGACTTATCTCCTCCATGTGTAGCCCAAGGCCACTGACCTTGGGTGGGTATAAATACCCTAGTGTCTAAGACCCAAGCAATCTGAGGTGTGGACCACATGCCTCCGGAGCTTCTTCCTGGGATTGAGACAAAGTCCACCTCCCTGGAACCACTGGAGCTTTACCTGCTATTGTATCCTCGTTTGGACTCCTCACCTTCCCAGTCCCACTGTCTGCTCCTCTTCTGTTTTTTCTTGAGGGCATTTCTTAGGAAAGCAGTTTTCTACAAATCCTCATCTGAGGTCCTGCTTCTAGGGAACCCCAATCTAAGGTAGTGATGAAGAGGGAGGTAGAGGAGAAGAGGAAGAAGGTGGATGTGATTGTTAATTTCATGTGTCAACTTGACTGGGCCAGCAGTGCCCAGACGGTTGGTTAAACATTATTCGTGTGTGTTTGTTTGTAAGGGAATGAGATACATTTGAATCAGTAGACTGAGTTAAGTAGACTGCCCACTTCAGTGTGGGTGGGCCTCATCTGATTTGTTGCAGGCCTGAATAGAACTAAAGGCCGAGAAAAGAGGAATTCATTCTCTGCTTTGTGGTCAAGCTGGGATATCAGTCTTCTCCTGCCTTTATAATTGAATTGGAATTTCTACCATCAGTTCTTCAAATTCTCAGTTCTTTGGACTGAAGAGCATGGGACTTCTCAGCCTCCATAACTGCATGAGCCAATTCTTTATTTTATATGCATGCACACACTCACACAAACACATATCTTCCCTATTAGTTCTGTTTCTCTGGAGATCCCTGACTAATACAGAGGAAGATTCAGAAGTAAATAAGTTCATAACATTCTTCACTTCCCCTGAATTAGATTAAAAATGGGGAGTGGGGACAAGAAGCTTGACTACAGAGAGTGTTTTTAGTTTTTATAATAGCTGATGAAGCCAGGACCAGCCCTCCTCTATCCTTCCCCAGGGAATGTGTGTGTGTGTGGGGGGGGGGGGGGGGGGGGCCAGAAAGGGGGAGGGCAAAAAATATATGAATCAGAAGATACATTCCCTCCCTGATGGTTCCCATGTATACAATACTGTCCATTTTGCAACATTTCTCTGTATTAGTTTAGAATTCTGCTCCTATGAGCTTGCTTAAGGTTGGCTACTTAAGAGTTTGCCTGTGATTCCCCAATGGTCATTGAATATTTGATGCATAAAGTAGTGGCAGAATAAATAAAAAAAAAATAAACTTCTTAGAATCATTGCATCAATGCCATATTTTGAGCATTATATTTTATAACATGTTTCTTAAAGAGAGATTACAAAGCATGATGAGAAGAATGAAATGTCCTGATATCTATAAAATATAATGACTTGGAAAAATTAAGAAATATATATACATTGATGAAACAAATATGGCAAAATGGTAGAAATTATTAAACCCAGATGACGTATGGATGGCCACTGCACCATTTTTCTACTTTTCTGTGTATTTGAATATTTTAATAAAACTATTTAAAAGGGGGGCTATATGAAACACTACACAGAAGAGAAAACTGAGGCCCAGAGAAGCCAAAGGATTTCCCTAGTCACAGCACAAGCTTCTCCTCATTCTCTGTGACTACTTCTCCCAATGAAAGGAGCCAGAATTCTCACTTAGAAGGATTTCCTGAAGTAAAGTCAGGTTTGCATTAGACTCCACACTTGGCTGTCTCTCCTTCTGAACCCAACAGAAATGCACAGAGATTTCACCAAACTGCGCAAGAGTGTAACTGCTCCCATCTTCCACTCCTGAGAACAACGCAGGCAGTAGAGGTGGCCAGGTTACATCTCTCCTGCCCACGAGCAAGTCTGGGAATAGACATAGAGCACTTCACTGGATCTGCTTAGCTAAGCTCCAAGATGGCACTTCTCGGTTACATGCTAATCCTGGTGGTTGGGGGGGGGGGGGGGGGGTTGTTTGTTTGTTGTTGGTTGTTTTTTTTTGTGGTTAGCAGTATTCTTTAATGTACACATGGGGTGTTATTCAAAGAAAGCAGATTGCTTGGGGGAAATCTGGAGGATGCTCTCTGCTATATGAGGAATTTTTGCAACCATAAGAAAATGGATAAAGGAAGCAGAAAGAAAAGATGAGTTTGCCCAACCTCAGCTGCAATGTCTACAGCAATGTGATTTTGTTTTTAAAGAAACCTTCTTAGCAGTTGGTGAGTTCACAGACATATACTGAGTTGTTTTCTCTGTCCACATCCATCCCAGTGCAAGGCTATCACAGGGCAGATAATGACAGAAAGAAAGATGCCAAGAGCAAAAAAGGTACAGGCAGAGGACAAACAGCTTCCCAGAGCCAAAACTCCCAGTGGAGCACAAGCTTCAGAGCACCAGGGGATGCACCGATACCACCCCACTGGGGAGAGGAGCCTGTCATATCCTTAGAGATGCTCAATTTTGTTATTCTCAACTTTTTATATAATCTGGCTGTCTTGGGACTGCTCTAGAGAGGCTGGCTCTATGCCTGCTTGCTTACCAGGTCAAATAACCAACACCCAACGCTCCACCAAATTCCCAAGCATTTATTGGGAGATCCATGGGATCAAAAGTCCCCGGCATGTCAGCTCTGCAGGACAGACGTCTGGGGGCCAGGGAACTCTCCCTGCACCTAGCTTCTGGTCATCAGCGGTGAGCAAAAGACACCCATCGTCCCTATGGAGCTGAAAGTTCAGTGATCAGAGAGGCATTAGACACCAAATTAAAAAGAAGTTTTAAATATTTTAAATTCACAGAGGTTTGCAAAAGGGAAAGGGGACCTCAGTCATGTAAACAGGGAAATCTGTCTATTCATCTATCTGATTGCGTGCACGCGTGCGCACACACACACACACACACACACACACACACACACACACATTTTACTATAAATACCCTGAGAACCTCGCTATCAGCCATAGCATCTTTGGTTGCAAAGGACAGTTGTCTTAATTAATATGCTTTAGAGTAAGACTAGATGTCAGGATAAGGAAGGCAAGATCTCAGACAACCAGCCAGGTCTCCTGGGAACTCAGGAGTCTGGGAAGCTGAGCCTCCAGAGCCCCTAAAAACTATGGGAACCAGTAGTACCTCAGCTTTCCAGGGTGGCTCTTGCTACTCTTAACTTTTTGCATCCCAGCAGAAAGGCTGCACAGATATCAATTATAATACTGAACACCTTCTATGTATTAGACATTGTTATAAGTGCTTTACATTTATTTGTACATGAGAGGAGGTCACTACAGCATAGAAATTTAAGTGACCTACAAGGTCACAAAGTGAAGATTTGAACATGGAGTCTCACTACAGAATCCTCACTTTTAGACATTTATGTTCTATTAATTATTTAACTTTATTCTGTTGTGTTTTTTTTTTCATTACCACCTAATCCTCCACTCTGCATATCACAAACACTCTTATTTGTCTTCACAACCCGGCCACAGACTTTGCTCTGTGTCTTTATGCTCCTGTTCCAACTAACAACTTACTTGAAATCACTGTACCTCAAGTAAAAATTTTGAGAAAGAGAAAATCTAATTGTCTCTATCAAGAGTTCTTAAAGTAAATCACCTCCTCTTTCTATAATTTGGCTGCCAGCAGGTCAGATGCCTGTGTTGGTTACCTATTTCTGTGTAACAAGTTACACCAAAAATGAAGTGACATAACTAGCTATTTCTTATGCTTAGGAAGTCTGTGGGTTAAGAATTAGAACAAGGCAGGCTAGGGACCATTTGCCTCTGCCTCACTATGTTGGGGCCTCTTTAATACTGAAGTCTGGGGGTTACAACACCTGAAGACTCACTCACAGGTCCGAAAGGACACAGACAGTCAGGGACTGGAACAACTGGGTCTCCTTGGACATCTCTTTGTGTATATATCATCCCAAATGATCTCTGCAGGATGGTGGCCGCAAGGTAGCTAAACTCCATATATATCTCAGAGCTTCCAAAGTATGTATACTAAGAGAAAGAGCTAGGAACTCAGGGTGTGATTTTTTATAACCAAGCCCTGGAACTCAGAAGGCACTTCTTTTTTAGTCTCAGGCTCACCCAGACTCAGGGGAAGGCACTCTGCACCAAAAGTAGGAAAGGGGTAGCGACACTGACAGAGTGACATAGGAAGCTGCTCATGGAAACACTCATCTATTTGACCATTTCTTCTGTGGTTCTCCCTGGCCTCAAAGTTACAATCTGCATCTCCTTTAGGAACGATGCCATGATCACCTGGCCCAAATGCTAGAACTATGATTATTCCACCAGAAAATTAAATTGTCTGCTCTAAAAACTGTACTACTGTCCAAATTTAGCTTTCAGTCTCCTTCCAATGTGGAGCCTTCAGACCATGAAGCAAAGGGACTATTTATTTTCAATGTGATATGGGTTTATTTTGAGGGAGAAATTAGTACATTATTGCACATGGAGAGTATATATGATTCTGGGTGCTACTCTCCACCCCAACCCCTGGACTACGTAGTAACCTTCCCAATCTTCTGGACAAGAATCAGAAAAGATAGCTCCTTCAGTTTGGGGCTGAGCAAAGAAGATGCTGTCCTGAGAGAAATGGGACTCTATTCACCCCTCTCTTGAAATTATTAATTTGCATGTGCTTTACAAATATGATTGCAACATTTCTTTTATTGTTATAGTTCAATTGTAAATTCTCCCATAATAAATTATGGTTACGTTCCCTAATCTTCAGTATGGCAAGTACTTTGTATGATAATTCTTTTAGAGAATAAACAGTTATCAAGAGAGTACCTTTCCCTGAACACTAGGATCAAACTGATTTTGAGGAGTTCTAAAATAACAATCAACTTTTCCCTCGCGGAGTTATTATTTGCTCTTAGATTTACAGAAGGCCTTAGGTGATTTGCTTCATTGTTTGTTTTAAGCAAATCATTTTCTCAAAGAGATTATACTGTGATGCTGTTGGTTTTTTTTTCTTTCTTTCTTTCTTTTTCTTTTTTTTAGAAGATAGAACCCTATTTGAATTATAAGGTCCTGCATTTTCCTCCATATTAAATTTGAAAACTAAAATCATTGACTTCTGTTAGGTAAAATGTGATCAGAAGCTTCTCTCTCAGGGCATTCTTCCCATGTGATCAGTAACGCCCTATGCATAGAATTATGCATATTTGCAGCAAAGCCCTTCTCTTTTCTCTCCAACACCTCAAGCATGCTCTTCAATGATCCCAAAAGACAGTTGTTTTTTTTTTTTATAAGATCTATCAAATTGATAAACTCCTAGCCAGACTGTCAGGAACTAGAGAAGACACATTACCAGCTGCAGGTATAAGAGAAAGAGCACCTCAATAGATTCCAAATTACTAATGAGATTATTTGGATAATGAAAAATTTATTCCAATAAATTTTAGTAAATAAAATGGATAAATCCCATCTTGTGGGGGACCTGCAGGAGGCAGTCAATCAGGGATTCGCTCTCATTGTTGATGTTTCTATCTCTCATTCCTCTCTCTTCCTCTCTGAAATCAATAAAAATATGTACAAAATAAAATATGTACAAGATAAATTCCTTTGATGATACAATAAAAAATCACCAAAAAATAAATATTAACAGTGTATGATTATCTAACTGCTGTGTTATACACATGAAAAGAAAATCTCCCCTACAAAAAAAACAACAACAAAAAAAAAAACTGCAGGCTTAGATGGCTTCATTAATGATTTTTACCAAAAACATAAAAGAGATTATATTAAATCTATAAAAAAATTTTTCAGAAAATTAAAATTAATTCTACATTAAATTACTCTTACATCAAAACCACAGGTCTTTCATAAATATAGACACAATCATCTGCAACAATAATCAATCTAACCCAACAATATATAAAAGGGATAATACATATCATGACCAAGTGAAGCATTATATCTAAAAAAGGCAAAACTAATTCAAAACAACGATGAAATTCACCACATCTATAGACTAAAGAGAAAATAGATGCAGAAAAAGTCTGTGACAAGATTTGTCATCTGTTCATGACAAAAACTCTCTGCAAATAATAGAAGTTTAAACTTCATCAATCTGATAAAGAATATCTATAAAGATTATATTACCAACACTCTACATAATAGGGAGAAACTAAATGTTTTTCCTCTAAGATACAGAACAAAGCAAAGACATGCCCTCTCACAACTTCTATTCAAAATTACACTGAAGGTTTTAGCCAGTGCAACAAGGAACGAAAAGTAAGAAAAGGCCCCCAGAATTGAAAGAAAAAATAAAACTACCTTTTTTTACATATAACATAATTGATACATAGATAATCTCAAAGAAACTATGACAAAACTACTTAAATTATTAAGTAGATTTGGCAAAGTTTCAGGATATAGACCACATGTTCAAAATCAATCATAAGGTTATATATGAACAATTGAAAATTGAAATAAAATATAATTTATAATAATTCCAAAAATATGAAGTACTTTAATAAAAATCTTACAAAATATGTGCAAAATCTATCGAAAACTATAAAACACTAATGAAAGAAATAAAAAGAGACATAAATAAATGGAGAGATATACCATTTTAACATCCTAGTAAATTCAATACTGTTAAGATGTCAATTCGCTCAAAACTCATCTATAAAGATTCACAAACATATGTAAAATAGACAACATAGTATTAAATAACCAATGGGTCAAAGAATAAATCACAAGAAAAATTAGAAAATACTTTAAGATGAATATATGAAGATATAATATATAAAAACTTATGGTATAAAATAAAGAAGTGCTTAGAGGGAAATTTATACTGTAAACACCTACATCAAAAAAGAAGGAAGATCTCAAGTCAATAATGTAATCTTCCATGTTAAAACCCTGGGAGGGTTGGGGGAAGAACGTCAAGTTCAGAGAAGCAGAAGAAAGAAAATTATATAGATTACTAGAGGCCTGGTGCATGAAATTCGTCCAACCTCCCATGGTCCCTCTGCCCCCTCTCCCTCCTTGGCCTGCCACCCCATTCGGCCTTGATCAGCGGCCAGACTGAGGGACCCTGCCAATGCATGATCCATTCACCAGGCCTCTAGTATGTAAATAAAGGGTGAAAAAAATGATTGTGGAAACACAAGATATAATTTATATTACCCAAATTAATGGACATTTTCCTAAAGAGCCTTTAACTTTTCCATTTTCAAATTTACTACCGTGGTTTAAAATACATAGAATTTACTATAGAATACTATGTCCAATTTTGAATTTTAAATAAACAGTGTAGACACCTTTAAGTCAAGCATTCTTGGGGAATTGATAGGAAAGCAAAGCAACCCAGTTTATTTCTAAATGATTCATGTAATTAAAGTTTTACCAAATTGAACATGAATTGTTCGTTTCTATATCCTGGGACACACATGGTGGGAAACTTTTAGTCATAAAGCATCTCTGTCTCAAGGATGTAAATGCCTCTGACATTGCTGGATGATTGTGTCACTGAGGGAATGGGCACCATCTGTCCCTGCTTAGTTGTGTTGAGAATGTTGACCTGACAGCGCAGGGTGAAACTGGAGATGCCTGAAGGAGTATCTCCATTCCTTTTTAACCCCGTAATATGTTATCTGAAGTGCTGCAAAGCCATGAGTTTAGGTCTGTGGAATGAAGACAGTAGAATTATTGTCAGTCGGTAGAAGATTAATTATGGGAGTTTAGAAAGGGAAAGAATTACACAGAAGCTATCTGGGTTCAGGACTAATAACCTTTTCCAGCTGTCATACAGAAGTAAAGGGGGAAGCAAATTATTTGCTGAGGCTCTAATTGAGGCTGCTGAGTTAGAGACTTGGGGTAGAGAACACAGATGAGGGTAAAAACAGGCTACACTGAAATGAGGGGGTTATATAATTAGATTACAACAATATTCCATTTAATCCCCAATAAACTTGGAAGGACAGTTTTGTAATCATAATTCACACTTAAAAAATAAATTTATTGGAGTGACATTGCTTCATAAGATTATATAGTTTTCAATTGTACATTTTTATGATACATGATCTGTATATTGCATTGTGTACCTTTCATTTTTGGTCTATTGCAGTAAAAGAACAGAAGAGAATCAGACACAA
Source organism: Pipistrellus hanaki (assembly GCF_964339955.1). Classification (NCBI taxonomy): domain Eukaryota; kingdom Metazoa; phylum Chordata; class Mammalia; order Chiroptera; family Vespertilionidae; genus Pipistrellus; species Pipistrellus hanaki. Next base: position 52,389,952 of record NC_140510.1, on the reverse strand, counting down.
ACGTCAGCCAATTGCAAGGGTTTTATTTCCTTTGACCCACATGTCTGATTTTATAAGTAGTCTATTATTTCCACTTATTCTACATATGCGTACCTAATTAACTCATCATATTACTCATCCTGAAACATTCTCTTCCTCTCTCCTCTGTGCTCTCACTTTCTATTAATGGCACTAGCATCACCTTAGTTCCAAAGCTTGGAACCATTTTAGCCCTCCCACCCATGATTTGCTTAGTAATTGAGACTACTTCCAAATATATCTCTATTTGTCCTTTTTGTTTCAATATTGCAATCACAAGTCAACTCTTCCTTTCTCACCTTGTGCTTATTTTCTAAATATTCAAGCTGGATTCCCTTTCTCCAACCTTCCCTCCACTTATTATTTACTTTCCTAGAGAAAGACTTTAGTCACATTTCTATCATGTAATCTTTGGTTATGTCAGATGATCTGTTAGATAAAGCCCGAATGTAAGTAGGCAATCATGGTTTCTTGTTCTATGACTCTATCTTCCCTCTTTTCCTCTCTCATGTTCTCTGCTCTGAGTTTCTTTGTCTCTGTAATTTATTTGTGATGTTTCCTCTGCCTGGAATGCCCACTCAAATTTCTATTTCTCCTTTAAGACCTAGATAAAATTTTGCATCCTACACAGAACTTTCTTGGATTATTCAATTATGAACAATTTTGCCACTTAAATGTTCACAGAATGAGCTGACAGATACCATATATGAATATTCTAAGGACTCAATATTGAAATCATAGTATTGTTGGTCAATACAGGTATCTTTGCAGTTCAGATCATCATGTTTAAAAATATATATATATGGCCAGTACAACTCCCTACCCTAAAATACTTCAAAGGAAGATTTTGAAAAATAAAGATTAGTGAGCCATCTCCCTATATTTGGAAGTTTGGTTGAATCCATAATAATAGTTTTTAAAAAGCTCCATTGAACATTTAAGCATGAAAAATATGAAAAAGAGGAACATGTTTTTAAAGGAAAAATATTTTAATAATTCCCTGGGATTTATTTAAAAGGATAGATAACCACTGAAGTGACGTGGGGCTCTGCGATATGATTGTTAGACTTCTGAGGAAAAGAAATATCTATTTCCTATCATTCTATGTCTCATATTCTGTAACAATTCATGTTTTTCACAATTCTGTAAATAATCCATACCCTTTCATATCTCCATACCTGTTCATCCTTTTCTTGTTTTTTTTTTTAAGCTAGATTAAATGTTACCTTATTTTTGAAACCTTCCCCCAAAGCATTGAAATAAATTCACATTCTTCTTCAACCTCCTGACATTTTGACCCTATTTCAATTATTGTAGCACTCACAATGATTCCCTAATTCCTTTTTTATACATACTTCTACTTATGGGTAAATCCTTGTACTAGAGAGACTTAGCTATTATTCACTCTTCATACCACAGCATCTAACAAAGTATAATATTGAATAAATAAAATAATAAAATTGATGAACATATGATAAGAACTACTAAACCCAAGTTGCAAAAGAAAATGAGATTCAGAACTTAAATTATTCGCTCCTATCCAGCTCACCAATCAGTAAGAAAGCTAATATTCAAATTTGGTTTTCTTACTCCAGAGCTAAAGCTTATTTCCCAAACTCACTCACATGACCTTCTTTGCTAAACCCTTGAATATTTAAGCAGGTAACACTCTTGGAGCTTCACTAGCTAGGTTTTTTTAAAGGAAGAGACATCTCGTTAGCACAGAGGCAGAACTGGAATGAGCCTTAAATACAAATAACTACATAAAAAGATTTATTTATGTGTATGGCACATTCATAAAAGATTAAGGTAAAACAAAATATATTGAAACAATTCTTGCCCTAGCTGGTTTGGCTCAGTGGAGTGAGTGTTGACCTGTAGACTGAAGGGTCCAGGGTTTGATTTTGGTCAAGGGCACTTGCCCAGGTTACTGGTTTGATCTCCAGTGGGGGGCATGCAGGAACAGCTGATCAATAATTATCTCTCATCATTGATGTTTCTATCTCTCTCTTCTTCTCCCTTTCTCTCCAAAATCAATAAAAATAGCCGAAACCGGTTTGGCTCAGTGGTAGAGTGTCTGTCTGCGGACTGAAAGGTCCCAGGTTCAATTCCGGTCAAGGGCATGTACCTGGGTTGCGGGCACATCTCCAGTAGGGGGTGTGCAAGAGGCAGCTGGTCGATGTTTCTCTCTCATCAACGTTTCTAGCTCTCTATCTCTCTCCCTTCCTCTCTGTGAAAAATCAATAAAATATATATTTTAAATAAATAAAAATAAATAAAAGAAAAATATTTTAAAACACACACACACACACAATTGTTAATTTAAGAAAGCTATGCTCTTCTTCATCTACCTTCACCTGACTATCAAAGATAGATACTTGGACTCCATGTATCTGGATCTGAAACAACATATGATTCAAACAGATTTCGGCCTGGTAAATGAATGTGACGTGCCCCTAAGGGTTTGTGGTACTAAGAGGGCATGAATTGATTGATGTGGCCTGCTAACTATACAGTGTATTATTTTAGTCAGGCAAAAGAACTATGTGATTAAAAAACAAATCAATTATTTCAAATTACTTGAGATTGTTTTAAGTGCTTTTAAACAGGGAAATTGCAGTCAACTCTCATGTCCATATTGTAAATGGATTAGCCATGTATCCCACTTCACAATTGAATCCAGCTGTGTCTACAAACTTAGCCATTGAGCAATTCCAAGAAATATTTCTACTCATCAACACTACCTTCTCAATGGCAGGACTATTCACAGAGATAAGAAAAATAGGCTATTCTGTTTATACCAGAACTGTGGTAAAACATTGTAAGTTCAACAAAGAGAAAAGGGGAGGATACTTCTCAAGGAAACATTCGACCCATTTGTAAAGACAGGACTTCTTCTGTCATTGGGTTTCTTTGTCTAGCAAAACATCTGGCATTGGCTACTTTGGGGAACGTGAGTTCATCCTCTGTGGATCATTGGTCTGATGTATAATATTGTAGCCACATGTGCATTGTTGCTTTACGTTCTCCTTACGCATTCTTTTTCTGTACTGATTTTTAAAATACATTTTTATTGATCTCAGAGAGGAAGGGAGAGGGAGAGATAGAAACATCAATGTTGAGGGAGAACCATTGATCAGCTGCCTCCTGCACTCCTCCTGCTGGGGATCGTGCCTTGACCAGGAATGGAACCCTAACCTTCTGGTTCATGGGCTGATGCTCAACCACTGAACCATATTAGCTGTAATTTAAAAAACAGTAACATTATGCAATTTGCTCTCAATTTATGCAGAACTGTTGAAGTGTGATGTTATTTTGGTCAAAACTAGATTGTATAAATTCAAAAACCCTAACCTAAGACAATTGAATTGTACAAATTACTAGATTTACATATTAAAAACTCTTAGGACATTTTTTTTTTTTTACACCAGCTCTAATTGTAGCCGGAATTTATGGCTTGGAATCTTTTAAAATCCAAACTCAATGGCCAAGTGCTTAAAGCCTGGAGCCTTTCCACACTGGCATAGAGACCTCCCTCAGTATCCACAAATCTAAAAGGTGGGGGCTTTGTACCCCCATGAGATAGTGCTCAACACACTACTTAACAATATACACTCATACATTCTCTGCAAACCCTGCTGCCAAATGTTGGCCATGAGAGAGTATTTATGGCCCATTGATTCAAAAGGTGTTCACGTTTCTATTATATTACATTCATCTTTATCAACATATGCACATACAATTCAAAAAAATCAAAAAATTTTTTCTTGGATTCATCTTTGCCAATTTCCATAGTATCAATGAATTGTAAAAGAAAAAAAAATGTGTACTCTGCTTTGTGTCTCTATGCATGTATAAGTTTCAGGTGCCTTATCTCCTTTGAAGTAACAAGATCTCCTGCAGAGGCAAGGAAGTTGGTATAGATATGAATGCAGTCAACACATGCTTATTCCCTTGGCAGCTGGGAAAAGTAAGTTTGGTGGGATATTTCTCAACTCACTGGAGAGAGTTTATATTTGCACACACATGCTTAATGGTCAATTAAAGAGCCACCCTATAGGCTGTCCGGGGTTGGGTTTTAATTCAAAACTCTCTTGACCCTACTTAACAGCAAAACAAATGACAGTGTGTTTCTCATTGAAGATCTCTTTTCAACAAAGGCATCTGAAATGCATTCTAGTATGTTTCCTTGGGCAATGCTTAAACTGAAACTAGGGAAGAAAGTCTCTAGCCACAGTGCAGCTGAGCTGAGAGGACTGAAGCGGAAATTATATCCCTCAAAAATCTTCTCTATATTAAATTTAATTCTAGAAATACTTTTGAATGACTATTCTGCGAAAGGTATGATAAAAGTTGTCTCGGGTAATGCCCATATGTAAATTCCGTTCCTATGGTCTTCTATTAATAAGGAAGGCTAAGCTAAGTTTACAGACAAAATACAAAGTGGTAAGAGATACCTGCATAGGTGAGGTACAAACTACTGCTGTGGAGTTCAGAGATCAAAGGGAGATCACATTTACCTGGTATATGCATAGATAAGAAAAGACTTTCTGGAATACATTCATGTAAGATGGAATTAAGAGAGAAGATTTGGGCAGGTTGAGTGAGGGTTGATTTTCAAGGTGGAGAGAAAACAAGAACAATACATGACCAGGAGGACAGAGGTATGAGACAAGTCTGGGGAACATCACATAATTTGAATCCTTTGAGAACTTAACATTCGCTTTGGGAGCTATTATTAGATTAGAACAAATTTGGGGAGTCACGTTGACAACAGCCTCAAAAACTATAAAGGATTTTTTCGTGTTTCTGGAATCCTGGAAGAGTTCTTCAGTGGGGAGTTGGTTCTTCTTTATTTTGCTGTTAAATAAGGGCAGAGAACTTAGAATTATTCCATCGTTTTAAGCTACAGCCTGTGTAAAGGCTCATTAATACGAATCATCTGTAAGACGAGATAGATTTGGAGGATGCATCAGCAGCTAATTAGGACTTATTATAGTCATATAGGCAGGGGATAATCTTGGTCCCAAATCGATTCCTCTTCCATTTGACAATAATAATCATAATTATAACAACTATGTATTGAGTGAAGTACTTACTATGTAATAAGTGCTTTACTTATTTTATTTAATTCTTACAAGTGTCCTATGATTTTATAGATGAAGTAACTAACACCCTAAATCTATGCAAGTCTATCTACATCTTTAAGAATTCAGATGAAACTGACTCCATGTATTTGACCACTACTCTCTCCTGCCTCCCATGTGGACATCAGACACTTTCTTCCCCCACTGTTGTTCCAACAGGGCCTTGCAAGAGCCTCACTTACCCACCTCCCCCTGCCACCAGCATGTCTGCTGTTGGTATGGCCTGTGGGTGTTACTAGTTCTCCAGCTCTCTGTGTCTAAAACTACGTAAGAGAATGGACTGCATTCCAATGTGGGTACAACATGGGATCTGGGAACAAGCAGCAAAATTCCAGTGCTGTCCGTGACACATACCATGCATGTGATTGCAGGAAAATTCCCCTCTGCTTCTTGGTTCACCCATGAAACAGGGTCATGTGGGTATCACCCTGGCAGGTTTGTTTTGAGGATTGAATGAGGTAATATGTAAAGCACATACAATTTTATCTGGTAAATAGTGGGTACTCAACAAATGTTAATGTTTTTCAAAAAAAAAAAAATAGGTCTCAGCCCCACAGTGCTACAAAGGGGAAATTGGAGCAAATACCACAGAGAACATTGATTCCATTGGGGGTGGAGTGTACCATGGTTCTCCCATTTGTATCTCCCTTTCTCTGTCTTTCTATTCTGATAGAACAAATAACCTTCCAAGATTCTCAAAGGCAAAGCATCTAAATATATGGCTCTTTTTTAGTCCTCTGACATGGAGATTATAAATCATTTCAGAATAAAAAATAAAGTTCAGTTGTAATTACTAAAAAAGGAGGACACAATTATGCTTTAGAAACCATTTTTGTATTATGCAAAAACTTTCATCTGTTCTTTCTAAAATGGCAGAAATGTCCTTTTTTTGTTTTTGTTTTTTTTATAGATGCTCAGCTTTGTACTAACCAGATAAGAAACACATGGTGATGTCAACAAGGTAAATAAACGGAGGAGGAAGAGTAGACTGAGGGTTAGTCTGGAAGCTGGATTCTCACATATCTTATTTTAAAATATATTTTATTGATTTTGTACAGAGAGGAAGGGAGAGAGATAGAGAGCCAGAATCATCGATGAGAGAGAGTCATCGATCAGCTGCCTCTTGCACACCCCCTACTGGGGATATGCCCGCAACCAAGGTACATGCCCTTGACCGGAATCGAACCCGGGACCCTTCAGTCCCCAAGCCGATGCTCTATCCATTGAGCCAAACCGGTCCCGGCTCACATATCTTATTTTAGATGACCCTTAAATTCTCTTCTTTCAATAGCATTTGCAAGTCTCTTGAATTAGTGTCAGAGGAGAAATACAACATTTTAATCTATATTTATATTCTAAAAGTCTCTTGGGAGAGAGCCCTCAAAATTTTAAACTGGTCTATACTATTTAAGGTAAGTTGGCTATTTGTGCCTCTTTTTGCTCAGATCTGCTCCAGCCCTGCCCTTCCTCTGCTCTGTGTTTAGGAAACCATATTTCCTAGGTTCCTTGGCCCTCTGGCATATATTAGTAGATGGGCTTGCCAAGTGGTTGGCAAACTCATTAGTCAACAGAGCCAAATATCAATAGTACAACGATTGAAATTTATTTTGAGAGCCAACTTTTTTAAATTTAAACTTCTTCTAACGCCATTTCTTCAAAATAGACTCACCCAGGCCAAGATATTTTGTGGAAGAGCCAGACTCAAGGGGCCAAAGAGCCGCATGTGGCTCTCGAGCCGCAGTTTGTCAACCACGTGGCTATGCCAATGGGAGGCAATGATGGAAGACTGGAGGGCAGAGTAAGGAGTGGGACCAGGACATTTCTCTCCTCCTCATTGCCTTCAGTGACATTGCTGGCATCAACGGTGAAGGTGTCTCATCTCTGATTCTAGCTCCCACCAGACAGCCTCTCACTCTGGGTTCTAGCTTCCACTGCATAGTCCCAGTTTCAAGGCTCAAGTGACACCACCTCCATGAGTCCCTCTAGCCCAAGGGTCTGGTAGTTTTCTGCTGTGGCTAGTCTCTGGGTTTGCTCACCATCTCCTGTTGGACCCCTTGATCCTTACATCACCCATGTGAACAGTGTCCAGTATAAAATTCCCTCTGTTTGAAATGTTCACATTGGCTTCTGCGTTCCCTAACTTTGACTGATGATACTGTGTAACCCTTTAATCCAGATGTTGTTGGTCAGGGTTACCCCTGCCACAGTGTGAAGTAGCCATCAGTATTCCGTATTTCCTCCCTCTGGTTCTGCATCCACATCCCAGCTTAGTGCGTCCAATCAGAGTCCCATTGGCTTCTGTGTATCACATACTGACACCCCTCTTCTTCCTTCCCAGCTTGTGCTGTCTCAGAGGGCACCTTGGCAGATCACCAGAAAGTTAACCCATTCTCTCAGTATCTGGCATCTTTATGTGTAATCCTTCCCAGGATTATTTCATTAAAATCAGCACTTCCCCCCAAAGCAAGAACCCTCCAGCACAGCCTATATTTTTTAGTAGCATTTTTGCTATCTTAGTTTCCCTTGCCCAAAATGTCATGGTAGAATTTAAATCCACCCTCACTGTTATTCTAAAAGAATTAGTTGTCACTAGCAATTAATCTTCATAATGGTTCCTGCATTTTTCTTTTTTCATCACTGCCACACTCAGGCCCACATCACGTAGATAATTTCATGAGGTTCACCTGGACTTGGTTATTTACCCCTAAGCTTAACCAGCTCTCATCAACCCCATGTAAAGTTCAATCAGTGTTAACACCATTCTCATAGTTCTTGATCATAAGCTTCAATTTTTCTTCTTATATAAGACAGTTCAAATTTAGCTTGACATTCAAGACTCCCAAGATCATCCAAAATATACATTCTCAGCAGTTCTTTCCCTTCCCAGTATGTAAAACCTCTTCTCTGTTCATTCTGAATCTTTCAAGTTCGACTGTTTATGATTTGCTTTTCCGGACTATGATCCCCATGGCACGCATAATAGTCAGTGAGCAATATACTTGATTTTTTTTTTAATCCTCACCACCCCCTCCCTTCCCTGAGTATTTAAAAATTCTAAAGGTTATTGTAGTGTCCTGTAGCTCTCTGAAGATTTAGAATATAGTCTTGACCTGCCTTGAGTCTTTTGGGTTCTTAGACAATGAATTGGGTCTAATGAAGAAGGAGGCATGCATGGAAGGAACTGGCTTTGAATTAGAGACTCTTTAGGTCAGGAGATAGATATCCCTTAAAATTTTTTGACTTGGAGGAAACCACTCTGGTCTATACAGGTACCATGAGCAACTTCAGAAACAAGTGGACCTTGTAGCTGAAATGAGACTGGGTTGGAATCTGCTCAGACTGCCTTATAATCAGGCAATGGCTCTGATACTTACTAGTAGGATCATGACAATATTGGGTTTTGGTACTAGTGATATGTATAAGAACTTCCCAAAGGACAAGCAAGCCAGCTGTTGCTATTTATGAGACCACTATAAAATGATCAAAAAAGAAAATATGTGTTTGAACAGTTTAATATTATCCATAAACACTCTGTTAATTCATCACTGCTAATGAGAGCTTCCAAAATAGTTCCTAAATCTTTGGCTGAACATCTGTGCTAAATGTGGGTGGTTAAGTTAGTAGCAAGTCAACTCAGTTTTTGCTAATTTATTGCCACGAGTTAAAATTTTTAACACAATTCTTTTATTAAAAATGACTTAAGGTGTTGAAAGCATAGAACATAACTTTATATGAAGAAATCATGTCATGTTTTTAATTATAGTCTTTTTTATAAAACGCAATGTTTTAAGAATTAGTGTAATGAAAAATGATAGAAATCCTGTAAGTCCTAAAAAGATGAGTGAAAACCTGTAATCATTTGCCTGTAACCAATAGCACCTAGAGATGACACAGCTAATTTTGGTTTTCTTCGGGAGGAAGTCATTCCGTGGCATTCATCATTTTTCCAGCTCAAGCTGCCTGCTCCTTTGTTTCCCAAAACATCTGGAGCACCGGAGGGGAATAGGAATAAAGCAGCTGGATCTTTTACTTTGCTTATGAACTCAAAACTGAATGATTGTAAACTCCCATATTTCTTACAGATGTCTTCAGAACACACCACCCCAAAATCACTGGCTTCTTCACTGTCTTTTTTAACTCATTCAAACCTGTTGGGGAGTGCAAAGGATGAGAGGGGTAATTACCTACCCAATGTGATGAACTTGGCTTTTCATTGTGCAGATCAGTAGAAGTTTGGTGGATTCTCTTCTAATTTTAGAGGATATGTGTTTATTGATTTTAGAGAGTGAAAGGGTGAGAGAGAGGGGTAGAGAAATATTGATGTGAGAGAGAGACATTTATAGATTGCTTCTAGTGCATGTTCTGACCAGGGATCGAACCCACGACCTAAGGAAATGCCCTGAATGGTGCATGGGATGATTCTCCACCAACTAAGCCACCTGGCGAAGGCAGGACAGTATATCTTTAAGTCTGGTCATTTACTTGATATTGAGCTATCAAAAGAATAAGTCTGTTTAAACTTAAACTATCTGAGATTCTATCATTGACAAGTTTAAGTTATTTCCACAACTTCCACCAAACCCCTCCCCAAAGGAGTGGAGGCTCATGAGAATGATTGGACTAGTTATAGAACATTAATGAGCTAATTTCCGTTCTTTCTGGATAGCACTAAGGAAATTAATGTTTCTCCTACACAAGTCACTGACTCTGGTACAGACTGTTAGTGTTTCTGGAGGCAAGTTAGCAGTATATTTTAAAAGCTTTTCTCTTCTGGTATTTGTCCCAAGAAAATAATTAAGGAGCTATGTGACCACCTACTCATAAGACCTTTCTTCACCATCATTTATAACTTTGAAAACATGGAAACAAGAGGTGTCATTATGCGACAGACATTCCCTAGCAGAGAGGTCATTGGAAGACAAGTACATAGTCAATGTGTAGAGGAATAAATGATAATTGGGTGTATTTGGCATGGTAGGGCCATCTCTTATGTGTTTTTGATGGGTGACGTCTGGTGGAGAACAGTATAAAGCTAATGCCTGATCCAGTCACCGGAGGGTACCTCTGAGTGAGGATCTTGAGAAAAACAAACAAGCACAGGTGAGCCAAAAACTGATTACTGAGAGCTCTTATGGTGGAGCTTAACAGTTTGGGAAAGGTATGTCCATAATCTAGGAAAACCACCTTCTCTCCTGTACACCACGGAATTGCTAAGGGGAGTGGAAAGAGTGAGGCAAATGAGTCATGCAGAAGATTGCCCAGGCTGTGCACCAAGGTGAGTCCTCTGGCTTAATCAAAAAGGATTGAAATTCTTGGACACAACATATAGAAAACTGTGGAGCAAGGAAAGACCAGGATTCCATAACTATGGGCACATGGCAGATTGAACACGTCATAATTTTAATATTAGAGAAAACATGGCTTCACTTTGAACCCACAGTCTGTTAATTTTGAAGACAGGTGTTGATGTATATATTTGTGTTTGTTATTTGGGTGGGGTGCAGAGGCTGGAGGGGAGGTTGTCTACTGGTGAAAACCTATATGAAAGAATAAATACCAATGCCTTAAGCATAGTTGTTGGATGGGTAAGATTCTTATTATTTTAAATGTTCTTTTGGCTATATTTTCTGACATCAAGTATTGAGTTTTCATCAACAAAAAGAAGCTTCATTTTAGAAAACATAATCTTAACTGAAATTTCATTTAATGTTGATGTTGCTGATATTTAACTTTTCCCCATATTTAATAAAAACAGGCACTTTGTAAGTCATGCCTTATCCAAAATGAATACATTTTCATATGTTCTTTGACAAGATTCACAATTGCAATGATCTATTCTTCAGCTCAGATGAATATCTGCATTCAATGAATATGGCAGGGAAAATTCACAGAATTTTCTATAAAACAATATGCTGAGAGTTGAAACATAAAATATTGTTCAGATCATTAAAGTTTTATTATTTGGAGCTTGTGTCATACTGCCAAACTGGTGACAAAATACAAAGATTAAATCAGATTTGTCGGTAGTACTATCAATGCTGGGCTATAAATGACCTATTGCTTTTTCAAGACATTAAGTTGTTGGCAATCAACCAAGTTCCGATATAAGCAAAGCAATGAATGTAAATTAAAGAACTTATATTAATGATACAATTTAATTATGAGTCCTTTTTTTCTGTATTCTCAAAGAAAAATGTGAAGGGGAGTTTAACATTCATTTATCAACTATAAATACAGTGTTTTCTCTGCAGCATCTACTGGAGAATGGAAACACCTTCCTGCACACACAATAGTTATTTCCCCATTAGCATACAACTACCAGGATTTTCTGTATCCTATGATTTCACTGCATTGGGAGCTAATTAGTGGAATCCCTACAGATTAGTGATACAATCAAAATAACTATATTGAAATAATCCTCAAATGGGATTCCACAATGAAGACATTTTACAACCAAAGAGACTTGAAAGATCAACTAACCCACATCTGTCATTTTACAGTCATAGAAACCACTGGAGACCTAGCTAGAACAAGGGGCAAAAAGCTAATGCTAAGCCATGCTGACACTAGAATGAAGACCTTTTGTTTCTTTAACATGTACATCATTTTTAAAACTTCAAGTTTAAAAAGGTGCAAGGAAACTTGCATCTTAACCTAGTTTCAATTTATTTTGGATTCAAAGGTAAGTGGAACCACTCTTCATCCCCTCATGATTTCATTATAAAATGATTTTTCTCAATAAAGTTCCTAGTATATATTTTTATTTATAATTCATTGAATAACTTGGCTTCTCACATGTGTAAAGTATTATTTTGATTGTACGTTTAAGCAATGGGTCAGAACCAACAGAATACATACATATACAGAGAGAAACATCTAAAAAATCGATTTATGTGATTGTGGAAGCTTGGCCAAGTCCTAAATGTGATGGAGTAGGCCAGCTGGCTACAGACTCAGGGCAGAGTGACAATTCAAATTCACAGACAGTTCTCTGGCAGAATTCCTTCTAGCTTGGAGGGGTCAGTCTTTGTTTACTTAAGGCCTTCAACTGATTGGAAGAGACCTATAAACATTAGGGAGAGTAATCTGCTTTACTCAAAACTCACAGGTTTAAATACTAATCTTACCTAGAAAATATGTGCATGGAAACATTCAGAATGTTTGACCAAATACTTGGATACCATGGTCCAGTCAAGTTGACACAGGAAATTAACTATTACAAGCAAGGCTATTAATTAGGTTAGCTGCCGTCTTCTAATTAAAATAAGGTTTGGCTTTAAAACACAAAAACAAGTTTCTGATTTCTTTATCACTGATGATGCCTTACTGGATGACTACTTGGTAGGCTCATTCTCTTGAACCCACCAATACCTAAAAGGTTTATGCAGTTACTTTCATGTACACAGAAGCATCTTAAAGAGCTGTCAATTTTCTGTAACGTGTCTTGCAACAAGCTCCAGGAAAATTCAGACACCCGTGGAAATTGACATGTAAAGTGAAAACACTCAGATAACCCCCCATCCTAAGCAACAGGGGGAAATTATAATCCAGGAGTCCAGTAGAAAGCACCTTCACAATGGCAGGCAAGGTGACATGGAGACTCCTCACTCCCCAAACCAGAGCTAATCCTTGTGTGGAAACCAAACATCCACAATGCCTGAGAGCATAGCTGTACTAAGGCCTGTAAATTTGAGACAAAGTACCCAGTAGTATTCAAGAACTGGATAAGAAAAGAGGGGGGAGGGGAGGAGAGAAGGCCAGGGATGAAGCTCTCCTTAGAGTAGTCTTATCTTGTTTGACTTACAGGGAGGCAGGGCCATTATTCCAGGCCATCCGAGGCTGGGAAATAACCTCAGTTCGGATGATGGACAACTACTAGGAAGAAAATGAAAAATATTTGTGTTTCTCTCCTACCTTCATCCACTTACAGAAAAGAATGAAATTCTAACCTGAGATCCAAATACCACATTATACCAGGTCAATTACATAAGTTTCTTCAGAAGGGGTACCAAAATGCAGAATATGAATTGCTCATCTCTGTAAACTACTTTTAGTCTACTGAAGTGAAAATCTGACTTTAAGTCCCAAGCAATAAATCATTTATCTTTAGAATATGACTTTACTAAATATAAACCACATACCAAATGATATATATCAAGATGTTTCTAGACTCTTAAAAATGCCACTTAAACACAGATCAGTGTCTGGTTCCCTGCCCAGTTAAGAATAATCTTCCCCCTTGGGTTTGAAGAGCACAGCAGGTTGTCCTGTTCAATATACTCCCTCAAGCAATATAAAAGAGTGCCATTATTCCCACTAAATTCTAAAGTTGATCAGAACCAAGATAGCATAAGTGTCATATGATCACTTTGAGCATTAGCAGTGTAATAAAACAATAATTAGTCCTAATGACTTATTGAAATAGCTTTCTTTTATGATCTCCATTCATGAATAAAGAGACACTTAAACATTAGATATGTTTAATGTAAAAGATGACAAGATGAATAATAATCTGAGTCTGCAGAAAGCATTAAAATGTAGGAAAAATTCCTAAATTAGTGTGAAAATTTGAATTCTTAAATATCAGTTCTTGATTCTAGGAAAATATGTATTTCTAGTAGATAAACTTTATTTTATTTTTCAAGGCAAAATATAGTTGATAAAATATTTTGGTATTGAAGTCTTGTCAGAAGCAAGCTTATAGATTTATTTCTAATACATCCAATGGGCATACTGTTTTTGTCACAATTTATTTTTCACTGGTATAAATATGCACTTCACATTTTCCTTTTATTTTTTTTTGAAATATGATGGCACAAGTTCTCAGAAATATTCTAATTTCATATTACTTTATTATTAAAATTTTAATCAGGACCATCTTAAAATAATATTTCTTATTTTAAATTTGAATGAAAAAAACAATAGACTTCTAAGAGGAACTATGCTTTGTTCACTTACATCTATTAACAGAAGAAGGCCTATTTGCATAAAGTCCTCCTTTAAAAGTTTTAGAAGTATTCAATTACTGACCAAAATATCAATTATTACAATTCAGACTCAGAGGTTAAACCAGATTTTATTAAACACTATAAAGGATTCTTCTTGTTTAAAGAATAATGCCAGAATTTACTGTTCTATTTACTTAAAAACTGACATTGGAATTTTTATGGGGAGTGCATTAAATCTGCATATTGCTTTGGGTAATATGGCCACTTGAACTCTGTTTAATTATGTTCTTTGAGAGAAAGCCTGTGTGAACCTGAAGCTTAACGCTCATGTTTCCCCTTTCCCAAGGATTGTAGCCCAGCACTGAGGTGCTATCCAATGCTTCCTAATATTGATTTGCATATTTTATCCAGGTTTTGTAGTTATTTACAGCAGCAGGATTTATCTAATACCAATTACTCTTATAACACCCAGAGACATAAATTCAACAAATATTTTTAATGAATAAGTATCAAGTCCTGTGATTCTATCTCTGTCATCATCCTTGAATCCACCTTTCCTTTTTCCCTATTGCCTCTGTTTCACTGTAGGCACCCTCACCTCTATTCCACCTTATTGTTACAGGGTTCTGACTGATCTCCTTGTCCCTAGTTCTGCCTTCAAACACCTGCTGCACTGAACCGAGTATTTGCATGCTTTTAATGTTAATATTGTATGTCAGTCTTCTATGGAAAACCCTCCTGATTTTGGTCCTCAGGATAAAACCCAAACTTCTTTAGCCCTCTCTATCCCTGTTGCCTTCCTCCTCTCTCTCCCCTCCCAATATATATATATATATATATATATATATATATATATATATATATATATATATATATATATATTCATTCTTCAGTTCCTAGACATTCGCTGCTCTCTCTCACCTCCAGACTCTTGCACCTGCTGCATTGCTCTCCCCGAAACAATCCCATATTCTAACTCCAGCCATGCTCTCACATGCCATGTTTTCTGGGACGTCTGCAATGATTTCCCTGGGTTGGACTGGGTTGGTCTAGGTGCCCCACATGTGCTCATTTGCACTCTGCACTTTCCCTAATCATACTCTGTACTGCACAGTTTTATAATTACCAATTTATGTTTCTGTACTCCCATTAGACCGTAAGATTCTTGAGGCAAACCCCATGTGTTATTGTTTTATTCCTATTTACTAGACTACTGAATAAGTATTTCTTGAATTAATGCATATTAATTTTTAGCAACTTGCCTGACAAGAATAGATTTCTTCTCAATTAATTATATATCCCCATTTTGTACAATAAACAAATAAATACATAAATAAACCTAATTTCAAGAGTAAATAAAATAGTAGATGTCAAGGGACACATAATGAGAGTACTACAATAAGCAAAATAAAAAGCCTTGGTTCGAGCTGTGTTAGGTATCTGAATATAATAAAACCTCTATATTTTGGTTTTGTGATATATAGACAAAGTAATCACAATTATAAATAATTGCCCATTAAAACTAATGTAACTATATTACAGCCTCTATAATTATGCCGATTCCTAGCATCATAAGATCACTGCACGTTAGTTAGAAAAGAGAGTTTAGAACTAGGTCATCCTCTTAATTTCATAAATGAAGAGCTAGTTTGAAGGAAATAGAGTGACTTTCTTGTATTCCCACAGTTAGTTGAATAGTAGCCAAATAGCCCAACTTTCCCGTACTCCTTCCATTGTCTTCAAATTTGTTGTGTGCTGTATAAAAGGAACTGTGACCATCACCAATTTTTACTGATGTCCTACTAGACAGCAAGGGAAACAAATCACTTAGCTCCCTGTATTCTTATCTTAGGACCCAGTTAAATGACTATTAAAAAATAACCACAGATACATTAGAGGCATTGAAAACTGGGTGGGTCAGAAAGGAGAGACCCCCATGAGGTGTCAAGGACCATGATAACATGACCACTTGCTGTGTCAACTTATACTTAGTGCATAATCTAATAATTAAACATATGGATATTTAATTCTGCACCCTCTAACAAGTGGCTTTTGCTTAAGAGAGAAAGCTTATTCTTTGGTTTCGATTGGATTTTAATGAATAACATATATGACAGTCAAAGATATGTGTTCAAATGAAACCAGGAAGAAAAGTACTGACTTATTTCCATCAAATAGTAATATTGAAAGCCACAAGATGATAGAGCAAGTCCCTCCTACTTTCTGAACACACTCAACAAGTGCTTTTCAGTAGTCTTAAATCCTTTCTGGAACTAGGTGGGGCGATCAAGAAATAAGATAAAAAAGAGCTTCTGTTCTGTTTTCAAGAAATGACTGGCCAAAATAAAATACTTGAGTACATCATCTGGGAATCAGTTATATTTCGGTAACACTTCCTCTTATTGAAAGTCTGAGATCCAGGTGCTAAAAATTGCCCATTAGAAAATGTCTCATACCATGGCATTAAAGTTATTTTTTGGAAAAGTTTTGACACAGGTTATTATACATATCAGTTTCTAGTCCTGCTGTACACTCTTTCCATATTGCTGAGAGTGTTTATAAGAATGCTCATATTTTTCTCCCAATATACCTATAAGCAGCATTAAACTATACTTTACAAAGAAGAACATTTAGGCATGTGGAGTTTACACTCCTTATCTAGCGTCCCAAAAGTATGAAGCACTACCTAAGGGACAGAAAGAGCACCTTAAATTCAGCTCACAGAATCAACCCAGTTTTGAAGATAGATATTTTCTTGATATTCCCAACATGAACATTTACTGGAACATTTGCCCCATAGACAGGAACATTGATTGAGTGTATTTGATGTGCAGAAACTATGCTAATCTTTTTACAAGCATTAACACATATAAACTGTCATCCCCATTTCATAGGAGGCACACAGGGCTCATCAGCCTGCCTGAGGGTCACAGCAAGTCAGTAGCAGAGCTGGGACTGAAAGCCAGGATGCCTGGCTCTAGAATCCTCACTTTTATTCACTCCCTCCTAGCCTTTCTGTTTCGCCCCACTAAGGTTGCCTTAATGAGAAAACAAGTGTTTCCTTGGTTTCCATTTGATCTTTGCCTTCTTCACCGAGAACCAATAAAACTGCTGGGTTTGTTTTTGTTTTTTTTTACTTTTATTAAAATGAGTTCACTTCGGGTAACAAGAAAATCTAAAACTCAAGGCCAGCAATTAGGCAAGGGGAGACCTCACAGGAAATGTTTATTTGTCTCAAGAGAATCATGACAACACTCCCAGCCTAAGAAAGTGATCCAATATATGCTTTTGAGGGTTCAACATACACATGAGTCAGCTGCCCCTGAGAATTCCATGGACCCAAGGACTCATTGCTCATGTTTTGAAATGTAATGATGGCTATTCACATTATGATAAAGCCAGAAATCAAAGTCCAGAGACTTAGCCCAGACACACGGCTTTCCTCAGCTCCACGAAGCACAAGAGTGATGTGACCAGCCTCCTGACCAAAGGCAGCAGCAGGAGCCAGTGCAAACACAAGACAGGCTGTGTGCTGTGTCCTCCACTCAAGTACACCCCAGGACAGAGCCTCTCTAGGAACTGAGACAGGAGCCAGCATTCAGTCGCAGCAGACCCATGAATGGAGATCTTGTTAAAGGCAAAGCCTAGAGTGCCTTGAGCTGAACATCAGATTCCTATTTGGCGTGACTCGCATGGCTGTCCCTATGAGAGACACCGTACTCGTGTGAAGGTCCTGTCAACTTGCTTTCAAACATGAATGGCGTGAAGCACAAAAGTCACCTGACTCCTCAAGTGTGCTTACCTCTGCGCAGATAAAACTGCTTTATTTGGAAACATGGCGAAGGAAGAGGGAGAGGCATCTGCAAACCATGAAGCTTATTAAACAAATTTGTCTCCCAAGCACTTGAGGTGCTCTCAGTCCTAATTAATGTCTCTTGCAAATGCACCCTCATAGCTAACACTCCCTTTCCTGATCTAAGCCATATGCTCCTTCCTTCTTTTTAATGATATAAATGGAAATCACTGGCATTGGGGGGCGGGCTGGCTGAATATTTCTATTACAAAAACCATCTTTCCAAGCTGATGCTCTGTGCTGAGATCAGTGGGTGAGAAAATCCCTCTGTGGAGAGTGTCCCACTCTCTGCCTCTCCTGATAGCCTGTGTGCAGAGGTGAGGCCTATGAGTGATTCAGTGCCGCATTAAGTATTCTGTCTGTGTTAGAAGCAAACTTCCATAGAACAGAACTTTTCCCATAAAGAATGGGAAAATTGAAAAGGGGACAGCTGAATTCACTAGATAGTCTGTACAGTGGAAGCATAATCATCTCTCATAAGGAGGTTTATGGTTTACAGTGAGGTTCAGAAAACAGGTTGCTTTCTTTCAGAAACTACGAGATTAAATCAATTCCTTAATCCTCTCTAGCTACTGATCTTTATCTGTTTTCTTTTTCAGAAGCACGCCTCACGTAAAGAGATGTACAGATGTAGGAGAGTTCAGAGTTTGGAAGAGACCCTAGGGATCACCCAGTTGGGTGGTCCCAGAGCCTCACGGTGTATCCCAAACTCCCGGTGAGCTTGGATCCTGGCCCTTCTCCCGAGAGACTACAATTCAGTTGATTCGAGGTGGACCTGGTGGCCCCAGATATATTATTTTTCAAAAGCACTCCCGGTGATTCTCACGCATGCCTTAGCCTGAGAAACTCTGATCTTACCCGCTCATCTCTTTGGGGGCAAGTGATATTACATTTTTTATTCAAATGTCCATAGCCAGTTGTTTGTGGCAGGGGTGGAGGGACCAAAACATCAGGCTTTAACCTCCTTACCTGTGCATTTTCCACTGCATTATCTTATATCCTTCTCATAATCTTTGCTTTTTAAAAGTTGAAATTAGTTTGATGATAGACACACCTGTAAAAATAAAACAGCACCCAGAACTACTCTCCCACTCTCCTCTTTAAAAAAGGCCTCTTCTCTATCTTCTCTTTTTCGCTCCAGAACGCCAGCCAGAAGTTAGTAGTTGTCTTCATATAATTGAAAAATTAAAATGTTAGTAAACCATTCCAGAACTGCCCCCAAACTACTGCTTTTAACAATGCAAAACACAAAGAAGTGGCTCCCCCTTGATCTCATACTAAAACCATCAAGGTAGCAGCTGAATGAACACACTGTACTCCTCGGGTTTGACCTACATCATCTCACTGTATCCTTACAGCTGGGTGGGGTTAGTATATTATTATTCACCTTTCACAGATAAGAATACTGAGCCACCAAAAATTCAAGGGACGTGCCCCAATTTAAGTTGTTTCGCATGGCTGGGAACTTGTAATCAGTTAGTTTAGTCTCAAAAAATTACAATGTAGCCGAAACCAGTTTGGTTCAGTGGATAGAGCATCGGCCTGCAGACTGAAAGGTCCCAGATTCAATTCTGGTCAAGGGCATGTACCTTGGTTGTGGACACATCCCCAGTGGGGGGTGTGCAGGAGGCAGCTGATCGATGTTTCTCTCTCATCGATGTCCCTTTCTCTTCCTCTCTGTAAAAAAAATCAATAAAATATATTTTAAAAATCACCATGTAAAGCTGCTCTTCAAAAGTAACTATTTTTAATCATAATAAACTAATAGTTACAAAGCATTTTTAACATGTTAAGCGCCCAGCCTGTTTTGTCTTCCGGATGGAAAGTATAGTGCCAGTCACCGGTGACTGGGCATTTAACGTGTTAAAAGAACATTTTACCATTCCTCATAGAGTCTCACTTAAACATTACGAGCACGATGAGTGTCACTATTTGGTTGAACAGAAACCAAGGCTGGGGGAACACCCAGTGTTCTCACAACACTAACGTAGACCTTTGTGGCATGTGCGGTGCTGCCCTCAACCCACCACACCTCTGAACATCTGAACACTGTGTCCTGGCCCTGACAAGTGTTTCTTATGAACGGTCCTGCGAGGAAAATAGTATAAAACTGACTATCAACGGCCAAAAGCGAGTGCCTTAGTGTTCAGATCAAACTGTTGATTGCATTGAAATTCATGGGTACACCAGGAACCAAGTGAATTGTGGCCGATCTCCCCAAAGACTTGGTTGTGCATCCTTTTCTTTTTATTCAGATAATCTGTGTTCACTGAGCTGCAGGACAGGATGCACGGGCTATTTTTATTCAGAGAAAGGTGGTGACACCAGCCAAGCAGAAGGACCCATCCATGACCAGAATGCAATGGCCTTCATTATCTCCCAGCTCACTCCTAAGTGACTCACGGAGAGCTGGCAGATGGCGTTTTCTCTCGCCCCTTGCCTTGCACTTATTTAATTATTTTAACTTAGTTTTTGCTTGGCCACCATTATGCCTATTAGGCAGGTATGTTCAGGAATAGGTTTCTTCTAATATTGACCAGTGCATTTGGAAAATTTGTCAGGCTCTAAATTCTGGATCAAGTAAGGGTAGAGAGGAATGATGGCAAAATTATTATTGATAATAACGAACATTTACTGGTTACATACAATATGCCAGATACTGAGCCAATGAGTTCGCATGCATGCCTCAGTAAGCCAGTGACTCACAAATAGGAAGGCTGAAGTTTAGAGAGGTTAAGAAACCCGCTCTGGGTCAAACAGCTGGTAAGTGGTGGAGTTAGAAAATCTGAACTGAGTCCCTCTGAGACAGGCCGAGCCTCTCTGAAATGGATGGCAGTGCTGTTCAATTCTTATGTTTATTTTTTGAGCCTCTCCTAGAGTTGAAAGTTTCTCTTGAGGTATTCCCCAAAGAGCAGAGACAGGAGTGGGTTGGTCTCAATACCAGCTCACAGCAGGAAGCTGGAAAGCAAAGAAATCTACTCTGTGCCTGCACGAAGAACCTAGCCATCTGTAAGCCAGAGCAGGGCAGCAGCTAAGGTCATATTCTTCTTCTTCTTCTTTTTTTTTTTTTTAAATATTTTTTAATATATATCATTGGTTGTTTTTTTTACAGAGAGATAGGGAGAAGGATAGAGAGTTAGAAACATCAATGAGAGAGAAACATATATCAGCTGCCTCCTGCACACTCCCTACTGGGGATGTGCCTGCAACCAAGGTATATGCCCTTGACCGGAATTGAACCTGGGACCTTTCCGTCTACAGGTCGACATTCTATCCAGGGCGTGGGTCATATACTTCATGAGCGTGTGCTCCCTTGACACATCAAGCTCCCTCCTTCTCCCTTCCCTTCCCTCCACTTTGTTTTCAGTAAAACCCCTCATTTTTCATCTGTGGCTCCTTCTCTCTTGAATTTTACCTTGAGGGAGGGTGCAAGAACACCTTCTCTGATAACACCTACTTTCAGTTTCTTATGCAACACTTATGTAGTAACAGTTCTAATATATGAGTTCTAATATATGAGGATAAATAAATCAATACAACAAGATGATAATAAAGAAACCTACAAAGTAATGAGGAACTAAAGCCAGACCAACAGATATAGACGTAGTACTTCCAAAAAAAAATACTCATTGGCATCAACATTTTTTTTTCTTTTTAAGTGAGCATTAACCACTTATTCAAAGTCAGACAAGAATTTGAAAGACTGAAGTCTTCTGTGACGTAAAGCCATTTCAAATAGTTTCAAGAATCAGCTGAGGAGAGGGTGGAAGAAGTAGTGAGTAGACCCCATTTAGGCAGCAAGACAGTACAAACTCACTCAGCAGCCTCCCAGTCTGCTGTCCCCCCTGATTGCCCACAAGTGTGGTATGAGCAGAATACCAAGGGCTCAATTTCTTCATTATTTTTTAAAATATATTTTTATTGATTTCAGAGAGGAAGGGAGAGGGAGCTAGAAAAATCAATGATGAGAGAGGACCATTGATCAGCTGCCTCCATCGCACCCCACACTGGGGATCGAGCCTGCAACCCAATCCATTCATGTGCCCTGACTGGGAAAGGAAACATGACCTCCTGGTTCATAGGTCAACACTCCATCACTAAGCCACACTGGCCAGACCAATTGTCTCATTAGTAATGTCAAAGACTCCTTCTTGGATTGTTTTCATAAATTTCTAGGGCTGTATTAATAAATGCACTTCTACATTGGAAGCAGTCTTAGCAGAAGTTTCCATGAAAATAAGTCCATGTTCTCATGCAGAAGCTTCACCTTTTTTTTACTTCTCTTCTAGGTTCTAAATCACATTTATTTCCAATCGGCATAATGACCATGTTGGAACTGGGGTGCTGGTGGGCACCTTCTAACCTGGCTGTCAACTGGTTGTGCATATCTCTCCTTGTAATATCACACTACTAAAGCCCTTGTGTAAATATGACTGTGTGGTGGAACAATAGGATTCTTGCCCTGCTGTATCCTATACCAAGTTTTATTTTTGTCCTATCAGTAGTATCATTCAAACACCAAATTCTACACCGATAGTAAGGTCATGCACTAGCTGAAAACTCTTATCTATTGTATAAACTACAGCTATAACCATGATTTACCAACACATGTGTCAATTTATTTAATACTTTTTTTTCAGGGTGGTTAAATACATTCTTCATCAGGAGAACTATTATATATAAATAGATAGTTCTATTTATAGCTATGTCTATGTATTACTTTGATTTTACATAGATTGTTTGAAGTCCCCCCAAAGTTATATTACTATAGTATTGAATGTTTTTAAGATAGCTAATCTCCATGTACAAGGTAAAATTATACAATAGCTAACTCAATTCACTCTCCCAAAAACTTACTTTTAAAGACAAATTAAGCACTGTAGGGTTAAGTGTGGTTAAAGATTTTAAAATAATAATAATAAAGCTCATATATGGGATCCATTCTCCCCAGCCTTGTGTACTGTGGGAGCTAACATTAAACAACCAATCAAAACACTTTGAGTCCTCAATTGTACTAGTTCACTGATGACAGAAGAATAATCTGGCCACCGATGCTGCTACAGCAAGGAAGGTCATGCACCTCGTCTCTGTGAAGAAAACTACATTTGGAAAGCTTTTCTACTGAACATTGTAAATTCGGTCAAGTTTTCTAGCTTCTCTGAGCTTAGGTTTTTCTCAAATGTAAAATGGAGATAATATCTTCCTTTCTGGGAGCTTTTGGAAGAAATAAACAAGAAATATATGCAAGGTGCTCTGCATAGGGCTTGATATTCAATAAGTGGTGAGTGCTTGCTGAAGTTAGTAATTATGATTGTAATAGTAATTTTAAAAATATTAATAATACTTATTCCATGGAGAAGCTAGCTGGAAAAAAAAAATGCTGCAATGGCCACAGCTTTTCCCGTGTCCCCGGATCCCTGCCAATAAGGAGGGCAGCTGCATTGTGTAGGTTCTTCTCCATGTATTGGAAAAGAACATGTAAGAGGGAGAAATATCATTTGCCCATGTTCCATGTCATATGCATGATCAGAGAACTGTTCATCCAAGAGAATTGATTTCAGAATTCAAAGCATCCACTGATCCCTAAATTTGTCTATTACTGGTGATTTCTGCCAGCATAAATGAAAATTTGGTTCCTCCAATATTTGATCCAAGATACTGGAGAAAAAGATGACTAGTGTCCATGCCTTTCTTTTAAAGAGCTACAATCTAATGGAAGATGGAAATGTAAACAGTAAGGGGCCAGGGAAATAAGCCAGAAATTGGATACATTAGAAAAAGCATTAAGCATCAGGAACAATTAAAAGAACAACAGATACCTAGGAACCAGTAGATGGAAACCAAACATAAGTGCTCCTACCATCTTCCCTATTTCTCCATTTCTGCTCAAATGATTCCCTGATCATTCCTTAAGCCTTTCTTTTCAAAGCATCTTTCATAAGGGGAAGAATGCAGTAGGTTGAGCCAATGATGATCTGATGTATAATTTTATGCCATCACTTTAACAAAGAGGCTATGGTAGTCACTCTAGTCAGCTCTAATATTTATAGTAGAGCACCGAGGCTAAATCTCAAATTTCTCTTTTAAGACAGACACCTTAATTCTAAGTATATGCTAAGACACGGTTGGTTTCTACCTTTATGTAAATAAAGTGAGGACTAACGCATATACAAATGCAAAACATAGCTTCTTAAACACCAGTGCAATGAGAACTTTGGGGAAAGCCTTTGAAGTGATTAACAGAAAGAAATCTTATGTGAACTTTCCTTATCTGATGAAAGTGGAGCCTCCCCAAAATAGAGCTGCCATTTAAGGCCCTTCTGGGACAGCTTCCAGCACCTTCCAGGAAGAGGCTATCCAATAAAACACCCCATACTTTTTCTGCCAGAAGAATACTGGGGATTCCTCAGTTGATCCTGGGAGTGAGGTTCTTGAGGCACTGCTGAAATAAGAATTTTCAGAAGCCCCCACAGAGAATGGAGGTGGTAGAAGATTTTATTGGGGTGGAGTTGTATTCCTCAGTTTCCAATGTCCCATTTCCCCAAGCCAGTCTTGAAAGAGAGGCAGCTGGGGGTTCAGCAAAGCCAACACCAGAGTCCAGAGCTTCTGTTCCATTTTACAACTTGGGTGTGGTTCAGCATCCAAGTTAACTCAAGTCCATTCATCCATGTGTGGAGTCGGGCATGGCCATGTGCCACATCAGTGCAGGGGAGCAGAGTTCCAAGAGGGCCCAATGCTTGTGAGAGAGAGGAGAGAAGGAAGGAACTTTCTTTGGAAGTTTAACTATTTAGGTTTCCCAAGCTTGTAGTGGCCCCGCCCATTCTGGCCACTAATTCGTTCCCAGGTGTGACTGCCAGATGGGTCAGCCCCTTCCCACATCACTCAGCCCTTCCTGAGCGTGCATCTATCTGGTCTTCTGTTTCTTCCTTTTTGGTTCCAGGGGTCCTCAAACTTTTTAAAGTGGGGGCCAGATCACGGTCCCTCAGAGAGCTGGAGGGCCGGACTATATGAACTACTAATTCCTACTGTAATACCTCGGCTGCGCTCACTGCCCAAAAAACCTGGCGGGCCGGATCAGACTCCTCTGCGGGCCGCATGTGGCCCGCAGGCCATAGTTTGAAGACCCCTGCGACAATAACCAGGTTATTACAATGGCACCGCTTTCATGTTGAAACCTAAACCACGGCCACACCCTGTGTTATGAAGCTGATATATGAGCCCTTTACCTCTGGTTATTTTGCTGTTTACTTACTGCTCAGGACTCCCACAGTACAATAAACCTTTCTCCCATTTAATCTTTCTGTTGTCTATTAATTTGTGGGCCCCACCACTAGAACCTAAGTTAGAACCACTCAACTCTATGGCAGGAGATAAGGGGGTGGAGGAAATTCTACCCTTACTCTACAGGCAATCTGCCATGGTCTGAACACTATACTTTAAAAAGTAATTTTGTGTAACTTATGTTTGTCTTGATTTTTTCTTCAAAATTTATGGGTAGATTTTGTTATAGAGTTGAATGCTACTCCTCTATTTTGGTACCCAATAAGTATACCTTCCTACTAGACCTTGATGATTTTTGCAAGGTGTTAAAAAAAAAAATAGAATTTTTGCTGAATGCAAAACATTTGTAGTTAACATATTTTTTTTAGTAAGTATGTCTAGTTAGATGCACTGAACCATGTGAAAGCTGTTTGTGAAGGATGGGAGCGCCTGAAAGGGAAGCGGGTCTAGAAACAAAGCATTAGTGTTACTGGGGTGATGTGTGATCTTGGTTTCAAGTACTCAAATTTGAAGAATCATAGACAGTGCCATAGTCACCACACCCAGACTCTGATGTTTCCATAGTAACCACTTTATTTATAAAGAAACAGGTGATGTGGAAGGAGAACAAGCAAAACTAGAGTGAAAAATAAGGCCCTGAATACAAAATGATGGCAAAAGAAAAATAAAATACTAAGGTAAGAAATGTGGAGATGGTGTTTTACCTCAGGAAAATATTAGGAACTTGAAAGATTCTGGAAGATGAAAATCATGTCTTCTGTTTCCTTTTTAAATAATATATTTTGTTGATTTCAGAGAGGGAGAGAGAGATAGAAACATTAATGATAAGAGAATCATAGATCAGCTGCCTCCTGCACTGGGGATTGAGCCCACAATGTAGGCATGTGCCCTTGATTGGAATCAAACCCAGGGCCTTTCAGTCCACAGGCTGATGCTCTATCCACTGAGCCAAACCAGCCAGGGCTCTTTTGAATCTTTTTATAGTCTGAAACAAAATCATGCACAGAACGAGAAAGAGAGAGAGAGAGAGAGAGAGAGAGAGAGAGAGAGAGAGAGAGAGAGAGAGAGAGAGAATATGCAGGTGGATGCAGAAAACAGGGAAGAATGTCGAGGGGAACAAGAACTTCTGTACCTTTAGCTTAATAGGCATCCAAGTAATGGAGCAAATATGCAAATATATCAGTGATCACTTTTATCATCAATTCTCAAACATAACAATCAACTGTGAATTCTAAAGAGGAAAGTGTCCCTTAGAAAACCTATGAGTATAGGTGTTCATAAATGTCACTCAAGTTGCTCTTTCATTCTGGTTGCCACATGATGAGAAAGGCTCAGCCCAAAGGAGAATGATTTTCATAAGTTTGAGTTTAATTCATCCAGCCAGTTTAGAATTTTGAGAAGAAAACGTATGTTTCCTTCCCCACTGTCATTTGTATAGTCAAATAAGTCAAAAGTAACTATCTTGCCGACAACTCAAGTAATTAAAAAAGGCATTTTGAAGATTCATACATTCAAACACACATGGACATTGTACAACATGTTTGTAGATATTTTTGGTTTTTCAAATGGGACCTTTGTGGTTTGATGTAGTTTTTCTTTCTCCCTTCTGAGCTTATCTATCTTTAAGCTTACAATAGCAATTAAACATGAAATTGGCCTTATTGGAGAGGTTAATTTACTTGTGTTGCAGATTGAAACTGAAAAAATTCAGGCAGTACTTACAAAGCAGTTTGCCTGTGTAAACCTCAACGCTTGATAAAAACATCATGTGGTGATAAGTTTGCAATTATCAGGTTCACTGCATAGAAACCAACCTGTGTTTCTGTAACATGCATGTGTACACAACTCCCCTGGACCATGTCCACATGCAGATTCCCAGTTAGGAGGTCAGGAGGAAGGCCTGAGGCTTACTATTTCAGACACCCAGGGGACGGTAAGGCTGCAGGCCAGCAGAAAATATTTTCAGTAAATATTTTCAACTGTTTCCTTTACAATTGATTGATTCATTGAGAATGTTTACCTTTAGAAGAACAAAGTGTTCTGTCCCTTTATATTCCTCGGTAGATGAAAAGAAATGTACACATGCATTTCTTTAGAAATCTCTAAGAATTCCTCATCCTAAGAGGGTGATTTGCTTGTTTTTTTGCCTGCCTTTCCTAAAGATAAAATCCTGCTTACTTTAAATTCAACTCTGCAACAAATGTTGCTCCATTTACAAAATATGCTGATATGAAAATCTAAAAAAGAGCCACAGGTCCAAAAGATATCTTCAGATCTGACCAACAATAACAATTTTGGCAACACATAGAGGGATGGGAAGCTGTAATGAGTGGGTTTTTTGTGTGTGTGTGTGTTTTAGCCCAAAAAGCAACCACAAACTATATTTCATACTGTTATTGGAACAACAGATAATCAATGTCCTCCACATGGGCCAGCAAAACAACCATTAAAATGCTATGGAAAACCATGAATTGAAAAATGGTGCAGCCTAAAAGAGTAATGGTACTGGCAGCACACAAAGGGGAAGGCAGAAATTCTTTAGGGAGATCCCTCATGGCCTCAACTCTATTTTATATATATATATATTAAATATTTATTTATAAATTATATATTTATATTTAAATTCATTATGGGGAAGAAGAGCAGGAGAAAATTCCTCAAGAGATCTTGACTCCTAACACAGTCCTGTTGGGAACATTTATGATAACCTTGATTTGTTAATAAATGATAAAACCCCAGGGAAATTTTTCCCTGTGAATAAAGTAAAACACTACTGGTATGTGATTCTTCTGTTCCTTAAAAGACAGGAAAATACAAGTTGAAACTTATAGTTTTGTTTTAGTTGTTGTCATTCTCTATTTGTCCACAAGCTTTTAGCACAATTTTGAGTAGGTATCCAAGTAGTTCAATCTGATATACTATTTAATTCGTCTTACCTGGATAACATTTTAGTTTTTAATTAATCATATATGGTCAATAAGCAATATTCTTTATAAAGAAAGAGAGTAAAATATGTGCATTTATTTAATTTTATACTGAAATAGAATTTAGGACCTAAAGTGAACATAGATTTGAGAGCAGCAAATAATACCATTTTTTTAAAATAGCTGGATTTTATCTTCTTCCACTGCAGACATACTAACTTACCTGTATTTAGCTTTGTAAAAAGCTAGTATGGATGGACATTAAAATACTAACAACAACTACTACTGCCTTTTTCTTAACTTGTCTCATATTCATGTCTCTTATGATAGAGGGGGAAAATGATACATGATTGACTAGACACATTAATGTGAGTCAAAAAGAAAATGTGAGGTTTCAGGTGTTTAACCTCCTTTCAAAATATCAGTTCATATACATTGAACACATCAAAGACTCTAAGTTATTATAAATTAAAATGTAATTTAATTAAATGGGCTCAAAAATGTTTCAAAATACAATCAAGAATACTGTATTTACACCCACGAATACGATAAAATAAGCTTTAATTATCTGACTTATTAAAGTGGTAAATATATTTTCTCAAGCATTTACTAAGCACTCCCCAAAGCCCAAAACTTTGTTAGGCACCACAACCCCCTTTTTATGTAGATATTTTAATTTCTTGGAGACATATTAGGTCCATAGTTCAAAAAAGAATAAAAAGTCTACTCTCGCTCTGCCAGCATGGTTCAGTGCTTGAGCCTCAACTTATGACTCAGGAGGTCACAGTTTGATTCCTGGTCAGGGCACATGCTCGAGATTCAATCTCTAGCTGGGGGCATGCAGGAGACAGCCAATCAATGATCCTCTCTCGTCATTAATGTTTCTATCTCTCTCTCCCTCTCCCCTCCTCTCTGGAATCAATAAAAATATGTTTTAAAATTCCTACTCTCTAGAACATGAGAAGACAACCAACAGAAGATAGAGCTATTATATTGGGTCGGCAACTAAGTAATTGCGGATTTTTTAAAGAAAATCAAAGACAATTTTTTCATCGAACTAAATAACTTTATTCTGTAATGTATTGCCCATTTTGATCAATGACCTTTTGCCATCTTTCAGGCAGCATCATAATCCCACGTTCAAAAAACTGGTTTTTATTAGCAAAAAACTGAATCAGGTACGATTTGACATCATCATCATTATTGAAATTTTTACCATTCAAGGAGTTTTGTAAAGATCGAAACAAAAAGTAATCAGATGGTGCAAGGTCAGGACTATATGGTGGATGTGGCAAAACATCCCAACCAAGCTCCATTAATTTTTGCCGAGTGACCAAAGATGTGTGTGGCCTTGCATTGTCATGATGGAATACAACACCTTTTCGATTTGTCAATTCGGGCCGCTTTTCTTCAACTGCATTGTTTAATTTCGTTAGTTGTTCAATGTAGACATCAGAATTGATTGTTCGGTTGGGTGGTAAGAGTTCAAAGTAGACAATTCCTTTGTAATCCCACCAAACTGATAACAAAACCTTCTTTTGATGAATATCAGCTTTTGATGTTGTTTGAGTTGGTTCACCTGGCCTGCTCCACGATCTTTTCCGCATGATATTGTTGTAAACAACCCATTTTTCATCGCCAGTTATCAGTCGTTTTAAAAATGGATCATTTTCATTACGTTTCTTTAGCAAATCACAGCTGCTAATGCGTTGCGTTAACTGTGATTCTTTCAGTTCGTGAGGAACCCATGTATCGAGTTTTTGAACATAGCCAAGTTGTTTTAAGTGATTTTCAATGCATGTATGTGATACATGAAGCTTCTCTGCAATCTCACGTGTTGTACTGTGACAGTCCAAATTGATTATTGCTTTGATTAGGGCGTCATCAACTTCAACTGGACGACCAGAGCGTTTTTCATCTTTGAGTGAAAAATCACCAGAATGAAATTTGGCAAACCAATTTTGACACTGCCGTTCTTTTAAGGCTTCGTCACCATAAACAGCACATAACTTTTTATGAGCTTGCGATGCGTTTTTCCCTTTGCGAAATAAAAAAGCAAAATATGACGAAAATGTTCCTTTTGATTTTCCATTTTTCAACGAACGCCAAACGAAAACTACAAAACAGATCAAAAAACCTTTTTTACTGATTAACAGCTGAATAGCCAACTATCAAATAACAAAATGTGTTTTACATTTGTACTACGTCTGCAAACCTAAAAATTCAATTGAAGCCATCTGTGTGTGAAACCCGCAATTACTTAGTTGCCGACCCAATACAAATGGAATATATGAACATAAATACGGTAAGGCTATGTATGTGATGTTCAATCACATTCATACACACAGTTTTAAAATTATCTAATCTCTTTCAAGACCAATTACTTACCGGTACTTGAAACTGTCGAGTAGGTAGAGGACGTATGCCATGTAAGTGTTAGTTCAGAGATATATAGAGAACAACTAGAGGCCCGATGCATGAAATCAGTGTAAGAGTAGGCCTTGCTTCCTCCTGCTGCCACACCACCTTCCCTCTGGCACCCGGACCCGGACTTCCCTTGCATCCCTGGCTTTGTCCAGAAGGTTGTCCGGAAGGACGTCTGGTCTAATTAGCACATTCCCCTTTTATGTGGTACTTATGTGTGTGGGGAGAGAACTGTTGAAATTGTAACTATCGTGTGCCAAACTCCCTTCGATGCCAGAAGGTAGACTGCTGTTGTTTTTTCATTTCCTATATGACTAAGAGGAAAAACAAAAGTCCCTAATCCATAAGGTTGTACAATGCCCATTTTGAAGTACAGACTCCCCAGAAAAGTGGGAAGGGTGAATGACTTTTATGTTTGTTTCTGATACCTTAATATGAGAAAAACTGTGTGTTATAGTAAGACATTTCATTAAATTCAGAATGGATCTTTACATTTTAACAGCTATAGCAGAATTTCTTAGACAGTTTGACATTTTCAAGTTCAAAAAATTCATTTGTACTTACAAGAATGGAAATTGACCACTATGGTGCTAAATATATCCCCAAGCTTCTAATAAAAAAACCACATGGCTTACTTATCCTAGCTAATAAAGAGGGAATATGCTAATTGGCTGTCATACCCGCACAAAGATGTTGGAGCCCACAGCCAATAAGGAGGGAATATACTAACTGACTGTCATGCACTCAAAGATGGTGGCACCAGTCTCCTCAGCCTCCCCACTGCCCAGGGCTGACCCAA
Source organism: Pipistrellus hanaki (assembly GCF_964339955.1). NCBI lineage: Eukaryota > Metazoa > Chordata > Mammalia > Chiroptera > Vespertilionidae > Pipistrellus > Pipistrellus hanaki. The sequence goes on along the minus strand of NC_140510.1, from coordinate 52,358,558 downwards.
GGCACAGGCAAGCCTTGGATGGCAGCTGCCCAGCCGCCCAGGGTCGCCCAAAGCTCAGGTAACCAGAGCCAGCTGAGGCTTGTGCTGTCAGCAGTGGCAACAGCAGAGGTGTGATGGGGGCATCACCTTCCCGGTTGCCAGGTCTCCTCCTGCCCCTGAGGGCTCCCAGACTATGAGAGGGGGCAGGCTGAGCTGAGGGACCCCCCACTCCAGTGCATGAATTTTCGTGCACCGGGCTTCTAGTAATTAAATAAGAAGGAAAATACTTGCTAAACTTTATCTTTTTGTTCATGTAATGAATCAGTTTTTCAAAGATTATTATAAAGTTTACATGACAGAAATAAAGGACAAAATGTAGTTTCTGAGACACAATAAGGCCTTCATCTTAACAATAAGTGACCACAGTTATAACGAACTGCTTTGGCTCAGGACCTCTCTAATCCAGAGATTCCATTCAACAGGCCACGGACCACATTAGGCTTAAAAATATGTGTGGACTGAGGAGTTCTTTGGGCTTGGTTTGGTTTTTGCAGTTTGATATTATGACAGCCTTTAGATAGGGTCTGAGCTTTGCCACCTCTCTTTGTCTTTACACTCTTCCTGGTTGTTTATCATCCCATCAAATCTACGGTACTCTTTTATCTGTCTGAGCTCAGCTCTAAGCCCTGAGCCATAAGCCAATGTCAAAGGAAAAACCCCAAATAAGTTAGCATCCACTGCCACATTTCCTCCCCCCCGTTCCACGTGGTTGGTAAGTATCCTTTCATTTCACATCACCGCAAGCCAGGATTTGAAAGGCTAGGGAATACTCAGCACAAACCAGTTTGGCAGCATTTCAGCAACTCTTGTGACTCTGAGCATCCTGGAAAATGGTTTGCTGATCTGTACTCTGCTCAGCTTGATATTTGAGTCTGCTTTGCAACATTATCTTGCCAATGAGAGAAAAATGTGAGGTCTCCCCTATTCCCTGGTGCCCTATTCTCCCAGACAATGGAATTCCCCTTTAGAAAGAGAGGGTGTAGCACGTGGAGGGAAAAGGCCGTTTTTGTTCTCCGTCCTCTGTCCACTACAATAGAAAGCTCTGCTCCTCCTCTCGGGAAAACGTAAGGCTGGCTGGCAGTCAGTTTGACAGAAGGAGAGCAGTGCAGCGGAAAATTGGGTAACAGGATAAAAATCTATGGGGCCATAGGAATCCCATCAAAAATGGCTCCTCCTGTCACAACCCACACAAGTGACAAGGAGAAATATAGAATGTTATTTGTATTTAAATATTCCTAATGATACCATAATTATGCCTCTGCCATGGTGAGGCAGCCATTTTCCTGTGAGCCACCATTCTGCAAACCAAATGCTATGTTGGAGAAAATCTATGTAAGAATCAGACAGCTTCCATAAGACATCCAGGAAAATCCTATAAACCCCTCGAATAGCTATTTCTAACGGACAGAGAACAATTTATTTTTTCAAGATATTTTCTTCAGGAAACAATAGTCAAGCTCAATAAAAAACTAATTATTCCCAGCTCTTTGGGCTTTGGGAAAATCAAGCGATCTAGCAGGTAGCTAATTTCACTTAAAATTAACTCTGGTATTGTGGAAAATACCCTCTTTTTTTTTTTTTTTCACAATGTGTCTTATTGAGTCATTCTATTGTTCATCGTGGCCTTAATTTATTAAACTATACAGTAAGTTCTATAGACTAACACTTAAATTGCCAAAAAAATATACATTTTCTTACTTTAAAACTTGGAAAAAATTTGAGGTAGATATTCTAAATCAACATGTCTTTTAATTAAATCTGGCATTTTGGAATACTTTCTTAAGAGAATACACTCTAAGTATTTCCAAACATTTTAACACCACCATGGACAAGAACATTTACAAATACTAGTAAATTCTCTACGTAGAATTTAATTCATATTATACTTCCATAGACCTTTAATTCTAAGTTTCTTAAGCACTTACTGGTCATCATAATACATATATATTCTACCTTTTTAATTCAGGGAAAGCTATACATATCTATAAACATATATCTGACCTGTTCAACAAAAAGTAAAGTGAAGGACTATCAGCATGCAAACTCATCTATACTAATAAAAGCCTACGTCGCCCTTGTGCCCTCATGTCATCACAAGATGGTCATCTCAACGTTGTCACAAGATGGCCACCACAAGATGGCCAACAGGAGAGGGCAGTTGGATGTGACCAGGACTGCAGGGGAGGGCAGTTGGGGTTGACCAGGCCTGCAGAGAAGGGCAGTTGGGGATGACCAGAACTGCAGGGGAGGGCAGTTAGGGGTGAACAGGCTGGCAGGAAGGGCAGTTGGGGGTGACCAGGACTGCAGGGGAGGGCAGTTAGGGGAGATTGGGCCATCAGGGGAGGGCAGTTGGGGGAGATCAGGCTGGCAGGCAGAAGCAGTTAGGGGCAATCAGGCAGGCAGGCGAGTGGTTAGGAGCCTGGATTGTGAGAGGGATGTCTGAGGGGTGCCAGATTGGAGAGAGTGCAGGCTGGGCTGAGGGACACCCTTGCCTCCCAGTGCATGGATTTCATGCACCAGGCCTCTAGTTACTTTATATAAAACCAATATCTTTGTTGCCCATAATATACAATGCTACATGCCAAGTACTGGGAGAAAAAGTATTCAGTCACAGTGATATGCCATTGGAAACTTATGTTCAGAGTGCTATGCAGACAGAATGCTAAGGATCCCACATCTGTATGTCATTTGCCTTCAAAACACCTCTATATGCGAGCATGGTTCCCAGCTTCCGGAACCCATTTTCCTGAACACCTTTAATTATTCTCTGCTACTGTCTTCCAGTCTGTTGCAAAGGACTCCCACACTCTTGTTCATATGTGCTGTTCCCTTTCCTAACTTCTCTTGCTTATGCTGCTCCTCTGCCTGGATTGCCCTCCATCTCTCCCTCTCTTTCCCAAAGCCTAACACTTTAAGGTCTTCCTAAAGTGTCACTTCATCTTGAAGCCTGTTTTGACTAATCCAAATAAGTTTTACTTTGTGAAAGATGATGTCCTAAGCGTATAAAATAGCTGACCTTATTTAGTTGTCACAATTCCATTGGGAGGTAGTACTCTGACATGCAAAGAGCTCAAAGCAGTTAAATAACTTCCCTCAAAATACACAGTATAAAACTAGCAGAGTCCAGATCCACTCCATATCTGTCTGATGCAAATGCGTAGTTAGAAAGCAAGTGTTATTCTGTGCCTTTTCTAATACCTTTTTCTCTGGACTCATGTGCTAGGCAGTAGCATATGATTTAGCATTTAATAATTCTTGTGTTAATATAAACTACTCTGGGCCTTCAGTTAGACTATAAATGTGTAGAAGTTTGTTTATTCCCCACTCCAGTCTAATACCAAACATTTAACTTGTTGATGGATTGAATCTAGTAAATCTTCAGCACTTTAATACTTTTGAGAGAAAGCTATGCTTCTCAAACAATTGCTATATTGCCATTGGTTAAGGTTATTTGTAGTTTTAACAGCTCTGTGGGACTGACTTCTCATCTTACCTAATAATAGACAAACATGTAAATTGACCATACCTCTGCTATGCCCACAGCTAATCAGAATGAATATGCAAATTAGAAGGCCAAAGATGGCGCCGCCCAACTGCTATAGGCTCTGAATGGCCAGATGGAGCAGGATGCCTGCTATGAGAGAGAGGGTGTGGGGGGGAGAAGAGGGGAGAGAAGGAAGGGGAAGAGGGGTGAAGGGTTTACAGGAGTGGAGTGCTGCAGCAAAGACAAGACTGCAGACTCCAGAGGCTGTAGCGAAGACGAAGATGGCAGACTCTGGCCGGAGCGAAGGCCTGGGTCCGGGTGCCAGAGGAAAACCGGTGCTGGAAGCCAAGGAAAGGAAGGCCTATTGTAGAAATCTCTTCATGCAACAGGCTTCTAGTGCACTATAAAATGTGAAGTCAAAAAAGGACATCCCCATTTTCATGGGTGCCAATTATGTGACAGCATTTTGCCAGGCACATGGGGAAAAATACTAATGTTTAAGACAATCTCTGCTCTTAAAAACTTATTATCTTACTAAAGAGAGATGTATTTTTTCCTTTATTAAATTATATACATATATATTATTTAAGTATATGTTATATGTGGTTATAATATATTATATTTGCATGAGAATACACAAAACACGAGTTTACCCATAAAGAGTGCTATAGTATATACAGTGCCTAGCATACAGTAAGAGCTGAATAAATAATGTATCCATTTAGTAATAGTAAATAGAGGATAGTGAACAAAAGTAATTTGCCATTATTCATAATAAATGGCTACCATTTATTACCACATCTATTATTCAAAAATATTTAGTGTTCATTCTGTGTCTTTCTAGAAGTTATAGTCTGGCAAAGTCAATGCTGAGAACGAGGTGTGGAAAGCATAACAAACTGGATTATTTTCTTATGGGGCTATTTCCTGAAAAATGCCCTGTGAACCAAATCCTTAGTGTGAGCTCACTTTTTCAACATTATGTTTTATCTCCTTAAAAAAATGGAATGCAACAAAAAAAATTTTTTTATCTAGTTGAGATGAATTCTCTCTCTTGTTTTTATTACATGATTTTGGATATATTAACCTAAGGTCAAATTAAATGAGAGAATATCAGCTGTAGGTCAGCATCAAAAACAATATGTGGTTCTTTGATTCAGTGACTTATTTAATGGATCACAGTGAGGCACCAGCTAAAGGCTGGTAATTTAAATTATAAGCAGAGGGTTCAAAGCTGTGGCTAATTCATTACTCTCACGACTCTAGTTGAGATAGTAATTTAAAATCATGTGTGACGCATTAATTGTAATCTTCTTTCCAAATGACAAGATAAATATCTCAAGGAACATAATATATTATGGTCATAGGTCAAACCAAATGAATGTCTAAAATAGATTAGCGCTAAGTGCATGCAATATGTCATGTTTATACATTTTTAAAAGGATAAATTGTATTAACATTTAGCAGTGTGTTCATTGCACATCATCAATGTTTAGCTTTTAAGTGCATTAATACTCTATTCAGTTAAAGCAGTCCCTGAAAATGCCACACACAGAGATACTATAAATTCCCCAACAGAAAAACTAATACATGAGAGGGGGAAAAAAATAGAACAATCTAATTTGTTCCCTTTCCCACCAAGAAGTGATTGCTTTGTTTCACAGTTATGTGAAATAGAAGATATATTTTGGCCCTAAAGTAGCTCAAACAAGGACAATGTTTTGGCAGGACAGACATCCAGCTTTTGGCGGGACAGTCCCGATTTTTAACAATTTGTAATGCCGTGGGTCACCTTAACTATGTTACAATTAGCAAAAGAAGAAAACTGCCAAAATGGCGGTCATTACCATGTGCCTCTGAATACCTCTGCTTTTACTCTGAGGCTCTCCATCAGCTGGGCCTGGGACAGAACCTCACGCATTGTCCTCGAGTAGAAGACCAAACTGCCTCCCAGGGCCACCGGGCAAACTAAGTGCAGAATAGGGACGCAGGCTGTTACTGCGATTAAAACCAATTAATAGATAGTTGGTTTTCAAATTTGGACTGAAATTTAACTGTTGTGATTTTAGTAATGGATTAGCCAGTTTTCCTACCTAGCAGCCCTGAGATCTTTGGTGAAGAATTTATCCAATTCTCTCCTTCACTTTGCCTGTTAGACATCATACACTGTAGCCTAGAATCCCTGCTGTGAAAGGGCTTTTCGTATTACTTGGGTGCATTTTTTGAAAAGTCACTTAAGGTGAAGTGAGGGATTTTGAAGAAGGGGCAGCAAACCAACAAAATCCAGTCCACAGGGGCTCTTTTTGGGTTTATTGTTGTTGTTTGTTTTTGTTGAATATGAGTGTCCTTATAGCAAGGCAGGCAGCATGGAGTTCATTAGCAGTTTTCCCTACTCCCTCTTTCCTTACACAAGTTCCATCTCACACCAAGCATACCTGTAGGCAGGAGAGTTTGGAACAGATAGTTGAGGCTCCGCTGAAGGCAGGGCATTTGCTTTGCCAAGTGGACTTTTCACAGAACTGAAATGATCAATACAACAGAGGGTTCTTGATCCTGTGATATGCCCAATATTTTTTTTCAATATTTTTTAAGCTGCTAGCTAGTTGGTTGGCTTCTATTGTTTATAACCAAGAACCTTGACTGGTACAATCTAGAAATCTTGCCTGCGGTCCTGTGTGGCTACAAATGTTCCTACTTACTCAGACTTCATATCCCAAGTCCCTTGTTGTTTCTCAAGGAAACCACACTTGACCCCTCAGACTAGAATAGGCACTTCACTCCACTCTCACCTCTGTTACTAAAAATTATAATTAATTATTTAACTACCATTATGTAATCAATTTTCTTCTAGTAGAATTTTGGTTAAGACAGAAAACATGACTCTCTTGCTCATTATTGTATCACCAGCATCTCCATAGAACATCTTTCCAAAAGTGAAGGATAAAGTAAAAATAAATAAATAAATAAATAAAAATAAATAAAGCTTGGTGCTATCTTTACTGTCTTTGAGAGCTGACATCCTTCAAGCATCCATTTTAGTTGGAACTGAAAAAGATATTGTCTCCATTTGTTTTTACATTTTCCTGTGCTTAATCTATTCATTTTAAAATTGGTGTTTTCAATGCTCAGTTTGATGTTACCATCTTCTGTCACCGAGGATTTCAGTTGAATAAAAACTTTATTCAGTGAATTCTTTTCCTATAGGGAGGCCAAAATATAAGATTGCCTCATGAACATGGAATTTTAAAACAAAGTTAATTATTTGATGTGACTGTTCAATGGAAATTTGACTGAGCACGGATGCATTCCTGCCAAGATGTCTGACAGGTCCATGAGCCAGCATTCTCTTTATAGGGATGGGAAGCGCCAACTTGATTCTCCGGCCCTCATTTTCTCTGCTGAGAATCTGTTTGATTCTTTCTTTCATTATGTTATCACCATCCAAGCCCGCATTTGATGGTGTGAGGACAATTTATTTTAAAGATAATTTTATGCCTGATCAGGGTTGGAGACTAGAAAGTAGGAGAAAGAAAAACAGAATTCTTAGGAATAACTTAAGTTTTGTGGATCTTTTTTTCAATGAATCCAGTCAATGTGGCCTGAGGCATAATTAAGATCACAAATATTTCTACTATTAAAATGAATCATTCAGTCCTTCACAGGACCAATGTAAAAGTAAGCCCAATGGCTACCTCTGGAAACGTCTCCCTTTAACTAAGCTGTCAAGAATGGTGGACACTTATGCAAGCCAAAGAAGTCATCCCTGTGTCTCATTCCTCTTAAGAAGGAGCATTAACACAGGAAAGGAAGGAAGCAGGGCTGGGGAAAGGGGGGAGGGGGCAAGAGGAAAGAAAGATTGAAAGAATGAGGAAGAGGGAAGGCACTCAGCTCTCTGACCAGTTTCATGTTGGCCCCAACATTCAGCTGTCATTTCTGCTGCCACTGCCATACACATTCACTGCACTGAACTGCTCTGGTCCAGTGGATTCATCTGAACCTTTTACCCTGCCCGATGATGCAGCACAAGCTTCGGAGGTACATCACACATGAGCTTCCAATGTTACAGGTCCCCTTTTAAACTTTCAGTCTAGGCCACTGCTCCCACATGTGCCTACTGTGACAGGGAGATCTTCCAGCCAGAATGTTAGGGGACAAATCTTCCTACATGATGTCCTATAACTGGCTAATCAAATACTTGCCATTCCTCTGTGTGAATGTTCCATAGGGGACTCACGAGAATGTATTTGAAAATACCTCAATCAATCTAACATTCTAATAAGGTGGTCTCAAATGGAAAGTGGAGATTATATTTCTTTGACAATGCAAATTCATCCAACTTTTCTCCAAGCCTGCTGCTATGCAAAAGATACCTGGAGAAAACTTTGTCAGGCCACAAAATGTTCCTACTTCTTCCATTTGTGTAAGGGATCTTCAAGAAACTCCTGGGGAGGAGTGGGACAGGAAGAGATTTACCAAAGAACTTATACACATATTATGCATAACCTATGGACACAGACAATAGTGGGGTGAAGGTCTAGTAGGGGTGTCGAACTCAATCAGAGAAGGGGCCAAAATTTAAAATCCAGCCTAAATCGAGGGCCGAATGGTTTACTGAACAGTCATAAACTGACAATGCCATAAACTGACAGCGGAGTGCAGTGATGACAGCGCGGTGCGGGCCACATTGCAAGGCCTGGCGGGCTGGATTTGGCCCGCGGGCCTTGTGTTTGACACATGTGGTCTAGGGGAAGGGAGGAGGACAGGTGCGGAGTGGAGGAAGTCCGTAGTAGGGGAATGTGGAACATCTGTAATATTTCCAACACTAAAGACAATTAAAAAAAAAAAAAGAAACTCCTCTAGAATAAGGAAAATATACTTAAAATTGTCCCCTCATAGTCACCTAGCAGAAAAGTGGCTTACAGTTTCATTCACCAATCAATAAGCAAAAAAAAAAAAAAAAAGGTACTACTTTACCAGGCACTCTTCATACCTCTTTTCAGAGAAAATATATACAGCCTAAATTTAATGAAGATGCTATAAGAAGATGTAGAATTGACTTGAGAGAGATAACACAGTAGATAATTATACAATTTTCATAGTTACCCTTGGTAACAGTACCCTAAATTTGTCCAAGTATTAACACTTCCTAGATGCAGCCTTTGTGTTTGGAGGTTACTGACACCCCACTCCCATGTCTGTAGGGTAAGCAGACGTCGCAGGTCTACACTAATTCTGTTTCCCTGGACACAGTGGTTGGTATAATATAAGGACAATATAGGAATTACTTTTCTAGTAGTGTATACAGCCAACTCCGTCCCTGGCACCGTGTTTTATGTTCACCAGCACTTGTGGTGGCAGGTCCCTCTGACCAAATATGCCATTATAGCTGGAAACAAGCAAAAGATCCCACTAGGTAACATGCAGGAATGGATCCATGGCTCAACATTAACCTATGAAAACCAAGTAGTTGCTTTAAGGTAAGACTTTAAGGAAAGAAGCTCCCTTTCCCATTAGATGAGATGTGTAATCAGCCCTCTAAAAGTCTGCCTTAAAACAGAGCCGAGCCAGAGGAAGCAGAACCAGCAGTACATCCGGGTCGTATCAGAGACAGAGTGCTCAACTAATAAAACCATCAGTTTCCTTTTTGGTTGCATTATTTTGGTTTGGGATTTTTATGAAAAGATTCTCATCAGATACATATGAACCAATTAGCATATTAGAAGGTTTAAGTAAATTAGTGATGTACTGGGTAGAAAGGAAAAGGTGGTGAAGCACGTTTTCTTTTTCTCTTTAAATGTCTGCCTCTTGTAGCCACTCTAACACAGGAAGCACAGTTTAATTGGAAAGAGGCTAACAGAGTTCTAAGAACAATCATCTAAGGCTAACTGCCTCTGCAGTGTGGGTGTCAGATAAATTGGCTCTCCCATTATAAAGTGCAACTCTTCTGATTAGTATTTGATTAAACAATAACTAAAACTAACCTCTTAGAACTGAAATATTAACAGCTTTTGAATTCCATTTTTCTTAGCAAGATAATGAGCATAGCACATTGTTTAACATGGTTTTTTAATTGGATGAATATCTGATATACGGTGTTTTTCTCTCATTGATGCCTTGTGTGCTAAGAATTTCATTACATCCTAGAATTACCACATAAAAATGTCCCTGTATTTGTCATAAATATATTCCTACACACAAGGATAATTATCATAAGTCCTTTCAAGTATCCACTTGAAGTCACAAAAACTTCATCTGGTTGAAAGATTCTGCTTTTGACCATGATTTGTTTTTTCAAAATGGATTTTTTTTTTTTTAAAGAAGGAAATGTGAGTGGACTTTTATTTTCACTAATAAGTCCTAAGAAGGCTTACCCAATCCATGTAGTTCTGGAAGAAGAGGAAAATGTGGTCCTGGCATCCAGAAGTTTACAAACTGGTTCTAGTTACAAAATGGGCAGGGTGCAAACGCTTTACAAGTCAAATAAATATGATGGTGAAATATTAAGAGAAAATAATTGGTGTGTCATCAGGGGGAAGTAGGTTAGTCAGGAAAGTCAGCGTAAACATTCAGCAATACTTAAAGAGTCGCATAGTACCCCCAAATCAATCATTTTTACCCTCCATCAATTCAGCAAGTGATTATGTACACTGCTATGTGTTAGGTGCTGTGTGAGATGCGCGTGGTCCTTGCTTCCGTTGTCTTTTCTTTTGGACACACATCAGTTGTACAGAAACATTACCCTGGCTCATGACACTATCATAGATTCATTCAGGGGCCACGATTGGGTTGTTCCCAGTGTGTGGCTATTATAAATACATGTTCATGCTTCCTGACATGCATTATTGTTTATATCTAAGGGAATGGAATTGCTCAGTCAAAGGTATACAAATGTTCTAATTTACAAGATCATGCTAAATTATTTTTTAAAGTCATCGAATCCATGTGTATTCCTGCCGGTAATAAATAAGAAATCCAGCTGACCCACATGCTGGAAACCAAATCAGTTTCACTGAAAAAGAGATGTTGACAGGAAGCCAGGAAGGCTGGTCAACAACCTTAATTGCTCTAACCTTTAGTTGAGATTATGTTAGCTGAAGCAGAATCTACCTTGTCCATGAAAGTTTCTGTTATTTCCTGCCTAAGGGCTACATGTAAATTTCTGTTTATGTTGCTTAAGATGTTTTCCCCAAAGCCTCAATAAAAGGGGATGGCAGGGCCAGAGCAGGGGTAGTTCTCCCACTAGAGTTGGACTACCGCCTGGCCCCCCAAATCGCCAAATTGAATTTCTTCAAGTCTCTTTTCATTTGTGTGCGGCCCTTCTCCAGAACCTGAACCCTGAATTGGAACTCTTTCTACGCGGGCCGTGAAAGAGAGTCCTATACCCACATTCTCACCAACACTTGGAATGGTGACTGCTTAATGTTTTCTAGTCTACCATGTATAAAATGGTATGTCACTGTGGTCTTCTTTTCCTAATTAAAGTTGAGCAGATCTTCATATATTTTGTAGTAATGTACAATACATGTGTTTTCTAAACTTTTGACTCTGTAAAGATCCTTAACACTATAAATATAAAAGTAACAGAATAACACATGCAAGATTCTAGCAAGTCAACAAATGATGGACAATCACTTAAGAGCTAAAAGTCCCTCATATGCTTTACTTATTGGGGGATATGTAAAAGAGCACTTGGACTTTGGCCTAGTAATGACAGGAAATATTAACCTAAACCATAACTATTGTTCACCTTATTTTATATTACTTTTTTTTTTTTCTCTCTGTTGCTTGGCAATTTTTTTTTCTTTTTTTAAAATTTTATTTATTTTTTATTTATTTTTTAAATAAATCTTCATTGTTCATATTATTACAAAAGTTCCTCATTCTCTCCCCCCCCCCTTATTTTATATGAAGCAAGTGTGCTTCATAATTCCCTACTTTCTTGACTTTCCCATACCTTAGCTCATCCCTAAAGTTCAAAGAATTACAAGCAAATCAAAAGAACTGAATCTGGACAGAAAAGCCCCCTTTTACACCGAATGACTGAGTGACCTGAGATCAAGGCCTGTACAAACTGGAAGGCTTATGAGTTCTGGTCATGACCTGAAGACTAATTGACTGTCCAAGAACAAAGAACTCTCTGGTCACCCTAAATCACCTCGGCTGACCACCTCAGAATGACCTATATGTGAGACCTCAAACAAAAGTAGAATGGGGATATATTTGGAGTTAAGGGGGCAATAAACTTTTGCTTTGGGCACATGGGAGAATACCCATTAAAGTCACACTCTTTCAACTTTTCAATTTCCAAATGTGAAAGACTTGATTGAAAGAAAGATAATGATTGCACAAAAAATTTTGCTTCAAAGGGTGCTTGGCACTTACTGAAAGGCATAATAAAATACTGAAGATACTGTATAGCTATAAAGGCAAAGCAAAAATAATTTAATAAATTAATGTAAACATTAAGAATGTTTTTAAAAGATGGGAAGAAATATTTGCATATTTAAGTCATATTCAGAACCTCTGAACTTTTTAAGATCAAGGTACTTATCCTCAAATGAAAGCAAGAAATTACAAAGCTTCAGAATCCAGTTTCCAAAGTGAGCACAAGAGATGAGAAAAATTTCAACGGTAACACTTTTCATTTGCATTCGCAGACTGCTGTCTTAGTCCATCAGGCTACTATAACAAAATACTGCTGACTCAGTAACTTCTTACTAGAGACCTAGTGCAAAAATTCATGCACGGGGGTCCCTCAGCCAGCCTGCACCCTCTAGCAACCTGGGAGCTCAGAATTGGGCCTAAACTGGCAGTTGGACATCCCTTTTGCAATCCAGAATCACTGGCTCCTAATCAATTGCCTGCTTGATCACCCCTAAGCACTCACTGACCTGCCTGCTTGATCACCCCTAACCACCTCTGCCTGCCTGCCTGCCTGCTTGCCCCTAACTACCTATTCCTCGGCCCCTTGCTGCCATGGCTTTGTCCAGAATGATGTCCAGAGGTTGTTCAGCTGTCTGGTCTAATTCAAATATTACACTATTATTATAGATAGTCTGGAGGCTGAGAACTCCAACATCAAGACACTGGCTGGCATGGGTGGATCCTGGTGAAGGCTGGCTTCCTCACAGCCTGTGTCTTCTCATAGTGTCCTACCATCATGGAAGGGCTAGAGATCTCTCTGGAGTGACTTGTAAAAGGCACTAATTCTATTCTTTAGGGCTCCACCCTCATGGTTTAAGCACCTACCATCACATCAGCTATAAGGATTTCAACAAAGGAATTATGTAGGGACACAAACAGAGGATAACAACTATATTTCTAGTGTATTTTCTTCCCCAACATTCCATTGTATTTGGAGTAGGCAAATATTTAAATTTGCATTTTTACCACTGGATAAATGAAATTAAAGAGAAATGGGGCAACTGTCCAAAAGCCACAGAGAAATGAGTCCCACACACAGATCTGGAAGTCATGTCTCCTAAATTCTACTGTGTTCTATGATTGGGCAATCCTTTCTCCACTCTTCTTGTGATAAATGGGTTAGAAGAAAATAAGTACAATTCCAATATTTCATCATTCAAAGCTTTTTTTTTTAAATGAGGTATAAATGTACCATGTAATCAACTATTTTAATTCTGTGTGTATTTAAGGAATCTGTGAAGAACTTATGAAACTGGTTACCAGACACCTCAACTCTTTCTTGTCTGTCCTTATAAAAATTCCCAGATGTCACAACTATCACACCTACTTGTTAAATCGGAGAAACTCTTGAACCACAGTAAGCAGATGCTAGAACAGATGGACCGTTTCTTTGGGGCTGAGAGAAAGATATTTCCAATTAAGAAATGCCTGGACACTGTTTCATCTCCCTTCTAGTTGACTGAACTATGAGATTTCCTTATGTCAGTTTACAATTAAAAAAAAACTGCACTATTTCCCTTAATATTTTTTATTTCTTCATATATCCATACGCATTAGCTTAAAATTTGCTCACCTTTATGTTTTCCTTATAAAATCGCTATGGTGCTTTCAAAACATTGAGAACTAATGAAATGTTTTTATGTAATGGTTATACTTCACACCTTTATCCTTATCTACCTTATGTCAAGTTTATGTCTTCCCTTTTCTCTCCATTCACTTACAAGTGTAAACTACCTATTATGTGCCTAACACCGGTTTCTTCAGTATGTTTTCTTCTAGCTACCCAAAGAGAAGCATCACAATGGTGTGGGGCAGGAATGAAAGCAGATGTCAGCTTTTGTACTAACTATTGTCCCGGCCCCCGGAGTGCAGTCAGAGCCATCCACCTGGCGGCTTCTCTGACAGGCACACTCACTGGGCCCGGATCATTCTTTTGAGCCCTTTCCACGCTCACTGCTACCACCACCTCAAGTTCCTCACTTTCTTCAAATTACCACTAACTTGAGGACAGGCTGACAGCCTTCTCAGAAGGGTGTGAGGGAGATGTACAGCAGCTCACCACCTAACCAGTATCTTGAGATAAAATATCAGTCCTATTCTTTAAATGTCCTCAGCCATTTAAATATGCTTAATTAAAAAAAAAAATATATATATATATATATATATATATATATATATATATATAGTGTGTGTATGTGTGTGTATATATATATATATATATATATATATATATATATATATATATATATATATTATTGAGAGGAAGGGGGAGGGAGAGAGAGAAATATCAATGATGAGAGAGAATCATTGATGGGCTACCTCCCACATGACCCACACTGGGGATCAAGCCTGCAACCCAAGCATGTGCCCAGCAAACTGTGACCTCCAGATACTTAGGTCTAAGCTCAACCACGTAGCCATGCTGACCAGGCTAAATGTGCTTAATTTTTTAGTGCAGTATAAGTTTCACAGCATAATTTAGCAAAAGGTACAGGGAGTTCCCATATACCCCTACTCCCCCGCCCCACCCCCAGACACACACACACACACACACAAAAAAAAACCTCTCCCACTTTCAACATCCAGCACCACAGTGGTACACCTGCTAAAATCGATAAACCTGTACTGATGCATCACAACCCAAAATCCATAACTTATATTAGAGTTCACTCTTGTGTTAAACATTCTATGGGCTTTAACAAATGTGTAAGGACATGTATCCAGCATTGTAGTATCACATGGCATAGTTTTACAGCCTTAGAAATCCTCTGTACTCTGCCTATTCATCTCTCCATCCCCCAAACCCCTGGAAATCACTGATCCTATCACTGTCTCTCTAGTTTTGTCTTTTCCAAATTGCCATATAGTTGGAATCAAATGGTATATATCCTTTTCAGTTTGTTTTCTTAAACTTAGTAATATGAATTTAAGGGGCCTCATGGCTGGAAAGCTCATTTCTTTTTAGCACTGAAGAATATTCAATTGTCTGGAGGTACCACAATTTATTTATCTATTCACTTTACTGAAGGACATCTTGGTTGCTTCCAGGTTTGGACCATTATAAATAAAGCTGCTATAAAGATCCCTGCATAGGATTTTGTATTGACATAGTATGTTTTCAGTTGCTAGATTGCATAAGAGTGTTTAGTTTTATAAGCAAATTGTCAAACTGTCTTCCAAAGTGGCTGCGTACCACTTTGCATTTCTTCCAGTGATGAATGAGAGTCCATGCTGCACCACATCCTTCCCAGGATTTCGTATTGTCAGCGTTTAGGATTTTGACCATTCTCATATGTGCGTAGTGGTATCTCATTATTGTTTTTAATTTGCAATTCCTAATGACATATGTTGCTAAATATCCTTGTCCCTCACCAGGGACAGAGCTCGCAACCTGAGCATGTGCCCTGACGGGCATCAAACCATGACCTCCTAGTTTATAGGTCGATGATCAACCACTGGCCGAGCCTAAGATGTATTTCAAACGAATCAACACATTGTAGAAAACAACTTAATGAGTAAATAGGACACCTGTTTTCCAACTACAAGGAGACTTATTACATTTCTTATGCCATATAAGAAAAGATTTGAAGGACCAACCAGTGAGATTCACCTGAAAGGTATACTAAAAACATTTCTTAAGAAATTGTCATCCCTAACCTTGGTAAAAGACATGAAATGTATGAGGAAATATAAAGTAGAAGGAGATAGTAACAAATGGCTACTACAATATAAGTGAACCCTCAAAAATGTGAGGCGAGCATTAAAACAAAGTGGCCATGTAATTAACGAGCTGAGGATTGTACAATGATACCTTTTTTTGAGGATTCCATCTGTATCAAGATACATTCATTTTGGGTGAATAAAATTCCATTAATTTTTCTTAGAGTCTTTAGCTTTAAATTTCTATTAAAATATGCCTTGATTGGTTTTAAAGATTTAGGAGTATTTCTCAGACACTAACACCAAATGAAATACGGATAATCATTACTATTCATTTCTGTACCACTTGCACATGCCTTAAAACCACTGGATAAGCATTTATAAAGACACCTCTCATAGCCTGAGTTACTTTGGTTTCTGCCTTCTATGACAGCAGGTAAACAGAAATGTGAGGAAATTAAATGAATTTTTACACATGAGAAGTTTAAAGACACAAAGGCAATCATTCTAAACTATCTTCCCTAAAAACTGTCTCCTGTTTACCAAGCTCCTTAAAAAATTTTTTTTTCAATTAAAAAAAAAACAAGTCTAAAATTCAATGATGTGGGGAACAAATAAAAATACACTACTTTCCTTTGAAAATGTAAGCAGTAAATTGCTAAGGCTCTATAAGACTGGTTCTACATCAAGATTTAGTAGCAAAATAAAAGATTAAAAATAAAACTTTAACCTCCTTACAGAATTAGTATGTATATATTTACCTCTTTTCCCCTTTAAGTTTTATTTAATTTTACATATAGTTTGTAGGCTTTCTGTATTTTTAAATAAATCCCTTTGTTGCTTTCCAAAATAAAAGACATAATGGTCCCTCTAATTCTTTCTAAATTAAAGTTCTACAGTGAAACTGCCAGTATCTCTTTATGCTCATTGCTTTTCTTCAGAAAACAAGTTTGAAAGTTAAATACCTCCATTACAAGCCAACAAAATAGGATCGCTTCTTAACCATGTACCCAATGCTCCATTTGGGGCCTCTTTTGCAAATGTGTGATTACATTTTCATGCAATCAAAGCAGTAAAAATGTCTCCTCCAAATTAGTTTGTATCCCCACAACCAAATAGACTTTAGTGTGTGAAAACAGAAGTTGACTGAGATTTGAGGAGACTATTTTATTCAGAACCATTTAATTTGAAATGAATGTCTCTTCATTCTTCACCCACTCCAAACAAAGGGCTCCTCACTTTTTAATGCCAACAATGAGAAACAATTGCAGACTGGTGAGTAGCTTTTCAAGTCATCAGCCCAGCTGAGAAATTGGCCATTGACAGCTAGACTGATGGGACATTAGGAGTCGTCAAAGGAAGCCCATAAGAACCATATGGAGTGACATACCAACATTTTTAATGTGCCCATCAGAAATTCCCACAGCTGGTGACGTTCATACAGCTGTAGGTTATTAGGAAGGAGCCTTAAGTGAACGCGAGAGCCCTCTTTAGGGTCATTCACTGTCATAATAATGTTAACTAAAACCTGCTGGCAGTGAAGAAACTTCGTGGGGAACAATAATATACCACTGCATTTTGATGGCTGACATAAGCGATAGGGAACTTCATCTTTTCTTTTGTGTTTTGATAAATTAATTCTATGACTGAGCTTTACAGTGATGTCAAGGAGTTAATATGTGTGGTTGGTTTGGGTGCGTTTGGGTGCCTAACTTGCATAGTTCTTAAAATTCAAAAATGTGACTTTCTTAAATCAATAAAAGTTCATTTGAGTTAGGACACACACACACACACACACACACACCAAAAAAAAAAAAAAAAAAAAAAAAAGAAAGAAAAAGATAAAAGAAAAGGAAAGAAAAAGAAAAAGAAAACACACCCACAACCCCACAACCCAGAAAGAGAATCTCTAAATAATTTCTTGAATACCTCAAGTGAATAATCAAATAAATTTATGGCTTACAAGCAACATGAAAGCTTTAGAACGCTATCCTGGGTAGCCAAGGCTCCATTTGAAATGTAGGGTTGGTTGTACTCCTCCACAAATTATTTCTTTAACATTATTCATAACATGTTAAAATATATTACTGCCTGGTCAGCATGGCTCAGTGGTTGAATAACAACCTGTGAAATGAGAGCACACAATTCGATTCCAGGTAGAGGTACATGGCTGGCTTGCGCCCAGTAGTGGGCATGCAAGAAGCAGCAGATCAATGATTCTCTCTCAGCATTGATGTTTCTATCTCTCCCTCACCCTTCCTCTCTGAAATCAATTAAAAAATATATTTAAAAAAATAAAAATAATAAAATGTATTACTTATTTGTAAGATTCAGCAATTCAATAAAAAGTAGCTTTAAGTCGAAACTGGTTTGGCTCAGTGGCTAGAGTGACGGTCTGCAGACTGAAGGGTCCCAGGTTCGATTCCAGTCAAGGGCATGTACCTTGGTTGCGGGCATATCCCCAATAGGGGGTGTGCAGGAGGCAGCTGGTCGATGATTCTCTCTCATCGATGTTTCTGGCTATCTATCCCTCTCCTTTCCTTTCTGTGAAAAATCAATAAAATATATTTTTTTAAAAAGTAGCTTTAAGATAGTATGACCTATAACTGTCATTCTATCATGGAGAAGCCAGATTCTTTTTCCATTTAAATTCCAAGTATGCCAATATTCAGAAAAATAATTTAAGAATAATCAATGACTCCCTCTATTGTTCCTTCAAAGGGCACTTAAGAAGCACTTGTTATGTGCAGTAGCCTGAGATCCCGGTGATTAATAATTGTGGCTCAGTTTCCAAGCTTCTGTTTCTGGATGTGGCAAAGAGAAATGAAGTCACGTGTTGAGCCAAATGTCCTGGCTTCTACATCAAGCCAGGATGGGACTGCCAAAGAATCACTCATAGCTCATTATAAGATAATGATCGGAGTCTTCTCACATGTGTAGATGATTTACCCAATGAAGATAACATTGTTGAATCAATAAAAGCACTTAATCAAAAAACACAACCAAGAAACCAATGAAATAAAAGAAAAAGCAAGTTGTCAAGTTTCTCTTTTTACTTGTAGTGCTTCTCAGTTAATGAACAGCCCTTGAGCCAGGACCGATCCTGACAGAGTGTCACCGTGAGGCTCTGCCATTTTTTTCTGTTCGCTGTGCCCAGTTGCCCGTCATCCGCAGACAGCACATGTGGCATCATGCAGACCAGGAGGTGTGAGTTGGGGGCAGGTTCGGCTGCAGACAGCCTGGTCAGCAAATACCCGAGGAGGACATCCTGCTTGTTGCAGAGCGACTCCCCACCCCAGAACACTCTGTTGATTCCCCTCTGTCACTTGATTTTTAAGTTTTTGTGCTTTCAAATTTCTGGCCTATGTTGTAGGGTTGCATGAGATGGTCAGTCAGGTACAGCCACAAGGGGAGGCAGAAGAGAAAGTCAGGAAAACAAAGTTTATCATACTCACAGGTTCTAGAGACAGGAGACACGCTATCAGGGTCACGTGGAAAGACACCAGGGTGGTCAGGAGGCAGAAGGCAGGGGCAGGGCAGAGTGAAGGCCTCGTCCTTTATTGGGGTTTCTGTGGGAAAAGCAAACCAGGACAGTCAAGGGATTTCGAGCTAGCTAGTTTAAGTAATTTAGGCGGACTCTGAGCTATAAGGATGTTCCTCTAGTGGCCTGGTGCCTGGTCCAGGGATGATTAAGGCATAGGAATATTG
This sequence comes from Pipistrellus hanaki, assembly GCF_964339955.1. Lineage (NCBI taxonomy): Eukaryota > Metazoa > Chordata > Mammalia > Chiroptera > Vespertilionidae > Pipistrellus > Pipistrellus hanaki. The sequence goes on along the minus strand of NC_140510.1, from coordinate 52,339,243 downwards.
CTCCTGGGGTGTACAGGCAGATTCTGGAAGCGCGGCTCTGGATTGGCTGATTTGCACATCAGAGGCGTATTCTGGTTGGGCCCTTGCTCTCAGCTAGCTCCAGGAGGGCCGCTCCCCCTAGCCAGAAATATTTTTTTTTAAGATGTCAAAACATCATAATAAAGAAGAAAACACACACACGTGCGTGCAACCCCTCCTCAACCCCCCCCCAAAAAAAACACACAAAAAAAAAACAAAAAAAATCAACCATGACCTTAAGATTAACTGAATTAAAATCAGTGAAACTAAAAAAAAAAAAAAAAAAAAAAAAAAAAAATCAACAACCTTACATTAATTTATCTTTAAACAAAGATAGCAGTAAATCAAGGCTACTTATTCATTATGCTTTTCAGAGTGCTTTAAGAAAGACTTATGTTGATTTATTCTGCATCAAGGATTTCTTTAAGCAGCAATTTTTAAGATCAGAAATAGGCAGAAAAGGCAAATGAGACATGGTCTCGGCTTCACAGCTCTCTCACTTGTGAGCTGTACTTCAAATACCTCATTTTCCTGTCACCCCCTGTCTCGGCGATGTCAGCGGGGACAGCGGAGCATACCCCAGAGGGGGGGTGTGAGAACTGCATGTATTAGGTGAGGTGCAGAGAACAGGGCCTGGTACTTGGCAAGTACCCAGCAAGAGTTAGCTATAATGTTACCCAATGGCATTTATTTTATAACTCAAAAGATACTATGGAGTAGCTTCCTAATTTGGGAGTCTTCATTTGTTATCTGCCTATAAATATATATGAAATAAATATCTAGAGAAAATATACATTCTCATGAAATATAATGTAAAAAATGGCCTGGGGCAGTGGTCGGCAAACTCATTAGTCAACAGAGCCAAATATCAGCAGTAAAATGATTGAATTTTCTTTTGAGAGCCAAATATTTTAATCTTAAATTTCTTCTAATGCCACTTCTTCAAAATAGACTCGCCCAGGTTGTGGTATTTTGTGGAAGAGCCACACTCAAGGGGCCAAAGAACCGCATGTGGCTCGAGAGCCGCAGTTTGCGGACCACTGGCCTGGGATAAGTAAAAACAGCATCAAAGTATCAATTGATTTCTTTTTAATTGCAGATGTCCATGTAATAAACAGATGTAGAGAACACTATTTATTCAACACGAAGATGCAATTTTTCTTTTAACAATTCTCAATACAGAAAATGACTTGCAATCAATGTACGTAAATTACTTTGTGTGTCCTAAACACAAATAATTTTTTTGAATGATGAGACTTATCATTATTAAAATAATGATATTTGGAAATATATATATATTATACATATATATATATACACACATTTTTATAAATATATGTCAAATACCATTTTTCCAGATGTGTATGTACATGTTTGTGTATAAACTTGCTTAATTTATAAGAAAATATATTGATACAGTTGACCATAAAAATTAAGACATTTTTAAAAAATGACAAAATTAGCCCTAACTGGTTTGGCTCAGTGGATAGAGCGTCGGCCTGCGGACTCAAGGGTCCCAGATTCGATTCCGGTCAAGGCCATGTACCTTGGTTGCGGGCAAATACCCAGTAGGGAGTATGCAGGAGGCAGCTGATCAATGTTTCTTTCTCATTGATGTTTCTAACTCTTTATCCTTCTCCCTTCCTCTCTGTAAAAAATCAATAAAATATATTAAAAAAATAAAATGACAAAATTAGTCACAAGAAGGAAGACACAACACATTATTACAGAAGGTGATAGTATCAGAAATATATAAAAGGTCATAAATCAGTAAGATAAAAAATGGAAAAATGAGGAAGATATAGGAATAAGTATTTCATACAAAAGAAATACATTTGTCCAATAAAGAGATAAATTTGATAAAGTTCATGAAAAAAATCTTGACAATATATGTAAGATTACAATGCTATTTCATTTTTCAAAATTTATGGGAAAAGTGAAGAAATCTAACAATACCAATATTAGAGAGTAAAACTGTCTCACCAGTTTTATAAAAATAGTTTGTGAAGTCATAAATCTTATAGATTTGAATATTAGTATACCCTATGGCCAGTAATTGCCTTCAAGGGATAGTTCTATGAAAATAATTTGTAAAGTCATAAATCTTTTAGATTTGAAAACTAGTATACCCCATGGCTGGTATTGCCTCCAAGGACATATTTAGATGTGTAAATAGTTAGATCACATAAGAGAGCTCCTCTATCACAGTTCAGAATAGCAAAAGCTTTGAAATTCCAAATACCCATTCACAGAAAAATGAATAAATTAGGTATATGTTCACCATATACTATGAAACAGTTAAAATTAATTACAATGACATGTATAAACTTAGTAACAATATTGAAAAAAAATAAAAGTAAATAAACAAAACTCAATACATTGTTGAGATATATAGGTATCTTCTGGCTTATGTATGGGTGATAAAACTATTTTTAAAAGGCATAATAAGTACAAAATTTGGAATATTACTTACCAGGGAAGGGAGAGAAATGGATCAGAAAAGAATGTATAAATTTTAGATAAAAGTAATATCCCAGTGTTCGATTAGGTTATAGGGTCCTGGGCTGTTTTATATTATTAAGACAAATAAATAAAAGAAGGCCATGATTATTCAAATGATGATAGTGTATCCTGGAACAAGATTTATGGTTAACCCAACTCCAGGCATCTGGGGTCCAGAAAAGATGGCAGCTCCTTTTGAAAGATTAGTGGTGGCTGGTTGTTTTTATTGATTTTACTTGTTCTATTTTGTGTTGTACTTAGTATCTCATGAGAATTACTCCACATATCATTACTTCTTTCATAGTAAATGTCGAGAGATAAAATTTTACAGAATAAAAGAGAATTTCCTTTTATTCTGTAAATACGGTATTTATGAAATCTATGATGATGGCTATGTAAAAGCAATGGACACTATTACCGATGCCTTCAAAGAACCACTGAGTGAGTGAGGAAATTGATGATATAGTACAAATAACAAACAGATTTGCTGTTAGAAAACATCAACTAGAAAAGCCGATTTGCTTCTTCTTTGGAGGGGGAGTGGAATGAAAACAAATTTATTACTTACATATTAGAGAGCGAAGAGCCAGGAGAAAATGCTCTGTTTCTTGCTGCCAATCACCTTTATTTTGCAGATAATTAGCTGCTGCACAAACCATGTGCTCCAAGTTCCTAGTGGTGAGTACTAACAAGTGGAGTGGAATCAAGTCCAGTGTCAAATTCTGTAATGTAAGTGTATATTTCCTTATGTAGATACAAGCAGAGAGAAAACATGTGGCACAAAATGGTTTTAAAGACTTAAGGAGAGGGAGTTTTTGACATTCATCCATCTTCTAATTACTACTCCCTACATTTAGATTAAAATATTATAGAAAAGCACAACGTGAGGCACGTTATGCTTTACACTTGGTCATTTTAAGTGTAAAATTAAAAATTGCTATTGAGATCAATCAAATTCCTGGCACCTGAACAATGAATATATAATTTAGAGGTGTGCTAAATGTCAATGAAATAGCTTGAGCAGACCAATTAAAATATAACATAAAACCATAAATTTGAGCCAACCTACGAAATACGTTCATAATTATGTAGCTAATTATCCACTCTACATAGTGTGGTCTTCACTAACTCCAGAAATCAGAGAGCATAAATATTCCCCGCTCAAAACTTTAAGAAGACTATGACAACAGTCTTGGCATTTGATCATTATCTAATTTCCAAATTGGTGATGTCAAGAAGTTCTGCCGAGGAGCATGTGTGCATCTGTTTCTTCACATGGCTGCTCTGTAGCTGTGCTTCATGACTCATCTGTTTTCAGCCAGAGCACTTTCTCATTCCAGAGGAGCTGGGAGTGAGGTATAGTGAATAGGGAACAAAGGCGAAGACCTATGTGTCATTCATTCGTGCAATATTTATTCTGTGTCTTCTACACCCGACACACTGTGCTGAACGCTGGCGAGTCGTGTTGAACAAAATTGGTAAGGCCCTGCCCTTCGTGCAGCTTATGGTCCTTTGGGGGATACAGCCAGGTCCACGGGGAACTGGACTGTAGAGTGGCGTTGTGATAGCAGAAGCACAAGTGCTGCAATGCTTTCAGCAACCTGGACTTGAAGAATCCACAGACACATTACCAATAGAGTGTTCTCATGGAAAAGCTGCACATATAGGTCCCTTAGGACCTTTTCTTAAAACTGCAAAGAACAGCCGAAGCCGGTTTGGCTCAGTGGTAGAGCGTCGGTCTGCGGACTGAAAGGCCCCAGGTTTGATTCCGGTCAAGGGCATGTACATTGGTTGCGGGCACATCCCCGGTAGGGGGTGTGCAAGAGGCAGCTGGTCGATGTTTCTCTCTCATCGACGTTTCTACCTTTCTATCTCTCTCCCTTCCTCCTCTCTGTGAAATATCAATAAAATATATATTTTTTTAAACTGCAAAGAACAGGCCACATTCAGATCAACGCAAATGATAATCTCTAGGAATGGGACACGGGCACTTGTAGTTTTTTTAAGCTCCCCAGGTGATACCAATATGTACACACGTTTGGGAACCACTTATCTAAAAAACAGGAAAGTAAACAAAGGGGAACTGAAACTGCTCTCTATATAAAGGGCCTGGTATAATTCTCAGGCTACAAACTCAAAGGTGTGCTATATTTTCTATAAATGACTACAATTTCTCTCTTAAGCCACAAATTCCAACAGGTGGCCAAAATCTGTACTCAGTCAATTCATGGTTTCTCTTCCTTCTTCCTTTTGTTCTTTATTCATTGGGGCTGTGTTAGGGAGAGTTATAAAGTACCAAGGCCAGAGAGAAAGGTTAGCAGAGATGAGTATCTAATCTCCAGATAACATCACCCGCTGAGTCCCCTCAACACATGGCTTCTCCAGTCTGAGTTCTGAAATCCGAAGGCAGCTGCCTCCTCGCATCCACAGGGGCTCTCAGGTCCCCAGGCTCACTGCGCATAGCCTCTCGCTCTTGGCCACTCCAGAGACACCTGCACCACCCCACATCACACTAGAGTTCAAGGGATGTAGCAGCTCTTAAAAACAGTGTAGAAAGGAATTATTGAAAATAAAAACACTGATCAGTAATATATCAAAATAAATCATGACACTTGTTTCTCCTTTTCATTGACTAGTTATGCAAAAGAAGTTTTAGGTTTGTTAAAATTTGTTTGGCTTATTATCAATATTATTTTCAACCCTCTGCTTCTTTCCTGAAATCTTTTTTTTAAGCCAATTGTCCATTTTGTGAGGGTTAATTTTTTTTTAACATAAAATATAGAATCCATAAGCCTATTTAACTGAAGGCACAGACTGTAATACGGTACAATATAATGAGCGCTAGGAGAATGGCCCAGTCTGCATCTCCACTTCAGAGAATTCCCACTGCTCCCTCAGGAAGGCTCCCAGACCACAGAGTGACTCATGACTGGCTGATGAGGCACCGTGCCAATTTTTGTAAGAGTAGTGAAACTTTTCATAAATACAAGTTAAACCCGTTTAATGATAAGTATTGGCCAGCATCTGTCTTGCAGTATTTCTTCAGTTCCTATTTGAATCTCTATTTTGCATTTTCATCCCAGGACTATGGTTCTCGCATCAGCAAATAGTAAATGATTAAAATGAGAGCTTATATTTACGGGTGTGAAATCATAGTCCCTTTATGGATTTTATGACTTTTTCTTGATCCCTCAAAAACTAAATTCCTCGGAATTTGCATATTTAGAACCCATTATATCTCTAGATCACTTTCCATTTAAAAAATGCAAAAATCTACTGGAATACCAAAGGATTGTTTTTGTTAGGATAGCATAAAACAAAATAGCACTTTAGCAAAAGTTTTCATAAAGTATGCTTTATACTAGGTCAAAGGTACTGCAGATTTAGAGAAATACTGGAAGGAAATAAGAAATCAAATGAACAATTATGTGTTAAGTGGTTGGGAAATTAGTATTTTTATTTCAGATTTCCTTAATTTTTTGAAGGATTATTATAATGCTGAACATAATATTCCATGATGTTTATTATGATGGCTATACACAGAACTAAAACTCTGCTCACTAGAATAAACAGGGCATGGAGAAGTAGGTCTACAGTTGTCCATATAAAAATAATAAAATAATAAGTAATGATAAGAATAAACTCTGCATTTCTCATACTCACAACTGTAAACCTACTTTTGTCCTACCCTGTAGTTTAGGGCATGTTCTGGCTTGAGTAAAATTTCTTAAACTATAACTTAAACCTGGTTAGTCAGCAGCACAAGAATTAGGATGCTCCTGAGCATTATAAAGGAGTACTGCTTTCTACAAAGCCTTTTCCATATCTGAAAGTTGAGGATCTAACTAGTGTGGTAGGTTTGTTTTTAAATTGCAATAAGGTGGTATAGATGCATCAAAGCATTTATTGTTCATCAATAAGAATGTACTCAGGCTGAGTGCTTTTAAATATGCATAACTATGCTCCCAGTGACTTTATGGTCATGTACTTGCTACATGGCAGTCTGCCTGGTCGCCTGTTAACTGATCATAGAAACAGTTCAGAACTCAATGTGGTATAACAGAGAAAAGTTCAGGCTCACAACACTGGCTCTGAGAATTGAGTGACACTATATGGTGTCTGAAAAATGAATGAGAAGAGCTCTAAATGAGAACAAGAATGAGCAAATCTGTTGCCTTTTTATGGAAAAAGGTATAGAAGCATAATCCTGGCTTGGGTCAATGTTCTGTGTAAAAGATGATCTTCCTGTGCAATGAAGCTTTTCCTCCTGAAAGCAAGCAGATTCTATGTCACATTCTGTGCCCCAAGCGTGAGTTCTTACAGACACAATGGAAATGGGATCTGGGCTATGGGAGGAAGAAGAGGACTGAATGGACCCACTTTCTTTTGATAAGAAGCATATGGGCTGCAATTTCTAAATTGAAACAAAAATCTCAAAATACAGAGATCCTTTCTCCCCTCCCCTCTCTTGGCAAGTTCAAAGCCAGATCTATTGAGCTCCAGCTATATTTAGGTGTTATTTGCAAAGGCTGTTGGGTTCCAAAGATGATCTTATTTCAGGCATCTTAAGGCCAAGTAGGAACATAGAAGTATAAAGAGCTAATGTCTAAAGCAGAGTTAAAGAATGGACCACAAAAGAGATGATTCAAAGGCTGAAGAAGAAAGGGAAAAAAAGCAAGATGCCTGGGTAAAAGGATCAGGAGAAACTTTGTGGAGGACATGAAATTTGAAATAGAGTGCCATGACAGAGAAGATTTCAATAGACTGCATGTAAAGAAGGCTTTTTAGGAGGTAGATTAAGTTAATAAGAGCAGCAGCAGAGAGGCAGGACCATGGAGGTCATGATGAGAGAAAATGGAAGAGAGGCAAAGTGGGAGAGACAGACAGATGGGAAGAGGAAGAGACGTAGAAGAAAAAAATCAGGAGACAATGAACAGCTGGAAGCATCTGTTCTTCATTTGTTAGCCAATGACAAAGCTTGGAAAAATTTCAAGGATTTTAGTGGCTGATTGGCAGTATGCTAAAGAAGCTAAATTTAGAACAAGAAAATAAAATTAATTGCAAGGGGGAAATAAAGGTATAAAAAACTCATCATTCAGGGTTGGAGTGCAGTGGCATGAGTGGCAATGGGGAAAAAAGACACATGTCAGAGATACTGCAGAGACAGAACTACGCAAGTTATTGAATTGGAAGAAGAGATAAGCAATTAAAATGGACACTGAGATCTCAGACCCAAGTAGAAAAGTGGTTCCACTAACAGACATAGAAGAAGGCAGTAAAGTCTGGAATTGTTGATTTTCCAGGGAAGATCCTCACTTACTTTGAGGCACGCTATTTGCACTGCCTGCTAAGCTTCCTAGTGAAGAAACACATACATAGGAAGAGCTGTTCCTCAAAGTCAACATAGCACAGCAGTTAAAAGTACAGCTTTAAATCAGATAGAGCTCAGATTCCTCATCTATAAACTTAGGGTAACATTGGATCTGATTTCCCTGAGAAGCCTGACTGAGGAAGTGTGTAATGCACAGTGACTGCTTAGTCAATATTTGTTCTGCTTTTGAATTGAGAATCAACGACAAGTAAAAGCTCTCAGAAGCTGGGAGAATGAAAGGACTAACTAAACACAAGACTGTAGAAAGAGAACATGGGACATGAATGCCACTCAAAAGTAACAAGAAATACAGTGATGGCTAAACCAACCTTTTGGTGATTCTGGATTCAAGGAGGTCACTGGATGTGGATTTCAAACCCAAAGGCCCAGTGACATAATATACCTGCCATTAAATTCCCAAGTGGCCTCTCCTTTCGGCAAATCGAATGCTTAGTTCTGTGACTTTTCAAATGACTGGTACACTTCTCTCTAGCCAATATCTACTGATCTCATGATCATCACTCGCTAGAGAGGACTGCTGAGGAAGTCTGGATAAATGGACAGGTGGACAGAGAGATAGATAAGAGAAACGTTGTATTTATGTAGTAGTTGTTTACAATTAAAAGGATTCTGAAACAAGAATTTTTGCTAGGTTAATTATCTTAGAGATACAGTAGACTCCTGGCATTAGTAAACTTAACATTTGCATTTTCAACCTCTCACACAGGTTGATGATACACCAACAAAAGAAAAAAAAATGGCCAGTAACTAAGCCTAGCTAACTGTCAATAATTATATCTCAACATGTCTCTCTTGTTTAGAAAAATATCCATTTCCAACCTCTTTTCCCCGAGATATTTAACCCTAGAGCTACAAATAGAAGTAAAGAATCCAATGAGAGCATGGTTGGTTGTAAAGATTGGAATGTTCAATTCAGCAGTGACTTGGTGCCTTAGAATGATAACATCTGATACAGAAGCAAGTAAACTCAGTAAGTGAATAATTTTCACTTGTACTCAAGTCAGAATAAAAGTTATTCACTTAGTGAGAAGTTGAAAGGATTATTAAAATGTGGTAAGTTGCACAAGCATGTTGTTTGCTAATTTAGGGATTCATGAGAGGTCATGTGTCAAGTATGTGCAATATTGGTCCATTATGGGCATGCCTTTTTAAATGGTCTATTACAAAGAAACAACTTTTAGAAAAACAATTGGCCATTATGCAAAGAGATAAGAATTCAAGTCTCAGTTTATATATATAATCTGGTTTTCTGGTTCAGTTATAGTTCTTGACCAAACCTATTAGAGAGAGGGAAGCACAGGTTATGGGATCCAACCTCTAGCATCCTCATATATATTTATATTCAGATGGGAAAGGTTTACTAAATAGAACAAAATTAAATGATCAGAAATGCTTTTCCTCAAGAGATGCTGACTGTTCTTGAACTAAATTCTATTCATCCTAATATACTGAAAAGCAGCTTGTAGTAAGAAAAAAGAACTGGTTTGGCTCAGTGGATAAGAGTGTGAGCCTGCAGACTAAAGGGTCCTAAGTTCGATTGTGGTCAAGGATATGTACCTTGGTTGCAGATACATCCCAGTAAGAGGTGTGCAGGAGGCAGCTGATTGATGTTTCTCTCTCATTGATGTTTCTAACTCTCTCTCCCTCTCCCTTCCTCTCTATAAAAAAAATCAATAAAATGTTTCGAAAAAAATATATTCAAAACACAACCATTTTAATTGATATGAGATGGTCAACAACTTCTTGGAATGATTACAAAGCATGTCCAAATAGATTTTAGGCAATTATGATCTTCGTAAGAAATATATCCAAAATAACAAGAATTTACAAGTTAGAGGCACATTATTACTGACATGTTTATCTACTTTACACAATTTCTAATATTTCTTCCTTGAATAAAATGTTCACAATGAAACTGGATAATCAGATTTACTCTCAGCCTTTCTGCCTGGGTCACAACAATACTTGTCAGAAGTTTGAGAGAAGAAAATTCTAAGGCTACTAAATACTTCCTTCAAGATCAGAGCCCTAAAACATTTATGCTAATCAAACTAACCAGTTGGAATCACCCCGATCTCTTTTGCTCCTGTAGCTTTTTATATTCATTACCTCACTTCAATCAGGTTCTAAATAACTTACCACTATTCTAGTTAGAACCTGTGTCAGGATGGCTTATTTATGCTCATAAGTAGTAGCCTGATTCTCCCATCCCTCTGCCCTCGTAACTTCCACAAAGTTAAAATCCCTTTCAAAGTGCCTTAACCTTGAGAATTCATGTGCTGTCCAGATGGGAGTATCTGTACATATTTTAAGATGATTGTGTTTTTGTTGCTATTATTGTCTTCTCAAAATAAAAAGAACAAACAATGCATACCATGCCCATCTTTTCAGAGAAAAAGAACTCCAAAAAGTACTTAATAGTACAACTGGAAAACCTCTAACAATGCAGTCTTTCCTGGTTTTTCAATTTATTGCAGGTGGATAATCTCTGAAAAACCCAAGACAATAAACAGATTCAATCTCTTTTAATAATTTGAATTTTGAATGAATTCCAAAGTGCTTAGAGTCAAGCTGTTTTGCTTTTCTTTAAATAATACTTCAAATCAAGATTAAATGATTTTTCTTTGAAAATTGGTCCAAAATACTGGAAAGTTGTGTGTTTTGGAAAACTACATTCATTATAAAATGGACATTTAAACATTATAGTTATACTGATAATATTTTAATTGGCGTTGCCATAAATTTGGGGGCAGAATCTGTCTCTTAATATCTTGCTTTGGTATGCTGATTTTCTGAAAAAGAAACATAATCCTAATAAATTGAGAAATTAAAACATAACTGGATATTTCATTAAATACTATAATGGGCTTGGAACAGAAAGTGTGGACTTTCAACATTGAATAGAGTAAAGCATTCTGAAGTCTTGTCATTGGATCTCAGATTTCTAGTCTGGTATGAAATCCATCACTAGCATGATATGGCTACTCTAAAGTTAGCACCAACCACCATTTTAGGTTGAACTTACCATTAACTGAAAAAAGGCCAGGGGAAAAAAAAGTATGCAGGTGGTAAAATGGTGTACATTCTATTAATGTATGCCTCTAACAAGAATAAATGGTGTAGCCTGGCCAGTGTAGCTCCATAGACTGAATGTCATCCCAAGCACCACAAGGTCACCAGTTTGATTCCCTGTCAGGGCCCATGCCCAGTTGCTGGCTCAATCCCCAGTAGGGGGCATGCAAAGGCACCATGCCCTCTACTCTATCCTCAAAATGAAAAGAACAAACAGTACATGCCATGCCCATCTTTCTATCTCTTCCTCTCCCTTCCTCTCTCTCAATTCAATTAAAAACATTTAAAATATTTATAAGAATTAACAACTGGTGTATATTCTATTAACTTATAATGCACCTAACAAAAACAAAATATAAAGCCTGACCAATTAGCATGCAGTCTCCAATTGAGATTTGAATTAAAAATAGCTGAGCCCTGGCTGGTGTGGCTCAGTTGGTTGGAGTGCCGTCATGTGCACCAAAAGGTGACGGGTTCGATTGCCAATCAGGCCAGAGATCCAGGTGGCAGGTTTGATCCCCAGTCAGGGCACATATGAGAGGCAAACCGATTGATGTGTTACGATCAATGTTTCTCTCTCTCTCTCCCTTTTTCTACAATCAATTTTTAAAAATTAAATATACGTGAAAATTATCTCCTTGTTTAAAATATGTACATTTAGATGCCTTCCAAATTGCTTTGGATTTCCACTGTTGATGAACACAGCCAAAGCTACCTCTTACTTCCTTGATTTAAATATGGCAAATGTTAAGGGAAAATACAGATTACTGATTCTGGACATAAAGCAAGTAAGCATCAACAAAAAATGCCCAGTATGAAGAAAATGTACTTTTTAAAATATATATATTTTATTAATTTTTTACAGAGAGGAAGAGAGAAGGATAGAGAGTTAGAAACATCGATGAGAGAGAATTATTGATCAGCTGCCTCTTGCTCACCCCCTACTGGGGATATGCCCACAACCAAGGTACATGCCCTTGACCAGAAAAGAACCCAAGACCTTTCAGTCCGCAGGCCGACACTCTATCCACTGAGCCAAACTGGTTCTGTGAAAACGTACTTTTTACAGTCAACCTGTGACAAAAATAAAAACTTTTATTCAAGCCATTTCATTTCACCATATGCACAGGAAAGGTTTGCCATCATAATCAGAAGGGTGCCTGAGCACTATAGCAGCCAATTGAGAGGTTAAATGAGCACAGACTTTGCTGTCACTTTCAGGCTGACACATTCTGGCCAAACTTGATGATTCTGGAAGAATATGAGCTATTGGAGAGGCGATATAAATATAATTCATCATAGCAGTTGCTTTGGAATTTGAACATTGGGGGAGGGGAGAAAAGATCAAAATTGGCACCTGTGTTGTATAAAATACATAGCTCCATAAGAAAATCTCATCTTTTTTGTAAAAACTTCTGTTTCCCCAGTTGCACTGCTTGAAAGTGAATCTGTGTACCAGAAGGTTGCTCAGGATTATGAAACTTAATGCATTTTTACCACAAGCAAATATAAACATTTTCAAGGAAAACACGAGGCAAGAGACATGAAAGCCCATATGTTTTCAATGCTCTCCATGTCAAAACAATACCAGTCTCCAGAAAATAACTGCTAGTCATATTGAGTTATTTAGCCAGATATCTTCCAAAAGTTACTTGGAAGAAAGTACAGTGCATTCCATGTACCATGTAATGGATAAAAATAGAGTTCCCTAGACCAAACACATTACATTCATGAATTATTTTATTGGCCATAATACTCTAAAAGATTTCTGAGTTTTACTGCTCGTGGGTTAGTGGCAAAGGTAAAAACGAGGTAAGAGAAAACAGAGACTTAATTTTCTGGAAAATGTTTCTTGACAAGCTGTGTAAACTCCTTTAAAAACTAATCTTTTCTTTTTTTTTTTAATGTGTGTTAATCCTCACCTGAGAGTATTTTTCCCATTGATTTTTAGAGAGAGTGGGAGACAGGGAGGGAGGAAGGGAGAGAGAAACATTGATGTGAGAGAGACACAACAATTGGCTGTGTTCCCCGTGTGCCCCAACCCAGCTGAGAATTTAACCTGGAACCCAGGTATGCGCCCTTGACCAGAATTGAACAGTGACCCTTGGGTGCATGGGGCTGATACTCTAATCACTGAGGAACACCAGCCAGGGCTACACTACTATTCTTTTTTTCTTTTTCTTTTTTTTTAAATATATTTTATTGATTTTTTACAGAGAGGAAGGGAGAGAGATAGAGAGATAGAAACATTGATGAGAAGAAACATCGACCAGCTGCCTCTTACACACCCCCTACGGGGGATGTGCCAGCAACCAAGGTACATGCCCTTGACCGGAATTGAACCTGGGACCTTTTAGTCCGCAGACCGACGCTCTACCGCTGAGCCAAACCAGTTTCGGCTAAACTACTATTCTTAATACACAAAAACAGATGAGGCATTTTCCTCTTCGAGAGGCTAAGGTTTGTTTTTTTCTCCTTCCACTGAGAGACTAATTTTTCACAAGTTCATTGCCATGCTTTACTCTGAAGTCCAACACACACACACACACACACACACACACACACACACACACAGAAAAGAGGGTGCTCCATGCCACCTTCCAGCTCTAAGGTGTCTTAAGCTACCTTCTTAATCTGCATTTTAATATTTTCCAGGTGACTAGATGGATGCGGCCAGTTTAGCTCAGTGGATAGAATAGCAGCCTGCGGACTGAAGGGTCCCGGGCTCAATTTGGTCAAGGGCATGTACCTTGGTTGTGGGCACATTCCCAGTAGAAGGTGTGTAAGGAGGCAGCTGATGGAAGTTTCTCTCATCAATGCTTCTAACTCTCTATCCCTCTCCCTTCTCTCTGTAAAAAATCAACCATATATATATATACATATATATATATATATATATACACACACACACACACACACATATATATATATATATATATATATATATGTGTGTGTGTGTGTGTGTGTGTGTGTGTGTGTGTGTGTGTGTATATATATATATATATTAAACCTACTTTTAGAAATGGCTACTTGCATTGCACACCACTTGCTAAATAATATATCAAAAACTTGATGAATGAATCCTCAAAAACAAAATCAAAAATCTCTAGTATCAAAGGAACAGCCTACTTTCTAGAAACAGCCTCTAGTACTGAAGAGAAACAGAGGGGATGTGAATTGGAAGGCTTCTTCCCTTGTGATTCTGGTTGAATTCATGTACGTTCCAGAATTTCCCTCCTAATCTTTTTACATTCTGAGGGCCCACAATTTACTTCCTAAGAACATACCCTGTTGCCAGACCCTGTGCTATGTGCTTACTCTACCCTGTCTCATCTAAGCTTCCCAGCAGCAGAATGCGCGTCTCCAGACACAGAACCAGCTGAATAATTGGCAGGCCCTGGAGCAAAATGAAAATATAGGGTCCGTGGTTCAAAAAGTTGGTAAAAATGCCATTACAATTACTAAGATATAAAGCCGCACCTTTCTTGAGCACGTCTCTCTCAGAGCATTTCTATTTGCTATTTGATGCTGCACTGCCTTGCACTCCTGAACACTTGTGCAGGGCCTCAAAGCACTGGCCGGGGCCTGGCTTGTCCTGTGTGCACACGCAAGGCTCATCAGCTGATCAGCTGCCAGATGCACCCTCTTGCCAGCCACCCAACCCACAGGTTGGGGGCAAGCCCATCATCCCAACGCAAGGCAGAGCAGACACCCTAACCTGGGTCTGGAGTGGAAAAAGACTCCCTCGCCACTCCCCATCCCCCACCTCTGTGTCCACCCCTGAGCAATGCACCCTGGGCCAGCTCCTAGACACCCTCCAAGAGAGACCCTCCCCACACCTGTGCCCTGGCATCTGCTAATTAGGACCCAGAAAGCCAGAGAGCGAGGGAGATAACAGCCAAAAACCCACCTAGAAGCCCTGGGTGAATGCAGTTACAGGCCCACTGAGCCAGCCCGGTTGCCACGGAGCAGATATCTAATGAATGCCAGTGCCTTTTCTCCCTCAACCCTTCCCTCACTCTACTAGTACGAACCCCAAGGAATGGCCCCTCCAATAGAGGGCATGGGGTTCTACCAGGAAAGAGAAAAATTGTAGTTTTTTGTTTGTTTGTTACAACTGAAACAGAGATTAGTGTATGCCAAGGGAGAATCCATCTGGTATGTTGGTGGTGGACCTGGGTCTAACACCAGAGCCCTTGATCTTTCCATTATGTGCAGCTGTCCTGTGGCTAAGAGTGGAAAGAATGCTTCCTGCTGCATGTTGAGATCCTACAATGTTACCACCCTATTTTACCGTTCACTAAAAATGAAAATAGCCAAAACATCTTGACATGTTAGCAGTTGTTTGTGAACTGTCCTCCCTTGGTGTGTTATGGTTTTAATGTGAAAGCAACACCATCATTAACTTAATAAATTTTATGTTGGTATAATGTATAAATGATGATGTTTCGTTGAATTATGCTTTATAGTAAGACACACCTAATTGGAAACTTAAAATAGTCTTGAGCCGAAACCGGTTTGGCTCAGTAGATAGAGCATCAGCCTGCGGACTGAAAGGTCACAGGTTCAATTCTGGTCAAGGGCATGTACATTGGTTGCGGGCACATCTCCAGTAGGGGGTGTGCAAGAGGCAGCTGGGCGATGTTTCTCTCTCATCTATGTTTCTAACTCTCTATCCCTCTGCCTTCCTCTCTGTGAAAAATCAATAAAATATATTTTTACAAAATAGTATTGAAATGTGCATGTAAGCTAACGTACTTTAGATAACATTGTTTTATTCTTTAAACAAATTAATGTTAATCAAGACGTTAAAAAATATTATAAAACATTTGGAATATAGGAAAAGAAAATAGATTGCCCATCCCATCATCTCTCCTGTCTCTTCTATTGATAGTTTTTATATAAGTAACAATATATTGTACAATCATACTGTAGTACTTAGTTTAAATGAAGGGAACACCAAAGAGGAGAAAAGGCCTCACACATTATTTTATTATTTTGCTTGAAGAAAAAGACATATATTAGATCCTTTTAAAATCTGTATTGGGATTAAAATCACGAAGTTTTTATTTGAAAAGTGCTAAAAAGAAAAAAGTAAAAACCTCCCAAAGCTCACCTAAGAGATAAATGTTCTCCCCACTCCTCTACCCAATTCCATCCCCTAAACGTGTCTACTCTTAAAGTTTGATAGCTTGCATAAAATTTCCAAGTCAGCATAAACATATATAATTGTACATGAATATACACATGAATTATAAAACCTGAATCATACAGTACATACAGGTTTGTATCTTTATTTATATACTCAACTACTTATAACCTACATTTGCTACTAAAACATTAAATCACAGTTTTGGCCTGCTTGTGATTATCTACCTATCTAAAATAAAGCCTAAAGGGTGAGATATTTTCAAGTCAGAGGACATTTCTCACACTGACTTATTTAGAAGTTGTTTTTTTTTTTACTATGAAGATACTTTTATTGACCCAGCATCCATGGGGCATCCTTCCCATGTGGACGTTAATTTGTCCAACTCCTAACTTCTCTAGATCTTCATTCACAACTTGCTGGTAGGACAGTTAGTCTCATCGTGATACAATTAAATGCACAAGTGAAATCTTCTCAACTAGACTGTAAGATATCAGGAAAAGAGCAAACCTGCTGTAGTTCTTAGAATAATGTCTTGTAAAAAACATGCTTTTAGTTAATGTTTGCTGTGTAAACAAGGGCATGAATGACTGACCCGGTTTACTTGAGTTGTTTTACTGAAGGATATTAGATTTGCGCTAATCAATCCAGATTCCAATGCAGTCTTTCTTGGGGACCAAAATTTGAGATGACAAATCAAGTTCAAGAGCAACAAATGGACCTATGACTAGACCTGAATCTTTGTTTTATATCGTGATAATTAGCAGGGAAATTATTTAGCAAATGTTTACCATCCTAAAAGTGACGTGATTTGTTTCCAGAGAATTCTGCAACATTTCTTGTCAGGCTCCTTTTCAAATGCTAGATAAGGCTCTAAGCAAAAGTAAACAGGACAAGAGTGGCCTCAAACACATGTTCTTCAGGAAGTGAAACCCGGAACCACATGTGCTCCCTGAACTGCAGCTTTCAATGCAGGACCGGCCTCATGCTGAGGTATGTTGGAGGCAAAAGAAAACAGCGGATGCAGAGTGAGGAGCAGTAGAGGTCACAGGTGACCAAGGTGTCCAGAGTAGTACCGTGTGCCCAGAACTGTGCCGGACCCCGCAGAGTGCACATGGCGAGTGTGAGGCACAGTCCTCGTCATCGAAGGAAACAGGAAGTGAAAAGCTACCTAACTGTCAGAAGAAATGAGAATGTTCAATTTGATAAGCCAGAAAGACACCAGTGCAATGGTATTGAATCATTTCTTTATAGCCTGTGTACTTCATTTTTTTTTTCCAGTCCAAGTAATAATTGCCCTTGTTTTCAAATTACTAAGAGACATGTTAATGATACAAACATGTATTGTAGTTTGGTGAAAAAGTTTGGCTTTTCTACCTTTATCAACAAAACCACATAAAGCTAAAAATAGACATGTCATGTAGTACATTCGCTACCAACAATCTTATAACTTCTAGTGTAGCCCTGAGTGATCTTGGCAAACTATGTAGAAGACGGTATAACTTCTTTTTAGTTGATTTACCTGAAACAAAGTATTTTTTTAAAATATATTTTTATTAATTCCAGAGAGGAAGGAAGAGGGAGAGAGAGAGAGAGAAACGTCAATGATGAGACAGTATTATTGATCGGCTGCCTCCTGCACAGGCCACACAGGGGATCGAACCAGCAACCCAGGCATGTGTCATGACCTGGAATCAAACCATGACCTTCTGGTTCATAAAGTCGATGTTCAAGCACTGAGCCACACCAGCCAGGCTGCAGCAAAGTTTTCCAGAAACTAACTCACAGCTTATCCTTTTAATATCACATTCACTCTGACCTGCCTAGATGAAAAGGTAGACCAAGTGCCGGAGAAAAAACAGGTAAAGAAGCATAAAGTAAAATCATGGAACTTCCTCCCTCATCCACAGTAGGAAATGTGGAGCAAGGACAGGAGTATAAGCCTTCCCTGAAAACTAGTTAGAAATGTAGAATCTAAGGTCCCACCCAGCTCTACTGAGGAAGAATTGGAATTTTAATAAGATCCTCATCTGATTCTTATGTCAAATAAAGTTTGAAAACAAAGCTGTCTTGCACTTCCTTACTCCTCTTTGCAGATTCTATACAACTGTATTATTTTGCTACATCTCTGATAACATAGTCTCTTTCAATCAGAGAATCAGATTTCACTTACCTTTTCTTTAATAACATATATGCTCATAGATACATTTGATTTAATAATCTTTTGTATATAGGTCTTAGGTATAAAAACTAATTTTTTTTATCTGTTCTCTTTTAAAATGCAAGTTAATTTTAAACCTTGGTTAAGACCTTTGGAGGTTTAGAGTTGGCAGTAAGACCTTGGATTTCTATAAATCAATTAGAAGTCTCAGCGAGGAAAGAAAGTCCCTTTAAACTTTCATAATGATCAACAGATTCATCCATGTTGCTGTGTCTCAGCAAGAGAAAATGAAGAAAAAGTACATATTCAAACAAAATATTAGATTTCATAAATGTAAATATTACTATTAGCATACTCCAACCCAAGCCATTATGAAAAACATATAAACACGGAATTTCATACCATCTTCCATGGCCATGCCCTATAAATAGAATATTAATTTAATCTTAAAACCATTTTTTGCTGTATATCTGCAAAAT
The DNA here is from genome assembly GCF_964339955.1 of Pipistrellus hanaki. Lineage (NCBI taxonomy): Eukaryota > Metazoa > Chordata > Mammalia > Chiroptera > Vespertilionidae > Pipistrellus > Pipistrellus hanaki. The sequence goes on along the minus strand of NC_140510.1, from coordinate 52,320,470 downwards.
ACTTCTAATTGGAGAAGTGAGGCTAAAATGTTTTCCTCTCTATTATATTAGCCTATTTGCATTTAAGTAAACTATGGTCTTAAAAATTATTTAAAATTTTAATATAATAATTTTTTTAGTTAACTATTTCTTTTTACATACGTTGTGGGGCAAAAGTAGGTTTACAGTTGTGGGTAGGTGAAACAGAGTTTGTTCTTGTATTAATTTATTAATTATTGTATTATTTACCATAGGAACAATTGAAAACCTACTTTTGCCCCACTCGGTACATTTTGACTACAGAAATGATGAATATGCACATGGCTCTTGTTTCAGGATTAGAATACATATGTTACAAACATCTTTATGCATCCACAAAATATTTAACAAATCTTCCCATTTGTATCACTTTTCTTAAAAAGACACATCTGATCTCAATAAACTAACAGGTCCATCGGAAAACTGCACTGTGATGGGGCGGAAATGCAGTGAACTGTGGGCCAGAAGAGAGTTTGACTCTGGCAGTGCTTGAAGGACAGATTCAGACATTAGACATGCGGTCAGCTCCGGGGTGGCAGTGTGGGGACAAAAAAAATGACACAATTAACCCCAGCCTCTCTTTTCTGCTCCTCCCCCTTCTCTTTCTGCACTGTCACCACCTACTCCTACACTCTTTGCTTCACAGATCACAGGATTCTGTCTTCCCCAGCCAGGACGTGCCTAGAAATACCTTCTCTAGATAAAAACTCGGTTTTACTCTAGGCAGTTTCTTAGGGACTGGCCCTAAAGACAGAGACATCTGGTGTTTTCAGTTTTAAAATTGATATTTTACACAGAACCCAAAATCATAGATCTGATCTTAGAAGTTAAGACCTCCCCTAAAGTATTTATTGGGATACCTAGCCACCGAATATGTTTGAGCTGTAAACATGAGAGTGATTCACCTTGAGGCTTGCCAAGACCTAAGTTGCTTGAGCAAGATCAGATGCTACCATAGAGCAGACATAGGACTCAGGAATGAAAGTAACTTCGCCATGTTCCAGGGGACCTGGGCAGAAATCTAAACTAGACCTTCCCAATGGGGCCTGGAGAGACCAATCCACGCCTGGCCCGCTTTGGTATCCATAAACAATGGGGTCCAGCTCATGGTTGGCAACAGCAGGAGTTGCAAGCAGACACAGTCCTTGAGGACAGCCAGGTGGTATCATTCTTCTGAAATATTTTCTTCCTTTGGTAAATGGTTTATTTTAGGAATTGACACATAGATGTCTGAGGCCTGATTAATAGTTTCTAATTATTTTCATCCTAGGAAATAGTTGGCACATTTTCTCCTTTTTGCTTTTCTTAGGCCAAAATCCTCTCCAATTTCAGTTGAAATTCTCTTCTCCAATCTGAGATTACCTTGACAGACCCACATGCTATAATAAGATGTTTCCTTCTCTTGGCAGACCCATATATTTTTTTATCATATGCAATGGTATAAAAAATGTTCTTCAACCTTATTTGTGTCAGTGTTTCACTTCCCTGTTCCAAACCCTTGACTTTCAAGTGCAGGAAAAGATTTTTTTTTTTAATTCTATCTGTAAGCCCACACCATTCAGTTTCTATAGTAGAATTAAATTTTACAAGAAATGCATTCTGGGTATTTTTCTGTGGTATCAGTTCTTTCGTGGTGTATAAGCAGAAGTGTGTAGAAGTGAGTGGGTTGTAAGAATCTGGATATACCTTGTGATTTCTGCAGAAAATACACCACAGAGTGGATTTATTTCTCTCTTGTATGGGTAAGCCATCCCTGTACATGTGCCAAAAAATGCAGTGCTTATATCCTAGAGCCATATGTGTAGAAGAACCGCAGTTATTCAGCACCAATGTTAATGAGATTACATCTGAACTTACATATTTGTCAGACCCGGTGATAATTTGTGCAACATCAAAGCATAGGGTTTCTACATGATGTTTGAAGAAATACTTCTAGGTCAGTGGTTCTCAATCTTTCTAATGCCTCAACCCTTGAATACAGTTCCTCATGTTGTGGTGACCTCCAACCATAAAATTATTTTCATGGCTTCTTCATAACTGTAATTTTGCTACTGATATAAATCGTAATGTAAATATCTGTGTTTTCCGATGGTCTTAGGCGACCCCTGACAGCAGTTCTCAACCTGTGTGTGGCCACCCTTCCACAGGGGTCCATAGCCCTAGCTGGTGTGGCATAGTCGATAGAGCATCAGCCTGTGGACTGAAAGGTCCCAGGTTTGATTCCAGTCAAGGGCACAAGCCCGAGTTGTGGGCTTTACCCCAAGTAGGGGCCTGCAGAAGGCAGCTGATCAATGATTGTCTGTCATCATTGGTATTTCTATCTTTCTCTCCCCTCTCTCCCTTCTTCTCTGAAATCAAGAGGGGGAAAAAGAAAGGCCATTGCTTTCTTCCTGAGTAGAACCCACACCATACCTAAATGGATTAGTAGCCCCACACTCCCATCAAGACGCTGTAAATACTGAAACATAGGAAGTGTATTTGGTCTAGATTACCAAGAGTTACATATTTCTACCACAAAGAGTTTCCCTGGGTCTTAGCCTGCGATAAGTGCAAAGCAGGATTTTAAAATATCATCTGTGGTCACTGCATTTCTCTCACAATCACAGGCTGAAATACAGCATTTTCCTTAAAACCACTTTTTCTTAAAATTATTTTGAATCCATGATTATGTTTGAGGAAAAACCAGCAATGTTGAAAGCATAGCTATTTACCCATCGAGCCAGAAAACGAAAAGAAAACATTAAATGCAACTTATTTGGGTTACAGAGTCAAGTTCAACAGGAAACTGTTGGGACAGTGTGGTCAGACTCATTGACCCCCTTTTGCTGAGGATGAGAACTCAGCTCTGGAGTCCTCCTAGTTCTCTGATGGAAAGGCTGCCTCTTGCCGAAGACGGTTTGACTCAGTGGATAGAGCATCAGCCTGTGGACTGAAAGGTCCCGGGTTCGATTTCGGTCAAGGGCATATACCTTGGTTGCAGGCACATCCCCAGTAGAGGTGATGCAGGAGGCAGCTGATCGATGATTCTCTCTCATCGATGTTTCTAACTCTCTATCCCTCTCTCTTCCTCTCTGTAAAAAATCAATAAAATATATTTTTAAAAATAAATAAAATAAAATAAAATAAAAAAGCCTGCCTCTTCCTTCTCTCACTGCCTTGGCAGACATGCTGGGTACACATGATTAAAACAAGGATGAAGTTTTAGATCTTTGAGTCTTTAAAAGCATGATAAAATCTACAAGATCTGTAAAGGTTACACCACAGTAACCCCTCTGAGAAAGCGTGGCTGATTCCTCTCCTATTTATAAAGGTCATTTCAAATCCTTCATATTTTTATGTCCCACATCCAACATCCATTTCATAAGCCAAGTGCACTAAGTCTAAGACCTTCAAAAAACACAGGCTGCAGATGGACTTTGAGAAATCATTAAATATAACTTCCTGCTTATAAGCAATAGTACACTTAGGTCATCTCAGAAAACTATCCTATTTATAAAGACCATCATAGAAAGATTTTTTCCAGTTTGCCTAAATATCCTATTACAGACCTGTCATAGGCTTCCTTCACCAAAAATGCTTCCTCATATTTTATCTAAATTCTTCACATCTTTTTTTTTTTAAATATATTTTACTGATTTTTTACAGAGAGGAAGAGAGAGGGATAGAGTCAGAAACATCGATGAGAATCGTCGATCAGCTGCCTCTTGCACACCCCCTACTGGGGATGTGCCCACAACCAAGGTACATGCCCTTGACAGAAATCGAACCCGGGACCTTTCAGTCCGTAGGCCGACACTCTATCCATTGAGCCAAACCGGTCTCAGCTAAATCCTTCATATCTTAACCATCTATTTTTTCTACTCCAATCTATTGCTAATTCGCCATCTTTTCTATAAACTTCTATTTCAGTTGATGGCATATTCGCTTGGTTATCAGTGATCTAAATTGTGGACATCTATCTTTTAGGACTTTGGGGCCATCACTTGATTAGTCACCAATCAATTCTTCCATGAACTTTTCTGAATCCATTTGTTTCCTCTGCATTGCCAGAGTCTTCGACCTAGTTCACCATGCTGTCTAGTAAATAGAATATAGAGGAAGCATAGATTTATTTGATATTTTAGCCCTGTTTCTTTGATTCCTAGAGAAAATTTGTTTTCTAAACTGCCAAAAAAACAAACAAAAAAAACAAAACAAACAAACAAAAAAAACTCAAGCTTTAGCCCTGGCCAGTGTGACTCAATTGGTTAGGTATTATTCCACGCACCAAAAAGTTGCTGGTTCGATTCCTGGTCAGGTTGTGAGCTCAGCCCTTAGTAGGGGACATGCAGGAGGCATCTGATCAATATTCTGCCCTCGCCTTGATCTTTCTCTTTCTCTTTCCCTTTCATCTCTCTCTAAAAATCAATAAAAATGTGTTTTTAAACCTCAAGATTTATAACTGTTCATGTAAAGCAGCCTCTACCCTCTCTCTACTCTGCATTATGAGGTTTATCTCCTAGTTCACCCATTATCTCCTAGTTCACCCATGTTTTTAAATTTCAGGGAATTGGGGGTCCACCTTCTATATGTTTTTTATATCTGCCATTGTTATGCCACTGCCTTTATAATTGTGAGACATGCCACTAATCTCAACTGTGTTCTAATTTCCCATCAACAAGAAAAGCTGACAATAATTCCTTTGAAGGGTGGAGGGAAAATGAGCTTGGGTTACTTTTATATTTTGAGAGTCTTATGCAAAATTATATCAAAATGTTGCTTGCAGGAATGTTAAAAAAACAAAACAAAAAACTAACTGTTTGGCATTCAGATGTAAACACAAAGCATTTTCAATTTTTTGAACAAAATAATCATGTAAATCCAGCATATTTAGATAATATGATATCCTAGGTAATTCATTGCTTATTATTTACAATATATACAAATTTAATATAATGATAAAATTAATAAATATAAACATTGCTATATCAGTTTTTTAAATTTCCCTTTTCTAAGTCTACCAAATTAAAATCTCCTTTTGAGAAATCTGATAGAGAAATTTTCCTTTTTGTTTTCTTATTGTACAACTGTTAACCTTTAATGAAATAAAAAAAAATTACGTGCTGTTTATGCTTGGAGTAATTGCTAAGATTCCCAAAGACTATTTTCCTTCCTTAAATATCTGGTTGTGAAACCAGAAATGCTAACCAACTTTTCCAAGTTTGAGAAGCAAAGTTAAGCAGAATTTTTTTCACAGTGATGCTTATTTCTGAGGCTCTCCATTAGCATTTCTGTTGGGACTACTGACTAGAATTGAGGCAAGCCACATGGAGAACTGTTAACTGAATTCTTTTGTTATTTGAAAGCCAAATAGTGTTTGGGAAGCTTTGACATTGTGGCTTGGTTTTATACATCAAACGTCTCATTTTACATTCACTGGGCTTAACCCCGATATGAACTCTGTAAAACTGAAGAGTCATTTTAAATAAACATCTTCTCACACAAAATATTCCGTAAGAATTCTGCCATCACAAACCAGATACTAAAACTGATGTGCTCGCAAATCTTCCCTCCTGTGGGTCATTTCTATTCTTAAGCTCCCGTCCCCGGAGTTGTTCAATGAATAACCATTCCACTGCTGCTCTGAAAACATCAGATTGTTTTTTTCCTGCTTTAGAATTTCAAAGTCCATGCTTTGTTTTCAAAACGCAAGTTATATATCATGAAGTAGCTCAGTTTGATAACTAGAATTGTGAAAATGTAAGGGAATACATTAATACTAACAACATAACTTCCTGCTACTGGCTCCTGCCTTCCTTTTCTACTTCATCTACTATTTATTTTGTGCTTATCAATTGCCAGCTACCCCAACAAGTGTCTTGATCTTTATTCTCACAAAAGCCTAAGAGGATGTTATTTTTCCATATTTAGAGTTGAAAAAACTGAGACTTCCGGGAAGTAAAGTCCTAAGTTGTATAGTGAGTAAAGGGCTGACTTCAGGGCTGAAACATGTAGAGCTGATTCATCAGTTATCCTACACTGCTCCCTATTGTCTCTCTTTCAATAGAGATAATATATAATATTCAACCAGGTATATGTATGTTATAAAACTATATAACTATTATAGTATTCTCTAAGTTTATATTTTATAATTATATATTATTATGTTATATTATATAATGATAATATATTGTATATTTCTATATAAATCACGTATAGTGTAAATTATATAAACATGTGGGTATTAAACGTTATATAAAATATATTCAATCCAACACATTATTGATGCTATAAGATGTAATTGCAGTATGTGAAGTTTAAACAAGTTATATATTTATAATAATCTAAAAATATAGTCTTGAGAATAAAAGTCTTTTGTAGATATGTGAGTATATTTTAGTTATGTACCATACTTTAGAAACATCTTAATAACAGGTCTATATAGCACCTCAAATTATAATTGCTTCTCTATGCAAGTAAGTCTGACTACTAATGGCCTGTTATTTATGCCACTCTAGAAGAATTACAACTAATTATTCCAATCAATAGATGTGGCAATAATTTTTGTTAACACAGCATGTATTGATTACAATGAAAAATTAGAATAAGATTCCACTTATAAAATCAGTCATTTTGTTGAAAATAAGCTATAGTTTGATAATACAGAACTACAGTAGCCTGCTGACAAATGTGTTCCTATTTTTGGATGCTTACAGAGATCCAATCATATGCACTGGGACAGCATACAGTAAAATAATATGTCTGTTATGATTACAGTTGTTTCCTGTGCTATGTTGGTTAAATATTTTAGCAGTAACCCTAGTTGAATAAATATATACAGCTTGAATTTTCCTGTGCTTGTGTGATATGATAAACAGCCCTAACACTCATTTTTAGGCATTTGGTTGAGAAATAGCAGCATATATTTTTTTTTGTGGTCCCTTGAATTCACTTTCAAAGCACATCAGTTTAACTTAATATTTTGGCTGGACAACTTGTTTCTTCCAGATACAAGTACAAAGTCTAATGAAACATAGTATTCAAATAGAGGAGACTGAAGAAGCTAACTTGTTTTTACCCAAGAATGAAATTTCAAAGAAGTTAATATCAGCTCGAAAAAAGATCATTTGATTTACAATACGCATGTACCAACTTGGATGTGCTTATATATGGGTTTGATAAATAGGCCTCTATTTCTGGGGTGGGAAAAAAAAAGAGATTTAAAATGTAAACTTGAGCCAAAGCTGGTTTGTCTCAGTGAATAGAGCATAGGCCTGCGGACTGAAAGGTCCCGGGTTCAATTCCTGTCAAGGTCATGTACCTTGGTTGCAGGCACATCCCCAGTGAGGGTTGTGCAGGAGGCAGCTGATAAATGTTTCTCTCTCATTGATGATTCTAGCTCTCTATCCATCTCCCTTCCTCTCTGTAAAAAAAAATAAATAAATAATATATATATATATATATATATATATATATATATATATATATATATATATATATATTTTTTTTTTTTTTAAAGACATTATAAAAAATAAATAAAATGCAAACTTGACAGTTTAAAACTTGTATTTGATAAACTGATGCTTGGTTGACTTTAAGTTGATATCTTAAACTTGCCAAAAATGAGCTCCATTTTCTTACCTTTGCTATCCCTTAGTAATCATTGAGCAATGATTCCTAATAGAAATGTTACTGTTTTCTACTTTGTCTTCTGGCAGAGCAGGCTGTTTCACTGATCACATAAGCAATCACACAAGCAAAGAGTACTACAGGTAGAGCATAAAAGAAATATAAAAAAACACATGTGTGAAACCAAGTTAGAAGTGGGTGAGAAAAATGTATGCGAAATACCGAAACAAGCATGAGAAGATATGCAGGCACTTGTTTACTAATATAATGCTTACAGGAAAAAAGGTGTAAAACAGGCTGTAAAATAAATTAAGTGCATGTCTCAGCTATAACTCCTAAAAGAACTCTCACCAACCAAACTAAGTAAGGATCATGGGACATTAAAGATACTGCCTACCCAGAAATGATGTCATTTCCTTAGAGGTATCAAGTAATAGTGATCTTTGAAGAGGTATACAGTCCACATCCATGCTTGGTTACTGGATCAGGGTGGCTTGACGTTTTCAGTTAGGCAGTCGGGCTAGCTTAGAACTCTGCACTATTTGGCTTACAGACAAACCAGAAAGCACCATACTATCTGTTTCGCTCCCAAGGGATAGAAAGCTTGTCCAAGTGGGGAGACGCAGCTTAATTTGTAATCTGGGAGGAGAGTGGGGCACAGAATTTAAAGTGGTGGGTAAATACTTGAAATGTTTGAGGATTTTCTTTTCTTTAATAAAGATTTGCCTGGTACTGTTTTAGGTAAGCCACAGTTAAATATACTTTTATATATGTATTTTAGGTGCTTGCCTTTCAGGTTCTTTTATACCACGTTTTGAAACATTTCTGATGTATTTTCTTGGTAAAATGAAGATCCTGGTATTTTGAATCAGAAAAAGTGGGTTTGGTTCTGGCCACACATGAGTAATTCATTTCTCTTAGCTGAGTCTAAGTTTCTTTGGGCTAATAAAGTCTCTCAAAAGTGATGAGTATGTAAGTCAAATGATAATCACCATTAAAAGAAAAGATGAGCTGCTAAGCTAAATGCTTTATCAATTGTAATTCATTTCATTTTCAAGGAAAGGGTTCTTTATTTCACTTTTCAGATGAAAAATGAAGGCATAGCCCTGACTGCTTTGGCTCAGTGAATAGAGCGTTAGCCTGCGGACTAAAAGGTCCCGGGTTCGATTCCAATCAAGGGCATGTACCTTGGTTGCAGAATACATCCCCAGTAGGGGGTGTGCAAGAGGCAACCGATCAATGTTTTTCTCTCATCAATGTTTCTAACTCTCTCTCTCTCTCCCTTCCTCTCTGTAAAAAATCAGTAAAATATATTTTTTTAAAAAGAAAGAAAAATGAAGGCATCAAGAGGTAACTAATCAGCCTCAGCTCACACAGATAGTCAGTATGGGACCCCCAAGATAAATCCAAGCCTGTCTTATCTCAAAGACCATGCGCTTTTTGTATGCCATCCTACCTTAAGGAATATTATTATGTTTTGTAAATGAGTAGTGTACTATATTTTATAATTATTGAAAGCAGGATTAGTTATTAGAATTATTGATCACCTAGTATAATCGATCAACTCTTTGCTTTATACTTTGAGCAAGATGTGATGCCCTCTAGGAATTTCTTATTTCCACTTTCGCTCTTGTTTGACACGTAGATGAAAGCTCAGGAAGAGACCTGGGGCAGATATTTCCTTTTCTTTCTGGGCCCACAGCTACTCTAGGATTCCCTGCCTCCAGTTCAGTTAGGATGGGCCATATATTTTAAGTTCCAGACAATAAACTGTGGACAGAAGTCATAGAAAGAGCCTCCAGGGCTGGCCTGTAAATCTTCAGTTTTTCTCTCTTCCACCAGCAGCTGTTTCTATGCCAAGGATCCAGGAGAAGACTCCAGAAGCCCTTGGGGATGGGTGAGACACTAGACCGAAGGAATTATGTCCTCAAATAACTATATGAAAGAGAGCCCCTGTCCCCGCCCAGACCCCGCCAATCCTCACTGGGCTGTAACTTGAGCAATAAATTTTTTCTGTATGAAGCCACTGAGATGTGGGAGTGATTCATTACAGTGGTGAGTCTATCCTGATGTATACAAGATTATACCCAAGAAATGGTTTATTAAATCAGACCTGTGGCCCATTTAACCTAGGCACTCATCTCAGACAATTGCACAAGGGCATATTACATAAGAATGATGTAATAATAACAAAAGTAGATACAACTCCATCAAGTGCTGACTATGTGTTAAGCACTATGCTAAATACAAGCCACTAATCTCAGCTTTACACTTATTATGAAATCTTTACCCTATCAGGTAGGCAAGTATTCACTATTTTCATTTTACCAAAAAGGAGATTCTAACTTAGTTTAAGTAACTTGCTCCAACTCTAAGACAATTTGTTCTGATTCCCAAGCCCATTGTAGAGGAAGGTTTGGGTGTCCTGGATTCTCCAACAATCTAACCACAGTCTATCACTGTAAATTTATCTAAATAGTAGAGGTCTGATGTGTGAAATTCATGCATTGGAGTGGGGGTGGGGGGGTTGTCCCTCAGCCCTGCCTGCACCCTCTCCAATCTGGGACCCCTTGGGGGATGTCCAATTGCCGGTTTAGTCCCTATTCCTAAACCGGCAGTCGGACAACCCTCTCACAATCTGGGACTGCTGGCTCCTAACCACTCACCTGCCTGCCTGCCTGATCGCCCCAAACCACCTCTGCCTGCTGGCCTGATTGCTGCCTAAATCTCCCTTGCCAGCCTGACTGCCCCTAACAACCTTTGCCTTGGCACCTGCCATTGTGGCTTTGTCCTAAAGGAACTCAGACATCCAGAAGATGTCTGTCAACCTGGTATAATTAGCATATTACCCTTTTATTAGTGTGTTTATAATCTCAGTTTGTACCACCTCAGCTCCAAACATCTACTAACTTATTTCTACGTCTTCAAGCTTCCTTCTTAGAGCTAAGAGAAGTGACTCATTCTCTGCCATTCACTGGCTTTCTTGATGTAAATATCCAAAATAATAGCTAATAATATGTTTCAAAATCCAATTTTTAAGACTTTTTAAAATTGATTTTTAGAGAGAGGAAGAGGGAAAGAGAAAAAAAGAGAAGCATCGACGTGAGAGTGAAGCATCAATTGGCTGCCTCCTGCACATACGCCCTCAACTTGTGCATATGCCCTGACTAACAGTCAAACTGGCAACCTTTTCATGCCTGGGACGATGCCCAACCAACTGAGCCACACCAGCCAGGCTCAAAAAGCCCACTTTTAAAATGACTGTATAAAAATACGTTGCTTGGTTTCTAAAAGCTTTTCTGATCATCTTGATTTTTCTATTGGATCATGAAAGAATGTTGAGCTGACATTGACCCCCAAAATATCATCTGCATAGTTCAGAAATAGCTACAATTATTTTCCAGGAAGACTACCATACACTTGTCTGTACTGGCTATTTTCTGTTCATTCCCACAGTCTGCAGTTCCTTCTTCTCGCTCAGATTTCACTGGCAAGGAGAGACTGTAGCATATATAAATTTGAACGTGTCACCCTGCCTTCTTTACTCCAATACTTATTAAAATAGACAACAATTTTCATCACTGCCATTAATCCGCAATGGACTCTAGAGTTCGTGCTCTAACTATAGGGTAAAATAACTGTTCATCCCTCATCATTCCTTCCCTTTTTAAAGCCAATTCCCAACCACTACCAAAATATCTTCTTCGAAGTATTTGGAAGCTTTTTGTGCCAGCACAAAACCAGAGGAGTAATGAGGTTAGAGAATATTTTGAGATTACTATTGAAATGTGTAATGAGAAAGTTACAGACCTAAAAGATGTTTATCTCGTCTGGTTTATGGTCTCAATGAACCGGTTTGTTCATAGTGAAAAACATTGCTTGTTAGCAACAGAGTTCATACTTGCTATTATGCAATTACTTAATTTCTTGGCTACAGGAAAGCTTTTAGTCCTTTTCAATGAGTGAAAAAAATGTTTATCTTTGATTCTTCTATCTTAATTTTATCACTTTGTGCATTTATCCTTTCTAGTTCTTCCATGGGGATACTGGAGACATAAATGGCATCTGAAAGAACTAGATTGCCACGTTGATTAAATTAGTAACCTCTAAATAAGTTCCCCAAATCAAAATTTTGCTTCTAAAAAGCCCATCCCCTGCGACAGTTGTTAAGCAATTTCCCCCTATCTGGTCTGCCGGTGGCATAGTTCCCATTTCCCATTTGCAAGTAGAGTCTGGAAGGAAGGTCATTGTTTTCTTTCCCAGTTTTCCACCCACTGTATTTTCCCCTGTAAAGTTCTATTTACAGAGAAGGGCAAAATTATCCTACAAAATACACGGGGCTATTTTAAGATTTTTCTTTAATTTTCTGAAACTCTTCCATGAGAAAATTCTAGAATGTCCTAGAACATAAGTGTTCTCTCTGCTTCATATATCTTGGCCCTCAACTCTACCCGCACGGATCTAGCAGGATAACCTATCTAAAATGCAGTTGAAGGTTTATCTCTGAAATCATTTCCCACTTCCCCTTCGGAAAACAGTCCAAGGATCTTCCTGCCGCTCCCATGTGCTCCCACAATCTAGTCCTTGCCTACCTCTCCAGCCTTCCCACCTCACAGACAAGGCATCAACAACTGCCAGGGCTTGGTTTATGTCTTTCACCCTCCCCCACCTCCCCCCCACACCCCCCCACGGTGTCTAACTCTTCAGCCATGCAATTCAATGACACCACCCCACCTCAGGTGAGACATTTTCTTTGTTCTGGACATTATAATCACCTGTGCCTAACACAGTCACTGCTTTTGCCATGTTGCATTTTAATCATCTGTGTCTTCACTACATGACTTCATGATCTGGAGGGCAGAGACTTAATCGATTCTTTTATTTTTAAACCCTAGTGCCTTAGCAGATATACTAGAAGAAGAAGACTGCATTGTACATACAGATGCATGTGTATATACCTAAAGAAAGAGAGATTAACAAAAGTGACTTAATAATGGTTTGAACTGCATTTTCATGTTAGTGTGCTAGCAATATGCAAAATTTAAAGATATGATCAATACAAATTACATTCCTGGAATGTAATTAATATAACACATGGAAAATAAATAGAACTACATCAAAATGTTAACTATAAATACTATCTTTAGGTGGAAGAAATAAAGATTTTTCTTCTCTCCACATTTTTGCATTTTACAGTTTTCCAAAATGAAGATCTATGTAAATGAAAAAAAAAAAAAAAAAGACTTCTGTTCCAAAAAGGAAACAAACAAGGACATGATCTTTGCTTTTCTATAGCTCACACAACAAACTAAATCCCTAAAATTTTACAGCTTTAAAGTATTCTCACATTTAATATGTCATTTAATCCTCATTAAAAAAAAACAAAAAACAAAAACAAAACAAAAAAGATTTCTACAAAGGCAAAAAAAAAAAAATGGTGCAGAAATTAAGGAACTTCCCCACATTTACCAGCAATGAAGTAGGCAGAGAAATTTTAAAAACTAATTCTAAGTACCATCTATTTGAAAAAACGGCCCGGTCATATGAAGAGAAGGCACAGGATGAAGGGGGAAAGCTGCAAAGCCAGGGAACAGGAATGAATACTGAGGAGTAAAAGCAAGAGCATTTCATGAGCGTGGGTTGCGTGCCCCACTCAGTTCTGGGCACTTTGTGCACATAATGGCCTTCAAGCCTCTATCAGGTACTCGATATCACCATCTCCATTTACAGATGGGAAATTGAAGTCCAGAGAGGCTTGTAAGGGCCAAAGACACAAAGAGGTAAGTGGCAGAGCCAGGATTCGCACTGCCATCCTACCCATTAACCCAGACTCTTCTGCATTCCCCCTCACAACTCCCAGGATAAGCTATGGAGTCACCGACTAACAGACGCCCCTCAAGTTTCAGGCTTCCTTAAGAAACCTGGATGATCAGAAATGAGTCCGTTTTCAATCAGTTCAGCAAAGTAAAAATTTGAAAAACTCATCACTTTCTTAGAATACTAGTTTCAGTTCGTTTTTAACAAGTGAAAGGAAATAAGAGGATTAAATGGCAAAATGTAACCGTGATTTATCAACCTATTTTTTTAAATCACTACTTCATGGGAGAAAAAAAATCTTTTTATTACATGAACATACAATTTATCTGGATGTTAGTTATGAACTAGGATACCAGAAGAAATAATAACAGAAAAAATAATTACCTAATCTTAAGGCCACAATATTGAAACACTTTCAACCCTTCCCATTACCTAGAAATCTAATATTCTGGCTCTGGTTTTCCTCCTTCTGCTCAGAGATACAGCTGTAACTAGCTATTTTAAACAAGGGACGGGGGGGGGGGGGGGGGGGAGGGGGATGTGCATACACACATGTATACATATATATGTGTGTGTGTTGTGTATGTGTAGAGAGAGGGAGAGAGAATATGTGCATAACATATATTGACAGAGAGGCTTTTTAGAATTCTTCTCACACGAAAACCCACCGATGGAGCAGTTTTACCTTGGAATTTACTAGATTTTGTTGAAAATAAATAAATTTTCTGACTCATAATACGTGCTGAGTAAAAAAAATAAATAAATAAAAAATTAATCTTTGAGTTCTATAAAGCTGGATTTAAATTTAATCACTTAGCTATTTCAGATTATATGCCCCAGTTCCTGTGAGCTCTAGACCAATTAAATGTAAATCATTATTTTTTGCAATTATCCTTGAAGAAGGTACACTCAGTAATAACAAGCACAATAGATTCTAATCCATATAGTAAGTCTCTAATTTATTTCACTTCCTTGTAGGCTTTCTACATGAAGTTTAGTGAATCAATTATTAAATATTAGTGTCACCTGCTGAGCTGAGTTAGATAATCTTTTAGTTTCACTGTTCTAGTCTTCCTACTCACTTCCTTTGTCTGGATTGATTTTTCACCGATACAGACACAGGATAAATTGCTTGGGTACATTTTAAACTCTTTACCTTTAGGCATTTCCTTTGCTATTACTTTTTTTTTTTTTAATCCTTGCAAATTTAGACACCATGAAAAAGACTGTTATTTGCTTCATAATGGCCTCTTCAGTGTGTTTCACAGTCTTTTGTAAAGAATAATGACATAATGATAGTGCTCTCAGACCTATATTTTCTACTTGATAAGCTAGCAATTATATGATTAAAGCATTTTTAGAAACTCACATTAAGTATATGATACTCCAGAAACCAGTCTGTCGTGTAATTATACATCGAGAAGAGAAATAATGTCCATAACTAAGAATCATCTGAAACATGTTCTTAAGCACCGTGCGATTTTTAAATAAATACTTTTAAAATATTAAATAACTCTATATATGATATGCTCGTGTTAGGAATAAAGATTCTGAATTCTATAAATTGTTTTTAGACTTTTATTTTCTGTCCTAGTCTATGCTGAAAACAAGTGCTACTGGGCTGGGTACATTAGGACCCACCCAGGAAACCTTAAAAATTTATCTCCTAAAAACACATACGCAGAACAGAGAAGGGAAGCTCAAAGCCTATGTATAATAGTTGAGCCCTATCATGAACACCAATTTTGCCTAGGTCTTTTCTCAGCCATACCTTAAAGGCAAATTTGACTAGATTTTTGTGATTTCTTTTCAATGTCAGATCATTATATCAACACCGTGATGAGTTGGAGGAGAGAAAAGTATATTCATACATATTGTTTTCTCTAGAAAATAGGAAGGACACTTAGCAGGATGCCCAAGAGGCTGAAACAGAATGTACTGGGAGGATCCAACATCAAAACATAATATAATAACACCTATCTCTTTTCACTTTTTTTTAAATCATCAACTCCTGGAAGAACCAGTTACCTTGTTTTTTCACTAGTTATTGAGGGAAACTGTAGAAAGTTACAGAGGCATATCCTGAGAACCTTTAAAAAGATACTCTCATACACACAATCACCTGGGTAAGTACTTCCTTAAAAAAAAAAAGTTTGTTATTTTTTAAAATATATTTTATTGATTTTTTACAGAGAGGAAGGGAGAGGGATAGTTAGAAACATTGATGAGAGAGAAACATTGATCAGCCGCCTCCTGCACACTCCCCACAAGGGATGTGCCCGCAACCAAAGTACATGTCCTTGACCGGAATCGAACCTGGGACCCTTCAGTCCGAAGGCGATGCTCTATCCACTGAGCCAAACCAGTTTCGGTGAAAGTTTAAGTTATTAAATAAAAACAATCAAGGTACCAAACCATGTATGTTATTTTAACTCACTCGTGTATTTATAAAACAAATAATATATATTTATGTTGAGTTACAGGTATTGAAAAGTACCTCTGCACCACCTCAGACCTGTCAGAATGGCTAGTATAAAAAAGACAAGAAGTAAAAAATGTAGTAGAGGATACGGAGTAAAGGGAATCCTCAGACACTGCTGTTAGGAACGTAAAGGCTGCAGCCACCATATGACCCAGCAATTCTTCTTCTTGGTATTTACCCCAAAAATATAAAAATACTTATGTGTAAAGACATATAAACCTCTATGTCATTGCAGCATATTTACAATAGCCAAGACAGTGACACAACCTAAGTGTTCATTGACAGATGACTGGGTAAAGAAGATGTACAATGGAATATTACTCAGCCAAAAAAAGGATGAAAGATTGCCATTTGAGACAACATCGATGAATATTGAGAGCATTATGCTAAGTGAACTAAGTCTGATAGAAAAGCACAAAAACCGTGGGTCACTCATGTGAAATGTAAAACAAAAGGTAACAAACTCAAAGACACAGACAATAGAATAAGTGATTTTATTTTTTAGATAAAGGTGATTTTTTATCAGGTTATGAAAGTTTTCATCTGTTCTGCTTATTTTTTTAAATCTTCACTGGAGGATATTTTTTCCATTGATCTTTAGAGAGAGAGACACATAAAACTGGTTGCCTCCCACATATGCCCTGACCAGGGCCAGAGGATCAAACCTTGACTGGGAATCAAACCCACAACCCTTTGGTCCTCAGGCCAAAGCTCTAACCACTGAGCCAAGCCCACCAGGGTGACTCTTGCTATTAGGAAATAAGATAAAAGAATTACTAATGTGCTAGTCCTTGTGTGACGGATAAAAATAGTGGAGATGCCATCACACATTGGCATAAAGCTTCACAGAGCTACAACTTGAAGAACCCCGTGTCCACATCATTACTCTGGGAATTAGTGAGTGCGTACATTGTTAACTGTACTTCCTATCTCTTGAGGGTGAAGACCCTACTTCAAAGTTAGTAGATGGCAGGACTAGAACTCTCTCCTCTGAGCTCATGTTCACTGCTATCACACACAATGTGTCTTCTTGGTGTCTGGGCTTTCTTCTTCCCCAAGTAACAGCCTTTTCCAGAATTGTGGGAAGTGAGGCGTGTAATATTTAATGTTGTTTACCACTACACTGAGGGAGGCGTTCAAAAACATGTTCTTTTCTGGATCTCTACTGAAATTTCTTTGCAAGGGTCAAACTGCTAAAAAGGAACTACTGTGTTTTGCAAAATGAAACAAACATCGATTGCAACACTTGAGTGTTAAACTCAGAACCTGAGAACATCGTGTCCTTTAATGTTGAGTTGAGATAACCAACTCTAGCTACTGACACAACTCCTGGCGGACCTTATCAGGTTAGGTCCAGGAATGCTTGAATGAAAAAACACTTGATCCTACTTCTACCGGCCCAGAAAATTCCCATCTTCCTAGCCAGGTGGAAGGCGATGTGGTAGCATATCAGTGAAACACACTACAGAAAAATGTCGAAACTTGACCGGAAATCCAAATCATGCTATATTATGATGAGTTGTTTGAATTGTATATATATATAATTGAAGAAGTCCTTTCTGATTTTATTTCCACTGTACTTTAGTCTATGCTGGTAGGACTTCAATACACACTAGCTCTCAGGTCTTCAAAGTGAAAACAGAGAAGGTCTTGAGGTCAGGCAGGGTACCTGCTCTCACTCATTTCCTGTGCTGCTGTTATAAAGTGTTAATGGTTGGGTGTAAACAGAGCTAGATTAAAAGGAATGTTTTTAGAAAATAGACTTTCAAAAAATTAAAGACAATGATGATTGCTTTAAAAACTCCATCATTTGTGCTTTAATAATGAAACCTATCATAAAAATGCCATTTTTGTCTAACTGTCTAAATGTTTTGAACATATTGTTATTCTCAGCAGCTAACAATAAGAAAACAGAAGCACAAAACTCAATCTGAGACCGTTTTTCTCAGAATCATACTAATGAGCTGTGAAGAAAATGTGGCTAATTATATTTCTTTTGCAGTCTTGTAAAAAAATAATTGTTAACACTCATGTGCTAGTATAAAGTATGTAGAAAGTAAGTATGTGTCTGTGTGTATAGCTTACCAGGCGAATTTCTTTAATCTAAGGCAAAAATACCTAATAAATTATAAGTTCCTGATGGAGGGAAAAATGTAAAGTATCATATTGTTAATAATCTTAGAACTGTAGTTCCAAAGACAGTATTAAAAGTCTAGTGTGTAGATTCATGCCGAAGCCGGTTTGGCTCAGTGGTAGAGTGTCGGTCTGGGGACTGAAAGGTCCCAGGTTCGATTCTGGTCAAGGGCATGTACCTTGGTTGCGGGCACATCCCCGGTAGGGAGTGTGCAAGAGGCAGCTGGTCGATGTTTCTCTCTCATCGACGTTTCTAGCTGTCTCTCTCTCTCCCTTTCTCTCTGTTAAAAATCAATAAAATATATTTAAATTAAAAAAAATAAAAGTCTAGTATGTAGATTCAAACAATCCAAACAACTTCTAAAGTGAGTAGAAAGAATAGGAGGGGTTATCATTTTAATTTTTATTTTGTTATATTTTTAAAAATATAATACAAGTGAGGTTTATATTTGGGAGAAAGCAAAAAGTCTGCACCTATATTTAAAGATGAGTGCTCACTCCTACTGATGCTTATGAGGCGAAAAATGAAAGGTCTATCTCATGCTTACTAGACGAAACACAGAGATGTTAATAACGTTATTTTTGATTACGCAGAATAAGAACTGGGTTCTAGACTCCTAGAACCTCTCAGATCAACCTACTAACTATGACTTCTGGTAAGTGACTTACCATGTTTCAGTTCCTTAACTTGTGAAAAGCAGATAATGATGGTACTAGCGTCTCAGAGCCTGTGAATACCAATGAGTGGCCATAGGTTTAGAGCTCAGCACACTGTCTGACACATAGTCAGAACTCAGCAAATGTTGTTACAATATGACTACATGTCTCCTCACAGAGCAATTCAGACACTCCGACTACTTCCCAAACTCTCTTTGTAAACACCAAAGAAATGAGAACGTAACGCAGATGCACCAGCTTCCAGGAGTTTGGGCATTTGCCCTGTAGAGTCTCTCCAAATGAAACCTAAGTGATTCCTGCTTTCAGATAAACTGGCTAACTTGAGAGCCCAAATTATCTCACAAAAAGAAGCTCTCATAGCCCTAGCTGGTTTGGCTCAGGGGACAGAGCATCTGCCGGCAGACCAAGGGTCCTGGGTTTCATTCTGGTCAAGGGTACATACCTTGGTTGCAGGCTCATCTCCAGCTTGGGTCCTGGTCAGAGGGTGTGTAGGAGGCAACTAATTGATGTGTTTCTCTCACGATATTTCTCTGTCTTTCCCTACCTCTTCCACTCTCTCTAAAAAGCAATGGAAAAATATCCTTGGGTGAAGATTTTAAAAATAAAAAAGAAGTGCTCATATGCTTTAATATCTTAATGGCCACATTAAAAAACAACAACCAACTTAATAGAGATTTATTCCAATGTTTGCCACGTGGCTTCATGAATGTGTTAAAAAGTGCTATAAAAGAGAAAAACCCAGTGCTTATGGGAGTGTAACATTTTTTAATGAACAAAGTACGTTGGTGAGGAAAGCTTCCCTGAGGAAGTAGACATTGAATTGATATCAGAAGGAAGAGTGGAATTCACAGGATAAAAGTGTGAGTCAGTGTTCTAAGTATGAGAATCTGTGTGTGACTAAAGGGAATGTGGTCCCTTTAGGAGCCCGAAGTCAGGCAAGTGAGACGGGAGCTCAAAGAAGGAGTGTGGAGTGAATGACATGAGGCTGGGGAGTGAGTCGAGCCTGCAGGCCAGGATAAGAGTCTGTTTTCTCGCCCTAAGACCAGAGGAAAAGCATTGAAGAACTTTAAGCCTTGGTGTGTGGTTGGTTTTGAGGAGAGGAAGGGGCTGATAAGACTCCATATGAATTCTCTGTGTGGGGAGCAGTTGAGAGGGGGTCAGCGTAGTTGTGGAGAAACCAGTTAGGAGGCGGTTGATGGGGTTCAAGAAAGAGAATGTAGGAGCTCAGATTAGGGCAGTTGAGATAAAAATGTTTGTAAGTGATAAAAGTGTGGGTTTCCATAAAACATACATGCTTTTCTTCCGTTACCCACACACACTTTTCAGGTAAAGCTATTTTCCTACAGAATCCGAGTAAAGGTTAATAGTGGGTAGAGGATTCTCATACACATTTGAATTCAGTGAGGAGCAATTAAATTGCCAATTTCTAAATAATCAGTAGGATATCCCTGTAAGATACGCCCTTAGCCAATATCACTATAAGACAGACAACTCCGAAAGTGATTGAACAAAATGAATTTCCATGAAAATATGTTTATTATGAAAATGCCATAGGTAAACAACCATTTATGAGAAACTAGATCAAAGAGCAGAAAAACATTTTAATTTAAGCAGAAAGGAAGGTGAATACATCCAGGAAAGGAGATTCGTCAGCTACAGATCCAAGAAGAACAGTCCTAAAAGAGCCAATGGCATCATCTTTGGAATCTTCCAGAAGACGAGTTGCTCCCTTAGGAAGAACACCTTTCACATTTTGGGCACTAAGCAGCAGTGCCCAAAGGTAAAAGTGGTATATACAACAGCCCAGGCACCGTCTTAGTGCCTCCTAGCAACTGAACGAAGAAACACACATACACGAGTGCACACAAATGGCACCGAAGTGCATTCAGCTCACACATCTCAAAGGACTCTGCAGAAAAGCAGCAAGGGCAAAGCACATCTCCACTGCACAAAACGACAGGTAGAAACAATCATCACAATTTTCCCTTAAGATAAACTCTATCTCTCAACTAGAAGGGGAAAAAAATGCAATTATTGGCAGCCCGGTTCTCCCCGAGTAGAAAAGTGAGACGGTAATTTGGATCGCCGTGCACACCGAAAAGTTGCTGCGCTGCGGGGATTTGCAATTGCAGAGCTCGGGGTGTCTCTTGGCCGCCAGCGTCCACGGCTGAGCTGTGCAAGGCTCCCCTGTCATGCAGCTCATGTGAGAAAAGCACTCTGCTGTTCCCAGAAATGGCAATCATCTTGGAGACCTTCCCAGTCACACAAAAGAGCATAATTTCCACATTATCCCCGGGCATACTGTCTAGGATGATAAGTCTAGGATAGCTCTATGTGTAAATTATATACACAGCCCTACTGATGAAAGGCATGCAAACTGTTTTTGGTGGTTGATGTGCAGAAAAACAAACTCAATTTGTTTTTCAAATTTTTTTTTTAAATGACACTTGAGCTATCTCTAATAATCAACAAAGACGGTGAGGGCTAGATGGCAGATAGGGTAATTGCGCTTTGATTATCTAACAGATCAGAACTGGAGTTGGCAAGCAAGGTCGAACGAGGGCGGATTTTCCAACCGCTGCATAACTGGCTTATTTCGGTACCGTGATTTTAAGAGCTTCAAACTTTTAATTTTATACTTATCTCACTTTTTCATCGGGGACTGCACTCTTTTACATGCTGGCTTAATTTCTCTACAGGTGAACGCACACTCACAAAAGAAAAGACAAGAAGTAAAGGAAGGATGAATGTTTTCATATTTGTTGTGCATTTGGTGATAAAATTCCACATGGAGTGTAGTGTGTGGAAACAATGGGAGATAAACTGGAGGTCAAGATGGTGTTTATCCCTCTAGAACCACACAAGTCTCTTACTAACAATCCCGAAACGCGAAGACTTTTGCACACCACTTATCAGCACTACAGGCGGGTGAGGCCAGTCTTCAGATACTAATATTACCTACTTAAGGCTGGGCATATAACAGAGTCTTAACAATTTTTATATATGAGAACAGCATTCTTCATGGGAGGGCATCTTGGGAGAAAAAGAACAGTCCTTTTGAAGAGAACCTGATCCCTCAGAAATGTCTCTGGTCTCTCAGAATCCCTGTATTTTCCAGAAGGTTCCTGGTGAATATTTGGAAACCATTCAAGTCCATGTTGTCAAGCAGTAGCACTAAATGACTCAGAGCTCGTGCTTTGAAGGCAAGTATTCATTTTGTAACTTTGGGGAGAAATGCAATCTTTCTGAACTTCATTTCCCCTTCTATAAGATGGAAAGAATGAATATCTTCTTCACTAGGTCGTGAAACTTAAATGACATAAAGTGGCTATTGCATTTATGTTAATTGAGCATATAGTACAGGATAGGCAAAAGTAGGTGTACAGTTGTGAGTACATGAAACACAGTCTATCCTTGTTTTATTATGTATTAATTATTGTATAATTTTCCAGATGAACAACTGTAAACCTACTTTTGCCCAATCCTGTGTATACAAATATGGACAGAGAAATAATAGAAAGGTTATGATTCACCTGCCATAGGTAAATATGACATAGTTCATGTTTGTATTGCATATACCAAACCCTTTGTGATCCTTTCTTTCACTCTCTGATTCTTTACTCCCTGAATAGTCTTCTCCTATGATTAGTATTCACATGTCTAATCTATAAATTGAAGTCTAAAAAGTCCAATTTTTTCCCAAAGTAATAGCTCTTAAACCAAAAAGAGTTATGGATTTTTAGAAATCAATAAAAAAAGAAGCTATGGTAATTTTCTAGCATCAGGAAATCACAACAAATGTGATTTCAACTCAGTCATTTCCTTCATTCAGTCAACAAATAAAAATATGTAGGAGGCAGTGTTCAGTGCTGACCTTATAGGTATTAACAAAAGATATGGTTCAGCCTCTCCAACATTTACAATCTTGTATAAAGAGTTAGACTAAAAATATGTAAATAAATAGTTTTATGTAATTCCAAAACAGAGAGTCCCGTGAAGATAACAGGCAGGGTACTATAATTGCAAACAGCAGAGTACATAACAGAGAAAGTTTAGTGACATCATTTGCAGATGTATTAACTCAAGCCTCAGAGAATGAGAGAGCATTAGTCATATGATAAAAATAAATGCCCTGGCCGATATTGCTAAATAGCTAGAGTATTGTCCCACACACTGAAGGCTCACAGGTTCAATCCCCGGTCGGGGCACATGTGTGAGGCAACTGGATCAGATCAGTGTTTCTCTCTCACATTGATGTTTCTCCCTCTCTGAAATCAGTGGGGGGGTGGAGAGGGATTGGGTGAGGATTAAAAAACTAGGGAAGAACATTACATTACATGTGGTGGCAAGGCTTTAAGGTAGGGAAGAGTTTGGAATTTTCTAAGTCAAGAGGCTAGTGTGATGGAGCCCAGGGAAATGTGAATAGTTCTTGAACAGATAAGCTTGGTCAAATTTTTTTGTATCTTGTAGAACTTTGTAAGCGGTTTGAATTTTTATTTTATGTGCAATAAAAAAATATTTTAAAGAATTTTCTGTTTTCTTAAAGAAGACCTTCAACATTTTATATAGCATTGGAAATGATGGTGATGAATTCCTTTAGCTTTTCCTTGTCTGGGAAGCTCTTTATATGTGCTTTGATTCCAAATGATGTGACCCTGGTCTAGGCAAATATTTTTTAGATATGACCACCAAAAGCATAATATAGAAAACAGATTACCCTCTAACCACTCCCCTACCAGCCTGATTGATGTCTAATTGCTCCCCTGCAAACATGATTGCCCCTAACTGCCCTCCCCTGCAGGCCTGAGTCCCCCCCAACTTCCCTTCCCTGCAGACCTGGTTGCCCCCAACTTCCCTCCTCTGCTGGCCTGGTCAACCCTAACTGCCGACCCATGCAGGCTTGACTGCCCTCAATTGACCCCCCCTTGTAGGCCTGGTCCCTCCCAACTGCCCTCCCCTGCTGGCCTGATTGCCCCCAACTGTCCTCTCTTGCAGGCCTGGTCACCCCCAACTGCCTTCTCCTAATGGCCTGATTGCCCTCAACTGCCCTCCATTGTAAGCCTGACCTCCCCTGCTGACCATCTTGTGGCGGCCATCTTGTATCTACATGGGGGCAGCCATCTTATGTGTTGGAGTGACAGTTAATTTGCATATTACTCTTTTATTAGATAGGATTAGATAGGATAGAGGCCTGATGCATGGGTAGGGACTGGCTGGTTTTCCCTGAAAGATGTCCCGGATCCCTGTGGGCGTTCCATTGCGGTATGGGGTAGCCTGGGTGAGGAGTCTGTGGTGGTTTGCAGGCTGGCCACACCCTCTGGCAGCCAAAGTAGAGGCCATGGTATCTGGGATTTACTTATCTTCCATAATTAAAACTTTGTAGCCTTGAGTGCAGGCCAGGGCAGGTCAGGAATTTTGGCTTTCTCCATTTCCGGGGAAACCCAAGCCTCCTGCTTGCTCCGTGGCTGCAGCCATTTTTGTTGGGATTTATTTATCTTCTATAATTGAAACTTTGTAGCCTTGAGAAGAGGCAGGGCAGTCCAGAGCAGGTGGAAAGCTTGGCTTCCTCCATTGCCAGGAAAACCCATGCCTCCTGCTCACTCTGTGGTCACAGCCATCTTAGTTGGGGTTAATTTGCATAATCACTCCTGATTGGCTGGTGGGCGTGGTTTCTGGGTGTGGCAAATGGATCGTTAAT
This sequence comes from Pipistrellus hanaki, assembly GCF_964339955.1. Lineage (NCBI taxonomy): Eukaryota > Metazoa > Chordata > Mammalia > Chiroptera > Vespertilionidae > Pipistrellus > Pipistrellus hanaki. The sequence goes on along the minus strand of NC_140510.1, from coordinate 52,296,036 downwards.
TTGCATATTACTCTTTTATTAGATAGGATTATTTATTGACTAAGCTGTTAGAAGAAAGAGGAGGGTAAGTAGGAGGATTAGAAAAAGAAGGGAATAGATACAAAAGCTTAGAGGAATAGTGTTTGCTAGAGAAATAAATTTTGTATAGAAGATACTATAAACCTTGGGAAGAAATGAAATCACCTAGGCAGAGATTAGTACAAAAAGAGAGGAGGGTCTTAAGAAACACCAAAATTTAGAAGTTTAGGATGATGAGGATCATGACAAACTCTTCAGTTTTCTTAAGTTGTTTAAATACCGCTGCTATCAAGTTTGAAGCATCTAATCATCATTTTATTCACTTTAGGCTGAGCCAGTAGGAATATAAATCCATTTAAGATAATTTGTAATCTCACAAGTATTATATCTTATTATACTTGTTCCTAATCATTAGTGTATAGCATTTAACATGATTATTACTAACCTTAATTTATAGAAGTCATCTTTTGTTTTTCTCCAATGTTATTATATTTTAAAGTTCCTTTCAAAATTCTCTATTATAACAAAACCATTTTTTTGCCTTTTTATAGAATAGCTAATATATTCTGAAGACCTAATGGATTCTAACAATGTTAAACTAACAGCATTATACTTGCCATGTGTCATCAATAGAGTGCAGAATATAAAATATTTACAGGAGTGAAAATGCAAACATTGTCATTTTCCTTGATATTTATGAGCTATGTGTCAGTGTGTCCTTGATATTTATGAGCTATGTGTCAGTGTGTCCTAAATTAACCTTACTAGAATTCAAAGTAAGTCAATTCTCTGTTTAAGCCTATTGTGAATTATTTCAGTTGACTGTTTAATTAACTTTGATTGCTTACTTCTATTTTGTTATATCAGAACTATTTCCCTGAAACCTTCTAAATACTACAGGCCCTTTTAGATTAAATCCTCATATTTATGTCAGAAATAGAATTTTATTTCTAAAAAAAAACAAAACAAAACAAAAAAATTTAAAAAACCAATGCATCTCTTCCCTCAATCTTCTCGCTGGCTCAGTCTATTCACTCTGCCTCTTCCTGCCCACTACCAAATATTTTTGTGAGAGTTGTTTATGCTCACTGGCTCCACTTCCCATTCCCCTCAGCCAGTCGGTCTAAAACTGCTTTCTCAAAGCTCACCAGGCAATCGCGGTCGCCAGCTTCCCTGCTCACCTTTTTATTATCCTGTCACTTGAGCTGCTGCAACATTTGACACTACAGATGGCTCCATTCTCACAACCTCCTTTTTTTTTTCTTCTTCTTCAGGGATTCTACCTCCTCTCACTTGGCTGAATATTTCTTTTTCAATTTTTGAATTTTTTTTCTTCTCAACTTAAAGGTTGAATCTGCATGTGTCTGTTTTCTAGCCTTTTTTTCTTTCTCTTCCCTCTTTCTGGATAGTCTCATGTTTTTGCCATCAGCTTCCTAAATTATTTGTACTTCCGTGAAAAAAAGCCTATTTGCACTTTTGGAGTCAAAACATCCTTGCCCACTTCAGTTTCTGACTAACTGGATGTGGAAGGCTCAGGTCAAGAAAATATGCAATTCTTTTTTAAAAAAAAATATGTAATTCTTAATGGCTTAGAAACCATTTCTATTCAACAATAAGCAGGTTTGTTAGCAAAGAATAAACCTTTCCCAATAACTATGTTGTAATAACAGTTAAGGTGACAATCAGGCAATGCATTCTAATGGTTAACAAAAATTACTTGAGGGATAGTTTTCAGGGAAAACAAAATCAAGTAGTTTACACTTGTGGTTGTCAGTTACTGAGCAGTATATAAAACTTGTGGGGAAAGGCGCTGGAGATGAAATATAAGAAAGGCTATGAACTTTCCACTTGGCCTAGAGCCAGGCCTCAGTCTATATAAATCTCATAAACATCCTGTCTAGTTGAAATTAACAAAAGTAAACTGAGGTATAATTTGCAACCAGAGGACACAGCATTATGCTGAAGCCCAGAGAACTCTGTTCCCAGTATTTGTGACTCCTCCCTTTTCTAAATGAGGCCAACTGAATATGCTGACACTTCAAGCTATAAGCCATCTTGGACTAGGCCCAAGATGTATCTGTAGTAAGGACCGTTTTAGTGGCTAGGAAGTCCAGAGGATTGGGGAAGGCTTTATTCACGAATATGCCACTAATGGGAAAATATGTCATTGTCACAGAAGCAAATTTCTCTTCATTTTTAAATTAAATTAGTCACTACAAATTTCTTCATCGAAATGAGAGTTTATGAATAATAAAGTATATGTAATTTATATCCATATATACTATAATCATGTGAAATTAGCCTATACAAAGTAGTCAATTATTTTATCATTTCTTACGAATACTTTCTTTGCATTTTCTAAATAAAATTTTAGTGGTTATAATAGTCATTATCTGAAGTTTTATATGACCTCAATCTTGATTTCTATCCAAATAATCCAAGTTACATTTGGTAAAGAAAAAAGATGTGTGCGTGTATATGTGTGTGTGTGTCTGTGTGTAGAGAGAAAGACTATAAGAAAGAATGGGATTAAGAGATAATAAAGATTTTAAACACTTATTCAAATTAATTTTATACATACAATGTGTGGTTCATAAAATATTAGTTTTACTACACTCAATGGATTTTAGTTACGAATTTAAAAATTTTAAAGATCTCATATTCACATGTAGAAACATCTGCATATTGCTCGTTATGTTTCCAGTAAAATGTGTTTTCATGTTTTGTTTTGTAATAATTTTTATATCTAAATCACATTAAAATATTTAATGAGCTCTACAAATAAAATCACTTTTATGAAATTACTTTTAAACTTGTTTCCTAGTATTTCCTCTTAATTACAAAGTAGCAGATAATATCAGTACATATGTCCAATTTAAAAGGAAAGCATTCTGTTTATTATTCTTTGATGATGCTTTACTTTAAATCAATTATAGTCATGTATTTTTAACATGAGAACAGAACATTATAAATACAAGTATGGAGCAGGTAGGTCAATGACATTTAAAAGAAAACATTATCTTAAACAGCCATTCATTAGAAAGCTTCCAAGCATATTGCTTGGCAGATGCATTTGTAACAAAGGGAAGAGCCTGTAAAAGGCTATTTCAATGACTATGAAAACCCTCCAGGGTGACAGTAGGTGTCCAGGATGAGTCTACTACTAAATTTCTCTACTGTTTTCTCTGTTAATAAGATTGAAGTCATTATTTAATTGTTTTAGATTTCAAGATTTTTTAAAGAGTAATGATGTTATTAGACCTTACAATTAAGCGAAATCCTAGGGCACCGGAGGGTCCTGTCTGTAGAAACTTGTCTAGAGTCACTGAGCTGATGTCTCATGTCTGTACTTTCTTTTACCAGAACACAACCAGGATGGCTACGCATGCTAATACTGAAAGTGCGCTTCTCAGCTAACCCCCACATGAAAACTTCGCCCAAGTTTCTGAGAGCCTGGGCTTTCGGCATGGTGTTATCATTCAAGAAGTCTAGCTCATTCATTTTGAAAAGGAAGCTGCAAAGCTCCCTAACCCCAAAAATATTTCACTCCCCAGACGAGTTAAGGCAAGGTGAAAGGTCAACCATGAGATCACGGAAAAAGAGTAGGCTCTGACCTACTGCTCTTTCTCTACTGCCAATTTCCTGCACTGTTGCTTTTTTAGAAGCAATCGTAAAGGGGTAGGTACATTTCTTTCTTTGTGTCTGTGTGTTTTTTGAGCTCTTCCACTTCACATAATCAAAGACCTTGGTCCTAAAATGTGATTGTCCAAACCCAGCATCTTCAGTGAAAAAAAAAAAAATTACTAATCTCTGCAATGTTCTGCTGTTTGGTGATCATTAGACATGCATGCTAGAAATTCAGAATTCTTTACACTGTTAGTCAATCAACGCCCCCTCTCCCTGCCCCCCCTCTACACACACACACACACACACACACACACACACTTCTCTTTACATTATATAGTTTTGTTTTGAGAAAAAGAAAGAGTTTGGTTTTATAAATATATTGATGAAGAAAAATTGCTTGAAGACAAATCTAAAGCTGGAAAAAATACTCTTAGGTTTTCTTTATCCCAGTTTCAGAGTTTAAACGTCTTTTTTCTCCTCTCCTAAAAATACTTTTTGAAGTACTTTTAAAATGACTGAATGGTTTATGGCATCTGGTAGACCAGTTTCTTATTGTACTATAATAATTTTTTTTATGTTCTTCCCAAGTTATGCCATTGATGTTCATCTTTAAAACAGTAATAAGCTAGAAGCCCTATAAAGATACAAGGAGTAAGACACACATTGCGTCTTCTAAAAACAGTTGTATTTTCTAAAATCACCGAAACCGGTTTGGCTCAGTGGTAGAGCGTTGGTCTGCAGACTGAAAGGTCCCAGGTTCGATTCCGGTCAAGGGCATGTACCCGAGTTACGGGCACATCCCCAGTAGGGGGTGTGCAAGAGGCAGCTGGTCGATGTTTCTCTCTCATCGACGTTTCTAGCTCTCTATCTCTCTCCCTTCCTCTCTGTAAAAAATCAATAAGATATATTAAAATCAATCATTATGAAATCTTTATCTTGCCTTCAGGGAGAGGAAGTTTAGAATTAGTATTCCTAAATTATTCTATGTAAAGTGCAGATAGATGGGCACCTGAAAACACCATCCAATGAAAGCAGTACACAACCCCATCCTTACAGCCAGTGGGTAGAAAATACAACCAGACTACATAAAAATTCAGATGACCGAAAGCCGTGGTGAAGGGGACATATTCTTTCCCTAAAATATGGGGGATTTGGTCATCATTTGTATTGTAATTCAAACCACAGATTTTGCCTCTGCCTTCTTGCATTGGGACAATGCTGCTTTATTTTCAGAATGCTTACTATTTGTCACTGGATGTTGTTTCCCAGCATTTCTATCAGCATTCTCTTTAGATAGGGACACACATTACCATCAAATCAGTGCAACTATCCGCCCAAGTGCACCTGCCAGACTCGGGATTTTTATGGGCCCTACAAAAGCCTATGCAGTCAAGAATCAATTCTATGGTGTTTCCTCAAAACACCTGTACATGTGATAGGTTACTGCCCTAAAAGCATCAAGGACTCAGTACATAGTAAAAGACCAATATCATTTTCATTGAATCCAAGAGAATCCAAGTAAACTGTCTAGACCCCTACCAGTGCTTCAACACTGAATTGCCAAGAAGAATAAATAACTGGAAGGAATCAGCCACCTGGAGTCAGAGCCTGACACTAAGTCCAGTCCGGGTTGGGGAGAGGAGATTTGACTAAAGCTGCTGTGACGTGTGTCTAGCACTGCGAGGGGAGCTGGAGCTCACACTGGCAATCATTTTATTTCCCTCTCAGCCAACTTTTAGCTTCTTGGCTCCCTTTTCCACGTCCTGCTCAACAATCACCCTGCACACTCTTTCCTGGATAATTAATGCTTAAAACCTGTGGGTGTTTTTCTGTACCCATTCTCATGAAAGCACATGGAGACAGGTAATTGGTAGGCCAGTCTGTAGGTAGGTAGTTGGTTTTATCATTGCTTGGAGTCCTATACATTCTTCAGCACCTGCACTTCTGCCTTCATAATGCATTTGAGAAACCTTTGATTGATACAGACTTAATTCATTCTTCTCAGTAGCTGCATAATTCTTCATGTCATTGATATATCATAATTCATCCCTTTTTTTTTGTTTGGTCATGTGTTACTACAAACCATTCATTATAACAAGAAGTCTTCATTAAATGTCTGATAGTGCCTATTCAACTATAGGGATAAATTAATGAACAAAACCAAGCCCCCTCCCTCCTAGAATATCCATTCTATTGGAGGAGACGAGCAATAATTTATTGTGTAACATAATGTTAAGTGTTTATGAAGCTAAATAAGGAGATACAGAGGTAGAGGAAATTATTTACTACTTTAAATGAGGTGGTCAGTCCTCAAGGAGGAGATAGTTGATCAAAAACCTGAATGACATGAGGGAGAAGTCACGAGGAGTGTTAAGAGGATAGCAATCTAGTCAGAAGGAAGAGCAAGCACCAGGGTTCCGAAGGGAGGGTGTGGGCAGAGGGGTTCAGAATGAAGGGACACCTCTGAGGCTGATGCACAAGAAGCAGGAAGAGAGAGTCAGGCAGAGCAGTTAGCAGATATCCGGCCCAGGGCGTGGATGATGGAGGGGTTGGCAGACTGTGGTAGGCACTCTTTCGAAAATGCCACAATAAATGTCCAAAGATATTGCTAGGTTGGTCTCCAAAAGAGCTATTATAATTCACATTCCTACAAGCAGTCTATGAGTATACTTTTCTCTGATATCAGGTGCTATGATTTCAAATTTTTCAAGAATGTGATGGATGTAAAGTGATACCTCATTGTTATTTTAATATTTATTTCCCTGACTATTGGGGAGGTTGAGTATTTACTTACTTATTTCTATTTATCTAATGAAACCATAAATAGTACTTGCTATTTGACATGCACTATTCTAAACACTTTACATGAGTTATTTAACAATCGAATATGGCATAAACTATTATTTTATGAGTCGAGAAATGAAAGGCAGATAGCTGTGAGGTAATGTGCCTTAGGTCACATAGCTAATTAGCAGTGGTTTAAGAATGTAAATGTACACAATTGGTCTTCAGATACTACATAGCTATTTGTTAGCCATTTGAGTTTGCTAGTCTATAAAATCTACCCATAACCTGCAAAGTTGTTAGGAGAATAAAGTATCTGTATACAAAAGCTATACAAATACAAAATATCGTATCAGGTTACCATGTCTGTTGAACCTAAAGACAGATCTGGATATTAGATCCACCAGTGAGAAACAAGATAGTTTCACTGTTAAAAAAAACACAACAACTCAGGTTGAGAAAAATAAACCAAAGTGCTAGCATAATCTCAGGTATGATGGCCTCCTGAGAAACCGCTGCCAGAGCTAGACCCGGAAACTTGAATTGGCAGCATCAAGACAAAGCTGTTGGGCAGGAAAAATTGCTAAAAGGCCCTGGTCCAGGGCAAGTACCTGGGTTGCAGCAGCATGAGATACAGTACTCTAGTTTGGAAGGAAATGATCTTATAAATATGTCAAAATGCTGACTTTCAACTATAATTTTAATAAAATAATTTATATCAATAAAAGAGTGTGAAATGTAAAAAAAGAAAGAAAAAAAAAGAAAAGAAACTTGTTGTCATCGTCATTGTCCAATCTTTTCTCAAAGCCTCTGGTGTCCCTCATCTCCTCAGGCTGACAGAGTTTACACTCTGGGAGGGAGGCAGTGAGAAAGCACAAAGGCCGGCGGGTCCATGGGAGGCAGAGCCTGGAAGGCCAAGAACAGCAATGTCTCCCAAGTCGGTGCTGCCTTCCCGTGGAAAACCTCGAAGGAACCCTTAACGATCTAATATGGACAATGTAGGAAGAAACTATTCCAAACATCTAAACTTGTAGCCCTTCTACAGGATTCTGTAATTGTCATTTAAACTAGCCATGTACTCTGTATTTGCCAAAAGGAGACTAAAGAAAAATTCTAGAACCTGGCCGCTGTAACTCAGTGGTTGAGCATCAACCCAGAAACCAAGAGGTCGCTGGTTCAATTTGTGGTCAGGACATATGCCCAGTTTGTGGGCTCAGTCCCTGGTAGGGTTGTGCAGGAGACAGCCAAGCATGATATTTCTCTCTCGTGGATAATATTCTCTCTCTCTCTCCTCTCTCTCTCTCTCTCTCTCTCTCTCTCTCTCTCTCTCTCTCTCTCTCGAGCAATAAAAATATATTTTTTAAAAGAAAAATTTTAGAGGTGATATTGACTGCACACCAACTTTAAAGCTCCTGATGGAGGGGGAGAATAAATCTAGGCTTGTACAACAAGCCTATATCTCTTTGATCTTACTAATTTCATTATGTTTTAATCTGCATTTTGGGCTTAAAGACATACTTTTAGGGGGGGGGGAAGCAAGGGGGGGAACCCTCAAATAAATCAAGAAATCAATAAAACCTCAGTTATATTCTCTAGCCTTCACTTGGCTTTTAAAATTCTCCCCTCAAAAAAATAAAGCATTTCCTCTTGTCTAGACAATGTAACCTGCCTTCCCTCTCAGAGAGGGCACTTGGGAAGCCGGGCTCTGTCTCACTTCATTCACACCCGCTGTGATTCCACACAACCGGGGCTGTGGGTCCCCTCGGCCTGGCAAGGAGGGAACCCTGCAGGGTGGTGCCTCACCAAATTCTGTTTTTAAAAAAACATTTGTTCCTGTTTTCTTTTCACTTACCTTGTGAAGTCTCAGCCGCCTGACATCTGACAGTGGCTTTGGGTGTAACGCAAAAAAAGCGAAAGCAGCAAGCAGTGGTTAGGGAGGTGAGCTCTGTGCACACCGGCTGAGCAAGGTAACGCAGAGGCTGCCGGGGTTCAGGGCAGACTCGGAACAGTAAAACCGCGAGGGCAGCGATAGTGCGTGATCAGGCAGCTAGACTTGTCCACACTTGGAGGAGCGAAACATTTGACTTACAAAAACGTCTATAAGAGACTGTAGTTTTGAGAAAGAAAGGTATATTATCCAAGAGCCATTCTGTGCATCCTCTACAATGTATTGCTCTTGTATCTATGGATGGGAAAGGGGCCACATACTAAACCACATACTTGACTTTTATGTCACGATCAGAGGAGGCCTGCATGGTGGGCTTGCAAACTCAGAGGCTGAATGTAATCACATAGGATGGTCTGCACATAAAAGTTTTGAATTCAAAGCGAGTCACAGCTTTGGCCGGTGTTAGTAAGCGATTAGAGCACTGTCCCTTGCCCCAAAGGGTCATAGGTTTGATTCCTGGTCAAAGGCAAGCGCCTGGGTTGCAGGTTCAATGATCCCCCACTCTCTCTGTCTCTTCCTGCCCCTCTCTTCCTTTCACGCTAAAATCAATGAAAAAAACACCCTCAGGTAAGGATTAACAAAAATGAAAATAAAAAAGTAAGTCACTCCTAGGCCTCCTTGATGAAGGTCAGTCTTCACCTTAGGTAAGCCGGCCTGATGTGCTGTTGCATCTGAGGGAACATGTCATTGGAATGTCAGCGTAATCCTTTTTTTGGACCCTGCAGGATACATCACAGCATCAGAACACAAGACCACAGAACCCTTTATTGTCACCTTGTTCCCCGAGTACCATCTCTGTGTGCTGTAAATGTCCATTGCTATAGTATACTCACCAACGTCAAAGACATATGCCCCTCTCTGTTTTACTCTTTATCCATCCTCAGTGCTCCCCGCTACCTCCCACCCTCCCTGTGTTTTCTCCTGACTCCCTAATCTGCCATCAGTGAACTTCAGGTAGCCCTCCTCAGGGCCTCTCCTTTGACTGTAATGTATAATAGAAAAATTGCCATTCTCCAGAGCATCTCCTCAATCTGCTGAGATTTGACTCCTGGCAATTGTTGTTAGTTTGACTCAAACTCACAAAAATTCTCCACAGGTTTGGATGCATCTTACACTGACACATCCTCTAAGTGCCTTCAGGAAGGAACCCATCTTATGTTTCTTTGCATTACTTTTTAAAATATGTTCTTGATTTCAGAGAGGAAGGGAGCGGGAGAGAAAGAGATAGAAACATCAATAATGAGAGAAAAATCATTGGTCAGCTGCCTCCTGCACTATCCCTACTGGGGATCAAGCCCACAACCCGACATGTGCCCTGACTGGTAATCGAATGGTGACCTTCTGGTTCTTAGGTTGATGCTCAACCACTGAGTAACACTAACCAGGCCATTCACTTATTCATTCATATAAGTTATAAGACATATATTAAGCTTCTCTTCTTTACTCCCTGTGCTCAATGAGTTTATACAATCTAGTTAGCAAGAGAAGACTGATGTCCGACTTTGGATAACCAAACTTTAAACAGAATACATTGGGCCCCCATCAGGGCAAAGGGCACTCTATCTGAGGTGGAAGAATTGGCCAGAGGAGGAGATTGTGTAATATAATAGGTGTTGATGGAAGCACCAAGTTAAGGCCGCATTTGGCAAACAGAAATGCTTGGGCCACGGGTCCTGGCTCTCTAGCTTGTACCTGCTACTGCTCCTTTGATAACGTGGTTTTTTTCACCGTGGAATTCCTGAGTCGTATTCACGAGGCCTCTTTCTGATCCCTACTCCTAATTAACTTTCCTCTCCCCCACACAGAGCTGGAGATCCCTGAAAATGTTGTTTCTAGGGGTGTCTGGCAGGTTCAAAGGACATTGCTATCAGGATATTGACCTTGGACATGCAAACCAAAGGAGATTTGCAGATGCCACCATCAGTGACAAATCAAAATGTATATAACAAAAGGGAAAAGCAAGAGCTTCATGTCACACAATAAAAGAGGCAGAGAACCATTTCCTCTGTGCTCTGTTTCCTACTGTTTGGGTGTGTGTGGTGAGGGGCGGGGTGGTGATGTCAGAGAAAGAGGTGCAGGAGAGAGAAGAAAGAGAATGCTTCATGAGCAGCTGTGCTTAACAGAAGAAGGCGATAGAAGATCTCAGGGCCAGACATAGACACCATTTGAAATGTCCCTCCAGCCCCACTCCTGCCTCTGTGTAGCTCACCACGTCCCAGCATGCTGCTGATTACGTCCTGCTGGTCCTCCTTAGGGCCCCTTTCCTTATACTCCTTTCACCTCTTCGTTCTGCATCTATCCCACTACTTCCTTCCCATCAAAATGACCAAAACACCTAGAATCTACCAGCTGGGTGGGGCTTTAAAGACCATCAAACTCAAATCCCTCATTTCATGTGTAAAGAAACATCAGACAGTTTCTCATTCCAAACCTCATTCCTGGTGTGCAGCAGCGATGAACCTTTGTCTCCCTACAACTCTCCCCACCCACCACCATGGCCAGGGCCAGTCCACCAACCGGGTGGTCACTGCTCTTACCCAGCTTGTCCATGGATGATTATGGGTTAGTGTAGGCATCACGCATTAAACCTGGACTCTGACCTCTCCTTCCTTATGTCTTTCCAGTTGGTATTGAGTCACCTTTTCCCTGATCTCTGTGTTTTTGTTCCATTTCATTCACTTGAACAATTTGAACCTCAGCCTCAGCTGCCGGCCCTTCCAGGAATCTGTCTCAATTCCACCACCGCTCTCTCCTCTGAACTCATGCACCTGAACGCAGGGCACCCTTTGTCCAGATTATTTATTTTGCAAGTGTTATCATTTTTGAGTAAGAATTGCTATTTGACTTGCTTGTGTGCATCTTTTTTTCTTGCCTGGAAAATAATCTTTTTGAAGGTAGAATCATCTATGTGTCCCATCAACTAAGATTGTACAACTCAGGATAGAAATTTAAGAAATATTTGCACAATGGATAGAAACTGGTGAGAGAATGGATACTTTAATGACAAGAAGTTTGTAATGGAAGGTTATCATTTCTTGGCCTTTGAATAGTCTGTAAATCTTGCTATATAACTAGCTTCTGGAAAGAAAGAAAAAATGGCCAGGCAGAGGTGTGAAGTATCTGGGGCTCTAATCTGTGTTTGTGACTGAGATGAAGGGGGAAGAGAAAAAGGTACCATTCAGTTTATTCAAATTAGAAGGCTGTGCCTCACTTGCTCTATCCAGCTACAATCCATGTTGATAGAATTTGGGACACTTCGATTTACAGCCTTTTCAGTGCTTTCCTAGAATGACACTGCAAATCTAAGCAAATAGCTTCATCCTTCAGTCCCTTCCTGGTGAACTTCTGTCTTATTCCTGAGAAAATATGAGAAGATGTGATCTAAACTCTGGATTTTTTTGGTTTATTTGTTTTACGTCAAGACCAGAGGTCCAAATGTAAGTATGTTCCAGGATATTAACGTGGAACTCAGCATGTTTTTCCCTCATTAGCAATGTAATACATGGAAAGTAGAGCCTAAGACAGGATTAGTTCTATAGTTGATGTACCTTATAGGTAAAATAAATTTCAGTAGTCAGATTGAGGATACTTATTATCATTTCAGTTTTACATACTAAATTTGCATATAAAATCCTAGAATACTGAACTACAAATAAATATTTGGAACAAAATCTGTTCTTACATTTAAAGCTACATTTTATCTAGTAAAATCAATGTTCTTGAACTTATTTTTCTGAATATAATGTGGTTATACATTTGAATGTATCTAAATTTTCTAGCTTGATCCCATAAGAAGGGATAGACCTTAACATCTAATCAATTTGCAAATTCTTTGAAAAATATATTTCCTTCCTTAGGAAGAAATCAACTACCATATAGCACTTAATATATGTTACTGCTAAGACAAATTTCACTTCTGTACAAAAAATACTTAAATCTTAAAGCATTCCTTACAATTTAAACCTTTGTTATTTATATGCATTTTGAATTGAAGCAAAACTTGCTTACTTCGTTCAGTTTAATTTAAACTAAATTACTTCAGCTAGAAACAAATAACAGCATTTTGAATATCTTATTTTGTTCTTACCTAGAATTGCATCATATATATATTTGGTATGTATCTACACACCTCTCTATATGAAAGTACAATAAATGTTTTATTTTAATTCAACAAACTATAAACCATCAATTACACGTAGGAACATTTACCACTGTCAGAGTCGGTTGAGTTTGAAATAGAGAAACTTTCTCTGCTCTCAGCCAACCTTCGGCTCTTGCTATGGTATATCTGATATCCTTATTCACATTACTCGGGTGAAATCTCAGTAAAAAATGGACTCAACTCTTTAGTGCAAAATTTCCAAAGAGCATGGCTATAAGAAAGGGCTTAGTCTTTGGAGACAGATATGAATTTGAATTCTGAATCTGCCTCCTATAAACTGTGTGACTTGAACAAGTTAATTAACCTCTCTAAGCCACAATGTCTTCATCTGTAAATAATGCCGACTCTGGGACGATGTTTGGCCCACACACAGACGTGTTGCCATGCTGGTTAATAAACAATTAAAGCACTTCTGTACATCAGTAAGTGCCACTGCCCAACTCGCACAAATCCATGTCCCACTCCACACCAGGATCCTCTGGAATGCCCTCAAATTCGGGAGCCCAAGGGTCAATGCCTCACCGAGCAGGGAGGCTTCTGGGGTTAATCTTCAAAGCAGCCATTCTGATTGGTCAGTGTCCTCACTCTATTGGTTCTAAACATAAAACAATCAACATAAAATACTAATGCATTTATTCTTAGGATGCAGGGAGTCAGTAGTGCCTAGCATTAGTGCAAACTGTTCTCCTGAGCTCAATCCCACAGAGACCATCTCTCATTTCATAAGATTATGGAAGCTTTTACCCCCAAATTATTTCCTCCTTTCTTTGCTCTCTGGCAATTCTGACCACATGTCTTTAGAATAAATGTCTTTAGCAATCTCAAAATGCAGGAAAAATAAAGTATTTCTAAACTACATCAAAATGAGTTGGTAGGCTGACTTTAAATTTCACAGTGACTTCTTTTTTTTACTTTCATACCAATCCATTAAATCGATGAGTCCATACATTGTTTCTATGTTTGTCTGATTTGTTTGACATTGTATAATCATAAACACATAAAGTTAAGGAGAGAAAAAGGGTTTGCAATTTGGTTTAAGTGTGAAGTATGAACCCAAATAATTGTAATGTTTTTTGTTTCAGGAAAAGAAAGGTTCAGTTCTCAAAATACATCATAAAATAGTCTGGCCAGCAAGCCTCAGTGATTGAGCATTGACCTATGAACCTGGAGGTCACAGTTCAATCCCCAGTCAGGGCACATCCCTGGATTGTAGCTGTGAACTTAATCCCCAATGTGGGGAATGCAGCAAGCTGCCGATCAGCGATTCTCTCTCATCATTGATGTTTCCATCTTTCTCTCCCTCTCCCTCCCTCTCTGAAATCAATTATTTTTTAAAAAGAAATCATAAGATAAATTCCTTTTCTCCAACTTTATGGTTAAAGAAAATGGTTTAGCCAGGAAAACTAAAGTCCAAAAATCATATACACTTTTGACTTTGCAAAGACCGAGTGTGTTGGGAAGTAAATAGATGTATTGCAGAGGTGTTTGCTCCCTTCCTGGGTTTGCTGCCAGTCCCTTTCAGCAGGGAACGATAATGTGAGCACACATCCCTGAGTGTTTCTGTGCAGAACTGACCTGTGTGCACTGAACTGGAAGCGGTTCTGCTCCTCTATTCCTGTTGGCCTGGTCGGGCACCATTAGTGTAGGATATTAGGCAGGGCAGAGAGCGGTGGGTAGCTTGCCAATCAGATTTACTATTGAAACAGTGGGTGTTGCCACTTCTGGCCATTTCTGACAATACTGTTAGAAATTAAATCATGGCATTAGCTGAGCACTATTTGGCGATGGAAACCTAGTAGGTCATCAGGGTATGTCCCCACCCTCCAGACAAGTGGCAGGTGGAGCCCCACTAGCCTCTGCTAATGCCATGAGCTGGAGGCTCTGGCCAGGAGATGAGCATTTACCGGGTTTTGTGTGTGTGTTTTTTAATTCATCAGGCCATATGCTGCCAGGCTCTCATGCAAATAGACAAAATTGCAAATAATAAAAAAGAACCCACTGGTTCAGCGATCGGCTGTTTTCTCTCACCATGGCCATCTATGTGAGAGGCCAGTTAATGAAAGAGGAGTCTTGGACTCCCAGCGACATCGACCTAAAGGGATGGATACTTCACAATCCAAGCCTCATTCAAACCACTTTAAACCTCTGCCCTAGGGTAACTCAGCGCCAGGCCCTATTTGGCTAAGAACGCAGGGAGCCTGGCCTTCCAGCTGGCCACGCGACTGGGCAAGCTTGTCTAATGCTCCCCGCAGCTGAGGCCCATTGTCCGCGGATGCGAGAACAGAGAAAAGGTTAAGTTTCATTTAGGTTGGGTTAAGTTGGGGCCCAAGGGTTTGTCAGGTTCAGACACACTTCGAATAAGCAGCTTTAGAAAATAAAAGAGATTAGTCAAAGCCATTTTCTGTTTCAAAATTACAAAAAAATTAGCATTTTTAGGCTGTTTGGAAATCCCTAATTTTTTAATTTCAAAGATTGAAAGCAAGTCTTTCCAAGCAGTTTCTAAACTCTTCTCCTAAAACGCTTGCATTTAAATTTTAAATGTTGTTAAACTTTTGGGAAATTGCTGCTATTTCTATAGTCATAATTATTACCACCTTTCCAGCCTGTACAAATGGAGAATTTCACACCCTTGATAGCATTCACACATTTATTTCCCATTTTAAGACAGTAGATGCCCAACTGAGAAATGAAGTAAAGTGACTCAGAATTCATATTTATATGTTATATTTCGAAATGATTCCATTTTAGCAATGTTGTACGAACGTTCATTTGCACCTCTCTCAGATAACTTCGAAGCCATGATTTGCACCTTTTTAAAGACAACTCAAGACCAATTGTACCAATCGATATGCAATGTGTTATGGCTCAAGAACTGTCAAAATAGAAGTGTCATGGAAACATGTGTACCTACATGTGTGATACTGGGAGAAGTTTGTGATGAGAGTCTCTTGTTCAACTCTTGCTACACAGCAAGGATGCACTGGAGAGAGCTTTGCCCACAGTGGCCAAGTCTTGCAAGCAAGCAAGCAAATGCAAATTATTTTCCTTCCTGTTTTCCCTACCATGTCACCAGAACCTTTGTGTGTCACTGGGTTTGCTTCTACCTCCCGGCTAATTTGTAATCTGAAGTGTGATTATGAAACACACATACACTTAGCTCTACTGTCAGGAATGGTTCCCAGATCCACTGGGAGGGGGGATTGTAGGAGGGAAAGAGGAGTAAATCATACTTAGAAGGCTGCAAGGTTTATGTCCAACAAATTGCCATAGATAGATTCTAGCAAAATTTGACAGCTATTCAATGAAGAAAAACTTTAAGTTCATAGATAAAATTGATGTTTTAGGAAAACTATTTCATATTGCACATAAAGAACGAGGGCAATGAAAGATAATGCCCTCGTCAACTGTTCAAAAGAGAGTGATTGCAGAGTCCTATGACAGAAATAATAGACTTTGTTGTCACTGTTATTCATGATCCTGTATTCTAAATCAAATTAAATTTGTGTTTTCCCCCCTAATTTAAAAGGGTTGACTTCATGGTATAATATCTTACAAAGCAAGGTCTACCTTTCCAACAAGTTTAAATCTGAGAAAATAGCATCCATATTAACCTCAATTTGGCTGTATGTTGAAGCAAGGAGTAATTCAGCCAGTTCATGGAGGACAAATGACAAGATTTTCAAACGTTTTCATGTTATGGGAAGCTAGTGAGGTGTGGAAAAAGGTGATGATCTAATATTTTGCTAGGGAATTTCAAGATATAATACTTTTTACAATAAATTCTGAAATTTACAATTCACATTTAATAGTGATAAAAATTCTTTCACGTAAAAATGCATCCTCGTGAGAAGCAAAGTTATTTACACAACGCAAAGGTGTACTTAGAAATCTGTGTACCCAAGTAGGACAGCTAATCATACATTTCAGGAACTAAATGGCTAATCACCAACCACATAACTTATTGATGCAAAGCTCACTCTTGATTAGTTAAATTAATAAAGCCAAAAATAAACAAAATACAGATGGCTCTCATATATAGGAAGCAAAACATTTAGTCATATCCTCTAATGATGCCTCAAACTCTGCGTGAAGTTATTTTAAAGAATAAAGAGACTGTACTCTGGAGACAGATCTGAATTCACTCGTTCATTCATTCATTCATTCATTCATTACACAAATATTTCCTGGACTCCCCACTGTGCCAGGGACTACTTTTCTAGGCAATGGATAGCCATCTGTGATCAAGATAGTCTCTAGCCTCAGGGAGAGGCAAACCCTAAACAGGAAAGTAAACAAGATAATTAGAGGCTGTGATAAGAACTATAAAGAAAATAAATAGGCAATATAATCGAGAAAAACTGTCTGAGAAGAGCCATTTCAGATAGCTGAAGATGATTCTTTTCCTGGTGTGAAACCTAAAATATCATTTATTTAGGACACACTCAAAGACAGACGAAATCAGAAAGCCAAATATTTTCCAAGCTAAAAGGGGCCTTAGAGATTCAATGTTACTTCCTCATTGCATACAATAAAACCGAAGTTCAGGTAGGTTTAGTGGCTTATTCAATGTCTCATAGCATTAGCTTAACAATTAGCTTTCACTGTTAAAAGGTAAAGAAAAAAGCTCTGTTGATATATATCTTGTTACTAATTATTGCATGCTGGTGAGTCATACATCTAAATGGTATACCTAAATTTAGTTACAATGGAAAGAAATTATATAAATAATGATCTTCATTTAATTAAATTATCTCATATCTCTTATATGGCCCGTGGACCTGAATATTTGACATCAAGTTTCCACTTTCATTCCTTCTTAATAATTATTTTTCTTTCCAAAATTATCTAAAAAGACTGTATTCCTTGGATACTGGAAACATAAACAGAGGCACAGAAAACATTAGCAGCAAAATGCTCTCCTGAAACTTGTAAGAAAGATCATCATAATATTAAAAATCTCCTGGACTAGGTCAGATTTAAAAGAAGGATAGAGGGATGACACCATCAAACACCTATAAAGCATTTTATCTTTATTTCAGTATTTTATTTGATCCCAAAACAAATAAGAATGGCATAAGTAGAATGAGTATTATTATAATTTCTTTAGAAGAGATAAGGTTAGATTCAGAAAGAATAAGTCACTTGTCCAAGGTCACACAGCTAGCAATTATCAAAGGTAACTGAAACCTAGCCTTCTTATCCCAAACTTCATGTGTTTTCACCAAAACACCTATCCCCTTTCCTCATAAACATGTATTACAGAGGTACTGGGTACTTAACACAGTACCAACATGTAGGGCCAAAAAAGAGACATGGGCTTTGCCCTTTAGAAGCTCACAGTGCAAATTCACACACACACACACACACACACACACACACACACACACACACCACACACAGACACACACACACACGGATTAGCTGGTTTGATGAATGAAAGAATGATCCTCAGCAGCCAAATCTTACTCGCAAACATTTTTCTCTTAAAATGTTCTATTACCAAATTCTCAGCCCTGAAGGTCTTAATAGTTCCCAGAGTTGGAGCACTGCCTGACTAGCTTGTCTTCTTGCTTTCTAAGGGCCACATTAAAGAATACAGCAAAGAAGCACAAGTGAGTAATTATAACAGACTAATTTGCTCCCATCATTAACCTAAATGCAGTATATTTAAACTATAATGGACAAACAGAGACAGCATGAGCTCGGGAATGCCCCAGGCATCAAATGGTTTCATTAACTAGGAAATTTGTCCCACCAGGCTAAGGACATCCGCTATAGGAAATGGATTAGTCCATCATCTTGTGACCAATATTGCTACGGTATTATGTGAGTCCAGCTCAGCACAACATCCCTAACTGCAGATGAGCTGGCCGCTGGGATTGCCAATTGCTCACCCAGAGACTTGCATGCAAAGCTCTAAAATGGCCCATTACATCAGGTGGTTCGGAGGCATTTCATGATCCTGACTTCTAGAACAAGCATAGATAATGAATAAGGCTGACAGAGCCCATTATTTTTACACTCAAGTGCATCACATTAAATTAACAGACAGAGGCCACATGATGTGTGACATTTTTCCCACTGATCGTCGTTTATGTAGTGCCACTTCTGCTCCCAGAGTTCCCTCTTTCATGGGCTGAACTCCAAAAGCCTGTCGCTATGCAGCCCCTCCATCAGCACCAGTGTTTGGCTTTGTTTTGATTTCCCTGAACTGGGAAAGCTATTTTGAGTCATTCTCACTGGTAGGGCTCTGACATGGTGGGAAAGAAGTTTGAGATGAAACATTAGCATAAAGACATACAAATACAGGACCAACATTGGCTGAGCCCAAGGATATCCAATATAGACAGGAAAAAAAATATGACCTTGGAGTGTCTGTTACAAAGATAGTATTTGACTCTACCCTCAAATTTTTAGAAATAGTATTTGTTGATCCAATGCAATGTAGCTATCCTTGGAGGAATGAAAGGAACTATTTTTACCTACTCTGTACTCTCCAACAAGATGATGTGTTATTTTATAAATTCTCATTTTCGTACATAAAAATCAAACAGGACTTCTATTACCAGTAATGATAGAAATAGTGCACTTGTGTAGTTAGTGTGGCTTTCATTATAGAAACAATTATTGAGAAGTGATTGCTAAAATAAAGTAATTCATAATCATTAAATCTGCAGTACAATGAAACCTATTTGAGCAAACACTAGAACATATATAGTCAAACATTTGCTGCCATCAGTCTCTCTGCAAGAAATTGTACAGCCAATGCTGCTGCCTTTTGGAACTGAAGAGAGAATCTTCAGTATATGTGTGCAACTTGTTCTTACTTCATAGCTTCGTGGCCTTTCTTCCCTTCCTTCCATCCATTCTTTCTCCCATCTTTCTTTGACCTAAGAGTTTACTAGAAATCGACCACCTAATATAATCACATATGGCTTCTGCTGACCTTCATAAGTGAAATGTCAAATCTAGACAACTGTTGCAGGTTTGCCACCAATGAAATATTCACCCACCACGTAACTCATATTTGTAGGGCAACATCTTTACCTATGGAACGCAAACTCATGAGAAATATTATCCTTCACATACTGTGAATTTACTTATGCTCAGTAGAGCTACTTTTTCATTTGATAGCTATGTAGAATAGATTCACCCTAAAACAGGGTCTATCTAAATTAGAGTAATACGATCTTGCTTTAAAAACACCATTCCAAATTATTAGAATAATTAATCTTCTCAGTCTACAACAAAAATTTCACCGGTGGACCTTACCTCCAGCTGGAAAACTCTTTTTCCAAAACCTTACATAATCATACTTACTTCTTTAGCTTCCTATACTTATTGACTAGGAACATAAAATCCTGGATTTATCAATCAAGTTGTTTTGAGACATTCTATTCAGATAAAAGAATGCCTTTGCACCCACTGGGCTGATGCGTTTGAAGCATCAGCATTGGGAATTCTCAGAGGGCTCCCTGCGCTGTTGGGAACACTGCCCTAGGCTCCGTGTCTCACTGATGAGGTCTGTCATTACGGAGAGCTGCAGGCTTCTCCTGTCAGCTCAGGTTTGTGTGCAGAGAAGTCATGTGTGTAAGGCGCACTGAACGCCACACTAACAGATGTCCACAAAACATGCGACGGAGAAGTCATTTTTAAAGCATCTCAGAAACAAAATCACTTTTTCCGAGTCACTCTGAAGGAACTAATAACAAATGCAAATGTTTGTGATGGTCACAGGTCAATTGGGTTACACACAATTGGCCTCCAGATTCTTTCAAACCTGGGAATGGAAGGATCCCCATTTGGAGATGAACCTCACAAGCAGACAGAAGCCACTTGACATAGTGTGATTCAGAGAGATGTATTTGAAAAGGTCACCAGTCCCTCAATATTGCTGGTGGTGGCTTTTGCCAATAATGGCTTTCATTTCCTGGTGTGTTCAAAAGGTCCTTTGAGAGGAGGGTCACAAAAAGGGCGATGGACCACAGATAAACTTTTCTCACCATCTTGTGTAAGACCTCACTTGATTATGAAGGCATAATTCTATGTAGATAAAGCATAAACTGCCTTTTCCTCCTAAATAACATCCTCCATTAATTTTGAAGCAAGATTACTGATCCAGATTACCTGTTAACGCCTTTTCTCCCATATCTATGGTCTAACATATTAGATGTGTTTTCTGGAAAATTGGTAAAATAATGTACCTTGATTTGTATCTACTTGTTGACTTCCACTGCAATTTTAGGATTCAAAAATATCAGCCCTAAAAATTCACTTAAAAATCGCCTTTGAGAATATTAGCGGTCTCCTCCACATATTCTGGATAAGAAAGCTCAATCCCCAGCTGCTGCATCACCAATGGCGGCCCATCCCTACTTCTGCAGTCTAGACCCTAAGCCATTCTCTTTCCTCCCAGCTTTGAATCTCATATCATAAGTTACCGATCACCACTCCTCCCTGTGGATCATCAACCAATTCCCAGGTCATTTCCCACCATTTCTTGAAGAATTATTCCCAACCAGCTTCCAAAACTTCACATCTTGAATCATATTTCGGATTATATCTAATCCTCTCTGCTATAGAGTGAATATTTGTGGCCCTGCCCCAATCATATATTAAAACCTGTGAGCCCAGCTGGTGTGGCTCAGCAGTCGAGCGTTGACTCAGGAACCAAGAGGATGCTGGTTCCATTCCCAGTCAGCAGGGCACATGCCCGGGTTGTGGTCTCAGTCCCCAGTGGGTGCTATGCAAGAGGCAGCCAATGTGAGCCCTCATGAATAAGATTAGTTTCCTTATAAAAGAGACCCTGGCAAGCTCCATTGTCCCTTCGACAGCAAGCCAGGGATTTATGAGGCAGGAAGCAGGTCCACTATAGATACCAAATTTGCTGCCACCTTGATCTTGGGACTTTCTAGCCTCCAGAACTGTGTGAAATCAATTGCTGTTCATAAGCCGGATATCCAGACTATGATATTTTGTTCTGGCAGCCCAGACCAAGACCACCACTCTACCCTGCCTACATTTGGCTTCCTCCATCTTTTAATAAAACTTGGTGACTTCTATTTATTTCAGCTCCTCTCTGAAGCTTTCCATAATCCTCCAAGTCCAGGGCTTTCCCAACTTTACTTCATGTCCCTTGGGCACCTTGTTAAAATGCAGATTCTTATTCAATAGACCTGGACTTAGTTTGAGATGCTGCATGTCTAACAACCTCCTAGGTGCTGCGGAGGTTGCTGGCTCTCAGGTACACTTTGAGTCACAAGGTTCTAGCCTCTAAGTTCATACAGGGCGGGGCGGGCACTATGCATGATTTATTCATGTTTTATCTCCAGTGACTCACAGAGTACTTGACACACCAACAAATTCAGTAACTATTTGTTGAGTAAATGATTGACTGAATGAATAAATGTGTAATATTCTGGCACTTAGAGCATTCTGCTTGAAATGTAGACGTTTTAGATGCACATTTTCTTTAAAATTTCATTGAGGGCAGGTATTGTATTACACTTCTTTGTATCTTTAATGGCCTGTATATGCCCTTTGTGTCCAAAGAAAATGGGCACTCAGAAATAGCGATTAAGCAGTCAAATGTTAAAATGACTGGATAAGTACCTAGCAAAGGAGGGGTATCAAGAGCTACCTAGAGTGCAGGGGTCATTTGACAAGCTGGCCTTACCAGCAGATAGAAAAGGCAGAGGAAGAGGGGCAGAAATATTAAAATGAGCCACCAGGAAAAAAAAAAAAAAAAAAGGTCCTTTGTAGACACAGACACACTCTAATGAGAAAAGTGCTCCGTTAGTTAAAATGCCAAGCCAGTGGTTGACATGCTTGGGAATACAACCAAGCATTATTACAGTGGTAGGCAGATGGTGCATTTTTTTTTCTTAATTCAAAGCTTCACTTTTGTAAATAACAATGGAAATTGAACAACTGGCACATTCCAGGCTTTGCAGACTAAAATTCGAAAGTGAATTTCCTCAACAACTTCTGCCTGTGGAGCAGTTAAATATATACGGACTTGCAGCTTTATTCAATATTTCATATCCCTAGGTCATCTTCATAACCGCTCTGTAGCCGCCCTGGAGAGATACCTTATCTGTGCAGAGAATGGACACAGGGTCACACTTGTTGAATCAGCAGACCTTGGATGGCACTCATCTGGTTCCAGACGTGGGTCTGGTATTGAGGAGAGCAGAGCAGGGAGGGTCAGGGAGTGGAATCTGAGGCTTGTAACTTGAATGGCTTCCCAGCCCAGAGAGGGACTTCCCCTGCACTGGGTGTGGATTTCTTTCTTCTTATCCTTGTTCTTTTGTTGCACGCCCAGAAGAAGAACTAGAATTCTGCCGTTAGAATTCCCCCAATGACTAGTTCCTAAAGAACATCATGTCATGTAAATAGGTGAGAACTGCTGTGCCCTAACGCTTTCAGAATCTCATCACCACAGCGTTGACTGTCACCACATTACAAGCAAGCCAGATACAAGTGATGTATCAGGAGGGGCACTGTGCTATTATATTCTGTTTATATTTTATTTGCCAGAAAAGTACATAGTTGATATGTTGATTCTTAAAAATATAGGGTATATTGCCGGAACCGGTTTGGCTCAATGGATAGAGTGCCGGCCTGCGGACTGAAAGGTCCCGGGTTCGATTCCGGTCAAAGGCATGTACCTTGGTTGCGGGCACATCCCCAATCGGGGGTGTGCAAGAGGCAGCTGGTCGATGTTTCTCTCTCATCGATGTTTCTAACTCTCTATCCCTCTCAATTCCTCTCTGTGTAAAATCAATAAAAAATATATTTTAAAAAATATATATATATGGTATATCTATATGTATATGTACATATATGTGTATAAATATATATGGTATATCCATGTGTATATGTACATATATGTGTGTGTATAAATATATATATATGGTATATCTATGTGTATATGTACATATATGTGAGTGTATAAATATATATAAATATTTATATATATAAATATATATAAAGATGCAGATATCTATATGGTTCAAAATATACCTATAATGCTTAGGATTCATGTGGGGTTTTTTTCTATTAACTACCTATGCTATAATTACTTAGCCAATTATGCTTTGATTCAGCTTACAAGGTTTCTGCAAGTACACAGAAGCTTCTCATATAAAGAGTATTTAAAACGGAATCGAGTTAGCAATCTGTAACTTGAAATTATACATCACATTTAGCTTCATTTAGAATGAGAGCACCAGAAGAAGCCGATTTCCACGGCATTTTCATTATGCAGAGAGGTAAACAACAAATAAATACGAGGTACATGAATGTGAAATTAACAGCACGATAATTGCTTTACTCCTAGAGTGTGTACGATATTAAATCCTCAAATAAACACTTACTTAACCTCATTCTCACATCTGCGTATTGCCTCTCTCGAAAGCGGTATACTTGGAACACTCACACCAAGGCACCTTGCGCAATGAGAGGCTAAGACCACATATTTCTCTGCCAGCCCCCGGAAATTTCAGGGTGACTTCTTGGCAAGCTCTGTACAACCAGTGGAAATTTACAAGTCAATGAAGAATGCGTTTCACATACCATTATTGCTTTGTATGTGACATATACCTAATTTCTCTGCTACTTCTTTAAAAAGTCTCATCCTGGTTCTGGTGGTGTTGGTCAGTGGTTAGAGCATCCACCCACACACCAAAGGGTCTCGGCTCAGGGCATGTACTTGGGTTTCAGGTTTGATCCCCTGGTCCTGGCGGGTGCAGGAAGCAGCCAATCAATGTGTCTCTCACGTTGATGTTTCTCTGTCTCTGTCTCTCTCTCTCTGTGTATCTGTCTCCACCTTCCTCCCTCTCTTTCACTCTCTCTACAAATCAATGGCGAAGAGAAGCCTCATCCAGGTCATCCGCTCAGCCACCCAGGGCAGTGCTACCACCCTGCTGAGCTCAGGGCCATGCTTTCCCTCCCTGTACAGACGTCTGCTGACGTGCTTTACCACGTTTATGCAGGAAACTGTTAAACCCGCTTTCTGCTGAAATTTCCCTTCCCTGCGGTAATGTAGAGCGGCTACAGTCTATCTCGCATTCCGGGCTCAGCCTTGCCCTAAATTTAACCCCAAGTAATGGTTTCTCCTTCTTACTCAGACCCTGAAACTGACTCATTTCCAGCGCGGCTTCTGGCACTCGGGAGTTTTCCACTAAGCAAGGGTTAAAGGGTCACTGATACTGTTCCCTCCACTCCTGGGAGCCCAAAACCGGCAGAGTTCAAAGTTATTCGTTGTAACCTGACCAAGTCTCATCATTTTCCTCAAACGTACTCAAAGGTGAGGTTCAGACCAGGCCTGTGGCTTGTGCACACAGGACACCCTCTTTCCTCGCAGGAAGTGACAACTGCCGCTTTGGAAGCCAGTGACTGAAACATAAAATAAAGTCATAAAATAAGAAATAGAACAGTTAGCCGGGACCGGTTTGGCTCAATGGGGACTGAATGGTTTGATTCTGGTCAAGGGCATGTACCTTGGTTGCGGGCATATCCCCAGTAGGGGGTGTGCAAGAGGCAGCTGATCAATGACTCTCTCTCATTGATGTTTTGAACTCTCTTATCTCTCTCCCTTCCTCTCTGTACAAAAATCAATAAAATATATTTTTTTAAAAAAAGAAAAGAAAAAAAAAAGAAATAGAACAGTTAGAAATGAGATCCCCAAGGAAAGGAAATCTCGTCCTCCCAAATGAGCATCTTCAGAAATTATTAAGTCCTGTTGTTCCGGTGATGAAATGAGTGCGTCTTTGTTGATCTAAACTTAACTTGGACACAATGGGCGCACTGCAGCCCGGGGCTTTCCTGCCATCACGGAGCCTCTGTCAGGGAGTGCTTTAAGCTAATTACATTTGATGCAGCAAATCAACAAAACCACTGCTGGTTATGACCTCTGCCAAGAGCACTAGCGAGCTAGACAAATGGAGCTTAAGACGCTGTTAGTTGCTCTGTTGCGAAGTCCCAGATACAAACCCGACAGGAGGCTGCGGCGCGGCCCGGGCGGGCGTCCTCCAGATGGCATTCTGCACTGGCTTGTGGCAGAGCTCACAGGGAGGCTGGCACGTTTCCCCCGTCAAAATGAAAGTTTTCCAATTACAAGGAGATAATGTGAGGAGATGCAAACTTAATCTCTTGAACAAAAGGTTGCAAGCTGTGTAATAGCCGTTTTCAGGGGAGAGATTTCACTATCGTTCAATTGATTTAGACATTGCGGATCACAGGCCGGGCCATCGTTCCCAGTGAAGCCGAGGCATCGGCGGCGGCGGACTTTATTTCCCGGAACGGGGTTTGTAATGGTTTCACCACGGAAGGGAGGCTGCTTTTAAGCGAGGGCTCTCCCATTGAATGGAACGCTGCGGCTTTTTCCTGATGTGTAAACAGACGCAAAGCAGCCGTGTTTCCTTTTAAACAGCCAGGGGCTTAAACGAAGGCTTCAGGTGCGATGTTACAACGGACTACTGGCTATCAGACCCTAGAATTTCATGAGCAAGGCTGTACGTGTTGAATAATAAAAAGGCTCTGGCTGGTGCGGCTCTGTGGTGAAAGCACTGGCCCATGCACCAAAGGGTCACGGGTTCGATTCCCAATCAAGGACACATACCTGGGTTGCAGGCTTGATTCCCAGCAACCAGTCAATGTATCTTTCTCATATATATATTGATTGGAAGATATATATATCTTCACTTCCCTCCCTTCTACTCTCTTTAAAATCAATGGGAAAATACTCAGGTGAGGATTTTAAAAAAGAAAGCATTATTATCATCAAAACCTTTTAGCAAGGCCTGGCCAGTGTAGCTCAGTGGGTTGGGCCTTGTACCATGCACAAAGTTGCCAGTTCGATTCATGGTCAGGGCACAAGCCCAAGCTGTGGGCTGGACACCTCCTACACTCCTCCCCATGAGGGAGCATGCAGCAGGCAGCCGATGGATGTTTCTCTCTTCTCCTTTCCTCTCTCTCTTAAAAAAAAAAATCAATAAAAACTAATTTTTAAAAACCTGTTACTAAAATTCTGTGTCTTCATTTTCTGTCTAAATAGCTCTCCCAACTGAGCTATTTCGGCAGCTGTGTGTGTCTTCATTTTCTAACCTGGTGAGCACTAGTAAAAACGATATGCAGAACTATATCAATAGTTCACCTAAAAATGAGGTGATATGCCTCAACGGTTGTCCAAAAATAACAGACCCATGAAAGCAAGTTGGTGGCATGCTCTGTTGAAGGTTACTTCTCAGGAAGATGTGGATTTGCCACTTGACATGGACACGCTGTGACGAAGCGGAAGAACCGCCGTCGAGCCTCCTGTGAGCTGCAGCAGGGACTCTGCAGAGGGAGAGCCTGTTGTGCTGGCTTCGAGCAGAGTGTTTTGCTGGGTAACTGTGACCACACCCCTGTAGTGAACCGACTCTACAGAATTTCAACAGAGTTCATGCAAATGATTCTGCAGTTCTAACGTAAGCAAAGATCCTTCAACAGTTATGTTGGATTCCTTTTCGTATGTGGGATTTAAGAAGAATTAACCAATCCAAAACTTCTAAGCACAGATTCAGAATATTAAAAGGGACAAGGTAGACTTCCAAAATTTAATTAAGCTAATTCACCAACAGAAAATGCTTTTATATCACCTTCCAAACTCAGGTAGAATATATACTTTACTCATTTCGATGAAGACCAACGATATAAGGTGGTGTAAAACGCCAAATTGCAGTCAACAGGGTAAACCTGTAGTCAGCGGATGCCTGTTGGCGTTGCCATGGAAAGCAGCTAGGAAGCTGTCAAGTCTCTGAAAAATTCCGTCAGCTAAGTAAAGCAATATTATAAATTCTAAGTAGTCTCAACTGTAACATTGTAAGATCTGTAAATCAGTCAGAAATATAAGCAAGACCTTCAAATCACTCAGAAAACAGACTCCTACCGAAGAGTTAACATTTTCAAGCATTGTTAAAAGTCTCAGCATCAACATAAAGTGGTCTACAGCAGCTGTTGTAAAGCTCCACATCAATTTTATGTCGGCTCAACTGCTAAAGAGCAATCACAGTGACATCCCTTAGGAGGCATTTAAGGGCCCAAGCGTATAGCAATTTAAAAACTGAGCAGGAAATCAAAAGAAATTCCTGGCCTGCTTACGAAAACATTTCTCCCTATGTTCTTGTACCACCACCTAGTGGTTACAGAGCTCCCAATCGGCCCATTGATAGAAAACAAATAGCTGTTGTGATGTTTTAAAATGGAAAGGAGAAAGAAAGACAGGAAGAAAAAAGGAAGAGAGAAGGAAAAGAAAAACAGAGGTGAGAGGATGTAAAAAGAAAAGAAGAAGAAAGTAAAACAAACAGAAACAAGTAACATAATTTCCAGGTCGTAAGATCTACATCCTCATAAAATTCATAGAATGTTATCACTTGAAATTAAAATATCATTAAAAACCATTTTGCTTTGTGCATTTACCAATTACAAAATTCTATAGTTGACACAATGCCTGTTTTTGTGTTTTTTTTTTTAAAGGTAGTTTTCTAGGGATTTATCCTACACTATAGATTAGAACATACAGATATATTTACCTATGCATATAAACTGACATAAGTACAAAATTATACAATTATTTGTTATTGCTTCCCTCTACTATTATGTAAGTAGTAAAGCTATTCACATAAATTATGGCACATCCTTAAAGAATGAAATACAATCTCTACTTAAGTGGAGGGAAAAGCAAGATGTAGAACAATGTGTTTTGCCTACACCTACTACTTGTATAAAAATATGTTTTCTTTTTTTAAAAAAATATATTTTATTGATTTTTTACAGAGAGGAAGGGAGAGAGATAGAGAGTTAGAAACATCGATGGGATAGAAACACCGATCAGCTGCCTCCTGCACATACCCTACTGGGAATGTGCCCGCAATTAAGGTACATGCCCTTGACCAGAATCGAACCTGGGACGCTTAAGTTCGCAAACCAGCGCTCTATCCCCTGATCCAAACCAGTTAGGGCAAAATATGTTTTCTTTGATATGTATAGAGTTTCTCTGAAAAGACAGACAAGAAGTTGGAAAAATCACCTCCAGAGGGAAACTGGGAGAGTTGGAAGCCAAGGTAGGAAGGACAATTTGTAGTTTAAACCATGTAGATGTATTCTCTATTAAAAACTAAACAAACAATTTTTAAACCTAAAAATTAGTACATGATTAAAAAAAAAACTGTTACATGATTATTTTTCATCAATGTAATTGATTAGAATGTAAGATTTTTTTTCATCAATAAAACTACCTTTGAAAAAGTTATTTGTAAAAGGCATAAAATTAAAGTAATGAAATACTAAAAACCCTTTCATCCTCATGGTTTGACAAGTTTTGTAGACCTGGACTGAGAATAGTCTAATTAGAAAAGTCAGGACCCTCAGTGTGAGACCCTCAGTGCTCTGGGCAGAATTCCCTAGGCCTAGACAGTGAGACAAGTACATAGGAAGCAGTGACAGTGAGACAAGTACATCGGAAGCAGGTGTCTAAAGGTAGAAAATTCAAGAACTTTTAGAAGGTGAAAAGAAGCAGGGAAGGTATATACCTTATTTAACAGAAGAGGTATAAGATCAGGATGATTTGGACTCAGCTCAACCTTTTCAAAGGACTGTGCTTTCAGATATTAGCCATTATCTTCCAAATGAGACTACCCCCATAGCCACAGGAAGAGATAAAATCAAGTGGCAGAAGAGTAGGGTCCATTGTAAATTTTTGTGTTAAAATGTTCATTTGTCAAATACAAGCATTTGTATTTGACAAATGAACATTTGTCAAATGAACATACAGCATCATATCTGTACCCCTGACTTAGCTGTGTTCTATTTTTCTGAGAATCTCACAAAATGAAGATCTCTGAGAAGTTCTAGAGACAACCTTGAGTAGTTCAGGGAAGCTGCAAAATGGGGTCAGAAAGGGGGGAAAGAACAATGAGACCTGTGGAAGCTGAGTCCTGGGACTGAAAAAGGGCATCTGGGAAACACCAAATGAAAAAAGTTCAGTGTGGCCCAGGCACAGACAAGGAACTGCCATCCTAATAAAAGAGAATGCATGAAAAAGCTTGACTTTTTGCTCGGCCAGTGTGGCTCAATGGTTGAGCATTGACCTATGAACAGGAGGTCACAGCTCCATTCCTGGTCAGGGCACATGCCTTGGTTGCAGGCTCCATCCTTTTCGGTTCTATTGGCTTTTGCTTCACATGTTTTGTATCTCTATTGTTTGGAGCCTCCTATGTAGAATTGCTATGTCTTTGGGGTGGATTAACATTTTTATCATTATATAATGCCCCTGTCTGTATCTAGTAATTGTCTTTGACCTAAAGTCTTATCGAATAGCCACTCCTGCTTTCCTTTAATAATGTTAGCACAATATATATTTTTTCATTGCTTTACTTTCAATCTGCCTACATCATTACTTTTTAAGCAAATTTCTTATAGGCAGTGGGTCATACTTTTTAATCTACGTCGCCAATTTTTGTCTTTTAATTGGTATATTTATAACTTTATATTTAGTTTAATTATTGATATGTTAAGGTATAAGTCTGGCTTTTTTTTGTTGTTTATCATTTCTGTTTTCCTTTTCCTACCTTCCTATGAGTTACTTCAACAATTTGTAGAATTTTATTTTGACTCATCTCACATGCTTTTGAGTGCATCTCTTTCTATATCATCCTAGTGGTTGCTTTAGGCATTAATTATATATGCATAACTTATCGCAGTCTACTACCCTTCCAGCCTTTTACCAGTTTAAGCATGGAAATCTTACCGCCCTTCACACCCCGTTGTCTTCCTTCATTTCTAATTGTCTTAAATATTTCCTCTACAGACATTTGGAACCTTAGACAATGTTGTTATTTTTGCATCAGCCATCAAACAGAAAGCTGAAAAGAAGTAAATTCTATTTTATTTGCCTGTTTTTGGGCCAATGGAAAGGGCCTGGAACTGGAAGCATGTGGGCCCTCTGAAGGCAGGAGCAGGTCCTGGAGCACTGACCGAAAGTTAAATTTATCTAATGGGCTTGAAGGCTGAGAGGTATGAGTCTGAACAAAGCCCGCGGGACATGCTCTAAAGAATCTTTAGACAAAAAAATAGGAAAGCGAAGATAAACCGGTTGGGGTTTTGAGTGACTGCAGTACAGAGAAATGCAATAAAAAGGCTCATTAAGATGAGGCACGTTTGTTCAAGGATTTAAATTTAAATCGTAACTTAAGAGACGCCATGCAGGTGGTGATGTTCCCATTAGCACGGCTGCATTCTTTTTTCACTCAAGCCAAAGATGAAAGAAACATTTGGGAGAGAAGCTGCAACAGAAGAAAGTAATAAGGCATCAAACTAACTCAAATCCCTGAAGACAGTTGTTTTCAAATTCTTATTCTGTCTTGAGTTTGCCGAGTTGTCTTGGACAGGTTATTTCATCTTTCTCATCTTGTGCTTCCATATCTATAAAAATGAGGATGACTATACTCTCTCACATGGATATGAGATCATTAAATAAAAGGACATCTGTAAATGTAAAAACCAAACCATGTGGGACAAGAAGTCATGAATATTAGTTGCTTCCAGGGAGCAGTTTGAAGGACAGGAAGTCTTAAGTGACTCTTCCTGGCAGTGGGGTTTCACTGCCTCCCCATCACAGGGGAGAGCAGGGGAAAAGAAAGGGGAAAGGGAGGAGAGAGCGGGAGAGTGGGGGAAAGAGGATGGGGGGCAGAGGGAGGGAGAGAACCCTGATCCCCCAGAAATAAAATGACTGCCATTTAGAAAAAGAATGTAAGTGGAGTGTCCAAGCTAGTGAGGCAGAGAAATGAGCTACAGGAATGAGCGAGGAGGAGGAACCTCTATAGATAAAATATGTTTTTTGTTATATCCCTTGTCATTGTAAGCGTAATAAAGTTAACTTTATTAACATTAGTTTTATTGTTGACACTATCATAGGTGTCCCCATTTTCCTCCCCTTTGCCCACCCCGCACCCACCTCCCCATGCCCTTCACCTCCCTGTAGTCTGTGTGGATGGGTACGCATATATGTTCTTTGGCTAATCCCTTCACCTCCTTTCATCCAGTCTCCCGACACCCCTCCTCTCTGACAGCTGTCAGCAATAAGGTTAATTTTAATTGGGACTTTGAGAGCTGGCCCAGAATTTCTCTTGGGGAGAGAACGGCCTCTGTTTGGGGAAAATGTCCTGCCTATGCGCCTTCCCACCTCGGTGCCCAGCAGGGTGGTGACGGGAACCAACAAGCAGGAGGCCTGGGAGGCTGCTCTGCGGAGATAAAGGGAGGGATTGCTTGTCTGTTCTTGGCTTTGTGGAATTTTTCCCCCAAAATGGATAAAAGGGGACAAAAATGAGTAAATGGCAGAGAGGGTAGGAGGAGAAGCCAGCAAGGTAGACACACACCTGGGAGGAGGTGGGAGGAATCAGTAAACCCTGGACTGGTGGAGCGGCCAAAGAAGAAATGCCCGAGGCTGTTTTAGGGTATCTGCTCTGCTGCATGGAATCTCACATTTCTTTAATATGACTTTTTCTCCTTCATCTCCTTTTTTTTTTTTTTTTAATATATATATATATACACACACACACACACACACACACACACACACACACACACACACATATATATATATATATATATATATATATATATATATATATATTTGATTTTTTACAGAGAGGGAGAGGGATAGAGAGTCAGAAACATCGATGGGAGAGAAATATCAATCAGCTTGCCCCTACACACCCCCCACTGGAGATGTGCCCGCAACCAAGGTACATGCCCCTGACCGGAATCAAACCTGGGACCTTTCAGTCTGCAGGCTGATGCTCTAACCACTGAACAAAACGGGTTAGGACAACCTTCCTCTCTTTTTGATTCAAACTGGCTGCATCCAGCACCCTGCCTCCTCCTTCCAGGTGTGTGTCTACCTTGCTGGCTTCTCTTCCCATCCTCTCTGACCTTGACTCATTAGGCCCTCATGACAAGGTTCTGGTCAGCATCAAGCAATCTCAGGAACAAGGCCTCAGGGCTACTGACCACAAAGACAGAGTTTCAATCAAACTAAAAATAACATCTAGAAGTGGGATCTCTGGGTCAAATGGCAGTTCCACTTTTAATTTTTTACTGTCCCATTTTTACTGTTCTCCACAGTGGCTGCACCAGTCTGCATTCCCACCAACAGTGCACAAGGGTTCCCTTTTCTCCACATCCTTGCCAGCACTTGTCGTTTGTTGATTTGTTGATGATCGCCATTCTGACAGGTGTGAGATGGTGCCACATTGTCATTTTGATTTGTGTCTCTCGGGTGATTAGTGACTTTGAGCATGTTTTCATATGTCTCTTGGCTTTCTGAATGTTCTCTTTCAAATTTGTGATACTTTAAACAATGAAATAAAAATAAAAAATAAAAAACACACACACAAAAAATATCTAGGCCTCAGTTGTGTTTTGGCTTGAGGCCCAGAAAAGCAGTGAAACCAAATGAAGCATAATCATGGCTGACATCAGAACCAGATGCAATGACCAATGACCCCCCTACCTTAGTGCTGACCACCATTCAGTAGAGACCATGACCCTGGCCACAACTCTAACTCTCTTAGTTCCCAGGATTACTGATTTTCCCACCTATAGAACTCACCCCTGGAAGTCACTGGGATGCCAGGTCTCTGAGCATTAGCTCCCCCGTGACTCTGGGTGTGGGCCACTTCCTAACGAAACCTTCCTTTTCTGACTGCAAGTGCCTGGTCTATTGGGCTTTGATCTGCTCAGGCCAATGGACCCCTTTAGTCTGGGAATATCAGGAGCATATAATTGGAAGATTCTGGGGCAGAAGATGTGGTGTGCCCCATCTAGTGGTTTTCTGTTTATTTATTTATTTGTTTGTTTGTTTATTTATTTATTTACATATGTGTCCTTTTTCCCCGTTACCCCCCACTAATGCCCCACCCCCCTGTTGTCTGTGTCCATCTGGTGGTTTTCAATGAATTCCCTTTTACAACTTTATTGCTCACTCCTCCTCGATGCCAGTGTTCTCCTACAACTACTTCTCAAAGCGTCATCTACCAACTGCACCTTTTCATTCTCATCAGGGGTATCGCTACGGCCTCCGTCCATCTTCTGCTCCCTATTTAATTTTCACACTAGGTGCATTCAAGAGCCTCTTCTTCCAGCCTTCCCGATTATTTGTCATTAATTGATGATTAATCTTTATTTTTTCATGTACATATACTGTAGCTTCTACACCACATTGCGGGGGGAGGGGGGGGGGCAATAAATCCAGTAAAAGTAACCTGAAACATATGTGTGTGATTGTTTAAGATTGTAAAGGCAAATGACAAGGAAGTCTGAGTTTTTCAACTTTTCAAATTTTTACAGCAGAATCATTCATAGCAACATAAAATCTGGTTCTCAGCTGAGATTTTAGACTAATTCCTTGTCACCATGCTTTGACTGGCAATCCTAAATTAATCTTCATTTTAATTACAAGCTACCAAACATGTTCTTTTGGGAGGGTGGACTTGGGCTCCGCCAGGGAGTAGCGCACACCTATGGCACGTATTTATCGAACGCTCAGTGAAGTATCTCTTCAAAAGGACTCCTTGTTAGTACTAAGCACAGTTTTCTGGGCACAATATCTTCTTGGTTAAGGGTCTTCAGTCAACATCTCACACCCTAGCATGAATAGGTGCATCAAATTATTTTATTGATAGCTCCATAAATGTAAAAATAATGGAATTTTGGAGCCACAAAGCTGTCCACAGACCCACTCTACTCTGCTTTTTCTTGGGTCACTTTTGGCTTCATCTGATCCTGTCCGAGACAGCAGCGTGGTGATGACGTGCTGTGCTCACTATGAAACTTGTATTTGCTTCCCATTTATTGGCTGAGCATTGCGTTAGGGTACACTGCACAGCACGACTATGATAACAGTGCCTTACTTGGGAGAAAAACATTCTGGCCTAAATCCAACAAAAATCACTGCAGATGACCCCTACAGAATCATTTTTAAATGCCATGAAAATTGAACCCCAGTGTTTTGTAGAATATGAAATACCCGTCTCACCAAAGCACATAAACTTTTAACCAGCAAAAGGCATCTTTTAAGAAGGCTATTGATGTAAGTATCTTGACTGCAGCAATGATCACAGCGAATAAAAGTGACCTGTGTTCTTTTTTCTTCTTATGCCCCTATATAGCTCAGGATATACGGAAGAAAAATGGACAATCAATGGCTGCAGGAAAAAACATTTCCAAGGGCCTGTTCTTGCCTGTCACCCTGGAACGAAAGCCTCTACTGTCAAGGCTACTGAATTGCAACAGTGATCCGTGTTCATACATCTTGATCAGTTGTTTCAAACGTCAGTGTGTATGAAAATCATATTAGACATTTATTGAAATGCAGATTCTTGGATCACTTTGCAACAATCTGTTAGAGTACATTTGGAGTGGAGCCCAAACACCCATCTATCAACCCAGCTATGGGACCATTTTTAAGAAACCCTGCTTTGGAACTTGGACAGTAAGGTGGCCCTACACGCTCTATTAATGAGAAATGGAAATAAGGTGGATGGGTCTCCCCCGGTACTGTTTAGGACCTGAGCCAACCTGGGCTTTGAGGCAGTGAATCATGCCTGAAACAGCATGCTGCACTAGGTAGGTTTCATGCTCCACTATGGAAGGTTCCATATGACAAGGTCGCATGACTGACAGTCGGTTCAGGACAAGAACATTTGATATTCGGTTTCAAAGCCTGTGCAAATGTATAATCAAAGACCAAACACTTCCATGCTATGTTTTTGGTGACTCAGTTGTGTGGATAAGTTTCTCTTTAATTAAATAGCTAGCATCGCCCTGGCTATTTGGCTCAGTGGTTAGAGCATCAGTCAGCCTGTGTACTGAAGGGTCCCAGGTTTGATTCCGGTCAAGGGCATGTACCTTGGTTGAGGGCACATCCCCAGTAGTGGGTATGCAGGAGGCAGCTGGTCCATGTTTCTCTCTCATCAATGTTTCTAACTCTCTATCCCTCTCTCACTTCCTCTCTGTAAAAAATAGTCAGCATTTGACGCGAACTGAGAAAATCTGAGTGGGTAGGCTGTTGCAGACACTGGGTGCTTACAATGACTCATGTTTCAGCATTTCAGTACTTAGGGTCATTTTTAGAATTGTGGCACAGTACTAAGCATAAGAAGCATCCTCACTTAGATAGTATGGCTTATGTTCCTATCACTGAGGTGTAACAGAAAGCCACTGGCTTTTCCAGACAGGGTCCTGAGTTTGAATCCTGATTCTGCCAATTTAGCTTTGCAACCCTGGGCAAATTACTTAGTCTCAATAAATTCTCCTCCTTTGAGGTTTTCTTAAGGAATTAAAAGAACCCCATATAGAAATGACGAGGCACAGCGGTAGTGAGTTCCCAGACTCTTACTCTTGTATTCCCTTCCTTAGTAATATTTTCTTTCTTTGCCTCCTCCTTTGTATTGAATCCATTGGGGGTGTCACTGGTTAAGAAAACTATACAGTTTCAGCCTTGGCCCTGTTTCTCAGTGGTTAGAGCACTGGCCCCAGCACAGAAGGGTTGCGGGTTCGATCCCCAGCCCAGTCAGGGCATATGCAATCAATGTGTCTCTCTCACATAGGTCTTCCTTATGCCAAAGAAATAAATAAACCCCCTATGAGGAATGGAGCAGGTCCAGTTAATCATGAGATTGGAGCTAGAAAAAGAAGCAGGCCTATCAGATTGTTTGGAAAATAGGGTCCCCTCTCGGAAAGTAAAGACCACATGGAGCCGTTTGATACTGTGTACACCCAAAAACGTATGTGCCAGGCTCCTGCCCAGCTATGCTACCCTCTTCATAGCCCTCGCTTACTCAATTCTCACAGCCACCCTGTGAAGCACTGCTGCTATAGACATTTGCAGATGAAAAATTTAAACCACAGAGGTTAAGTAATTTGCCAAGGTTAAACAGCTAACATGGAGTAGAAAGCTGTTAACTGCCACACTATATGTTGTTTTACCATGTAATGTTGATAGTTTTAACTAATCAATTTTTTTCTTCCTAAGTTAAGTTGAAAAAAACAAAACTTTGTTAAAACCTTCAAGGAGCTACCAACACATTCTTCCTAGTGAGCATAAAATCAAATACTTAAATAATCCAGATAAGTGGATTAAACTGTAAAAAAAATATATCATAACAGAGAAATTAGAGGAAGGGGAGGTGCTATCTCCATGAAATTTGGGGAGTAGAAAAGCCAATAATGTTCTTCATGAAGGTTTAAATCAAAGTTGTCTATTTAAATGAAACGAAATTAAAATTGGCAGATGGTCCAAGACAGTATAAATGCAACACCTAGGTAATATCTTTTTATTTTAAACTTATAAAAATCTTAAAACCTTTTTATATCTCCAACTCTTAAGTAGTCTTAAATGTAGAACTAAATTGGATGCAAACATTTGCTTCTATATATTTCCCTAATGTCACCTTTTCATAATAAAAGACCCCCCTTCCCCTCACCCACCAGAGACGGCGCCCGCAGTGGGAGCAGGTGGCTGGTGGGCAGAGGACCTGGGACAGCGAGGAGGACGCAGCCCGTGGCCAGTGGACTAGCACTGACCTCCCTGGAAGAGGAAGGACAGAATGCGCAGGCAGGGCTGGGGTGAGAATGGCATGAAACGACTCACAAAACCACTTGAGAAGCATTAGAAACAGTGTGCCTGGTCAGCTGGCCCTTTGTTAGCGTGCTCCTGGGAGTCCAATCTCACCAAACAAAAGGACACCAACACCTCAGGCAGCACAGAAGTAGAAAATAACCCCCCAACGCTCATCTCTACATGAATGTATTAAGGACAAAAATGTGTCTGCCAGCAGGTGAGATACTGAATAGAAAATGACAATTCTAGTTCCAAGGAGCCTGCTTACAGTCTAGGATGGGACAAGCAAGATTGACAACAGTCCCTGGCTCCAGAGGGGCTGCTGAGTCCCCTGGGAGTGGGGGCCAAAAGGTATCATTTCATGAAACGAAGGGACGGCTGAGGAATAATCAAAGACCAAACACTTCCAGTGAGTCTCAGGCCTGTGCTGGGAAGTCAGCCAGAGGAAGGCAAAGCAGCCACAGTTCAGCGGAAGGAAGATGGCAACTGAGAGGGTTCCAAGCAATCCCTTCTCAGTCATTTGAACTAGAGAGATATTTGAGGGATGAAAGCACAAAATAACTAATAATACACACTCCAAATGGCCCCCAAGGCTGAAGACCTAAGGCACTAATACCTGTTACCTATGAGTACAGAGGAATCTTTGATAGCAATCATTAATCATGAGGAGTTTAGAGCTACCAGCACTCTGCTGGGCTCTGGGTAGGCGTTGAGGAGTAAGACAATGGCACGGTCCTTGTGTTTAAGTGCTCCCCAAGCCCAGGTGGGGAAGGGAGATAGTCAAAGAGCCACACCTGAGCAGATACCTGATTACAGACTGCAGTGGTTTCTGCGACGGACAGAGCCAGGTTATACAAGAGCACCTATGACATGGGGTGGTGGGATGCAGGTTTCCCACTTGTAAATCATTTATAGTGATAGAATAACGTACACGAATTCTTTATCTTGAAAGTGACGTAAGCAACCTGTCCACCACAGTAGATGACACAGAGGTTTCTGTACGTATGGGAGGAGAACCAGGGTGCTTTGGGTAGAGTTGTTCCGATTAGCCCTGCTAAGTAGGCCAGCCTCTACCAGGCAATGCTTATTATTATAGTTTCCTGTTGTACATGTTGCTATGTCATTATAAAACAAGGTTTCTTAGCTATTTCCTGTAGTGCTACCCAGCTGTGGCATGGGGGACTTTATTATTTATCAGTTCTCTCACAAATCCCCGAGGACACCACCGTTCTTAAATGCATGCCTGCTGAGAGAAATTTTACAAATCACAGCACACTAGAGCTCCAAGAGAATGGCTGTGCGGGGCAGGGTAAAGGTAGGTTCACATGGAAAATAATCTAAGAATAAACTGTTTACAACTGTAAAGCTACTTTTGCCACACCGTGTACACTAATGAGGGGAGTAAAACTGATTAAAAGGAGAAAAAAATATATAATCTCCATACCCAACATGTTTAAAAGATATTTTAAACATAATATTTAGCATATTTAATCTTTGAGACAAGTTATATTTTGATAACCCTTACACTGAAGCAATTATTATCAAACACTGCTACGTGAGGGTCAAGGAGCTAGAACCCTGTTTTCTCACAACAGTAATGATATCACATGCAGGCCCTGAAGATTAAAATTGAAAGGGAACAGCTAGTTGAAAACAAACACTCGAGTACCAGTTGTATATTTTAAGCTGTGTCAATAATGATTAAAACTGAAATTTCTTTCAAGTTAACTTATTTTAAGTTAAAATACTTTTCTATTTAGCCCCATCTTTGCCCCTTTAACTTTCCAAAAGAATAAGCATTATTCTAAGAAGAACTTTAAGAAGTTTCTTCCAGTTGCCTATGGAATATTTTCAATGTGCTGAATTCTTAAATTTAAAACAAAGTACTTCCAAGTTGTTAAAATATTTCTATTGAAGTTTTAAAGAGCTTTGCCACCAAGAAAAGCCTGCAACCTTTAAAAACAGTATCATTCTTAACACCTACAGAATATCCCTCGGTTGTGGATTTCAAGTAATTCAACCCACCATGATCAGAAAACTAAAACCTAAATAATTTTTAGATCCCGGGCCTCTGCAGACTATCAATACAAAATCTTTATCTTCCCGTGTGTGGCTTCAGCTTCCCACTGTTTACAAAGACAATAAACACGAGATCAAGAGAGCCTAAATGGCAAGATCAGCTGCTCAGTGGTTGGCAAACTCATTAGTCAACAGAGCCAAATATCAAGAGTACAACGATTGAAATTTCCTTTGAGAGCCACATTTTTCAAACTTAAACTTCTTCTAATGCCACTTCTTCAAAATAGACTCACCCAGGCCGTGGTATTTTGTGGAAGAGCCACACTCAAGGGGCCAAAAAACCGCATGTGGCTCGCGAGTGGCAGTTTGCCGACCACGGAGCTAGCTGCTCTTCTTCTGGCAAAATGTGAGGACGAGGGGCTCACCTTGGCAGCATGTCAGGAAGTGCCCGCCACTGGGACTTCAGCCTGTGTGGGACGGCAGGCCCGGGGTTGCAGACAGGCCGGGAGATGCTGTCTACTCTAGGGGCCCCACCTACTGAAGCAGAATCTCAGACAGGGTCCAGAAGTCTGTTTTAACAAGCTCTCCAGGTGATCCTTCGTCTCACTCAAGGGCAAGGAGCTCTGGCCTCGTGGACCGCTCTGTGTTACAGGGCTTGTGTATACAAACAGGTGAGGGAGATTAAGTTCCTCCACGCCAGGGACAAGGACTAGCTGGAAATGCAGAATCCCCTCCCCCAGCCCCACAGTCAGAATCTGAGATCTGAGTTTTAGTTGGAAATTGATCTTCTCTCTTCTCCAGGAGGTACTGCCCTGGGCAACAGAGCCCTGTCCATCCTGCCCTTCCTCTCAAGCAGTGGCTAGAGCGCTCTGGGCTTCTTTTCACTCTTCTCTGTGAATATCTTCACTTACCCAACAACTTGCTTCAGCCAGGTGTGGGGGTAGGGACGACGGAGGAGTGCGGGGGGGGGGGGGGGGGTGATTTTTCAGAGCTAATGAGCTTTAGTGCATGATCACTGAATAAACTCAGCGTGTTATGGATCCCTGTAATATTACCATTAAAAAGAAAAGATTTCTGGAGATGCACACATTTTAAGACAAAGAATGAGTCCCTGCTGGTGGGATGCTACCCACAGTGAGAAAGCTGGACTAGAACACAAAGGTCTTGTGGGAGCTGAGGTTTTCGATGCGCTACGAATCAGACACCAGGCCGGCGGAGCCGACCTTGTCTTCCACCTGGATTCTTCCCCTTTATATTGAACAAGAATTAACTGAACAAGGAGTTCACCTCCAAATAGGAGCCCAATCACCTCCACCAACCTATCACCTAGATTTGTTTCAAGTCTAATGAATGATTCTGGGCCTCTATAAGCCCAATACTCAGGATGTTTTAGGCTAATAGCATTTTGTGGCTCCAGGAATCCAAGAATTAACTTACACCTGGGGGTGGGGTGACTTTGAAGGTTTAATACGCACCAGGACTTTACGGCACCCTGCGAAATCCCGAAATTGCACACTCTTGCCTCCTCCATCCATCTACCCCATTGCCAAATCTGGAAATCCAGGTTTCCAAATATCACAAGGATAAGCTGCGGATGGTGGCAAGGAAACACGTATGGTTTTCAAAAAGTTTTCTAGGCAATTCTGGTACACACCCCCAACTTCTCCAACTGAACCACTGGTCAGTTGTGTAAGTTTTATTTTTGTCCATTAAGTTTTATATATAATTCATTGGTGGCTACACTGTTATTTCTTGAAATGAGACATATCATAAAAGAACAAGTTTTATCTCATACGAAGTGCCACTTTATACCTCAATTTAATCCATGCATGATTTGATATGTATAGTTTTGAATCAAAACATAGGTTCAAGCATGCAAAATAAATAGCTATACAAAGGTTTAATTTTAAGAATCTTTAGAACTTAACTGGTAATTTTCTTAATCTTGCACCATTGAAAATGAAAACACAAATTAAAGAGAGCCACGTTTACTAAACACTTCATCAATATACACATTTACTAAACACATCATCAATATTTAACACCAACAATCACTGTTGGGATTTGGGCAATCATTTATTTTTACTATTGATAAAAAGTCACAGTAAAATTTGAAAATATGACTCTACATCTGCCACTTAAAAAACCTTGATTTAAACCTTGAAGTAAACAAACCAAATCAAATCTTGAATTTCAATAGTTTACAATGTACCTCATTGGTATGAAACAAGCCTTTCTAAAGCTGAAATTGTGGCAAATTTTTACAAGATGGATCATAAAGGAGAAATCACTTTTTATTTATCATATAAATAATATTAACCCATAATGCCACCACCCTAACATGTTTTCTGGGTATACTTTTCATCTTTATCCACTATCATAATTTTATAGTTGTAACCTGTGTACTTACTCAATTTGGAGGAAATCGCTATTTAAATCCTAATATACAGGATGATATGCAGTCTCCTCTTTAATAAAACTATAGTGTAAAAACCTACAATATACAACATGTCCCATAATCCCCAAATACCCAAGAGCTTCCCCATCCAGACAAAATTACAACGGCCTTTCTTTCCTTCTCCACTTGAGTACATGAGTAGGATGAGGTTCACATCGGTCTGAGCTCACCATCTTATGTAAAATATAGTTGTTCTGTCTTGGTTGTTTAGCACATTGTCTTTGTGCAACCTTTATAAAATCTTAAAATTCCATCTTAAAGATCACACACTCTCTAAGCTGATCATCTCAAACATCCTTTTTTGTTAGTCCTCTCTTTTGGAGTTTGTTTTTTTATGCAAGGTAGTTGATACTAATGGCAGAGGAAGGGAATCTGCGTCTAAATGTACTACCCACACACAGGAGAAACAGAACTATAGGGTGCCCCCCAAAATGCATACACACTTTGAATAATTATTAATTCCAATGGGTTACATCTAAAAAGAAACATCAATTGAGCTATCACTATTAAAGTGTGTATACATTTTTTGGAGATACCCATATTTAGGCAGAGTAGACTCTGCGATTGCGAAATACCAGCCTGGATCTATCAGATGTCGACCGTGTGATCTTGGGCCAATCATTTGTCCCCTTGCACTTTAGGTTACTCTATTGTAAGATGTAAAATGACTGTGTGTATTCTATCTCTTTGGGAATATTATGATAAGAACCAGAATACAAGTGAAGCATTTTGAAATTCTCAGACGAAAGGTATGAGTTTAAAAAATACATATAATTTTTATTAATATTCATTAGGACAAATATAACTTATTCCTAACCTACCTATGTACTAAAACTTCCCTGCATCATTCTGGTTAAATTCTGTGTTCACCTTTCCAATACAGTATGTTTCAAGAACAGGTCTGGAGAGCATGGGGAACTGGTCTCACTTAGGGACACACTGACATCTAGTGGAGATTTATGGTGCGCTGTGGGACACCACACCCCAAAATAACTCCTTTTGGTGGAGCAGAGTGGAAGCAAAAGCACCTTTTGGTCTTTATGCAAAACATCAAGAAAACATATAAACAATGTTTTTAAAACTGGGTGTTTCTTGTATCTATTTTTGCTTGTTCCATTAAAAACACTGGCCAATTCTCAAGATGTTAAATCAAAAGTTAGGAGTTGATGCAGGTGTTGGTGAAGAGCTGTTTAGTGTAGCAGTGGGAAGTCCCATAAGACCCCCCTCTGACTCAGGGTTCAAAGGAACAAGTAAGTATGTGTTCATCTGCTCTTTTCTTTCTACCGTGAATGTCCGCAAGGGTGGAGGAAAGTGAGGGGAGGGGAGATGAGGGAAGGGAAATGTGGAGGAAGTTAAGTTCTTTAGGTTTTTCATTACATACCCTTGAATTAGGTTCTGTACCTCTTTGTGGTGAAGTATTTTATTAAATGCAGAGGGAAGTTCCTTTAAGCAAATGTATATGTCAGTTCTTTGGCACATCACTAAACATTTCTCTAACCTTGCTCATTGAATACACTGCATTTACTCTGGCGCAGAAATACAACATAAAAGGCTTCTATGACCTGGAGCTTTCACAAATGCCAGCCATCATCAGTGGCTCTGTCTCTTCTCCAACTTTTCCAAAAGCTACAAGAGGCTGGGGGAAGGTTAATGGGGGGGGGGGGGGGGGGGGGGGGAAGAGATATATGTACTATTATATGTAATACTTTAAACAATAAAGATATATATATTAAAAAAATAAAAAAATTAAACTCCCCCTAAATTTATCTCCAAAAAAAAAAGAAATGTTGAGCAGCCATGGAAGTCATAGGTTAACATGTGATTATTTAAATGAACAACTATTCATTGGAATATTGTCACAATCACATTTTACCTGCTACAGCACAAATTACATTAAATGCCGCCCCGTGGCACCCCCTCTCCCCCCCTTTCAGGGAAGTGGGAAGGGCTGAGTGTAACGCTCCCCTTGATCTAACCAGCCTCCTCCCTTGCTGCCTACCAGGGTTCAACCACAGGACGGGACTTCTTTACACCCCTGTTTAATGGCCTCGTTGTTCCAAAGAGCAGTAAAGGTTGAAGAGGAGAAATTTTGGAAGCTGGAATAAAGAATTTTTTTATACTGCTGTATGTGTAGCCTCAGTTTCTGGCAGACCTTTCCCCATTCCTTTTCTGGAAAAAAAAGAAAAAGAAGAGAAAGAAAGAAAAGTGAAAAGCATCTTACTACAGAAAACAGGAAAGACTAAAGGAAACCTCAAGGATTAGGAAATGAGTTTTTCTCTTGAGAAGAATGTGCATGAGTGGGTTCCCACCACACCCCGAATGCTTCTGAACTTTAACTCCTTTACCATTTCATTTACTTCTGGGAATCAGAAAAATCACCTAGAAATTATTAGGCCAGGCTAGACCAGCTCTCAAGTATAAAATCCTAAGAGAATCTATGGCAGGTATATTACTTGATTATGATCAAACACCCTCAAGTATGTATTCACTTATTGGTAATGTAATTTTTAAAAAGAAATATACTCAGGTCCTTCTTGGCAGTTAATAGTAAACTTCAATCTTCAGAGCCGAGACAAAAACAAACAAAAACAACAAAAAAAGATGTAACACGGCCAATTAGCACAAGGCAAAACTAAATTCTAATAGTGAAGCTTCATGTGGCACGCAAACATAGAATTATCCATACAATTTGCAACTCTATTGTTTTGCTGCTTTAGATCTTTCCAGATACTTTATACTGCCCAGTGTTTTACCACTAATTTTTTTCCTGTTACAACATTTCCGCAGTGTTGTTCATTATTTTTTGTTCACTTACATAATTGAGAAAATTAGGCCCAGAGGGAAGAAAATCTATATACATAAAAGCCTAAGCAACCAGCCCAACCAACTGGCCAGTAGCTATGACATGCACTAACCACCAGGGGGCAGACATTCAATGCAGGAGCTGCTGAGTTGCGGTCACTTGGCAGCGGCGGTTCTTGGGTGATGCACCCAGAACCAGAGAGGAGGGAGCCCGATTCTGGGGTGCGTCACCTGAGAACCACCCTCTCACAATCCGGAGAGCCTGTTTTGGCCCCATCCCCGCAGGCCAGGCAGAGGGACCCCACCAGTGCATGAATCTGTG
Organism: Pipistrellus hanaki; assembly: GCF_964339955.1. Taxonomy (NCBI): domain Eukaryota; kingdom Metazoa; phylum Chordata; class Mammalia; order Chiroptera; family Vespertilionidae; genus Pipistrellus; species Pipistrellus hanaki. The sequence continues at coordinate 52,251,232 of NC_140510.1, read as the reverse complement.
AACCAGGCCTCTAATATATATATATATATTCCTACTTATAAAGCAAGGTCGTAAATAAGAACTTTGAAACCTTACTTTATTACAGGCTGGTGATTGTGTTGGCCTCAGAAGTCAGAAGTAAAATAATTATTAGTATTTTACTCACAAACTACTGTGATTAATCCATGATCTCTAAGTGATATACAACTAAAATCTAAATGTTGTGATCTCCATATTTCTTTCTTTCATTTAGGTAAAAGGTCAAAATGTCAAGATATAACCCTTAGCAATTAATTTTCATATATGTGTAATATATATTTTATTTGATTTTTTTTAAAGCAGTAATTGTAAAGATTCCTGGGCAGGACCCTGACTTTGAGGCTAAGGTTACTCTCTCTGCTCTGGTAAGATAAACAGACTGCAGTGATTTTCAGAGAAGCCTTCTCTTTGGTGTGTCCTAAAACACTCTTCCAATGCCGTTCTCCCAGGGTATGCCACTACGCAGTCCACAGGAACGGAGTCCTCCAGACATGCTCCAGTTGTAGATGCTAAAGAAGGGGCAACTATTAAGAGATCAGTCCATGGGCATGTTACATGAAATGAATCTAGATGTGGTCCGAGTACCTGTGCACAATAGCATACATGTCAGAAACAGGATGTACGGTAACATTATAATCAACACCAATAGCTCCACACCAGCAGCGACCAGCCTCTGTGATCATGGCTTTTGAAAATGTAGAGAAAAGAGAGACAAGTCTGACTTACAGAATCCAAGGAAACTTTTTATTAATCTCTTTATCCATTCAGCATTATGAGAACAGGAAACACAGTATTTTTAACCCAAGCTCAAAGGTGTAAACCTTTTCCTAACGCTTAAATGGACTGGGCATTTTCTCCACAGTATAGTATACTCTCCCAAATCTACAACCATCCTCCATCAACAGAACCCACAACCAGTACAGAATAGGGGGCGCTTTGGCTGTTTCTCTTCAGGTGTCCCCTGGAGTGTTCTACTTGTGGGATTTGGCATTCTATACTTCACACCCAGTGTTCCCCAAAGTCATCCCAGTTACGTAAATCCTACTTTGGAAATAGATGAAGAGAAAAAACTGCATGCCTAGATATCCACTAAGAAGGCTCTAAAAAGCTGCAAGGCAAAAGGAATACAAAATAATTTCTAAATTTATGTGACAAACACAGGGCTTTAGAGAAGTTCTTTGTTGCAACCTTCCAGCCAGGCCTTAAACAAGGAAACGCTGTCTTAGGAAGGTGTCTGAGAACAAGTGTTAACCAGAGGAACAAAAGGAAACTGAGAGGAGACGACTGACATGAGACTTAAAACCTCTGCTTCTTTAAACTCACTTCAGAAACATGCGAGGAGCCTCCCATTGGATCTTAACTCACCTTAACCTAGCTAACAGGTAATTGCACAGTTTTGTGCCCGTGTTTAAATATGGTCAAATACTTGTTAATCTTGCTAGAAACATACTACTATAAAGAAAATAAAAAACAAGTGGTACCATATGCCAAAATGTTACACTGCTTACCCATTGATTACGCACTTGCCTGTCATATCATATATATATATATGCTACAACACTTCCAAATACTCAAATCCAGCCAAAAAATAAAATAAAATAAAGAACCACACACAGTTGCCCACTCATCTCGGACTTATTCCAGACGACACAGGAGGCTCGATTTCAGCACGGCCAAAGGCTCTCGGGCACAGAAGCAACGCACTACCTGCCTTGAAGCACCAAGCACATTAATTCAGATGTAAAACACCGGTGTGCCCAGCAATGTATCTTAAGCAATCCATTTTCTGATGTTTGACACTTAACAGGGCCAGCCTCAGGGTTACATGCATCAATACTTTGAACTGCTAGTGGTGGGAAAAAGAGAAAAAAAAGATAAAAATGTCAGAGCATGAAAGAGTGGCAGTCCTACGAGCCGAAAGCCTTGAAGAGGAGTCAGAGGACTGGGGAAGTGTTCTCAGGGAGTCACCGCCGCCATTTCTCGGGGAAAACCACCTGAGTGAAAGGTGGGACTGTGGCCACTGGAAGGGCAGACTGGCCTTTCACCACAAAACAGATGCACAGAGGGGGTAGCTGCCTCCCGGGAACACGATGTCCTGAGAAGCTGGACCTCGCTCTGTGAACAACAGGCAGCCACGCAGTCTTCCGAGCAAGGAGCGTCCTGAGGAGGAGCTCACTCTGGGAGGCCGTGTGCGACAGGCATGTGAAGACTAGATGGGCGTCCTCTGTACCAAGAGGTTAACTTCACAGGCTCCTGTGGACCAGGGATTAGCAAGGGGCTGAATAAGACTAGGCCTGGAAAGGAGAGAACAAAATCAAAATGTGATGCGCTTCAGGAATAAGGGGAAAAGTCAGCAACAACCAGGCTGTGTGCATGTGAGACATTCTAGGGAATATTATGATTAACTTCTGGAAAAAGAGACCTACCCTATTTTTTTTTTTTTTTAATGTTCAGATAATAAATGCGCAGTAATCACAGCAATGGGATTGTTCAGTAAGACTCAATCAGGAGGGAAAAACTTAACTTCTAGGAACTTGTTAATTCTTGACTCTCTAAGCAAACTTAAGTGGCAGAACCAGCTATGATTCTGCATCTCTGTCTCTGACTCCATTTTCAGAAAAGGTAAGCTAAGACATGCCCCATTTCTTATGTATGAACCTGGAGATGCAGGAAGTCAAGGGCAGGAGAAGGGAAATGGAATCACAACGGAAGGCATGAGCTCTGGTCATGAGCTCACTGTCCTTTGGTCTCTCTGGGATCGAAACCTGCTCTTCAAATTCCCTACTTCTTGAGAAAGGTGCGGCCCCAGAGAACAGAAGGCCTGGAACTGGGTCTTACTCTGTGACTAGGGGGAGAAGTCAGTGTCCTCTGACCACATATCTACAAAGCAGGCCTGGGATAAAGAATGCTCAGTTTTCTAGAATCATCTGAATGGTCAAGAATGGATTCTGAGAAGCCGTTCTCCCCTATCCCACAGAGAGAAGACACCCGTTCTGCCACCCACTGCGGTGTTCCTCCACACTCACCTGTGGCCTTTCTTTCCCTGACCAGACTACAGTGAGCAATTTGGGAAACATCAGTTTCTTCTCTTTCTGGCATTTAAAGAAAAAATAACTTTTAATAAATATTTTAATTCCTCTAAAATTTGGTGTCAAGGTAGATTCTTCAATGACAAAAGGAAAATCAATCACTCAAAGAAAATATTAAGGTGCTTAAGATTCAAACCAACTATCAATGGCTAACCACACCTGATGAAAAAGAGACAATCCAGATGCCATGGGAATTTCAGCTACTTGTTCCTCATTAACATGCAACTGAAATTAAAGGCCCATCTAGAGAGACAATTCACGTAATCATTCTTTTATCCTCTCCACCACCAATGACCACTCCACTGACAGAGGAGTCAACCAGACCAGTGAGCTCTGGTGCCCACACCCTCACTTCCAGCCAATAACCACTTCCTTTTCTAGAAGTAGAAGCAACAAGAGAGCTTCCTAGAATGGCCTCTACCTACCATCCTGGACCTATCCCCGTGTCCTCTGCCTGTTCTTCTGCACCTGTGGATGGGATGAGATGCTTGAGCAGACATGGAATTCAGGAATCGGTATGCTGTGTCTCCAGAGTTCCTAGCCTAGTCAGAGAGACAAATGCCCAAAGGAAGTGCAGAGACCTTTGGAAACACACTCAGCAAATGGTGCAGCAGGTGATTTTCCCCAGGACAGTGCTCTCTGTTCCACATCATTTCCCCTCTCACACCAACATACCTCAGCTGACTTTGGAAATACCCTTCTGGAGCCTTTACGCAGTCACCTTTGAATTCTACCTATTGGTGCAAAAACACATACGGCAATAAAGAGAAATTGGCCTGCTTGGTTCTTTATCCTATTTCCAGTTCCCATAAAAGCTAGAAGCGGGGAAGAAAGAAAAATGAAGAGACTTGGACATTATCTCAATAACCAACATTCAGCACTCAAGGACTTCTGCTTACTGTATAGTATACGCATTCCTTTTCCATAAAAATTCTCTTAAATTTTTTCAAGGGCCATCACTTTTCATTGTTCCTGTTTGATTTCCCAAAAAGAATATGGTAAGCAGGTACATATATTCCTTTGTATCCTTTTCTATTTTGAACAGAAAAGGGAATTTGGGAAATAGATCAATTAGAAGATAGTAACAATGATGGAAAATTATGTTAATTTTGTAAGACAAAAGGCATTTTGGTATATTTAAGGGCTTTTAAAATTACCAAATTAAATCATTCTCCATTTTAAACAAGTAAACAGTAAAGATGGAACCAACCCATTGCTACTTCTATTTAAAGTTAACAGGAATATACCCAGCACCCAGCACTGAATTAGAATGATGGGGAATTAAAGAAGACATGACTGATATGCTGCACATGGTCTCTGAATAACCTTCTGCAGAAGGCTCGCATCCATGATATCACACTCATTCATTCAGCAAACATGTATCCTGTTAGATGCTGGGCTGAGAGAGAAGGAATATAGGGATTATCTCCAAAAGCTCAATGCCCAGAAATATGTTTAAGGTGTCAAACTAAATATAATGACAAACTACTAAGCGTAGTTTGAAGACAGATACTAAGAGTAGTTTGAAGGACAGAGAGTAATTAGTAGTATTTTAAAAGGATCAAATAGTGTTAGGTATGTTTAATATGCACATTGGGTAAAACTTAGGAAATCATTAATGTTTTCATAGTTAAATCAGCGAGGACATCTGTTAAATTTCTCATTCAACAGAAAAGGATACACATTAGTGAAGCTGTGTTCTTCTGTGCTGAGAAGAGGGAAAATCTATCTGCACAAGGAATACTAAATTAAGGATGTGACAATGTATTATTCTCTGTGGACACCACAGTGGGAGAAAGGGCCTTCAATCAACACACACTTAACATTTGTACAATCAACTTACAATGGAAGTCAGTTAAGGGGTCAAATAGCACAATCACCCTCCACACATGCCCTCAGAAGAAAAAAATAAAAAAATATTTTCTACAAGGGAGGAAACCTGGCTTGTAGTTTGCTTGTTATTTAACATGAACATGCTTGGATTTATTATTTCTGATGTTTGTGCAGACAATTGTCTCAGAGAGAGAAACAGACTCTCAGAGAAACACACTGACAGACAGAAATCACGTGATAGCAAAATGGAATGGTTTCATCAAAGTTGTAGGACTTGAGATAAACTTTAGGGATGGAAGGATTTGGGGGGGGGAGGGGGGGTGTGGAATGATTTTAATGTTCTGTGGTGGGTAGACCTGCATAAACAGGACTGGAGCCTCATTGAATTTCAGCAATGTAACCTAACGGTAGTGACGATTTAAACACACCCAGGGCTGTGCTGCCTAAACCAGTGTTTCCCAACCTTCTCTCATGATGAGAATCACCTGGTGGAGTTGTTAAAACACAGATTCCTGAATCCCAACTAAGAAGTGCTAAACTAGAATTTTTGGGAACATATAGGTAAAATTGTATACTTAACTAGTGCTCTAACACAGATGTTATATACAGAGCACTAAGTTAGGTATGCAATTTTACCTATATGTTCCCAAAAATTCTAGTTTAGCACTTCTTAGTTGGGATTCAGGAATCTGTGTTTTAACAACTCCACCAGGTGATTCTCATCATGAGAGAAGGTTGGGAAACACTGGAAACAGTCAAATCACTCGTTCTCATCTAATTAAATTAATTACTAACCACTGTTCACAGGTCCCTGTGCCTGATTCTGGGTAATGTTACCTTTCTACTTTATTTTCAAACTTAGCTTCTTACATTTGGTCTTACGAAAAGAGTATTATCCTTTAACTATCGCCTTGGGCTTCTAGTCACATGAGCTGCTGAAACCCCAAGATATTGAGAACACAGGAGGTGGGCAAAGTAAAACAAGAGATACTGCTAGAAACCAGGATACTTACTCCCTTCAGAGAAGGGCTGAGTGTCACAGTCAGGGAGGAAAGGAGGAAAGCCAGCCCGGGTGTGTCCCTATGCACCGCCGCAGAGGATCACTCCTCATGGCTAATTAACAAGACCGATTCTATCTGACAAGGCGTTAACACCACCTAACACAGTTGGCAATGCAGTTTACAAACCAGTTCCAGACATTCACTTTATAACCATTTTGAAAGAACTATCAGTCCACTGTAGAAACATTCTATCAATCATTCTAGTACACATTTAAATCACTGAAGAACTCTATCCACCAAAAGCTGACAACAAAAAATGATGTTTCAAATAGTGCCTATCTACTAAAATGTAACTATGAATTATTTTTTATTTGGGTATTACTTGGAAAAAAAAAAAAAACTTCATTTAGACATGAAACAAATTATTTATATATTCTATTTATCTAAAATAAGGAACACTAATGAAAATATATGTAGATAATGTAATTATTGTAGAATCAGCTCAGTCTTTTAAGATAATTTTCAATGGTTTTATAAAAATAGTTTCATATCATGCCATAATTCTTTCCAAAGACCACAATATAAAGGTCAACTGAAACTGTTCATGTACTACATTAACATGATTCTAATGCAGGTTAACATTTGAAGTCTGTATGACTGAAACTGACTTACATTTTACAATAGAGTCATTCTTATGTTGTTACTACAGGCCTGGTGCACGGATTTGTGCACCTGAAGGGGTCCCAGATTGCAAGAGGGAGGTTCTCGGTGACACAACCCAGAATCAGGGTCCCTCCTCTCTGGTTTCGAATGTGATACCTGAGAACTGCAGCTGCCAAGTCACCGCAGCTCAGCAACTCCTGTATTGAGCGTCTGCCCCCTGGTGGTCATTGCACATCATAGTTACTGGTCCAACAGTTGGATGGTCACTTCAGCTTTTATTTATATACATAATACACGTGGGCAAGTTAGTGGACTCAGTTCAACTACACAACACCTCAACATTATTATAAAGAGTAGCATGTACATTAGTCAACGCACAATTTTAACCCTATGATTACTTAAGATTTCCTAGCAAAAAAAATAAAATGATAACTAATATAACTAGTTATTGTGGAAAAGGTAGATTTCCTGATGTGATGTACGGCTAAACAGATTTAAAATAACATCATTTATCAGTGATGTTAAAAGTATTTCTATGACCAGTGTCTAAGGCAGAAGCTAAATAAACATACCTCATATTCATTGGAAAGTACAAATAAAGTCTTATTTTGCAAGGTCCCATTCGAGACTTTTAAAATAGACTATTAAAATGAGGGTTTACTAAAATAGAAAACTGTTACCTTATCTTACTGAATAATTTTCGTAAGTTATCAATAATATTAACTATGATATTATAACAAAAACTCTTAGCCTAGTTGTGAAGAATGGGGGCTCTACCTGCACATCATATTGGCTGTATAATCTGGGACAAGTTATTTAGCCCATTTGTGCAGCAGTTTCGCTATCAACTGAGGATCACCAATGTGTCCTCTCCTAAAGCTCTTTAGGGGGCATTAGATGAGCTAGGGCCCTTCCCTAACTAAGTGGTACCTGGCATAGTTGTATCTGACAGCATCCTATATAATAAAAGCATAATATACTAAGTGTCCAACCATTCATTTGGCCAGTCTTTATGATGTGCACTGAACACCAGAGGGCAGACGCTTCCATCAGTAGGTTAGCTTGCTGCTGGGGTCTGGCCAGTTGGAACTGGGCAAGATAGTCCCAATAGGGATTGGGCGAGATGAGCCGGACACACCCTGGAGCCCTCCTGCAGTCCCTCCCCTGCTGGCCCATCTCCTGTGGTCTCTCCCCAGCCTCTAAAATATTTCTTCTAATTCATTTCCTTTCAATGTGCATGAATCCGTGCACTGGGCCTCTAGTATGATCATAATTAGAACACTCCAGGCTCAATGGAATGCATGGTGCCATGACCATCCTTGAATACTTACAAAATTACATTTAGACTTTAACTTGTTAAATTTGCTCTTAATGGAAAAAAAAAAAAAAAGTCTGCATTTAGAAATATTACGATTTGTATCTAGAGCAAAGTTTTAAGGAAAAAGGCCCTTATTTAAGTGTACACAGATGAATACTACCTATGTAACTGGGAAGTGGAGCTATAGTTTTTCAAAAGTAGAGAGATTTAAACATTTCATAATTTTAAGGAAACCTCATAGTAAACCAAACAGTTGGTTTTTATTTTAGTTCATTTAAAGCTGTAGCCTGTTCCCTGACAGAGAGAGCAGAACAAGCATAACAAATTTTATAAGGTTAGAATTACCTGAGGACTTTGAGGGTTAACAGAGTCTATGGAAATATTCAAATTCAACTCTTTTGTTTCAAATGAAAAAACTGAAGTTTAAGTATCTATTTCAAGGCTCCCAAGGTAGTTTGTGCAAGAGCCACAAATACTTCCAAGGAACCAATTCCCGCCGCTCTGCCCCAGGTGAGTTGAGAACACAGCCCACAAGTAAGCAAACTTGGGTCGTGACAGTCTGTAGGGTGATAGCAAACGAAGGAAGTCTAATGACGGCATCCCCAGACATCCTAACGTTCAGTGCAACAAAGGTGTTTCTAGCACTAAGAGAGAAATGCAATACTTCCTGGTGGAGAACGGACAACACTGGGAGTGAGGAAAACTACTTCCTACAGCTGAACGACACAGAAAGCCTGGCAGCTTATAGAAAGGCCCCCACTTTCATCACATGGACTTGGACTCCATTACAGATTATTGGTCACCACTTACTTAATATAGTCAAAGCTTAGAGGTTTTCATAGGCTTAGGCCTAAATTCTTCAAAATACTCCCTTTGTTTGGCATTCCTTTGTAATATGGGGAGATTTTTTTAAGGGAAGAGTTTAAGTGAAAAGTAGATATACAAATAATTTTACTTTTACCCCAATTTAATACTTCTATTGACACTCAATAGGAGACCACTATTCTTAGTTACTTTATTATTTGAAGCTATACATTTTATGCTAATAATTCCACTCTATAAATTTTGAGATGGTATTCTATTTCCTTATTTAGGACTGGAAAAGACATGTGCCTCATATTCCACAACTTTGGTTCTATGACCAGAGAATTACCTCAGAACTTATCCCTGTCATAGGGAAAGTATAGCACATTTATACTGTTTATCATATCTAAATACTGCAAAGCAATTCTAACTCCTTTTAAGAAATCTAATATTTAACAGTTGCAACTAGAAAGAAGGAATTTATATAACCTGGGAAACCATTAAGATTTGGTATGTTTGCAATCGAGAAAAAAAGCCACATCTGCACACCAATCCAGAGTTCTCATCTACCTTCAGGCAGAAAAAGGTTTCTGTGTTCAACTCTGCCTCTGGCTACAACTGCTGGCCAAGTGCCACAGTAAGAATGGAAATGCACACAATACACCATAGACATTCAAGACCAAGGTCAGAAGCAAACGAAAAAAAGTACACCAAGACATACAACAGCAACCAGATTGTGTCAACTGACAATATTTTCCAATGGTGAAGAGATATCACCAAATTTGAAAATGAAATGCTCCATAAAACAATATCAGATTCCTGAGTGAGCCTGAATTTCATTTTATTTTTACCGCAAATATAGTATTATCAAAATAGAGCTTTATGTATTTTTGAGACCAAAAGCTTAAAATCCGATTTTCCACCCTAGCCAGTTTAACTCAATGGTTAAAGCATCTCGGGTTCAATTCCCAGTCAAGGGCACATACCTCAGTTCTTAGCTGCAGGTTCTATCCCTAGCCCCAGTTGGGGGTACCTACAGGAGGCAATCAATATGTGTCTCTCTTACTTTGCATTTCTCCCCACACACACACACCCTCCCAACCCCCATTACTCCCTCACAGTCTCTCTAAATATCAATGGGTGAGAAATAAACAAACAAAAAATAAAAGCCAATTTTCCATGTTTAAGTTCGTTATATTCTCTCAATAGGACTTAAAGGGGGGGAAAAACAAAACAAAAAACTATACACATTTAATAAGATTCCACATGTTTTCTATTTAATAATTTCTTTATTTGTACTGGTCTTTAGTAGTCATCTTCATATCTGTAATTTATTTCATCAACAATCATCTCAGACACACCTTCTAACAAGACTGACTTAAAATAGTACGACAGGAAACTATGCCTTCAGGAGCATGTTTATTGTGTTTGAGATGATACATCAGGTGCTCTCTGAGCTACAAAGGGTAAAAGGAAATCCTCCCATTACAAACTGACAAAGGTAAAAGGTAAAACATTTTTCACAACAGCATTAACCACATACTCAGAAATAGATCTGGGTTTAATACAAATGACATAATTCCTAGTCATCTACAGCTACTTTTATAACTTCATACAGATAATGAATTGGGCTAAAATGCACTATAATATTTGGTAGACTTCAGGACCAGTATCCTTAGTACATCACAAAATACATTTTGATATCCCAAAGAAGCAAGACTTGCAAGTAGGCATTTTAAACATAACTAATCTACAGCTACAAAGTTCTACCCTTGACAGCATTTACCTTTTCGGGGGGCCTCCCAGTCTCCAAAGGATAAAAGCGGAGAGTAGAATCAGTATAACATATACACAGAAGTCCGTATTGTAAAGGCTATAAAGATTTGCAGCACAGTGAGAAGATGCCTCTGCGCCTTCACACTGCATACAAATTGTGTGAATTATGTTGCGTATCTCTTGGTCCACTGTCTGGCTATCCTGTCATGTTCTGCTCTGTTGGTCAAATACTGAGTGGCTATGCTTCCAACCAGAGGATCCGCTGGAAAAGTGAGGAGAATAAAAAATATTAGATATCTAAAAGGTACAGTTTTAACATCCTTTTAAACTGAAATGCTGAGTTTTAGCAGCATCTTAATATTAATATTCAGTTTAGCTAAAGGCCCTGTAACTGAAAAATGAGTGTTAATAAATACGATTTTTATAAAAGGGGTATACTTTTAATATACAAAAATCGTTTTTTACTCTTGGCATTTTATTCAATAATCAGTATGCTGCTCTGGCCGGTGTGTTCAGTGGTTAGTGTCGACCTGCACAAGGAAGGTCCCAGGCTGGATTCCCAGTCAAAGACACAGACCTGGGTTGCAGGTTCATCCTTAACCCTGGTCCACTCAAATATCCTTATCTCCAAATGAAAATTTACCATTCTGTTTTAAATAGAATTCTGAACTGGAAATTGAATCTGAGATATAAACCTCCATTACTCAGGAGTTTTTTCCATGGCAAGTGATTGTTACAGCGTTTACAGCGTTTCTACCCAGAGATATACATGTGTACAAGCATGTAGAATACATTGTTATGCATATGTGTTTTTTTTTAACAGTGTCTTACTTCTTTTCCCCCCACATTATACATTTATTCTGCTTCACACAGAACTAATTCTAATGAATTCTCAACAATACATCTTAAATAACATGTTGCTGGAAAAAATAAGTTAAAATGCACTACGTAATAGTGCAGACATAAAGTGCAGCTGCCAATTTAATACATGAAACAATGCTGAGTCAGAACTCGTTTGGTTTTCTAGAAAGTGATACAATTTGTAGTATGCAGGCTGAATGACATAGAAACTAAAAAGGCTAAAATACTGAGGACCAAACTGGGCTGCTCTAGAGTCAGTTTTACAATGAAGTGTTCAATAGCAATCTGCCATATTCCCCACTGCCCAGTGTCTTACTTTTTTACTTAATATATCTTAGAAAGCTTTCTCTATCAGCTCATAAAGAGCTGTCTCATTCTTTTTAATACGTAGAACCTCTATTAATGGACAGTCAGGTGGTTTCCAATCTTTTGCTGTAATAAATGATGTTATAATTATCTATCTATCTATCTATCTATCTATTATATATATATATACACATATATAAAACTGCTGGGCAAAAGGTAGTAGTAATAGATTTTGGTGATTAATCAAATGTTTAGAAAAAGTCAACTTCTTTTAAAAACTGACCCCCTCAGTGAAATAACATACAAAATCCTATTTTTTTCAATTCAATACCTCAGTTAAAGATCACATGTAGCAGTTAGGCATTTCTTTTAAATGTTATAAATTATGTCCTAATGACTTTAACCTCTAAGTTTATATAATCATAATCTAGTCCAACAATCTCATTACCTAGTTTTTTAATATTCTTCACTATTACTACATCTAATACAACAAACTATAATCCAAAAAGGAATAGAAAACAAGAAGTTCTTCATTACTAAGTGGTTGCTTTGATGCACATGGAGGCAGAGAGGAAGAAAAGGAGGCACTGGAGTTAGAGACATCACTTTACTGCTGTCAAAATGGTCTGTACAGGTATGCACTTCAGAAAACAGAGTCCATCAATGAGAAGGAGAAAATAAGTATAGGCTAGTAGTCCATTAACAAACCACAGGAAGTTATTGTGAAACTTTTGGTCTATTCTAATAGAAATGGCATTGATAATTTCCTTGCTAATCTTTTATGCTGATCTTTCCACCAACAGTACTAACTTTCCAAATCTACCAAGAAAATGCACTGGTGTCTACAACCTCACTGTATGTGGTAATAAAGATGTGCTTACCAGGGTTGCAGTCTGTCAAAAGAGAACAAATCGACAGCAAAACCTTTGAAATAGTCAAAGCAGGACTCCAGTTGTCTTTAAGGATGTCCAGACAGATGACTCCCTGACTGTTGATGTTGCAGTGATAGATCCTGGTACGGAAAGTAACCTAAGGGCAGTCACGTTACAAACAGGAAGAAAATGAAATGCTTTCTTACCAACTAAGACTCTCACCAGCAAAAATGAACAGTAACATATCACACGATACTAAATAGCAAATAATTTAACTGAAGAGCTAATAGAATACTGGGTTTAAGTGCTAACAGAATCAAATGATTTCATTTTAATTTGGTTTAAAAAATTATCTGGTTTTTACCCAGTATAACAAGAACTATATTGATTTTCAACCAACGTGAGTAGCTGATTTAATTAGTTTAATTAAAATGAATGACACAGCAATTCTATGTACATATGTGTGTACACACCATACACACAAGCATGAGTGCACACAATACCTGTTTAAAGACAGAAGAGAAAAACAAAAATGTGTTGATGTCAAAGATAAGAGGAACTTTTCAAATATAAGAAAAAATATATTAAAAAAAATTTTTTTAAATATATTTTATTGATTTTTTACAGAGAGGAAGGAAGAGTTAGAGAGATAGTTAGAAACATCGATGAGAAACATCGACCAGCTGCCTCCTGCACACCTGCCACTGGGGATATGCCCGCAACCAAGGTACATGCCCTTGACTGGAATCGAACCCAGGACCTTTCAGTCCGCAGGCTGACGCTCTATCCACTGAGCCAAACCTGTTTCGTCTGGTAAAGAACTTTTTAAGCATAAAGTGAAAAGTTATATTAGTTTGTTAGTAGAAAATATCAGTATCGACTCAGCTAATTTCTTGCCATATGTCAGAATATACTGAAGAATTTAGAGGAAGATTGGTTAAATCACCAACCTATTTCCTACTCTTTTATTTCCACAACTGGCTCACTGTCTTGTTGGATAATTACGTAAAATAAAACAAGCAAGGTCTTAAGCTACTGAATAAAGAAAGTGTATATCCAGATGCATGAAAAAGAGGATAAATCATAGGAACAAATACTTTCAAGTTTCAAAACAATCACAAACACTGAGTAGTTAATCTTAATTTGGAGTTTGGGGGGGTGGAGGGGCGGAGAAGGACAGTTCTTGATCCCTTAGAACTAGTATAATATCCCAAATGGAGTGTGGGAAGAAAATATTAAAGTCCTCAAATATGGATTTCTGATAAGGGTACAAAATTAAAAACAAAAAAATTAAAGGTAACGGGGAAGAAACTACTGACCTTGCAGGGGTGAAGGGAGGGGGACCATGAACCTCTAGAGTTGCTTTAATTTAGTTACACAGAGCTCTTAAAATGTGGCTAGTTGAATTGAAAAGGGATAAAAGTGTAAATTACACACCATATTTCAAAGACTCAATACCAAAAAGAGAATGTAAAATTCCCTCTTATACTGGTTAAATGCTTGAAATTACAATATTTTGGATATACTGGGTTACATAAAATATATTATTAAAATTAATTCACTGTTTCTATTCTTTTAATGTAGCTACTAGAAAATTTAAAATTACATGTGTAGCTTGCATTATATTTATATTAGACAGTTCTGCTATTTAATACAGGAATAACACATGTTCAGATTATTGACAGCTACTATATGGTTTACAAACACAATACAATTAATATTTTGAATCTGATTAGCTATTAACAATGAGTGAACAAAATAATTAAATTTTTATTATTCTTTAAGAAGCTCAACTCCTTCTCTGAACTTCAAAAAGAATCAGTATGTAGAGAAATAATTGTACCTAACAGTAAGATAACAGAAGTCTTATTTCTTTTTTACTTGTCCACCTAGAGATCTGAATGCTTCATAATACTGTATATGATACCTTAGGCAAAAGGAATTAATCAACATTAAAGGGTTAGAAAATTAAAATGAGACCAGCAAAAATACTTACATGCTAAATTAATTTTTAAAAATATTAACCAAAACAATTATGATAAATCACAGATAGGTAACCAGTTTGAAACCTTTATTTCAGTCAATTTATATTTTCCATTAAAGATACTAAGAAGTCTTTTTCTTCAACAGATTTCCATTAACGTACAAAGATTATTTTAAAAAATATAAATCTTGCAAATTTTTTGTTAATTTTCTATCATGTTAAAACCACTTTTCCAATATGCAAAATGAGGCATGTAAAAATAAATATCACTATATAGTCATGAGCTATTTTGCTAAAGTTTTATTTGTTTTCTATAATACCGAATGCCGTTGAACAGTTGGTGACATGCTGCCATTTAACATGTCATGTGAATATGAATCAACTTTATGTTATTATTAACATGAGGGTCTTATGCCTTTATTTGATTGATCTAGCAAGACATACAATATATAACTGAGAGCATCAAGGCAACCATTTAAAGATCTTAAATTCTGATGGGACCAAAGAAGAAAGTACTCAAAAAACTGATGGCCATATTTGAGAGCTAATACCTCTAGGGGCGAGAAAGCCTTGATATCTGCAATTTAAGGTAAATAGCACTTGGTGGGAATATTCTTACCTTCTTAGATAATGTACTGTCTGGGTTTTACCTTTTTCTTTTTCAGGCACTAAATTGCTATCTATATTTTACACAGCTTTGGGAACAAAATGAACTATGTTGAAAAGGAAAAAGTTTTATCACAATTAAGGGCTTGATAGCACAGGTTTCCCTAGCATGTCAGAAATCTCTGAAACAAAATAATTATGCTCAGGCTTAATATTGGTGGTTTCACCCGCTAGCCTGACGATTTTATTTTATAATGAGAAATCCGAAAAGAAATTTATTTAAATAATGGTTATGTTCAAGACTTGACAAATAATTGCCAATCATTATCATCTAATTCATATTCAGAGACAACAAGGAGGCATTTAGTCACCCAGTCACCCTCATTCCCATTACTACATGCTACCAACAGAGGGCACAACATACATTTACTAAATGGTATTAGTTTCCCTCTTCTTTGCCATGGTTTTCTAGATTTTGCTAATCTATAAAGATAAGGTATTTAGCACAAAATTCAAGTTATTTAACCCTTTATTTCTAGAAGCTGTTAAACAGGTTTACTTTTGAATCCCAGTATTTTTCTAAGGAAGTTCACAGAATATTTTCCCTCATATCAAAAATCCATCTGCTTTTCTGATGGTATACTTTTATTTATAGTTAACATACCCTCTTTCTGCTGATTACAGTTATTTGTAAAAGACAGAAATCAATTACTTTCCGTTATATCTTAATACATGAAAGTTTTCATATCATAAAAAAAAAGTTAAAATGATTACATTAATACACATTTAACCTCTGAAATAGACTGATTTTAGAGGAGAAGGATAAATATTAAAGAATGTACCTCTGAGTTCTTACCTTTGGTGGCTTAAATGGATAATCGGATGAAAACGTGATATCCAGAAAAAACACACCACCTTCATATACAGAACCTGGTGGACCAAGTATAGTCGATCTCCATTCATAAATATTATCTCCTTTAGGCCCAGCACTATTTAAAAGAAATTAAAGATCAATGTGTGTATTTGTAAGCAATGAATGTTAAAAGCTGTTACCAATTTAAAAAAAAAAAAAAGCTTATATCAATTAAATATTAAAGGTAAATTAGCAAATTAGAGTAATAAGAGGTAAGTTCCAATGAGTGCATGCATGTGTATAAACTTATTGGAAATACTTCAAGTGTTTCAAAGAACATCATATTACTTTACCCAGATCTCTTTCTGTTAGCATTCTGCCCCATATGCTTCATCTCACCCTTCTTCTCTTTCTATGTATATGTACATATATATGTATACATACACCCACATATACACAAAGTGCTTTTTTATGAGCCATTGCCCCATAAATACATGAATTTTCTAAAATAATCCCCAGTATACAATCACAATACAGCTATAATTTAGTAAATATAGTATTAACACATTACTTCAACCTACAATCTCCAAAATAATGTTGTCAACTAATCCAAGAATGCCTTTAAAACAAAAACAAACTTCTAATTTTTCTCCAGATATGGGATCCAGTCTTGGGATCATCTAAGTATGTCCTGCAACTTTACTCTTCTTTAATATAGAGTCTTTCTGCCTTCCTTTGACTTTCGTAACATTAACATTTTGAAAACTACAGTTCTTTTTTTAACAGAATGTGCATCATTTTGAACTTTTCTGATATTTCCTCAGGATTAGATGCTGGTGGTGCATTCCGGGCCAGGACAGTACACAGATGATGTGTTCTTCTCGGGATATCACATCCAGAGGCATATGGTCTTCTCCTGTCCCTAACTGGTGATGCTAATTTTCATTACCCAGATCAAGTGCTGTCCAATGTTCCTACTGTTTACTTAGTACCTTTTCCCTGCAACCAAGAGGCAACCTTTTGACAGACACTTTAAAACCATGTAAATATCCTGCTGTTCATCAATATTTCTCCCCTAGATTTATGATCTACTTGTGAGCCCTGGCCCATGCGGGGCTCAGTTGGTTGGGCGTTGTCCAGTGGAGGGAAGCTGGTTACATTCCTGGTCAGGGCACATGCCTGGGTTTGAGGGCTCCACCCCCAGTTGGAGGTGGTGGGGAGGGAGTAGAGTAGCAGGGGACAATATATTGATGTTTCACTCTTGCATCAATGTTTCTCTCTCTCTCCCTTTTTCTTCCACTGTCTCTAAAAATCAATAAAAACATTCTTTAAAAAAGCACCCGCTTCTGAGTCTTGGTTAAACTGAATTACTGTGATGGTGATAAAATTCTGACTTTCCAAATCCAGCATTTCCTCCATATTTATCAGCTGGCTCTTGAGCCCTTAATTCTCCCATTTGTATGAATGTATACCAGGTGCACTGGTTAATAATGCAGATTTTGTAATCAAAGAAAACATAATAATTTCAAGAGAAACATCAAAAGTGCTTTATTCAAAGTAATGTCCATTGCTAGCTACACATTATTCCCATCTTTCAGGTAATTTGTGAATACCTCCCAATAGAACTTTTCTTATTTTGACGCATACTCTTCAGAGACCCAATTTTCCACATCATATGTTTTGAAGTGCTGCTCAGAAAGTGTGTGTGCCATGGATCGGAACAAATGGTAATCTGAAGGAGCAAGGTCTGGTGAATACAACGGGTGGGTTAAGATTTTCCAGGCAAGATCTCTTAATGTGTCTTTAACTGGTTTTGAAGTGTGTGATGGTGCATTAGCATGAAGCAACATTACTTTACCATGTCTTCTGGCACATTCTGGTATTTTTATGATCAAAGCATGGTTCAAATTGATTATTTGTTGTCAGTAGCGATCAATATTAAAGGTTTCACCTGGTTTTAGAAGCTCATAATACACCACACCTTCCTGATCCCACCAAACGCAGAGCATTGTCCTTTCTGAAGCAACTGGCTTTGCAGTCAATGTTGATGGTTGACGTGGATCAACCGATGATTTTGTGCATTTGGGATTCTCAGTAAAAATCCACTTTTCATCGCCAGTCACAATTTAATGCAAAAAAGACGTTCTATTGTGCTACTGAAGCAACGTTTTATTGATGGCTTTTTGGTTTCCATTTGTCTTTTGTTCAGTTGATGTGGCACCCGTTTTCCTTCCTTTATAATCTTTCCCATTGCTTGTAAATGATCTGAAATTGTTTGCTGAGCAACGTTTAATCTTTCTGTCAGTTGTTTTTGAGTTTGACACACATCTTTATCCAATAAAGCTTGTTATTGTTTATTTTCAAACTTTTTCGGTTGACCTGGACGTTCTGTCTTTCACAGCGAAATCACATCACTTTTAAAGCGTTTAAGCCAGCGTTCACAAATATCTTGAGATGGAGCATGTTTGCCATAAACTTTCCGAAGTATAAGATAATTTTCAGTAGCACTTTGCTTCAAAATAATGAATTAAAACTTCCCACAAATGCTTTTTTTTTTTTTGGCATGAAATTCAACATTTTTAAGCATAAAAATATGCTGTTAACACCTTCAGAATATTTGACATATGAAGTTTTGAAGCTTGCTGTCAATACAAAATGGCATACATATCAAATGCATACATAGTGTAATTCCACCTATTGAAAAAAATCCGCATTATTAACAGGTACACCTGGTATATTACTGGTGAGACTATCTATGTAAATTCCTATTTTTTTACCTAATGATATGCAATAGTTCATTATAGCCTTCAATTATTTTGATGCTAAAATTATCCCAGATTTGGCCAGTGGGACCCTCTTCAAGTGGCCCCACCGCCTGGTGACAGGCCACCATCGGTTTCACTAAGCACTTCATTACTTCCTGGCCTTCCAAGAAGTTCTAGGCTTGCAACCTTGTAATGAGCCATTTTTTCAAGGAGCCCTCCTGGTGGGAAAGCTTTCAGTGGGAAGGTTTTAGAAGCCAAGGTTTGAGTGCTAGACACTACTAAAGTCCAGGTACACTGTACTATGCTCAGTTTCATTTATAAAATACAAATGTGAGAGGTAATTCAAACAAAATCTAAATTCACAATTATTTGCCAGTAGGCCCCTCCAATAGTTCTCAAAACTCTTTTCAATTTTCTCTTACAGCTCCCATTTTCTCTAACCTTCACATCATAAATTACCTTGATTTTCTAAACTAATGTATTATATAAAGCTTTTTTCTTTTAAAGTGGCCATCAGTTTAGAAATGATCTGCATGTTTTATTTAAAATAAGTGCAAACCAGCACTGATAACCCAACCACATTAATTAAAATACACTGTTCAGTATAATTAAAAATGATTTAACTAGTATATCTTATTAGTTCTGTAAAACATAAACTACGAACTGTGAATATCAGGAAAGTAATGCTATAAATAATCAAATATGTGCTCTGAAAAATAGTTCATACAGAAAGAGTATAGAAAACTTGATGGTATAGTCAAAATATATTTACATGATGCTCCAAAAATCTATCTTTAAGGAAGATATAGATGACAAAAATCTTATAATTTTGGCCTATTTAGGAAAAATATACTTTAAAAAATAATCCTACTTCGTAAGTTTTAAGTATCACAGCAAGTGGAACTAATTCCAGTAATAGCTTGTTGTTCTGTCATCATTTGAGAATCGGTATACTCCCTGAGTGAATTTTCATTGTAACTAAAGACATACAAAATAGGGTATCAATTTGATGGTACATATAGATGATAGAACACTATTCCAAACAAATGAGCTATCAAACCATAAAAATAAAAATAAAAAAAGGAAACTTAGTGCATATTAGTAAGTGGAAGAAGCCAATCTAAAAGGTCTATACATTTTGTCTGATCCCAACTAGATCACATGGTGAAAAAGACAAAACTGCCGGGACCGGTTTGGCTCAGTGGATAGAGCGTCAGCCTGCGGACTGAAAGGTCCCAGGTTCGATTCCGGTCAAGGGCATGTACCTTGGTTGCGGGCACATCCCCAGTAGGGGTGTGCAAGAGGCAGCTGATCGATGATTCTCTCTCATCGATGTTTCTAACTCTCTATCCCTCTCTCTTCCTCTCTGTGAAAAATCAATAAAATATATTAAAAAAAAAAAAAAAGAAAAGAAAGAAAGAAAAAGACAAAACTATAAAGTCAGAAAAAAAAAATCAGTGGTTTCTAGGGTTTAGTGGGAGGAGGGATGCATAGGGAAACATAGAGAATCTTTAGGACAATGTAACCAATCTGTATGACACTACAGTAGTGAATGAAGGCCATTATACATTTGTCAAAAACACATAGAATGTGTAACAGCAAGAGTCAACCCTAATACACATCAGAGACTGAGTGACAATAATGTGTCAAATGTAGGTTCATCGATTATAGTAAATGGACCACAGCTGTGGGATACTGGTATTGGGGAGGTGGTGCATGCAGAGTCAGCAGATTCATGGGAAGTCTTTATACTTTCTGCTCAATTTTGCTGTGATCCTAAAGCTGCTCTAAAAGATAAAGTGTACTAATTAGAAAAAATACAAATAATGTTTAGAAGAAGAAATGTCATGCCCACACACTACCAGTGGGAAGAGAAAAGAGTATGGCTTTTTAAAGGCTTCTTAAACACATGTATTAAAAGCTATTTTGATTAAGTAAACTCTCTTCCAAAAAGCTGTTCTAAGAGAATATATAAAAATGTGGATAAAGATTTTTTTACAAGGAGGCTCAAAGCAAAGTAACAATAATGAGACTCAAAATCCAACAAAATGGAAAGTTAAATCACCTCTGACTTTCAATGAACTATTAGGTAGCAACTGAAAATCAAGGTTTTGAAGATTATTTAATGACATAGGGAAATGCAGATGTCAGAGTAAGGTAAACAGATCATAAAACTGTATATATTATTCAAAGTGTGTAAAAAATATGTTTATGTATCATATTTTAAATGTGAATATGGTTATATCTACAACAAAATCATAGTTGATTTTTATTATGTAATTTTTGCTTTTGTGTCTTACCAAATACTCTACAATAATTATACTTTTATAATCTTACCTACTAAAATAATAATATGCAAATTAACACCACTCCACTACACCCACAAGCCACACCCACCAGCCAATCAGAGCAAGTATGCAAATTAACCCAACCAAGATGTCTGCAGCCACAGAGAGTAGGAGGGAGGCTTGGGTTTCTCCAGCAATGGAGGAAGCCAAGCTTTCCACACATCCTGGCCGGCCGAGGCCTCCACTCAAGGATACAAGGTTTCAATTATAGAAGATAAGTCCCAAGAGCTTGCGAGAGCCAGAGGCTAGGGTTGTCCCTGGCGACAGAGGAAGCCAAGCTTTCCACCTGCCCTGGCTGGTCTAGGACTCCACACCAAACCACAAAGTTTCAATTATAGAAGATACATAAATTCCAACAGAAATGGCCGCTGCCACGGAGAGAGCGAGAGCGAAGGCTTGGCTCCACTCCAGGCTACAAAGTTTCAATTGTAGAAAAAAAAATCCCAGATACCAGGGCCTCTGCTTGGGTCTCCAGGAGGCATGGCCGGCCTGCAAACCACCACAGGCCCCTCACCCAAGCTGCCCCACGCCCCAAGGGAACCCCAGCCCTTATCTGGGACACCCTTCAGGGCAAACCAGCTGGCCCCCACCCATGCATCAGGCCTCTATCCTATCTAATAAAAGAGTAATATGCAGATTGACCATCCCTCCAACACACAAGATCAAGATAGCTTCCCCCATGTGGACACAAGATGACCACCACAAGATGGCCAGCGGGGTGGGGGGGTGGGGGGGGACGGCAGTTGGGAGGCACCAGGCCTGCAAGGAAGGGCAGTTGGGAGCAATCAATCCTGCAGGGGGGGGAGGAGGGGGGGGGTAGTGAGGAGTGACCAGGCCGGCAGAGGAGGGAAGTTGGGGGGAAACGGGCTGGCAGGGGAGCAATTAGACATCAATCAGGCTGGCAGGGCAGTGGTTAGGGGTGATCAGGCTGGCAGGCAGAAGTGGTTAGGGGCAATCAGGAAGGCAGGCAGGTGAACTGTTGGGAGCCAGCAGTTCTGGATTGTGAGAGGGTTGTCCGACTGCCCTAAATGGGAAGTGGAACATCCCTAAAGGGGTCCCAGATTGAAGAGAATGCAGGCTGGGCTGAGGGACACCCTCACCCCTCATGCATGAATTTCGTGCACTGGGCCTCTAGTCTATATAAATAAAAGCCAAGTGACTGGAACACCAGAATGACTGGTTGCTTTGATGTGCACTGCGACCCCGATCAGCCCCTCCACCTCGATCAGGGACAGGGCCAGCTGGCCAACTGCCTACGGCCCCTCCCCTTGGCCGGTCTGGCCCCAATCTGTCCCAACTGGGGAAGGCTGGCCGGACCCCAGCTGTGCATGAATTCATGCACAGGGCCTCTAGTCAGAAAACAAATACTATTTTTTAAAATGGTACTGTCATTTACTGTTCCAGGGTTAAACAGGCATAAAAATTCATGTTTTAAGTCTCTTTCCTCACCAGGCCTTCCCTATCCAGTCATTCAGCAAGTTTTTTAAAGCAACCTTTCTTATAACACAAGAATGAAGGAGCAAACTGGAAAGCCAAGGAAATTCTTCAGAATCCTTGGGAAATCCCTCATATCTTTGCTCCTGCCATATTCCCAACCTCCCTGATCTCTTCTGCCTCTTTGAATGTTCTTTATCTGAACTCATTAATAAACAGAAGGCCCTCCTGGAAGCTAAAAGTAACATATCTAATACTCGCTGCTGTTTGGCTTTCTGGTGAGGTCACACTGATGAGGGCCAACTAGCAGCAGAGTACAGCAGCTTGAAGTCAAGACAGAAAACATAAAATAGGTAAACAACCCCTGAAGGCACGGAATGTTAGTGTCTTTCACAATAATGGTCTTGAGTTAAGAAGAAAAGAATGAGTGATGTTCAGAATACACTATTTCTTAAGACAGGCAAACATTACTTTTCAAATATCTGGAAAACTTAAAAAATATGCTTGGGGGAGAAAAGATATTAGTGAAAAAAAATGATTAATCTGAATAAAGCCTAGGGTTTAGTCAATAGTAACTTACCAACATTAATTTCTTAGTTTTGGCAAATGTAGCAGAAGGCTCCACAAATATTCTCTCATTTATGACTACCCTCCATGGCCTAAAGAATAGGGACCACTATTGTACTAAGATTGCCCAGGCCACCTGCCATTGTGTGATGGTGCAGATGAGGTCTCATGCCTCACACTCCAACGCTCTTCCAGACCATAATGCCTCATGTCCAAGGCTTGGGTGTCACTGCAGTCACCAAGTGAAAGCATAAGCCACGAATATAATTATATTTGACAAAACCTTATCACGATTTAGAGTATTAAGAATCATTGTTTCACAGCACTCACAGAAAACCCCGAGACTCATTTTAACAATTAGTACTGAGTTTTAATGATCTTCTATACAAAATATATTTCACAGTACGCTTCTATTTACTGTTCAATGTCCCTCTAAAGAGAGGTAAAGGGCTCCGTTCCAAGTGCTATTTGATAGTCTATATGAGGACTGAAATCTACTTTAAGGAGAAAAAAAAAAGGCCAGTGACTCTTTGAGGCATAATTCTTCTTTGTACTTCTTTAGAGAAAAGGAAATGTGCTAAAGACTCAGGAGGAACCTCTAAGAGACACCTAATGAAAATTCAAGTCTCCTGCTATTCTAAGATAAAATGTTTTTCATTTACTGCACAGTCTAACTCCTTTGATCAATCTAACAATATGACAGTAAGGAGAATACTTTTATAAGAATCCCAGAACCTGTTTTGTTAAATGACTTTTAAACTATGGTTATTTGGAATATTATAGCTGCTAAAAAGATATTTCCTTTGTCATCCAGACTAAACTGTTTTTCTGGTACTTTTAACCTATGATCCAACTGAAAGCTCTAGTGATTACCCATCTGACTCCTTTATATTACACCTTGCACTGCATAGATTACATTTTATTCTAATCTTATTTAGATGTTACAGCATTTTTACATGTCCCAAAACAGCTAGTATAATGCTTTCCACATAACACTTAATACATGTTTGCTGAATAAATGGTCAACATGATAAAAGACATCATGACAAAAGATTGATTCTGTATAAAAAATTTTTCTTATCTACCCTCCATTTTATTTTATGTACATCAGAAGGCAGGGACTATAGGCTGTGGTAAGGATAAAAGTCAGGATAAATAAGATGCCACCTAACTGAATTTACAAATATGAAACTGGTTAAATGCAATACAGTGCAATGTGTGCAGAACTGGAGATAGTTCTGCTTAACTGGGTATAACAGAAAACTCTCTGCACGCCTGAATATAAGCCAATCCTCCATTTCCCCAGTAAAGAGAAAAAACGTTTTTCCCAAGGCAATTTTGTTTTGTTAACCCTCAACCAAGGATATTTTTCCATTGATATTTTTTAGGGAGGGGGAGAAAGAAATATCGATGTGAAGAAGACACACAGATTGGCTGCCTCACATGTGCGTGACCAGGGGTGGGAATGGAGGTTCCAGGTTCGAGGTACGTGCCCTTGACCGTAATCAAACCCAGCCCCTTTAGTCTTCAGAAAGATGCAATGTCCACTGAGCCACACCAGCTAGGGCCCCAAGCCAATCTATTTTTAGGAATGCCAAAGAAGCAAATGAGGGCTAGTCTGTATTTTATGGCGACAGTAAAGCCTCTTAGAGTGTGGGCCATGCTAAGCTCTGGGTTGTTCTGAAAGAAATGGGTGTGCCTCAGCACCTGACTGCCCTATTGCATAACCTGCATTGTGGCCCAGAAGCCAGTCAGGGCAGGATGATCTCCTAAGGGCAAAGGTGTCAGACTCACTTTATCTCCCGATTTGGTTAATCTGTATACAGAACAAACACAAAAAACTGGGCTAGACTCCGAGGAAGAAGGAGTGAAAACTGGTGAAAGAAATATCAATAACTTAAGATATGCAGACCACACCATCTTCCTGGCAACAAGTAGCAATGGTCTGAATTCTAATGAAGGGAAAAGATAAAAGTGCCAAAGCAGGACTACATTTGAACATCAATAAGATAAAAAAAACATGACTGCAAAAGAAATATACAATTTTAAAATAAACAATGACAATACTGAAGTTGTTAAAATATTTTGCTTATCTTGGTTCAGTATCATTTCAAATGGAGACTTGAAGCAAAGGAAAAAATCAAGAGAAGACTGAGATTCTAAAAGGCAATAGAGGTGTCATCAGAGACCAAGATCATTCACACCCTCATGTACTCAATTACTATGTACTCATGTGAAAGTTAGACAGCGAAGGCTGACAGGAAAGGAATGAAATATGGTGTTGGAGGAGAACTCTACAGATACCCCAGACCACCACAAAGTGGGCCCGACAGCAAATTGAGCCTGAAACATCACTGGAGGCAAGTATGACGAAACTGAAGCTTTCCACTTCAGGCGCATCATGAGAAGGCAGGGTTCTTTGGAAAAGACAATAATGCTGGGATAAATAGAGAGCAGCAGGAAAAGAGAAAGACCAAATATGAGATGGAATGACTACAAAGAAGCCATAGGCATGAGTCCACAGGAGCTGAGGCAGGCTGTTGAAACCAGGACACTGTGGACATCACTCATTCATAGGGTCGCCAGGAGGTGGAGGAGCCCTCTCAGCAGCTCGTAACACACACACAATCATTTTCTAGTTTAGCTACAAATATTTAAAATCACCCAATAAAATAATAAACTAACTTGCAAATAATGCCTCCATCCACTCTTATGTTTCATTAAAATTTTATTCAACTTCTTTTCAGCAGTCTTTATCACTATTAGAATCCTTTTGTACAGTACTACATTGTCTTCACTTTAAGTTACTCGGATTCAGCATTTTCTGACTAAGCCATTGAAAATTTATCAGAAATTTTATCCTAGCCAAAAGTACTATCCATGCATTTTTAAGACAAATATTTTCATTCAACCTGGAAGCTATTCATTATCTGGTCAATGTTATTTATTATATTCCTTTTAAAATGTTCTAATCAGCTCTGTTGGGTTATAATTCATTTTAAAGTAAAATTCAGCATTTTGAAGTGAACAATTTGATAAATTTTGACAAACATATAGTCCTGCTACATCACCACAATCATGATATAGCATATTTCTACTATCTCCAAAGGGTTCTCTGTGTTCCTTTGCAGCTAACCTCTTCTCTCCACCCCTATTGCTATTCTTTCTATCACTATAATTTCCCCTTTCCTGTAATAATAATTTCTAGAATATCACATCGGTAGAAGTGTACAGTGTATAGAATTTTGTGACTGGGTTTGCTCATGTATAATCATCCTTCAGACTCATCCATGTTGTAACAGTAGTTCGTTTTATTATATAGCTATATCACAATTTGTTAGGCATTGGTCTTCAGCTTTTGGCTATTAGGACAACTGCTATAAATATTTAAATATATTTTTGTGAAAATATGTTTTCATTTCTCTTAAGTAAATGACTGTACATGATATTGCTGGGTGCAATAGTTTCCTAAGGCTGCCATAACAAAGTATCACAAACTAGATGGCTTAAAACAACAACAAAAGTTATTTTCTTATAGTTCTGAAGGCTTAGAAGTATGAAATCAAGGTGTAACAGGGTCATGCACTCTAGGAAAAAATCTGTTCCATGTCCTTTTCTTAGCTTCTCATACTGTCAGCAATCCTTAGCCGTCCTTGGCTTATAGCTGCCTAACCCCAATCTCTGTTTCCATCACCACATGGTATTCTCCCTTTATGTCTGTCTTCAAGGGGCAACCTCTACTCTCTGTCCCCTGTCTCCTCTTCTTGTAAGAACACAAGCCATATTGATTAAGAACACCCTATACTTTATTATAACCTTATCTTATCCCATTTCCAAATAAGGTCACATTCAGGGGTACTTGAGGGTTAGGACATAAACAGACCTTTTGGAGGGACACACAATTCAACCCACAACACTGGGTCATATAGTAAGTGTATGCTTACCATAACAAACTAAATTACTATTCACAGTGGATATTTGCCTTCTCAGCAGCAATATATGACAGCCCAACTACTCCATATCCTCCCTAATAGTTGCTTAGTATTATCTGGTTTTGTTTTTTAATGTTAACCATTTTGTTCCATGTATGGTTGCATCGCACTGTGGTTTTAATTTGCATTTCCTTCATGACTAATTACATTAAGCATCATTAGAATTTATAGCTTTGTAGGTGACATGTCTTAAATCTTATACTGTTCCCATTTTGAACTTCTTTATTTTCTCTCAATTAAGAGTAAAGAGTTCTTTGTATGTTCAGGATACAAGTCTTTTATCAGATTAAGGTTTTGCAAATATTTTCTGGAGCTTGACTTCATTTTCTAATACTCTATTTTGATGAAGTCCAATTTACCTTCCCCCCCCCCCCCCCGTTTATTTCATGCCCTTAAAAAATCATTATGTAATCCAAGATCATGAAAACTTTCTCATGTTTTATTCTTAGAATTTTATTGCTTTAGCTTCCACATTTATTTCTACGACCCATTTTTAAATTTTTTAAAAATATGCTTTTATTGATTTTTAGAGAGAGGAAGGAAGAGATATAGACACATCCATGAGAGAGATATCATTGATCAGCTGACTCCTACAAACTCCTACTGGGGATCAAGCCTGCAACCCGGGCAATGTGCCCTGACAGAGAATCGAACCAGCAGCCTCTTGGTTTCAGGGTCGATGCTCAACCACTGAACCACACCAACCAGGCTAGTTAATTTTTATATATGATGTGAGGCAAAGGTCAAGTCTTGTTATTTTGCATGTGGGTATTCAATTATTCTAATACCATCTGTTGAAATAATTTCCCTACTGCATTACCTTGGCACATCTGCCAAAATTCAACTAACCATTTATATGTGGATCTATTCTGGGGCTCTCTATTCTGTTCCACTGATCTATATGTCTATCCTTATGCCAATATGACCCTACGTCGGTTATTGAGGCTTCACACAGTATAGAGTGGAATCAGGAAGTGCAAACTCTCCAAGTTTGTTCTTCATTTTCAAAAATTAGAATGTTCACGATGGTGCTAGCTACGATTCAATTCCTCCATCCTGTCCATTTCAATTAAGTTTGGTATTTCAAATATATCATTCGAGAAAGTGAGGATGATGTCTGTGCTGTTTAACGAATGTACTGACTGTACTGATATCACCTACCATATTGGAAGCTTACTTTAATACAGACCTATACAGTTCAAAGCACACAGAAGAAATACTGAACACTAGGACAGCTGACTGCTGACATAAAAAAGAAAACCCATTATGAAGTTCATATTGCCTAATATTATATGACCCTCCTCCTGCTCCCATCCCCCACTGTGAGAATCCTGAGAACATATAGAGTAAGACTTGTATTAGTAATAAAAATTATTTAAGAATTATTTAGGAACACCTTTTTAATTCTTGCATATAAAAAAATTTAGTAGTGGCAAGACCTATTGCAATGGCTAAAAGAATACCTCCATAAAGGGATTTATATATTGTAGAGGGCCGCCTGGGAAGACACATGGGCATTTTCCTTAATTATCTTCAGCTCAACTCAAGGTGTAGGCAAAGCCACGCCTTGGGATACATGTTTCCCCAAGATGGTGGACATGTTGTCAGCTTGGCCTTCCTATCAGCCCAGGTGTCAGCAGGGGCAGGACTAGATATGTAAATCCAGGCATGCTAGGGCCTGCTTAAGAATGCAAAAAAGTTGGTGATACTTCCTGGTATTGGGGGTATAAAATAAATGCACTAGGATGGGTTGTCATCTTCTTCCTGCCTCTCCAGCAGAAAGGATGGCAGCCCACCCAGCTCCCAGCTTAAATCTATCTCTGTGTCTTCTCTCTTTATTTCTAATATTTCTCAATCCCTGGTCGCCTCCACTTAGAACTGGTTCATTCATCTCTCTTTCTGTGTGGGACGCGGAAAAGGGAGATCCCCGCCATGTCTGGCCCCCATGGCATCAGGCCCCCACAATATATAATACTAGAGGTCCAGTGCATGAAAATTCATGCACTGGAAATGGGGTACCTCAGCCCGGCCTGCCCCCTCTCACATCCGGGAGCCCTCAGGGGCAGGAGGCGACCTGGTGATCAGGGTGAGGCAATGCTCCCATCACACCTCTGCTGCTGCCACTGCCAGCAGCATAAGCCTCCACCGGCCCTAGCTACTGAGCCTCGGGTTGGCCCTGGGTGGCTGGGGGGCTGAAGGCGGGTCCAGACACACAGCATGCCTGCCACACACACCCACTCCCTTGGCATGGCTGAAAGGACTGAGGGATTCTGGCGGGGCTGAGGGAACTGGGCTATGCCCATCTTGTGGCTATGGGCACTGCCATATCTGTGACACTGTGACGGTCAATTCACATATTCCCTCTTTATTAGATAGGATATACACATAAATATACTATATACAAGAATTTTATATATCCTATCTAATAAAGAAGGAATATGCAAATGGTTGTTATGCCATGACATGTATCGACCGATCAGCAGGAGGGTGGGGCAGCAGCAGAGAGCTACAGAAGGGCGGTGGGGCAGCAGGCTACAAGCTGCGGAGAGCTACAGGAAGGCGAGGCAGTGAGTTACGTGCGGCGGAGAGCTACGAGCGGTGATGGGCAGGGAGGCCAGCTGAGGCAAGCGGGAGTGAGCTACTCGTGCACTGATTCGTGGGTAGGGCCGCTAATATTATTATATATCCATCCTTATATACTCTTATGTAGCTGTATCTCCCTATCTTCACACATATATCTCAATATATATCCTTGCATTATACAAATCAGAAGACAACTGGTACGTAAGAAATTTTTCACTTGTACGTTTCACATTTTACTTTTGAAACTGGTATTATCCTTAAAGAGAAAGATTACAATTACTGAAACAAAATTGTCCTTTTGCTATAATATACATAAATTAAAAATTATGAATGCTAACCCTAAAATACTTCAGTGATTTGAATAATTTATAATTACATGTATATTATATATATTATATAGATTTTCCAAAGGGGATTTTGCTAATAGAATTTACCTACCTAGAATTATCTAAAATATTAGTCTATTACCTTTCCCCTTTCTCTATTTTTCACAAATTACAAGTCTCAAACCAATTCTTCCCTGAAGATGTTATTACGTATTTTTTAAATACAATATCTTTAGAATATTTCCAGGACAACGATGCTGTGTTTCAATTCCAATTCTCACTTTTTCTATAACAGAAGCCTTTTCACCTGTTGAAAACCACACCTTGCCCTTCTCAACACCTCTTTTGAGACTTCAATAAAAATGGAAATGAAGTATAATGCAAGGACATACTGAAATTTGAGTAGGGCATCACGTTATAGCTCCAGGATTTTTCAGATAGTGTTTGATAATTCTAACACTGCATCAAACACTTGCCCACAAATTTTACTAATTCTGAGTCATACTTGGGAAAGCACATTTTAAAGTATTTTTTTTTTCAATCTCATTTTCTTTGCATGTGAAGCTATGGTGATACACTTAAAAACTTGCTTTTATTTTTTCAAAGACTGTAGATTTTTCTTATTTATAAAGATAAAAAATACTAGGTTAAAGAGATTTAGAGCATTAACAGTAAAGAAATCCGTACAAATTAGAAAGTGCCAAAATACAAAGGACATGTTGAAAAACACTAAATGATTCATTCATTATCTTGTCCACACTATCTACACTATGAAGGTTTCCCTTGATAGGGACCGTTTTAATAAGTTAGCCAAATGATTCTTTGCAGTTCCTATATATTAAATGATACACATTTTTATCAGATAGCAGAAGCTGACTCTCCAGAGAAATGACAATTAAAAATTAATGTTGAATATGTGGTATTTCATACAACTGCTACCAGATGAATAAGACCATGTTCTCCTTTTCTTTTTCTTTGAAATAATGTTCACTTTAGCTTTCATAAGATATTACTTCAATATAAAAGTCCATTTTGTCAGAGACACCTCCCAAGGAAAGCTAGGCACTGAATATGCTCAAAGTAGCACCAGAAGCTTCTGCCTCTTCAGAGGATAAAACCTCAGAAGTTTGGGTTTTCAGTTTTGTTAATAGAATACCTCCCTGATACAGTTTTCCCATTACAGAGAATAATTGTTGGATGATAAGAACAGGTTTCGTGTTATTTCAACACTGGCATTTGTGAGACTGGTAAACTTTAAGTTAGACAAAAACAATCACATTTAAAGTCATTAGTCTGGACCAATATAAATCGTGAAAAGAGTTGATGGGTATCTTTGTGTTATATATCAGGATGTTATGATATTAACTTAGGATATCTTTAAGTAGGCATGGTAAAATGTCAAGGGAACTATAAGAAAATAGAAATAGTGTAAATGAAAAGACCAGAGCTAACATACTCAGTGGAGAAAAGTTCAGAGCTTTTCCTCTAAGACAAGGAACAAGATGACTCTCGCACTTTTAGTTAATATACGGTATCATCCTATATAATAAAGAGTTAAGATGCTAATTAGACCGAACAGCAGAACTGCTTGGACGACCTTCCGGACGAAGCCAGGGCTGCGAGGGCCGGCCAAGGCAGGTGGGGCTGCGAGGGCCAAGGCCCTGGCACGAGTTTCGTACATCTACATCGGGCCTCTACTTATATATAAAATGTAAAGTTTGAGCCGAAACCGATTTGGCTCAGCGGTAGAGCATCGGTCTGTGGACTGAAAGGTCCCAGGTTCGATTCCGGTCAAGGGCATGTACATTGGTTGCGGGCACATCTCCGGTAGGGGGTGTGCAAGAGGCAGCTGATCGATGTTTCTCATCGACGTTTCTAGCTCCCTATCATTCTCTCTTCCTCTCTGTAAAAAATCAATAAAATATATATTTTTTTAAAAATGTAAAGTTTGAAAAGAAATTGGGAAAAGTTCAAAGTATAATTTATAGTTCTACAATTCTATTTTATTGTAAAATTTACATAACCTGGTTATTGCTTACTCATTGCATGATGATTAAAACTGTTTCCAAAATACTTTATTAAATCCTTTATTGAAAGCTTCTCTGAATTTTATTTTGTGCATGATGAGTAAATGACAGGATGGTATGGTAGAATGTAAGGATGGAGTCTCACTTTTTCTTAATCAAGTCTTAACATAATCCATAATTCACTTTAAGAGTCTAATCCTATATACACTGACAACCATTTTCTGAAAACAAATCAGTCAAAAGACTAATAATCTTGGAAGACAAATGAAGATATTAGTGAATATTTTAAAAAATAAGTCTTTGACGACTCATTAGTCAAGTTTCTACATCAAGTTTTGGCTCATAATGGAGGACTCATTTTTTCTTAAGTCTTAACATAATCCATAATTCACTTTAAGAGTGAACTTTATATACACTGACAACCATTTTCTGAAAACAAATCAGTCAAAAGATTTGTTTGACTGGTGTTGCTCAGTGGTTGAGCGTTGACCCAAGAACCAAGAAGTCAGTCACTGGTTCAATTCATGATCAGGGCACATGCCCAGGTTGTAGACTCAAGTCCATTGGGGGTGGGGGTGGTGGGGATGCAAGAGGCAGCCGATTGATGATGTTTCCTCTCTCATCAATGTTCCTATCTCTGTCCCTCTCCCTTCCTCTTTCTCTAAAAATCAATTAAAAAAAAAAAAAAAAAATATATATATATATATATATATATATATATATATATATATATATATATATAAAATAAAAGACTAATTTTGGAAGGCAAATAAATTAACGAACATTTTTAAGAATAATCTTTTGACGACTCATTGCTAAAGTCCCCACATCAACCTCTGGCTCACACTGGAGGACTGAACATATATGTTTATTTCCTACCCCTTTAAGACTGCTTACAATGTTTAGGAGGATAGATGGGATAGGGTGTGGCTCATCAGATCTATAATAACCATGAGTACACAGAGGGGTTACAAATACAAGAAGTATCACAAAACACAAGTTTTTCAATTGCTCTATCAATGCTGACAGTACAGGGTAGGGAAGAATAAAAGGGGTCTACTGACATTAAGGATGATAACAACAGTAATAACGACAGTTAACATTTACTGAGCATTAAGTGGTGGGCACTATTTTAAGTTTTTTCTATGTATCCATTCACTTAATTCTCACACTAAAATCAAAAAGTAGAAACTACTACCACCCTAACTGTATAAAAGAAACTGAGGCATAAAGAACTTAACAGAACTAAAATCACACCTAATAAATGAGACCAAGATAGATTAGATGTCCCTGATTTTTATGCCCAGAAATAACCAGAGTATGTCAGAGTAGAGTTACCGGTACTTAAAGAACATAACTATGGCTGAGTCACATAATGAAAGAGATACCACACACTGACACTGGCCAAAGTCCTTTGTCTTCTTTCTGATGCTACACAGCAATTCATGATTCCTTTAAGTACCGTGTTTCCCCAAAAATAAGACATCCTCCGAAAATAAGACCTAGCGCAATTTTGGGAGAAAAAATTAATATAAGACACTGTCTTATTTTCGGGGAAACAGGGTAGCAGATTCCTTACCACTAAATAAAAGAGCAAGACCTTAAGTTAATTTGTTACAAATATCATTGGAAATGGAGATTTTTGTGGCTATATTGTTTGAGAAATCAGAAGACAAAAACAGAGGACAATCTACTATTAGCATTAAGATAAAAGTATCTGTGTCTAATCCAACTTTAACAACTTAATAACTTTACACAACTCATTCTTTCCCTGTTCAGTATATAGGTGATTCTTAATTTATTCATGGATTTTGTATTTGTGAATTCACCTATTTCCTAAAATGTATTTGTAAACTTCAAATCAATACTAACAACAGCCCTTCTGTAGTCATTAGAGGAAAGTGCAAAATGGCAAAAAATTGAGTCCCAGCTGAGGTAGAACAAGCAACTATGCCTTCTAGTTTCAGCTCTCATACTGTAAACAAGGAAGCTTTTCAAGGTCTATTTAGTACCACGTTTCTTGCATCTGTGTATTTTTTGTTGGTTTAGTGTTCGAAGTGGCCCCCAGGCATAGTGCTGAAGTGCTGCTAGTGTCCCTAAGTGCAAAAAGGCTCTGATGTGCCTGCCTTATGAGAAAATGTGTTAGATAAGCTTTGTTGAGGCATGAGCTACAGTCCGTTGGCCACAGGTTCCATGCCAATGAATTAACAATGTATATTAAAGGTGTCTTTTAAACAGAAATATAAACAAGGTTATGAACTAATCTGATGAAAAAATATAACCAAAGGCTCACAGCAACATAAGCCTTAATTTTGTATTTCCTTTAGGAGCAATGTGTCAGCAATCACTAATTCAGTGTCTATGGCAGCATTTCAGAACATAAACACTGCAAATAATAAGAACTGACTGAATTTCTTTTTCCAACCATCTTGATAAATCTTCCTGAAACGAGTAGTTAGCAAGATTAATCTTATTTTCAAGACAGTCTCACTGAAAAGGTTAAACATCCTATTAGATAACTTAAAACATTCACACACAAAAAAAGATGGGCCAGCCCTAGCCAGTTTGGCTCAGTGGATAGAGTGTCAGCCTGTGGACTGAAGGGTCCTGAGTTCAATTTCAGTGAAGGACAAATACCCAGGGCTGCAGGCTCCATCCCAGTGAGGGCATGCAAAAGGCAGCAGATCTATGATTCTCTCTCATCATTGATGTGTGTGTGTCTCTCTCTCTCTCCTCTCCCTCTTCCTCTCTGAAATCAATAAAAATATATTTAAAAAACAAAAAGGTCCAGCCCTGCCCTGGTGGCTCAATTGGTTGGAGTGTCGTCCCACACACCAAAAGGTTGTGGGTTCCATTTCAAGTCAGGGCACACCTAGGTTATGGGTTCTCTCCATGGTCGGGGAGCCTATGGGAGGCCACCAATCGATGTTTATTTTTTTCTTTCTCCCTCCTCCCCTGAAAAAAATATCAATAAACATATCCTCGGGTAAGGATTTAAAAAAGCAACAAGGCGGTCTAAGAATCCTACATTTATTATAGTATATTGACCATAACAAACATTAACCAAAGGACATCAATATGCATTCTCACTTAAGTTTAAATATTATTGTTAATAACCTCTTATTACAGCTGAACTACATTTCACAACTTCCAAAATGACACACAAATTACTATTTTATATATTCACACAAGCTGTGAGTGAGGCAGGACAGGTTTTACTCTTAACAAAACAACTGATCAAAAAAAGAAAATTAGTGGTTTCATATATAAAAAAGAATAAGGTCATGGATTCTCAAGACTGTTACTTTAAACCTGCAGGTGCATTAATTAGTAGAAATCATTTAAGTTATGACAACAAAACCCAAAAGAATTTCCTAATAGAAACAGATCATTAGTCTACAAAAACATTAAGCAATCCATTGGTTCAAATACTATTAGGTTAACTTGCTTTCATAACCACAGGTTCAGCTCATCTAAAAGAAAAATTGTAATTCTAAAGGGGAAAGGATTTACAATTATTTAAATAATTGATTTTTAAAGCTTTGGATAAGGACAGAAAAAAATATTTTTAAAAAATCTTTTAAATAACAGTTTACACTCAATATCATTTTGAATTTCAGTTGTACAGAAAAATATAATTCAAATGAATACATAATTTCAAGGGAGAATTTCTTGTTTGCACCAATAAAAACACCAAGATTTTAACTCACGTTTTTAGTTGCAACTATATGTGTGTGTGTCTATGTATGTATACGTATAGGTATATGTGTGTGTGTGTGTGTATGTATATATATTAGAAGCCCGGTGCACGAAATTTGGGCAGGTGTGTGTGTGTGTGTGTGTGTGTGTGTGTCCCTCAGCCCAGCCTGCACCCTCTCCAATCTGGGATCCCTATGATTCTATATTTGATCTTAGGTACCAGAAACAAAGAAGAGTTTAGTAGTTTACTAACATTTGCTCAGCATATGGAAAGGTGGTAGAGGCAGCATTGAAAGAACTGTAAGATAGGGATTAAGAGGACAATAATCTGATTTTACTACATTATTATCTATGATCAAAATATTCTTATCAAGTGTTATATGTTGAATTTTGTCCAACCCAAGGTATATATTGAAGCCCTAACCTATAATACCTCAAAATGTGACTACATTTAGAAACAGTTGCTGAGAAGTAATTCATTATGATGAGTCATACTTAATCCAACATGGCTCCTATCTTTATAAGAAGAGAAGGGACACTCAGAAGATGAGGGCCATGTGACAACAGAGGCAGAGACTGGAAGGATGCATCTATAAGCAAGGAATGCTGAAGACTGCCTGCAAATGTCAGAAACTGGAAGAGGAAGGGAAGACTCTCCTCCAAGGTGTCAGGAGCATGGCCCTGCCCACACCTTGCTTTTGAGACCTGTAGCCCCCAGGACTGTGAGATGATCAATTATATTCAAACCCACACAGTTTCTGGCAGTTTGTTATGCAACTTAAAGAAACTAACCATTTATATTTGCATGTACCCACACCACACCTATAGATATATAGTACTCAGATTATGTCTTCTTATAGTCAAATACATATATTCATGTAGATGAAAATATTAACCACATGTATAAATACAGGTGTGTGTGTGTGTGTGTGTGTGTGTGTATTTATTCATGTATGTACATCACTACCATACATTCCTCCAAGAGGGGTTAAATCTTTAAATATAAATAGTGTTCTTGAGATTTTACTGGCATTAAGTGCTATTATAATCTTTCTCAATAATATTCATTTTAGAAGAGATGGCCAATAAAGTACTAAGAGTAAGGCAATTAAAGTCTAACAGACATGAATGAAGACAAAGCACAGTCACCATGGCACTCTCATTATGTGGAGCTTGGTAAAAATTAAAACAAAGAAATTAACGAGGTTGATCTTCTAGGAAGAAAGAGAAAAGCAGGAAGTAAGGACACTGTTGAAAGAAAATGGAAGACAAAGTAAATGGATCTGAAAGATGATGGTTAACAACATGAAGGACGAGAGTCTGTTACCCAGAAAACCTCTAGAGGCAGGCCTCATCCCTCAGGTCAACTGCTCTATCTCCTGGCCATCAAAGCCCACTTTTTACTTGGCAACTGAAAGACAAAGCAAGCTAAAGGAGTACTCTAAGCATTATTTACGTAAAAAGATTTAAAACCTCTTATTTAACATTGTTTTTAAATAAGCAATATATGACACAAGAGACTAAGTACTTGAATACAAAAATAGATCAAGGGAGAACCCAGATCTAGAAGGGACAGATGAGTCAAATCTAGAAGATGCCACATTTACTGAAAAGAGTGATATGCATACTACCGCATGTACAAGAGACTTCAGACTGTAAACAAAAACTCTGAGACAGCATGGAGGGACCTGGACAATGTTATGCTTAGCGAAGTATCACATGATCTAAAGAACAAAATAAAATAGAACCAGAGACAGAAACATGGAACAGACTATGGAATCTCAGAGGGAATGTGGAGGTGGATGGGAAGAGATTAACCAAAGAACCTATATGCACGTATGCATAACGCATGGGCACAGACAACAGTGTGGCGAAGGCCTGGGGTGGGCCACGGTGGGGGTGAGGATGGGAGGAGTAGGGGAAGAGGACATCTGTAATACTTTCAACAATAAAGATACGTTTTTAAACGCCGTCTTTCCTTGGAGAAAAGTGAACAGAACCTCTGCACTAGTGGCTCAGTGAGGAGAAAAACTGGCATAAAACAGGAGAGATTTATACTTAGTTCCCCCTCCTATGTCCCCAACTCAGTCTCTGGAGGAGCAACCTCAGATGCACCCACCTCCAAGCTTTCATTTCTGAGCCCCTCACTGCCCTGCTCTTACTTGTGCCAGAGGCCTCTCTCGGGCGCAGCCTTTACCTGCACACTACTCCAACCCCTGGAGGGTTCTGGCCCCTGGCCTCCTTTAGTCTGAGCTTCCCAACCTCTGCTTCTTTCAGATTTCCCAAGCCCTCCCTCTGCCCCTCCTTCAGGCTCTACCTGAAGGGAACAGTTCCACCCTCAGTTCCAGACCTTCCTGAGGGAACAGTTCCACCCTCAGTTCCAGACCTTCCGATAATCGAGGTGCCATTCCTGGCCCAGCTGTGCATCCCACCCCCAGCTCTCTCTCTCTTTTAAGTCAGATCTAGGAACTCCTTACTCTATCCCCATGTTCTTGTCTGGGATACAGTTCTTAGGTGGAATCCAAACTGCCAGTCTCAAACCCAATTCTCTGAACTGTCCCACCAATTCCAGGCTCCAGCCTATAACCCAGAGATTTCTTTCTTTCTGGACTCTTGTTCTTCCTACTTTTCATAGATTCTTTCTCTTTTTATTTTTTTGGTGGGGGGGGGAAAGATAGGGGTGTGTGTGTGTGCACGCGCGTGTGT
This sequence comes from Pipistrellus hanaki, assembly GCF_964339955.1. Taxonomy (NCBI): domain Eukaryota; kingdom Metazoa; phylum Chordata; class Mammalia; order Chiroptera; family Vespertilionidae; genus Pipistrellus; species Pipistrellus hanaki. The sequence continues at coordinate 52,212,801 of NC_140510.1, read as the reverse complement.
GTTTTTCAGTCTTTCATACCAGTTTTAGGATGTGTATGTTGTGTGTTTTTTTAACTTATCAAGTATTTCTCTCTCAAATTTAGATAAAATGTGAACATAATCAAGTAAATAATAGTAGTAGTGACACACTGATAGGGCAAAAGTTGTTAAAATGGTACAAAAATGAATGAAGTTTGTGGTCTACTGATGCTATGTAAAAAGCATTAATTTTGGAGTCAAAAGTTGGAACTCCACCTTCTCTGACGAGGCAGGTAATCTTGCCAAGTTACCTAGCCTCTACTGTAAAATGGGGCTAGCATGGGCAGGCTCAATGGGTGTTGTAAGAATTAAAAGAGAAAGCATTAAGAAAATGACTACGCCTTTAACATAGTTGGAGCTCAAGAAGTGTGGTTTGTTTGCTTGTTTTATAGCTCTGACTCCCAACTCCACCACTTTATTGATAAAGACAAAAGGGTATAAAGATGATAAAGGTTATGTATCTTGTCCAGGTTTGTGCTGCTAAAGTGGCAGCAGATTTAGGATTAAAACTTTATTCCCCTAACACTGAACTCATTACATTACACACTAACATTTATTTCAAAGACTTTTAAAAAAATCTTCAGTGGTAATTACTCCAGTCTCATGTTTATAGCTCGAACACGCTCCACGTACTATATACAGCACTCTCAGCAGGATGAGGACCCAATTTCTAGATTGGGCTCTTCAGGTAGAGTCAGTTATGAACTTAGCTTAATCTTTTTGAGTCTCATCTTCACTCTGGGACAAAGACCAAGTGATCCTTTACTTACCACAGATATTCCGGACATCTTTGCATCCCAATTTGTTGTTACCATTCAGTTTGATGGAATTTGTTGCATCTATTTTTTAAAATGTCTATTATTTTGGGGGGACTCCCTAAGCCTATTAGCTTGTTTTTTTAACCTATTCTTATCTGTTGAAATGATAAGTTCAAAGAAAAAAATAGTCTTGCCTGTATCATCTAATGGAAATTATTCATTTTCCCCAGAATGCTGACATTGTCTTTTTAACACTGCCATTAGTTTTTTTTCCTCAAGAGTATTACTTTGTCATTTCACCACCTGATTTTGTAAAAAAAAATCCTTTAGTTTTGCTCACCTTTGTTGTAAATATCCATCAAGTACTATCTATCTCTGCCTTGTCTCAATAAATACTGTAATTACTGATAAATGTTCTAGTTTATTAAAACCAAAAAAACTGGGAGTGACCAATTTAGTTTGGGAAGAACACACAGAAGCTACATTAAGAAAGTAAAGCTGAGTAAAAACTCTGCATTTTTAAAATGGCCTATTGTGCCTATACACTGAGTAGCCAGATTATTATGATATCTGAATGCATAATAATCTGGCCACTTTAACCATACCTACTGTCATCTATGCATCTAAAATTCTCAATATTTGTTTCCAGCCCAGCCTACTTCTCTGAGCTAACCTAGCAACATTCTGTTTACACTAAATATCCCTCATATAACTCAAACTCAACTCATTCAGAAATGAAGTCCGACTCTTTCCCCTAACTCACCCCACCACAACCACAACCAGTGAAAACAAAAATGAAAAAACTAAACCTCCATCCCACTTTGGTCTTTATCAGGATTTCCCATCCCAGAACATGGCACCACATCCACTTGATTGCTCATGTCATAGACAGGGGCCATTTCTAACATCCCATCTCCTTCGCATCCACACCTTTCCAATCACTACGTTCTGTCCATCTTCTGGCCTATCTCTTACATGCATCCATTCTTTCCATCCCCCAGCCACATCGCCTCCTTCCTGGACTACTAGAAGCATGCTGACTGATCTGCTAGCATCCCCTCTTGTTCTCCCTTCTGCAATGGATTATATTTTCCAAAAATGACATAAATACTTGTGGCCCAAATGCTTTTCCAGAACCTTGTCATTTCTCAAGAGGCATGGACTCTATCTCCTTTCTTGAGTTTGGGTGGGACTCTAAGACTACCTTCATGAGCAGAATGTGACAGAAGTGATGCTGGAAGACTTCTACGGCTATGTCAGAAAAGGCAATGCAGCTTCCACCTGGTTCCCTCCCTTCTCCCCCTCCCCAGACACATGCCCTTGACCAGAAATCGAACCTGCAAGCCTTGAGTGTGCCTGCTGATGCTCTAACCTCAGGCCAGATGTACCGTGTTTCCCCGAAAATAAGACATCCTCCAAAAATAAGACCTACTTACAGGTTTTCTTCTGAGTGAAATATAAGGCACCCCCCGAAAATTAGGACCCCCTAGGCTAAACATAAAAGATTTGGTCCACTGATTCTGAAAGAAATGTAGTCATAAGAAATTCACCAGGAAATTCAGAAATTGGATTGTTATGATGTTGTTCCAGAAGATGATGACATGATTGTCATTGAATAAATGAGTAAATTCTTGATACTGTAGGATTCACAGTTTGTCTGGTCTGTGTTGACAACTACCATACTACCATACCGTACCATATACAGGTAATAAATTTCCTTTATTTTCATTTAACAATAAATGTGTACCGTATTCTTCTTCATGGAAAAATAAGACATCCCCTGAAAATAAGACCTAGCACATCTTTGGGAGCAAAAATTAATATAAGACACTGTCTTTATTTTCGGGGAAACAGGGTAGAAGCCATGTTCTCCTCCCCCTTCTCTCTTTCTCACTACTTATTCTGGAGGCAGTTAGCTGCCATGTTATAAGAACATTTAATAGCCTATTGAGAGGCCTTATACTGTAAGGAACTAAGGCCTCCTGCCAACAGCCAGTGAGGAACTGAGATCTTCTGCCAAGAGCTATGTGACTGAGTCGTTTTGAAAATAGATTCTCCAATCTAATCAAGTCTGAAGATCACTGTAGCCACTGATACCTTCACTGCAACTTCATGGACCACCTTGAACTAGAAACACTCAGCTAATGCTCTCTCAAATTTTAATTCATAGAAAATATGAAATAATAATGTTTGCTATTTTAGCCACTAACTTGTGGGTAGTTTATTATATACCAATAGATAATTAACACAATCTTTATGGCACAACATAACACTTAGTAACTTTCCTTTTTAAAACTTATCATATTTGCAATTTTTAAAAATTAATGTATATGTTCTCCTGACTAAAAAGGAAGGAGTATATATGCAAAAAATAAGCCTGATTTATTCACTGTTACATTATTGACACCAAAAAAAAGTCTAACACGTAGAAGGGAGTTCAGAAATATACAGTATGAGAAATGTTAATATTTATCAATATCCTTAAATTCGTGACTACAAATGTGCTATAATAAAACTTTAGTCTAAAGTATGATGTCATCAAATGGATTACCATCTTAATTCAGAAAGTAAATATTAATTACAAATATGTATCCGTGTGTGTGTGTGTGTGTGTATTAAACCATTAGTATGCAGAAAAGTATATTATACTTATTTACTAGTCATATCTTCCAAACTGGCTTCAGCCATAACAAAGAGATTATTTTGTACCATTAAATGTTAAGCCTCTATGCGCTTATCAGTCATTCAGATAAATGACTGAAAATCAATCATAAACACACAAATATGAATTCATGAGAGCACATGTACATGTGCACTTGTCTGTATGTAAACATTCACACATATCCTTTGATCATGTTTGTGTTTTGAAGAGCTGGTAAAGTACCTAAAATATACAGCAAACTACCAAGGAAATAATATAAATCCTAAGACAATTCTGATTCAAAGGACAATTTCACTGGCAAACACTTTGATCCTCCATCAACTGAATAAGAAAAAAAATAAAATATTTGCCTGAATTATGTTTGAAAATTTACTATTTACAATATTATACGTAATGGAACTATTAAGACTAATTAACCAGTGTAGTATTGCTACACTAGAAAGGAATAGATACTACTATTCCAAAATGTCATTGTTAGCAAGGGGCAAAACAAATTAGTATTTAGTGATCAATCACATTGATTTCTCTCAAAAGAAGATAGTAATTAATTTCCCCCTCCCATCCACTAACAGAGTCCTCCAACTTGCAGTAGAGAAAATAACACAACCCTTTCACATAAAATGATAGTTAAGAAAACACTAAAGTGACAGGGAAAAATGATGCAGTCTATCGAGTTCACTTTGCTCAATAAACCTCAGTCAAAGAGGCTTATTGGGCAAACCTCAGTAAAGCAAGTCAATATCCTATATAATAAAGAGGTAATAATCAAATTGACCCTCACGCTCTCATACAAGATTGCCACCCACACGTGGTCAAAGATGACCGCCCCCATGTGGTCAAAGATGGCCACCACAAGATGGCCGGCAGAGGAGGGCAGTTGGAATGTCCAGGCCTGAAGAGAGGGTAGTTGTGGACGATCAGGCCAGCAGGGGAAGGCAGTTGGGGGTTACTGAGGCAGCAGGGGAGGGCAGTGGGGGAGACCAGGCTTATAGGGGAGGGCAGTTAGGGGCAACCGGGCTGACAGGGGAGGGCAGTTAAGGGGAACCAGGCCGGCTGGGGAGGACAGTTGGGGGCAACCGAGCCAGCAGAGGAAGGAAGTTGGGGGCGACTAGGCTAGCAGGAGAGGAAAGTTGGAGGTGACTAGTCTGGCAGGGAAGGGCAATTTGAGAGGACCAGGATGCAGGGGAGGGCAGTTGGAGGAGACCAGGCTGGGAGGGCAAGGCAGTTGGGGGGCGACTGAGCTGGCATGGGAGGACAGTTGGGGGTTACCGGGCCAACAGGGGAGGGCAGTTGGGGGCAATTGAACCAGCAGGGGAGCAGTTAGGTGTCAAATAGGCTGGCAGGGGAGTGGTTAGGGGGTGATCAGGCTAACAGGCAGGCGAGCGGTTGGGAGCCAACATTCCCGGATAGTGAGAGGAATGTCCAGATTGGAGAGGGTGCAGCTGGGCTGAGGGGCAGCCCCCTCCAGTGCATGAATTTCGTACACCAGGCCTTTAATGAGTTTGAGTGTGAGTGTGAGTGTGAGTGTGAGTGTGAGTGTGTGTGTGTGTGTGTGTGTGTGTGTGTGTGTTCTCATGAGCACCTAATATGCAAAATATCCCCTTGGGAGTTTAACAGGGCGTTTTATCACTCGCTATGATGTGCGCTGACCACCAGGGCCAGCGTGAAACAAAAGAAGGCCCGGCTGGCGGCTGGCAGCCCGGCAAGGGAGGTCCTGGCCAGCAGCCAGAAGGAACGCCCCAATCAGACCTGATTGCTGGCCAGGCCTAGGGACCCTACCCATGCACAGTTTTCGTGCACCAAGCTTCTAGTAAACAAAATGTCTATAATATAAAATTAAATAATCGAGGAAGACCGTTATAGTCCATCTCTGTCATTTCTTCTCACTAAAAGCGGTTAAAAAGACAACATATGGCTCACTCATTCCAGAAGTTAACATGGGAGTCCTCCCCCTCCGGAGCCATGTCTCCCCCCCCCTTCCCATCTTTCCCGTGGGCATTGCCGTTGTCTGTCTCTCTCCTAAGCTCTAAGGGCCCTTTTAAAGGCTATACTAATAAAAGGGTATATGCTAATTAGACCAGGAGACCTTCCAAGAGACCTTTCAGATATCCTTTCGGATGTCCTTCCGCACAAAGCCATGGTGGCAGGGACAAGGCAGAGGTGGTTAGAGGCGATCAGGCCAGGAGGGAGGGAGTTGGGGGCAAGCAGGCTTGTAAAAAAAAAAGGGGGGGGGGAGGGGTAGGAGCAGTTGAGGGCAAGCAGACTGGCAGTGGGGGCAGTTGAGGGCAAGCAGGCTGGCAGTGGGGGCAGTTGAGGGCAAGCAGGCTGGCAGACAGTGGTTAGGGGCAATCAGGCAGGCAGGCAGGTCAGTGGTTAGGAGCCAGCGGTCACAGATTGTGAGAGGGATGTCCCCTGAAGAGTCCCAAGTTGGAGACTACACAGGCTGGGCTGAGGGACAACTGCCCCGCCCCACCCCGTGCACAAATTTCGTACACTGGACCACTAGTAAATAAATAAATACATAATGTTTTTATTTTAGTTTGGAGAAAGAGAAAGGGAAGGAAGAGAAATATAAGTGTGAGAAATATCCATCAGCTGCCTCCTGCACACCCCCCTACTAGGAATTGAGCCAGCAACCTCGGCATGTGCCCTCACCAGAAATAAAATCAGCAACCTTTTGGTGCACAGAACAACCCTCAACCAAGTGAACCACACAGGCCCTTTTATATATATATATATGTGATTTGTTTTCCTGAGCCCATAGAGCCCTGCTGGCACACCTTTTCTACCTCTATGACTTTCTAAATAAGTTTTGCATTATTACAAAAACAAAAACAAAAACAAAAAACAAAAAAAACACCTAAAATGAAAATAATAAATAAAGGTATGATCAAATTTTATAACACTAGTTGCCAGAGGATCTCAGTGGTTAAACTGTTAAAGCTCACAGAATGCTGTGTGAAAGCTGAAGAACAGGAGAACATTACCTAGCAATAATATACTTAGGAATTTTCATTTCTATATCATGGTTCATTTGTAGCAACTGGGTTATCTTTCAAGAAGAAAATTTTGTTTGAACTTCTGGCTGAAAAGAACACTGAACTGGAGCTTGAAGATAGACTTTTGTTTTGGTTTGGTACAAAATGAGTCAAGACCCTACGGTCGACCCATCCTTGATTTTACTAAAGAAGTGAGGGGCTGATGATAGTATAGCACACAAACATCAGGGCAGATAGGCAAACCTAGAAACACAAATATCCCTTTGATTTCTTCTAGGGTTAAAAATACCAAACACTACTCTTATTTCGAAAAGAAATAAAATAAAAGCACCATTTCCAAAGTAATGCTTCAATATTGTAAAGGACTAGAGACCTGATGCACGAAATTCATGCACTGGGGGGAGTGTCCCTCAGCCCAGCTTGTGCCTTCTCGCAGTCTGGAAGCCCTCAGGAGACGTCCGACTGACAGCTTAGGCCCGCTCTGGCAGTAAGGCATCCTGAGCATTGCTGCAGAGGCCAGAGAGGCTCCCGCCGCTGCGCTCACCCGTCAGGAGCCTGGCTCAGGGCTTCTAGCTGAGCGGAGCTCCCCCTGAGAGAGTGCACTGACCATCAGGGGCAGATCCTGAGACGAGCATCTGCCCCCTGGTGGTCAGTGCACATCATAGCGACTGGTTGTTCAGCCATTGGGTGGATTTGCATATTAGTCTTTTATTATATAGGAAGGATAGTATAACCAAGAAATAGGACAATGACATGTTAATAGCCAGCTCTAATACACCTGAAATAGAGCCTTCTACTAATTTCACTGAGTGAAAATGAGATCTACATTGAGAAACACAATCCTATATAATAAAAGCCTAATAGGCTAAGTGTCCTGCTGTCCATTCAACCAAAGTGTAATATGCTAATGATATGCTAAGGCCACTCAGCCGCTCACTATGACATGCACTGAGCACCAGAGAGCAGACAGTTAACTGGTCAACCAGTCACTATGACGTGCACTGACCACGATGAGATGCTCCTACCAGTAAGATAGTTAGCTGCTGGGTCCAGCTGATCAATACTGAGCGAGACGAGCTAGACAAACCTTGGAGCCCTCTCGCGGTTCCTTCCTGGCTGGCCAACCTCCCGTGTCCCTCCCCAGCACTGATCATGCACTAGTGTGGTCCCTCATACCGGCCTGCACCCTCTCACAATCCAGGAACCCTCCAGGGATGTCGAAGAGCTGGTTTTGGCCTAATCCCACATGCCAGACCAAGAGATCCCACTGGTGCACAAATTCTTGCCCTGGGCCTCTAGTTAAAATATAAAAGAACACAACTCACCACAAATATATATTTTCTAATAATTATACAAGTACTATATATACCAGAATTCTTTGGTAAACTTTATTTTTTTTTTTAATATATATATTTTATTGATTTTGTACAGAGAGGAAAGGAGAGAGATAGAGAGTTAGAAACATCGATGAGAGAGAGGCATCAATCAGCTGCCTCTTGCACACCCCCTACTGGGGATATGCCCGCAACCAAGGTACATGCCCTTGACCGGAATCGAACCCAGGTCCCTTCAGTCCCCAAGCCAACGCTCTATCCATTGAGCCAAACCAGTTTTGGCTCTTTGGTAAACTTTAATCTTACTGTTTCTAGTTAGTTAAATACTATGATGATCCAAAAAGTGTAAAAAAGTAGGTTATTACTGAATTCTTATTATAGCCACTAGAGGTCTGGTGCATGAAAATTCATGCACTGGAGGGGGTGTCCCTCAGCCTAGCCTGCCCCCTCTTACAGTCCGGGAGTCCTCAGGGGCGGGAGGCGACCCAGCAATTAGGGGAAGGCAACACTCACATCATACCTCTGCTGCTGCCACTGCCGGTAACGCAAGCCGGGGTCTGGGGGACTTCTGAGGCAGGCTCGCAACAAGGCCTGCTGCCCCGGCGGGGCTGAGGGGACTGGGCACCGTCACCTTGTGGCTGTGGGTACCACCATCTTTGAGGGTGGAGCAGTCAATTAGCATATTCCCTCCTTATTGGCTGTGGGTGTCGCCATCTTTTGAGGGTGTGACAGTCAATTAGCATATTCCCTTCTTATTGGCTGTGGGCGCCGCCATCTTTGCAACAGTGTGAAGGTCAATTAGCATATTCCCTCCTTTTAGATAGGATGTTTCTGGATAGAAATAGAAATAGTGTTTACAAAATCAAGCTACGAATACATTAGAGAATAATTAATGAAGGGGAAAATGTGGAAAAGTTTCATTTATCAAGAAAAATAATAGATTGTACTTTTATTATAAAAAAGCATTTATATAACAGGTAGGCACCAATATGCTTTATTAATACCACCTTACAATTCTCTCTCTTTTTTTTTTTTTTCATGTTTCTATTGGTTTTCAGAGAGATGAAGAGAGAGAGAGAGAGAGAGAGAGAGAGAGAGAGAGAGAGAAAGAGAAACATCAATGATAAGAGAGAATCATTGATCAGCTGCCTCTTGCACTCCTCCTACTAGGAATTGAGCCAGCAACTTTGGCAAGTACCCTGTCCAGAAACTGACCTTGATCTCCTGGTTCATGGATCAGTATTCAACCACTGAGAACCATCAGCCAGGCACTACAATTCTTGATATCAATAAATCCTTAAAATGCTTCTTACATTTTCTAGTGGAATTAGTGTCAGCATATACAGGAGTCAGAAGAAAATCTTTTTAATAAAAGTAAAATACCCCTGGCTGCTGTGGGTCAATGATTGAAGTGTTGGTTCATGCACCCAAGGGTTTTATTCCCAATTAAAGGCACATACAGGTGTTGCAGGTTCAATTCCCTGCCTCAGACAGGACAGTATGGGAGGCAATGGATCTCTGTCTCTCTCTCTCTATCTCCCCCCTCTCAACCCCTTCCTGCCACTGTCTCTCAAAAAAAAAAAAAAAAAAAAAAAAAAAAAAAAAAAAAAAAAAAAATCAACATGATCTCGGTTAAGAATTAACAAAATACATGGGGGAAAAGAAAATTATAATTTTTCACTGATTGAAGCAAGTGAACACACTACAATAAGCAAAAGCAACATGACAATTTAATAATTCATAATGGGCTTTATAGGGGTAAAAAGGTCATTTCCTTTTCAGCTACTTGTTTTATAATATGCCTAATCTCTCAACACCAAAAATATTATATGCCTAGGAAAATCATCACAATACCATTAAATTAACAATTACTGAGGAATTAACAATTATAGGTCATTCTTTCTTAAAGATTCACAACAATATGAAAAAAAAAAACTCATATATTAACTTTGTAGCCTAGGAATATTGAAAAGGTTAAGAGAAAGGTGTATTATGAATGTATAAAATATACTGGATGCTAGTCCATTTTATCATTCACTACCATAAAATATATACGAATCTATTACAAAAGATTAAATTTTAACAAAATGTACACACATACTTACAGACATGGTGCCATTTGCAGAGGAGAGAAATGTAAACAAACGTAAAGATGCAGTATTAAATCATAACTGCATAAAATTTACTGTATACTGTACCACTGTAATAATTTTGCTTCCACCTCCTGTTGCTATTGTGGTGAGCTCAAGTGTTTGAGTATCTGCTTAAAATGCCAACTGATGCTAATCACCTCCCAGTGAGCAATTCACGTCCCCAGTGAATTACACCTCTCAGTGAAAAGGGATCTCTGGTGGCTCTCGCACACTTTTCATCATGTTTAAATGCAATACCCCATAAACCTTGACTAACACCCTGGGATCCATACAAACTGCCACTAGTGATGCTGGAAGTACTCCCAAGAAGCGGAAAAAAGTCACGACATTACAAGAAAAAAAGCTGGATTGCTTGATATGTAGGTAGATTGAGGTCTGCTGCCGTGGGTGCCCGCCATTTCAAAATAAATGAATCCAGCCTAAGAACCACTGGGGTGGGAGTGGGGTGTTGGGGAGGGGGAAAGAAAAGGAAATTCCTGAAGCCATTGCTGCAGCTTTTCGCACAATAGCTTTTTATCTTGTACTGAAATGCAGCTTTTATATGAGTGCAGGATAGCTAAAAGAACGGCATAACTGGAAACTAATATGATTCAAGAAAAATCAAAGTCATTGTATTACCAATTAAAGCAAAAGGAAGGTGAAGGATCTAAAGCTGGAGAATTTATGCCAGCAACGAATGATTTGATAATTTTAGAAAGAGGTTTGGCTTAAAAAAAAAAAAAAAATCAAGATAACAGCAGAAACAACTTCTGCCAACCAAGAGGCAGCAGATGAGTTCTCAGACACGATTAAAAAAATGATTGAGGAGAAAGGGTATCTGCCTGGAACAGGTTTTTAATGCAGGCAAAAGTGCCCTATTCTGGGAGGGGGTGTGTTGTGTGTGTGTGTGTGTGTATGGTGGGGGGTGGGGGGAGTATTTATTAGCAAGAAAGAGAAGCAAGCACCAAGATTCAAGGCAAGAGGAAGAAACTAACTCTACTGTTCTTTTGCAAATGCAGTATGATTAGGACTGCCCTTAATCCATAAAGCTGCTAATTCCAGAACCTTGAAAGGAAGAGAAACACCAGCTGGCAGTGTTTTGGTTGAATGACAACAAGAGGGCCTTGACAATGAGAACCCTTTTTCCGGATTGGTTCCATTGATGCTTTGTCCCTGAATTCAGGAAATACCTTGCTGGTAAGGGACTGCTTTTTAAAGTCCTTTAGATATCGGACAATGCCCCTGGCCACCCAGAACTCAGTGAGTTCGACACCGAGGGTGTGCAAGTGGCCTCCTTGCCCCCAAAGACAACTTCTCTAATTCAGCCTCTATACCAGAGAGCCATTGGGACCTTTAAGGCTCATTACACATAATACCCTCTGGGAAGGGCTGTCAACACCAAGAAAGAGAACTTGGACATAAGAGAACATCATGGAAGTCTGGAAGGATTACACTATTGAAGGTGCCACTGCGTTATAGAAAAAGCTGTGAGAGCTATCAAACCCAAAACAATTATTTCCTGCTGGAGAAAACTGTGTCCAGACGTGGTGAATGACTTCCCAGGATTTATGTATGACAGAGCCAATCTAGGAAGTCATGAAATTGTGGAAAAAAGGTTGGGGGTAAAGAGTTTCAAGATATGAATCTTGGAGAAATTCAAGAGCTGACAGACACCACGCCAGAGGAATTAGAAGATGACTTGATGGGGCTGAGAGCTTCCACATCAGTGCCAAGTGATGAGGAAGAAGATGTAGAAGCAGCAGTGCCAGGAAGCAAATTGACAATAGCTAATCTGGCAGAAAGGTTCCAATTATTCGAGGCTGCTTGGGACTTATTTTACGACATAGGATTTTCATGATAGAGGCACTGAAACTAGAGCTAATGGTGTAGGAAGGATCTGTACAGAAACATTTTTAGAGAAATGAAAAAGCAAAGACGTCAGATAGAAACGATGTATTTCCATGAAGTTACACTGCCTGTGCCGCCTCTCCTGCCTCCCCTCTGCACCTCTAAGACAGGAAGAGCAGCCCTCCTTGGCCTCCTCAGCTACGCAACAGGAAGACGTCAAGGAAGGCCTTTCTGATGACCCACATCCACTTAATGAGCAGTACATAAACATCACGCCGTACCCTTAATAAACTTACCTGCTGGGTACGTGTATCTTCACATGTACATCTGATAACTATCTGGCAAGAAATATGCAAGATGTGTCACCAGCAACATCATTATTGACTAAGTATTCAAGTGCAAGACTTGTATGGAAGTGGATGGCCTATCCTTACACAGTATATGATGAGTGATATCCTAATATATAAAAAGTCAGGGGCTGCCACAACCCAAACAACTAGACGGATTGACCAGACAGCAGGCTGCGTGGGGGTGATCAGGCTGGCAAAGGGGGCAGTTAGGGGTGACCAGGATGGCGGCGGGGGTGGGGAGGAGTTGGGGGTGACCAGGCTGGCAGGGGGAGAGGGGGAGGGTAGTTGGGGGCGACCAAGTCGGCAGGCAGGTGAGCAGTTAGGAGCCAGCAGTCCCAGATTGTAAGAGGGATATCCGACTGCTGATCCAACCAGCAGCCAGACATACCCCAAGAGGTATTGGAGAGGGTGTAGGCTGGGCTGAAGGTACCCTACCCCATGCATGAATTTCATGCACCAGGCCTCTAGTTTAATATAAAACCAACAATATTAGTTTTCTTACTGTTTTATAACTCTGCTTTCAAAGAATCGCATTATCTTACCATATGTTCCTCTCTGCCCCTACATCCTCCCACTCTCTCAAATGGAGAAACTGCATCATTTTAAATGTAACCATGTTTCCAATGCTGTATTATTAATATGACTGTGATACTACATGCCATAAACATTTTATGATGACTCATTAACTAGTATGTAGGCTAGGCTACCATGAAGCAATTGTATAGATTACACTAGGCTACCATAAAGCAATCATATTGCTGTTTGTTTGTTACTGATGCATGAATTGTTACACCTGTAAATAAATATGAATTTATTTTTCACATTATGTTTTCATTTTTATGTTTAGTGTTAGTAATTCATATAACACTTACAGTGTTTTATATCATATAAGACAATACTGATATATATACTGACAGACAATATAAACTTATGGTCTCAGTAAATACAATCTATAGTACTATAAATGTATTTTCTCTTCTTTATAATTTTCTTAACATTTTGTTTTCTCCAGATTATTTTATCGTAAAAATATAGTATATAATACATATAACATATAAAATGTGTTAACTGACTTATCAGTAAGGCTTCTGATTAACAGTAGTATATTAAATTTAGGGGGAGTCCAAAGTTATACATGGATTTTCAACTAACTAACTATGTGTGGGGGGCATGAGGGTAGCAATGTTTATTCTAACTCCCCCTTGTTCAAGTGTGATGTGAGACTCAATGACTTTTTCAAAGACTATAAGGCAAAAGAATGGTAATAATTTATCAAATAATTTTTCAAACTTAGCTCTCAAGAAATAAAACCACGATTTCTCAGTAACTATTTAATATCTGCTTGTAAGAAGCTGGCCCGCCTTAAGCATGCCCAGAACACTGGCCCACTTTAATTATACCTGTTTCCCAAACCAAACCCCTCCACTATCCTCACCACCAGACACTGTGACAGCCAGGCCCAATCTCTCACTCTGCTAGATCCTCAGCTCTGGGACAGAGAAACTTTTCCTTATACCCTTAAGACTGCAATATATATATATATCTCCCTGGAACTAAGTGGATTTTCCACCAACAGTCAGCTTCTATGTATGCAAACAAAATTCGATGGCCACTTGAACAACATGCAAGACCAGTGCAGTATAGTAGTTCAGAGCATAAAGTCTGGAGCCAGTCTGAGTCCTAACTGTGGTTCCACCTTTTACCAACTGTGTAATCATAGGCAATTAATTACTTTATCTCTCTGTGCCTCAGTTTTCTCACCTCAAAGTGAGAATAACATTCATCAAGCTGTTATGAGTCTTGAAATAATGCCTGACACAAAGTAATCCTATCTAATAAAAAGAGGGAATATGCAAATTGACCATCATGCCATCACAAAGATGGCAGTGCCCATAGCCACAAGATGGCAGCACTCAGTCCCAGCACTCAGTCCCCTCTGCTCCGCCAGAGTCCCCTAGTCCTTTCAGCCCTGATTGGGGGGGAGGCGGGAGCGGGGCTTAGTGGCAGGTGGCTAGACCCACTCTCAGGCGAGTCCGGCCACTCCAATGGCCTAATTTATTTCAGCTACAATTTCCATCTCCTCATTAGAGAACAACAATGTTCTAGAGCTATGTGCCCAGGATAAAGGGAAAAAGAGATAATTTTTACTTTGGTCCCAGTTTTATTCAATTTCCTCCCCTTTCCCCCAGTGTAGCATATTCTGTTTGTTAAAGTGCTGTAAGGTTTGTTTACCAATGGAGAGCACCTGGGATTGACTGAGCAGCGGTGTGGGAAACATGCGGCCCGTGGCTCCCTGTGCCACACCATCTACAGTCCAGATGACGGAACAGAATTAGCAAGCCAACCGCTCCAAGGGGGGGACATATAGGCTCTGATTTATGCAAATTACAATGCCACAGTTATGAAATCACCACAAACTGCTAGAAAAAAATAGGATTATATAACCCTCTTGCCAAATCTGGGTCAAGGGAATTGGGATGACTTTGGAGGACTAGGGAATAAAAAAGATCTGAGACCACATGGCTCAAAATATTACCTGCTCAGAGATGCCTCAAGCTAAATTAGTTCATTGTTTCATAACATTTCCAGGGCAGTATCTTGCAGAAAGTAGATTAAGGACTAAATATTCTAAATTTTGCATTGCTTTTAACATAATTTTATTTTGAACTTTTCAAAGTGTTGACGTAATAGCAATTATCAGTCTTATCTGAAGTATCAGAGAACTTCCAAAGGGATTCTAACTAATATTTATTATTTGCAAAATATATATGTTTTAAGGTTGGATTTACTTATAATGAAAATATCTGCCGAGACCGGTTTGGCTCAATGCCGAGACTGGTTTGGCTCAATGGATAGAGCGTCGGCTTGGGGACTGAAGGGTCCCGGGTTCGATTCCGGTCAAGGGCATGTACATTGGCTGCGGGCGCATCCCCGGTAGGGGGTGTGCAGGAGGCAGCTGATCGATGATTCTCTCTCATCGATGTTTCTAACTCTCTATCCCTCTCTCTTCCTCTCTGTAAAAAATCAATAAAATATATTTTTTTTAAATCTAAGAAGGGTTGTCAGATTTAGCAAATAAAAGTACATGGTGATCTCTCTGAATTATTTCTTACAGCTGTATATAAATTATAATTATCTAAAATAAAAATTTAATTAAAGAACATATGATACCCAATTAAATTTGAATTTTAGGTAAACATGAAAATTTAGCATAAGGATATCCTATATATATCTAGAACATATAAATAAGTTCAATTTAATTAGGTATCCTGTATTTTATCTGGCAACTAACTCTATACCCCAAAATTTTAGCCTTCATGGAATCTGAAAAGGCAACAAATGGAAGCTGACAAAATCTGAAATCACAATCAACATGGACCGTGTACAATAGGCATTAGACAGGGAGGTGAGCCTTCAAAACAACCGAGGTGAGCCTTAAAGAGCAAACCTTAAGCCTCTGAATCCAAATCCAACGCAAGAGAATCTTGTTGGAGGAATTTTTTTCTGTATACATTGTGCTGCATTCCAGCCACGGTGTTGATACAAATCCCACATAGTCCCACAAACTGTGCCACTCCACCCTTCCCGTTCTGGCTTGCTTCCAGAGCAGGTTCTTTAGAAATGCCTCCTGATTCTGTCCTACAGAAGGACTGGGATTGCACCCTCTCCCTTCTAGTTATGGCAGCCACCTAACAGCCCTCAGCCCAACCTCTGGTAGTTAGATCAGTATCTTGGTTTAGTTGTAACCATACGTAAAAGCCAAAATCCTGTCTATAGACTCAAAAAAAAAAAAAAAAAAAAAAAAAAGAAACAGAAGCAATTCAAAACATCTAGCTGAGGTTTAACCAAAAAGTACAGAAATACCTTAGAGATATTGTGGGTTCCATTCCAGACCACCATAAATAAAGTGAGTATCTCAATAAAGCAGGTCCCACGAATATTCTGGCTTCCCGACGCACATACTATAATAGTAAAAGTTAAGTGTACACTATACTGTAGTCTTTCAGGTATGCAATAGCATTATGTCTAAAAAATGTACATACCTTAATTAAAAAATACTTTATTGCTTAAAACAGTGTTTTTCAACCTTTTTTGGGCAAAGGCACACTTGTTTCATGAAAAAAATCATGAGGCACACCACCATTAGAAAATGTTAAAAAATTTAACTCTGTGCCTACATTGACTATATATACATAAAGTAATTCTCTTGAATAGGAATCAAATAAACACAAAGAAAGTATTTTATAATTACTTTATTATGAAATATTAAGTAAACAAAATAGTGAAAAATTATAAAATTCTTGTCTTGTCTGCACCTACGGCACACCAGGCAACATTGTGCCGCGGAACAGCGGTTGAAAAACGCTGGCTTAAAATTTCTAACTATCATCTGAGCCTCAGCAAGTTCTAATCTTTGTGCTGCTGGAGGGTCTTGCCTTGATGTTGATGAAAACACATCTGCGAAGGGCAATCCAACAACGAAGCTTGCTTTGGAAAAGTCACACTAGTTAACCTAACTCTCTATAAACATCTTGGCCATTCCACAATTCAAATAAATGTAATTTTATATTCACAAAAATATTTAAGACACAAATTTCCAAAAGATTAAGGCTATAAAAAATAGATCTGTTAAATGGAGCAGAGAAAAAAAATACATTTATTTAACCACAACAAATTCAATAGTTCTGTAACAAGATGCTATAAACCAGGGGAATCAAACCCAAATGTTCTCGAAGGCCAAGCAGGTAATGTAAATTAGTTAAGTAAGCCAGCATACTAGGGACAATCAGGACTATGGAGAGTGCCTGCCAACTGATTTTGTTACTGAGTTCCATTCTCACTTGACTTGTGGCAACCCATTTCACACTTGCAGCCCTTCTCATACCTACATGCTTCCAGTGCATTAATGCTACCAAGTCTCAGGGAGAGAGCAATCACCTAGGCATGAAGCATAGGTACATGACACTTCACTCACCTCCCCACTCCGATCGTCACTGACGCAAAGATGAACCCAATTAGAGCTAATGGGGTGCTACTAGAATTCTGACAAAAATACTGGGGCCAGGGCTTTCACACTATTTCAGAACCTGAAGGATGTAGTGGGAGGTACTAGCAGTTATCTTAGGACCACAATGAGAAAAGCTGTCTAATAATGGAGCCAACCAAGAGGAAGCAGTTAGCAAATGAGAAAGTAAGGTGTTGATGGTATGGCTGAGGCCAACTGTACCCCAAACGTTTTGGTTATGTGAAACAACTTATTTGGTTGTACCATTATTTAGTTACTAGAGGCCTGGTGCACAAATTTGTGCAGCAGTGGGGTCCCTCAGCCTGGCCTGCGAGATTGGGCCTAAACTAGCTCTCCGACATCCCCCAAGGGGTCCCAGATTGCGAGAGAGCATAGGCCAGGCTGAGGGACCCCACCAGTGCACGATCGGGGCCAGGGAGGAACACGGGAGGTTGGCCAGCTGGGGAGGGGACTGCTCCAGGGCATGTACAGCCATTTCATTCAGTCTTGATCAGCTGGATCCAGCAGCAAGCTAACCTACCAATCGGAGCGCCTGCCCCAAGGTTGTTAGTGCACATCATAGCGACTGGTTGACTATCTGCCCTCTGGTGGTCGGTGCACGTCATAGCAAGTGGTATTGTGGCCTTAACATATCATTAGCACATTGTGCTTTGATTAGTTCAACAGCTGACCGGATGGCAGGATACTTAGCATATGAGGTTTTTATTATATAGGATCCCAACGAAGTCATGTTTTTCTTCAGCCAGTTTGGCCTGAGTTTTCTACTACTCAACAAAATGAGCCCTGATTCAGGCATTCAAAGTCAATTTTAAAAAATAACTCACACACAAATACAGTGCTGAGTTTGGCTGACAGATTCAGCCAGTATGCAAGCATATGCAAATATACTCTTGGGTTTTATTTAAAATTCTTTCAAAACATTTTCCTTCTAAAATATAGACTACCGAGATTTAAAAAATACTAGCCTTCAAAACTACATTTGGCAAAAGTCCAAGAAGCAACGGTGACTTTTAGTATAGCATACTATAATGCCTTGGCCTCTTTAAAAAGAAATAAGCCCTAACCATATGCATACAACACAAATAAATTAAAATATATTCCTTGTCACAGATTACTGTGCTAAATTGATTATCCTTATCTTTTCACCCCCATTCCATATACACACTCTCACACAAGCAGACACCTCCTGCCACCAGAACATCTGTAAGGCAGTATGATGAACAGCAAGACTTTTGGGATCAGACAGACTTGAGTTTCAATCTTGTTTTCATCATTGGTTAGTAGGTCTTTAGACTAATTACATAACCTCTCAAAGATTTATTCTTCTAATTTCTAAAAAAATAATATCTGCTTGAGAGAACTTAGAAGTAACACATGTAAATTAACTACAAAGTACCTAGCATAGTTAAGTAATAGCTGTTATTTTGAATGGGCATGCATACCTGCAATTAAGTTACACTTGTCTTACTTAACACAAAAAAAAAGATAAAGGCAATCAAGATGTATACGACTAGAAGTCTTAGAAAACATAGTCTAGTTCTAACATATACATACTATATGAGAACAAATAAATTTTGTTGCATGAAGCATTTTAATAATCAAATTTAGTAAACTGACTTATGGAATTACAGTAGTAAAAAAAAAAATCACAACAAAACAGGGAACTAGCCATATCTTATTGAAAGTTTACATCAAATGCAGTCCAACCATAGTTAGATTAAGTTAATTTTACACCTTGAAACAATATTATTCCTCCTGGAATTAAGTTCTTCAAAAGACATAATTTTAATTAAAGTTACTTACAAAGTATTTCTATAAAAGTCAGAGAGAAAACACCGTTTTTGCTCATTAGAAACGTAACTATTATTGCTAATGGCAAGATTATCTATAAAAAGGTACGTAAAGCAATTACAAATATATTAGTTCACATTTGCTTGAAAGGTATTAATATAAAAATTTTAATTCTTAACAAATAATATTTCAGCTTAGAAAACCAATGAAAATATATTTAAGTCCAATATAAGTTCCTTATTAAATAAACTCCATCTAGGAATCCCACTTAAGCTGAATATACTTCCCGTCACAAAAGTGATGTTCAAGATACACTGTCCACTTTCCAAAAACAAAAAGAGACTTCCTCTCAAACAAAAAGTATGCATGTGCGACCATAAGATCCCAATAATGAAAAATCATGGGCAGAGAGATATGTGTTTCCAAAAATATCCTTTGGAAAATAGCCTGCATTTCTGGGTATTAAAGCTCTCTTTCAGACCTTTCACAGAGAATCACCACTAAAAAGGCTTATCATTAATCTTCCTTTTACAAACGGGAGTTTGCCCCAGTTCTTGAAATCTATGCACAATAAAAAGAGGCAAGAGGGAATAAAATACAAGTTGATCCATGACAGGTAAGAGGCCAGGGGACAAATATTCTAAATCCAGGCTTGTCCAAAACAGTACCTGTGGCTAGGAAGCACTTACAAAGTCATTAGTGATTAATATGTTGAAATATGTTAATTGTGAAACACACACCAGATTTCAAAGGTATTATACAAAAGAAAGGTACAATGGTTCATTGATAATTTTATATTGTTTACATGTTAAAATAATAAATTCAGATGAGTTACTAAAAATACATTAAAATTAATTTCACATACTTTAACTTCCAATGTGGCTACTAAATAAACATTAACATAGATTATAACTGAAAATAGATCAGAAGACATTACTAGTGCTTTCATCACACAGCTAAAATTGACACACATTTTTACTAAAGCAGCAACCATTAAGAAAATCCATTCACAGAGGTGACTACTAGGCCAGCCTTAAAGTCAACCTGATTCCTAGAACCTCATTAGCCAGCGAGGTGTGGAAGGCCCCACGTACTTCCAGCTAATGCCACTGAGCTTCACGCCCTTGGATCCCCATGGGCAACAGCTAGAAAAGTACAACTTCTTTCTAAACTTACATTATTAAAGCACTAAGACATGGATAAACATCACATTTTTATGCCCAAATATTTAATAGTGAAAGACAGTATCATCTTACCAGAGGATTAAAAAAATAAATTGTAAAACCTCCCTACCCATATTTGAAAATACTATACTATGAGATTAGAAAGGTGGAGTGCATGCAGACCATTTTCCCCAGAGCCATCCATTTCTTAATTGGTTACCCAGTCTAACCACCACAACTCCAGTTATAGGCTAACCTGTTCCTTCTAAAGCCAAACTCCTCCTTCAATAACCACAGAGAGATATCCTATTGTCCTTACATGTCAGGGTCCCTAGGGGTGTCGAACTCAATCAGAGAAGGGGCCAAAATCTAAAATCCAGCCTAAATCGCGGGCCGAATGGTTTACTGAACAGTCATAAACTGACAATGTCATAAACTGACAGCGGAGTGCAGTGATGACAGCGCGGTGCGGGCCACATTGCAAGGCCTGGCGGGCTGGATTTGGCCCGCGGGCCTTGTGTTTGACATATGTGGTCCAGACCATCAGTTTTAAGAGGTCTGGTGCCACTTCAGGCTTAATCTGTACGTTTTTTCTTTTCTTCCCATTCCTTCCATTGTGCTTGAGCAAACTTACTTATCTGGTGCTCCATTAACCCATCACTTCTCCAAGTCATCTCTTTTGTTATATTTCCACTTCTTGCTCCCCTACACATCATAGCAAGAAGGGGGACTTCCAGGTCTCCAGGCAAAACAATTTTATTTTCCCCAGCAATTTAAGAAGCTCTTTAAATTCTACTTTCAACATACAAGCTTTCAACTTTCTGGAGGCTATAGTTATTTCTCTCCCACCTATCTTTCCTGAATAAGTGACATCTTTGACCTTGTTTCTTCACACTGGTTTACATTGAAGGTAAATATATATATATATGCCTTAGCAACTATCACAACCAAAACAACCGAACTGATGACCAAACAGGCTGCATGGGGCGACCAGACAGCAGAAGGGGACAGTGAGGGGCAACCAGGCTGGGGGGTGGGGGGACATATGGGGGCGAACAGGCCGGCAGGTAGGGCAGTAAGGGTGACTAGATCAGTGATGGTGGAAGAATTAGAGGCAACCAGGCTGGCAGGAGGAGGCAGTTTGGATTGGCCAGGCCACAGGGGGCAGTTAGAGGTGATCAGGTAGGTAGGCAGGTGAGCAGTTAGGAGCCAGTGGTCCCAGATTGTGAGAGGGATGTCCAACAGGAATCAGGCCTAAACCAGCAGTCGGACATCCCCCGAGGGGTGAGGGACCACCCCCCACGCACAAAATTCAAGCACCAAGCCTCTAGTTCACTTATAAAACTCTAGAGCTTAGAATGAATTTTCCGGTCTCCTAACTTCCTGAAATATCATGCCTAAGTGTTTTTTCTGAAGAGCTGATGCAAGCTTTCAATGGGTTTTTTAAACAGCCTAAGGACTGCAACCCCTCTAATGTCATTTCTAATTTCTGCCTCTAAGAGCCTGTGTGAATTCATATCCTTCATCCACAATCACGAATCTTATTATATCATTAATAGGAGTTAATACTTTATGAATAATACACCTCTCTGTAACACCACTACAAACATTTTTTCTGTGTTTAAAGGTTTTGTTCCCTTCATAGCACTTACTTTACACATTGGAATTTCAATAATCTCCTTTATAATTTTGTTTATGGATTCAAAATTAAAGTTAACCTTCAGGGTCTAATCATGGCCACCAAACTGCACAACTCCAGGAGGTGTCATTCACACAGTATTGTGTTTAACTCAGCACAGAGTGCAGAATGACACTCCTGGAGTTGCACAATGTGGATGTTCTGGACCAACCAACAATACGTACGTCCATTTTGCAAAGGTTTCCAATAGTTTGACTTTTTATAATATATTTTTAAGACTGTCATTCATCTGGAGCTTATTTTGTAAAAACTGTGATTAACAATTTTTTAAATGATTCATTTATTCCAATTTCACTTAGTAAATAATCTTAACTCTAGCTTTGGAAAGTTAATTTAATAGATTACTTTTTAAAGGTATGTGTTCAATATACTTAGTCTCAATCTGAACTTCTATTCAACAAAACTTTAAAATTATGTATGTACCTTCTATGTGCTAGAAACTGGGCTAAAAGTTGATAACGAAAAAGGCAAAAACGCTTGCTGAAAACAAAAGTCTTAGTCTTACCAGATAAATAATCTATTATTATACTGCATACTATTTTTTATTCTGTCCCACTCATCATTGCTATTTGTGGACTAGAATTATTTTTTAAATCTCTGTATTAGAATTGATTCTAACATGTCGCTTTTCAAAATGCTCTTTCATAAGCATGCCTATTTATCTTCCACATAACAATTGCTATTTACCATTATGTGCAACACATATCATGTATTTAATACCTAATCCATTAAAAGCAGATGAAAGAATTACTCTAAAAGAGGCATTAAATAACTTGCTCAAAATCTCAGTTCTTTCTGGAGCTGGGACTTGAACTTGAATTTGTCTAATTCCAAAGCCCTTTATCTGAGTCAGCTGGCCTTCCTGGATGCAGAGAAAGAACAATTTTTTTTTTTTTTTTTTTTTTTGATGGAGGAAAGGATTACTCTGTCTTTGCCTTCAAATTGTTTAAACCTTTTCTTTTTTAAACTTTATATTATAATCACAGTTGTTAAATAGCTGCATTGTACCAACTGACCTTCCCCCCGCCCCATTCACAAGTATTTTTAATAAACACAATACTGGCTTTTTGTTAAAGGAAAGCCTATTTTATTATTCTAAGAAAGAATTATCTTCTCCTTCACTGTTTAAATTGGGATTCCATCAAAATATATCAAATGATGCTCAGCATCACAAGTGATCAGGGAAATGCAAATCCAAACCACAATGAGATGCCACTTTACACCCACTAGGATGGCTATGATAATTTTTTTTAAAAAAGAGCAAAAAATAAGTGTGGCAAGCATATGGAGAAATTGGAATCCTCATACATGGTTGGGGGGAAAGTAATATAGTATAGCCTTTGTGAAAACAGTTTGGGGGTTCTTAAAAATGTATACAGAGAATTACCATATGACAAAGCAATTCCTAGTTCTAAAAACAGGTATGCAAACACATGCATGAACTATGCATGAATAGTTCATAGTGGCACTATTCATGGTAGCCAATAGGTAAAAACAACCCAAAAGCCCACAACTAATAAATAAAAATACACCAAATACTAGCCCTGGCTGGTGTGTTCACTGGTTAGAGCATCAGCCTGCACGCTGAAGGGTCTTGGGTTTGATTTCCACTCAAGGGGAACACCTGGATTGCAGATTCCATCACAGGCCATGGTTGGGGCACATGCAGGAGGCAACCAATTGCCTGCCTCCCACTCTCTCTAAAAAAAAAATCAATGGAAAATATCCTCGGGTGAGGATTAACAACAATAACAACAAAATATATACTAGAGTCCCGATGCCTGCAATTCGTGTAGGAGTAGCCTTCCTTCCCCTGGCTGCCGACTTCCCTCCGGCACCTGGGACCCAGGCTTCCCTCTGGCCACCAGCAGGCAGGGGAACCCAGGCTTCCCTCGCAGCCCTGGCTTAGTCTGGAAGGTCCTCCAGAAGGATGTCTGGTCTAATTAGCATATTACCGTATTTTCCGGTGTAAAAGACGACCCCCTAATTTTACAGTTAAAACATAGGTTTAGGCCTATATTCGCTGTATAAGACTACCCCCCACTTCAAAGAAAAGACTTACTTTGCCGTCAAGATCTGCAGGTAGCCGAGACAAGTTTAGCTCAGTGGATAGAGCGTCGGCCTGCAGACTGAAAGGTCCCGGGTTCGGTTCCAGTCAATGGCATGTACCTTGGTTGCGGGCACATTCCCAGTAGGGGGTGTGCAGGAGGCAGCTGGTCGATGATTCTCTCTCATCGATGTTTCTAACTCTCTATCCCTCTCTCTTCCTCTCTGTAATAAATCAATAAAATATATTTTTTAAAAAAAAAAAAAAGATCTGCAGGTAAATTTTGTGCAATTTTGGACTTTTTTTCGTTTCGAAAGTCGTCTTAAACGCCAGAAAATACGGTATGCTTTTATTATTATAGATATAGATAAAGAAAGCAAATACTTTTATTTCATATTGTGTATTTCTTGAAATACTTTATCTTCTTTAGTCTATTACAGCAGTCAAAGGATTGGGAACTGCCACGCTATTCTTCACAGTCCTGTAACAAACTTCCTTTGTTAAGGAGTAGTATTCTCTTTCACTAAATGAGATTAGATAACTGTCATTTTGATAGTAATGGTTATCATGCTTGGAGATTTAGTATTCGTCTCAAAATATGTTTAAGGTAAGTTTTCCATCGTTTCCTATGCTCTAGAATAAAAAATAACATGGGAAATACCTACCACTTAGAACACATGTGTCAAACACAAGGCCCGCGGGCCAAATCCAGCCCGCCAGGCCTTGCAATGTGGCCCGCACCGCGCTGTCATCACTGCACTCCGCTGTCAGTTTATGACATTGTCAGTTTATGACTGTTCAGTAAACCATTCGGCCCACAATTTAGGCTGGATTTTAGATTTTGGCCCCTTCTCTGATTGAGTTTGACACCCCTAACTTAGAAATTTAAAACATCTTACCAGTAAATCTATAAATAAACATATTTAACAAAATTCTAAATTTTTAAAGTTATTTTATAAATCTAATTTATATTTTCAAATGAATCATCCTCTGTTGATTATCTGAAGAGATGGCTGCTATTTTTTTTTCTTATTTTTATAATTAAAAACCTGTATTAGGGAGATTTAGGGATCTCTGATCCTTTCAGCTCACATAATCAACTTCCAAAGTTGTAACTTATTAAGTTCTTATTTACTTCTATTTTCAGCTGTTTGCACCCAAAATTCCATGCCCTCATGAACTCATTAGCTACGCAGACGTGTGTACACAGCCTCAATGTTTAGATCCTTCCACACACTTTTACCCAAACTTTTCTATTATGACAGGCAATCAAAGTAGGGGATGTTTAAGAAATAGTGAGCCATTACAATCAAATAGTGAGCCATTAGAATTGTTACAAACATGATCCTAACTGACCTCTAGCTTCACAGAGAATAAATGGTATTTCATTATCTCCCCAGCCCCTTCCCCACTCTCCACAACCCAACTAAGTCCTTAACCCTCAGAGTACTACTTTCCAAATTATGACTGCAAGGCTGACAGTTCCTGAATCCTAAGAGACATGCTTCCTAAAAGGCGCACTCAGGCCTCCGTTGGACTAACTGAATCAGAATCTCTGCTTTGGATAATTGTTGATTACAAGAATCTCTTAATTCACACCAAGCCCAAACAAAACTGCCCGAGTACATAGCATCAGGGTAAGGTAGCCCTGTAATTTATCATACAATCCAGGGCATTTCTGAAAGTGAAAGGAAATGCTATTAATAATTACACCAAGACAATAGATATAAACCAGGATATATGGTCTAAGCAGGGTTCCTGCAGTGCTCTACACTCAGAATTTGGCTATTTTAGGATTACTTTCAACTAATAAGTTTATTAAAATCATTCTGAAATGTAGTGCAAGAGCATTATACTAAGTCTAAAAACATAAAGCAGCAAACCTAAGATCCATATCCAGTTCTGGTGCTCAGTCCAGATGGAAAGAAAGATCACATGACAAGAGGCAGTAAGTAGCAGAAATAATGTGTGGGTCTCTCAAAAGAAAGAAGCAAGTTTTGAAATAGGCCTTAAAGGATCATCACTATTTGGAGGATGACAGCCATTCTAGACAATGAGAGATGATCAACAAAGATGCAGAGTCTAGAAAACCCATGCTATGCCTGGGAGGTGGGAAACAAACCACTTTTGCTAGAACATAAGGCTTTTATAGGTAATGGAAGATAAAAATAAAGATAAGTTAGGAGCCAGATGCAGAAGATTTTGGTGTACAGCCACTGAGATTTCTGAGGGAATTCCAGAATCAAATAGCAGAGCTGACAAATATAGCATGAGTGCAGGGGAGATAAAAAGGGATAGAAGATACAAGGGTGAAAAAAGAATACATATCACGCGGAGGAGGAAATAAATACTAAAGAAGAGGAATTAGGAGACAGAGGAGATTTCAGGTATGGCAAAAGTAAGTTGAAAGCAAAGAGACATGAAAATGTGGGAACCTACAACAACAAAAAAAAGTAAACTAAGTCATGAAGAAAGTATTACCAGCTAGATTATTAAATGGCATTATTAAAATAGAAAAGGAAAAAACAAAATAAAAAGATGAAAGACATACAAAATAGAAAAGTAGAGGAGGTTTTTAGATTGATAGATAGATAGATAGATATCAATAAATTAAAGATAAATGGGAAGCCAGATAGGGGTTAAGGAGAGAAAAGATGACAATTAAATGGGCTTTAATAATAAATCTTTTATAAACAGGAAGAGGTTAGCAATTAGAAAGAGGCTGGCCCTGGCCTGCTAGCTCAAGTGTCCTATATACCAAAAAGGTTGCAAGTTTGATTCTCGGTCATACAGGAGGCAACCAATCGATGTTTCTTTACTTCAATATCTCTATACCTGTGTGTCTGTCTGTATGTATGTATGTCTCTCTCTCCGTCTCTCTTTCTCCCCCTCTTCCTCTCTCTCTAAAATTAATACTCAATCCTCAGCTGAGGATTGAGAAGGAAGGATAGGAAGGAGGGAGGGAGGGAAGAAGGGAGTGGCTAGAGGCAAAAGAAAAGAAAAAGTTCAGTTTGAGCCAATGGCCTTAGCAGAAACCTCCAGCTAATAGCACAGGTTTTCCATTTAATAAAATTAAATTCACCAATGATGAAAAAATCAGAGGAATATACAAAGATACATATTTGCAAGAACATGGGTATATATGTACATGATAAGCTCATGCATAAATTTCATATTTAGTATAAGACTTCAAAGTTTGGGGAAGGTGTAAAGAGTTAACTGCTAGAGGAAGAAAATAGCATTTTTTGCATAGAAGATAATTACATATGCAGTAAAGTCATACATATTTGGTCAAGATAGACTTTACATAAGAAATCTATGACAAATTATTATACATTAC
This sequence comes from Pipistrellus hanaki, assembly GCF_964339955.1. NCBI lineage: Eukaryota > Metazoa > Chordata > Mammalia > Chiroptera > Vespertilionidae > Pipistrellus > Pipistrellus hanaki. Next base: position 52,185,634 of record NC_140510.1, on the reverse strand, counting down.
TTGAAGGAACACTCTATAAAAATATTTTTGTTACAGCATTATGATTTGCTCTCATTACAATTGGAATCTAGGCCAGTAATAACCCTTTCTCCCCCAAGACATTTGGAGAGGAAGGGGTAATTTCAGACAGCCACAATACTGGGAGGGGCTCTACTCAAATTTAGTCAGCAGAGTCCAGGGATACTCTATCTCCAAGGCAAAGCACAACCCAGTCCAAATGCCAAGGGAGGCCCTGATGAGAAACAGTGTAAGTAGACAAAGGTTACTTGCCTTGTATATTTAGACTAGTGACCCGGTGCATGAAATTCGTGCACGTTAAAAGGGGATGAATTAGGGGAAATAATTTAATATTGCTATTTTCCCTTTCTCTATAATAGAAGTGTCAGAGATGAAACAAAATTAGTAAAATGTATATGAAAACCTTCCTCATGTCAGAGTCTGGGGCTCACCACCGGACCCAGGATCAAGTCCCCACCCACCCACCCACATGCACCTCAAAATCACGTGTAACCCAGCCACCCTCCCGCCCCCATTGGGCTAGATCCAGACCCCGCCAACCCCACCCCTGTCAAGCCCAGCCAGGCAGGGGGCACAGCCTCAGGTCCCTGGCCCAATGCTGGGGCAGGGGGTGTGGCCTGAAGTTCCCTGTCAAGCTCTGCTGGGTGGGGGGGAGGAGCATGGCCTGAGGTCCCCGGCCTGGCGCTGGGTCAGGGGGAGTAGCCTGAGGTTCCCTAGCCCAGCACCAGGACGGAAGCAAACCTTGAGGTCCCCCGTCAAGCCCTGCTGGGAGGGGGACACAGCCTGAGGTCCCCTGTCAAGCCCCACAGAAGCAGGGGAGGGCATAGCCTCAGGTCCCCGCTGACTGCTTGTTAAGGCTCTTTATGGGAACTTGGCCTCAACTGTGGGTGCAGCCATCTTTGTGATGAAGTGATGGTCAATTTGCATATTCCTTCTTTATTATATAGAATAATGTTAATTTTTAAAACTCAATTATTGTGATAAATTAAGTTGGCTCTAATAAAGGTCTTTGCGTTCTACCTTGATTTATCTTATTTCAAAACTTAAAAACAGAACTTTAGTTCTAATAAAGATATCTCAGTTATTTTAATGCCAACATATTGATTGGCCCTTGACAAATGATGAACAGGTGGCTAGGAGAATGCCGTTTTTTTTTAAAACAGTAGCTTCAGTATGTATTCCGTTTTCAAAATAATAACTAGGGCAAATGTTAAATTGAATGCATTATTTGCATTATTCTACCACCAAATTTATCCATGCAATTTTTATATACCCAAAGTTTCCTAAGGCAAAGCAATTTAAGTTGAAACTTATTTAAAATTAAGGTCTATCTATATATATATATATATAGAAGGCTAATATGCAAAGCGTCCCCACAGGAGTTCGACTGGGAGAGTGGGAGTTCAATCGTTCACTATGATGTGCGCTGACCACCAGAGGGCAGCACAGAATGAAGGCCCCTGCCAGCAGCCAGAAAGTAGGTCCCGATCACCAGCCAGGCCTAGGGACCCTACCCATGCACAAATTTCATGCACCATGCCTTTAGTCTATATCTATAATAATAAAAGCATAATATGCTAATTAGACCGACATCCTTCTGGGATGAAGCCAGGGCTGCAGCCGCGGGATCCAGCAGCTGCGGCTGCGAAGGCCTAGTCTTGCACAAATTTCATGCATTGGGCCTCTAGTCTAAATACATAAAAGCCTATGCAATCAGTCATTGACTGGTTGACCAGCAGCTTGCTCATTGACCACCAGGGGGCAGGCGCTCAACACAGGAGCTGCACCCTGGTGGTCACTGCACTCTCACAGCAGGAGCCCCACTCAGCTGACCAATGGGCACCAGATGCCGGGCTCATGGCTAGTGAGCCTACCGAGCAAAGGTACAGTGACCAGCCCGGCTCAGGCTCTGCAGGCCACGCCGAGGGACCCCATTGGTGCACAAATTATAATGGCACTGTCCTAAAATCCTGCAATGGATTGAAACATAGTAAATGTAAGTTCCCAATTGATTCTGAAAAGGATACTAGGGAACTAACTTATTGTGAAAGAAATTAAGCACTTATTCTGCCTTCATTTATGTAACTTATCCAACTGAGGAACCAAATACTTGTAGTTAAGTTTCTCTTTAGAGATATATTCCAATGACTGCCAGTATCCCAAAGCCCACCAGAATGTATGTGTCTCCAGACAGAAAAGCACACTGCTACCTTTGAAACAGCTTTGTCCAAAAAATAAAAATAAATAATAATGTGACACCGATGAGAAACATTAATCAGCTGCCTCCTGCACACCCACCTCCTGGGGATCGAGCCTGCAACCTGGGCATGTGCCCTGACTGGGAGTCCAATCGGTGACCTCTTTATCGGTGCATGGGATGATGTTTAACTGACTGAGCCACACTGGCTGGGCTTGATCAAGCCTCTTGACCCAATGCCCAAATTTACTGGAAACACTGAACACCAAGAAAGATATTAAACTACACTATAGGAATGCAATAAGCCATATCTATAGTCTGAGAAACAGCCCCATTTCTTCATTAAATAAATTTCAAAAACGAAAAAGAGGGAACGTATAGATTAGAAGATCATAAAAGACATCAACCAATCACAATGCGTCTATTTTATTTGAAAACGGATTCAAATAAGTTGAGGAGGAGGAAGGTAGGGATTTTCTAGGACATCCATGAAACACTTGTAAATCTGAACAGTGACTGACCTAGGAACTTCGATAAAATTGTATATGTGTTGTCCGGGCTGGTGTTTCTCAATGGTGTTAGAGCATTGGCCCATGCACCAAAGGGTTGAGGGTTCTAATCCCACATCAAGGGTATGTACCTTGGTTTCAAGTTCCATCCCTGCCTAGGTTGAACTGAGTGGGGGAGGCAACCAATCAATGTCTCTTTCTCACAATGTCTCTATCTCTCTTTCTCTCCCTCCCCCCTCCATTCCTCCTTTTCAACTCTCTAAAAATGAAAGAAAAAAATATCCTCAGGTGAGGATTAAGAACAAAAAATTTTAGATGTGTTAATGACATTGTGGTTAAGTAAAATGGAGTCCTTAGTTTTTTGAAAACGCACACTGAAATATCTGTTCTTAAAAATGCAGATTAAACGATGTCTGAGATTTGCCTCATTATAATACAGAAGGTGAAATGGGAGGGGTTTATAAATGACCAAGTTTGGTCAGGGTTAATTAACTATTCAAACTAGGTGAAGACTCCATGGGGATTCATCATACAAGTCTGTTTACCTTTGTATATATCAAGTTCTCCATAATAAAAAGTTAATTTTCAAAAATTAAGAAACCTCAGCAGGAGGGAAAAGAGATCATTTGCAGCATATTTATTTTAGGGTTTAAAAAGAAAATGAATACTTGGCACAGTCCTCTAATGGATGTGAAGATATTAGGCATCTGGGAGGATATATCAGAAACGTATTTTAAATTTTTAAACAGACACTGGTGTAAATAAAGAAAACCTAAAGGTACACTAGTTAAAACTGCCACTGAATTCCACATAGATCACAAGCATCTAAATTTGTATCTGAACCCTTCAAACTGCCAGATTCCCCCCCATTATTACAGCAAGTAAATTCGCTACAAGCATATACATCTCAAATCCAACAAATGTTACCAAAACCCTTAGAAACAAGAGTGAAATAAAAATAAAACCATAAAGCTAAGGTCTTATGGTGCCCTCTACATTTTGTTGTTGCTTGTTTAAATTGAGAAGACTACAGAAAGCAACAGGAAGCTATAAACAATATGTAGTCACAATCTTCTATGATCAATTCTCTAAGGGGACCCTGAATAAATGGATTCTTAACCTACTAAAATTTAATGTGAAAAAATGTTCCATTTGTAAAGGACCTATAAGATCGTAAATGGCAAAGCAAACTACAAATAACCACCCTCAGAAAGGGGACGAATGGTGTTTACAAAAAGTGAGAAGCATAGATGTAACAGAAGGATCATCATGGTGATTTATAAGTAAAGGAAAATAAAAGAAAAAGGTAACAAAATTCATGTTTCCCTAGGCCTTTCATTCAGACCAAAACATGTGGAGCTATACTCCCAAAAGCAATTTCAGACTAGAGATGTCTTTATTTTTCCCCAGACAAGCAAGAAGTTAAACAGAATGACAAAGTATGTTTGCTTTGGGACAGCGAAGCAGCAAAGAAACTTTGGAATGGCATAAATCGCCCAAATCCCTCCCAAACAGGCAAACTAAGCCTCGGACAATGAAGGAACACAGCACTTCCTTCCAGAGTTTTATTTGTTGCAAATAACCATAAAATTAAAACAATTGTTATATACACCAGAGACCAAACAGAGGAAACTGGCATTTAAAAAAATTTAAATGCTTCTAGAAATTTGACCCTATAGTTATTATTCATAAGGTTAATCACTTTCTACTGACCATCTAAAAGAGGCACTGAAAACAAGTTTATGCTATTTACCTAAACACCTTATAAAACCTATAAAATGTTAGCAGAGAGAAAATTCTCAAAGCTTTCGTACTTAACTTTATATTGCATTTAGACAAGATGCAAGGCACAGAGTGAACTGTAAAACTCATTACCTTCATCAATCTAAATGAACCATATAAACCTTGCAGGTCACCCAGAAAAACATTTTCCTCAGCTCCACTTCCAAAGAGACTTAATTAAGAAAAAAAGCAAATCCCCGTAATTAATATCTAGGAATAATTTCTATACATATTCACAAGCTTAGGAAAAACAGTACTTACGTAAGCTATGAACTTATGTAAAACAAGACAAAATTAAGGAATGTCATATAATACCAAATTGCTGTAAAAAAGTAGATCTGGTACTAGTATTTAAAAAAAATAGTAAGTGTACATGTTGCTAATAAATCAGTAAAAAAAAAAAAAAAAAAAAAAAACTCTCATAAAATCCTATGTGATTGGGGCTTTTCTCCATAAAGCTAAAAATTCTTATCTGCGGATTTTTTTTCCAACTTCAAAGCAATTTCATAAACATCAACTGCTTCACAATACCCCAAAGAAAAAGGTAGAGGTACATTAAAAGTTATTCTTTAGCCAACAGGAAAGCCATAACAAAGAACTAGTAGGCAGAGAACAAAGATTTGCCTTTTCCATTATGATCATATTCAATCCCTTACCTTCTTCCTTGCAAATAAAATGAGGGCAAGAAGGCTGGTGAGTTGGGGAATGCTCCCTGAAAAGATAATGCTTCTAAAAAAAAATATATATATATATATATATATATATATATATATATATATATATATATATATATATATATATATTTTTTTTTTTTTTTAAGAAGAAAAAGAGCCTAGCACCCCCAAGACCAAGAAGGAAGCTTACTTTTCTCCAACTTACCATACCTGCCAAGTTCTAAAACCCCTAAAGAAACAGTATTTTGGAACCTACAAGAGACTATAAGCAAACAAATGAGATATATTTATTTACACTAAGCATGCACCTCCAGACCCATAATCAACTTTGAATCCTCTTACCAGATTTCTCAAGCAGCGCTGTACGGAAGCAAGAGTACTTACTTTCATGTCAAAAGCAAGCCTCGATTTCTGCCCTGATCTGTTGCATGAACTACATATGTGACATCTGGCAATTTTCTCAACTCTCACAATTCAGTTTTGAATTATAAACAAGACACCTATCTCAAGCTAGCAGGACTGTTTTGAAAATTAAACAGTTTAAATTAATAGGTACTATATTATGGAATTCAGAACAGGGTCAGGCTGGTGCTCAATTATTTCCTCTTTCCACTTTGCAGTGACAGTGAAAGTCATCCATTCGTGGAAGTACTGGTATATATCCTGTGTGACAGAGAAACTGATTTCTCACTGAGCTCCCATAAGTTCCCCCACATTTTCCAGCCACCCTGCAGTTAGTTGAGGCCATGTGATTAATTCATGTCCTACTTCCAGACCAAAGCACTTAAAAGTGGGCACATGACCCTCCAGCTCTCATGCCTGGACACATGTTCAAAATAGCAGAGTTGTAAGATGCAAGCATACATCCAAGTCAACACATCCAAGAGCCAAGTCAACACATCCAAGAGCTAACCCTGAAGACTTCCTGGGCCTACAGTGGATTCCATATGACCAAGAAAAATAAAGCTTTATATTACAAACCTTCTAAGTCTGTTTGTTAAATGCAATACAGCTAGCAAAGTTTAATGTACCCTTTTACAGCCAAATTGCCTCAAATGCTGCAAGACAAAATGCATACATAAAAATGGCAAGTCCTGTGTTTAAGTATTAAAGGACATCTTCCTTTCTGTATATCTAGAAAAAATGGATTGATTAAAAAACAATATTTGATCACAAAGTGGAAAAGTAATCCAATATACACAGAACATAACTTAAAAAGAAATCGATACTTATAGTTTCACCTTAAAGGGAAAAAAATTCTAAAATAAAGTATCTAAATTTTTTCTAGTTTAGCATACAAATTATACAACAACAAAAAGCAATAATCTAAAAATAACTGAGAAACTGAAAACAGCTATTAGAAACAGGTAAAAGAAAGAAAAGTGTAGAGCAAGACTTTAAACACCCTTTCCTCATGAGTAAACAGCTGTAGTAATTCATCATTGTAATAGAAGTAGTACTGCTTATACACAATTCTGGAACCCCAAAAGCTCTGTAGAAAAATCAAAGGTTTTTTAAAAATAAGTTTGAAGCAAAATAATTTGGCAATCACACCAAACATGAACTACCCTGAAACTATCTGAAATCTCCATTTATCTCACTTAATATGAATGCTCATACAGTTTTGGTGCAGAAATATGAATGTCTGATTATGGAGTGCTGCCCCAGATCCCAGGAAGGGTGCTGCATAAAATACAAAAGGCACAGCATACTCCCTTTCTAAAATCTGAAAATTTCTGCATTCTGAAACATCCAGTATCTGGCACCAAAAGTTTGAGATAAAGTGAATTTATAGCAATAGAAACAAAACAAACAAATAAACAAACAAAAATCTCTGTATTGTCTTAATGATAAAAATAAAAACCAAATCAAATGTAAAACAGAATTTTGATGATTTTCTTTCCAATGGCACTTCTCCTTGATGGTATTTCAATATTCCTAGTACAACACAAACACAACCCCGCCTAAAGTTAGTAGAAAACATAAAAGATATAAAAATACTGTTGTAAGCATTTCTGGCCTCAATAGACCATCATTTAGCAGGTATTGAAGATAGCCATTTCTGTGAGTTCACATTAAAAATACCATATACATACATTAGATAATATGAACTACAGCACAATAGTGGGAGATAAGCACACCGGCTCTGAGGTAGGTGTAGGAGAATATATTAAGCAGGCATCACTAATAAGGTAGAAAATAGTAAAAAAACGAACTATGCAAATTCAACAGGCAAGAGAATGGAATAAATACCTACAGCAGGATTTCTCAACCTCAGCCCTACCAACATTTTAGTCCAGATCATTCTTTGTTGTGAGGGGTTGTATTTAGCAGCACCTCTGACCTCTATAATCACTAAAGGTCAGTAGCACCCCTTTCTATCCCCAGTTATGAAAAGCAAAAAAGTCACCTAGGCATTGCCAACTGTGGATGGGCTGGGGGTAGGGCAAGCAGGGAGGCAAAAAACGGCCCCCAGTCTCCATAGGTAAAAGAAAGATCAAAAGTTTAAAGACGCTTCTTCTTATAGATTTTACAAAATGTCAAGCGTACCTCCCTGTCAAAAGCAGTATGGGAAGAGAAAAAAAAAACATTTTCTATTTCTCTAGATCTACAAGAGGTTTTATTACATGTTTTTAATCTCAATTTTGTAGGGAAGGTGAGAAGAGCAGATTGAGTTCTCCATTCTCATTCTTGCACTATACAAGCAAAAATGATTTGTTGATTTTCTTAGGAGTAAACATACCCAGCTGTTGTTAAGGAGGGAATGCGGTACCAACCGGCTTCCTACAGAAAGGAACAGAACAATCTGGGAGTCTTGCATGTAGCTAGCTGCAAAGTAACGGTATCACTTTTGAAATTGCACACACTGCTCCCCCCGCTTCCTAATAACATTTTCTTCATTAAACTTAATAGATCCCGAATAAAAATATGGTTTTTTGAGAGAAAAATAACAGTTTCCAATCAAATCATTCTTTTGGAAAAAGTATTTAGTCACAGCAGTACTGAGTCCTTCTGCTACACTGGCATATGTGATGGAAATAATTAGACTTACTGTGATTTTCAACTTTCTTTTATTAAAAAAGGTAGCTGAATAATATTAAAGTTATAATTAAGAAAAAAGTAAAAATATATATATGAGAAATTTAAGATTTTCTTTACTCCAAAGTCATTATTTTGCCTTAAATTTCTATTTCTGTTAATTTGACAGACTTCAATTTATTAACAAATTTTAACATGCAAAAGCACTATGTGACGCAAGACATAAAAATATATGAGAGTCCTTCTTTCAAAAGAAGACTAACTCCTACCAAAGGTAAACAAGTAAATAATTACAGCATATTACATAGCATATTAAGAATTTGCAAGTGTGTTGAAACAACAATAAGTTTACTAAGAAATACAATACTTAAATTTATCAGTAATGTCCAAGTGCCAAGAAAAATCCTCATGATTTTTGAGGTCTACATTGATGCCAAAAGTTAATTAATTAATAATAAAATAATAAAAATTCACCATTGGTATATGACCACAGTCGGGTGGAATGGAAAATACCTTCCCTGAGAGTAGTTCTGTATTTATGTGTTTTACAAATCAAGCTTCCAATTACAATTTAATTCTTATAAAAAGGCAGGCCCAGGATATTTTTCGGAAGAGTTGAAAATAAAATGATGAGATGAATTCATGAGACAGAATTTTGTTTTATAAAAGAGAGTGCATTCACATAGCTCACACTTTCTAATATAAACAATACCAACAATTAAATGTATAAGTAAAGAAGAAAAACTATAGCTGTGAGTTTACAATCCAGTAGAACTGAATAAACAAGCAACAAAGCTATGTCAATATCACATGCTGCTTTAATCATGACCTGCCTTCATCCCCAATTAGAAAAACCTTCCAAATCTCTCCTTAGATCACAGATAAGGAAAGAATACTATGTATAGATAACTAAACTATATCAATCCAGAATCTAAATTTTACTAATATTGATATAATCTCATTCTCCGTAAAACTGCAAATTCTTACAATGAAATATTTAAAAGGGAAAACAGCCATCACCCTTATTTTAAGGTTTTTCATTATAATTTCCTGGACAGTCAAAGCATTCTCTACTGAACTGTAAGTATCATTAACCTTATGCATATTCCTTTAAAAGGGATATACTATTTGTTTATTTTTGCTCAATTTTCTTATGTTTTCTTTTTTATTCAAGTGCTAAGCCACTGCTTTTACTAACATCAAACAACTTCTTGATGTCCTTAATAAACAGGTGCTGCACTGACTGACTGAAGTTATTCAGAAGGTAGGACACTGATATGCTGCAGAAAATGCAAGCAAGCGTGGGGGAAAGCTGCAAAGCCACCTCTCCCGCTTTAATCATGCTGTGACCACTTTATGGAACCGATTTATAACTGTTACAAAACTAAAACACATTAACTCATCTGCTCCTCCCAACACACCTAAATGGGGGTGTCATTTTACCCTCCATTTTACAGCCAAGGAAACTGAGAGACAGAGCTATTTGATAACTTATCTAAGGTAACACAGTGAGTAAGCCCCAGAGCAGGGATATAAACTCAGACAGCCAAGTGCTTTTCTTTCTTTTTTTTTTTTAATATTTTTCTTATTGATTTTGTACAGAGAGGAAGGGAGAGATATAGAGTTAGAAACATCGATGAGAGTCCTCGATCGGCTGCCTCTTGCACACCCCCTACTGGGGATGTGCCCACAACCAAGGTGCATGCCCTTGACCGGAATCGAACCCGGGACCCTTCAGTCCCCAAGCCGGCGCTCTATCCATTGAGCCAAACCGGTCCCGGCAGCCCAGTGCTTTTCAAACCTCAATGTATATACAATTCACCTGGGAATCGTGTTTAAATTCAGATTAGGATTCAGTGCTTCTGCAGTGGGGGAAGGCAAGATTCTAACAATCTCACCTAAGATGCAGATGCTGCTTGTCTGAAGATCACTCTTTGAGCAGCAAAATATTAGTCTATGTTAAAAAATTATGGTAAGTGGCAATAATCCTCAAACAGAGGTAGTGTTCATCCACAGACAGAGGCTTATGACTAAATCAAGAGTTTCTAACTTCTGGTTTAGAACTTAATTGCTCCTTTTATTCATTATTTTTAAAAAGAAGGAAGTTATTTAGCAAAGTGTGCAAGTATTATAGTATCTGCTTTCAGGTTTTGCTCTATGAACATATTAATACTCTAACTTGATACTGTAACACCTTCCAATAAACCTTTTCCACATCCCAAAACTATAATATTTACAAATGTCCCTGAATGTTTACTTTAACGTTAATTCAATCTGAACACATTAAAGAATATTCTAAGAATGTATATTTGTCTCATATATGTGGGAAAATTTAGAATTCGAGTTTAAAAATCCAGCATCTTTCTGTATTTTTGTACAAGTGATAACTGAGAGGATAAGAACACACTTTGGGAAACAGGTGGAACCTAAATGTCTGAATAGCACCTCACTCAACAATTCTAGTCAGTCGCTTTCTCTAAAAACATTCGGAAATGCCCAAAATACAATTTCCCTTCATTCTCATCAACTATTTATACCCTACGTAATCTAGATTACAGTATGTAAAGAGTATAAACCAAAGCCACAAAATATTATGCCTTTGTTGAGAATGTTTTGGCCTTAGGCACTTTAATACCTAAAAACTGAGATGCCGTCTAATCACTGGAAATAAACAGTTTAGCAAACTTTTATACTATCAGGAAAAGAAATATTAATACTCTCAAAATATATTCAAACAAGTTTAAAGCCACACACGTAATTCAACAATTAAGTCTACCTTAAGATCACCTTGAGTGTATACAGTATAGAGATGGCTATATATTATAACAACTAAAGAATCTTTTACTAATTCAACATAGAAAATGATTTAAGAGAAATTTTAGTCTGAATAATTTTGATTTTTGCCGCGTTTTCTTGCATTTCATTCAATATTTTCCTAAATGTACACGGATATACTTTATTTTCTTCCCTGAGATACAATTAAACCTGTCACATACTTTGACAAACTTGTAAAATCATATTCAAAACCATAATGGAATTCTGATTAACTACACATGAAAGTCAAAAGAATTGTTTCATTAATTTCAATCAATATGAATTCATATGTGCTAGAATTTATAAACACAGAATCCCGTTTTTAATAACATAAATGAAATTTAAACTATACATTACAAAGCTAAAATTCTCACTGATGACCTTGTGAATCACAAAAACACTAGTAATGTTGTGTTTAATATCTGATGTGAGTAAAAATATAATACAAATTTGGACTTAGCTGTCAAAACTCCTAAAATGTCTCCACTAAACACTCAATTCCTGGATGACGACTGGATATTCCACCCCAAAGAATCTTAAGACATATAATAAAACACACAAAAGTATCTGGATATCTTTGTCAGGCATATGGAAGACTGTCCCCAAACTACCAGTCCCCTACTAAGACTCTTACATTCTTACATCCTGTCTGTTTTTGCTTTAATCAGACAGTCACAAAGAAATGCATACAGGGGTGGGCAAAAGTAGGTTTACAGCTGTAATACAAATAAATAATACAATAAACTGCGTTTCACATACTCACAACTGTAAACCTACTTTTGCCAACACATATATGCTAAAGAACTGAAGAACTGAAAGATGCCAATTGCAATGGTTAATGGTACACATAAGGTATGACAAGGGAAATCAAAGATGACATATTTCATGTTATTGCTCACAAGCAAGCCCAAAGGTTTGCTACTTCACTAGCCTGATCATTAAATGTGAAGCGTTCACGAACCACAATGAAAACAGAAAAATGAAGGGAAAAATAAAAACAAGTTAACTTTCTGTCTCCTAGAGAGATTCTGCTTCCTCTAAAATAATCCTCCCTGACCACGTGGAACCATTTCTGTGTTGAACTGTACAGCTCTATTCCTTCAGCAGCTGCAATGCTACCCTACTGCTCTAAAGACATTCAACACGTGTCTAGATTTGTACACTAGTACACTAGTTTGGGTCATATGCAGAAAATAAACAGAAACCTTTAAAAATGTTTGACCTTATGCGCAATTTTATTGAAGAGTTTTGAATGGACAGCGCTTTACATCTTTTATAATAGGAAATACCAAAATACACTGCAATTTAAGTAATTATTCAGAGAGCAAGAGCAAATTTAACTTGACCCCTCTCCCTAAATGGCTACAGATTTGACTGACATACCATTTAGACGCCTAAAAATATTTTGATTTATTTATCCACTAAAGTGGTGCTGTTAAACAGAAATACAATGCAAAGCCACATATTAAAATTTCTAATAACCACATTAAAATGGTAAAAAAATAAGTGAAATTAATTTTAAATCATATTTTATATAACCCAATTTATACAAAATATTATCATTTCAACATGTAATAAAAAATGTTTTTAAATTGGTAAGATCATAATACATACTTTCCTTTGTACTAAGTTTTCAAAATCTGATGTGTATTTCACACTTAGAGCGTATCTTATTTTGGATTAAATTGATCAACAGCCACCAGTAGCTAGTGGCTACATTACTGGACAGCGTAGGTCATAAGTAATACTTTCAGATCTGACATACCACTAACTGTTTAAATTATTTTGCATTCCTGTTTCCTTTTGGAACTGAAATAGCTGATTACAAATATAAGCAAAACTGTTAACTCACTGGATAAATCTGAATCCGATCACCTTATCCGAGGATCTGGTTAATACACATAGAAGGAAGCAACTGGATTGTACCCTATTATATCTCAAACATACTTCAGACATGGTTCTCATCATCGCAAGTGAACACAACTTGTAGCAAAAATATAGGTAAGACAAGAAAACATTCTCATATCAAACCATAACACTGCCTTGTTTCAAGCGGCCACTCTCACTTTTGAGCACATATCTCTATGCAAGTTATCTACAACGCTGTTTTCTAAGTTTGATGAATTTTAGAAGCCATAAAGTCACTGTTGAAAAACAAAGCACTAAGTAAGAGGAATTGAAAAAAAAATGTTCAGTTATCTTAATGCACCTTACACCAACCAAGAATCTTAAATTATTCTACGTGAGTTTCACTGATATAAATTCTTCCCACAAATTCCAATTCATCCACTGCTTCTCATACATATATTTCAAGTACCTAAATTACTGAGAATTCTTCCAAGTAAATAGGACATTTGATTAAAATGTAAATAATCTCAACAATATACTGTCTCGAAAGCAACTAAAACCATTAGCTTAGCACATGAAATTTGTCCTTAAGGCAAGTTAATGAGTAAATCAAACAGAAACAACTTATACTCTTGTTTACTGGATTTACATTTTATAACACATTCGGTGATCTCTAAATTTGGAAGGTCAGTTCAGATTGCACACAAGCAGTAACTTTAAAGCTCAGCAAAAACTGTAGAAGTTTCTGCAATATACTTCTGAATAAACACACTACAGAAATACTTCAACTGGGGGGAAAAAAATCAGCCCCATTCAACTCAACCTCAGTAAAAAGCACAAAATCAGTACATTCACACAAAGTCCAAAATGAGTATTACATGCTAAAATGTATTTTTCCTCCCAACTGTATTTAATTCACCCTAGAAAAATTTTATTTAATCCACTTGCAAAGCTGGAAAGAAGCAAATGCAGCCTCTTCTGCAGCACACACATCCAAGGACGATACATCAATCTCTCGATATTTTTCCCACAATTTGAAATTAAATCAACAAAATGTGTTTCTTACCTGCAGTTAGGAGGAGGATCAAGGGTTATTTCAGCTAGCTCCTTCTGAATTCTGTTAGTGAAATGAGAACAGACAAAAAGGATTTGAGATAGTCTACAGAACAACCGGGGAATTACACTGCCCTCTACCACCAAGCAGTTAAATGCAAGGCTGGCTCTGCCTTCAGTAATGCTAACATGGCTGCTTCCTCTTTGTTCTCAGAGGCATAACCCAAATCCCTCAACAGAAACTTTGCAGCTTTTCTTCTCACTTGCTACTGCAAATAAGTAAGACATTGACACCTGTTTTGAGAAGTAGTCCTCCACTAGCACTCAGCAAAGGACATAAAACCTGTTTTAAAACACTTTTTACCAAAGAAATTCTCTCTTCAAGCTTATATGCAAATGAGACAAGAAGGGAGGAGGGAAAGCATTGGAATATTTGACAATGACTTCAAGTCACTTTTACCAAGGTAAAAATGAATAAGCTACTGCTCTTACACAGTAATAGTTCTGACAGTATTTTATGTGTAAAAAAAAAAAAAGTTTAAAATTTACAATTGTCTTTACCAGTGAAAAACTTCCAAAGGACTTTGACATCATTTAACCTTATCTGTTTTCCCTGATCTTAAGTACAGCACTTAAATTTAATAAATTTGGGGGAAAGGAGACAAGAAGATATACTATAGTGCTTTGAGAAAAGGGGGGGGGGGGGGGTGTCAATTATTGATTTTACTCCAATTTAAAATGCTCTCAAAGCTTAAGATGTTGAAAACGTTCCTCAAGAAGATTACAATAAATTGACAATCATTGTAAATTATTCCAAAGACTGCTGTTATTTAATAAAATAGTCTCAAGTAATTAACAGTTGTTGATACAAGAGATGAAAATGCACAGGAAAATAAGAGTACTTTCTGAATCATTACAAGACGCCAATATTTGATCAGTTTTATATTTTCTTGTTCCTTCGGTTGTGATCAATAAAAACCAACAAAATGTCAACACTGACCAATACTGTAGGTACATTTGATGTATAATTACTACAATTCAGGGATATTCCACTCCTGCCACTGATGGCGTCCCACTTGACAGAACACTACTTTCACCATCACAGGTAATAAAAATCCACAGGAGACAAATGATCTTTCACTTATACCCGACAAAATATGTTTGTCCTGCTGCTGAGCATTAAGGTGTCAAGCATATCCGTAGGTTTTACAGGGAAAAGGCACAAGGACAGTCTAAGTTTTCAATCACCGAGTGCCATCTAAGACTGTAAGTAGCACTTATCAGTTTTATTTGCCCTCACAGGAATTCAGAGGCATAACCATCATTTAACTACAAAAAAGTAATACCTGGAATGCATGACTTAACGTCACAGGTGAAAAACAGAAAGCCGGTGTGAAGCAGTTTTTAAATCTGCTTTCCAATATAACGGAGGCCTTGAATTTGCCAATTTCTAGCCAGCAGGATGGTTTCTGATCATTGAGTTCCATGCAGAGGCACTGCTGATCTATATAGAAGTGTCCATTTCGATGAAGAAGAGTATGACTCATAGAAAGGAACATCCCCAATGTACCAGGGCCAATTGGGGTTCACCAAATTTTCCTTGCCAACTCCTTCAACCATCTGTCAGGGTGTCAGTCCAATCTCTACTCCAGACGCTGTCCCAGAAGTTCCCAGAGTACAGAATAAGTTTGCTTAAAAAGTGTAATTCCAGGGAGGTGGCTTATGGGCCACCTAAAGAATGACAACTCCTTCTAGCCCAAATGACACAGAAAGAATTATGTTTGAACTGCTTGCTCCTGATGTAAAAACACCAGCACAGCGCCGGGCCATGGGGACGGGACACCCTGACAACGTGCTAAACCCCTCGCCTGACCCGTTTACCTTTTAGCGCTAGTGGACAGCTTCGCAGTGGTTTTGCTGGACAGTTTGGTGTTCTTCTTCTGCTGGGTGGCAGAAGGTTTCCTCTCTTCTTGTTCCTCGGGCTCGGGGGCGGCTGGGTCCCGCTGGTCTGCGTCTGAACTTCCACTGCTGGTGCTGGGGCTCTCATCGTCCGACCTCTGCCTATCACTGGACATCTTGGTGCAGTTAGTCCTTGGAAAACTTTTATAAAAAGGAAGGAAAAAAAGGGAGGGGGGAGAAGAGGAAATGTGAAGTCTAAGAAATAAGCCCATCGCCTTTTCTTCCCCTAAACCGTCCCCTCAAATCGCCTTTTATAAGGAAAAGGCTTGCAAAGCGTTCCCACCAGCACAGCATCGCCCTGCAGGGCTGTGCAGGGCAGGGGATGAGCCTCGCGCCTGCAGCAGGTCAGGGTTTTCCCCGAATTCAAGTTAGCAAACCCACTCGCATTTTTTTTCCCCCTTCTTCTTTTCCATTCCATCCCATCCCATCCCTCCTCGGACAAACTATCAATTGTCTACTTTCTCAGAAGGCAGCACGAAACAGACTGGCCAGGGGAACTTGGGCAAGCAAGCATCCATAACATATGACACGCTGTACATAACAGACCTCGCTGGGGAGGAAGAGGGGGGAAAAGATGCTAGAAAGTCACTAATAGCGTCTCAATATTGACACACTTGACACGGGTCGGAGCTACCCGATTCCCTTCCCGGGAGGAAAAACATGCCCTGCTCCTCCTCGCCCATATGCTTAGTTAAGGTGGCGATGCCTCCTCAGTGCACGGAAGCTCTTTAAAACCCAACACTTAGGAATTTAAAAAAGAAAAAAAAAAAATCAACTACCGAGCTGCACCCCCGAGCCCGTCCCCGCGGCCAATCGCGGAGGCTCAGCCGGCCCAGCCCGAGCGGCCGCCCCGGGCGCAGCCGGAGCCCAGCGGCACCTTCTGCACCGCTCCCCGCGCCCGCCGGGCTCCTCGCTCCAGGTCTACATCGCGGACCGACATTTTGTCCAAAAAAAAAAAAAAAAAAAAATCACACGGGAGTTGGGGGGTTAAAAAAACAACACATCGGAGAGGAAAACAAACACAAAAACAAACACACAAAAGCCCCCCCCCCCCAAGAAGTGCAACAAATTTCCGCGCCCGCGGAGGCGGCGGCGGCGGCCACGCAGCCCCGCGGCCCTTTGTGGGGAGGGCGGGCGGCCCCGGGGGGTGCGGGCGCCGCCGGCCCCGCCGCCCGGCCCGGCTGGGCTCCGCGGACACAGCGGCGCGGGCGCCCGGCGCGAACAAAGCTGCCGCCCCCGCCCCTCCCCCGCGCCGCGCCCGCCGCCCCCACGCGGCCCCGGCCCCGCCGCCGCCGCCGCCGCCTTACCTCGGCCGCCCGCCCGCCCGGGCCGCTCGCGCGCCGCTACGCTGTGGGGGAGGGCGAGAGGAGGGAAAAAGCCTTCCTTGAGGAAATGGAGGCAGCCGGGGGGGGCGAGGGGGGGGCAGGGGAAAAGAGAAGCCGAGGAGGCTCTGGCCGGGGAGTGTGGAACATCGAAAGTCGGAGGGGGGCTGTGCAGTGCCGGGCTCCGGCCGGAGGGTGGCGCCGCCCCGCGCCTTCGGGGAGAGGAGCGGGGGGGAGGGGGAAGCTCGGCGGGGCGAGGGCGCGAGCTCCCGGCGAGGCGGAGAGGACGCGGGGGACCCCCGCGCGCTGTGGCCGCCGCCGCCCGGCCCGGCTCCTCCGGCTCCGGCTCCGGCTGCTCCGGCCGCGCCGTCAGCAAGTTCCGCGGCGGCGCGCGGGGGCGGGGCGGGCGCGGCGCGCGTGCTCGCGGGGCGGAGGGGCGCGCGCCGCCGGCGCTCGGCGGGCGCGAGCTGGTCCCGCGCGCTCCCTCCGCGCGCCTCCCTGCGCTCCGGGGGGAGGGGGGGGTGCACGCGTCCGCCCGCGCGCGGCCGGGACAAAGAGCGCGGCGGGGACCCGGCCCGGTGGCCCCGGCCGCCCGGGGCCGCGGAGCCGGTGCCCGGGAGGGCGCGGGCGCGGGCGCCGTCTCCCGGGGTGGCTTCCGGCCTGAGCCCGCCTCCAGGGCGAGGCTGCCCATTGGACTACCCGCCCTGGGCCCCGGGTGCCTCTAGGGCCCGGGAGGGCGGACAGAAATCATCCCCAGGGTTATTATTAGCCACATCCCCAGCGGGGACCCTCGGACCCCCCACTCCTGGGCTAGGGCCCCGGGCGCATGGTGGGAAGGTTGCAAACCCTCCCCCCCCTGAAAGGCTGGAGGCTAAGGTGTCCTTGAGGAGGCCTGCAGGTGGAGGAGAGCTGCCTCCTGCCCCTCCTGGGAGCTAAAGGGGCGAGATGAGGTCTTGGGCATGGAGGGAGGAAAAGGGGATTCTAGATTATGGGACCTGTCTCTGCTTTCTCTTTGGCCCTCACAGTCTGTAAAAAGGGGACAGTCGTTTGGATGTTTTGCAAACTTAAAATTCCAAGTTGTTTTTTTTTTTTAATGGCCTGTTCAAGATTGATTGAAGTGGAGGAGACTCAGGGGCTCCAACCCTGACAGTTTGCTGCTGCGGGACTATTGTT
The DNA here is from genome assembly GCF_964339955.1 of Pipistrellus hanaki. NCBI lineage: Eukaryota > Metazoa > Chordata > Mammalia > Chiroptera > Vespertilionidae > Pipistrellus > Pipistrellus hanaki. The sequence continues at coordinate 52,167,246 of NC_140510.1, read as the reverse complement.
CTGGAAAGAGAAGCCCGGCTGGTACGTGGTCAGAATGTCCACCCAGGTTGACTCTGCCGTTTCTTTGCCCCAGGCACGGACGAGTCAGAAGTACAGAAACTTCCTGTTTGCAGCCCAGACTTCCCCAACTACTGAGAACTTGCTCCAGTGATGGAGCCCCAAAGGAATTTGTGGATTCCTCTCCCACAAGTGTCCAGGGGCAGAGGTGCTGGGAGAATGTGGAGTTCACAGAGGGAGTGAGAAGGGCAGTCATAACAGATGAGCTAGAGTTAAAGAAAGGAAAAAAAAGAAAAAAGAAAGTAAGCCAACATACTGAATTTTCCTACAAACCAAATGTTTGGTAGAGGGTTGCTTACAATTCTGAAGAGTTAGTTACATTTCTGTAATTTTCCAAAGGTCCAGGCATTCAGTGAACTTTGTGGAGGGCTACGCTGCTAGGTGCTAGACACACAAAATGCACTCGCTCCATCTCTGTGACTAAAGCCAGGTCTCCTCCATTCTGTGCCTGGAGTTCCCAGTCCAGAAAGGGAGCAATTGCTTAAGGTTGATAAGGAGAAAGGCTCCTCCAGTCAGAGTGTACAGCATAGCTCAAGAAACGGTGAAGAAAGAGAATGGTGTGCCTGTTAACTAGCAGTTGATTTGGCTGAATCAAAGGGAGCTTGTGGAAGGAACTTGTTAGTGAAAATAGAGACAGAAACGTCCCCCCAAACTCCACCTTTTACACTGCGACCCTACAGTAACAGCCAGCCAATCTTGAGTGTGGACTTTGAAATGGGGAACAGTGCAAGAAAAGCTCTATGTAAAAGTGGATTCTTTTAGGAAAAGCTTTTGTAAAACTGGGTTCTTTTAACTCACAGAAAGAGCCCGAAGGACCCAAGGCCAGTTGCTGATAGGATTTGGGTGGGGCCAGGAGATTGGGGAATAGAGAGATTTAGCTGTGTTTTGATAGCATCTTCTATAGAAGAAGCTGTATTGAGCTGAAAAGCTATGAAACTGGATTCTAATCTCATCCTATCAAGTTTATGTGACCTCGTGGAAGTTACTTGTTCCAACGTGATTTTTCACATGTGTAAAAAGATTGTAGCAAAGGTATCTAAATCCTCTCTTGCTCAAAAGTTCCATGATTCTTCAATGAGCTTGAAATCGAAGGCTTCTACTTAACATTCACTCAACAGAGTCATCAGAGTACTTTATGAACTACCAAATGCTGGGAAATTAAAGAGAGAAATGGGTGCAGCTCCCTCCCAGCTCTGGGAGTGAGACAGCTAGAAAGGTAGGCTATAGAATGAGAAGTGCTCTATGAAAGGAGTGAACAGAATTTGTGGAGTGTTATTATTAAATAATAATTAGCAATGGAATTATTAATTCAGCTCAAGGTCACGGGGTGTGGGTCAAGAAAACTAACAATGAACTGGGCCAGAGGGATTAATAGGTGATAATATAGGTAATGCTCTTGGCAAAGTACTTGGGACATAATAGTTGTTCAGCAGTACTTACCATATACCCTGTTTCCCCGAAAATAAGACAGTGTCCTATATTAATTTTTTTCTCCCAAAGTTGCGCTAGGTCTTATTTTCAGGGGCTGTCTTATCTTTCCATGCGCTAGGTCTTATTTTCGGAGGATGTCTTATTTTCGGGGAAACACGGGTAGTTACAGTCACCATAAAGAGAATAAATGGCTCCATAAAGTTAGGGAAAGTAGTGGCCTATCCCCCACAATATTAGCTGCCCAATTACCTTTATCCACCTGACTGAGAGGGTCATCCTGCTCACAGCTCGCTCTAAGGTAACATGACATCACCATCTTGACCAGAAGCAACTTATATGTTATAAATTGTTTCTAACATGAAGTTCTTTCTCACAGGACACTCTGTTTTGTAAAAATTTTCTCTCTTTCTTGTTTTTGCCATTTCTACGCTTGAAATTAGGGATCGTGTTTGGTTTTTTAAATCATCTCCCGAGGACATGCTTAGAGAGAGGGAGAGAGGAACATCCATCAGCTGACTTCCATATGAGCCCTGACCAGGGATCGAACCCACAACCCAGGCATGTGCCCTGACCGGGAATCAAACCCACAACCTTGTGGTGCAGAGGATGACACTCAGCCAACTGAGCCACTCTGGCCAAGCAGGATCATGTTTTACAAGCACTTCTGAGGGTGCACAAATTTGACCTCATGCAAATGATTCCATAAAGCGTGTAATAAAAGAATTTCCCATATGACTTCTCAAAACACTAGCACAAAGCAGTACCACACCAGCTACCACAAGAATATCGTTCCCTTTCAGCGTCCTATTTTTCCTACTGGTATGAGCCCTGCCAGCTTCTAACTCACAACTCTGAGAGAGTTAAGGTAAGGGGAAAGAAGTTATATCCAACTGCAGCAGATACTGCCACAATTACCTCCCTTCTCCTCCTCCACCCCTAAAAGTGACCAAAAGGCACCTGTCATAAGGACAGACAAGGAAGGTTCCGGAACCCTTTAGACCCCCCCTAATTTTTGGAGGTGTTTTCACTGAGCCTTCATTGGACCTCAGTGATATTTATGTACACACGTATGTCTGTATAACCAAGCATTCTGCAGGATCCTGTCATCTGAGTTCCCTAAAAGCTTCTGAATTCAGCAATTATTCAAGCTACAGTGAGGCTATAGAACTTTCCCATCACCACCACATGGCCTGCGACATAATTCCCACATAATAGATGTAGAATAAACACTTACTAATTTGATTTGTTGGTTTCAGAGTGCTTTTGTTTGTTTCCTTCACTCAGTAGCTTTTCTCAATATCTCTTCATTTCACCCCTTTCTTTTTTCAGGCTGTTTCAGATGCTGCCCAGTTGCTTGTGTCCTTTTGTTCTCTGGCTATAAAACTTTCTCTTTCTACCCATGAAAGTGGGATTGGTTTACTAGGAAGTTATTTCTTGGTCCAGGCTTAATCCAAGAAGCCCTGTTTGCCATTGTTAGTGGCAATGTCTCTAGACCTCCTGAGTCCAACACACTACTTTACTTCAATGTTTTCCATGCTTGTGTCACGTGTGGAAAACGGGCCACCTGCCAGACTCTGAGCTGGTGTTTCGGTCGCTGGCTTTTTATATATAAATATATAGATATGATTCTGTGCAGACTTACAAAAATATCGAATCATCAGAGACAGTTAAAGGACACGTTAGAAATTCGAGTTGATTAAGCTATATATTGCTTAAAGGAGGTACTACGTTCTTGTACATAAAGTTTGCAAATCTAAAACTATGTGAAAAAAAATTAAAACTGTATGACGCCAAATACCTGTGAAATCATTATGAAAAGGGCACTTGTGTATATTGATGGTGGCAATGTAAATTGCTATAACTTTTTCTGGAAAGCAATTTGGCAATGTCTTCCAAGAGTCATAAAATGTTCATGCCCTTTAGCCTAGTAATTCTACTTTTGGGAATCTTTCCTAAGGAAATCATCCAAAATCCTAAAAAATGCCATATGCCTGACAATGTTTATCCCAGTGTAATTTATACTATATAAAAAAATGGAAACCACTCAAATTATGTAACATCAAGGCTTTAATAAATTATGGTCCATTTACTCAATGGAATACACATGAATATCAAGTGGTGTGTATTATAACTATCGTTTTTACTATCAGTTTCGCCTCATGGTTGAAATCCTTTCCTATGAGATCAGCTGATGTTTTCCTTAGTTAATAAAACTAACAAGAGATGTTGTGCATAATCTTGATTACTGGCATTTTCACTTAATATTATGTCACTTAAATTTTTCTGAGATAGAGTATTTCATGTGTAAAATCAGATTAAGTGTATTCTTTCTGCTTCAGAAAGCAAAAATCATATGCATAATATGATGAGAAAATGTATACAAGAGATTTGGAAGTAAAAGGCAAACAATCACTATGGTTTAAGGTCTGCCATCTTTTCTGTATTGCACAAGTGGTTATTTAATTGGGAGGAATTCAATAAGAGATAATATGCTTTAATTTGGGGCTACAAAGGAAGTAGTTCAATTTGACATTATGAAGAAGTTACATTTTAGTTGAATGTCTTTATAATTAAAGAAGTAAAACAGTATTTCTTAAATGGGGATATTAGCTAAGTTTTTTGAGAGTTATACTTTAGTTTTTTTAGGTCCAAATTCTAGAGGTTTATTATGATTTATAAAACATCTCAAATGTCTGCCTGGTGCATCAGATTTTAACTTTTCTAGATTATAATATCCCAAAATAACTCAAATTAAGTAAACATCACAGAGTGATCCAAGTGGGTTTATGAAATGATAATTTTCAATAAGAATATACACGCCCTGTGTGGTGTGTGTAAGTAGCACACCCAACTTGGATTCATAAAGTAGTGACCGCTGAGTACTAGTACTTCTGTTCCAAGAAAAGGATATTGAAATACTAGACTTCTTTTGACCAAAGAAATTGAGTCTGAGACATGAATTGACTCCTCTAAAGTCTTAAAGATAGCTCTTGACAGAACTAGAGACAGAATTTTGAAATTCTGTTCCCGTTCCACTATTTTATCGTATTCACCAGGGCATACAGTCCAGTTTCCCAGGACATCAGCTCCTGCAGAGATGTCATCGGAAAGTTATTTTCTCATAAGAGTAACAATCTTCTTTTTTTTTTTTCCGCCCTTGTTCATCAGCATGAGAAAGATCTCTGACATAGCGATAAACATTTGGCAATCCTGTTATAATCACTCATAATACACTATAGGTTGCACAGTACTTATCATAGTTTGTAAATACATACATATTTGTGTGATATGTCTTTAAAATTTTCTCCCACTACTAGAATAAGAGCAGGGACCATATCTGTTTTTTTGTGCCTAATACAATGCTTGGCATATACTACTTAGTAAATGATTTCTGAATGAATAAGTGGATGGCCAAGTTATTTTTACATTCAAAGTCAATTGAAGGGAATATTAAAGAATAAAAACAGCGCAAGCTGGTTTGGTTCAGTGGATAGAGCATCCTGTGGACTGAAGGGTTCCAGGCTCAATTCTGGTCAAAGGCACATGCCCAGGTTAAGGGCCATATACCCAGTAGGGTGTGTGCAGGAGGCAGCTGATCAATGATTCTCTCGCATCATTGATGTATCTATATCCCTCTCCCTTCCAATCTGAAATGAATCAAAATATATTTAAACAAATAACAAAAACATGAAACATGATTTTTTACACTTCCTAATTATTTATGGATGTGATTTTCATGAAAAGTAGCACAGGCCAAATATACAGGAGTCTAAAAGTATTTAGAGAAATTAAAGAACAATAGGTTAATGGATTAAAGGACAAATAAGTTAATGATGTTTGTTATGTGACCCTAACCTCTGAAATACATATCAGAAGAACAATGACCTCATTTTCTCACCAAACTATTTACAGAACCCTCATCAGAGAATGAATATTGGCTTATGTTATTTTGTAAAATACAGGAGGGCAGCAAAATTTTTCTAACCTGCTTTATAAAATATCTACATAGAAGAAATCAAGTTATGTTTTCTATAAAGCTAAATGTTAGCATCCTAGCTGGCTTGGCTCAGTGGATAGAGAGTTGGCCTGTGGACTGAAGGGTCCTGGGTTTTGGCTTGATCCCCGTTGGGGGTGTGCAGAAGGCACCCAATCAATGATTCTCCCTTCCTCTCTGAAATCAATAAAAAATATATATATATATTTTTTAAAAAGATAAAGGTAAATGCTAGCAACTAAGATTAAAATCAATCAACCTTGATTAATCTCAGATTTATTGGCAGACTATTTTAAAATATATTTTTACGGATTATTTTTAGAAAGGGAGGGAAGGGAGAGAGATAGAGAGACAGAGACATTAGTTGGCTGCCTCCTGCATGCCCCCCACTGAGGATCAAGCCCTACCTGGGCATGTGCTCTGACCGAGAATCAAACCGGTAACCTCTTGGTTCATGGGTTGATGCTCAACCACTGAGCGACACTGGCTCAGGCTGGCAGATGTATTAAATCAGTATACTTTTTTTAAAAAATATATATTTTATTGATTTTTTTACAGAGAGGAAGGGAGAGAGATAGAGAGCTAGAAACGTCGATGAGAGAGAAACATCGACCAGCTGCCTCTTGCACACCCCCTACCGGGGATGTGCCCACAACCAATGTACATGCCCTTGACCGGAATCGAAGGAACCTGGGACCTTTCAGTCCGCAGACCAACACTCTACCACTGAGCCAAACCGGCTTCGGCTAAATCAGTATACTTTTTAATAAGGTTGCTTGCATCAGGTGAGAGTTCTACTTTCTGGGCAGATTAATTCTAAATTTATTTGTTTTCCTTATCCCTAGGGAGAAAAATGTTTTTAATTCTACAACTTACCTATGGCCATTCCCTCCCCCTTCCCCCCCCCCCCCCCACACACACACACCAGAAATTGAATTTAGAAAATACAACTATTTGCATATCTGAGACTTTATTTAATCATGTAACAAATACCTTTTAAATGACAAAGCACAGTGCTAGAAGATAGATGCCAAACGAGATATGAAACCTGCTCTAAAGTGTTGATGATAGCCGAGACCGGTTTGGCTCAATGGATAGAGCGTCGGCTTGGGGACTGAAGGGTCCCAGGTTCAATTCCGGTCAAGGGCATGTACCTTGGTTGCGGGCATATCCCCAGTAGGGGGTGTGCAAGAGGCAGCTGATCGATGACTCTCTCATCGATGTTTCTAACTTTATCTCTCTCCCTTCCTCTCTGTACAAAATCAATAAAATATATTTAAAAAAAAAAAAAAAAAAGTGTTGATGATATAGCAGGATGGTTTCAGAGGGAGGGCTTCAGGTCCAAGAACAGGACTTTCCTGCCTAAAAAACAATGGCAGATTTTCTTTTCTTTTTATTTTCCTTTTTTTAAAAAATATATTTTTATTGATTTTTTTACAGAGAGGAAGGGAGAGGGGTAGAAAGCTAGAAACATTGATCAGCTGCCTCCTGCTCACCCCACACTGGGGATGTGCCCGCAACCAATACACATGCTCTTGACCAGAATTGAACCTGGGACCCTTCAGTCTGCAGGCCGATGCTCTAGCCACTGAGCCAAATCAGTTTCAGCAACAATGGCAGATTTTCATTCACCTATTCTTCATGAAATAAGCAGCCCCTTTAGACTTACGGTTTCACTGCCTACAAATACATTACAAGAGAAGCCAGAGGATAAAAAGAGGTATTTATATGCTTATTCAACAAACACACATTGAGTACCTAATTCAACAAATGAGAAAACTTATTTTTCAATGTAGATGGCTGATCCTTCAAAATACATAGGGAGCAGGCTCTCAAGTAGACACGGATTGAGTAGATGAAGAAACAAGTTCTATCTTAGAATAGTTCTATGGTATAAAAAAGCAACAGTTATTTTTTGCATGGTAGCAAAATAGAGTTTATGTGTATTGTAAAATAGAGTTCAAAGTTCAATCTTCCCATCTTTCAGATATTGTTTTTTTTTTCACTCACTCCTGGCCATCAAAGCTGTATTCCGAGTGTCTAGCACTGTGTTGGAGCTCAATAACTACTTCTTGAATAACAGCAAACACTTCAATAACACATACTGTCTTTTATTTAGACTGGCTCATTTAATACTCTCAATAGCTCCAATGAGGCAGGTACTATTGTTATATATTAACTAGAGGACTCGTGCATGAAATTCATGCATTTGGGGGAAGGGGTCCCCCAGCTAGGCCCTTGCCCTCTCACAGTCTGGGAACCCCAGGGGATGTCAGACATCCTTAGTGCTGCCTCAGAGGTTGGAAAGGCTCCCACTACTGCCACTGCACTCACCAGCCTTGAGTCTGACTTCTGGCTGAATGGCGTTCCCCCTGTGGGAATGTACTTACCACCATGGGGCAGCTCCTGCGTTGAGTGTCTACCCCCTGGTGGCCAGTGTGCTTCATAGGTACTGGGTGTTCCGCCATTCAAGTTGAATATTAGCCTTTTATTATATAGGATGTTACAGATGAGAAAACAGAGGCACAGAAAGATAAAGCAACTTGCCCAAGGTCACATGACTAGTAAATGATGGACTCTGGCCAGGATACCCATGCTTTTAACTGCTATCCTCTGCTACTTCTAAGTAAATAAATAGCATTCCAAGCAAGGGGATGGGAAAGAGAAGGAACTGATAGCGTTTTTGGAGCCACAGTCAGAAAGGAAAGACTCGGACCTCTGGGACAGCCTGGAGATGTTGCTAGCCAGTGAAAAAGGAGGAAGTGCTGAGGTGTTAGCCGTCCCAAGGGAGTTGCTTTTGGACAATTTTCAGACGGTGAGATTGACAGACTGTCCAATGAGAAAGAGATATGTAAGCAAGCCCAGGTAAAAGTCAGAAATGGTTTCTGGCCCTTTGGGGCATTTTTAGTTCTGCCAATCTCTCCTTCTTTATGCCATTCTCCTCCTTTGTCCCTTTTCTCTACTATCCCTTTTAGCCTGTTATCCTGTTGACCGACATTTTAAATTATTGTATTTATTAAATCAAATGTATAAGTAATCTCTCTCTGCACTTCCATGAAAAGGAATTAATCGGAGTGATTTCAAACTTGTTCCTTTATTAGTATGTTACAAGCAGGTCGTGGCTCTTGACAGGAGAAAAATCTCCAAAAGTGGACTAAGCCTTAACAAATGAAAGATTGCGAAAATAAATCTTGGTACTCCATCCCTTCATTCTTAGAAGAGATGGTCAAATCTTAAACACAAAGCATTTCATGTTAAAATTTAACATTTTCTTTTACATTTTAAAAATATCTCCAAATTTGTATTTAAGGACATTCTAACGTTGATTACACTCTTCACTTTCTAATAACAGCAAGAACCCATTTTGCCTAATGTCAGCTAAGCAACAGTTTATAGAATGCTGGAATTTCTGGGTTCCTCAAAAGAACATTAAAACACTGATAAGTTATGCTTGTGCATTTAACTATGTGAGTATATCAAAATAAGAGGAGCTGTCTGGAGTAAATTCGAAGCACCATCAGGCAATTGGTGCTTAGTCTGGAACAATGTATGGATTAATGAGTTAATCTTGGTTTACTTAGTCTAATTAGTAAAACAATGCAAATAGATATACGTGTGCGTGCGCACACAATCTGTTTGCTACCAGAACAAGCACTTGTTTGTTAAAGACTGAAAATAAGGATCAACATTGCAGCATTTACAACCACAAAAGTTGATAAACCACATAACTCAGGTGGGTAAATATGGAATAAATAAAACCAATATTGCCCTAACTGGTTTGGTTCAGTGGATAGAGCATCAGCCTGCAGACTGAAGGGTCCCGGGTTCGATTCCGGTCAAGGGCATGTACCATGGTAGCAGGCACATTCCCAGTTGGGGGGTTGGTGGGGGGGTGCAGGAGGCAGCTGATCGATGTTTCTCTCTCATTGATGTTTCTAACTATCCTTCTCACTTCCTCTCTGTAAAAAATCAATAAAATATATTTAAAAAACAAAACAAAGCACTATCAGGGACTGACATCAGGAGCATACACATGGGCTCTGTTTTGCCTAAGCTCAGTCGCTAGTGTGGTTTAGTGCGGTATGTGTGATGGACAACCCATACAAAAAGGACCCGTTTGAAAGAGATTGATCTGGGGAGAGGGAAGGTGATGTGATATTCATCTCTGTATAGCTTCTTAAAACTGATTTACCACAGTGGCTTGTGGAAGTAACAGATGTTTATTTGAATGAATATTCATTGGCTGACATCAAGTCCCAGTAGATGACACTTTCCTCTTAAGAGGTCATATTTTCCTCTTAAAGAGTGTTTGCTATTGCGGTTGCCAATTGTCTATTTACAAGCTCCTTTATGAAGGAGCTGTGTAAAGTGGAGTATTGATGTATAATGATGTAGAGCCTGAACCAGAGGTAATATGCTAATTAGAAACAGCCATAATGCCAGATATAAACATCAGAGTGACTTACCTTATCCTTCTTGACAGAATCATGATAGCTTCTCCCCACACAAACCAATCATGAATTTTCTTTCAAATCACCTTATTACTACACTGCTCGCATTGTAAAAACATTTATTTAAGATAGAACATTACCAAGAAGTGAGGCGGCTTTAAAGAGCCAAAGAAACCAAATTAAAAAAAAACAAAAACGTTATTGTGAAGCTTTAAAAAAATTATAACGTTTTGTATGAATAGGAATTATTATTACTTGGAGCCTAGCTGCATCTCTATCACTTGCTATACAGAACCTTGCTTTCTTCTATGTGTGTTTTTAGAGAAAACAGCAATATCAGAAGTACAGATAACCTGTTACAATTGTTTGTTTCATGAATTCATGCATTGGGAGCAGTTTATCATACCTAAGGTTACTTTGGCTCTGCAAAAGATTATTTTGGCAGAAGTTTTATTAGTGTGTCAAATTGTCTTTAAGAAACTTGGCCAGGATCACTGCCCAAGATGGTAACTTATAAATTTTAAACCTTATTACTACACCCTCCAACTGCCTTCCCCTAAGACAGTAGTGCTATTGAATTTTCTGGTGCTGTGATGATCCAAATGCAAACTTGTTACAGAGTCCAGAAACAAATAAGATAACTTCAGAAGCGGAGTTACAATGAGACAATAATCCTGTTATATTTCTTGGTTCATGAAATGCCTGAAGTATTTAGTAACATAACTAAGTCTCCATTATCTATGGTGTTAGGAACAGTAAAACATATACATGGAAATCTGTAGCTATTCCAAAAGCATCGCTGTTAAGCCATTATAATTAGTCTTCTTTCTCAAATCTCACAGATGTGTTTTCTAGGATCTAACCCTTTATATTAGTGGTTCACAAATTGAGCTGCACAGTGATGATGGATAACTTAAAAATATACACATCAGCCTGATCAGCGTGGCTCAGCGATTGAGCATCGACCTATGAACCAGAAAGGAGGTCAGGGCTTGAGTCCCAGACAGGACACTTGCCCAGGTTGTGGGCTTGATCCCCAGTGTGGGGTGTGCAGGAGGAAGCTGGTCAATGATTTTATTTCATCACTGATGTTTCTCTCTCTCCCCCTCTCTCTTCCTCTCTAAAATCAATTAAAAAAAATTTTTTTTAAATATACAGGTCATACTCGCAATTAACTAAATCATAAGCTGTGGGGGTGAGACCCATTCATTAGCAGTTTTTAAATCTCCCCTATTGAGTCCAATATAGTTAAGGTCAAGAGCTACTTAGTGGTAAGGATGCTGGGTATCAGTGATGAGGAAAAACAATAAGAAAAGAATGTCTGTTTACTAAATTGAAGAGTAAATGTCAGTGATTGTTCAAATTGCTATAGACCAATGTTATGTAGAAAGACATATTTTGGCTATTTTCCTTTCGATTTATTAAAAAATCATAACTCAGTTCCATCTATTATATAAGAGGGTAAATTTTTAGATTATAGAAGTATTTACCTACTTACTAATATTGAAAGACACCAGTGATGTTACCCCTATACTTCAATATGTAAATCATTTTCTTCTTAATTTGTGGAGTTATTTTTTCAGAGAAGTGGTTTCTAATAGATACTTAGCAAAAATATTTATTCTAAAACTACAAAAAATATAATTATACATATATATATAATTGCATAGCCATGATGTAGAATGAATAATTTTTAAATGGCATTTGTAGGTATGAGGGATGTCCTTGAGAAGTGGATTTTAGCTATTCTCAGTTTAGTGTAAAATGATAGATCTGTATTTTGTGCTTTTACTCTCTGAAGTTTGTTTGTTTTCATAAAGTATGTTTTCCTAAGGTATCTCATAAGCATTATCTAGTAAGAAAGATGAATTATAGAAGAGGTGGAAACATCCCCCTAACTTTACTGTAATTTCAGTTAAGTTGGAAGCAGTGATTTATTTGCTCTGATATAATTAATATAATCCATATGGAAAGCATTATGGTATATATAGTGCTTAGATTCAAACAAACCAGGGTTCAAAACTTAGTTATGTCCCTCCTCGCCATGTATCCTAGAACATACTTACTAGCCCAGGACTCACTTCTTTCACATTTAAAACGAGCATATTTACATCTTCTGTGCAAAGTTGTTAGTTGTGGGAGACTAAATATGGAAATGTTGACAGAGCTTTCAGCATACAGCCTGGAACATAGGAACCCCTGAATAAATAGTAGCCATTCAAGCTATTTTTTGAAAGCCTATTTTCCTCACTGGGTAATATATACTGGCTTTTGTTTTTTGTTAATTTTATAATTGCTACTACCAACCTAACATTCAAGGGGGGTTACAGGGAATCTTTGCATATTCTTAAATGCAAAGAGCCACAGGAGAGCATTAGTGGCTGCACAGGTACATGCGTGGCCATATGAGTGCAGTGTGTAACCTGCCAGGCTCATTCATGAACTGAGGGAACTCATTCTGTGAACAGATGGGTGACGTGCAATGTGTGCCTCAGCACAGCTGAAATCACCTCATATCAGAGACCATCTGAAGAGAGGGAATCAAGAATATTAAATCAGCCCTAGCCCATTTGGCTCAGTAAATAGAGCATCAGCCTGTAGACCAGTGTTTCCCAAACTTCTCTCATGATGAGAATCACCTGGTGGAGTTGTTAAAACACAGATTCCTGAATCCCAACTAAGAAGTGCTAAACTAGAATTTTTGAGAACATATATTGATAGGTAAAATTGCATACCTAACTTAGTGCTCTGTATATAAAATCTGTCTTAGAGCACTAGTTAAGTATACAATTTTACCTATATGTTCCCAAAAATTCTAGTTTAGCACTTCTTAGTTGGGATTCAGGAATCTGTGTTTTAACAACTCCACCAGGTGATTCTCATCATGAGAGAAGTTTGGGAAACACTGCTGTAGACTGAAGGGTCCTGGGTTCAATTCCAGTCAAGGGCACATGCCTGGGCTGTGGGATCAGTCCCCAGTAGAGACCATGCAAGAGGCAGCCAATCAATGATTCTCTCTCATCTCTCTTTCCATCTCTCTTTCCTTCTCCCTTCCTCTCTGAAATCAATAATAATGTATTTTTTTAAAAAAAGAATATTAAATCATCTTATTTTGAGGGTCTCCCATTCTACATATATTGCATTTCATTGATTCGAATTTGCACATTTTAATATCTCTGAAACCAAAATGTACCATCCGATCGATAATATCTTAAATCACTCTCAGCCAAGCAGTACTTCAGAGGTAGTTGGCATTGCCTATGACTACATGAACTTGGCCATAGCTTTTCGTGATGCATGATAAAAACACAAGGCCAAGCAAGTTTAAGAAAATTACTCAAATAGTAACTGTAAAATAAAAAATTCTAAGTGATGAAAAATAGTGTCATAGTTTAATTGGCAGTGATTTTTCTTCCTTAATGGCACATAAAATTATAATGCATCTTAGAATCTAATCTTTAACTTAATGTAATATTTTGCAATATTTTTGCAAAGCAACTTGCTTGACAGGATGCTTCAAAAACTTCTACAAAGTGGAGCCATTTCAATGCTCCTAATTCATCCTAAAGAAAGAATCCAAATTAATCCACCTTAATTCTTCTATCTCCATTGCTGTTTGGTCTACATTTATTAATGTGGTAGGTAGGCAGAATAATGTCCCCATCAAGAAAAAGATGCCCATGTCCCCCAATCCCTGGAACCTATGAATATGTAAGGTTACATGACAAAGGGAAATGAAAGTTGCAGATGAATTAAGGTAATTTATAAGATGATCTTAGATTGATTATCTTGGATTATCTAGGTGGGTGATAAGGATCATTACAAGGGAAAGACTGCAGCAAAGGGTCAGAGCCCTGCCGGTGTTGCTCAGTGGTTGAGTGTTGACCTATGAAACAGGAGCTCACAGTTTGATTCCCGGTTAGGGCACTTGCCTGGGTTGCAGGCTCAATCCCTAGTGTGGGGTGTGCAGGAGGCAGCTGATTGATGATTCTCTCTCATCATTGATGTTTCTATCTCTCTCTCCCTCTCCCTGACTCTCTGAAATCAATGAAAAAATTAAAAAGAAAAGAAAACAGTCAGTAAAGGAGCTGAAAGGAAGCAAGAGGTTTTAGTAACATGATGTAGTGTGAGAAGCACTCAACCTGCTGTTGATGACCCTGCAAAAGATCTACAAATCCAGGAAGGCAGGAGGCTTGAAGAAGCAAGGCTACGGAAAAGGCCAGGAGACATGTCTCCCCCAGGCCCTCCAGCAGGGAACGCAGCCCTCGCAACACCTCCCTGAGAGGGAGAGCTAGTCAGGTTTCCAACCTGCAGAAGAGCAAGATAATACCTTTCTGTTGTGGTAAGCCTAACTTTGTAGGAATTCACTGTATCAGCAACAAGTAACTAATATAGTTGATAAGGTAGAAGAACTTTTACGATTGATTGTGTAAATTAGGTAAATCATCACTAGACTGTTGAATTTAATAGACCAGTAGAAGTTTCAAAAATGTTAGGGCCAATTGCCAACTTTTGATTTTGCCGCTTTATTTTAAAGTTTACTGTTTAAAATGATAACATCAGCATGTTATAACATCGTTTTACAAAGGGAAGCTAATATATATAAGACAAATGTTTAAATGACTTTAAATTAGAAAAGAAAAAAAAAAAAACCTCATTAAATTGTCTTTATTTTCCTCACTCATCTAAGGACCAATAAAAATATCCCGTACAGCACTAGAATATGACCAAGCATTTGGAACCTCTATATTAGCAGCATTGCATTGATTTAAGCGTGTGGACTTTAGAATTCTCTAAAAAGAGGGGCATTGGGATAAAAACAACAATAAAAATCCTTATATCCTAAGTTATTGATTTGGAATTGTCAGAAGTTTGGAGTTAGACATCATAAGATTTCTTTTTTGATACCTTCCCCGTCTTTTCTTGCCACCTCGCCAGAACAGGCTGCATTAGGTTCCCATGGCTGTGGTAAAAAATTACCACAAACTTGGTATTTTAAAACCACAAACAGTTGTTCGTTGACGTTTCTGGAGGTCAGAAGTCTGGAAGCAGTTTCACTGGCTGAGTACACGATGAAGGCGGGACCATGCTCCCTTCAGAGGCTCTGGGACATGGGGAGAATCTGTCTCCTTGCCTTTTCCAGCTTCTAGAGCGATCCTCCTTGGCTCCTGGCCCCTTTCTCCTTCGTCAAAGCCAACAGCATTGCATCTCAAATCTCCTCTCTCTGCTGAGGGGGTCACCTGGCCTTCTTCCATTTGTGTCAAATTCCCCTCTACCCACCTCTTGAAGGATATTTAGGATTACATGTTAGCTCCCACCCCGAGATCCAGGATCATCCTCCCACTGCAAGAGCCTTGATTTAATCAAACCTCCAAAGTCTCTTTTGCCATATTAACAACATTCACAGGTTCCAAGGATTAGAAACAGGATACATTTGGGTGCCATTATTCCACCTACTGCATTTGCTTAGTTTATGCACATAGTGCATAGCCATTATATTTGCTTTAAGTAAGAAAAAATTTTTGTAAGAATATATTACATCACCTATTAAAGTTGCTACACAGTCTAGGATGTCTACACCCTAGAAATCCATGAATACCAAAGAAAAGAGAGTCATAACACAAGCTACCATGTTTCCCTGAAAATAAGACATCCCCTGAAAATAAGACCTAGCGCAACTTTGGGAGAAAAAATTACTATAAGACACTGTCTTATTTTCGGGGAAACAGGGTAGCAGTCTTGATTGATAGCCTACTCCTTGTGTTTAATAACCTCTGCAGAAAGCCCTCTCCTAGGTGGAAAAGTATAAACTACTTGCGAATATTCCACATTAATTTTGCAACATCCTCTGAAACCCCTGGTGCAAAAATGACAGACTGCTTGTGCAGAGCAGTGTGCCCAGCATTTCTCAACAGATGCTCAGGCACCCCGGTTCCAGCAGTGCCTTCCTGGGACCCGCTGGTGCTCAGGCGTACAAAATGGAATTTAAGAGAGCTCCGAGGGCCCCTTCTTCCCTTCTACTGACCCGCTAGCAGACAACTGGAGGATCAGGTGTGCTGTCGGGGAAAATTACGCAGGAACAAGCTGGCAACCTCGGTCCTGTTCCAGCTGTGGCTGCTGAGGTTCAGGAAACAGTATCTGAGTGATCCTGACCCACCTCATGCCCAACTAATCACCAAGGAAGAACGTGGGTAGAGGGAGGATTTGACTCTGTGCCAGTTCCTAATAAATAAAAACAAATGTCTTCTTATATGCCTGGAAAAGGAGAGAGACTCCAAATCAGTGGTTTCAGATTCAGTTCTACGTACTATAGGATTTCACAAGTATTTCCAAGGGGGCAACTATGGTAGAGAGACAGAAATTCAGCGTGAGCTCATTCACCGTAGGTTTACTCAGAGCAATATCACTTTGATCTGTTTTACTTATTGGGGGGTCTGGGTGTTTTTGTTTAAGAATAATTCAACTAGACACTGCACTACCTTTTAAAAAAATATATTTTGCTTCATCATGTTCCAAAATTATTTAAGGGCAACATTAACAAACTATAATAATAAAAACATAAAATGCTAATTAGACAGGGCAGCTGAATGACCTTCTGGATGTCATTTTGGACGTCCTTCCCAACAAAGCCACGGTGGCAGGGACTGAGGCAGGGACGGTTAGGGGCAATTAGGCAGGCAGGCAAGCAGTTAGGGGTGATTAAGAAGGCAGGTAGAGTGGTTAGGAGTGATTAGGCAGGCGAAGTGGTTAGGGGCGATCAGGCAGGCAGGCAGCCAGGCAAGCAGTTAGGAGCCAGTGGTTCTGGATTGTGAGAGGGATGTCTGATTGCCAGTTTAGGCCCAATCCTATAGGGATCCCTGTGGGATCGCCTAAACTGGCAGTCAGACATCCCCTGAGAGGTCCTGGATTGTGTGAGGGTGCAGGCCAGGCTGAGGTACCCCCCTTCCTGTGCATGAATTTAGTGCACCAGGCCTCTAGTAATTATATAAGGCTTTAAAAGAGAATGAGGCTTCCATACATTTTTTTAAAAAACTGATTTGAGAGAGAAAGAGAGGAACATTGATTGTTTGCTCCAACTGATTGTGTGTTGAACCTTAAACCTAGGTATGTGCCCTCACCAGGAATTGAACCTGTGACCCTTCAGTGTATGGGATGACACTCCAACCAGCTGAGTCACAGGAGATAGGGCACCATGCAAGGGTTTTAAAACAAGAACTGAAGCAGATAAGCGGAGAGAAGTGGAGAGCATTTGAGTCAGGAAATAAGGAAAACTAGAAGGGTAATAGCTCCTTCGTGTGTCTAGGGACAACAGTTCAGTTTATCTAAAATGAAAAATTAAGGTTAAAAGACCTTATTAGTTTGCTAGGTCTGCTGTATCAAAGCATCACAAGCTGGGTGGCCTAAACAGAAATGTATTGCCCCACACGGAGTCCAGAAGTCTGAACTCGAGATGCTGGCAGAGCCATGCTCCCACGGGCGGTCCTAGGGGAGGCGCTGTTCTGGGCTCTCTCCAGCTTCTGTGGCAGCAGCACTCCATCGTCATACGGCATTCTCTCTGGATGCCTATGTCTGTGTCCAGATTACTCCCTCTTTCTGAGAACACCAGTCACCTGGTGTTAGCAGCCCACCCAGAACGATGCCATCTTAACCATCACCTCTGCGATGACCCTATTTCCAAATCTGGTCACATTCCGAGATACTAGATGTAGAGACTTCAACAAACGACCTTGGGGGGAGACACAATTCAACCCATAGCAAAGCCCAATGAGTCTTCCTGAGTCCTCAGGAGGGGTAAGCTTTAAGTAATGATATTTTCGCCCTGCTTTCTTTGTGTCAGGAACCTGAGGTATTCCAGCAGATCTTCATGAGTAGAAAAGATGTACCTAGTTGTCGAGGGCAATAATAATTAAAGGGCTATCCCCCGGAGGCAGAGAGCTAATTTTAGACTGTTTAAGGGCTACAATCTAGTACATTGCCTACAGGGGCTGCAGGATCTGCGCCCCTCCCTTGTGGGCCTCGGGGCAAATCACTCTCCTCCCCTCTTTGTTCTCCAACCAAACAGGCTTTGCCTGGGGCTGGAAGGGCTCCTGTATTCTGAGTGCCCCAGGTCCTTTCCTCCTCAGTGTCTTTGACACACTGTTCTTCATGCCTAGATGGCTCTCTCCCTGCTTCACTGTTAATGCCACCACTTCCGAGATCAAGGCAAGTGGCACTTTCTCAAGAAATCTTCACTGGAGCTCTCCAACTCGATCTCTCTCTAGTTCCTTGCTCTTACAATCTCAGTCCTCCTTCTGTGAAGCATTACTACTATTGTAGTCACAGGGTTAACTGTAGTATTTGCCCTGTACTGTCTGCACTGCCAGACTATGAATTCCTTGAGGGCAGGTACAGCATCTGCCCAAATATCATGGCTATTGTACGAATGCTCTGTGTAGAGTAGATGCTCACTGTGTACTGCTTGCATACACAAGGAATAAAAGCAAACAAACAAACTGAACTTTGGGAATGAATACTAAAGAACAGAGAACAGGTTCAGAAAAGTTTATGATTCGGTAACTGGATGTTATAGGGAAAGGAGAGGGCCAAGGTACTTCAAAGATTTCAAGTGTGAGGAAAGGACAGCAACACTGCTAGAAATGAGGCTAGTGGTGGCCAGTTTTGGTGTCCTGTTTTGGGCACTTTTTGTGTAAGATGGATGATGGGACACGTAAGTAGAAATATCTACCACTTAGTTAAAGAAAGGAAGGTAGACAAATATTTGAGGTTGCTGTATGGGCAATAATTGTTGAGGGACAGGAAGCTCCATCTTATTTGATTGTATTTCTAATGCTATTAGCTTCACAGCCATTTTTCATATGTATTTTTTAAATTATAATATTAAAATATTCATGTTTCATATAGATAATTATGACAATAAAGAAAATATATAAAGTTAAGTTCGGTGCACAAGTAGAAATTGGCTTGTTTACAACAAAAAATGCATAAATTAGTATAACACTCCCAGAAGGTCATTGCTAACTGTGACATAAATGATTAAAAATAAAAATACACCTCATACTATATCATTTCTGAGCTTAGGAATTTACTCAAAGGAAATAATCAGGTCTATATATAAGGTTTGCATAGAAGTATAAAAATCTCTTTACCTGGATAGGATCATTCAATGTTTGGATTTACTTTTAGTCATTTTTCTATGTTGGGCCTTATTGTATGTGATAGATTCTTCCTTCCCCCCAACTGGTGGGAGGAGTCATGTAGCCAGGACATTCCGGAGACATTGAACCACCAATCAGTGTGTGCTGAGTGCCCTGGGCCCCGCCCCTTCCTGTTTCCCCCCCTCAAAAGGCATGTTCACCTCTCCTTGGGTTGCTCTTCTCCCCTGAGAGACAGCCCATCTGGGTCCTTCTCCTCTCATCCTGGCTTTTCTATCCTTTTTTGTCATGAATCTCACCTGTTAGTGTGGAATAAACTTCCTCTTTTAACTTGTCTTGGTCTCTGACTTCTTTTCCTGTGCCTCGAACCTTACAGTATGAATAATAATTTTTTAAATTCAGGTTATATTATATATACTATTTCAAGGTTTACTTTCTTCACTCTATCTTAGGTCATAATCACATATTAGGTTATGTCCTAATCATCTAAAATTAGGTTATTTCCATTTTCCCTTGAATCAAAATGCATAAACGTCTATACATAAATCTGCTTTATCCAAAGGAGGTGAGCAGGTGTAAGTACAAAGTAAAATTGCTATGCATTTTTAATACTCTTCATTTATTACCAAATGATCTTCTTAACAGTTGAACCAACATATATCCTCACTAGCAGGATATGGCATTTCAAACTGACAATACATTCTGGCAAAGTTTAAATCGATCTCTGATTAGTTCTAGGCAACTCACCGGGTCTATTATGTCAAATAGGAACTTGTCTGGGCTTTGAGAAAAAAGGGAAAAGGAGGTCACCACCACACTTTGGACACCAGTGACATAAATTTAGAATAAATTGACTTAAACCAAAGTATTAAGCATGTTGGCTTGTTTGAATTGCATGTAAGTACTTACAGCTATCGTGGATATGACTTCTTACTCTTCATTTTCATTTTTCAGAGAAAAACTCAGGCTTTTAAAAATTACTGATTTGAGAGAGCGAGAGGAGGGAGAGAAAAACGTCTATTTGTTGTTCTAATTATTTGTGCATTCATTGAGTAATTCTTTTTAAAAAATATATATTTTATTGATTTTTTACAGAGAGAAAGAGATAGGGATAGAACGCTAGAAACATCGATGAGAGAGAAACATTGACCAGCTGCCTCCTGCACACCCCCCACTGGGGATGTGCCCGCAACCAAGGTACATGCCCTTGACCAGGATTGAACCTGGGACCTTTCAGTCTGCAGGCCTACACTCTTATCTACTGAGTCAAACCGGTTTCGGCATTGAGTAATTATTACTTGGGCTCTGACAGAGTGGTGGGGGAGATTAAACACACAACCTTGGTTTATTGGAATGATGTTTTATTTTATTTTTTTATTATTTTTTTAAAATATATTTTATTGATTTTTTACAGGGAGGGAGGAAGGGAGAGAGATAGAGAGATAGAAATGTCAATGAGAGAGAAACATTGACCAGCTGCCTCCTGCATATCCCCCACTGGGGATGTGCCCGCAACCAATGTACATGCCCTGGACTGGAATCGAACCCGGGACCTTTCAGTCCACAGACCGACGCTCTACCATTGAGCCAAACCGGTTTCGGCTGGAATGATGTTTTAACCAACTAAGTCACCCAGCCAGGGCCCTGTTCAGTTTTAAAGGGAAGCCCTATAGCACTCTACTTGCTGTGTATGAGATATCAGCACCTTATACGTTGGTCTCTACCTGATTCCCCTCTGCTCTCTGCTGCAGGTAGTGGGGGAGGATTTGGCAGTATTAACAGTTATTAAAGAAACCTAGCCTGAGAACATTTTTCTCCCAAAACTGGGATTCAGATGAAAGAAGCCAACGTTCAAATGTTACGGGAGGGTTCCTCTCCAATGAGCTTACATATTGTTTCATCATCGAGGCTTTTAAACTGGGAGTGTAACGTATTCCATTGCATTTGCTGCAGTAGAAGCTATGCAAAGCCTCTTTGCAGAGACAGGTGAGGACCCCTTCTCCTAGAACAGAGATATAGAATGTTGGCCAATTTGGAGAAAGTCTCTTTACTGCTCTTGTAAAAATTCTGCTCTGAAAATGGAGACTAAAAATTAAAAGTCAAACAAAAATAGGAAAAGACAGAAAGAAAACTAAAGATCATCTTAGAAAAGAAGCAGAACCAGGGAGAGCAAAATATAACTACCTCAAAATTGCAGAGAACTCTGAAATGAAAATGTTTTTTAAGTTGAAAATTCCCTTATATTGGACCCTCCCCTAAGATACTTTTTATAATTTTTAAATGATGCCCCTTCTCTCTGCTCAAATACGGCAACAATTAATCATGCCTTTACTAAGAGCTTTCATGTGAACATCAGTGAGGAGTCATTTTTTCTGCATGGATGAAGAAATTTGGCTTAGAAATTGGATTAGTTATACATGTTTGGAAATAGCTTATACGTAATACACCCGTTTCCACTTAAACAAGAGGTTATGATTATGTACATCTTTGCAGATGTGAAATTTAAATATAACAACATTTACCGAGTGACCCAATATAATATTTAACCACCCATAGCAAAGTGAACTGTACTCTGCTATTTTAAGACATTTTTATAAATGTTAAGAATTCACTGGAAGAGTTAATTCTGTCCAATTTCTGATGTAGTTTTTAGATGAGCACTTCCTTTGGCCCAACCAATCCTTACTAGCAATTCCTCCTTTTGTGCCAGGCAACAAAGAGCACCACCAAAAATTCTCACCGCCTGCTGCTGCCTGGCATCCAGGGTAGGCACTGTGATTCCCTTCCGGCCACACACAAGCAGCAGTCTGCTGGACGTGGGTTAGAAGGTTCAGCCCTCCTACGACAGGTGCTACTCCTTCACTCACTCT
This sequence comes from Pipistrellus hanaki, assembly GCF_964339955.1. Taxonomy (NCBI): domain Eukaryota; kingdom Metazoa; phylum Chordata; class Mammalia; order Chiroptera; family Vespertilionidae; genus Pipistrellus; species Pipistrellus hanaki. The sequence continues at coordinate 52,145,291 of NC_140510.1, read as the reverse complement.
TCCGGCTCATTCTTTCCTGAAACTTAGAGATGGTGTGAGGGGGTGCAAGGAACCACAGGCAGCCACAAGGCAACAAACATAGGGAGGATGATGAGGATGATGGAAGACAAAGATGGAAGAAGCCGGGATCCCTAAGGATGTCACTATGCCTCACCATGCCCAAGCCCTAGACGGCTCGTATCTAGTCTGTTTTTTCATAACATGAGACATCTCTTCTAATCAAACTACAACAGCAGAGTTGTCTATTATTTGTAGCAATGCACAAGGCTAACTCAGACAGTAACCGATTCTCTCACACATTCTTTGCTCTTTTCTGTTAAGCTTAGCTGAGTAGCTGAGAGTGAGGTTGGGGGAGAGAGAGAAGGAAGGAGAGAGGAGAGAAGGAAGGCGAGAGAGAAAGCACTTTATTTAAAATAGTGAAATACTGCCATACAATTTATAACAAACCACTGCCCCAAGCTTTCCAAGTGCCAGACTCTTGACCCAGTGGTCTTGTTACTTCTTGAGACCCATTAGACTTTCCACAATCCAGCGTGGATCCCAGACCAATGTCAGGTGCAGTAAGAGGCCTCCAGAACCTTGCTGTAGCTGGGCCCTGCATTCTTTCAGATAGGCCTTTTCATGTCTTAAGGTTGTTAAATACTTGGAATGTCATCTCAGATAAAACATCACTTCTTCATAAGAACAGCTTCAATGATAGTTTATCTATGTATATAAAACTCTAAGCAACTAGCCAACCGGCCGAACCTCTGACCCGGCTGGTAGCTATGATGCACAGTGACAAGCAGGGGGCAGATGCTCAGTGCACAGGCGTGGAAACATGGAACAGACCGATACATTTCAGAGGAAAAGGGGAGGGGATGGGGCGGGAAGAGATTAACCAAAGATCTTTTATGCATACCAAAGGCCCGGTGCATGGGTTCATGCACTGGTGGGGTCCCTCAGCCTGGCCTGTGGGGATCAGGCTGAAATCGGCTTTCTGAGATCCCCTGAGGGGTCCTAGATTGCAAGAGAGTGCAGGCCAGGCTGAGGGACCCCCCTGGTGAATGAATCCGTGCATCAGACCTCTAGTATACTAGAAAAGGTGATAATATACTATATGTTTATTGCCCATTTACTTTTCTTTCTCTTTCAAAATCTGTATTATTATTATTATTATTATTATTATTATTATTGATTTTAGAAAGTAAGAGATCAGGGAGAGGGAGAGAGAGAATCATTGATCAGCTGCCTCCTGCATGCCCCACACTAGGGATCTAGCCTACAACCCAGGCATGTAACCTGACCGAGAACTGAACCATGACCTTCTGGTTCATAGGTTGACACTCAGCCACTAAGCCATGTCAGCTGGGCTACTTCTTTTTCTTATAGAAAACTTTCAGAATTTCCTTCTCACTTTTAAAAAGATATCCATTCATTTATCTTCCTTTACCGCAAATAATCTGGATAACAATAGTCTTTTGTGTTCAGTTTGAAAAGATCAACGCTCTTCTGAATTTCTGTGATCAAGGATATTTAATCTTAAACTTGCTGCAGGAGCCTAAATCTTGGTCAAACACCCTCAATTCCTCTTACCTCCTTCCTGCCTGAAGTATGGCACAGAGAAGAGCCTGAATATTTGAACCAGAATAAACCATGAGTCATCTGCATTTAACACACTCCTCATCGTAAAGCAGGTATTTCTTACTCTCTTTCCAAATGCTCAGTTTTAGAAGATCTCAGCTCTTTCTGTAATCACTTCAAACCAAAGAACATTTGCTTGGCTTCCTTCCTTTCTTTTTAAGATGTCACAAGAAGGCAGACTTAAGGTCTGCATTTACTTTCCTCCTCTTTTAAACTTTACATTCCTTTGGGGGGGGGGGGGAAGCCACCTTTTACTTCTTCACCTTTATTTTTTATCTATTTTCCTCTCTCAATCTTACTTTTTCTAGTTAGTAGATGCAATGTGAGCGGCTCATCATTGTCTTATATTAGAACTAACATTATAGTCATTGAAAAAAAAGAAAAGAAAAAAAATACATACAGAAGGAAATATCATTTTTGGATAGAGTTAGGAAGAGATTGCTAAATTCAGGGAGATACTCTGTAAGATGACATATTTTTAAATTGTTTAAACATTATACTATAATGTATGCATTAAAAGATATGTTTTTAAAGGAGAGAGGAGTTCAGCCATCGCAGCCCAGCGAAGCCCAGACCTTGCTTAGTTGATCTGCATCGTAAATGCAATTATATAAGACTAGCAGAAAAAGTCCAAGACTAGCAGAAAAACTATGTAACCAACCCACACAATTATGGGAAATAATAAACTGTTCTTATTTCAAACAACTAAACTTTGAAGTGATTTGTTCAGCAGCAATGGAGAATCCATACACTGACTGACTCAGTAAAAAAGAGAATTAGGGAATGAGAAGGCTGTCTGAGAAATTCACCTAAACTAGCACAGAGACAAAAGAGGTTAAAATATGAAAAGACAATGTGGATAGAGGCTTGATGGGCAGATTCTAACATTCTTCTAAGAGGAGTTCTAGAAGGAGAGATTAGAGGGACTGGAGGAGAGGTAATATCTGAAGCAATGATAACTTGGAATTTTCTAGAACTGAAGAAAGTCATGAGTCTTTATCTCCAAAATTATTAAGGTATACTCTGTGAGTTTCATAATGAAATATATAGATGTTTGCCAACCTTATTAGACTTGAAGAAAGTATGAATTCTGTTCAAGTTAAACTGGAAAGGATCAGTTTTTCATTTTGAAACCCAAGTCTCTTAACATTTGACAGGGGGCTGGAATGATTGTGCCAAAGGCCTCCTGTAGCAAGTGTCAAATGTTGAACATGCTTTGCTTTTTGTCTGTCAAGCCTCCCTGTCTTTTAGCAAGTTACCCTCCTATGATTTTGAGCATCTCTAAATAACAAATTCTCAATCCCAGCTCTATTACAGGAAGGGGGACATAGGAACCAAGGTGCTCTAGTTTTTTAATCTCCAAAAAATTTTACACTTCAGATAAATTCATTATAAAAATATCCAACATGCTTGTGGTACACACATACAGCATATTATTTCTTTTGTTTCTAAGGATTTGGGAAAGAAAGATGATTCTACCGTTTTGATATAGTAATCTTTTGTATGTGCTCTTATTCTGCTTAAGTTATTTATTTTTTGAAACAGCGGCAGGAAAAAAGCAGCAAATTCAACATCAAGAAAAAGGTTTTAACAGCATTAAAGAATGACATACTAGAGCACATGTGTCAAACACAAGGCCCCCGGGCCAAATCCAGCCCGCCAGGCCTTGCAATGTGGCCCGCACCGCGCTGTCATCACTGCACTCCGCTGTCAGTTTATGACATTGTCAGTTTATGACTGTTCAGTAAACCATTCGGCCCGCGATTTAGGCTGGATTTTAGATTTTGGCCCCTTCTCTGATTGAGTTCGACACCCCTATACTAGAGTGTCATCATAAGAAAGAAAATAGAAAACCTTTAAAAAGGAGACACTACTAGTCAAAACACACATCATTGGGATGATATATCTATAATAATAAAAGGGTAATATGCCAATTAGACCAGATGTCTTCTGGACATCATTCCGGACGTCCTTCCTGACAAAGCCAGGACCAGAGGGAAGCCAGCCAGGGTCCCAGGTGCCTGTGGGTGGCCCAGGGAAGCTGGCCCGGGTCTCAGGTGCCTGCTGGTTGTCAGAGGAGGGATGCAGCCCGGGTCCTGGGTGCCAGAGGGAAGCTGGTGCCGGCAGCTGGGGAAGAAAGATCTACTCTTGCACAAATTTTCGTGCATCAGGACTCTAGAATACCGTATTTTCCGGCGTATAAGACGACTTTTGAAACGAAAAAAAGTCAACCGAAAATCAGGGGCAAAAGACCAAAATTGCACAAAAATTACCTGCAGATCTTGACGGCAAAGTAAGTCTTTTCTTTGAAGTGGAGGGTAGTCTTATACAGCGAATATAGGCCTAAACCTATGTTTTAACTGTAAAAATTAGGGGGTCGTCTTATATGCCGGAAAATATTATGTTTCAGTAGACTCTGAAGGTACCAGTTTAAGTGGAGTATACAGTGATAATTACATGGGTCACTAGACATTTAAAAATATTTTTTGCAGTTTCTGTTTAATTAGGCAGGAAAGTGGCAAGTGTGCCTATACATTTGTGAAAAGATTTATGTCAAAACAAAACTTTTATTGTTTAAAGGAATAAACACTCATGTGTAAAATTTATTCCACAAGACCCTTAGGTTTTACTCCATTAGCTAAAAGCTGACAGTTTAGGAATTCATCAACTTCCTTTTTTTCACTTTGTCATAGTCACATTTTCATAAAAATCACTGGAGTTCTAGCCTGATAAAAAGATAATGTTTTTCTTTCCTTGGTAGGTAATAGTTTATATTTCATCCAAGGAAAATTTCTCCTCTGTGTAATTCAGAATAGTTCTATTTTCAACAGGGAACTGTGAGTACTGGTAGCTTCTTTGTATTGGAGGCACTGATTGCTGATTTTTCTGAATCACAAAAATATCAGAACCTAATTATTTTTGCTTAAGAAAACTGTAAGTAGAACTTTATCCAAACATCCCTTTTCAGACATTTTTTGAATCGTATTAAAAAGTTTTTTTGAAATATGTTAAAAATTATGTTAAAAAGTTAAAGAATTATGCGAGGAATAATTTTTTCATATTAGAAAATAAAAAGATAAAATAAAAGTCCAGAGTTTCCCAGTTAGTTACCCACTCAGGTTAACTGCATAGTTGTCATTTGGTCCTGCCCTTCTTTTCAAGGAGGAATGGGTCCCTGTACTCCGATGATTGTTGTCTAGTCTCTGCTTGGATGCTTCCGGTACAAGGGGTTTATAACTTTACAAGGCATCCCATTTTGCCTTTAGACAGCTCACCCTGTTAAAACACTATATTGTTTATATTGAAGCAAATATGCCTCCCTATAACACATACCACCTAATTCAAAATAGTTCTTTTTGTGTTTCTTATTCCACATGTGGGTCCTTAACCTATCTGAAGACAATGGTCATAGTTCTCCCTTTCTATCTGTTTTCATTTATCTAAAATAAATTTCCCTAACTTCTTATACAGCCATTTTTAAAATGTAGATATTTAGAGACGTTTTAAACTTTTTAAAATTTATCTTATTGTTGAAAGTATTAGAGTTGGGCCCATTTTTTCTCCCATTGACTCCCTTCCACCCTGATCCCAGGGACTTAGATATTCATCTACTAAAGGCCCAGTGCACGAAATTTGAGCACAGATAGGTTCCTAGATTTGGCTGGTGATCAGGGCCCATCTGTGGGGTGACCAGTGATGCCTGGAGCTACCTACCTGCCTGCCCCACCCCCACCATCGCCACTGGTGGCCTCCCTCTGCGGAAGGCGACTAGCAGGGCAATTGGGGGTGAGGCGACTGGAGGGCAGAGCTGTCCCACTTGCCAGCTGGCTCTGTCCCCCACTGCCGCCACTGGTTACCTCCCTCTGTGGGGTGACTGATGGGGTGATTGGGGGTCCCTGCTGGCACCTGCCTTGGCTGCCCAGGGGCCTGAAGGCTGGAGGCAGCTCCTGCATCGAGCATCTACACCATGGTGATCAGTGTGCATTATAGTGACCAGTCATTCTACTGGTCGTTCTGCCATTTGGTCAATTTGCATATTAGGCTTTATTATATAGGATTTGACAAATATTTATTAAATCTTTACTATGTGCCATGCTGTACAAACCAGCATAAATGTTATAGGCAAAGTCTCCATTTTCATGGGAGGGGAAAAAAATTTACAGTAATAAAAAATATATTGGACATACTATACTATAACATGCCTTTGAAGTGCTTCTTTTTAGAATGGAAACCACCATAAAGACAACACAATCTTATTAACTACCTTGTAATCCAATCCCCACCTTGCTTTCTCCCACCTTCATCTAATCTTCCTTATGTTCCCTCCTTAATTCCAAAGGTATTACAAAACACTGCAAAACTGTCATTCCCTGGAGCATTTGAGATATTCCTCCTAGGCATTGCCATTCGGCTCATAAACATTCTCTACAGATTTGGATGTCTTATGAAGACAGATCTTTTAAGCTGACAAGTTTTAGGGACAATTTCTTATACAGAAATAAAAAGCCAATAGACTCTATACAGTTAAAGAGTTTGAACAATATTAAACGTACACAAACTCTCAAAAATTAGACCAGGAGACAATCCTCAGTTAATTTTATATGGAGAACATAATGCCATTACTAAAACCAGATAAAAATATTACAAAAAATATAGACTAATTAGGAACCATTAACAAAATGTTAGCACATCAAATTAATATATATTAAAACTCTAGTACACCATGACCATTTCGGGTGGAGATATAAAGTTAAAGTCCTTTTAATGTTAACAATGACCATCATTCAGTTTACATTGTAACAGTTTAAAGTAGGATAAAAAGCCACAATCATGGCAAGAAATGCAGTATTTAGCAAAATTTAGTACATATCTATATCTATATCTATATCTATATCTATATCTATATCTATATCTATATCTATATCTATATCATCTATATCTAAATCTATATATAAAAAAATAGAGGAATATGCTAACTAACCCGGGTGCCATAATGGTCAACCAGACAGGAGGAGGTTGTGCACGCAGCATCGGGGACAGGCCTGGGAGGAATATCTTGGATGGGAAGACAGTATTTGATCTGTATATTCAATGAAATTTTAATAAAATAACTGCAAGACTTTTTGAGAAGTTGATTCTAAAACTTGCAGCTAAATGTAAAGAACCTAGAATTGTCAAAATAATCTTAAAAGTTGGGGAGCATAATGTGCAACAACATGACGGTCCTAGAGGGTATTGTGTCGAGTGAAATAAGTCAGACAGAGAAAGAGAAATGCCAAATCATCTCACTTATATGTGGAACCCACAAAACAAAATAAACCAACCAAGTAAACCAAGCAGAACATAAGCAGACTCATGTTGACAGTTGCCAGATGGGATGAGGGTTGGGGGGCTGGATGAAACGATGAAGGGATTAAGAAGTACAAATTGGTAGTTACAGTATATCATGGGAATGTAGAGTACAGCATAGGGTTTATAGTTAATAATGTTGTAATAACAATGTATGGTGTCAGATAAATATTAGATTTATTGGGGTGATCACTTCTTCAGTTATATAAATGTCTAATCACTGGATTATACACCTGAAACTAATATAATATTGTACATCAACTATAATTAAAATTTTTTAAAATTATTTTTTAAAAGTTGGAGCTTATATTGCTTGATTTAAAGGCTTTATACAACACAGTGTTGTGACGGTCAAAATATAGACAAATAGATTAATGTCACAGAATAATAAGTCCCCAATAGACATATATAAATATAGTCAACATATTTGATACAAAAGTATCAAAAGTATCAAGGTACAGTACTGTATTATAGTTCTGTGGCAAAAGAAAATTTTGCCAACCAATGACATGGGAACATTTTGATATCCATATGGGGAAAAAATGAACACACCTACTCCATATTATATACCAAAATTAATTCAAGAGGACTCATAGACTTAACCATAAAAGCTAAATTTATAAAGCTTCTAGAAAAATTCATAACAAAAGAGCTTTGCAACCTTTGGTAAAATGAAAATTTCTTAGCAATAACACAGAAAGAACTAATCATAAAAGAGAAAAAGAACAGTCAAATCGCAGACTGGGAGAAAATATTTCCATCATATATATCTGACAAAGGACACATAGCTCAGCATCATCCAGCACAGGAAAGCAAATTGAAACCACAGTGAGACCCCCTGTTAGTAGGGTTAAAAATTTTGCAACACCAAATGCTGTCAAGGATACAGAACTTTCAGAATATTCTCACAATGCTAGTGGGAATAAAAATGGTAAGCCACTTTGGGAAATAGAGTGTTAGTTTCTTATAAACATATATTTACACAGCATTGTATTCCCTGATGTTTATCTAAGAGAAATAAAGATATGCATCAACAGAAAGCCTAGTAGAAAAATGCTTAAAGCAATTCTGTTCATAATAGTAAAAACTGGAAACTGCTCAGTTGTGTGCTCATCAGTAGGAGAATGGGCAAACAAACTAGTATATTCATACAACAGAACACTATTCAGCAAAATGGATTACATTAGTGGTGCACTCTGCATCTCAAAAACTATTTATTATGCTAAGTGAAACAAGCCAGCGTCCAAAAAATGCATATTGCATGCACCTATATGAAGTTCCAGACCAGACAAAATTAACCTTCTGTGATAGAAATCAGAACAGTGCTGCTTTCTAGGTGGAAGGGACTAACCAGGAAAAGGGACGCAGAGAACTTCCTGATGAGAGAAATGTCCTATAGACTGAGATGGGTGTGGGTCACTTCGGTGCCCGCATTTGTTAAGACAGAAAGGTACCCTTAAAATCTGTGCATTCATGATGTCTTAAGCATATATCAATAATTTTAAAATAGCATACAACATGTTAATTGCCGCTCTCCACTGGGGCCTCCTCTCATCAATCCATGAATTATTTACATATTGGGTAGTGCAATTCAATCGCCAATGAATCAATCTATCTGAATCTTTATGCAGCCAAAGTTTGCCCATTGTTTCCAAGGATATCAGTTTCCTGTTAAATAAAGATATGCTATGTTTGTGACACTCCACAATATATTAATAGGCCCAGTAATTCTAACTATTGATGAAATTAGACACAGAAGTCAGTATTAAATTTCACTATTCATTAAGTGTTCATTTTTATACTTGTTTCCTCTTGTTTCTTATATCTTGATATTTAACTCTTTTAATAAATCACATAGCATCTCTTTTCCTGGCAACTTGGATTTTGTTCCAAAATGTACACTATATAAAAAAATACTAGCAGGATAGGATAAACATAAAACCCTTCTAAATCAAATGGTTGGGAGGGGTGCTGGGGTGAGGAGTATTGAAGCAGGACATTGAACAAGAGAGAATATAAGAGAAGTTAGGGAGTGATTGGATAAGAAATTTAGAAGCTATGCTTGGAGCTGTCCGAGGTCTGAATCAAAGAGATGTCATGTAGCCATGTTTTTCAGAATGGTCCAAAAAATGGCAGAAAGAATGGGAAAGAAGCCTTCATTTAAATACAGCATGCATTACAAACCTCTTCAGTTGCAGAGGCAATTATGGTAAAATATTGCTATCTAAAAATTAAAAATATTTTTGTAGAGGTCTTACTCAACTAAAGATATTACTAAAAGTATTCCACTCTGTAACTGCTGTAGTTCATGAGTTAATGAGAAGCTTTTGATCCCATCAATATCTGTCAATATCTAGTTCAATGGTATTTGTGCATTATAGATAATACTATTAAGAAGTAAATGTTATGTTTAAATCTAATCATTTTAGAAAGTTATTACTGCAATATACAAGTAATGTTTATAATGATGATAAGATAGCTAATGCTTCTTGAGTTCCTAGTTTGTACCCAGTAGTATTAAAATATTTTCCATGAATTTATCTCAATAAATCTTCACAACAATATTAGGACATAGTCCTGTTATTATATCTATTTTGCAGATAAGGCAAGTGAGCCACATTCAGTTTTATTTAGCTAGCAATGGCTAAGTCCAAAGCTTTCCTCTCCACCAACATGCTATGAGTCAAAGATGTCAATTTGCCTGTAATTGAAGGCTGCTCTTTTCCTTTTAAAATATTCTACTCATAACAGTTTTGCTACTTTTAAAGCCCTTTTTTCTTAGTGTTGTTTATTGTTTATTTCTGACAGCATCTTCAAAGAATAGGGCCAGCAATCTTATTTCTATGTTCTTCGGTGTAAAAATGAAGCTATTACCCAGCATAAAAGTATTAATAGAATCTTTTTGCCAGAGAGATGGATTATCAGGGAAAGTAAATGACAACATTCTCTGGCAATAAAAATAACGAGACAGACAGGACAAAAGTAATGACATCCTCTAGCATAATCTCGGCAGAAAATAACTAAATCACCTTGAAGGAGATGAATTGTTACAAAACACCATCCTTGTCTAATATGGATTGACAGGCAGTGACGGGATCCTTCAAGAGGCTGGCAGCCCACAGGCCCATGCTCTTTTGAGGGATCAAAGGGACTGACACTGCCTGCCAGCGCCATCTAAGCAGAAGACAACAAAGTTCTCTTCAGGTGGATGTTTACTCTAAGAGAGCATTTCTGGGAAGAGATAGCTTATTTGGGAGGGATGACAGCATTTTCCCTTCACAGCTTGTCATGTGTTAGCCTAGGACATGAATGGGGGGAAGAATCTACTACACCTGTTTTTGGGATCCAAACCAGTCATGAATCTTTAGCAAGTGAGGGAAGTCCAACTATTCTGTGACACAATTGTTTTAAACAAAAAGCATGTGGAGTACTTGGTTTAGAGATGATTATTAATTTCGCTTCCATCAATAAAAAACTAAAAAATGTTTTATATAGACTCAGTTTATCATCCACCAACATGGATTTTAATAATTATCTAGAAAGAAAAATGGCTTGGAGGGACTAAAATGTTAGATAATAAAACAATAAAAGCTCCAGAAAAAATTTTTATAAGATTTTGCAAACATGATATGAAATCCTGAATCCTTATGGAAAAGATGAGCTGGACTATATAAAATTATGAAACTATTAAAAAGTTGAAGACAAACTAGTGGAGTTAACATTCACTATTAATATTGCAATGGTTACTATTCTTAACATATAGGAAAATGGCGAGAATAATAAAAGAATATAACTTTTACTCAGAATTCCCAAATGTTAATGTTATTACATTTGCTTTTTCTTCTTCTTCCCTCTTTCTCCACACACAGACACACACACACACACAAACTTTTTTTCTGCACTGAGAGTAAGTTACAGAATATTCCTTAACCCCTAAATACTTCATTGTATATTTCCTAAAAGTCCATAGCATTGTTATATAATCTCAGGACATGTTAAGATATTCATATGATATAATACTATTTTCTTACCTCGAGAACATATTCAGATTTTTTCCAATGTCCCAGGCATGGTGTTTAAGCAAGAAAATCCATGGGCTGTATTCGCTGTTTTATCACTTCAGTTTCATTTCATCTGGAGCAGGCTCTGTGTCTTTCTTTGTACTCTCTGGAAGAGTACAGGCTAAGTAGCTTGTAGAATTCCCCTCACCTTGAGTTAGTCTGCTTTCTCATGACGAAGTTCATGCTGCGTCCTTTTGGCAGGAACACCACAGAAGTGATGTGTTTTCCTAAGTGCGTATGACCAGGAGGCACAGGCTGCAGCTGTCTTCTCCTTGGTGGAGTTAACCTTGACCACTTGCTCCAGGTGTTTGCCAGGTTCTTCTAGATTAAAGACACCATAGTTCTCTTTGTGATTAGTAGGATCTGTGAGTATTTACTTTGAGGTTAAATACATATTCAGTTGCTCTTCAAACCTCCACCCACTAATCTGAGTATCCAATGTTGACTCATACTTGAATCAATTATTACTCCCATACTTACCAAATGGTGATTTCCTAATCCCATCCTTTCTTTCATATTGTTTGCTATCTACTGTAAGGAAGAGCTATCTCTTTTTCTGTATGCTTTAAGTTTTTTTTTTTTTTTGTGGACTAATGGATTATAATTTTAGTCAATAAAATAATTTTATTAACATTTATTAAATTAATATTAAATTATCTTAATTATTAGAATATAATTTTTATTATTTTGGTGCTCAAATTGACCAGATTTGTCAAATGGGGTCACTTCAAGCACTTTTGCGTCCTTTTCACTATCCCAATCATTTTAGAACACTTTTCTACTTTCTGGTACAAACAAGATGGTTGAGGTTCACTTTTTTTGGCCTAGCACTGGAATGAGCCATTTTCCCAAGGACCCCGGCTCCATTTAGTGGAGAATGGAATTTAGAGATATACATCTGCGCATTAGCTGTGTAGAGCACTGCTCTTTCTTTGCTTTTTGAGTAACATTAAAAACAACAAAAGATTAGTAACAATGTAACATGTATCAGAGGAATCAGTTAAAGTATATCTGTGGAGTGGAATACTATGTATACAGCTATTAAAAATAATGAGGTATCTTTATTGTATTGATATAGAAGAGGGTCTAATATCTATACTAATAAAAGGGTAATATGCAAATTGGTCATGACGCCCTTACAGTAACAACCGAACAGCAGGCTGTGTGGGGTGACCAGGTCAGCAGAGGGGCAGTGAGGGGTGACCAGGCCAGCAGGAGGGGGGCACAGAGGGGTGACCAGACCAGCAGGGGCCAGTTGGGGGCAACCAGGCCTGTGTGGGGGGATGCTAAGGGGAGACCAGGCTGGTGGGGGGTGAGGGGCATCAGGCCAAAACCAGCAGTCAGACATCCCCCAAGGGGTCCCAGACTGGAAAGGGTCCAGGCTGGGCTGAGGGGACCCCCTGCCCCCTGCACAAATTTCATGCACTGGGCCTCTAGTACATTATATTTAAGAAAGGTAAGTTAGTGAAAAGTTGGTATGGTTTATTTTAAACATTATATATAAGTAGATGTATATTCAAATAGAAAAATTTAAAACCCTGGAAGATTACATACCAAACCACGAAATGTTTTTAAATTTCTGGTAGTGGAAAATAAGACATAAGGTAAAATTTTAATAGGTTCTTATAGCTTTTTATGCATTAAGCATTTATCAATTTTTATTTAAACATATAAATCTGAAACCAATAAGTACAAAATAAAAAACAAAAACTGTTTATGGTTTACAAGAGAATAAAAGTAATTTATGGGGAGGTTAGGGAAACTGGGCCTCATTTTATATTAGTAAAATTGCTATATTAGTACACACTAGTCAATTAGTTTGTAATAATTGCCTCAATCAGTAAGTCAATTTTCTTCAAGTCTCATTTAATATCCTCATTAGTTAGGCTTTTTTCCCTCTATAAATAGATTTTCCTCTATCAGGGCACATACTTGCTAACATATTTCCAAATAAGACTAATAGGTGCATTTCATCAGACTTGACTTTCTTTTGGCCAATCTTGATTTGGGTTCAGACTCACCTGGCACTGACAGTGACTGACCTAGATCACATGCAGCAAACTTCCACATTCAATCAGGGCCACTGACATTCCTATCATTGGGTAGAGATCATTGAATCCTGCATACAAGCATTCTTAAAATTTCCTTTCCAATTGAGATATTGTTATTTATCTCTGCCCTCAACTAGCATCACTATTGTAGACATACAGTGTAATTAACCTTTGCCTCTAGCTCTTTTTTGAAATCTAAAATATTTTTTAAAGAAACACTTTACAAAATATTTTTTATTGGTTTCAGAGAGAGAGAGAGAGAGAGATCAATGATGAGAGAGAATCATCGATGGACTGCCTTCTGCAGGATTTTTAAAGAACCTATAGATTTCCTCACAGTTGTAGTGAAAAGAATACTCTATTTGAAACGGAGGAAATCTGTGATAATCTGGTACTGTCTCTATGCAGCTTTTTCTCTAGGCAAGTAATTGACATTCTAAGAACCTCAGTTTTCTTATCTGTACAATGGAATAATCAGACCTACCTTACAGGGCTGTTGTAAGGAGCAAACCAGAGAGCAGATACAAAGGCACTTTAAGAACTCCATTGGAGGAAAATCTTGGTTAATATTATAGTTGTTGCTCTCACTCCAGTGAGTTAGGAATATGTAATTCTGACATGTTATTAATTCTGGAATGAGGAAAACAAAGAGATTTTATGAGACCCTAATGTGTTGCTTCTCTTCACATTTTTCTAGTTGTTTTCTTTCATATTTTCCAAACATCCTATTTTAGAAAGAGCCTGCATGGTGAGATAAATGGGAAGAGAATATTCTAACCTACAGGTCTAGCATCACTATACTGTGACCACAAAAGATGCGACTATAACAAGATGAATTTTTTTTTTTGCTTGTCAGGGTTGGGGTTTCTTTTTGTTTCCCAACTATCAAGGTTCCCAAGCGACTTTGGTGAAAGCAGCACTTCAGCAGCCCAGTCTCTGGTTAGCATTGTAGTAACTGATCAGCTCCCGAGGTAGCTAATGCACAAGATAGGGCTTATTTCTGCAGGCCGGGGGTTTTGATAAAGCAAAACTGCTAGGCCTTAATAAATATAAAATACCAATTCCTGAAGATATCAAATCTGCACATTTTGGCAATAGAATAATTTTTATCGACATCTTAAATTTTCTACCACATGGATTAACAATTCCAAGGTACCGGCACACCAGAAATAGTAGTAATCAAACTTCAGTGACTGACTGATTTCTTTTTACAAAGACCTTCCCCTTCTCGTTTGGTGCTGCCAAAGTTTTATCCATAGGAAATCCTATGTGTGGATGGGGAAGAATATTTCCCCTGATTTGTTCTGCTTAAACCAAGAGGAAAACATTCATTTATCTGAATTTGTCTATAGTATGAAGGCATTTCTTGGCAATAGTCCTGGCTAATTTGTTCTTGCCAGTAACTCAAAGACCATAAAAGTAATAAAGCAGGAAGACCAATTTCAAAATTTCAGTGGAAAGACAGGTACACTCCTTACGTAAGGATTTTACAAGAATATATGGCATGCAATAAGTAAGAGATTAGTTTTTTTTTTTTTTTAAATGTTTTGAGAGTTGGAGATTTGTAAATGGCAGTGAAAATGAAATACCTCAGAGAAAAAGAAAATGAGATATTGGTAAAAAAAAAAAATCAGTATGATTGCATAAGGAAATTTCTTTTAAAAATTTTTTATTGAATTTATTGGGATAACTTCGGTTAATAAATGTAGGTATATAGATTTCGGGTGCAAAATTCTATAATATATCTTCTGTTTATTACATTGTGTGTTCACAACCCCAAATAAAGTCTCCTTCCATCATCATTTATCCTCCCTTTACTCTTTTTGTTGTCTGTCTATCAGGTTTGTGTGTGTGTTTTTCTTAATCCCTTATCATTTTCAACCAGCCCACAAACCCCTTCCTCTAACAGCTGTCAGTCTGTTCTTTGTATCTATGAGTCTGTTTCTATTTTGTTTAATTTATTTTGTTCACTAGATTCCACATATAAGTGAAATCATATGGTACTTGACTTTCTAACTGACTTATTTCACTTAGCATAATACTCTTCAGGTCCATCAAGGCTGTCACAAAAGTTAAGGGGTATACGTATTCTTTTGAACTAGTGTTTTGGGTTTCTTCAGATATATTCCCAGAAATAGAATTGCTGGGTCATAAGGCAGTTCCATTTTTAATTTTTTTGAGGAAACTCCATACTGTTTTTGCACAGTGACTGCACCAATCTATATTCCCACCAACAGTGCACAAGTGCTCCCTTTTCTCCACAGCCATCACATTTTTATGATGTTAATTCTTCCTATCCATGAACATGGTATATGCTTTCACTTATTTGTATATTCTTCAATTTCTTTCTTCAATGTCTTATAATTTTCCAAGTACAGGTCTTTTACATCCTTCATTAAATTTATTGCTAGTATTTTATCTTTGATGCAATTATAAATTGATTGTTTTCTTAATTTCCCTTTCTGAGAGTTCATTATTAGTGTACGAAAGTGCAACTTATTTCTGGGTATTTATCTTTTATCCTGCTACTTTACTGAATTCATTTAGCCCCTTATAATGGTTCATTTATTTTTAGTGGAATTTTTAGGGCTTTCTGTATGCAGTATCGTGTCATCTGCAGAAGCTTTCTAATGAACATCTTTTGTTTAAAGAAATGTGTAAAAATTGGGGAGACTCCAAAATAGGATTCATTCAAAGAGTAGCACAAACATCTAGAAATAACATCGGAAAGATTAAAAGCCAGAATAAACTGAGCTTTTAAAAAATGTTACCAGAAATTGCAGATAAGACTTTTAAGTTGTGTTTAGAGCTGAAAGAATAATAAGAAGAAAGGGTTGAATACATCATTAGAATGAGGGAAAATGATTCCAGGCTTCTAGATATCACAGACAACATGCAAAAACCTGTTTGCTTCCACATTTGCTGCAAAATGGTAAGATTTCCAAATAAAAATGGAAACTGAATTCATTATAGAATCAATCATAGACCAAGATGTGCAAAGAGGTAAAATAAAATTTCTGAGAACTACAACTGAGTTTTGAGCCTCCATAAGCAGATGAAGTGTCATTTTAGGATGACAGAAACTTTTGTCAGTTATCTAAAATCTCCTACTAGCAATGTTCTCAAAAAATTGAATCCTGCCAAGATTCTTGGAACTTGAAAGGTAATATCCCCATTTCATAAAAATAAAGACCTATCTATTGTTAGAACAATGATTATGTAAGTGATTATTATTTAGAAAAAAAAATCTATGATTTTCCGTGGCTTTTTTAGGATAAAACATTTCTAAATATCTGATCATATTTTAACAGTTATTAGAATGGTATATATGAAATGTTAAGACTGGCATATAATGATTTTAGAAGAAAGAACTACCTCTAATATCCTAATAGATAAGCTGGTAACATAGGGAATAAGGTAGTCCGGGTATATTCACAGCTTATTTAACAACCATAACTAAATGTGATGGCTATATTATTTTTAAGCATTGGTTAGCTTTATTTACCATGGATAGAACATGGTGGGTTAAGAGATATTGAGGATCTTCCTGTCTTCCTGAGGCAGTCTGGATCTCAGTGGTAGCTGAGGGTATTGACAGAGCCTGTTTTCCTCATGGAAAGCATGGATCCCATTGGAAGCTAAAATAGTACTGAAGGGAAAGAATTAGGTTGTTTCTATTCCTAAATGTACCATTTGGAAGCTGTGTGGCCTTGCAAATACCCCTTTCTATAAAACAAAGATATCACTGCTGTACTTCAATCTTATGGGTGGCTGTGAGGTTTTTAAAAAATCATGGTTTTAAAAGGCTTTATACAAAGTGTCCCTAGATGTAAAAATACAAGGTGAAGGTATCAGTATCTCTGCTTCAATCTGGAATGCGGGCAACTATGGCGGACCAGAGGGATCCTTTCCTGAATCCATCCTGACCAGCACTTTTATCAATGGAACTAGGAGACCCGATTATTAGATTTAAAAAGCTTGGTAACAGCTTTGACACCCAAAACTTTGTTTCCCAATCCTGCCAAAAATACGTTTCCAGCAAAAATATCAGACCAAAACAGCAAGATGAAATTTAGCAGGAATAACGAGCTGCTACCTAGACTTGGAAATGCAAACATATAAATACAAGACGGTAGGAAAAAACAATTGGGCAGCAGTTCATGTGAAATAATCTACAGTGTTTAGTTGACCACATGGTTAATAAGGATATTATGACAAGTGTAGATCTCTTCTGTCTGAGACAGTCAGGCAACATCAATCCAATGCCTGGAATGTAACTGATACATGAAAAAGTTATTTTGCTCAATTCAGCACCCATTTCCCCTTCATTCAAGAAAAACGTGTACAATCTCTAATGTGACCAGTAGATACTGGAAATGTCAGGAAATTATGATCTACAGGGAGAGTTAAAGGAACTGAATGAAACAGGTTAACCTTAGGAATCAGACTAGTGAAAAACCTTAATAGCTGTCTTCCAGTATCTAAAGGTCTGTCAAATGTTGTTATAAGGATTATTTTCACTCTGTGTCATTCTGGAGAGCAGAACAGGAATCTGTGGGTGAAAGCAAAAAAAAGGCAGATTGTTGGCTCACAGAAACAACTTTATAATAACACCTCAATCTGTACAACAACAGATTGTTGTTTTTTTTTCCCTCTTGGTGAGAAAATAAAATCTCTACCGGAGGTTTAAGCCAAGGCTACTGCAATCTACTTGGGAATCTATACAACACATTTATGCTTTGGGCTGATCTCTAAAGGTCTTTACCAATTCTCGGATTCTATGATTTTATTAGAAATCTGTCTTTATTTTCAAGACTACTATATGTCCAAATGTTTATTTTTGCTTTTCTTATTACACATATTTCAATAGACACTTTGCAGTAGGTGGTATATCATTTTCTGCCCATAGGACATTTTAAAGTTAAACCTTAAAAATTGCTGATTTATCATCTTAGAAGTTTCTTTACTCTGCAGAAGTAATTTATTGCATGCAATCATGATATATAATATCAATGACTTATTAAGCATAAAAAAATCCCTGTTTCTGCATTATTATAGTTAAGTTTTCTATCTTAGAAAGCCTTAACATTCATAGTTCAGGTTACTATGGTAACCATAATTCAATTCTTTGTGACTATAATTTACTTTTTATACTTACATGTTAACTTTGATTCTTTATGTCCATATTATACCTACCTATTCAAAGTGGCAAACTATAGTCTCTCCATAAAGGTAATAAGTAGGTTAAAGGTCTTTCCCCTGATGATTATAAAAAGAACTGTTTTAAGTAGATAGTTAGAAACAATAATAGAAAATTAGTGTGTTGTGTGATAAGGGAGGGCAAAACAGAGAGTCATGGTAGATTATAGCATGGATTGTAGAGAAAAATAAAGTAACAATAAATCAGCAAAATTATACTGTAGATAAAATGTATACACTGTGCTACTCTATAGCAGGTTAGGCATAAGAAAAAAACATAAGCTGTGTGTAAGTACTTCCACTTTCTATGCTCATAGTAACATCAACTACTAATCAAGGCCCTTTTTCTACTGATCAGAAACAAGTGTTCAGAATCCTTCACACTATACTGTATTATAGACAGTGACTCTTAGTTGATATCAATTCTTCTCATTTTGTCTAGAAATACCTTATTTATGAATGTAGAAAAGGCAATAGTCTCCATAAATTTGGCACAGATCAGTTTCTACTGTTCCTATGTATGGATCTGGGAGGCTGGCTGGAGAATTTACTAAAAGACCAATGAGTCACCCTAGCTGGTTTGGCTTCAGCCCAAGGACTGAAAGGTCCTGGGCTTGATTCCAGTGAAGTGCATGTACTGCAGTTGCAGCTTGATCCCTGGCCCTGGGCAGGGAGTGTGCAGGAGGCAACCAATCAATGTGTCTCTCTCACATCAATGTTTCTCTCTGTGTGTCTCTCCTCCTCCCTTCCACTCTCTCTAAAAATTGATGGAAAAATATCCTTTGGTGAGGATTAATAACAAAAAAGACCAATGTTTCTAACATGAGTGATACCATGGGAAGATGACCATGTTTTATTGAAAATATTAGGACTTAGACTCAAAAGAATCCTACCTGTGGCATTTGGGTAAAAACTTGACTTTACCTGGCTGGTTTGGGTCAGTGGTTGAGCATCAACCTATGAACCAGGAGGTCATAGTTCGATTCCTGGTCCGAGCACATGCCTGGGTTGCGGGCTCAATCCCCAGTGTGGGGTGTATAGGAGGCAGCTGATCAATGATTCTTTCTCATCATTGATGTTCATCTCTCCCTCTTTCCATTCCCTTCTTCTCTGAAATCAATAAACACATATTTAAAAAAAACATATTTTTAAAAATACATATTTTTTAACTTCTCTGAGTCTTAATTTCTTTATTTGTAAAATGTGCATAATAACACCAATCATCACTGTTCAGAGGAGAGAGCACTTAGGACATTTAACAACAGGCACTCTATGCTGGGCTGAGATGAGGGGAAACAAGTCCGCTCCCCACGTCAGCCAAATCTACGGAACCAAAACAGGTGATGAGTGGCGTCTGGACTATTGAAGTGAGAGCGTCTTTATATTCATATATTTAAATGAATGTTAAACTTTGTAGTATACACTGTACAACCCTACTTAATTTGGATTAAGTTCAGTTAGTACCACACTTTGGGTTATTTTTATTTGTTTAATTTCCTCAGCTAGATTGAAATTTCCCTGAGGGCAGAGATAATATTTAGTTTGGCTTTCTGTCAGCTAGATTTTTCCCCCCTGACATATAATGGCTCCTACACAGTACGTTAACCCAAGCTTTTTGAAATGGAGAATTCATGCTTCTTTAAGGATTTTGGTCACTTATTTTGTTCTATTTCTTTTTTTAAAAATACATGTTTGTTCATTTCAGAGAGGAAGGGAGAGGGAGAGAGAGAGAGAGATAGAAACATCAATGATGAGAGAGAATCATTGATTGGCTGCCTCCTCTACGCCCCACTCTAGGGATAGAGCCTGCAACCCTGGCATGTACCCTGACAGGGAATTGAACTGTGACCTCCTGGTTTATAGGTCGACACTCAACCCCTGAGCCACCATGGCGAGGCCTGGGTATTTCTTTGAATACTTCTCACTCTCTCCGATATAAATTTAAAAGTGACTAAATTTTCCGTGAAGATACTTGGTGCTAATTATCAAGCTTAAGTAATTTCTAATATTTATTTTTCTGCTACAAATTATATTTATTTAAGATTTACTTCTTCATTCCACTTCAGTAGACATACATATTTATTATAACTTGATTTGAAAACTTCAGTGTCTTTCCATTACCAATAAAAGCAAGGAATCTCCATAATTAAAGTGAGCTGATCTCCTTAAGAGCAAGCATCTGCTTTTCCCCAAACACCAGCCAGTAATTATAAAGATTTATTTTCCTCCCAAATATTTTCATTATTCTTGTATACTGTTTCTTGTACTATCCATCTTAATTGACATAACATGATTTCAATTAGGGTTTTAGTAGTCAAAATACATGTTTGAAGATTATAAAGGTTAGTAGTTACAAGTATGCCCAGCAGTTCCTGTCAAAATACTAATGCCTCAGGTTATTTAGATGATAGCCTCAAAAAAGGAAATATCAGTTGGTTGATCATCCTCCTAGGCACCAGGAGGTGGCCTGTTTGATTTCTGGCTAGGGCACATGCCCAGGTTTAGGGTTTGATCCCCAGTGTGTGTGGGGGGGGGGGGGAAGGCAGGAGGCCCCCAATTGATGATTCTCTCTCATAATTGATGTTCTCCCTCTGTCTCTAAAATTGATAAAAGAAACATTGTTTTTTAAAAAAAGGAAACATCAATAAATGTTAAGTGTGGTATATTTTAAATATACTGTGGAATTATTAAATATAATCAGAACAAACCAAGAATATAATAATGCCACAGTTCCACACCTTTCTCTACTTGCCCCCTTATCCTAGTTAAAAATGAATCCTCCCAAACTGGGGATGCAAATAGTTGCTCTTAAAAGTGTACCTGACAAATCTGTAAATCGTATTATCCCCTCCTCCTTCCTGCTTTATTCAGTTTTGCTAGACTTCCTGAACATCGAAAAAAGATGAGTAGCCAAACCCCTTCTACTCCATCCTTTTAAGAATAGTTTGTTTGTGTTCCTTTGTTTTCCTCTCTCCTTTACACTCCATGAACTCAAGATTGGAGTTGTGTGGAAGTCTGCGGTCCTTTCTGACAAAATGAAGAAAATGACAAAGCTATAAAAAAAAAAAAAAAATCCTAATTTTTGGTGGGAAGTGACTAAAAAGAAGGGGAGGTAGGAAAGTAGGAAGCAGGAGAGAGAGAAAATGTTACAGCTGCTGTGACTTACACATGACTTTCATCTGGTAGCACTGCTTAAGCTATTTTCCTATCTTAAACTTCTATGCTCTTTTATTTTTTACTTACAGGTAAAGGTTAAACGAAGGCTGGAGTAAGCAATTTCTACTCGTGCTTTCTCAGTCCTCCCATTCCGGGGCTCAGAGCATCTGCTTTCCTCCAGCCGGGAACTCTTTTGCTTGGTGCTCCCGGCTTAGCTTTCCCTCTAATTGCTACCCATCTGTTTCCATTAAGCCTCTAAGCCATTTGTCTCATTTAAATATCTCATTCCTTTTTCTAAACACTTCAAACCAAATTCTTACCTCAAATATTTACACAGCATTTCCACAGATTTCTGCTTTGGAGGACGCTATCATTTGCTATTTTGTAAAGAGTATTATTCAGCACCTTTCACACTGTGACTGCTAAACATTCAATTATTATTACTTTGATAGCACGGCAGTAAAAAAAAAAAAAAAGTTGAATGGATTGTTAAACTCATTCTTTTATAAGATATACTGTAATATAATTTCAGGACAATAGTATCTTTCTCTGGTAAATTCAAGGTGAATTATCTTGACAATTCTTTCCAGATTTTAAATCTTAGAGATATGATTAAATAAAACCAACCATCAGTTGGAGTTATCACAATAGCTCTAGAGTGTTCCTTTAGTCATCTAAGACCGTGGTTTGCAAACTGCAGCTTGAGAGCCACATGCGGCTCTTTGGCCCCTTGAGTGTGGCTCTTCCACAAAATACCACAGTCTGGGCAAGACACTTTTGAAGTGGCATTAGAAAAAGTTTAAGTTTAAAAAATTTGGCTCTCAAAAGAAATTTCAATTGATGTACTGTTGATATTTGGCTCTGTTGACTAATGAGTTTGCTGACCACTGACCTAAGACAATCTATATATATAAAAGCCTAAGCAACCGGCTGACTGGCTGGTAGCTATGATGTACACTGACCACCAGGGGCAGATGCTCAGTGTAGGAGTGGAAACCACAGGCATGGAAACAGGGAACAGACTGATGAATCTCAGAGGAAAGGGGGAGGAAGGAGAGTGGGAAGAGATTGACTAAAGATTTTATGTGCACATTAGAAGACCAGTACATGAATTTGTGCACTGGTGGGGCCCCTCGGCCTGGCCTGTGGGGATTGGGCCAAAATCAGCTTTCTTACATCCCCTGAGGGGTCCCAGATTGGAAGAGGCACAGGCCAGGCCAAGGGACCCCATGGTGCACTAATCTGTGCACTGGACCTCTAGTATTTTAATAACATCCTTTGTCTCCAAATTCTGTCTTATTATATCTATATAAATAAAAGGCTAAGCAACTGTTATGACCAGATGACCAGATAACTGGACAACTGGCCAGTAGCTATGATGCGCACTGACCAACAGGTGGCAGACACTCAACTCAGGAGCTGCCCCCTGGTATTCCCACAGCCAACCTCCTGTGGCCAACTAACCTCCCATGATCCCTCCCTCAAGCCAGCCAACCTCCTGTGGTCCTTCACCCTAGCCAGCTGGCCCCCATCAAACCCCATTGGCACTGGGTGAGATGGCCCCCATCTGCCCCAATTGCCGGCCAGGCTGAGAGACCCCATCCATGCACAAATTCGAGCACCTGGCCTCTAGTTTGAAATAAAAGTCTCAATAAAAAGCCACTAGAAAACAGAATCCATTCCACATCTCTTATGACAGAAGAGGCGATTTATTTTTCCAGAGGTAACTTAATCAATGTAAAACATTTCCTCCGAATGACAACCATGAGGACAACAAAAACAACAGCACACATACATGTGCACATTTCAGATACCTGTTCTTTAAAAAAATATATATTTTATTGATTTTTTACAGAGAGGAAGGGAGAGGAATAGAGAGTTAAAAACATCGATGAGAGAGAAACATCAGTCAGCTGCCTCCTGCACACCTCCTACTGAGGATGTGCCCGCAACCAAGGCACATGCCCTTCACCAGAATTGAAGCTGGAACCTTTCATTCTGCAGGCTGACGCTCTATCCACGGAGCCAAACCAGTTAGGGCTCAGATACCTGTTTTACCTGTAGCTGTTCCATAACATGAAGTCTACAGTGTAGGAGTCTACAAACATCTCCTAAATGGTGCTTCTACATTCGTTAGCAACCACCTGTCTCCAATAATTCTGTTGTTTTACCTGCCAAAACCAAAAGAAAAAAAAGAATACTGCTTTCATCATGGCACTTTCTTCGCTCCTGAGAGAGAGAGAGAGAGAGAGAGAGAGAGAGAGAGAGAGAGAGAAAGAACATCAATGATGAGAGAGTAACATCGATCGGCTGCCTCCTGCATACTCCACACTAGGGATCAAGCCTGCAACCCTGGCATATGCCCTGGTCAGGAATCGAACCATGACCTCCTGGTTCCTAGGTCAATGTTCAGCCACTGAGCCACGCCAGCTGGGCATAGAAGTTGATTTTTAAAGCTCTTTCCTCCAACTATTTATTTCATTGCTGTCCAAGTTCATCTTTTTTTTTTTTTTAAATATATTTTATTGATATTTCTCAGAGAGGAGGAAGGGAGAGAGATAGAGAGCTAGAAACGTCGACGAGAGAGAAACATCGACCAGCTGCCTCTTGTACACCCCCTACCAAGGATGTGCCTGCAACCAAGGTACATGCCCTTGACCGGAATCGAACCTGGGACCTCTCAGTCCGCAGACCGACGCTCTACCACTGAGCCAAACCGGTTTCGGCCAAGTTCATCTTTTTATGACTTCTGGCATTTTTTATATTACCTCTTGATTCTTGACCCTAATATGCTTCTTTTATGTTCTTCACTTTGTACCTTTTCTCATTGAGCTCCTTTCTAATTGTCTGTCACCACTTTTCCAACAGACCAACAGTTCAAGACCCACAGTTCAAATTTAATGCCAGCCAGTGATTCACCTTACCCTTACCATATTAGTCTATTTCTTGAATATATTTTCAGTCTTTAAACAGAAGCAGTTGCAAACCATTACTTATCTTTTCCCATTTTTCTATTCCCAGCATTTCATACTATACATGTTATGTGTGGTTTTCTTTAGTTATCATTTCAATCAAGTTTTATGATCTCTAAAGAAAAGAAAAAATTTCTCCTTAGTAGCCCTCCTCCCCATCCCCCCATCCTTGCATACTCCCATATACAGAAAGTATTCAGTGATTTTGGAGTTTATCTACAAACATACTTCTCCTAAGAGGAGTCCAGTTTACCAGGATTTTGCATTCCCATATACCCCAGAACTTAATTATGATAATATCTTCAGGATCCATTCATGAGATTGCCTTGTAAATGAGAAAGCCACAGAGAAGGTTTTTCTGTATCTCATTAAGTAAATGTTCCAGATGAGGGTCCAAGATGATGCCTCTCTATAATAACTAAAATCAATAGTTTCCCTGGCCAGGTAGCTTAGTTGGTTGTGTCTTCCCATGCACTGAAAAGTTTTGGGTTTGATTCCTGGTTAAAGGGCACATCCCTAGGTTGTGGGTTTGATCTCAGGTCGGGAGCATACAGCAGGCAAGCGATCAATGTTTCTCTCTTCTCTCTCTCTCTTTCCCTTTGGGTGAGGATTTTTATTTATTTTATTTATTTATTTTTTAAAATATATTTTATTGATTTTGTACAGAGAGGAAGGGAGAGAGATAGAGAGTTAGAAACATCGATGAGAGTCATCGATCAGCTGCCTCTTGCACACCCCCTACTGGGGATATGCCTGCAACCAAGGTACATGCCTTTGACTGGAATCGAACCCAGGACCTTTCAGTCCCCAAGCCGACGCTCTATCCTAGGGGTGTCGAACTCAATCAGAGAAGGGGCCAAAATCTAAAATCCAGCCTAAATCGCGGGCCGAATGGTTTACTGAACAGTCATAAACTGACAATGTCATAAACTGACAGCGGAGTGCAGTGATGACAGCGCGGTGCGGGCCACATTGTAAGGCCTGGCGGGCTGGATTTGGCCCACGGGGCCTTGTGTTTGACACATGTGCCACTGAGCCAAACCGGTTTCGGCTGGGTGAGGATTTTTAAAAATACTATTATTAAGACTATAGAAGCCACTTGTCCACCCCCACTGTATTTAAATTTTCCATGGGGAGTTTTTAAAAAATATATATTTTATTGATTTTTTACAGAGAGGAAGAGAGAGGGATAGAGAGAATCATCGACCAGCTGCCTCTTGCACACTCCCTACTGGGGATGTGCCCGCAACCAAGGTACATGCCCTTGACCTGAATCAAACCTAGGACCTTTCAGTCCGCAGGCCAACGGTCTATCCACTGAGCCAAACCGGTTTTGACTCCATGTGGAGTTCTACCCTATTTCTGCTCAGGTAAAGGCTATCAAGAAGGGGGACCTTGCCAGAGACTTGGTATCTCAAATAAATCCTGCCTGTTAGTTTAGGCTCCACGGTGCCAAACTTCAGTGAGGTAAATTCGTGGCTGGTTTCCTCTTTCTGGCCCTTTGCCCCTTCCTACCCCACAGCCTCCTCCACCTCATTTTCATTTCTCTTTCTTGAGTTCTTTTCTCTCTGTGGTCTCAGAGTTCCTCTTCCTGTGAGGAAACACCCTCTGTAATGTTTTTAGTCATTATTTCATGAATTTCTAAATTTGGAAACTATGTGTTTTTACATATTAAGGTGTATTTTTTGTCTCTATTCCTAAATGATACTGAAAATAGTCTCTTTGTGTAGCTCGCTGATTCCTTCTCTGAGTCAGCAAACGTGCCTTTCTTTCCCATCTTGCTCTGAAAAGGCTGAGCACAGTGGCTGGTTGAGGCTTGCAGACATCTACACAGGGTAAGGCTAACTGGGAGCTGGCCTGTGCATAGGAAGCTGGTAGGAAGCCATCTTTCTCCTCCACTTGGTCCCACTCCCCTTACTCCTCTTGGCCCCATTTTTTCTCAACCTTAAACTTCCCTTCTCAGCCAAAAGCACGGAGAATTTATCTACATCTACTTCATGCATTTTGAGTCAAATCCAGTGATTTTTCTTGGATACTATGGGCATCTGATTTAATTATTTTGACATTAATTAATCTTGGGAATTACCTGTGGCCTCCTTTGTAAGTTTGTTTGGCTAGTGCTCAAATCTTGATTTTCTTGGCAGCAAGTTTCTATAAGGAAAATACCTAGTTACCGGTGCAGTGCATCAAGACCTCCTGGATTCTGTTCATAATATTAGACAAGAAGATTATGTCAGCTGACCTAAGGTTTTCTGTTCTCCACTACCCCATCTGCTCTCAAGGTTCTGATAATAGAATGAGACCAAGATAAGGGAGCAAGCGTGGTGTTTATTGTAAGGTAGTCTAGGTATAGATATGTTGGTATGTCTTATGTATATCCATTTCTGAATTTTTATCTTGAATGTCCAGTTAAAAGAAATGTGTGCCTTTTCCATTTTATTTGTGACTTTCTCTCTTTTCGCACCAGAACTGACCCCATCCTCAGAACATCTGGACACTTTGTGTCATTGCTCAATCATATTTTTCTCCTAGAGCTAAATTTGTAGCCTTTCTCTGGCAAATACACCAAGCCATATGCATTCTAACCTTACTTTGCGCTTCCACTTATTTTTTCTTTATTCACTTTAATACTTATGTCAGTTTCTCTAATTTTTTTTTATGTGATGGTGTAGCTATTTATAATAGGGCATTCTAATGCTGTTTGGGATAAAGAGAGATATACAAATAAAATCACATTGCCTTTTACTTGTATATATAAGGACAACCCACAGGTATACTTTGAAATATATTTCTCAATTTGAGAAACAAAAAACCTGAAGTATAGGAAAATGATAAATACTGAGGAATCACCAAGTTTATAGTACTTTCAATATCAAGTTTAACAGTAATTTTTTAAATATATATATTATTGATTTTTTTACAGAGAGGAAGAGAGAGGGATAGTTAGAAACATCGATCAGCTGCCTCTTGCACACCCCCTACTGGGGATGTGCCCGCAACCAAGGTACATGCCCTTGACTGGAATTGAACCCAGGACCTTTCAGTCCGCAGGCCGATGCTCTATCGACTGAGCCAAACCGGTTTCGGCAACAGTGATTTTCTTAACGATGTAGAATTAGTATGTTTAAATAGAAACAGGAAATTACTTACATATATAAATAAACATGCAAAAGAAGGCAAGCCTCCATACTTTTATATTAGAATATTTTTGTTAATTACAAAGTTAAAATTTATAGGTAACATGTGGATAATATAACTTATGGGTAAAAGTGTCCCCAAAAAATGATTTGTGATTTTCATTAAGTCATTGCTAGTTTTAAAACTATTATTCAATTATTCTTATATAGCTTATACACCTCAGCTTATTTAAATAATTTATTATTTAGGATTGTTGTAAAAATTTTATATTTGTGAAATTTAACAATGTATCAACATGAGTCATTTATTCTTATACATTTCTTTTCTTTTCTTTTTTTACATTTTTTAAATTAAATTATTATCTGTGTACATATTTTAACATTGCCCCCCCCCCCATATATACCTTCCCTATTCTTATACATTTCAATATCATGTTTATACTTTCCAATTAGTATTGAATGCTACAGACAGTTTGGATTCTTCCTGATACTCTTGTGGTTCTCTACACTGTTCAGGGCATGGAATACTAACAGCCAGATGGACACTATTAGACATTTCCTGCTCCCACATTGAAAGCTTAAAATGTAGTGACACCACAGCTAAAGTGTCCTTTAATGGAAAGACTCGAGAGAGAAATCAAATATATGTTAGATTTCTAAAAGGAAAGCTTTGAGTGGCATATAAAATTTGCATGCCACATGCTCAATATACTAAGGACTAGCTGGTCACTTCTGTGAGTTATAATTAGTTCATGGGATTCATCAATGCCAACAAATATGACTGTAATTTGTAATTTGAAAACCAGCACCTTTCAATTAACAATTGATTCACCATATAGTACTTTTGATCATGAAAAACTTGCTCTTTTTATGTAAATTATAACTTCTAAAAAAATATAGTTTCATAGACTTGTAAGTAGGCAGTGCCAATTAAGAGTTGAATTTTTAAAATGGTAACAATTGTGACAACGACAAGATGCTTAACACGTTGCAGTTTAGAATGCTTTTCTATATTATTTATTTCACTCCTCAAAATATTGCTATTTAACATTTACATAGGAGGAGTCTGATGAAGAACTCATCCGGGGTCAAATAGCAGGGATGTGAGCAGAGTCCTATATCTCTGAACCCAGACCAGTTCCCAGGTTCTGCTTGTATCTCAGTTACGTATTAACTGCGGTAACCAGCATTGCTCAGAACATCAGTAACTGTTAAATAAAGTCTAATAGAAACTGTATATATTAATGTGGCATGTTGATAACCTTTCATAATTGTAGCGATTACTATAAAGCTTCCTACTTTTGAATGTTTAAATTTTTATTGATTCCTTTTTATAGAACACTTTTGTCATCCTGCTCTGCTGGGCAATGGGAAAGGATCCCCACTGCTATTCAGCTGGGCTTGCACCCTATAGAACTGCCCCTTCCAGAAATGGTTCGTCACAGATGAATGCCTGCAACTTAGAGCACTTTTTCCTTGCATCGTATTAATAGCAGTGAGAAAGTAAAAGGGTTATTTAAGACAATCAGTGATACCCAAAGAGTAAAATATTGGTTTCTTTTTCAAACATAGCCTGTGAATAATCACCTATGTTATTTTTTACCCCACCTGGGTTCTGGATATTGCATTAATTAAAATTTAGGAAGTTAAGAGGGTTCAGTAACTGGTCTTAAAATAAGTTCAGTATTAGAATAAAAGAAAACTTTGGGTTTACTTTTCCTTTACAGGGCTTGGAATAATGTCAGATTTCAGACACTGGACTGATGTTACATTCCTTAGTGTACTGTGGTTGGTGTATGTCTGTCTGGATTGCACTCTAGAATCATCTAGAATTCAGTGTTTCCCAAACTTTTGACATATGTGTACCCCTTCTATAATTTTTGTAACACTGTGTGCCCCTCATACTCATGAGAATGTAGAATTAGGCGCAGCTAAGCACGGTGCAGTGCATATCCCCACCAAACTCCGGTGCAACGCGTACCCCCACCAAACTCTTCCCGTACCCCTGGGGCTACGCGTACCACACTTTGGGAAACACTGAATTCTAGATAATTATGATCACCCTAACCCAGAGGAGTCAGAATCGCTGGACACAGAACATTTTTAAAGCTCCCACTTTATTCTAATCTGTAGTTCGGGCTTAAAAACCATCAATTCTCGCCCCGGCCCGTTAGCTCAGTGGGTGGAGCTTTGGCCTGTGGACTGAAGGATCCTGAGTTTGATTCTGGTCAAAGATACCTACCTGGGTTGCAGGCTTGATCCTCACTGGGGTGTGAGTGGGAGGCGACCAATAATGTGTCTCTCTCACATCGAAGTTTCTTTCTCTCTGTCTTTCCCTCTCCCTTCCACTCTCTCTGAAAATCAATGGAAAAATACATTCGCATGAGGATTAACAACAACAAAAAACAACAACACATTAAATCTACTTGGAAAGGAAAGGGGTTTTCTCAGGCACATAAAGCTCTGCCTATGGCATGTCTCCCTCACTGGAAACCAGCTTTCCTTTGTGTCCCTTTGCTTTCAAACGCCCTTAGCAGAACACGGTTCTTCTGACCGGAAGTCATAGAAGCCTCTGTTGCTTCTCAGAAATTCTCCCAAAACATACTTTTTATTTTGAAGTAAAGATTCACAGAAATTTGCAAAGATAGTGCACAGAGGCCCCATGTATCCTCCAGCCAGTTTCCTCTAAGGAGTCTGTCTAACATAATGCAACACAACATCAAAGACAGGAATCTGACAGACTTGATGTAAGTGTATGATTCTCTTATTGTGCCTCACGTGCAGGCTCCTACAACCATCAATGCAATCAACAAAGGGAGAACGATTCCATCACCACAAAGACCGCCTTCCGATTTCAGACAATGGACTGATGGTACACTAAGTGCTACCCCGTTATAGCCAAGGCCAACGCTCACCCCCACACCACCCCTAACCCCTGGCAAACCTTTCATGTTTCCCTTCTCTACCATTTTATCATTTCTCAAGAATGTTAACATTAATAGACTCACAGCATTTGTAGCCTTTGAACATTTTTTTTTTCTTTCACATAGCCCAGTGTCCTTGAGATCCATCCAAGTTGTGTGTATCAATAGTTCCTTTCTTTCTGTTGCTGAGAAGTATCACATTTTGGTTGTTTCCAGTTTTGAGCTATTACAATAAAGCTGTTCCAAAAGTTGTTTCATTTCTCTGAGATAAATGCCTAGGAGTGCAATTGCTGGGTTGTATGGTAAGTGTATGTTTAATTGTTTTTAAGAAATTGCCAACCTGTTTTCCTGAGTGGCTTGTGCCATTTTATATTTCTACCAGCAATGCATAACAGATTATGCTCTGTATCCTTGCTAGCACTTGCTAGCAAGATATAAAATTAGATATAAAATAGTTTTATTTCATCATGATGAGAGGTGAATAGTGATACCTCATCATGGCTTGAATTTGCATTTCCCTAACAGCTAGTGATGCTGAACATTCCCCTCTACCTGTTTACTTGCCATCTTTGGTAAAAATGTACCTTCCTGTCTTTTGCCCATCTTCTAATCAGATTATTTATTTTTACTGTCCACTTTTAAAAGTTCTAGATAAGTACTTTGTCAGATGTTTGCAAACAATTTTTCCTACTTTGTAGCTTGTCTCTTCAACATCTTAAGAGATCTTTCACAGAGCAAAACTTTTTAATTTTGGCAAGGTCCAATTTATTGGTATTTCACTTTTAAGGATTGTGATTTTGGTGTCATGTCTAAGAACTCTTCATTGAGCCCTAGGGCTGGAAAATTGTCTCATGCTATTTTTTAAAAGTCTTACAGTTTACTTTGTATATTTAAATCTATGATTTTTTTTGAGTTGATGTTTGTAAAAGGTTTCAGGATTAGGTGGAAGGGAACTGTGTGGGGTGGAAATCCAAGTCTCCCCTCACTCCCCCATTCTCTCTCAAGACACTACAGAGGAGGTCCTTTTTGCCAAGAGATAGAGATGGAAGTCTCAGCTTCCCAGAGGCCCTCTTTGATACTGCCCTGGAGGTGGGGAGGAGGTTGTGGCAGCTCCTTACCCCCTGGCGAAGGTGGAGTCTCAACTCTCGCCAGGCCCTTGCTTGTACTGATGGGACTGCAAGATTTTCTGTGGTTTTGTCTAAATATTTTCTGTCTTGTTGAGCTGCCCCTTTCCAGTAAGGAGAGAGCATACTTTTCTTGGGGTTTCTGTTGGTCTGGGTCATTGGTGTTTTTGGGTTGCTGGCTTCTTCAGGACCCATTCTGGAATGTATGAGGCAAGAAGAAAATGCAAGAAATTCACTACCTTGTAGTTGCTTCGGTTCTGAGTTCCCTGGCCTGCTTGACTTTTTTCTTTTCACCTTTCAACATCTCCTTCTGTTTATTTTAGATGTAACATCCAGGATCCTAGTAGGTAGAATAGGGAGGATGAGATACTACTCCTTACGCATTTCGCCAGAGTCAGAAGTCAGCATGAATTTGAATATGACACCTGACTTACAATTCACATGAGACCAGTCTCCAAACTTGATAAAAATCTATGTGCAGTTTCTGAAGACTATGGTAATATATAGTGAACAAATTTTTACTTACATATGCAATAGTTAATTATAATGAATAGTTTTTGGTACTTAACTATTTTCTATGTTAGTTAAAACTTACAATAACAATACTATGACATAAAGAGTAATCATACTTTCACTAATGAATAAACAAAGCTTAGAGGAGTTAAATATTCATTTTGTTACCTTGGTCTTCCTAACTTCAGAACTTGTTTTCGTTAACCATAATGCAATATTGTTTTTTAAATACTTTCAAAGTTTCTTAGAATAATGTGGTGAAAAAAAGTTGTATTTAGAGCCAAGAGACACAGTATTTTTGTTCAAATTTACAGAAAATTCATTACCTGAGTCTAGGGAGGTGCTTTCAACTTAATAGTTCTTAGTTTTCTCAATTTTAAAATAAGGAGTTAATCATAAAATTTTATTAACATTTAAAAATACAGAGAGAAATACAATTTAAAATTTCAAGATAAGAGGGGACTTCTCAGCGTGTGGAGCTCAGTCTACAATAGTGTAGCAAATAGTGGCAATGACAAGTGAGAAGGAAAGAAGTAGGCTGCTCCAGAATTCTCATCTCCTATCTTTAATATTTACCATCAGATGTAGACATAGACACACCTGTTTCTGAAAACACAGGTTATGTCAGTCAGGAAGTAGGATCCCATGAGCCTTTGGAGAGAGTCAAGGCTGAAATGACAATATGTGAAACCATTGTCCTTGGGTTTTAATGTAGGAGTGGCAAGTAGATACTTCTGCTGGAAATCTGCTACTTCCAATATTTCGCAGGATTATTATACATTTGGGTGCTTCGTTACCTGGTGGACCTCAGTGTTTAATATCCTGATTTAAGCTCACCTATGTTCCATTATGTTTGGCCAGTCATCTTCGTGTTCTCTGCTCTGCACCTCAGTCTGTGTGTATTAATGTTCCAAACCTGCTCACATTTTTCTGGAGAATTGCCATGTGAGAAGATAATGGATCTGTACATCTGCTGAGTGCTCTTTTCTCACAGAGCAACTTGATATGTATAAGAAAAATAATTCAACATATTTTCTATGCTACTTTTCTGTAGCTTCCCTCAGCTGTTATCTTTCTTTAAAGCTACAATATATTATACAAATGTCTAGCAATGAATAAATGATTTTTAACAGATGTTTAATGCAATTTCATAAACCTTTGTAAAACACCTAAAATTTGCCAGGACGGGTGGTAGGTGCTAGAGGAGATACTAATGTAACAGCATAAATGGGATTTTCTAGGAAGATAGTTACATCTTAACTAGCGAGCTATATGTGTGCATTATATGTGTATTCATAATAATTATTTCCTATAAGTTTTTTTTAAAAATATATTTTATTGATTTTTTACAGAGGGGAAGGGAGAGAGAGAGAGAGAGTTAGAAACATCGATGAGAGAGAGTCATCGATCAGCTGCCTCTTGCACACCCCCTACTGGGGATATGCCCGCAACCAAGGTACATGCCCTTGACCGGAATCAAACCCGGGACCCTTCAGTCCCCAAGCCGGCGCTCTATCCATTGAGCCAAACCGGTTTCGGCTATTTCCTATAAGTTTTTTATGATGCCATATACTCCATTGTTTCACAAACTTTTCCTTATAATATTAATTCTACTGTAGGTATGCATTGATTTAACAATTTCTTTGTTGCAACAATTCTGCCTTTAAAATACCTCTTTACATTATTAACCTTCAAGAAGATTATTTAATGTGCAGCCTTGCCTAAACTTGTTTATCCTCTGATCCCTCCTCCCCAAACTAGATTTTGAATTATGGTGCTGCAAATTAATATAATTCAATATTCATATTCAAAGTACAAATTACTGTAAAGTAGG
Source organism: Pipistrellus hanaki (assembly GCF_964339955.1). NCBI lineage: Eukaryota > Metazoa > Chordata > Mammalia > Chiroptera > Vespertilionidae > Pipistrellus > Pipistrellus hanaki. The sequence goes on along the minus strand of NC_140510.1, from coordinate 52,111,348 downwards.
GTTATTTAAGAAGGATTCAGAGGAAAAAAGAGGTTAGCCAGGACTTGATGAAATTTCAGGGTGCACTAGATTTATATATACACCCTTAACATACATCTTTCATCAGTGATAAAGGAAAAGCTGGTTGTTATGTGAATCTTCGTTCTTTCCTCTTTTATTCTCCCTTCTCTTCTCCTAACTGGTCCCTGTGCTGGAATTCAGAGAACTCTAATCAAACACTCCGAAAAGCATTTATCAAAAGAATTAATCAAAAAAGAAAGACAGCAATTTGTGCAACAAAATTTATAACAGCACTATTTTAAGCAGTGGAAAAACAGGAAACAATTGAAAGCCATACATTTGGAGACAGTTAAGAAATCCACTATGGAATAGCACAAGGGCACTGCAAAAGACCAATAGGTGGACAGATTTGCTACAAAGTATTGTGTGTTAAATAATATAAATAAAAATATCTGTATCCAAAACCATATATACACACTAAGCACATGCATATTGCAGACTTAAATTGGGAGAGCTCAAAAATATATGTTGCAAATATTTATTTTTTTGCTTGCATATTTTTTTTTTTTTTTGGTTGCTGTTTAAAATAACCAAGAGAAATACCTTCTAGTTTACTTCTCTGACTTAGGTTGTGTTTTCTGGAAGCAAATGTGGAGATGGTTTTTAGAGTGAAGATGTGAGAGGGAAGAGGAAGATGCAGAGGTCCAGCTATTATGTATTATGTGCACTAGAGGCCTGGTGCACGAAATTTGTGCACTGGGGGACGAGGAGGGGGGTAACTCAGTCCTGCCTGTCCAGGACCCCTCAGGGGGTGTCCACCTGCAGGCTGAGACTCACTTCCCACAGTTGGACATCCTTCTTGCAGTCCGGGACCCCTCGTTCCTTACTGCCCTCCTGCTTGCTGCTCCTTACTGTTCTGCTTGCTGCTCCTTAGTGCTGTTGCAGAGGCGGAGAGGATCCAGCCACCACTGCTGTGCTAGTCAGTCATGAGCCCTGACTTCTGGCTGAGCAGTGCTTCCCCTGTGGGAGTGCACAGACCACAAGGGGGCAGCTCCTGCACTGAGTGTCTGTCCCTGGTGGTCAGTGTGCATCATAGGTCGGTTTGTTGTGGTCGTTTTGCCATAATGGTTCCTTATGCTTTTATTATATAGATTATTTTGACATATTTAAGGGGACAATAGAGGATACACTTAAATTATGTCATGAAGTCTGGAGTAGAAAGAAGGGTATATATATATATATATATATATATATATATATATATATATATATATATGAGATATAGGGATTTACTACTTTTTCAAGTTGCATACTTTTTAAAAAAATGAAAAACTGATAAATCAAAGCTTGTAATAGAAAGGCATACCATAGTCTGGAAATGTTTTCTCCTCTTTTCAACTGGGTCCTGAATACAACCGGGACATCTTGAGACTTGACTCTTTTCTCCCATCATATCCAAAAAATAAAAAAGAGCCCTAACCAGTTTTCCTCAGTGGATAGAGCATCAGCTTGGGACTCAAGGGTCCCAGGTTTGATTCCGGCCAAGGGCATGTACAGCCCCAGTAGGGAGTAGGGGATGTTTCTAACTCTCTATCTCTCTCCCTTCCTCTCTGTAAAAATATCAATAAAATATATTTAAAACAAACAAAAACAAAAAAACAAAAAGAAAAAAGAAAACCCTCCCATAGGCCACACCAATTAAAGCAGAAAAATTCTTGAAAAGAAATGAAAAAACTTATTGAATTTTGTTGATGGCATTATGGAGAGTACTAAACAGGCATCATATAGGAAAATATTAATTTTTCTATTATATCCTTCCTTCAAATTCCTGCCTTTACTGTAATCACACATTTTGTTTCCTCTCTAAACTCTATCATTCAGATTCTTTCTGGATCTTCTCTGACACAATCCCTACTTTTCCCCATCCCCTATTTTTTTGTTCTTAAATGGCCTTTAATTTGCTTCTTTCTTTGCCATCCATGCTTCATTCTGTTGCAGAGTGAAGCCACTGTTTGGCTTCTTTAATTTTGTAATAATCTCTACTGGTAACCTCCAGCACAACCCCCTGTAAATCAGCATAACAAAAAAGTGCAGTTGAGCAATTGAAAGTCTCTCATAGGCTGGAGAACAGGGAAATGGTGAACATCTGACTTTTAGGGTTTGGAACCCTCTATTCCATCATTTGTTTCTGGTGATTATTATCTTGTTTCTTATCATTTGGGTCAATTACAGGTATCTAGAGTCTATTGATCTCTGTAGAGAATTTATTACGAGTTCATAATAAATTCATCATGTATTATTTGAAAAGTAGACTAATTAAAGTAGGACCTAAGTTTTTAGCATCCTTTTTGTAATCACTGGATTCAGTTAAATCTGACACCAAAGAAGCTAGTGTGACACGTGTTCATTTCCTTTTATCATGAGACTTTATGCAACTGATTATCATGTCAAGCTTCTGGCTTCAAATATTTCTAAGCAGTCCTTTGGGGCTATGGTCAGGAGAGTTATTGGAAGACCATAAATATATATATTCTACTTGTCAAGAACTTATCAGAACAGGACTGGTGTCCAGTGAAACATTTAAAACCACTTCCACCCAACCACCACCCCAGAACTAATCACCAAACCAGGGGAAAGAGATAACATTTCTAATTTATTGTATGATAGTTTTAGGAAAAACCAACAATGAGAGACTTTGGTTTGTTTGTTTGTTTGTTTGTTTGTTTGTTTAATTTGCTCTTATTTTTGCTGTTAAGTCTTGTATTCATCAGGTTTCAGTCAGGGGATAAGAAACAAAACAATAATGTGAACAGGAAAATATAAAGTCTTACCAACTAGGTATGGGATGGTTAACTACTAACAGAGGTAAGAGATCCCTAAGGTAAGGCAGTCAGAGGTAGCAAATGTAGGAAGAAGCTACTCTGAGCACTTAGGGAAAAGTGAGAAAGGAAGAAACTTCCAGAGGAAAGGGTCTCTCCCCAGCTGAGAGTTAGAGCCCTGATGAGCGGCAGTTGGCTATCTCCAGAACATGCTACCTGGTGGAAAAAGTGGATGGAGGTTATCTGCTGTTGCAGAACTTTGAGAGCTTCCACTGCTGTGGAGAAGGCTCTCAGAACCCCAGGAACATGGATTTTCCCACCACAGGTGAAAACAAAACACTAGAAGAGGAAACCCTCACTCCTCCCTCTTTCAGCCTAGCAGTCTCTCTTTAGCTCTCTCTATGGGCAGAACCTAACAAGGAGGTCCCCTCCCACCTCCCCCTCTTCCCCCCCCTCAGGCTCTCCCTCCCCCCTTCCCCACCTGCCCCAAAGGAGAATGAAGGCTGCAGAGCCCAATTCTGGTATCATGAAGCAGCCAAAAGGATGTGTGTGGAGATAAAAGGTAATAAATTCAGAAGTAGAGTGACCCAATTCATCATTGTCATTAAAGAAAATTAACTCACTAAGCTGTATCATCTACCTTCTAGCACTTTTTAATTTGGGGCATGATAGCTTGGATGATTATAATGACACCAACAAAAGTATAAATCAAATTTCCTAAATGTACACTAAGTTTTATGGGACATGTATAATTTACAAGAGAAGGGGTTTCTGATTAGCTGTTGCTCATTCAGAGACCCCATAAAATCAAGGAATATGGGAAAATTCCTTAGAGGCCAAGCCTAAATACTCAGCTCCCATTATATATGGGAATTCTGACTATAGTTCACTATCTAAATTTTTCCTTTTACTACTTTAACAACCAGGAGTTAGTTCACAAGCTTATAAGCCACTTTTTTTTTTGTCTAGAAAGTTCTAATTTTCAGAGAGTTTCCTCTTATCCTGTGCCAAAATCTGCTTCTTTTTAACTGTCTGGCACCGTGCCACATTTCATTGTACATAATGTACTAAAATCTGTGATAACCACTATGTCAGCCCTCCAAACAGTTGAGATTCTGTCTTAGCTTGTCCTTAGCTGTGGTAGCTAACCATCCCTCACATGGCAGTTTCTGTAGTCCCACATCAATATTGCTTCTTTTTAAAAATATATTTTGATTTTTTTTATAGAGAGGAAGGGAGAGGGATAGAGAGTTAGAAACATCCATCAGCTGCCTCCTGCACACCCCCCATTGCGGATGTGCCCACAAGCAAAGTACCTGCCCCTAACTGGAATCGAACCTGGAGCCCTTCAGTCCACAGGTTGATGCCCTCTCCACTGAGCCCACTATTGCCTCTTGACACCTCCCGACATGTGATGCTCAGAAATGAGTTTAGTAGTTAGATGTGACAGGAGCGACGCAAAATAAAGTGGAGGTATCACTTTTAGCGTCTGGATACTATACACACATGAATGTTGCCTTAAGATTTGAAGGGCTCTTTCAACAATTACATCACATTTTGGCTTGAGTTACCACCCTTCTCCAGCTGCTCCCGTCATTACTGAAACCTAGGGGTAAAGCATCAGGGGTTCATTGAATTGTTTTTATATAGAAAAAAATATGTAACACATCTTGCTCCAAGAATAATATAAATTTACATATTAAATCATACTTCATTTTCCCAAAGACAGCCCTCCCGGAGGGCTGGGGTAGCAGGAAGGGTTGGTGTGAAAACGTTCCTTGACTGCTCTACGCCTCCTCGTAAGCTTTTAACATCGGCCTTAGACATAGGAAAAGCAGAGTTTACCTGTGACTATAACGTAGGAAGTGGAAGTTTGATATTGAGCTAAATTGCTTTTTAATTACTCTTCAGGGAGGGTTCCTGACATACTCATTTCCTCTCTGCGACCTAACATGAAACATGCTGAGACAGGAGTGATCCGTTACAAAGCAACGTTTTATAAATGGGGTCTGCTTCCTTCCTTCTGCTTACTCTGGGGTCCAGAATCCTGCCTGTGGTTGTTAGTTTAAGGTCTTAAGAAGCCACGGAATCTGTCTCTAAAGATGCCTGGAAGGGTTCTTTAACTTCGTCTTTAAGGAGGCAGGAAAAGGATTTGTCTGAAAATGATAATACATGCTTAAAATATATGTATAACTATCACATATATGAATGAAATACTCATTTTACAACACCAAAACTTAAGCTTAAGTGCCCGCTACAAATGCGTGAACTGTGTACTCTACAGAGTTCTCTTCCCTCGGATACCTGCTAATTTCTTCACCTCTTTCAAGTGTTTGCTCAAATGTCACCTTTTCAAGGAGGCCTGGCGTGACCTACTACTTGACATTTTGCAAATGGTCTCTTCTCCCAAACTCACCTGCCCATTTCTACTCTATGTTTTTTTTCCCCGCAGCCTTTAGTATTTTCAAAGAGATGGTATCATTTACTGATTTGTTGTGTTTAAGGCTTCATGCCAATCTTTTCTCCTCTCGCCCACCCAGATCCTTCAGTGTCAGGGTCCTTGAGGGCGGGTCTCTTTGTCTCTTTGTTTTTTGTACTCTGATGTAGCACAAGAACTATTTGCTGAAATAATGACATTCACTTTCAGTTTCTTCTCACAAGCTGGTGATCATTATCACAGACAAGCATATATGCATTGTCCTGGTTAGGTTGAATTTTCCTTTCTTCCTAATGGTCCAAGTTCTGCAGTGTCTCTTATATGCACTTCATCAGATTTTATGTTTACAGACTGCCCGGGTTGATGTTTTGCTCTTTTAGCCCATTCCCAAGCTCCGTAAACTTAAATAACATACAGCCTTTAAATGAACCCGAGGCTTCGCTTGCCTTTGACACACTCTGCAAAATGCAGGCACCTGGCTCTGTTTGCCCTGCAGCTCCTTCTAACGGGATCAGCTCCATCCCCAGCCTTCTCTGCGGGTCTCTGGGGAAGGTTACACTTTATAATTGTCCTCTTCAGTGGGAAGAGCCACTTTCTGAATGGGAGCTGCAATGACACTCACGTCCATGTGCAGCACTGGGATCCTCCTGGGCAGCACCGTGAGCCTCCTCTCTGGGCAAGCAGAACTCGGATGTCACTGTCTAACCATCTCCTGCCTGCCTGCTGACTGATATCTCTAACCACGCTGCACAGGACTCTTATGTGCTTCTCAGTTCAGGTTGCTGTAACGAAGTACCATAGAATGCACTATGCTAGGTCTCTATATGCCTTATCCCATTTAATCTCCATTCTGCGAGTTCAGTATTATCATGTTTTCATTTTATAGATGAGAGGATTGGGGTTAGTGGTTAAATAACTAGCCCAAGGTCATACAACTAGAAGGCTGCACACTTGTGAAAGAACCACTGATCTTAACCACTTGGCCCTACACTCCTCCAGAGGATTATTCAAATCATCACTTCCTGGTACCACTGCTTATGAAAGTAAGATATTTTAGTGGATATAATAGGAAAACTGCACTAAATGAATCAGGAAAGAGAATTGTTGTTTTACTTTTTTGGCAATTGTCTTAGCAGATCTCCCAGTGAAGAAATCAGTAAATTGGTTTATGATATGTCCCTCTAGACATTGAATGGGGGTTGGGTTGGGTGGAGCCACACAGAATCGTCTCTCTGGGTTTGTATTCATTGCCTTCTCTGATGTGCTTCTACCACCTTGCACTTCTGTGAAGTCAAGGTTACAGAATGCTTATTCTATAGTCCAAATGCCATGCACAAGACACCTATACATAGTCTCTTTTCATGGGACTAATTCATTTTTATAGCTGTTCCCTGAGGCCCTAAACAGAGAACTAGCACTGAAGACGGAATTTCCAAAGCAATTAGATCTGACAGACAGCCCAAAATGTGAGACAGACATTGAAAAATCACAATAACTTGAAACCATTGCTAATACTCCATCAGTTCCCACTGTGATTAGTTCAGTTTGACACTTTTCAAAGTTCAAGTCTAAGCTATTGAAGTGATTTGTGTTTCATTTCAGTTTGCAAAGGCTTGTTTTTTTTTTTCCTTTGAAAGTTTCTAAGATTTGGCTAGATTAGCAACCAGTTGCTCTTTATATAAGGGAAGAGAGGAGACCGAGACAAATTATAAGTTTGTGCCTTGCCACTCTAAGGAGCAAACACTGGCAACTATACCAGCTTCTGACTGAACAGTAATTTTGGGCCAAATGGTCAAAGTTTGGTCCAATGGATTTTTTATGTGTGGCAGTCAACTCGACTAACGTGTCTATGAAAAATTAATTGGTAGGCCTGACCTCGTGGTCTAAATAATTTTGGATCCGTTCTGCTTCTGCATAGGCAGCCCTTGGGAAAGTGATCACTGAACAGTTAAACAGCCAGGCTCCAGGCACTGGAGCTGGGAGGCAGTGGGCAGAGGAATGCGTGAGTCTAAACAGGAGGATCCCAGAGGGAGGCTTTTTATGTTACGTCAAGCCTGGAAGCTGTTCTGTTTTCCCCTTGCCAGGATCCAGAGTGAGATAGAAAACTCCTCTAGCTGCTGCATTAAGTCTTAGAAAAAATAACTGTACAAAACTGTAAACAGAGATGGGTGAGGGTCAGAAAGTTGGCGACTGCAGTAGCCATTTTACTATTTCCATCCATGTAGGTCAAGACTTAGAAAAAAATGAGGGGTGTGTACTTTTTAAAGAAGGACAGTGCTATGCTTATGAAAACAGCTTCAGACAAATCACCACAGTCCTGATCTTTTGAGGCCGCTGATAAAGAACGTGTTGCTGGAAGAATGGACTTGAAGCAGATAGAGACAGAGAATTAGACATTTCCTCATTTAATATCAGAAGCTCTGATGACAAGGAGCCGATCATATTGAAGTAGAGTGGAATGGGATCAGTAAAGAGGATAAGCAAGCCATGAAATAAAGAGACCCAGGCATTTCCCAGGAGGTTAAGGTCTCACCACGTACTGATGAAGAGGGATTCATTAACCAGTTAAAACCAAACAATAGTATTTAGGTTCTGAAGCTTATTATACTATCATTACCTTTCAAGTTCAATATATTTTTTATTGATTTCATAGAGGAAGAGAGAGGGAGAGGGAGATAGAAACATCAATGATGAGAGAGAATCATTGATTGGCTGCCACTGGCATGACCCACATTGGGGATTGTGTCTCCAGGTTCTTAGGTCGACTTTCAACCATTGGGCCATGCTGACTGGGCAACAGTATATAACATGTAACTGGGCAACTATAAAACATAGTGTTTGGTTGACTCATTCTGATGTTAGAGAATTTCAAATTCTCTTTAACAACTCCTAAAGAAGTTATAGTAATATGGCATTAATGACACTCAGAAAAGTTCAAGGATTATTAATTACACTACCTATTGGTAAAGACAAATAATTAGTAGACCTCTACGAGCTATTCAACGTGAACAAACTAGATAACCGGCTCAAAAACTACACAATAGTATGAGAGTAAGGTCAGTTCCTGCCAATGTGTTACAAGTTACACAAGTGACGTGTACTCTGTGAAGCAATGCCAGTTAAAATAGGAGGCAGCTGCTCTGCAGAATGTCAACTGAGCTGCCAGTTGTTCAAGCGGGTGGCTAGACCACCTGCCTCTTACCAGAGAACAAAGCACAAGCTCCTCTTGATATAACCCACTTGACGCCAACATGGTATGCGTTTTCCTACCTGACATGAATATGATTCTATAAACACACATTACGCATGTGTTTCTTCAGCACTTGTTAGAGAAAGACGTGTTTTGGAGGATGGCATTTGCAGAAACATTTGAGTCACACATAAGATACATAAAGCAAATAAGAATATTTGTGCACTGTTATACACTGAAATGCCAAAGTGTGAACACATGGAATTTGTTTTCATGGTAAGATGAGCTTCTTATCATTCAAGTTTATGTAAAGTCATTGTTGACCGGATTTGGACGATGAAGTCAAATGAGAATTCTTCCAAACAGAGCTCAGCAAGTCCTCTATTGCAGACAGTGTTTTAATAACTAGAGCTGTTTGAACTTTGATAATAGTTGATGTGTCACTTTATAAATAGCACAAATCAAATGAAAAAAAGTGAATTACTCCTGGTTTGTGACCAAAATGAAATTACAATAATAAACCCATTACAATACATTCTAAGAATGGGAGAAAACTGTGGCAAGGGCAAAATATTGGTAACTGATTATGCAAACAGACAAAACTATGACTTTGGAATAAGGACACTTGACTACCATAAAACATTGTGAACCCTAGAGCTGCCATGAAGTTAGGCATGTTGAGTATTTTGGACCATTCAACATAAAACACATATTAAGTATGCTTACCTTTATGATCTAATTTGTTGAAATAACATACTCAGGACAAGGTGATACTTTTTTTTGGATATTTTAAAATGTCCCCCATATTCCCCCATTCAGTCTTGTCTGCCACAATCACACAGACAGAAAGGGCAAGGACATTTTAGTCTTGCATTAAAATGCCCTTTGATTCTGAGATGGCTCAAACTCATGTTTTATTATTTTACTAAAAATATTTTGTAAATGGCATTTTGCTAAGAATTGAATCCATTATGAAATCGAATTGCTTGAAAGAGTTCTAAAGGTTGTAGAATGAATTTTCTAGTTAAATATTCATGACAAGTCTTTGAATGATAGGACTGTTTTGAATAATAGTGCACATATATACTTTTCTTATTGTTCAGTTTTGCCTATACATAAACAGGATTGTGGGGGGAGGGGAACAGAAGAAATTGAGATCCAAAGAAACATGCCAATTCATAAATTTAGAATTCACTCATGTTATGTTTTAGCAAAGCTAATATCTTGAATGTGTGCAGGTAGCTAGCAAGTAGCTACAAAATTGTAGTGATTTTCAGCTCTATTTATGTGGAATTAAAGCTGCAGTTGTTACACATCATCCTACTTTTAGTAAATAGTCAGCAGATAACCGATTTGCATCAGTAGTTACACTGAGCTTACTCTGAGGTTTTGTTCCTCATGATTCTTTATCAGCCTCTTCTATGGTTGCCCTTGACAGTGTATCTAGCACATACACTTTGTCATATCCTTCAACATTCCTCAGGGAGGTTAGATTCAGTTCCATGTTCTCACAAAAGTCAATTCTCAATATTTCCATTGCTGGCTCAAATATCTGGATCTTGTAGATTTATCCTTGCATTCTTCTTTGTGTCCTACACAATGCCAGGCACGTATTTGGCACTCAGGCTAAAACAAGAGTTTCTCAACAACATCAGGTTCTGCTGAGTAGAATTCTCTCTCTTTCTACTGACTATAGAGCTTCTCATTTCTGCTCTCTCCTACTTAAAAGTTGTGGAACACACAAGGTAAGCTGCCTCAATAACACTGCATTCTCATCCCACTTCACTGCTCACCCAAGTGATAGTAGTTAGTAGAAAGACTTGCAGTGCTTGTTGGGCAAAGAGGGAAAGTTAGCAGGAGAGTGGGACAGGGGAAGGAGTATATAAACTAGGTAACAAATGTCCTGGGAGTAGAAGGAAAAGGAGCTGAGTGTCTTCCAATGAGCACATAGGATTACATTTACTCTGTAGACGTTGAGGCCTCTTGGTTTAACCCTATAGAGCTGCTATGAAGTTAGGCATGTTGAGAATATTGGGCCATTCGACATAAAACACATATTAACTATGTTTACCTTTGCGATCTACAAAGTAAACCACCTTGCCACAGTTTTCTCCCATTCTTAGAATGTATTGTAATGGGTTTATTATTGTAATAAACTAGAGGGGCCCAATTACTCTTCCTTCAGATTTTTAATCAACTCAGTTGTCTTTAGCCTAATCTTACACATCTCATGTCAGAGACAGCTAGTGCCTCTTCTAGGATTTCTGATAAGTTTATCTCTTAATGTCCCCAGCATTCACCTATTCTCCCTACCCAGGAACTCAGCAGAGAGGTGAACACTAAAACCTAAGCCAAGTATCCATCTGCTTTCCATTTTTCTCAGTTTTGTTGACTTATACTACCTGTTACCCATTCTCCTCTATTCTCATTGTCTTTGTGAATTTGTGCATTTTTTTAATTGTCATTTTAGTGGCCCTTCAGGTACTCTCTTGTATTCAACCTGTCATGGCTAACTGGAATTTTTAAATTATTTAATTCTGTCCTACACAATGTCTTCCTTGCTCCACATATATCTGGTTGAATATTAAATTTCTAGGAATAGAGCAATTACTAGTTTATGCAAAGGGATCCATAAATCATTGTTAAATGAATTAAGGATTCAAATTTATTTTGGTGTCTGTACAGATACAAATGAACTAAAATGCTCCTCAAATTATGTTATTTGGTAATTCCAGGAAGGGAATTTCTAGGAGTTTCCCAAAGTTGAACTCTAGGGGTGTAATAGTGTGAATAGCTAAGACTACCTCTGTGATGGGCAATTCTAACATGAATATTGAATTTGTATTATATTGGAGTGAGACAAATGTTTCATTTCTGTTCTTCAACTTTTAACAGAGCCAATTCACATCTTGAAGGGAATTCTCAGATGTTGCTAATGCCTAGATGATTAAGCACTTATTATAACTATACACAATACACTTGAGAAATTTATTGATTAAAGAAAGAAAGCATTGTATTTGGGAGTTTTGTTTTCATAACCCTATTTTATCTTAATTTTACCTATTTGGCAGAGTATTTTCATATCATCATCTTCTTCAGTAATTAGCAATTAAAAAGCCTACAACAGAAAATCTGAATATGGTCTTACATGATAATAAGAATGCCATTTCAATAGCTGTACATTGTACATTTTTTGTAAAATAAATGCAGTATATTTTTAGAAGGATAGTTTTGAAGTGATATATACAGATATTAATCAGGGTAAAATATAGTTACTTGATAGTTTTCATATGTGTAGATATCTTCAAATTCTAAAATTGCATTGCTACGAAGTGAGCCTACCACATGCCATACTATGCTGTGCAACATATGGCTGGCACACAGCAATAATCACCAAAATTTTTGTCAGTGCCTTCAGAAAAAGTGAGAAGTTGTCCCTGTAGTGGAGTGATGTTAGTAAATAAAAACAAAGTCTAAACCTCTAAGACTTTGCTTCCATTTAAGCCTATTTTTTAAGGTTTAAGAAATGACCTGAATAAGCTGTTTGGCTTATATAGATCTAATTCTTTAAGGACTTTCCCCACCATACACAATTAAAATGACTATTAAGTTGCTTTGTTTTGAAAACTGATTTTGATAACTTATCCTCACCTTAATTATTTTTTTGTGCTGATTCAGTTAATTTTTTTTTTGTTACTTTAGAACATTAATTTGTCCTATTACTGGACTTTGAATAAATTCTATTTGTTTATTCTTAAGGGGCACTTCATTAAAATGGTAATATTTTATTTGTTTTTAGTTATTTCCCTCTCATAGAAATCTTACAAGTTTTGGATATTGCCATAGAACCTGGTGCAAATCATCATATTTTTACGAACTATAAGAACATTTTGGAAATCAAATGGGTTGCTGCACAAAGTTAATTTTGTTAGGTCTATGATTATTTACATTTAATGTATATTCATTTGGTTTAATAATGACATATGAGCAACATAACATTCTTTTTCTGTGATTAATTTTCCCCTAAAGATGGTATGAGAACCAGGTGTTGTGGAAAATTATTTATTACACAGAATTCCCAAGTTACCATTGACAATGCAGAAAGGGCTTTGTTAGGTTCTAACACTGTCCTGAATCTTCCAAAGAGAACAGGCTACATAAAAAACCTTGGCCTCGATCATCAATGACTTCTTCCTAAGATGAGGAGCTGTTATCAACTTTGGCAAGTGGCCTATGGGGCATCTCATTACTTTACTTTGCCTTGTTTCTAAATACATTTTGCTTCGAACTTTCCACTGTACCCTAATTTTAAAATTAAGTATGTTTGTTAAGAGTGATTTCCATATGCTCTCTGCCTGAAAAGGTCCATTTATCCAACAAATACTTATTTGGCACACGCTGTGCATTGGATATTGCTTTAGGTACTGGAAATAGAGCAACAGACAAAACAGACCAAAATCCTCAGCCTCATATTCTTGTTACATTCTAGTTTACATCCTAGAAGTGGGGAAAGAATATAGTAAACAGGATAAATAAGAAACATACAGTATGTTAACCCAAAGTAAACAATAAGAGAAAGAATGTAGGGAAGGAAGAGAGATGGGTGGTTCAGTGCTGGGACTAGCTGATAAAGTTAGATGGAGTGAAGGGTATAGCTGTGGGAGGAAGATGTGTGACTATTTGGAGAAACAGCATTTCAGGTAGCGGGATAAGAAGTGAAAAAATCCCAAGGTAGGAGGATGCCTGATGTTCATAGCAGCAGTCCAGCTGTGCTGGATACCTTGGGCAGCAGTCAGAGATGAGATGAGGTTCAAGAGCTAAAGAATGTGTATATTGGGGGCAAGGGGCAGATTGCATGGGTTAAAACCCAAGAAAAATTTATGTTCTAAGTGAAAAAACAAACAAACAAACAAACAAAAAAGACGTTTACAAAGTTTCCATCGAAGGACGGATGTATTGTGTAGGTTTGAACAGGATATCATTAGCTGCTAGGTTGTCAGTAGTGTTAAAATGAGTAAGGGCAGAAGCAGAGACCAAATAGAAGTCTAATGTGGTAATCCAGAAATTAGTGACTTGGACTTGAGTGACTTCAGTAGAGATCATGGGCAGAGGTTAGATTTTTAAGATCTAGTTGAGAGAATTTGCTAATAAATAGGGTGTTGGGAGCGATAGAAATGAAGACTGATTTCTAGTTTTGCCTGAGCATCTTCAAGCTTTGTAGGGTTTCCATTAGCTCAGACAGGAGGATCCCAGAGGGGCAGGCTTAGTGGCAGTGTGAAAATAAACTGATATCAAGAGTTTTGTTTGGGTCTTTTTAGGCTTAAGATGCCCATTAAACATTCAAATAAAAAGACCGAGTAGGCAGCTGGATATACATGTCTGGAATTCTGAAGAGAAATATGAGCATATAAGTTGGCAGTTATCAACATATAGATAATATTTAAACCCATGAGACTGATGATCTACTTCATATAAATTGAGAACATTTTCTGCCATTACAAGAGAAATTTGTTATATTTGAGTTTAAAAGTAATGCTATTTTTAAGGTAATACTATTTTAGAGTAATGCTAAAATTTCTGTGCTTTTTAGTACTCAGTAAATTACTGCAGGCTTAAAAGGGCCGTAGGTCTTAGTGTTTCTTAATCAAAACAGAGAATGATGTTCACATTAAAATGTTAAATAAAATTATATGCATTATATAATCAGAATCATGTAAAATATGCTTAGACAAAAATGTGAAGGAAATATAATATTGACTGTCTTAGTTACTTGGGAGTATGGATGAAATTTTCTAACTTTTTTAAAAAATATATTTTATTGATTTTTGTACAGAGTGGAAGGGAGAGAGATAGAGAGTTGGAAACATCAATGAGAGAGAGTCATTGATCAGTTGCCTCTTGCACACCCCCTACTGGGGATATGCCCGCAACCAAGGTACATGCCCTTTACCGGAATCGAACCCAGGGCCCTTCAGTCCCCAAGCCGACGCTCTATCCATTGAGCCAAACCGGTCCCGGCGAAATTTTCTAACTTTTATTTATTTCCCAAACTAGAAATATTTTTATAATGGAAAAAATGATAGTTTATCTTCCCAGGTTATAAAAATCAAAATTCCTCCCTATATGCTAATTAATTAATGCTTGGATATGTAACAGAACCAGTGGCTAATTGCATTGCATTTCATCATGTATGATTACATTTGGATGATATAAAAACCAGAAAATTAAGATGAAGGGCATTTAGCAATCTTATTTGGATATCATATAAAAATACTTGTTTTATCAACAACTTATCAATACCCCAGATCAGCTTTCCTAGAGAAATGAGGGGGGAAAAAACGGGCCCTATAACTCGCCTACTTTATGAATCTCACCATAGTCAGGCCGCCCATTTCCTCCCCAAAATCAAACTGATGCAATTTCTAGCTTCTGTTTTGGTCTCTGATCTCCTTCTCCAGCACACAGACCTCCTTTGGGATTCCCTTTTTAACACCAGCTTTCACCAGGGTTTTATTTTCTCTCACCTTGTTCTTCCAGATACACAAAAGGGTTTTGATTCTTCAAGGCTTATTTCAAAGTACTTCAAAGAGGGACCTCCTGACGTGGGGTAAAATAGACATAACAATACCAACCTACCTCATAAGACTGCTGTGAGGAATAATAATATAAAAGACTACAAAGCACTTTGTAAATATAAAGTCCTATACAGATGCTAAATAATAATTACTGGGCACAGCACAATGCAATCTTTTGTGCATTTAGGGAAGTGCCCAGGAGTAGGAAAAGTTTCCCTCCTTCGGCCATTTCTCAATTTTTATAATAAAGTTGTTTTTATTTAAAATTGTGGACAGAACATCCTTATGCTCTGGGCCTTGGGTGGATTCCCAAGTAAGAACTGAAAGGATGTCAGGCTGTGGGAGAGGAGGAGGGTGCTCTGGGTGCAGCACTCTTCATGTCTGAAGAGGCTGTAGCACCGCAGGGAAACCAGCGATGTAGAACTCCAGTCTATTTTCTCTCTCTGAATGGACAGATATATATATATATATATATATATATATATATATATATATATATATATATATAAAATAGTGCTCTCTCTATTCAGATCAACATGAAGATTGGCTTCAATCGTGCAGTCTCACCTCTGCTTTTGATGATACAAGGAAATCAATGCTACTTTTTAAAAATATATATATATTTTATTTATTTTTTTTACAGAAAGGAAGGGAGAGGGATAGAGGGATAGAGAGTTAGAAACATCAATGAGAGAAAAACATAGATCAGCTGCCTCTTGCACACACACACACACACACACACACACACACACACACCCCGGGGATGTAGCCACAACCAAGGCACATGCCCTTGACCGAAATTGAACCTGGGACCCCTCAGTCCACAAGCCGACGCCCTATCCACTGAGCCAAACCGGCTTCGGCAATGCTACGTTTTAAATTTCCATCAACTAGCACTGGCATTAGACAGCTTCACATTTCTTGTGTTGTTACAAGTTTCTTTCACCATCCCCCTTAATCCACCAGACATCTGCAGCTTTGGTCTTCTGGTCTGCTTTCTCATGAATAACCCAAGTTTCCAAGTATATCATTCCTTCAGTGCCCACAATCACGTTGGAGACCACTTACTTTTGGGTACTAGAATCCTCATATGATATACTTTTTATCAAAATACTTTTATTTTTTAAAAAAAATTATAATTTTTTTTCTAAGATGAAATCTGTCCTAAGTTATCTCCACTGTAGAAGTTATAAGGATAATGTTGCTTGGTTTTTCCAAGGCATACGATTCTATTTCTGTCACTTCAAGACCCCTGGACACTGAGCATCATCAATGACACTTCATAGAGATTATGGAATCTATTATCTCCCTTTGAGGAGTGTTGATTTTTGTTTCCATAGTTGTTGTCATCGCTGGCTGGTCCCTTTGAACCTCTGTAGGCTTGTTTTTACTGTGTTAGGACAAATCTATGGGAATCCCAAATAGTTCCCAAGCTCTTCAGCTTTGTAAGACTCAAAACATTTAAACAGTATTTATCCCAGGGATTTTTTTTTCCAAGCACAATTTTAGGCTTTGTTATGCCAGTTCTAAAGTAAGCCCTATTCTAAGGCATGGTTCTTAAAGTTAAGGTTTGTTCTTCCTGTCATCTCGCTGGATACCACAAGGTCTTAAAGAAATTTCTCTTCTCTGGCTGGGCTAGATCTCCAACATCTCCAGTTTCTGTTCTGTCCTAAATTCCTTAGCAGCCATTCTCTTGAAAGCCCTGGAGAGTCTTGCACAGTCAATCTGCCATCTTGCCTTCAGAAAATATTTGTAGGGACCCCTGTACAACTCTGGCCCTCTTCTGTAGGCTATTTCCTCTTCCTCAGTCACTTGCTCAAAATCCAGTCATTGAAGCTACCCCATGCTCCATCTTTTCTATCTCATACCAACGGCAATTCCATGTTGTTTGGACTCTAGTGTTCTCTGCTGTGGTCAGGAAATGGTACCCAGGCAGAGTCAGGTTAATTGTAAGCCTCACCTCATGAGTTCCTCTTTTCTCAGGGATCATAGGAATTAGCATATTGATTAGAATGGACTGTAGCATGTAAACTCATTTTGGAGAGGTGATCCCAGGACAAACCCAAACATATTTCCATCTGGTAATCATTAACATAAAATTTCCCCTCTTTCTGAACCTACAACTGTGCATTATTTTTCATGTTTAAAATCCACTTACTCTTTATTTTTAAATTTCTCTATACTGTTTTCACTGTATGATTTACTTCCACTTATCAAGACATAGATATTACTTCTATATATATATTCTTAATAATAATTAAATATATATAGTAGTTATGTGATGCCAAGATTTTCAAAATTATTTTTAAAATATAAAATTATTGTATTAATGAAGCCATTTTTTCTTAAAAATTGATAATGATATTATATTTCTCTCAATCATTTTTTCATCAAGCTTCAAATCATACTAAAATATATAGAAGCAATATCTGTCTTGAGAAGTGGAAGTAAATCATACAGTGAAAACAGTATAGAGAAATTTAAAAATAAAGAGTAAGTGACTTAAATAGCTTGTGATTTTCTACTACTTGCGAGGAGACAATGCTACCAAATTTCTTTTTTGGAATAACTTTAAACATGAGAAAATAACATTTAACATTTTTAAAATTGAATGCCTTTTAAAAAAAGTATCTCTACAAAATGGACATCACCAGAATCCAGGTATATATAAGTAAGCTGTAAATTCTATATATCTTTAAAAATCAAATCCTTCTTAATCTTTTAAAATTATGAAAAGAAAGAATACTAAAATTTGTTCATCATTATTACAGACAATGGGTTTTCAACAATTACTAGCAGAGTAGTGTTGTTAGACAATTTGTGCCTTAATTTATTTGCAGACAAAATCCTTTTAATCTATTATTACATGTTTAATACTACTGTTGCATTCACTTTTATAATCCTCAGGTTTTTGCTAAGAATACATCTTTATTAACTATACTCTACCTGAAAATAGAGTCAAATATTAAACAGTCACCTCTAGAAAATAATTCTGAAGCAGTGCAAAGCTGCCCATCCTAAAGTATGTTTTATTCTAGAAACATACCCCAATTTTTTGTATTAATCCTTTGCTTCCAGGAAAGATCTATTAACCTAGAAATATACTAACCAACAATCATGTTAACACAATTCCCAGGTGTTTAAGGAAATGAAACTAAGACAGGTAAATGTTGATGTTGGGGAAACAGAAGACCACTAGAAGGGAATACCACTAGATGTTGGTTCAGGAAAGAGTGTGGGGCAGTGGAGGGGCCAGGCATTAAACACCTTGAGAGAACTCAGGGAAAGAAAGTGGCAGGATGAAATGTTAATGGGCACTAAAAATGAACAAAACCCAAGTATTCTGTAAGATCTGTTTTCTAGAATAAAGTAAAGCATATATTTTGAGTTAAGTCACAGATTTTTAGGTAAGCTATTAGTCATGGTCTTGGCAGAAACTTTGAGTATTTTGAGTGTGCTGAAATGGCATATTCACATTGTAATTTGACAACCTATATATATATAAAAGCCAAGCGATCAGAGCGACAGAATGAGTGGAACAACCAGAATGACTCATCACTATGATGCGCACTGAAGTGGCCAACTGAGCAGATCGGGATCTACCGGCCAATCTCCTGCGGCCCCTCACCCCAGCAGGCCCTCCTCCTGATCGGCCCTCCGACCCCAAACGGTGACTGGGCTGGCCAGTCAACCTCCCACATCCTCTCTCCCCTGCAGGCCCAGCCCCAATGACCCCTATTGGGCCAGCCTGACCAGACCCCCACCCATGCATGAATTCATGCAACAGGCTTCTAGTAGTTCAATAAAGGGGGTGTTTATTGTGGGCCAGGTATGGGGGAACTGCAAGGGATACTTCAATAATAAAGAGTGGTAACAAAGGACAGGTAAGAATGACATGGGACTACAATAGAACCTGAAAACTAGGGACATAGAAGAGGCTTGCTCTCAGGAACTGTGGCTTTTGGTTGAAAGATCAATCTGTCTGTGGTATAAATACCATAATTTCACTCTCTTCCTTCTTTTCAGTCTCGTGCCTATGTTCTCCATGAACCAAACCCAACAGTACATCAGTGAGTAAGGGAACCCATTATATTCTACAAGTGTCTCCCAGAGTAGAGAGCAGGTGGAGAAGAGTGGAAAAGGTATCAATAGGGGCAAAAGAAAGATATTTTACCCAGGACAAAAGTACACCTTTCTAACTGTGCAGGAAAAATATTTGCTTTCAGAGTTGGATTTAATAAAAATATTTTCATACAAAATTTTTCAGTAGTATAAAAATATAGAAAAATCTATGTTGAGGATTTATATAGAAGTTGGACTACTTTTCAACTGAAGGTATCCATATGCTAGTAATCCTATCTAATAAAAGAGTAATATGGAGATTGACCATCACTCCAACACACAAGATGGCTGCCTCTATGTGGTCAAATCCTGCCCCCATGTGGACACAAGATGACCACTGCAAGATGGCCAGCAGGGGAGGGCAGTTGAGAGGCACCAGGCCTGCAAGGGAGGGCAGCTGGGGGTGATCAAGCCTTCAGGGGAGGGCAGTTAGGGGTGACCAAACCGGCAGAGGAGGAAAGTTGGGGGCAAACAGGCTGGCAGGGGAGCAGTTAAACATCAGTCAGGCTGGCAGGGCAGTGGTTAGGGGGTGATCAGGCTGGCAGGCAGAAGTGGTTAGGGGCAATCAGGAAGGTAAGCAGGCAAGCAGTTGTTTTCTATGTAATTATAATTATTTCATCCTGTAACAACCTTATACTGTTATAATCAAAAGGAAACTTTACAGTTGAAGTAACTTTCTGAAGGTCACTCACCTAGTAAGTGGATTGAACCCAATCAACCTCACTCTAATGTTTCGGCTCTTAGCAAGTATTTGATTCTCTCTCTCTCACTAACTTGAACAGAGCATGCCCAAAGATATTATTTTTAAAAATTTTTTAAATAAATTTTTAAAAATATATTTTATTGATTTTTTACAGAGAGGAAGGGAGAGGGATAGAGAGTTAGAAACATCAATGAGAGAGAATTGCCTGCCTCTTGCACACCTCCTACTGGGGATGTGACTGCAATTAAGGTACATGTCCTTGATAGGAATCGAACCTGGGACCTTTTAGTCTGCAGGCTGAAGCTCTGTCCACTGAGCCAAACTGGTTTCGGCCAAAGATATTCTTTTCATTCTGAATTACTATTATATATTATGAAGAAATTATAAGTACGTTAATCATGATTTTCTTTTTGAAACTGAGAGAATACTCCAAAGTGGCTTTCATATGGATGGTAAAATTAATGTAAACAATCTTTAGACTTCCCATTAAACCAAATCAGTTAATCAATTCCTTTGCCCATACAGATGGCAAAGATAATTTCCACTGGTTTATTAATTAATGTGACTCAGTACAGGGAAGAGCATGTTTAGTTAACCTATTACTTTGACATTATGTAGACACAAGACATATTAGCAATTGTTAAATCTAAATTTGCTGTTTTCTAGTATTGTTTCCAAAGTAATTACTGTGTAATGATTAAAAAAAATACCTGGACATTTTCTCCTTAATATTATTAGTATTCTTAGGATAAAGCTATTGAAAACACTACACTAAAATTAAAGAAGAAAAGAAAAATATTTTGGGAAGGCATTTCTTAAAGAATCATGAATAAATTATCTAATAATTGTCTAAAATATGTTGGATATATTCAGCCATCTACTTAATGAAATGGGGAGATCTAGCTCCTCAGAAAAGCATTTCATACAGTGGTATTGAAGGAAGACATATTTTCTGTTCAAATTCTATTGAGTTTTGTAAAAACTACTCAATTATAAATGTGTTCTTTCTCTGATCTAGACTCTCCTGTGCATTTAACTTTCTCTGAGTATTTTTATCTTTGCTCACATTAAGGGACTCTATACTAAGTTATCTTTAGTGAGAGCTTTTTGAGAATATTTTATTGGCACCTTGAGATGAAATAACATAACCTATGCCTAAGACTCCAATGTGGTACTCTGAATATGACATAGGATCTTTGGAATAATAATTTACACTCATAGGGCTATGAAATACCAACGATTCACAAAAACAGTCATGAAATGGTAATGGAAGATTTAGAAATTGGCCCTTCAGAAGCATATTTTTAAAAACAATGAGGTGAAAAATCAATATAGAAAGAACTATGGTTTTTATTTTTCACCAGAGTTCTCAGAGAACATTGCTACAGAAATGAATCAACACAATTATTCACCACCTATACTATATTACCCAGAGTTATAAGCACAGTCTTTCAGGTATTTAAGAAAATTTCAGTACCCATGAGCATATTTTAGCCAATGTTTCTCTTGTCACCAGCACATGGACATGCTGGCTAAAAGCTAACAAATGTTTTGAATAGACAGCTGGTCATTAATCCAAGAGAGAAATCCCCATGTGCCAGAAATAAAGAAGAATCTCAAAGCCAGAGTGAGAAGTAGCTGAACTGAGATGCTAGGCACTACCAAAACCAAATCAAACCAAACCAAACCAAACCAAACCAAACCAAACCAAACCAAACCAAACCAAACCAAGCATAGGCTGAGTGGCAGGTTGGAGCAAGAGGCATTACTGATCTGATACCTACATGAAAAAAGGAGTTCAGTGTGAAGTCTCCTTGTTGAGAGTTAAAATACTAGCTCAAAGCCAGATTTTAGGAAGGGCCTGCCTAGACTGAAAATGGTTCTCAGAAGTACTTTATGCCTTGACATAAACAAGTGACTAAGCAGCTGGCCTTCTCCCTGTGAGAGCAGACATCACTCTCAGAAGCCGGAGCCCTGGATGTGGCACAGACCCAGGCAGGGATTTACTGATTGAGTTAATGAGCAGTGTCTTCGCACAGGTACTACAGGCAGGTAGCCTAACTTAATGGTAACCCCAATTTTCTTGAGCATCTATCATGGTCCAGGCATCTTCACCGAAGGAGATAAAAGCAATGAAAATGAAGAACAAACAAAATAAAACAAAAAACAGATAAAGTCCTTGTTCTCATAGAACTCACCTTTTGGTTTTCTGAAAATCAACCACAAATAAACTTTTAAAATATGCCATGTGACAAACAGTGCTATGAGGAACACTAAAGCAAGGTGATGTGATGGGAATAGATGAGGGGGCGCGTTTTACACAGAGCCGTCACGGAAGGCTTCCCTCCTGGGGTGACAGGGAGCACCCTAAGGGAGTGAGCGTGCAGGTGTCTGGGGGAAAGCACTCCGGGCAGAGCAAGCGGTGAAGACAAATGCTCTGAGGCCAAGATGTGCATGGTCGGTTCTGGAAATAGCAGTCCTGTCTGACTCACTGAAAGGGAGTAGCTGAAGCTCTGGCAGCATCGGTGTAAACTAACCATATGCAAATTTTCCATTTCATTTTATTACAAGATTCCAATTTCAATATTGACCTTTCCGTTTCATGTTTTATATACTTTCCTTAGGCTATAACATATTACGCTAGTTGAAAACAGAAGGGACATATTTAAAAACAAATCCGTTTCATCTCCAAAGCCGATTCGTAAGCTGATCTATTTCTGGTTAATTAACTAAAAGAGATGGAAAAGTGCAAAGAGTAATTTTCTGGAATTTATAATGATTTAAACACGGACTGACTCATTAGGGCTTTATAAACAAATTATGTGATACTGAAAACACTGCTAATCAAATGACTTCAACACGAGGACTTTAAACTAATACGAAAGGCATTCCTTGCGGAGAGTTGACAGTGGCCCTTCCACGCCAGGTTGCAGACTCACCACCTGGGAAGGCTTTCAGAAAGGAGGGTCCCCAGAGGCCACCTGAGAGATCCCAGCTACAGGAGGGAGCCTAGAGCTCTTCATCCGGAACAAGCCCCCATGCAACTCGTAGCTTAGAGCCCTTTGAACACAATTTGGGAAAGATGGCGAAGGGGGGTTAGGGAATCTTCTTTCTGGTTCTTCATTTGACAAGCACCATGGCCATCTTCCTCTTCTACCTTTTCTGCTCTGAAAAATTTAAAGAGGTAGGTAGTTGCAATGTACACTGGCCAGAGTGTGCATGCAGGGAGACAAATGTCCACTCCCTTTATACTCTTAAGTCTAAGGCCCTTAAAGTGTACTTGGCTTTTCTGTGTGTGGTTCTCTGTTATTTTAATGCAAAGTGACTTGATCCAAAAGACCCGAGTGTTTAACTTTTCAAGCGTTATTTATTCTCTGAGTCTTGAAAACCCAAACAGTAATTTGGCTTAACTTACAGAGATGCAGTGATGCTGAAATGTAATAGCATAAGCAGCACTAGCATAAGCAGCACGGTAAGTGTGAAGCAAGTGTAAAGTCCTATCTCTATTACTCAATTTTATTTACTAGATATAGATAAAATACTCTGAAGAAAAATGTCTACACTTTTTCCCCAATGGGCAGTTTAAAAAAATTATTTTAAAAGGGAAACATACTACTACAAGCTCTAAACAAGAATTTGAATTCTAATTATCTACCTGAACAAGTACATTCATACATCTTTCCTAGCTTGATGAACTGGATGTGACCAGAAAGACCCACTTCTCCAGCCAGATCTACAAATATAGTATCTTTTCTATTTCTTTAGTGGATTACTTGACCCCACACCTTCTCTATTGCCATGAGCCATGCAGGCAGAAGTCCAGAATACCCCCTTTAGGGCGCCCTTGGGACAGTCGTCCAGTCTTCCTGGGGTTTACTCAGGTCTGAAGTTGTTGGAGCTGCTTTCGGTCATGAGGTGGTGAGCAGTGGGACATGCTGATTGGTTCACTATAGGCCCCTGACTCAGGGCTGCCCTTGCCTCTGTGTCCATCACAGAATACTGCTACTGTATTTTGTTCCTTGCATTCTGCAACGACTATCCCTTTTCATTTAGTCATGGAATCTCTGTTAGGCTACATTTCTGTACTTGGCATCCAGGTTATAACTTTTTATTCATAGTCTTATGTAGAATACTTCCTTTGTACCTTAATGGTGAAACAAAGAGGCTTGAAATGGCTTCTAGTCACAGTCATACACTAAGGTACTTCTCAAGATTCTCTCTTATATCACAGCAACATCCTCTGTGTAGTCTTGGATGTCCTTTTCTGTCAGTGACACCCCCACCAGACTACTTCAAATTGTGAGCATGGGGAGTAAGTTAGATTGAAATCTGTTGATAGGAAAATTTTCTCTCTCCTCCCCTATGAGGTCCTGTATTTCAATAAGGTATCAAGTAGCAAACAACCACAACAAAAAAAATGTTTTATACTCTTCATCAGGAGTAACTAGTGCCCAACTGGTATTTGTAAACTAGGACAGTCTAGTGACTCTCAAAACAATAAATAAATGCTCCAAGGTGATTTGTTTTTCTGAATCCCAACTAAACAAGGGTTAGTAAGAGCCTTTGCTCAGTTTGAGTAGTCAACGATTAGCACAGAATTTTGAAAATTTTGTGCTTGAAAGCTTTTAAGTGCATTCATTTTTCTTCATTATATATCCCATTACTTTCTGCTACCTCAGAGTCAATCTGTCATTCACATATGCATACCTATTTAGCTATCACAAACATTTTTCTTCATACATCCCTTCAAAATTCATCAAAACTTGACTTTTGTTTCAAAAAGGCAAAGCTTAGATTACTAGGCACCCTGCCGCACAAATACAAACATACCTCTGAGATATTATGAGTTTGGTTCCAGACAACTGCAATAAAGTGAGTCATACACATTTTTGGTTTCCCAGTGCACACAAAAGTTATGTTTACACTATACTTTAGTCTAGTAAGTATACAATAGCATATGTCTAAAAATGTAAAGAACATAATTAAAAAATACTTTATTGCTAAAAAAAAAATGCTAACTATCATCTGAATCTTCAATGAGTCATAACCAATTCTGATGGCTACTGAATGGTTAGGGCAGTGGCTGCTGAAGGCAGGGGTGGCTGTGACAATTTCTTAGAATGTGTCAACAATGAAGTTGGTCACACCAACTGTTTCTTCCTTTCAAGAACAATGTCTCTGTAGAATGCCATGCTATTTGATAGCATTATACCCACAGTAGAACCTCTTTCAAAATTGGAGTCAGTCCTCTCAAACCCTGATACTGCTTTATCAACTAAATTTACATAATATTCCACGTGCTTGCTGTCATGTCCACAATCTAAAATAGCATCTTCCAGGAGTAGATTCCATCTCACAAAATCACCTTCTTTGCTCATCTATAAGAAGCAACTCCATATCTGTTAGCATTTTAACAGGAGATCACAGCAATGCAGTCACATCTTCGGGCTCCACTTCTAATTCTAGTTCTCTCGCTATTTCCTCA
The DNA here is from genome assembly GCF_964339955.1 of Pipistrellus hanaki. NCBI lineage: Eukaryota > Metazoa > Chordata > Mammalia > Chiroptera > Vespertilionidae > Pipistrellus > Pipistrellus hanaki. The sequence continues at coordinate 52,086,017 of NC_140510.1, read as the reverse complement.
TTTGCAATTACTTCCTCCACTGAAATATCACCTCAAAGTCATCGCTGAAGGTTGGAGTCAACTTCTTCCAAACTCCTATCAACGCTGATATTTTGACGTCTCCCCATGAATCACAAATGCTCTTAATGGCATCTAGAATGGTGAATCCTTTCTGTAAGATTTTCAGTTTACTTGACCCAGATCCATTAGAGGAATGACTATATAGGGCAGCCATAGCTTTACAAAATATACTTCTTAAATAATAAGACTTGAAAGTCAAAATTACTCCTTGATCCGTGGGCTGCAGAGTGGATGTTCTGTTAGCAGGCTTGAAAACAACATTCATCTTCTTGTACATCTCCATCAGAGCTTTAGGGTGAAGAGGTGCACTGTCAGAGAGCAGTAATATTTTGAAAAGAATCTTTTCTTTTTTCTGAGCATTAGGTCTCAGCAGTGGGCTTAGCATATGCAGTAAACCAGATGTGCTGTCATCCAGGCTCTGATGATCCATTTAAGAGAACAGGCAGAGTAGATTTAGCATAATTCTTAAGGGCCCTTGTATTTTCAGAATGGGATATGTAGGCTTCCACAGCGTTAGTCCCTAACCAGAGACTCAGCCTGTCTTTGAAGCTCTGAAGCCAGTCATTGACTCTAACTCTGAAAGTCCCAGATGGCATTTCCTCCCAATATAGAGCTGTTTCATCTACATAGAAAGTCTATTTCGTGTGCTACCTTTTAGAATGATCTTAGCCAGGTCTTCTGGATAACGTGCTGCAGCTTCTATATTAGCATTTGCTGCTTCTCTTTGCATTTTTATGTTATGGAGCTGACTTCTCTCCTTAAATCACGAGAGCCAACCGCTGCTAGCTTCAAACATATCTCCTGTGGCTTCCTCACTTCTCTCAGCCTTCCTAGGATTGCAGAGAGTTAGGACCTTGCTCCAGATTAGGCTCTGACTTAAGAGAATGTTATGGCTGGCTTGCTGTTCTCTCCAGATCACTAAAATTTTCTCCATACCAGCAATAATGCTGTTTCTCTTGCTTGTCATTTTTGTGTTCACTTGAGTATATTACTTTTAATTTCTTTCAAGAACTTTTTCTTTGCATTCACAACTCAGCTGGCTGGCCCTCACTTGGCTTTCCTCACTAAGCTTACTCATTTCTAGCTTTGATGTAAAGTGGGAGATGTGCGACTCTTCCTTTCATTAGGATACACAGGAGCTCCTATCGGGTTATTAATTGGTCTAATTTCAATATTGTTGTGTCTCAAGGAACAGGGAAACCCAAAGAGAGGGAAAGAGAGTGGGTGGTGCAGTCAGAACACACTCATTTGTCAATGAAGTTTACTATTGCATATGAGAGAGGTTCATTGTGCCCCAAAACAATTAAAATAGCAACATCAAAAATCAATTATTATAGATCTCTATATCAAATATCATAATAATGAAAACATTTGAAATATTGTGAGAATTACCAAATGTGACACAGAGACAAAAAGTGAGCAAATGCTGTTTGAAAAATGGCACCAGTAGGCGTGGTCAATGCAGGATTGCCACAATCTTCAATTTGTAAAAAATGCAGTATCTGTAAAACGCAATAAAGCCAAGTGCAATAAAATGAGGTATGCTAGTATAATCCTTTAAAAAAAATTTTTGTTTTATTGATTTCAGAGAGGGAGGGAGAGAAAGAGAGAGATAAAAACAAGGATGAGAAAGAATCATTGACTGGTTGCCTACTGCACACCCTACCCTGGGGATCGAGCACACAACCTGGGTATGTACCCTCACTGGGAATTGAACCGTGCTCTCCTGGTTCACAGGCTGACAGTAAACCAATTAGCCACACCAGTCAGGCTAAAACTTTCTTAATTGACTCTTATATGAAGAGATTTCTTATACTGTCAAGTATCTAAGGTTCAGTTCTACACTTTAAGCTTTATTATTCAAAATAATCTAGAGATACTATAAATAAACTATAAGTAAAGCACATAATACCTTGCTTATGGGTTTAAAATAGGTTTTTTTCCTGCAAAAAATAAATGCTAACTTATAAAATATTCATGTGCCCCTATGAAAATGATAATCAGTTAAATATGCTGATCACTAGATATATAAGACCAATATTAAAGGTAATTTTCATTAAATTTTTTTTCTGGACTGTGGTTATTTCAGGTATAAAACTGTGAACATGAGCTTCTTTGTAGTGAAAATATCAGTAAACTAGGATATTCATTGCTGAAAAGGAAATATCCACAACGAACCTATTCTGTATTTAAATAATGAGGCAAAGGCATGACCTTATTGGATTTTCATTTTCTCTTTTACAGAGATAGGATATAATGGCCCATACTGATTTTGTGCTCATGATATGAGAAAAATATATCTTTTTAATACATTATTGAATAATTGAACTTGTAAAAATTGTGTGCAAATTGCTTTCCATAGTTTGAATTAGAAAGCAGAGGATAAATGTTTTTAGGAAATGTATACTGAATTCTTTTATAAATGATATTTCTTCTTAATGTCTTGTATTTTTAGGCTAAGATATAATACATTTATTTCTAATAGAAAAATATGTTTAATCAGCTTAACAATAACCCACAACCTTCGAACCAACTAAAAAAATATAAATACTTCAACAGCTGATAACTCACTTAATTTTCATTCCTTTCCACATTTAACTGATTTGAAATAATGAGTGAAGCCAGATTAAACTCTGAACAAAGAAAATTTCCTAAAGTGCCATGCCACTAGACTTTTTTTTAATGGGGATACATAAAAGACAAAGTTTACATTACAAAGCTGGCAATAATCGACGAGTTGAGGACAGACAAATACTGAACAAATGGATTTTTATATTTGCGATCCCGTTGCTTCACATTATCAGTGGTGCCTGGACCAGAACAGTCATCAGTTTGAAAACAGGTTTGGACCAAAAATTATTCATTTCTGTAGATTTCTTTAAATTTTGAAAATGAACTGCATGTCAATAAACACTGACTTTACTGGTATAATCATTCAAAGAGTATATACATTTTGGGGGACACCCTATATATTTCAAATATTGTAAAATATTTGAGTCAGGTCATCACTAGTCTCTTCATTTAATAATCACTAAGTCTACCTATAAACTCTGGAGAAGGAAAAAAAAATACATGAAAAAAAATACATGTACAACATTGGTCATATATTTATACTTAAATTATACTTAACTGATCCTTAGTTTTTATTTTTTCCAGCCATGATGTTTATATAGTTCACTCAAGTTATATGATATTGAGTCTTTATCTATAGTTGGATAAATATACTATTTTGGTTAATTAGAATTAAAAATAAATTATAAAAGAACAGCCCTAATCGGTTTGGCTCAGTGGATGGAGTGTCGGTCTGCGGACTGAAGGGTCCCAGGTTTGATTCTAGTCAAGGGCATGTGCCTTGGTTTCGGGCACATCCCCAGTAGGGGGTGTGCAGGAGGCAGCTGATCGATGTTTCTCTCTCATCCAATGTTTTTAACTCTCTATCACTCTCCCTTCTTCTCTGTAAAAAATCAATAAAATATATTTTAAAAAACTATAAAAGAACAATGATGATTTGTTATTTTAGCTAAGAGAAAAAATTACTTAATCATTAATTCATAATCCATATTTTTCAATATTCACTGAGTAAGTATGGAACATTTTATTCTCTCTTTTATGTATAAGGTCTCTTCTCAAAAAGGAAAAAGATAAGAAAAATACATTGAAAATTTTTATATCTGTACTTTTTTAAAAGTTCCACTAATGGTTTTTGCTAGTCTACAAAAATCTTTCCTATTTTTAAAACCCTTTTCAAAAGTTTTAACACAAGACTATTTTAACTGTGTCCTTAAATATTTTACATGCCTCTATTTTTAATGACCTGTGGTATATTTCCAGCAACAAAGTACTATTAGTTCAATTGCCTTTTTCCTTTACTCAGTTTATAGTAGCAAGAGTGTTTTGTTTTTTATAAACATACAAAATGACATTGTTGAGTTTTCTAGGTCTCTGAAGTGGTAATTTTTGGAGAAAATAGTTCTTCTACTAGAGCTATTGTACAAAATGGTAAAGATAGAAACAACCGCTTCTATCCCAAAGGTACAACTGTCCACACTCAAAGTGAATGCCATTCCGAGATCAATTATGTGTTGAGAAGGAAAACACTGAAGGTATGAGACTGTATTCTCAAAAAGGAGAACAAAGGATTCTCTAGTTTATAAGTTTCTTACTGAAGGAGAAAAGCTTAGACTCATCCTTTTCTCATGTTGAAGATGGCATTAATCTCACAGAACTATAACTGCACTGCTTTCCATTTCTATACTTTCCAATTTGTTTCAATGGAAAACTCTGATTGTTTCAGCTTACACATGGCAGCAGCCTTTTTCTGGCCAAAATGACATTTATGCACAAATGTTACACTCTAACTCAAATGTTCAAAGTGAAAACAACTAAGAATTCTATTGGCTGTGGCAAATGATATGAGTTTAAAAAATGTTAAACCATGTATCAAAATAAATATTTTTACCTGTTTGTTTGTTGAGATCATGTACCATAATAACCGAGCACCAACATTTTAATTTTTCCTTTTTAATTCAAGCAATGTTTTGTATTCTCCCCTCTTCCAGATTTATTGGTGGGGAATTGTTCACATCTGCGAAAGAATGTTCCTTTTCAAAGAGGTGGGCTGTCAATCTCAGTCACCTTGACCATGGAAACTCAGCAAACATAGAAATAGTCAGGGAATGGCAGATTCCAGGCCATTCATTCATGTTAAAGCCCATCCAACAACTGCCTGTGGATACAGATGCAGAACTAAACCACCTAAGAGACTGGGAAGAGTCATAGACTTGCCAGGCCCTGAATATGGGGCACACATCAAGTCCCATAAGTGGGGTTCAGAGGGGAGAGCTCACTAGACAAGTTTCCACATTTTTTGTTGGCATTTTGGGCCAAGATCTAACTCTAGCCATCCCAAATCCTATATTTTGAGGGACCATATTCACCAGTGTCCTTTACCCACCGTAGGAGTTGGAAAGCACATAGTAGATTGAAGGACTTCAGGATGGGGTGGTTGAAATTAACCTAGTAGACTGAAGGTATTTCAATTCGACTAACCATGCAGGGCAGGGACTGGCAGGCTTTAAAATACTATAAATATTTTAGAATTATTCTTAGCAACAGACAAAAACCCACACACTGAAGATATCTACCTATTATCTGTTAACTTGAGTAATAGGATCTTAGCTTCTTTAAGTAGATTCAGTCTTTTTATTTTTATTTTTTTAAATTATTTTTTAAATATATTTTATTGATTTTTTACAGGGAGGAAGAGAGAGGGATAGAAAGTTAGAAACATCAACGAGAGAGGGAATCATCGATCAGCTGCTTCTTGCACACCTCCTGCTGGGGATATGCCCGCAACCAATGTACATGCCCTTCACCGGAATCGAACCTGGGACCATTTCAGTCCGCAGGACAACGCTCTATCCACTGAGCCAAACCGGTTTCGGCAGATTCAGTCTTTTTAAAATCAGCAGGCACTTTGAAGACCCGAAATTTCTCCCAGAATACCCTGTTGATAAGTCTTTTACTGACTCTACTTAGTGGTCCCCGAACTTCCAAAAACACAAAATTACTGCATCTAGTATTCAGAATGAAAGTGCTATATGAAGCGACAATTTACACAAGACACAGTCTTAGCTGACTACCACTACTCTCTACTAACAGTATCAGTGTCCTCAGCATACCAGCAGTCTCATTAAAACCTAGGGAGTAGATTTAAATGATTGCTCTCACCAATGAATGTTAAATAAGTGTTATTTAGCACTTTGTAACATGTTACAGGCTCATACCCGGAAGTCTGGTCCAGTCTCTACCAATGTTACACTAAATCATTTCTTACTGAGCCTACTTTTTCCTTCTTGTCCTGTGCTTCTTCCTCAGCAACATGATGACAGTGACATACCCTTCAGGACTGATGCAGATTCCCTGGGATTAAATGAGAAAGCCAAGGTCAAGCCCCTCGCCTGGTGTCAGTTACAGAGTAGGCCTCGAACATGTGGTAGTTCTCTCTGCTCTTTTTCATGTTCTTAGTTTTAAGCCATTTTCTCTGAAGATTCTAAATAGCTTAATGGTAAACACTAAAAATAGTGGTAGGGATATTATTATTTTTATGCACATGTTTTAAATATTAATGCCAAATGTATCAATAGTTTCTTTTTTTATGGCATTTGCACTTTATATCTTTCAAAGGTCCCCTGTAATCCAAGGTTACAAATATATTACCTTTGGGTGCTTTTTATAGTTTTACTTTAGACATTCGTGTTTTTAAACTACCTAGAATATATGTTCATTTTTCCTTTGGCTCCAAATTAGGAACCTAACAATTTTTGTCCCACCTCCATTTTTTTTATTCTTATTTTCATTGGTTTGGAGTGTTCTTCATCATAGATTTGGTTTTCCTCCATTTATATATTAATGCATTATTGTCATTTTATTCTAATTGCTACACTTGTATTTATTTTATTTTATTTTTTATTTTAAAAAATATATATTTTATTGATTTTTTACAGAGAGAAAGAGAGAGAGAGATAGAGAGAGCTAGAAACGTCGATGAGAGAGAAACATCGACCAGCTGCCTCTTGCACACCCCCTAACGGGGATGTGCCCGCAACCAATGTACATGCCCTTGACCGGAATCGAACCCGGGACCTTTCAGTCTGCAGACCGATGCTCTACCACTGAGCCAAACTGGTTTCGGCTATTTTATTTTTTTAAAGATGTTTTTTATTGATTTCAGAGAGGAAGGGAGAGGAAGAGAGATAGAGAAGCATCAATGATGAGAATCATTGATTGTTTGCCTTCTGTATGCCCCTTACTGGGGGTGGAGCCCACAACCAGGGCAAGTGCCTTTGACTGGAATTGAGCTAAACTGGCTAGGGCTAATTGCTACAAGTATATTTAAAAATCTGATAGCATAAATTCTCAACCTTCTTCCTTATTTTGATTTGTGTGTGTGTGTGTGTGTGTATGTGTGTGGCTACTTGTACATCTTTTCTGGAAACTACTGTCAAGTTTTATTTTTAAAAATCTTAGGCTTTGATTTGTGATTGCATTTGTTCTATAATTTACTTTGAGAATAATTACTTTTATTATATTTTATTTCCATTTAGAATAGGGAATGTTTTATTTATTTATTTTTTTAATTTAACTATATTCTCTTTTACGTCCCACAGTAAAGTTTTTATTATAGACTAGAGGCCCGGTGCACAAAATTCGTGCAGGGGTAGGATCCCTAGGCTTGGTTGGTTATCAGGGCCTGTCTGGACCTTCCAGCTGCAGGCCAGGGCCTTCCTTCGTTCCAGCAACCCCCTGGGCATGTCACAGTGAGCAATTGAATTCCTGATCTCTGGTTGAACTCCAGAGGGGACACTTTGCATATTAGCTTTATATATATATATATATATTATACATTTACATTAATTTTATTCCTAGATATTTTCTTACACTTGCTGTTGTTTTCAATTATGACTAGGACTTTTATTTATTACACTTTCAAATTTGTCATTGCTGATGTTTAGATAGATATTTTCAAGTTAGAGAACTTTGTTCTTGTATTACACATTTATCAAATATAAAAACTATTATAAATAGTTGTCACTTTTAATAAGTGGATTTTTCATTAATTGCAATATTTTATTGATTTCCCCCCTTAATTTTGAAAATGTAAGTTACGTTAAAATATTTTGTGGTGTTGAATCTTCCTTCTATTTCTGGTGTCAGGCAACTTTTAATACACTGCTATATTAAATCTATTAAATTAGCATTTAGAAATTTTACAGGTGTAATTAAAAGTAGATATGTCTATGGTCCATTTTTTTGTGTCATATTTGTCTAATTTGGGCATCCAGGTTACAAATTTATCTTAGAAATATATGGGAATATTTCTCTCTGTTTCTCCCAAAGCTTTAAAAATGTATTATCTCTACAAATTTCTAAAAATTCCAAAATCCCCTAAAAATATTCACTGTATACTTAAATTCTTATTTAACTGGGCATCTTGTACCTTTATTTGCTAAATCTGAAAACCATTGCTTGGAATAAGCAATGCCAGGCACATAGTAAACACTTTATAAATGTAAATATGAGTGGCTCGATGATTTTACTGCTTTGAGATCAGACTGTGGAGTAAAACATGGTAAATTTTAATGAATGTTCCCTCAGGTACAAAGTTCCTCATATATTCATTATTTATAAAACCAATTTTGAAAATTATCTGTGGTTTTGAGTTCTAAATAGCTTTAATTATTTTTAGTTTACTTGATCTGTCAATTTGTAAGCAAGATATATTAAAATTTCTGACTACATTGCATACTTATTAATTTCACTTGCATTTCTCCCCATTTTTGTTTTATATATTTTTGCTGTTAAGAACTTAAACTATGAAGAGTATGTACCATTTTATATTGTTTCTTTCATTTATATTTATCCTTCCTTTTCTTTTTCATGTTATTATTGATTTCTATTTTGTCAGACATTGACATTTTTAGATCTGCTTTGTGTTTGTTAATAATTTTCTGATATATTTTTCATTTAGATTTTATTTTTTTACACACTTGAAAATCTCTAACTTTTAATAAGTAGCACATATCCTGTTTTGTAATTTATATGTCTGAGCTTTACTTGACCTAATTTTAAAAATACCTTTATAGTTATCAAACTTTCTTATTATATAATACATTTTCCCTGCCTTCTATTATTTCAATATTTGTCTTCTACATGAATTCTTTTTTTTAGATAAAGAGTGTCTCAGAGTCTCTGCTGTTCTTACTAGCTGCTATCTTGCTAAATGTTAACATGTAGAACAGTATTTTGCAGATGCAGCTATAAAAGGAATGAGCTTGATAGGAACTCAACCAGATAAGTGCAGCCAACTGCAAAGAAGAAATCAACATGAAACTGACCAAATAGCGTATATAAGCAATGACTAAGCTTCTCTTCCTGGAGACAGAGCGTTGGCTGTGAATCCACCTGCCTCTTCTACTCGCTGCAAGTAAATAGAACTACTTTATGACAACATCTAGTTCTTGAATAAAGCACCCCAAGTAATAAACCCTTTGAGTTCGGTAACATTTGGTTGGCATTAACTTCTCGTTTCATATATCTTTCCCCTTTAAAACTTTTCAGAATTGTTCAATTGTTTTTTGCATCCTTTCTTTCTTTCTTTTTTTAAAGCCAAAATTTATCATTTCAACCTCATTCCTCTGTAATTAACTTAATACCAATGATCACATATTTTTAAGATTTATAATTCAGCCTGTTATTTTTCATGGTTAAGTCGATTTTTCATATGCCCCGGAAAATATTTATGATTCTTTCAGTTCTTTGTTGCTTCCTTCCTGTAATGTTTTACTTCAGATGTTTTATGATTTTCATAGTGTTATGTGTGTATTTAAGAAGACCTGTCTATGAAAGCTAATTTTGATGATCATTTCCTGCATGGAGAGAGAGAATATTTTAATTGGTTTGGCTATAAATAAATAATTTATCTCTCTTGGCTTAGCATAAGAGGGGAAGGTGGAAGTAATTGCCCTGACAGGTATATTTGCATCTTAATAATTGCCTTAGTTTCCTCTCTTGGGCCATCCAAGGAATCTGTAATATCCCAGACTTTATCTGGCCCAGAATCTTCTCTGATTTATGGCTGCTCTTTAGCACAAATTGCACTAGCCTCCAAAGAGGATAAAATAGAATATTTTCCATAGAGGTTGTGGGTTTCAACCATTTTTTTTGCACTATGATCTACAATAAGAAATACATGTCATATCTTTCTCACACATACACATTTGAAACCAAGGTTTAACAGAACAATTCTTACCCCTTCTATATGTCATGCAATTTCATATTTTCTAATATGTTATTTTACATTTAAAAAATTGTATTGCCTGGCCAGCGTGGCTCAGTGGTTGAATATCAACCTATGAACTAGGAGGTCATGGCTCCATTCCCAGTCAGGCCACATGTCTGGGTTGTGGATTTGATCCCCAGTGGGAGGTGTGCGGAGGCAACTGATAAATGATTCTCCCTCATCATTGATGTTTCCATCTCTTTCTCCCTTTCTCTTTCTCTCTGAAGTCAATAAAAAATATTTTTAAAAATTGTACTCAAATGAATATCGCATTCAAATGAATATCACAATGCATTAATATATGGCTTCCTAGGATTAGAGAAATACTGATTGATGACAACCTGTACTTTGCCAAAGACTTTCCTTCTGTTACCATAAAAAGAAATGTCTACCATTCCATGTAATTTACTGCAAAACTGATTTTTTATTAAGTGAATCTTACTGTCATCTACTTTAATTCAGACTTACACTTTCCTGGGATGAAGTTACTCCAGTTGACAAATCTGGTCACTGCTGGTATGTTATGTATTTTCTAATCATTAATCAGGTTGAGTTTTTATTTTTTTGAATACTTTTTCTCATTTTTAAGCAATTTTAGTTCTAATTAGGGTTTATAATATAAAGTTGATCATATTTCAGATACATAATTCCACAGTGAAACTAAAGTTTCTGTAATAACACATGCCAAAAAGTATACATGAATATAGTAGCTCATTTCCATGTGTAAGACCTATTGCTATAATGCTCTAATTATGTAGATCTGGTGTTTACTTTATTTTTTAAATATGTTTTATTGGCTTTTAGAGAGAGAGAAAGGGAAGGGGATAGAGAGATAAAAACACTGATAAGGAGGAGCATCATTGATCAGCTGCCTCCTGCACACCCCCTTTTGGGAATCAAGCCAGCAACCTCTCAGTTTCTGGGTCGATGCTAAACTGCTGAGCCACACTAGCCAGGCAAGCTGGTGTCTATTTTAAATAGAGACTTTGTGTATGCCAATATATTTTTAGTAGAAAAATGGGAATCTCTTTTATATATTTGTAGATAGGTCCCTTAGTTCTTCACTTCCTAATCCCCTTATATACTTAACAGAATTGGACTACAATCTTATATTTTGCATAGTATTTTTTAATTTATAATTACATCATTCAGCGAATTCCTTAAGTTTTTGACTTTGGTTTATTTTGTAAAATATTTTCTTTATAATTTCCCTAACTTAACATTTTTTTAAATTCACTTAGAGAACTTCAGCGTGCATCTGTTTAAAAAAAATTTAATTTTCAAGTACCAACTTTTCAAACCAGAGCTGTTCAAAGTTATTAGCACTTACAGTGTGTCTTGGTCCAGTGGAACAGATGTTGCCTGTGTCTACAAATATTTCAAAAACAGATTGAAGGCATGCAATATGCAATTCCTTTTTGGCACGATGTATATACATTTTGCCAGGAAATGTTTGAACAGATTTTAAATCTTTGTCCTCATTATCTTTGAAAAATACACAAACTTGCACACATTTTTGCAAGGTGTTGGTTATGTTCCATGCTGTGAAGGGTACTTCTCAACCAACATGTCTCTCGACATGAAAAATATTGGGCTATATAAAACCTGGAAAGATGAGGAAAAGGTCATGTGTACGGTAATTACTAAGAGCAACATCAGACAAGTGTATCCTAATAAAAAAAATATTTAGTCTGGTAGGTGCCTAAAATGTAACTCCTTGAGAAAAATTAATAGCACCTACTTTCTAACATATTGCCAAGAGGCAGTGCTTCATTCAAGAATCGTAGCTCTGAGCAATTCTTATTTTTCATGTCTTATCTGGTTATGTTTTGGAGTCCAGTTAAATTTTATCTCTTGACATTTCTTGGAGTTTATATCTCTCTTCAAACTGCTTATTCCACCTGGAATGTTCTTTCCCCCTAATCTCTGTTTAGAGTGAATGAAGTTTGGGGAAATTTTGTGTCGTTGAGTGTCTGGGGGACAGGGTACATTTTTAGGACGTTCTGGGAGGTAAGACTGGGAAGGTGGACAGGAGCCACATAGCTGTAGAAACTTGTATGCAATGCTAATTTTAGGAATTTGCAATCAGTCCTGGAGATTTGATGAAAACAGTAGAGAATTTGAATCAGGGATACAGATGACAGAATCAGAGCTACATTTCATGTCATCGAATCCAGATGATGAATTTAAAAGAGCAAAGCTGGAAGCGGAGTGGCCAGCCAGGAGCTTATTAGAATAGTTTAGGTGTGAAATGCTTGCAGTGAGAATCAATGGATCCCATAGTGCCTCGCATTCCTATTTGTAGTCACTAGCCCTATTTTAAAGTCTCCCATGGTGTGTTGTTTCCCATGTTTTCATACTCAGTTCAAAAGGGCTTGTTCTCCTCCACCTACCATACCCTTCCACACCTCCCCATGTGATGCCTGTTTTATGCAATCTACCTCTCCTGCATCTTTACCCTGGACCCACTTCATGGCCTGCACTGAAAACTGGCTTCTCGTCGAAACCAGTTTGGCTCAATGGATAGAGCATCGGCCTGCGGACTGAAGGGTCCCAGGTTCGATTCCGGTCAAGAGCATGTGCCATGGTTGCAGGCACATCCCCAGTAGGGGGTGTGCAAGAGGCAGCTGATAGATGATTCTCTCTCATCGATGTTTCTAACTCTCTATCCCTTTCTCCTCCTCTCTGTAAAAAAATAAATAAAATAAAATAAAATAAAATAAAATAAAACTGTCTTCTCCAGCATCCGTCTTGAGTGGGTGCCACTCATTTTCCCACACCAGGCTGGGGGTGGGGTGGGTCAGCCCCAGATTCTCCTGCCTCAATGCCACAGTCATAGGCTTTATGATTCCTCACCTCTCTCCTCCTTGGAGGTTTATGACACTCTTATAGCATCATCTTCTACTCCTATTTTGCTCTTATAAAGTTTCCAGCCATTGCCTTTCATCCATGATATATTTTGGCCCCTGATGCATCTTTCTTTCTACCTCTACACTGTCATTATTTGGCGTAGCTGCAGTGATCATTGGTCTTTCAGAGAGTAGCCTAGCTTCACATTGGCTGGTTTTATCCACACCAATGATCTTCACATCCGTTCCATTTCAGATAGGCATTTTCGTGCCTCCAACTCAGTTCACGTTTCATCAGGTAGTGCTCCATTTCTGAAATATTGATACAACTTGCTCTTGTATCACAAGCTCTTATTCTTCCAGATCCTCCCACTACTATTTCATCACCTTTCAGGATCTACAATTCCTTGCTCTCTTTCTCTTTACTTTTACTCATAGTTCCCTCCTTTCTTCACTTCCTTCTCTGGCCCTACTATACCATTTGAGTTCCTTTCTTGCCATTTTTCTTAATTCTTGATATTTTCTCCTCCCTGTATCCACCAGCAAAATGAAAGTTTAAGCCTAATTCATTGCTCACTTTCTCCATTCTCTTTCCTGGGCTACTAAATACTACTAAAGAAAATTAGCGCGTGTACACACACACACACACACACACACACAGTCCAATGATCTGACAAGTTAACAGTTTTAACAATAAACAGGTCCTGAAAGCTGCCTGGAAAACTTTCTGAGTTTCTCTAATTGATTCTCTCTTCCAATTTCCACAGCAAATTTTTTCAATTATTTTTCCTTCACCAACCTTTGATCTCTCTGTCTCACATTTCACTCAGGGCAGGCAATTTACAGAGAAAAGAAATAGTATCAGATGGATCTTTCCTCAAACTCCTCCCACCACATTTGCAGCCCTACCAGCTCCTGTCCTTCTCTTGCCTCCCTTCCTTTAGGTCTCAGTGTTATAAATGTCCTTCCTTCTAATAAAGGACCACCTTTGTGCTCCTGGGTCCTGGGTCCATCTTCTCCCATCTCATCCTTAAGTCTTTACTATCACCTATCTTTTCTTTTCAACATATACAACCAATCTCATCACAAGATCCCTTTCTGTCAGCATTTACGTGGTCAAGCCTCTAATTTTATTAACAACCAGCCCTCTATCATTCTCTAGCATCTTTTCTCTTTTAACACTCAATGAACATAAAGACTGTCTTCATTTTTCTCACCTTCTGTTCACTCCTCAGCCTAATTGTAATCTGGTTTCTGTTTCTAAAACACCACGCTCCTTCAAGAAAGAAGTCCCTATTTTATTTGCCTCTATCACTGCATTTTAAAAGTGCTGTCCACTTATCATCTTGAAACGCTCCTTCCTTCTTCCCCACCCCTCCTTTTGGCCAACATGACATTACTTCTCCTGATTTTCATCCAAACTTTTTGGCTGTTGCTTCTCAGATTCTTTCATGAAGTGTTTTTTTTGGTTTTTGGGATTGTTTTTTTCTGTTTTTCTTTTAAAGATGTCAGATCATCAGAGTTTATCTTCAAACGTATAACAAACTTATAGATAATATTTTAATCTTCATAAAGTCTTTATGAGGTAGTTACTGGTATTATTCCTTCCTTATAAAGAAGTTACGGAGCCTGAGCATTGCAGGTAGCCAAAGCAAGATGCATACCCAAATCTGACCGCACAGAGCCTGTCCCTTAACCACTTGGTCTGTGTTCTTAACTTCTGTGGGCTCATCCACTTGAATTTTTTCACCTACCAAATGCTCATGGTTCTCAAAACTAGCACTCCTTCCCAAATACAGCTCCTGAAGACAAGGCTGAAAAACCCCACTGCTTCTTGCTGTGTTGTACAAGCATCCCCAAACCCACATTTCTCAAACTAAACTCATCATCGCGTCGCTTCCTACCTTCCCCAAAATAGTTCTTGTTAGTTTCATTTTAGTCAGTGGAGCCACAATTAACTTTGTTTGCCAGGTGAGGACCTGACTTTCATCCTTGATTCCCCTCAATTCTCACCTGTCGATTAATTACAGTCTTCTCACTTTTACTTATTTATGACTTCAGGAATCTTATCACTCCCTTTCATTTCCACTGTCCAGATTACTAAGAAGGCGTTCCTTGCTTCCAGAAGGCCCACCATCCTAATCTATTCTTCACCCTGAGCTTAATTCCGTTTTCTAAAGTGCACATTTTATCAAATCAGCCCCAGCCTTCAATAGCTTTAGTGGCTTGTCACTGAACTCCAAACTCTTTAGAATGACATTATGACCCGCTTTCCTCTTAATGTTGTAGTCTAACTTTCTATAATTTCCTACCTCAAATTCTATGACCCAGCCATACTGAATTATTAGCATTTCCTTACATGCACGTAAATATGTTCTTTCCCTTGATTCTGACCTTCTGCAGATTATTAAATAATTTTATCTATGTCTAAAATAGTCATCATTCTCATCTTCCTCTTAAGAGTTAAGTTTCAATTTATACAATATCTGTTCTGGGAAGTGGTTTCTAGTCACCCAAGTCTGTGTAGCTGTCGCTCTAATGTTTGCCATAGAGTCTTGTGCACATCTGTACTTCAGTGTGTTGAAAGTACCCATTTATTGTTTTCTCCATTAAGGTATAAGAAGCTTGACAGCAGGGCTTGTGTTTACCTACAGTGCATAGCACTGGGTCTAGCATATATCAAGTGATCAACAAATATTTATTGAATCAATGAACTTATAACTGTCTAAAAGTGTCATGCTAAAAAACAGAAGCCATCTGTTGTACTTGGCAGTTGATAATCTGCCAGAACAGCTTCATTAGAGTTGAGCAGGTTAGAAATGAATGGGAAATAAAGAGGTTAGATTTCTCTCTTGAGAAACCTAGCTATCAAACGATTTAATTCATAAGAGCAATGATAAATAAACAAATAGCACACAGAAATAACCTCTCAAGAGTCATGCAGGGCTTATAGAAAGGAAGTTAAAAATCTTGATTGGAGAGCCGTAGCTGGTTTGGCTCAGTGGATAGAGTGTGGGCCTGCAGACTGAAGGGTCCCAGGTTCGATTACAGCCCAGTGCACATGCCAGGTTGTTGGCTCGAGCCCCAGTAGGAGGCATGCAGGAGGCAACAGATCTCTCCCCCTCTCCCTCCTGCTTTGAAGTCAATAAGGATATATTTTTAAAAAATCTTGACTGGAGGTATAAAAGAAGGGGTGAGCACATGGTGAGACATACCACGTTTCTGGCTCGTAATATAGTACTATCAGATAGACTTATTTCCCTAAATTAACTTACAGCGTCAATGCATTGTGACACAAATATTCCATTCATTTTTTTATTGATAATTTTTATTATGAAAATATTTCAATTTTTATGGGGGGAGAAAATCAAATCAAGTTTTTCATTCTCTTACTTTCTCTTGTGTGTAAGTATATGTGTCTATGTATTCATTCAGACATAGATATATATTTATACACACAGAGACACACATATATGATAGTCTTTTTTTTAACACATATGGGACTCTTTCTTTATGTACCCTCTAACAACTATTTTATTTAACTTAGCAGCATAACTTGGATATCTTTCTACATCAATACATATGGATCTACCTTATATATTTTTAAACTTCTAAAGCTGAAATTTATCTACATACAAAAAGTACAGAAATCATCCTTCCTTACATCCTTTTCTGATCCCAATTCTCCAAAGGTAAACACTACTGTGACTTCTACAGCATTGATTAGTATTACCTACTTTTTACCTTTACTTTAAGTGGAATCATACATCATATTTTTGTTGTGTCTGGTTTCACACCCAACAATACACTTATGAGTCATTCAGTAGTTTGGCTTTTCATTGCCATAGCACATTACATGAATATAATATAATTTATACACTCCTTTGTTAGTGGATATTTGGGTTGTCTTCCCACTGAGCAACTGAGCATATTATGGATAGAGCTGCTGTGAATATTCTTGAATGTCTTTTTGTGAACATATGTACATATTTATGTTGGGTCTATATCTAGAAGTGGAATAGCCAGGTGATAGAGTATTCACATAATTAGTTCTAGTAGATATGGCCAAAGAATTTTCCAAAACAATTATAGCAATTTATGCTTCCAGAGCATATACATGTTATATTCTTTTTAAAAATATATATTTTATTGATTTTTTTTGCAGAGAGGAAAAGAGAGAGGGATAGAGAGTTAGAAACATTGATGAGAGAGAATCATCGATCAGTTGCCTCTTGCACACCCCCTACTGGGGATGTGCCTGCAACCAAGGTATATGCCTATGATGGGAATTGAACCCGGTACCTTTCAGTCCGCAGGCCTATGCTCTATCCACTGAGCCAAACAGGTTTCGGCATGTCATATTCTTTTTAAAGTCCTAGAGTATCACAATGTATAAATATATCATAAATTTATTTAACATTTCCCCCCCCCCCCAGTTTTCTTTATGAGTACAATTATTTTTTAAAATTAATCCTCATCCGAGGGTATTTTCCCCATTGGTGTTTAGAGAGTGGAAGGGAGGGGGAGCAACAGAGAGAGAGAAACAACATTGATGTGAGGGAGACACACCCATTGGTTGCCTTCCACATGCGCCCCGATCAGGGCCAAGGATTAAGCCTGCAACCAAGGTACATTCCATTGACCATGGTCGAACCCTGGACCCTTTAGTCTGCAGGCCAATGCTCTATCCACTGAGCCAGACCAGCTAGGGTATAAACAATTCTTTAATAAACATTTTGTATATATAGATTTGTTTACTCGTGTGAGTATATTTTTAATATGTAAAATATATTGACAATATCTTTTTAAAGTTCACTTGGAAAAATTTGTTTTTATGAACAAAGTTAGGCAATAACATTTTTTTAAAAAGATGAGTGAAATGAAAATATTTTAAGAAAAATTACAATCATTAAAATTGTAACCCTGGTCCAGAAAAGAACACATATATCAATGAATAGCAAGAGAGCTTGAAAACTGACATTAAACTGAATATTCAGAGCAGAGGGAATATAATACAAGTAACGGGTGGCACAGATGACAGAAGAGCCTGAAAAGCCCCCAAAGATTCACAATCAGCCGCAGCTGCCATCCCCCTGTTCTGCAGGAACAAAAAGAGGGAGTGGAGTCCCTGAGCTCAGGGGCTGGGCCAGCTAGGGAACTGGGTGCAATCATGGGATGCCTGTCTGCAGAGGGAAGGAGTGCCGGAGGGGAAGCCCATCCCTGCCCAAGATACCACCTGGAGCAGAAAGAGGGGAGAAATCCTTGGCTTTTCCCCTCTTCCCACCAGTGCCTCCTGCTGAGAGCCCTGGCAGCCCATTAATGTGGAACCTGTCTATGCAGGCCACGTGCCTGGGACACAGAGCAGAGCACAGAAGGACTAGAAAGGGCCAATAGATTGGCATCACAGAACATAGGATAAAGACGGCATATATGTCATCAGAAAGCACAGGGATGTGACTTAATAAACGCTACTGACGTCATTAAGAAAAATGTCAAGTTAATTTGGGTTTTCACCTCATACTGTAGCCCAAAGTAAATTATAGGGGCTGGGAAAGAGTTAAATGTAAATAGTGAAAGTCTCTATGAAAAAGAAAATTATTTAGATTTTCGGGAAGGAGACGATGTACAGGACATAAAACCAACAGGGTGAGTCTAAAAGGAAATCTGAGTATTACATTTTAAATAACATCATGAAAATTAAAAGGCACATAAAAAAGTGGGGAAATTATTGGAACACACAATGAGGGTTAATACTCTTAATTAAACAGCCTCAGAAGAAAATAGAAAAGTGGGCAAAAAATCCCAACAGATATTTCACAAGAGAAGATCAAATGGCCAGTAAACACAGATAAAATAATGCCCAAATTCCCCCAAATTTAAATACACGTGTATTTAATTATCCATTAAACTTACAAATACTATAAGATATTGTTAATACCACCATGTGGGGAAAAGAAATGAGCAGCAAAAAATGAGCTAACATGCTGCCATTAAATTATTTTTTATAATTTAATGGTGACATAGATAATATTCTTGTCATAATAAGTGAAAACATTAGAATTTAAGGTATGTTAAACGTAGGTTAACAAAATAAAACAATCCATTCATATAAATGTATAGAATAAAATACTGGAGGGAATACACTGAAGTGTTATAGAGTTAAGTAAAATGCTCATTTCTGGACTATGGGATTATAGCAACTTTCATTTAATTATACATTTTCAAAGTTTCCAAATAACTATTCTATAGTGAACCTTTATAATCTGACAAAAAGCAGTGGTTGTAGATACCAAAGAGGTGAAGTCAAAAGATGGAGTTGCACAGTGCTGTGGGGGCGTTGTTTGCAAAGACAGAGAGATTTACACAAGTCTGCAGGCAGACAGGAAAGAGCCAGTGGGGGGGAACCAAGTGAAGATGTCAAGGACTAAAAAAGGCTGCAGGAAGGCCTTGGAGGAGACTCGTGAGCTCTGGAGCCCTGGTAGGAAAATTAGGCTCAGAGAGGAGGGTATGGGTGTGTGTGTGGGGAGGGAGCAAGGGGGGGCGGGGGTCGTGGGGTTGTGGGGGAAGCCTTAGGAAGCGAGTATGAAATCCAGACTTTGAGGGAGTTCATGCTTTATAACCCTGATTTTCTCTTTGTGTTTTTAGGCAACCTCTCCTGAGCATGAGGTATAGGGATTGAACAGTGGATTTACAGAGACTAATTGGGGATATGAGTATTTGCAGAAAAGAATAAGAGAGAAGGAGATGCTTATAGAAATCAAAGGATTACTAGGTTGTTCTAAAGGCCTCTTTGAGGTTAGATGTCTAAACTCTGTAATGGTGTTTTTTCTCTTCATTATGAAAAGTTTTCCCAGGAAAAAAAAATACCTAGACTTATGAATAGAGCCAATGGAAGCTTGGAATGTTCTCTAGTTGAGAATTTGCAGGGTGGAAATAGTTAACAGACAAAAAGATTAGAAAATTTAAGAGACTGGAGCCTGTGCTAGGTTTCTGCTGGGTAGGAAAGGAATAATGCTTGGTGGGGTCAGGCAGAGCAGGTCGCTGGAAGCTGTTGCTGCAATCGCTGAAGAAGTGAGAATATGTTCTCTCTTTCACTGAACACCCACAGCCTTTAAACCTAACTGTATTCACCTCACTCTGCCTATGGCTCCTACCTGATTGTTAGGCACTTGGCAGTTTTTCAAGCACCGCTGTTGGAAGAGTGAAGGCAACCAAATATGTTAGTTTTTGGCATTATGGCAAGTGCTTTTAGTTAAATTTAGAACTCCTCTTTTGAAGATTGTGCAGTCAAAAGAATTAAATTGGCGACAGTGCCTGCCAGTGACATCAATATGGTGCTTCTTGGGGAAAAGCCAATTGAAGGTGTTACTGGCATTTTACCAAGCTCAGGGCATCACATTTAATTGCATTTAAGGACGCACCATCTTTTTAAAACTTCAAACTAATGGTGAAAATATCTGTTTCACAAGTAGGCACAGTTTATTCGAATTAGCTGACTTGTGTTTGCAGGAATAATAACTGTGGATGTTATTCGCTCAAACAGTATCTACTCAAGAGGGTGGCAGGAAATGTTTTGCTTCTCCCTGAAAGCATGGTTTTAGAAGTGAGTTTGTCTACTACTATACCACCAGGGCACGGACTTCTTAAAGTATATTCTTCAAGGCCTTTTCTGTCAATGTTTCTTAACTTACGTAGAAACTCAGATTCCAAACTTTTATTTACTGGGAGGAAGGATACCGTTGTGAGCTGCATAATGATGGTTCTGGACAATGGTGGATCACATCTATGACTGGTTTCCTAAGATTGCAATGGAGCAAAAAGCATCTCTATCATTTAGTGATGTCAAAATGGCACAGTCATTACACATTAGTGGTGATGGTGGTGTAAACAAACGTACTGCTGCTAGAGGTATAAAAGCATAGCATATCCAATTATGTACACTACATAACACTTCATAATATAATAAATGACTCATTTGTATTTACTACACTAGACTTTTTATCATTATTTTAGGGTGTAATTTTCCAACGTATAAAAAAAAATTGCTGTAAAACAGTGTGCCCTGTTATGCTGGCAGCAGCATCATACATTTTGTGTTTATGGTGTCTCTTGACCTCATCATTTTCTCTTGTGCTTGATTTAATACCGTGTTGTTTTGTTCATCATGGCCCCTGTCTGCACAATGATGAAATGGCCTATCAATGCATCTCTCAGAATGTGTCCCTGTTGCTGAGTGACACATGACTGTAATATCACTCTCTGATGGTGGTGAAGCTGTGGGGGTTGAGAAGGAGGAAGAAACACAATTTCTTTTGGTAACTTTAACTGTGGTTCTACACCCCCCCCCCCCACACACACACACACACTCACATACACAGTCACTCAGCTACTTGTTCACTCATACAAACCTTTCCTGTTTCATTCTTTTCAGTTGGATGTTAAAATTCCAACTCTGATATTTAACTTTTAGTGTTTTCAAGGCTCTTTCTTATAAATTCATGAATCTAGTAGTCTTCATTCCAGTGAACATTCTTAATTATAGTCAATTGCCCCAAATTGGCTTTTTTGAATTTAAATGCATTTACCATTTCATTTTTCAATATGAATTTGATTGAATGTCTCATAGTGATTGATGCAAGCTCATTCAGAATATGTGAATAATAAATTTATTACTCTCTAAAAATAAGTGATAGATCAAAAAAATCTCTGGTTTAATATTTTACTGTGAAAGATTAAACAGTCTTTCTAAATAACTTAGCAACTCTTTTGAACTCAAATTGTTTGGCTCTATGTTTAAGGAAACTATTAAAATCATTTCAGTTCCCTTGGGTGCAGTTGTGCAATTTGGATTTAGCTGGTCTGCAGATTGTACTCATCTATGTTAATGTTTCCGTAATGAGAATGATCCAACTATGTCATAACCTTTTGGGTCTTAACCTTCTTCATTTAAATAACCTTTTACTTCTCATTTACACAAGCCTGCCCATTTTAGAATGAATATATCAAACACCTCGCTCTTTCTCTCATGACCTGATTTTTGTTGCTAAAAAAAAAAAATCAATTGGTTTATCTTACATATGAGAAAAACATGTTGTTCATAAGAGATTTCTCAGTATTTGAAAGAAGCTAGGTGTTATAACAAAGAGAAGTGAGTTAAAAGGATTTTAGCACAAGAATCATGATTTTAAGAGAAAACCCAGTAAATTAATTTTACTCTTAAAAATGATAAATCTGGAAATATTTGAAAACATAAGTGCACTGTTAAATAAGTAACTTAGAATACTCAGTCTATTGCTTCAAACTGAAAATATATCTAAGAGGAGATGGTGTTTCAAAAATTAACGACAGAATTTGTTTAAATAGCAAATATGATACACATGGAATGATTTGTTTTTAAAATCCTATTTATATGTAAGGTTCTTTTTTAAAAAAAATATTATTAATGATTCTATTCTATTTGTGGTACTTTGAAGGAAGAACACCAGCTGTGTGACAGGAAAACCAGGTGGAATCTAGGGTACCACAGAGGACTTCCCTGAGAAACTGCCTTTGAAGAGATGAGTTCCAAAAAGTAAGTAGAAACTGAAAGTCAACGGGCAAGGGTCTCGGGAGGAGGAATCATTTTAGAGTAAGTTTTCAATGTAAATCTGACCTATAAGTCCCTCACACTCTCCTAAAACCCTACAATTGCTTTTTTTTTTTTAAGACACTGTATTTTTAAAAAAAACATTTTATTGATTTTTTTTACAGAAAAGAAGGGAGAGGAAGAGAAAAATAAAGTTAGAAACATTGATGAGAGAGAAACATCGATCAGCTGCCTCCTGCACACCTCCCACTGGGGATGTGTCCGCAACCAAGGTACATGCCCTTGACTGGAATTGAACCTGAGACCCTTCAGTCCGCAGGCTGATGCTCTATCCACTGAGCCAAACCGGTTTTGGCTGGAGTTATTTTTAGATAGAGTGGAAGAGAGGGAGGAAGGAAGGAAAGAGAGAAATATTGATGTGAGAGAAATACATCTATTGGGGAATGAACCTGCAACCCAGAATGTGCTGTAGACTGGGAATCGAACCTGTGATCCTTCGATGTGCAGGCTGAGTCACATAGGCCAGGGATCATTTTTACAAGTTTTCCTTTGATTAAACATCTCTGCGAATTATTATCAAGTGCATTACTATTAACTTCAATAAGTAATGTTAGTTTAAATAATTTATCCTGTTGAAATACTATATCTCATAACCAATTTCTGCAGATCTGTTAGTGATTTGAATTAATTTGTTCTTTGAAAACTATGCTCAAATAATTGTGCTTTGATCCTGTAAATTAGCCAAATGGAGTATTGTTTATAATGTAATTTAAATGAAACCTGCCATTCTTGGCTCATTGCTTAATGGACCTCAGTTAATATGTTATTCATGGGGAAATGGTAGATCCACTGGGGTCAAAAGGATTGGAGAAGCACAGTTGTTCTCACCAATATTTTCATTACATGGGAAGTAATAAAAACAAAATTGATCTATTTCAATAGGATTCTTCAAAGAGTTATTTAAGAATTTATAAGCTAAAAATAATAAAAATAATAAAAATAATAAATTTGGTGTAGCAAAAAAATTTTTTTATAAGCTAGAGGTAAGTTGTGTTTATATAATGCTTACTTTAGTGAAAAGCAAAAATGTTAAAACTGACTGTTTTGGGATCTATTCCAGAAGTCTCACAGTTGTGGGATTTTTATCAAGGAGAGTGATCAGCACAGGCATGCATGTTAGCTACCTATGAGACCCTGGGGCCCCCACCCTAGATCATTTCATTTCCTGGAACTATTTCATCCTTGAAATTGTAAACTCAAATATCCCATTCCCAGACCATCTTCAGATTCTTTCAATCCTCTCAGTTTTTTATTACTACTAATCATGTCTTGATTTCATCAAGGCCTTGATCTTCTTGATCTCTTCATTTTGTTTTGATTAATTTAGTTGAAAATTATAATTTGCCATGCACTTAATATTGTCCTAAGTGCCTTATACACATTATCTTATTTAAAGCATATGACAAGCCTATGAAGCAGGAATTATTATCCCATTTCATGCATGAGGAAATTAGGCAAAGAGAGATTAAATAAAGTGCTTATGAGAAGTGGGAGGACAATGAATTCAAAATGCCTCTTCCTCCCCTCTCCCTCTTCCTTCAATCCCTCATCTTCTCATTTTGTCTGTCACCCTTAAAAACACCCAATTCCGTTAGCTGAACCATCCACCCTCTCTGTTCCTCTCTGTTTGTATATTCAGGTTGGTAGCCCTACTGGAGAAATCACACATCCCTGGGGACTGGAGCCACTACCCACTCATTGCCTCTGGTCCTGGCTGAGTCTTCAACACTATGTGCCTTTGTCAGCTCCCTTCTCTATTACAAACTTAATTTCCTCAAACCTCTTGTTCATCATTTCCTGTTCACTGAGCTAACCCAAAGGATTGGACTGTCAAATTAGCTCACATAAATGACACATCTCGTCCAGTATCAAGCTTTACTAATTCTTTCAAAATAACAAACAATCAAAAGACACAGGGGAACCATGGAGAGATCTCAGACATCCTGCATAGCTCTCAGAATCCATCACTGCTGTATTAGATATGCACAAAAATAGATGAGGTCTCTAAGAAATACTCATGGCCCTGACTGCTTTTGCTCAGTGGATAGAGCAGTGGTCAGCAAACTGCGGCTCACGAGCCACATGTGGCTCTTTGGCCCCTTGAGTTTTTAGCAAAGGCCAGCTTAGGAGTACCCTAATTACGTTAATAACAATGTACCTACCTATATAGTTTAAGTTTAAAAAATGTGGCTCTCAAAAGAAATGTCAATTGTTGTACTGTTGATATTTGGCTCTGTTGACGAATGAGTTTGCCAACCATTGGGATAGAGCATCAGTCTGCAGACTGAAGGGTCCCGAGTTCCATTCCAGTCAAGGGCACATGCCTGGGTTGTGGGCTCCATCCCCAGTGGGGGGGGGGGGACCAATGATTCTCTCTCATTGTAATGGATATTCTCTCTCTTTCCCTTCCTCTCTGAAATCAATAAAAATATATTAAAAAAGAAAAGAAAAGAAAAAAGATACTCACATTATCACCTTATATGGTGGAAACATTTAGGCTATGAAATATCTCCAGTTTGTACCTCAAATAGTCACTTAGCTTGAATGACATTTTCCAGAGAGCTATGCTCCATAAATCTATACAACCTGGGTCTGTTTATCATAAGTAATCTTAAAATCGGAATATCCTGCTAAAAGAATACCATAAATAAGGGCTCTCCTTCTAGCAAAAATCATCCATCTATTTACAAGAGTTGAATTATCAGCATGTCTACAGTAGTCATCTGATTTTTTTTCCTTCCCAAGAGGGTTCCTTAATGCCCAACTACAAACAGATAGGTCAATTGCTGTAACTCCTTCCTCCCTCTCATATTTAGTCAAGAATCCTGCTCTCTCCTTTATTAAAAAAAAACAAAACAAAAACACACACACACACACACACACACACAAACAACAACAACAACAACAACAACAAAAAGCATATCTTAGGCAAGAAAGTCCTTAGATCTTCTATTTGCAATTAGATACATATCCATCCCACCCTCATCCTCTAGTGTCAATGAAAAAAGTGTGTTGTGTTTGTTTCTTTTTTTATCCAAAACCAAGCCTTTTCAAGTGATTTGTTTCTCTGCAGAGACTCTGGATATTTTATGAACCAATTGCAAGACTATCTAATTGCATTCTGAAGAAGCCAACATTTCTCCTAACAATTATTTACTTTATATCCATTACTTCCAGAGTGCTTGTTATATGCTACTTTACTAACATTGACTCATTTAATCATCATAAAAAGCACATTTAGGTACATGTTGTTAATATCCGCAATTTATATATGCTACGTAGGTGAGTACCAGAAAGGTTAAGTAACTTTAAAAAAAAAATCACACAGCTATTAAGTGGCAACACTAGAATTTAAACATAGCAGTTTATACTGTGCTGTAGTATCTTTCCTAATGTCCATTTTTTAAAATTCTGAACACATTTTAGACTTACAGAAAATGTGTAAAAATAGTTCAAAGAAGGTGTTTATAATTCTCCTAGAGGCCTGGTGTACAAAATTTGTGCATAGGGTGGGGGGGTGTCCCTCAGCCCAGCCTGAACCCTCTTCAATCTGGGACCCCTTGGGGGATGTCTGATGGCCTAAATTGGCAGTCAGACATCCCTCTCACAATCCGGGACTGCTGGCTTCTAACCACCTACCTGCCAGCCTGCTTGATCGCCCTAACTGCCTCTGCCTGCCAACCTGATAGCCCCCTAACTGCTCCCATGCCAGCCTGATTGATGCCTAACTTCTCCTCTGCTGGCATGATCATCCCCAACTGCCCTCCCCTGCTGGCCAGATTGTCCCAAACTGCCTTCCCCTGTGAGGCTGAGGGGGCTGCGGGACTCCGCTGGATGAGGCTGGATGCTGTGGGGACTGGGTGAGGCAGGGCTGAGGGGACTTGGGGTCTGAAGATGGATGAGGCATGGCTGAGGGGACTATGGGACTCTGGCTGGATGAGGTGGGACTGAGGAGACTGGGCACTGCCATCTTGTGGCTGTGGGTACTGCCATCTTGTGAGGGCATGGCAGTCAATTAGCATATTCCCTCTTTATTGGCTGTGGGCACCATTGTTTTGTGGGGGAGTGATGGTCAATTAGCATATTTCCTCTTTATTAGATAGGATCCTCTTTTTCTCTAATGTTAACATCTTATCTTACCATAGTAAATTATCAAGAACAGGAAAGAAACTTTGGGACAATTTTATTAATTAAACTAAACTTTATCTTTAAAACTTTTAAATTTTATTTAGTTTATTTTTTATTCACCAAATTTCTACTAATGTCCTTTTTCTGATTCAGGGGAAGTGGGAGTGATTTCTCTTTAGTTGCCTCTGTCTTTTCATATTTCACCAATCATGTTTGTCTTTCATGACCTTCATGAACTATGTGTTGTCCCTGTACTATTTTCACTTCTTTCTGTAGAGTGTGTGTTTAATTGCTTCTTAAACCTAGAACAAATCAGTTCTTGGCTTTTTTTTATTGTTAAAAACAGCATGAAATTTATCATCTTAAACATTTTAAGTGTACAGTTCAGCAGTGTCAAATGTATTTACATTGCTGTGAAACACATCTCTAGAGTTCTTTCATTTTATCAAACAAACTCTGTCTCCATTAAACAATTCTCCTGTTACTTCTCCCCTTAACCCTTGGTAACCATCATTCTACTTTTTATTTATTTGATTTGACAACATCATATACATGAAATTATATAGTATTTCTCTTCGTGTGACTGGCTTATTTCACTTAAAATAATGTCCTTTAGGTCCATCCACATTGTATTATTTGACAGGATTTCCTTTCTTTTTTATATCATTCCTTATTGAATGATAGTCTATTTAAAGATTACATTTTGTTTATCCACCCATGTTGGTAGATATTTGGGTTGTTTCACCTCTTAGCTATTGTAAATAATGCTGCTATGAACATGGGTATGTAAATATCTTTTTAAGATCCTACTTTCTCTAATGTTTACTTAAAGTAACCTTTCTAATGTTTGTCTGTAATATATTTAAACAAACAAACAAAAACAAACACCTGTTTGCTCCTTCCCAGAACATGTTTGTTACCTTAAGTCCATATTTCACAAATTACAAAATAATCAAATTTCTTTAGTCATTGTTCACATGTCCATTCAAGGAAATTTTTTGAGAGTAGAAATCGTAACACTTTTCTGCCCCACTTCATATGAGAGAACACAATTCTGAACATACAGTGCATACCTCAGAAGTACTTAATCTGGATGGCTACTGTGGGTTAAGTTATATCCCTGTAAAATTCTTACATTAAAGTCCCAACCCCCAGTACCTCAGCAAATGACCTTATTTGGAGATAGTCATTGAAGAAGAAGTAACTAGTTGAGTTAAAATGAGATCTTACTTAAGTAGGTTGGGTCTCTAATCCAGTATGACTGGTATCATTATATCAATACATAAAGGAGACATTTGGAGATAGAACATAAGGAGGAAGCTATATGTCCAAGAAGAGGGAGGCCAAAGCCAGCCAAGTGATTGCACCCCACACCTGTTGCCCACAGAGGGAGGTGACCAGTGTTGGGGAGGTCAGTGACACACAGATGGCAAGTAGTGGCAGTGGCAGGGGCAGGGCCAGCTGCTGGCAGCCGAGGAAAAGAAAGCCCCAATAGGCCCTGATTGCCATCCAGGCCTAGGGACCCTACCTGAGGAGTCCTGGATTGCGAGAGGGCACAGGCCGGGCTGAGGGACATCCTCCCTCCCTGGTGCATGAATTTTGTGCACTGGGCCTCTAGTATATCTATGATTTTCCAGACCCATCTAAGCTTTTAGTTAGCAGCTTGAGTGCAAGGGTATCTCTTGGATCTTCCCCAATAGTAAGCATTAAAAGCGAGATTAAAAAACACAAATACATCAATCTTAAATGAAACACAAGGAAGGTGAAGGTGAAGTTTCTCTGAGACAAAGGGAGAACAGGTTATCACACTTGGCACTTGCTCCGTGTAATAGATTTGGGAATGCAGAAGTATAGAAAGCTCAGAATCAGTGTCCTATGGTGGCCATAACAATTTACCACAAACTGGGTAGCTTGTAACAACAGACGTTTATTCTTTCACATTTCTGGAGTGTAGTCTAAAATGAAGTTGTTTTCCCTCTGACGATTCTAGGGGGAGAATTCTTTATTGCCTCTTCCAGCTTCTGGAGGTTCAGAATTTCCTTGGCTGTGGCTACCTAACTTCAATTTTTGTCCCTGTTTTTTCATGGCCTTCTCTGTGTGTTCTTTTCTCTCCATGCATTTCTCCTCTGTGAATCTCACATAAGGATACCTGTCATGAGATTTATGGCTCGCTCTAACTCCTGGCTGATCTCACCTCCAGATCCTTAACTTAATTACATTGGCAAAGAACCCCTTTCCAAAGAAGGTCACATTCATAGATTTCAGGGGTCAATATATATATCTGTGGGGGCCACCATTTAGCCCAATAGATGCTCTAACTTTATTGAATTCTTCAAATAAAGGAAGAATAAGACTAGTCTAAATAGATTTAATTTTTAAAACTCCATTTCTTAAGTAAGAAGCCAAGAATAAACTCTTAATTATGAATAAACCACCCACCGACAAAAGGACCTGAAATATTTACACTGTGGAAATGATAACTGAAGGGTGCAGACTGAATCCACCTTTTTGAAGATAATTAATTCAATATTTCAAATGCTAACTAAAATATTTTGGGGGTGGGAGTAAATCACTATCTTTTTACTTTTATGGAATGTCACATTAGAAAAGTATTTTGTGAAGCTCTTTAAGGCATATCCAGAAGCTTCCAAAGAAGGCTTATTTGAACCTAATGAAGCCAAACAATTCCAATAGCAAAGATAAGTAGAAAGAGAATGAGTTATATTTTGAGTTGTGAGTGTTTTTTTCAGAAGTCACCAGCTTGGGGTTTTCAAGTCCACATTTTATGATTCTGTAATTTTATTTTTCTAACACACAAGCAAAAATTTCTTATAGATATTTTTTAAGTCTAGGACCACTAACTAACTTTTGTTTAGTAACAGTGCTCACAAAACCTCCTGGAAGAAACAACTGAAGCATTTGTAGACTGAAAGAAGATGCAATAATCATAGGACTTGGACTTACAAGGATTACAAGGTCTGTTAATGTGCACACATTTTCCTATCCATGACGTTAATAACCAGGATCATCTGCTATGAGTTCAGGTGATGAGCCTTTTTATTTTTCATAAAAAAGACAGCTTTAACTATATTTTCCTTTGCTTTTGTTGTTATTATAAAAATACTATTCATTCTTTCCTGAAAACTATTTGATAACAATGAGTATACAATTATTAGACCAGTATTGTGTCCCACAGATTTTGAAATTATGCCATAGCACGTGGAGATAAGAGCCAGAGGAAACTATTATAAAAATAATAGTTTCATATATAGCTTCTCTGCTTGCTAGCACTTTTTACAGATGGGGGTTTGGAACTGGGTGGAATTCAAATACTTTGGAATAATAAATAATGCCAGGTGCAGATCAGGTTCAATTTCTTTTTTAAAATGTTGAATCCAACATTTCAAATCACCAAAATATGTTAAAGTTGCAAACAGATCAGAATCACTGATGAAGGCTGATACTCCAAAGTAACTGGTGGAGCTCACTAGCTTGCTACATGACCACCATACATCACTTTACTTCTCTGTGCCTCAGCTTTCCCAAGCATTTAAAATAAAATAAAATAAAAAATAAAATAATATAAATAAAATGGTGGGAAAAATAGCTTTTTGGCATGAGTTTGGAAAGATAGCATAACACAAACTCTAAAATGACTTCATCCCTTGGGCAACTTGGCAAGCAACTAAAAAAGGGTCGCTTTCAAATGACTGTGAAAAACGTTGCAATTTTGAATGTATGAAAGTGGACTGAACTTGGAGACTTCACTTGGGTAACAATAATGACTGCTCATACTATGTCAGATGTATATTAGATGCTTTCTTTGTGGTGTCTCACCTCAATCCAATGATGGGAGTATTTTTTCCCATTTTTCAGAAAAGTAAGTTGCATGTCAGAGTAATTTATCTGAGTTCCACACTTCATATATATTTCCTCCCAGATTCCTATCCAATCAGCCTGTCTCCTTGACTCCTCTCTTAGCAACTGTTATATATACACGAGTTCTATGTTAATCATAGGACATCTCCTTAGTCTGAAACTACAGGCAATTAGCTTGCCTTGGTGAACTGGAAGATTTATACTTTCATCTCATCTGTCTAAAAAGAATTCATATGAATCATGAAACAAAATACTATTTCATATAAAATATACCCGACCTTTCTGAAATGTAGAAAATGATAGATTAAAATCTTTATTTAAAACATTTAATAGGTACAACCAATATTAATTGACTACTTGCTACATGCCAGATACTGTGAAATGTGTAGGGAGAAACAGACCGGTCCACTAACCTCAAGATGTATATATAGTCCTTGGGGGGAAGGGAAGGGTTAGGGATCAAAGACAATAAGAATTTAAGAATTTTACATTTTTCTTTGTTAAATGTTGGGGTGGGAGGGGGTATACATTTAAGCTGAGATATGATGGCTGAGAAATAACTGGCCATGAAGAAGGAAGATAGGAAAGAAGCAAGGACATTGTAAGCAAAGAAAACAGGCAGAGGCCCTGATCTGATTTGTGTTTTAGCAAGTCAGCTTTGATGCCTGTGCAGAGAATGGATTTGGACACAGGTTTTAGTATTCTGGACTGAGATTTCCAAACTCAACCATCCGAGCACTCCTTAGGAACTATTGGGGGAAAATCGTTAGAAAATTATTTCCATGGGTGGATTTCATTTTTGTTTAATTCCTGAGAACTCTACCTGTACTAGATTTTTGTTTTATTTTTTATGTTACAGACAAATTTGGACTGCTATGTTATTTATTATATTTGGCCTATGCTATTAGCTATTAATCTCTTCATATTTCCCTTTTTACTACAAATCATCGATCTACTTCAATGACATTTTCTCCTAAGATAAGGTATTACACTCAAAGTCATTCTGTATTTTTTCAAATGTATGGATACCATGTTCACAGAACATCTGTTAGCTTATTGCTTCTTTCACATTTTATTCAGCAGTGCAGTGTCATATCATTTATAAAATGTGTGTAAATAGATTGTTTGAGGTTTCATTACAATTCGATTGAATGAAAAAATGTTTTGAAAATGGTCTTTCATTTAAGACATTCAAATGCATTGCAGTCATTTAAATTAGCTTCCAGAATGTGACAGAGGGCTCTGGAGGAAAATCAGGCGAGACTAAAAGATGGGCTTTGTATTTCTGCACTTGTCTTCTTATTTTATATCATTTATAAAAGAAAAGGGAACAGTTATGTCACAGACTTTTTTGTGTGCTTTCTTCTCTGTTTCTGTTCCGCTTCTAATAGTTGCCGTTTTTAAAAAATGAAAGATCACACTGGGTGCAGTGTCCATGGGAGGCAGGACCCCACTTCTGTGATGGCAGGAGAAGCGGGGGATTCCTCTTCATCCTCACCCGCTTCCAGCCAGAACCAGGCACAGAGGGCTTCGAATGAAGATGGGGTGTGCCATGCTATGAGTGTCTAGTTCTGACGTGCGATGTAGTTTTTGTGGTCTTGGCCAGAAAGTCCTAACTTCCAGAATCCCTTTGGACTGCTATGTTATGTATTATATTTGGCCTGTGCTATTAGCTATTAACGTATTTCCCAGAACAACCTCCCTACAGTGTGCAGACTATATTCTTCCAGGAATTTCCCCTTCACACCTGACAGCCAGTTGGCTCTGTTGCTCGCACCAGACCCTCCGGCCACTGACCTGCCCCTGTGGGGAGGAGCCCATGTGGCGTTGTGATCATGTGACGGACCTGCTTTGTGTCGATCATGCGCCTGATTCTTGACAGAACAAAAATAAAAACCCATCCTCCTCTAACCCTTGAAAATGATGACTGACCAACATAAATATATAAGCATCTGTGACAAATAAAATTGTAAAATTTTAAAGCATTCAGACAGTTTTGAAATCACTGATGAAAT
Organism: Pipistrellus hanaki; assembly: GCF_964339955.1. Lineage (NCBI taxonomy): Eukaryota > Metazoa > Chordata > Mammalia > Chiroptera > Vespertilionidae > Pipistrellus > Pipistrellus hanaki. The sequence goes on along the minus strand of NC_140510.1, from coordinate 52,053,599 downwards.
AAACCTCTATTACTCATTTTCAGAAGGAAAGGTAGTCCCTGTCACCAAACGTATATTTTATGCCATTTCTGGAGGAATTCTTTTATATGAGGGGAGCATTAAGACCATCTCCTGACAGGTGACTTCACTTCTCAGTGTCCTCTCTGCAAGAGTCACCTGTATTACTTTTTAAACAACCTTTAGTTTTATTTCATTCTTTATTTTATATATACACAGAGTTTAATAGATTAAGTATTATTTATTTTTTTCTTGTCTAATATGCATAAACTATCTCACCGCATGTACATTTAATGGTCAAGGAAAAATATTTTGTAATTTTCATTCCAAAATATCAATCCACAAAATCCGTAAGTTCTTTAGCTTCTTCTCTAAAAATTCTGACTGAAAGAATCCTCAAACATGTTAAAGTGTTTAAGAGTAATCATGGTTTATAAGAAAATATCAGACTATTACAAAAAGCAGATGATTAGAAAATGTTAAATTACTTTAAGCTTTCAAATCAAATGTACTTACAATTCTTTCAAAGAGTCTCTCTACAATGGTACCATTCCATTGGCTATTTACTCTTAGAGAATGCAAAGCCAACCTTTCTTTTTAAACAACAGCAAAATCAACCTTTCAAACTGCTGCGGTTTCTGGAAAAGGGCTGTTTTGTGTGTGTGTGTGTGTGTGTGTGTGTGTGTGTGTGTGTGTGTGTGTGTTGTTGTTGTTGTTTTGTTTTTTCCTTTTTACTATGTCTTCTGGGAAACTGAAATACAATTTGGAAACAAATGACAGCTCGGGACTCAATATTCTAGCTCTCCAAGAAGCTCGGAGCACGGATTTTGAAGTTCAGGTTGAAGCATTTACTTTCTGATTTCAAAGGGAGCTCTGCATTTGTCATATCTTCCGTGATGAAAACAGGCACTGACTTATACAAAGGAAGGTGCTAGCATCTGACACCATTCTCTTACACTTTCTGTTCTGTGTTCACAAGAATCTCTGCATGTTTTTCTTTTGTTTTTCTCTCCTCCTGGAGGAGATTCAGCATATTGCCTGCTACTCTGATTTGCAGGTTGGCAGATAAAAATTCAACAGTTTTTAAACCGGAAAGTACTGAGAAGGACTGGAGAGCCCTGTTAAGCAGTAAGAGCTGGAGCTTTTCCTGTTTCCACACTAGACGACTCCATTAATGTTAATTATTGTCAGTGCGTATTATCTACATGAAGACAAAGACTAAATCTTCTTCCACATGGAAAACTGTTTTGACTACAGGATCTGATTAGATATTTGAGTTATTCAGACAAATGGGCAGTTTATTTTAGTAAGTGGTTTGACTGATCTCATTCTAAATTGATTTATTAAACTCGTTTTAAATAATTAAATTGTTCATGCTGATATATTATAACTTATTTAAACAGGAAAACTCATGGCCTGCAGGCATTGTGCTAGGCAGTAACCAATATGATCACTTTATATTTTCTTTTTGTCACTTGCTCTATTATCTTCAGACCCAAATTGAGATAATACTCTAGTATTATTTTATATTAAAATTGCATTAATTAATTTATGCTGGAATTATAGGAGTTGCTATACACCCAAATAAAACTGATCATTTTTGAGAGGAATGAATTTTCTAAATTTTAAAAGAGAAGTGAGTGACTTTTAGGCCAATTTAGAGAAAATCTGGTCAAACATCTCAGTAAAAATTATACAGAGAGAGTCATCTTTCAAAATTATATTTCTATCAAAGGAATTACACATATGTAGAGAGCAAGGTGAGTGCTGGCCATATAAAAAGGGGAACACTTTATAAAGTAAATGATTGGCTAACCACTATCCTTTATTGAATGTAAACTGTAAATGAAAAAAATTTAAAAGTAAAGAATTAGCCAAAATGTAGTTAGCTCACAATAAAGTTTTTAAATGATTTTTGTATTCATATCAGCCAGAGAACATTCTAAAATTAGGGGTTGTTAGTAAGTATAAAATAAGAATAAATTATAAGAATATATTATTTACTCAATAATTATCCTCAAATAATCTTTGCTCTTCAATTTTGGATTGAGGGTCAAATGCCATCTTGTGAATCCTTTCTTAATCCTCGTGGTAAGAATGAATTACTCTCAATTGCCTTTTCATAGCATTTTTATAACCTTATTATAGTGCTTAACACATTGAATCTTCATTATTTTTTAACCTGTCTTCCACACTAGACTCCTAGTTCTGAGGTAATGTTTTATTCACTGCTGTGCTCTCTCTCACCGAGCCAGTCACAGAGGGGGCAATCAATAAATGTTGCTGAATGAAATGAGTATAACATTTTCCGAAGCAAATATTTTACTAATTTCCCTATTTTATTTTTGTTCTTATTATTTTCGAATGGTTATCTTTCCTTTGCATTTACTCACTTTGCAAATGTTGCTGCCTTTGCCTGCTCACTGTCACTCTCAGAAACTTCCCCCACTTTCTGGAATTCCCCGACTCCTGTTTTAAATGCCCCACATTAGCTCTTGTCTGAGACTGGAAATCCCATCATGAAGTTGTACCACTTACTTTGCAATAAAAAAAGCCCCCCATAATCAAAGCACGAGCCTGCAATAATGATTACTGAACACACTTTGTTCACACTTTATTATCTTAAGACTGCTGGCAACATTCTACACTAATCACAAAAGATAATCCCATGAAAGAATGAAGAATTAATGTTTTAAACAAAAGAATAGTTTAGAAAACTGCTGCATTGCTTACTAATAAGAGGGAAACACAGAAAGAAATCCAAAGATCAGAGATTCTACCACTGATATGAGTCCAGGAGCTAATTGTTTTTGGAAACTCTGTGAATACATTTGCTTCAAGGTTCCCCGATTCCATATACATAGCAACCCGAGTCAAGTCCTGAGGCCTGTGAGGGTAACGTCTGCAATTTTGTGTTAGGTTCTTGACCTCTTGTTTGGGTCAAAACAGGAGAGTCTATACATGATGCTAATATGACTGAAATTTAGGTGTTTTAGGAATTCCATAGATTTAAGAGAGTAAGAAAGTATATGTACAAGTTACATCATAAACAGAAATTTATCAGACTACCTTAATTAGAAAATGATAGGTATTTTCAGTCTAGTTTTTTTTTTTTTAAATATATATTTTCTATTGATTTCAGAGAGGAAATAAGAGGGAGAGAGTGTGATAGAAACACCAGTAATGAGAGAGAATTGCTGATTGGCTGCCTCCAACAGGCCCCCAACTGGGGAATGAGCCCACAACCTGAACATATGCCCTGACAAAGAATTGAATGTGACCTCCTGGTTTATAGGTTGTCACTCAACCACAGAGCCACACCAGCTGGGCTAGTCCAGTATTTTAAATTTTTTATTTTTTTCTTCTCTCCTTTACTCCTTCTTCTCCTTCTGTCCTTTTCAGATAAGAGTATGAAGTTAGGGTCTATTTGACTTTAGCTCTTAGCTAAATTCTGGTGACTGTTCTTGATGTGCATTCTCTATTGTAATTTTGTAAGGGGTAAAAGATGCAAAATAGAATTTGGGCAGTATTAGAGTTCAACAGAGAAACAGGAATAATAGAACTATCTATCTATCTATCTATCTATCTATCTATCTATCATCTATCTATCTATCTATCTATCTATCTATCTATCTATCTATCATCATCTATCTTCCAGAAAGTGGTTTGTTATAAGGTATTGGCTCATGTGCTTCCAGGAGCTGAGAAATCCCATGATCTATCTGTTGGGAGACTCAGGAAGGGCCTGAGACCTGGAGCGTTGATGGTGTAGAATCCAGTCCCACTCTGAAGGCCCGAGAACCAGGAGCACAGAGGGCAAGAGGAGATTTGTATCCCAGTTCACAGTCAGGCAGAGAGAGGGAATTCAGCTTTCTTTAGCCTTTCTGTTCATTTCAGGCCCTCAATGGATTGGATGAGGCCCACCCACATTGAAGGGCCATCTGCTTTACTCAGTTCACTGATTCATATGTAAATCTCTTCTAAAAACACCTTCAGACACAACCAGAAATAATACTGGGCTAGATTATTTGGGCATCTTTGGACCCAGTCCAGTTGACACATAAAAATAACCACCATAGGCACTAAACCCTCAACAATCCTTCTTTCACTACTTTGCTAAGACCTGCTCTAAACTTCAATATGGCTCAGAAATGGTCTGTGGGTTGGTGTTTGGACACCACTAAGTGAACTCACCTACTCTTTAGGCTTTCATTAGATCTATAAATTAGAAACTCTCTTAGCCCAGTCCTCTTTCTTAACTTTCTTAAATTCTTATATCCAGCAAGCTACCTACCAATAGGATGTTCTCTAAGAGCTCAGCTTGACATCTTCCCCACCAGAGCTATTATTTTCTTTATATTTTCATGGAACATGAAACATGCCTTGGAACATGCCTTTTGTCACATGTTACACATGAGAGGTAGCTTGGATTGGTAGTTAGAGATATGGATTTATGAGCCGGATTGCCTGAGTGGGAATTCCAGTGCTCCCACATAATAGCTCTGTGACCTTGGAAAAGCTACTTGGCCTCTCAATCACAAAATAAGGATAAATAATAGGAGGGTTGTTTTAAAGAATCAATGAATTAATATGTGCCTAGAAGAGAGCCTAGCATGTAGTAAATTCTATATGGGAATCTGATAAATAGAAATAAATAAATAATGAAAGAAACAAACGAACAAAAAACCACTCATTTTAGAACCCTGGAAACGATTGTATGTTCCTCAGCTTCAACCCCTACTCATCCATTACATCACCCATCTATTGATAGCTACCAATTTTGTCTTCTTTTTCTTAAATAACTCTCTAGACTATAAACTCCATAGATAATGATATCTGTTTGGTTGTAATGTTATTTCTAGTTCTTGGAATATCACAATACCAGGCATACATAGTTAGTATTCAATATAATTTCTGTTGAATAGTGTAGTGAATTAAATACATCTCCATGTCTTTCATGACTTGATAGCTTATTTTGCTTTTATAATTTCATTTTAATTGCAATATAATTTATCCAGTTACTTATTGGAGGACATATCTTGGTTGTTTTCAATTTTTGGCAATTATGAATAAAGCTGCTATAAACGTTTGTGCACAGGCTTCGTATGCACACAAGTTTTTAACTCCTTTGGATAAATACCAGGGGCTATTATAACTGGATCATAGTTTTGTAAGAAACTGACAAACTGTCTTTGAGTAGTTATGCACCCTTTGGCACTCCTACCAACAATGAATGACAGTTCCTCTGGCTCCATACATTTGCCAGCATTTGGTGTTGTCACTGTTTCATATTTTGGCCATTCTAATAAGTGTGTCATGGTATCTCACTGTTGATGAGATATCTGACTCCATATGACGTGGAACATCTCACATGATTACTTGCCATCTGTTTGTCTTCTTTGATGAGGTATCTGTTAGGGTTTTTGCCCATTTTTTAATTGGGTCATTTTCTTTCTTATATTTGAGTTTTAAGAGTTCTTTGTGTATTTTTGATAATAGTACTTTACCTGTTGTATCTTCTCCCACTTTGAGGTTTGTCTTCTCACTTTTCACAGTGTCTTTCACAGAACAGAAATGTTTAACTTTAGTGATGTCTAGCTTATCAATTATTTCTTTCATGGATCCTGTCTTTGGAATTGAATCTAAAAAGACATCACCACAGCCAAGATTATCTAGGTTTACTCCTATGTTATCTTCGAGAACATGTATAGCTTTATATTTTACATTTAGGTTTGTGATCTATTTTGAATTAATTTTGTGAAAGATGTAATGTCTATGTAAAGATTTATGTTTTTGCATGTGGATATCCAGCTGTCTCAGCATCATTTGTTGAAAATATTATCTTTTCTCCATTTTATGGCCTTTGCTTTTTCTTCTTTAATTCCTTATTGTTTAAAGTATTACATATATCTCTTTTGTCCCCCATTGACCTCTCTCCTGCCACTCCCACTGCCTAGCACATGCCCTCAATCACCTAGTGTCTGTTCCTTTGGTTATGCTTATATGCAGGAGGAGAAGGAGATCAACCAAAGGACTGCATACAAGTCCTTTGGTTGATCTCTTAGCCTATCCCTCACTCCTCTCCCTTCTTTGTGAGGTTTGACAGTCTGTTCAATCCTTATATGTCTCTGGGTCTGTTTTTGTTAATCAGTTAGGTTGTTCCTTATATTCCACAAATGAATGAGATCATGTGATATTTATCTTTCTCTGACTTGCTTATTTCCCTTAGCATAATGCTCTCCCTGTCCATCCATGCTGTTTGCTTCTTTATCCAGGATTGGTAGACTCTATTATGGTCCATTTATCTATTTGTGAATTATTTTGTCAATGCATGTTTTGATTTCTGAAGCTTTATAGCAAATCTTGAGTTGGGTAGTGTCTACCAAACAATTTTGTTCTTTTCCTTCAGTATTGTGTTGGATACTTTGAAACTTTTTCTTCTCCAAATAAACTTTAGAATCAGTTTGTTTATACCTTTAAAATAACATACTGAAATTTTGATTTGACTTGTCTTAAATCCATAAATCAAGCTGGAAAGGACTGACATCTTAACATAGAGTTTGCCTTTCTGTGGACATGCAATCTCTCTCCATATATTTGGTTCTTGGATTTCGTTCATCGGAGTTTTTGTCGTTTTTCTCATACATATTTTATTTGATTTATACCTAAGTATTTCATTTTTTTTGATGCTTATGTAAATGATACTGTGTTTTAATTTAAATCCACTTGGTCAATGCCACTATTATAATAAAGTGATTGAGTTTTCATATTAAGCTTGTACTTGCAATCTTGCTATAATTACTTATTAGTTTCAGGAATTTTCTTGTCAATTCTTTCATATTTTCAACATGGACAATCATCACCTGCAAACAAACACAGTTCTATTTCTTCATTTTCAATTTGTATACCTTTTCTTTCTTTTTCTTTTCCCCTTCTCCTTCCCCTCCTCCTCCTCCTCCTCCTCCTCCTCCTCCTCCTCCTCCTCCTCCTCCTCCCCTTCCCCTTCCCCTCCTCCTCCTCCTCCTCCTCCTCCTCCTCCTCCTTCTCCTCCTCCTCCTTCTCCTTCTTCTTCTCACTGGTGCTTTGCTGTATTACCTAGAACTTCCAGACTGATGCTGAGAAGTGGGGGGAGGAAACATCCGCCCTTTGTTCTTGATCATGGTGGGAAAGCTTTGTGTTTCTCTATTTAGTTAGCTACAGGATTTTGTATATACTCCTTATTAAGTTGGGAAAGTTCTCCATTGTTTTATTTTTATTATTGAGGAAGCATCTCTGGAATACATGCCACTTAGTTATGGTGCATAATTTAAAAAGAATTATAAGAGTTTTTTCATTCTATTTGTTAATATTTGTTAAGGATTTGCATCTATATTCATGAGGGATATTGGCCCTAGTGTGTTTTTTTTTCTTTTTGTCTGGTTTTATTATGGTAAAACAACTTTCATAAAATGAATTAGGAATTGTTTCCTTGTCTTCTGTTTTTTGTTTTTGAAAAGATTGTGTAGAATTGATGTTACTTCTTTGAATGTTTGGTAGAATTTCTCAGTTTAACTTTCTGGGCATAGAGATTTTTTTTTTTTGAGGGGGGTGGATTTTAAAACCATGAATTCAAATTACTTAATAGTTATATGGATATCCATATGATCTACTTCATCATAGATGAGCTATGGTGTTTTTTTTTTTTTTTTTTTTTTTTAAGAATTGGTCAATTTTGTTTAAGTTTTCAAATGTATGTGGACAGAGTTATTTAGAATATTCCCTTATTATTTTGTTCATATATGGGGTGTCTTACATTCAAGAAGTTGGTAATTTCAGTCTTCTCTCTCTTACTCTGTTTCCTTTGAGAGTCTTACTAGAGATTTGTCAGTTTTATTGATTAAAAAAAAAAAAAGCCCTCCTCTTTATTTCATTGACTTTTCTCTATTGTTTTTCTGTCTGCACAGAACGCTTTTAAAATTATTTTTGCCATTTCACAATAATTCAGAAGTACAAACAAGAATAATGTAACAAATAACTGTAAACCCATCAGCTAGATTTAACTAAACTTAACGTTTTACCAGATTTGCTGATCTTTCACTTTTAATCAAATGCTCAGTTTTCTTCTACTAATCAAATTCACTCTTTTATTCAGAAATAAATAATTTCCTTATGATATGTATCTTTCCTATCCATGTTTTTAAAATGTTACAATATGTGTAATGTTAATTTGTGTAAAATTTACAAATAATATGTTGTGTTATTATTTGTGTTTGAAATCTTTATATCAAAAGACTTCATATATATTTATTGAGGGAGACACAGATAAAATAAAACACTGTATACTATAAGAATAATTCTACCAAAATAATATAAAATAGCAACTGACATTTGGTCTGCATTTTGGAGATATAGAAAGGTGGGATGGAGACCAAAGTGAATGTGACAGCAGATTCTCTCTAAAAGAGAGCCTGCTGTTACCTGCTGCATGGGAGGAATGGAAACATTTTTGTCAAAGTATTTGAAAACTCTTCCCTGAAGTAGCTTGAAATTTTGAAAAGTTTTACTTTAAAATCATGTATCTAGCCTGACTGGCATGGCTCAGTGGTTGGGCATCAACCTATGAACCATGAGATCACAGTTAGATTCCCTGTCAGGGCACAAGTCTGGGTTGCAGACTTTATCCCTAGTAGGGGGTATGCAGGAGGCAGCTGATCAATGATTCTCTCTCATCATTGATGTTTCTATCTCTCTCTCCCTTCCTCTCTGAAATCAATACAAATATATTAAAAATAAAAATAAAATCATGTTTCTGAGATATAGCCATGCCCAGGCATTTATTTCCAGTTCATTAACTGCATTCCCAAATAGTATTCTTTTATATATAAACATACACCAGTTTGCTTATTTATTTCCTTGTTGGTGGATGTTGAAGTTATTTCTAATTTTTAAATAATGCCAATAATACCTTAATGGTTATCCTTATATAACTGTCCTCATGTGTATGAGTGAGAATTTCTACATACTGAGAGAGTTCTATCTGTATCTCTTAAAGTAGAACTATTGGATTTAATTGCATATACACCTTAACATTATTCAATATTTTAAAATTGCTCTCCAAGGTGGCTTAAACTAATTTATATTTCCAATAACAGTACATGAGAATTCACTGTTTTCCTTAATCTTTGACAAAACTTAGTGTTGTAAAACTTTAAAAATATTGCCCATCTCATGATTATAAAATGGTGTCTCGTTGTACTAATGTGCATTTTGCTGATTATTAGTGAAGCTGAGCATCTTTTTATATATTTAAAACCATTCAGTCATTCACTATTTACCTTCTGATTTGGAAAGAGTTTTTATGGATTTCAGATGCTCATACTTAACACAAAAATTTATACATTTTTGGAACATTCTATATATTCATTACAATATCTTCTCCCATACTGTGGTTTGTATTTTAATATATCTCCATGATGTATTTTTAAAAAAATATATTTTATTGATTTTTTACAGAGAGGAAGAGAGAGATAGAGAGCTAGAAACGTTGATGAGAGAGAAACATCGACCAGTTGCCTCTTGCACATCCCCTACAGGGGATGTGCCCACAACCAATGTACATGCCCTTGACCAGAATCAAACCTGGGACCTTTCAGTCCGCAGACCGACGCTCTACCACTGAGCCAAACCGGTTTTGGCATGATGTGGTTTTTTAAATTAAATTTTGAGTATAGATAAATGTATTAATGTTTTCTGTTATGGATATTCTAATGCCTTTTAAATGTTTTATTTTTTCCATTTAGGTTTTTAATATGTTGGTAACTAATTTTTGTTCTGCTATAAGGTACTTTTTTTTTCTTTCTTTCTAAATGACAGTCAATTATTAACTCAATCATCTGTCAAGTTTCTGCATATGTATGGCCCTTTCTGGGATTTCTAACTTGCTGATTAGATTATTTGGCTATCCTTGCCCCAATAAATAATGTTTTTTGTTTTATTATATTTTCATTATAGATCTTGATATGTGGCAAAACAAGTTATCTCTTTTCACTTTCTACAAAATTGTCTGGCTAATTCTTGGAACTTTATTCTTTCATATGAGTTGTAGACTCAGTTTGCCTGGTTGCACATAGAATCCCATGGAATTTTCATTCAATTTCCATATGAGTGAGTGGAGAATTAACTTAATTACCATATTGAGTCATCTCATTAGTGAGCTCACTGCATCTTGACAATTTCTTAGGTCTTTTTCATGGCCTTCAATAATGGTTGCAATTTTCTCAATAAAAGTCTCATTTTTTGCTAGTGGTTACTATTGTTACTGTTGTTGATTGTTGCTACTATTATATTTTCTCATTGTCTTCAGTATTATGTTTTATAATTAGTTTTCACTTGCGTACTGGGAAGGTATTAATTTTTGCATCCAACAAAGTTTCAGTCTTCTCTTATTAATAAAATTTTGTTTATGAATGTCTTTTGATTTTTCTCTACATTCAATTATATTGCCCGAACACAAACATTTTGCCTCTTGCATTCTTTTTATGCATTTTTCTTTGTCTAATTATTGCAATTACCTGCAATGCAATGTTGTTGTACTAGACATAAAAGCCATAATTATTGTCCTCCTGATTTTGATAGGATAGCTCCTAAAATTTTACTCTTTACTATGGAATTTAGCATAGGTTTTGCTAAATATACTTTATAAAGCTAGGGCATTGCCTTCTATTTCTTGTTTAATGAAATTTTATTTTAAAAATCATGGTTGTATGTCTATTAGATCAAATGCCTTCTTCTGCTTCTTATGAAATGGTAACATAATTTTCTTCTCAATCTGTTAATGTAGTTAAATTACACTGATAAATCTTATGCTAGTTAAGCATTCTTTCATGCTAGTACTATGTTTTGTTTTAAATACAAAGTTGGAAATTAGAGTGCTTTTAACTCAAATTTGTGGGCATTTGATGTATTCTACAAGAGACATAACCATTTTTTCAGACTCAGAAATTCACATTCTGATTGCTGTAATTAGGTAAGATGATGAATCTTTCACTGTTACACATCAGTGATTTGAACAAAAGTGGTTTTATGTAAATCAATATAATTTGATGAAAAACATACTTTAATTTTAGTTTAGGTTAAATTTTTCCCCTATTGCTAATATTTGGTTTTAAAATTACTCAATTTGGCTCTCTTTACATGAGAGATTATATTAAACATACACACAAATAAGATGTTTAAATGTAATTGTCATTTTACCATGTATCTTATCTCTTAAATAACATTTAAATAATCAGAATCTTTAGTTCAAGACTCAAATTACCATTTTCTTTCCACATAATATTGGGTTATCTTGATCCTGGGTGGGGTAGGATATCAGTAATGTCCCTCTTGTCTCATATTTTTCTCAATAACATGTTAGAGGAATTGGCTTGACTGCTTGAAAACTGAAAACATAAACATTGTTTCCAGCGGTTCTCAAGTTATATCAATCGCAGTGCAAACATCTGTTATTAAAATTATAAATAATGCCTAGAAATTTTCATACAAGGGGGGATTCTTCAGGAATTTTATAGGGTTTCTACATTCTTTCCATTAAATGGAATAAAAACATAACATGGTCTACAAAAAGATTAAAATATAGACTTAATATTAAGAAGTGAATGATTGTCATGTAAAATCCCTCAGTGTAAAATAGAAGGTATTCCGTTTACCTTTATTTTATATTAGAAATTATTTAAATTAAGTTATTTTAAAGCAATCATTATCACCACCAGTATGACTCACCCGACTATGATTAGAATGGACAGAAAACAAGATGCTTGGAACAATTGCTGATTTAACCTTTCATCCTGCTGAGTTATAGAGTAATCACTACAGAATTTGGACCAAAATATGGAAATCATAGATGTATTAAATAAAAATAATAAATATTTCTTAGACTGAAAATCAAATTATCATGAGATAAATTACCCACATTCTTTTAAAAAAAAACCCACATATTTTTATTAATTTCAGAGAGGAAGGGAGAAAGAGAGAGAGAGAGAAACATCAATGATGAGAGAGAATCATTGAGTAGCTGCCTCCTGCACACCCCACATTGGGAATGGAACCTGCAACCCTGGCATAAGACCTGACCTGGAATTGAACTTCCTAGTTCATAGGTCAGCACTCAACCACTGAACCATGCTGGGTGGGCCAGATATATATATATATATATATATATATATATATATATATATATATATATATATATATATATTTCTTTTTTTTTTTAATTGGGCTTTGGTCTAACAGTAGTGAATTTGAATTGATAAAACACTACTTATCTCTCTATGTATAAAACCCTAATATGAAAATAGACCAACTGGCAGAACAACCAAACAACCGAACAACTGGTCACTATGATATGTGCTGACCACCAGGGAGCGTGTGTGCAACATGGTGGGCATTGGCAGCAGGTGGCAGAGTGCGGAACATGGAGGGCATTGGCTGTGGTGGGATGGTGGAGCAAGTGAGTGGGGGCGCCAGACCAAGGTGGGGTGCCGGTTACTGTCATCAGGGTGAGCCTCTAGTGGTTACTAAAATTCTTTGCTCCTGCACGCCATGGTCCCACCAGGCGATGTACCTGCTGCTGGCACCAGCCCTGCTCACACCTACTGCTGGTGCTAGGGTGCCACTCACACTCTCTGAGGGTGCCAGCCCCACTTGCACCTGCTGCTGGCCCCAGCCCCAATCACTCCACACTGTCAGGGGGTACAACGAGGGCTAGGGCCATCAGGCAGTGGGAGCTGGGCTGCCAGCAGACAGGGGACTGCAGTTGGAGTGGGATTGAGACCTGCCCTTGTGCCCACCGTAGCCTCATGGCTCACACTTCCTTTCAAGGTGCACGAATTCATGCACCTTGAAAGGAACTGGGCCCTTAGTATTCTATAAATGTCTCTTTCTCTAATTTTCATTGGGTCTTTATTCATTTTAATTAAATGATTATCACTCAACACCAAAACAATTTTAAGAAATCTTAAGAATGAATGAAACACATTCTATGCATTTTCATCTAAAGTACAAGTAGAGAATGTTTTATGTACTAAACCTGTAGGTAGATGAATGTGAAACACATTGAAATTCCCCTCTTAAGTAAATTAAGGATGTTGAACTTGCTGCTTTGAATACTTGTCCATGCTTATATTGCTTAAGCTTTAGATAAGAGTGACTCTCTCTTTAACATTTGAAAAGAGAAAAGCATGATCAACATGATAAAGTCTAAACCTGCATTGTCCAGTAGCATTTTCTGCAACGAGGGAAATGTCCTGCACTTGAGTTGTCCAATACGAGAGCCACCGACAACATGAGGATACTGAGCACTAGAAGTGTATTCAGTAAAGGAATGAATTTTACATTTTATTTAATTTCAATTAATTTAATCTTATGCACAAATATCACATGTGGCTAATGATCACCATATTGGACAGTGAAAGACAATACTCTTAGGTTTTTCAAACTTGTCATTAAAGACATAATCTGCTATTACAATTTAGATATAACTCTTGCTTCTATTAAACGAATATTGAAGTTTTAATATTATCTATTATTAAAGACTATAAGTAAAATTTTTACATATATGGATCAACTTACCCTTCTAAATCAGATGTGGTCCCAAACTAGAAAGATTCTAAGCAGAGCAAATGTTGAAGATTTTTATTCCATGTAGGGAGAACTAGTGTATTTGATAGATATGTTTCTACTGGTTTCCATGCCAACATAACTTTTACTATTGTGATATTTGGTGGTAATTAATATAGTGAAACAAATATAGAACACACATTCTAAAAGCACCCTTATTGTGAAAAATCCCTAATTAGGATTGCTTGTTCAATACCTTTTTTTAAAAAAGTAACATTTGTCACTTGGCCTAGATGTTACAGAACTCAGAGGACCAGGAAAATAACTTAATATTTAAAACTTATTAATTTCTTGTTTTAAGAAAGATTTTTTAATTGATTTTAGAAAGGGAGGAAGGGAAAGAGAGAAAAACAATGATGTGAGAGAAGCATGTCTACAGGTTGCCTCCCGAATGTTCCCTGACTGAAGATCGAACCTGCAGCCTAGGTTTGTGACCTGACCAGAAAATCGAATCTTTAACCTTCAGTGCACGAGATGATATTGAATCGACTGAGCCATACTAATCAGGGCAAAACATATTAATTTCTTTTTAATTAATTTCTCTTTACTGAGCTCCATATTTTCAAGGGAAATGAAACTGTCCTGTAAAATTACATAGCTATGCATTACATTAACATTTTAAAAGCTTGAAATCATAAGAAACTACATTTTTACACTGCAAATGACTACAGTTATAAATTTTTAAATTTAAATCTCTTCATTGCTTAGTATTTAAATTTCAAATTAAAAAAAACTGTTGCATATACTATATGGAGGGTAAAAGAGAAGAAGAAATAATTTTCTGGGGCTCAAACTCAAAAGTTAGATTCTACATTTTGGTTTTCAAATATTTTTATAGAAACTTTAATCCCAGAATAAGAATTAAAAGACATAATTTATTATGTTTAGCAGTTTTGGGCAGTGATTTTCAGACATTAAAGACAGTTTTGACTTTCTCTAATATTTCTTAATATTCCTAACATATAATTAAGACCAACACAGAATCCTTTTATTAATATGGCATAAATGATATCATGAATTCTCTCCCCCTCTCCCCCCACCTCTCTCTCTCTCTCTCTCTCTCTCTCTCTCTCTCTCTCTCTCTCACACACACACACACACACACACACACACACATACATAGCTAAAATACTGTGTAATGCCAAAATATAATTTTCAGAAATTTATAAACATGATTCTCATACAAAAAAAAATGAACACATCAGGATTTTTGAACCCACTAAAGAGTAAGCCAGCTTTAAGAGAAAATTTGATGAATAGCAGTTTATATTATCAGTCAGGAAAGGAATGCTGAAATAAATGGGCCATGTTAGAAACAAAACTGATTAATGTCCTATAAGGCAATAACACATAATCTTTACGGTTATCTTTTCTACTGTATGGAAGTAATGTGCATCTCTACTGGACAAAAACATACAATTTTACATGTAACCTTCAGAACTGGGCCTTCTTCAATAGCAAATAGTAAGTGCAACAAAAGCACTGCCCCCAGGACTTAAATAGTCCTTGGATGTGCCTGTCAGACAGTATTCCATTAAGACATTGAAAGGATATGTAGCCATTCTTTTTCTTAAATTCTCAAGTTTTGGGTACTTTTTTTTTTTTTTTAAATAGAAAGGATTATTTCTTTGGATGGTCTTGGATATCATTTTATTTTGTAATTTAGGAGAGTTCTTATCAATGCTAATAACCTTGAAAAATAGAATTTTGTATATTTTAATAATAGTAACAGAAAAAATTCAAGAATACTTTCAATTACAAATGTTGGTAAAACTAGCAATCAATTCTGAGCATGACATTGTAGAACATGCTCCTTACAGTTTTCTGCCAATGACATTAATTGCATTTTAGTGACACTGTGCCATGTGTCAGAATAAGACTCTCCCCAAACTATCTAATAAAACGATTATTTGGCAAGTTTCTATCTCTTGGGGACAAAACTTAAAACTGGAATATAACCATAATATCTGAAGTATCTCCCTTCTTTTCTCCTTTGTCCTTCCCTTTCTTTCCTTCCTTCCTTCCTTTCTTCCATCTTTCTTGCCTTCTTCTCTTCCTGCTTCCCTTTCTTCCTGAATGCTCTCACTACAGAACTTTTTTACATAATGGCCATGAGCACAGGTATCTGAATACCTTGCATCTCCTTTTCTAAACAGCAAACCCAGGGAAATGTCCAACAGAATAATAATAATAAAAACAACACAAGAAAACCTGTGTATTAGTTTTCTATTGCTGCTGCAACAAATTATCACACACTTGTGTATACTCCAATACTTTTAAGATGCTATTATTCTGTCTACCTTGACCTCCATTCATGGTGTAAAGTTTTTTGGCTTTTCTTTTGTGTGTGTGTGTGTGTGTGTGTGTGTGTGTGTGTGTGTGTGTGTGTTTTGATTAATTCTTACCAAAACATATTTTTCCATTGATTTTTAGAGATACTGGAAGGAAGAGGGAGAGACAGAGAAACATGGATGTGAGAGAGACACATTGATTGGTTGCCGCCTGCATGCCCCAACCAGGACCAAAGATTGAGCTTGCAACCAAGGTACATACCCTTGAACAGAATCAAACCCATCACCTTTCAGCCCACAGGCCAATGCTCTATCCAATGAGTCAAAATGGCTAGGGCCATGCTGTAAAGTTTTAAAGTTACTATCTACAGACTCCAAGCTCCAGGAAATCTCTTCTAGAACTATGCAGTGGGAGCCAGATAAAAGCGACTTATGTTCTCTTGCCTATGGAAGTGTGGGATGCCTGAAAAGTAACTTCAGGAAACCCAAACAGCCCATAATTTGATGAGGTTAAGGCACAACAAGCAAGTCAGCAAACAGATGAAAAACAGGTGACAGGTGCTTCTCTCAGAAGAAACCCTGCACAGGCTTGGTTTCTCTCTGAAGTGAGTGGGAAGTTGAAGAAACAGGAAACCTCCAGGTAGAATTTTAACCTATATGAAATGATGGCACAAGGTTTTCTCCCAAATTATCCCAGAGATGCAATGCATTTACATTTAAAGTATTGAGGGAGGTATTTGCAATATTAGGTAGTAAAACATATTGTAAATTTAAAATAATGAAAACAGGACACTGAGGCAATCATAGATAAAATGTCTTATTGCTGACAAAAATTCAGCATAAGAAAAATGGTGTTTAAAAAATGTGCTAATGCTTTATGGTTATTTCCCTTTTCTATATTTTTAAGAATAAATATTTATTATAACACAGCATATAGAGCATATTTTATTAAAATGTAAAATCATATGGCAACCATATATACATATACATTAACATGCATACACAAATATATCTGCTTTTATTACATTGAAGAATTTAAGTAGGCTTTACTTTGAACTCACTTGTTGAAATTAAAAAATATTAAGGTACATATAAAAGAAAGCAAAGGACAAACCTCCCATGGCTAAGAAGATTGGATTGTAGAAAGATTACTATGTATAGCTCAACATTTTAAGTTTCTCTGTTTTTCGTCAAAGCAGTTCTGGCAGAGAAACACATGTTTTCAGTTTTGCTCACTGAAATGATAATCTTCATTTTAGAAATCATTATGTACAATCTATGCAAAATGTAATGAGCCAACTGACTCATACTTTGGTGTCATACAAATAAAACCTAAACACAAGGAAGTGTAACATCTAGTAAAATGTGCATAAAGCCACAAAGGCTAAGATAGGAAAATGGATAGCTAAGAAATGAAATCAGCACATTCACTGAGGGCAAGTGGTAGGATTTGGAGATGAGCCAAACAAACATAAATTTGTGTTCTTGGCAAGAACACAGTTACATTTATAGGCAAATATAGAATCACATTTCCAGAGCAGTTTTTGTACTTGATAAGAATGTGAAAGTGAAAGCTTTTATGAAGAAAGGTGAAAGATAGGAATAAAGATGTGTCAAAATGAAACCAAGGGTCCGTATGACTTTGATTAAATTTAGCTTTAAATTCTAACTCTAAAAATCATCCCTCTCTCTCTCTCTCTCTCTCTCTCTCAAATAACACACTGGGCTAGATAGATTTAACTGATATTTTCAGAGTATTTCACCCCAGAATATTCATTCTTTTTGAGTGTACCTGGAACATTTTCCAGGATAAACAACATTTTAGGACACAAAACATTAGTATCAGTAAATTTAAGATAGAAATTATGTGAGCATCTTCTCCAACCACAATGGTATGAAATAAGAAATCAATTACAAGAAAAAAACCGAAAAATACACAAACACATGAAGGCTAATAATATGTTACTAAATAATGGATGGGTTAACAATGAGATCAAGGAAGAAATCAAAAGATATCTTGAGACAAAGGAAAATGAAATCACAACAACCCCAAAATCTATAGGACATAGAGAAAGCAGTCCTAAGAGGGAAATTCATAGCATTGCAGGCCTACCTGGAGAAACAACAAACATTTTAAATAAGCAATCTAACTTTATTTACACCTAAAGGAACTAGAAAAAGAACAAAGCCAAAAGTGAGTAGAAGGAGAGAAATAATCAAGATTAGAATAAAAATAAACCAAATAGAATCTAAAAACAAAACAAAAGATCAATAAAATGAAGAGCTGATTCTTAGAAAAGATAAATAAGATAAATATACCTTTATCTACCAGATGTACCAGTTAATGCAGATTTTTTTTCAATAGATGGAATTACACATATGTTGATATATATCTGATTTGATAGGTATGATATGTTGTATTGACAACAAGCTTTAAAACTTCATGTCAAATTTGCTGAAGGTGTTAACATCATAGATATTTTTTCGCTTAAAAATGTCAAATTTTGGGACAAAAAAAGAGCATTAGCAGGAAGTTTTAATCCATTACTTTATTTTGAAGAAAGTGCTGCTGAAAATGATCGTGTACTTTGGGAATCTTATGGTGAACATGCTTCATCTAAAAATACTTGTGAACACTGGTTTAAACACTTTAAAACTGATGATTTCGATGTGAAAGGTACAGAATGTCCAGGTCAACTGAAAAAGTTTGAAGACCAACAATTACAAGCATTATTGAATGAAGATGTGTGTCAAACTCAGAAACAACTTACAGAAAGATTAAACATTGCTCAGCAAACAATTTCTGATCATTTACAAGCAATGGGAAAGATTTTAAAGGAAGGAAAATGGGTGCCACATCAACTGAATGAAAGACAAATGGAAAACCGTAAAGTCATCAGTAAATTTTGTTTCAATGGAATGAAAGAAAGTCTTTTTTTGCATCAAATTGTGATTGGCAATGAAAAATGGATTTATTTTCAGAATCCCAATCACACAAAATCATGGGTTGATCCAGGCCAACCATCAACATTGACTGCAAAGCCAAATTGCTTCAGAAAGAAGACAATGCTTTGAGTTTTGTGGAATCAGGAAGGTGTGGTGTATTATGAACTTTTAAAACCAAGTGAAACCTTTAATATTGACTGCTACCAACAACAAATAATTTGAACCACACTTTGATTGTGAAATGATTAGAATGTGCCAGAAGACATGGCAAAGTAATGTTGCTTCATGATAATGCACCATCACACACCTCAAAACCAGTAAAAGACACATTAAAAAATCTTGCCTGGGAAGTATTAACCCATCCGCTGTATTCAATAGACCTTGCTCCTTCAATTACCACTTGTTCCAATCTATGACACATACACTTTCTGAGCAGCACTTCAAAACGAAAAGAAAAGTGGAAAATTGGGTCTCTGAATGGTTTGCTTCAAACCAAGAGAAGTTCTATTGGACAGTATCCACAAATTTCCTGAAAGATGGGGGAAATGTGTAGCTAGCAATGTACATTACTTTGAATTAAGCACTTTTTCACCAAGAAAAAGAGAGAGAAGATTCAAATAAATACTCGTAAAATAAAAAATGAAAGAGGAGAAATAACAACTACACCACAGAAAATACAAAGGATTAATAAGAAAATGTTATGAACAACTATATGCTAAAAAATTGGACACTCTGGAAGAAATGGATAAATTCCTAGAAGCATACAACCTTCCAAGGCTGAATCAATAAAAAAAAACAGAAAATCTGAACAGACTATTATAAGCAATGAAATAAAAGTTGCAGTAAAAATATTAGAATTGGTTATGAAAACCATATTGTTCAGTTATCTAGGTAGTACTGCTAACAAACTACCAGGTAGTCAATTACTTCAAGTAGTTAAATTGGTTTGGCTTGTTGAGGTATAACCAGAAACTAGCATGATAATAAAGATTATTATTCAGGCAAAAAAAAAAAAAAAGATTATTGTTCAGAAGGTCAGACTCCAGCGGGATCATGAAAAATTCGGGGGGTGAGGGTAGGGTGGGTAAGAGATACTGGTTTTCTGAAATATAACAGTCACCGGAAGCAAAAGGAGGAAGATAATTTTTTCCAAAGCCAATAGTATACAAAATTCGAAAGTTGGTCTATGTCAGTGGTTCTTGAGCTTTTTGGAATTGTTTCACCACTTACAGGGATCAGCACATGATCACACTGATAGTATAGCAACGTTTTCGCCAACCTATAAAAGCAGCCACAGGCATCACTGGATTCAAGCAGTTGGCCTTTAGCACTGGGTTTCTGCTTGAGGATAACAAATGACTGCAGATAAAAGCTTCCTTTAAAACCCAAGTGGCTAAGATCTGGACTTGACTAAGAAACCCTCCATGTTACTCTGAGGCCAGCTTGAAAAAACCAACCAGCTCTTACCTCTTCCTTTCAGCAAGTCATAACCTGCTCCAGCGCAAATCGCGGGACCTCTTTTGTGCCGTATTCCATCTGACAGACATCTCAATGACCATATGTATCTTTAGCTGTAACCAAAATACATTTTACACATGGCTCGAGATTTGGCAGCACACCCGGGAAACATTTGTGGTACATCCCCATATGCCCCGGAATGCCGGTGGAGGGCAACTGACTCATCTGATCATTTCAGCAACATCAGAGGCAAACAGCAATGTCTGACAAACATGACCTGAAATGTACTTAAAGAAAGAAAGAGAAAGTAAACAAGTAAGCCCCAGTTGGTCCTGATTTGGAGGAGAAAAGGGCATTTATGAGGGAAATAATGGAATATGATTTTGAATGTGAAATGCTCTTGTAGAATTCTCTATTCTGCATTTTCTTTTAATTGACACTGGAGTGTATCCAAATGTTTATTGTTGGTGTGTATTTATATGGTAGAAGGGTGCAATGTGTGAGCTATGAGAGGATCATGACAGCTGGTAATTTATTTCCAGTTGATTAATATTTTCCAAGGATATTCTTTGAAATATTTTGTTCAAGAGGAATTGAGAAGTTAGATAAAATTCCCTACTTAGAGCTTTGCGATCAGTGTGAGTTTGAATTCTAGTCCTACAAGGGACTAGCTGTGTAACTGTGAGCATGACACTTACCATATATAGGCTTTAGTTTTCATAAAATATATTTTGTAAAATGTAGCTAATTAATAAAGACTTATCTCATAGGGTTACCGAGAAGATTGAGCTCTTAGCACAACACAGGAGTTGCAAATAGGAAGTCCTCAATAAAATGTAACCTGCTGTTATCATCCAGCGGAGTTGGACTATATCCAGACATTGAAACCCTTGGAGGCTAAAGAAAATATAAACGAAACTCTGAAATCACATGATGACTAAATTTAGAATATCACAGGTCCTGAGAATCTTACATTAGAATAATACAGATGAGTAGTTTCCAAGAAGCAGTGTGAGAAAGAAACAAGTTATTCCATATAAAAAAAATCTATCATTTAACATAGGCTTTATGAGAGCCCAGGCATGCATATTTTTCCTCATTTCTTCCATGAAATATTTCCATTTATCCTAAGCAAGAGGAAATGTCACTGGGGATTCTCATGTTTATGTGAAACAAAATGAAGAATATCAGAATAATGATTGCTTACAATAGTGAGTAATTGTTTTCAGAATCCATTTGGCAGGCATCTATTTCCAGTATCCAGGAATATCCAGAAAGTAGTTCTATAATTTAAATTTAATACATTAAAAAGTCTAGGAACATACATAGACGTTCTCTTATTTTACTAAGAGATGTTGAAATACAGAATAAGAACTTGGAATGTTTGAGAAAAGAATGGCAGATGAACAAACAGGTACTTGCTGAGAGAAGGGAAGTTAAGCATGACATAACTGGAATCGAGAAAACCACTCTGGAGAGCAACACAGTGGAGAGTAGACACCACCAAGGCCACAGGGCAGGCCATCAAGTGTCAGACTGGCCCAAGGGTGAGCGTTGTTTGGAATCTAGTCACAAGAGATTTTTCTCTTTCACTTGGATGCTAGCTTTGGTTCTTCTTTTACTAATCCATCTTGTACTTATAGGTTATGGAAAACATCAACTCAAAGCTGGTCTTTCATTTGCTGGGAAGATTGAAACTTACAAAATAAAATGCCAGTCTCTCTCCCATGGTCAGAGACAATGCTTTTTATAGGTGAGTTCCGTTTAGTTGAGTATTACCTGCTCTGCTCATAGCTTCTTCAACATTATGAAGTTGTGTATGTGTGTGTGTGCGCACGTGTGTGTGTGTTTCTTTTAATGAAGCTGACTTAAGAAAATTAGCATAGTTCTTCATTTTAAAATACATATATGTTTTAAAAATGTTAAAATCAGGGTATTTCTGATTAACTTACATAAATTCAAGGTCATATAAAGTTTAAGATTTTTACGGACCTTTTTATTTTATTTAACTTTTAGAGAGGGAGGGAGAGGGAGAGGGAGAGAGAGATAGGAACATCAATAATGAGAGAGAATCATTGATTGGCTGCCTCCTGCACTCTCCGCACTGGAGATCGAGCCTGCAATCGGGGCATGTGCCCTTGACCCTACTGTCTACAGGTTGGTGCTTCATCCCCTGAGCCAAACTGGCTAGGGCGATTTTATGGGCCTTTCTTAACTTTCTTAACTAGATCTATCTCAACTATCATCCAACTATACAGTCCCCAGTGTCCAGCTCCTTGTCTGCCCTCCCCCCCCCAAAAAAAAAACCCCACAAAAAAACAAACTACAACAACACAAAAAACAAAAAGCAATAATGGTCAATCAAATTAGCAATTCTTTACATCAAAACCTGAGTTTACTGAGTTCCTTCTTTCATTAGGGATCATTGCAATACTTCCCGATTGGGATATTTAAGTGTAAAACATAAAATGAAATAGCACAACACACATTCTTTTTAATGTTCCATACTGACCTTAATGAGAAGTTATTTTTAAAACATTGTTAGTCTAAAATTAGTGTAAAGCTAAATTCTAATGCAAAAATGCGCACATGATCTTGCATATTCTAGAAGCAAGTCTAGAAGCCAATCTTTTTCTTTAGTTTCAATAATTATAATTTACATCAATTAAACAAAAAGTGTCAATAATTTTTGGCAGTTAGAATCATAGAAATTAAAAATTTAAAGTTAGAAAGATTCCATAAAAACACTAAATGCCCCCTCCTCTGTTATAAATGAGGTAGCATGCTATGTGGATAACCATGGCAGTGCCTGGACCTTGACTCATCCCAAAACAGAACACACAGCTCAGTGAGCCCAGCTGCTTGGAATTCTTTCATTTCGCTTTCCTTCATGACACAACCAATAGGTTCCACACGTGGCCCGAACCACAGGTGGGGCATTGATCTTTCCAAGAAGGGTAGAGTAGCAACTACATGTCACGGATTGATCAATAATATAGATGCAAATTGAAATTCTACAGAATCATACAAGTCTGGGCATAGGTTTTTAAATGAGTTAAAATACATTGAGCTGTCAAGAGGAAAAGAAATATTTCTGGATGCAGACCAGATTTCTAATTCAATTCT
The DNA here is from genome assembly GCF_964339955.1 of Pipistrellus hanaki. Lineage (NCBI taxonomy): Eukaryota > Metazoa > Chordata > Mammalia > Chiroptera > Vespertilionidae > Pipistrellus > Pipistrellus hanaki. The sequence goes on along the minus strand of NC_140510.1, from coordinate 52,030,125 downwards.
ACAGTAACATGTTGTTTTAAGTTGGGTTCCCCTGGAACTCTGAGACTTGTGTTTAAGGTACAGGAAGCTTATTTGGGAATGATCATACCAAGCAACATTTGGGAAGTGGAGAAGTGAGGCAGGGAAAGGAATACAACAAATGATAAAGTGTTTAATGAGCAGCTTATCACAGTGGGTAATAGTGACTCAGTCGCCCTGGAGACCCTTGGGAGATGATGTAAAATAAACTCCAGAGCTGTCACATCTGGGGATGAGGAGTTTGTAGTGTGTCATTAATTGTGGCCTGCTCCCAGAGGTGTTAGCCTTTTAGCACTTTGGTTTTCCTTCCTCTTGGCTTTAACTAGAGAAAATTCTAATGGGTGAGGGTGGCACCTGCTCAGTTGTATTAGACGCTGGCACAGTTCTTCTTCATTTTAAAATAAAATTATATTTAAAGATAATAATATCTGAGTATTTCTGATTAATTTATGTAAAGGAATTGATTAGTTGAGACCTCTAGACAAGTGGTGGTGCAATGTGGGAACTCTGAATTTACCAGGTTCTTTTTAACGAAGTAGACATATTTTCAGAATGTGGGGATTAGGTGACTATGAAAATGGTATGGAAAAATCAAAATGGGCAAAAATAGGTTCTTCCAACCTATTTATTCGGGTAAAGGTTTAGGTAAACTCTGCCTATAGCTCCATGTCTAAACCTGCTGATGAAAGGGAAAACAGTTGTTAGTGCTCCCATCATGCTCTTCCAGGAACGAAGCTAGAACTCTTGTCATTAATGATGTGGGTCACATTGCTAGCTCCTCTCGCTCTGATCCATGGCCACTAAATAACCTCTGATTTTAATTTGGCTCCTCAGTTGAATTGAATTGCAAACGGATATGGTTGCCTGGTTGCCCTGATCATTTTATTTTTTGTTATATGTAAGTAAAATTTTAAAAACTAACCTGAGCCTGTACCTTTGGGATTGATATTATGATGTTGGTCATGACAATCAAGTTTCTCGGCCTGGATAATGACTACTTCACCAATATTTTGTGCATCTACTTGTAATATTTCTTTGTGGCTTTCTGGTCAGCAATTCTCTGGCATAGCCTCTTCAACACTCAGCAATGGACACCTGAGTTTTAGGAGCTGAATCGTAGAATGATGATGTCTCTGCTTGCATTTGTATAAACTCTCTATTCATTTGTAGAAAATCAAATTTTAATGTTGGCCATTATAGCAGTGACTAGACCAGAATGTTCAATTAAGTTTAAATCAGTTGGGAATACATTCAGCTACTTATATGTTCTTCAGAACACATAGTCCCTTAAAGTGCTTTGTGAAAGGTTTTATGGGTTTAAAATATTTGGAAACATCACACACTCTCTATTTAGAGATTCAGAATGTGTACTAGTTTTTAAAGACTTGAGAAGTCTTGGGGGTATCTCTTTAACACAGTGTTCTCCCTTTCTTTCCCATCCCCTTGCCTCTTTTGTTTAATCAAACATTTATTAATATCCCTTATAATACATTTGTGGGTTATCATTCCTATCAACCTCTTATCCTATTTCATGTTTAAAAGTCATTTAATATTACTAAGATTTGTAATTGGGAAAATTAATCTGGTTTTGCACATTTATAAAGGCTGAATGCATCATGATTATTTACTTTGCCCTGTAATAATATTCAAATCAATTTCTGCTTATCTCCCGTTTACATGAGGTTTGTCCTCTAAGTAACATTCAGTTTACCAAATATGGCAAAAATGCATTTTCATTTCTCACATAGCTAGAAAATCTTTGCAGTATCTGTGCAAATAATTTTTCTTCCTAGAATTCCTAGTGTACATCTATTTGGATTGCTCTGTCAATATGCTTGAGTTGCAAATGTAAACATTGAAATGATCTGAAATTTCCTCTAACAGAGAGGTTTCTGCCACTGATAGTCATTTCTCATTGTATGTTTTGCTGTGTGAACAAGTCCTTTCTTTGTTCACACATTAAGGCTTTGCCAGAGGCAGGTGTTTCTGACATTAATATACAGAATGCTGTGTGCATTTCTTTCATTATCTGGATGGAGTGCAGATAAAAACAACTGTGAAGTCTAAAAGCATAAGCAACTACAAAAGATTTCAAAGACCATACTAGCTGAGGTTCTCCTCAAGTTCACCATATAGCTACATAACACTGCAGGGAAGAAGGGGTGTTTGTGTGGGTGTGTCATGTGTGTCTTTCAGAGAGACAGACAGGAGAGTTTTCCTCATAGCCTTATTTTAAATGCTACCCTTTTCTGCACCTCTAAAAAGAGACCGGAAACACAATTTTGTAATATACTGTTGACCTTAAACAAATAGACAGATATTTCTCCAGAAAAATGGGTTTATTCAAGATCAACAAACAGTTGTAATTTGGGACATGTGATCCGATTGGGAATCATGAAGAAGTCCAGAGACACAAAGGAGAGGAACACTCTTCTAGGGACTTGGGAGGGGCTGCTGTACACCAAGGGTCTATGGGACAAAACTCAAAGTTTACAGTGTAGTGACCTTTCATTGGCTGAGCGATGGCAGCCTCCCACTGACTAAGCTGTTACTGACCAAGGAGGAACTTTTACTTCTTCCTGCTGAGGCAGTTAATTAGTATCACTTCATGTCAGAGATGCAGGGTGTTTCTTCCTGTGGGAGTCAGGAGTGTGCACTGAATGACAAGTGTGTCAGAGTTTCATCTTCTAGCCTCCCATAATCCATTTTAAGTAAGGTTTATAAATTTTCAAACACTTACTAATAGAAAAATATAAGTTTGAAATATCACAGTGATTCCATAACTACTGATACAAGAGTGTTTAAATTAATTCAGTTTATATTCAAGGAAAAAAAATGATGGAAAGAGAAAAACATTTGACTGCATACATCTACTTTTGTAAAAATCCTCAATGAAATTTGGGGGTGTCCAGCGGAAGCAAAAGAACAGAAAAGGCTCTCAGACTCTTCCTGAGGTTATGTGATTGAATGAAATAGGTGCTTTTACTAATGAGACGCAGGCTTAATCTCAGCTTTAAAAAGAGACTTGTAGAGTCTGTAATAACTCTCCCTAATGTCCTCAGCACTCTCTTTGTCCAATTAGGCATGACTACAATAAATAATTACCCGTATCACATAATTTCTATTTAGCCACATCTCTGAGGGGCTCATAACTGTGTGAATATTTTCAGCTTCCATTATTAATCATGTTTATTAGTATGAAGGAGGGAACAACCATGAAATATCATTCCCATTTAATAGACAAGAGCCTAAGAATTGACTTGCTTGAGTTTATAGCAAGGACCTGAAGTGAATGCAGGTGGATAAAGTAAACTACGTGACTTGATTAGCCCAAACCTGACTACTGTACTTGTGGCGCCTGGAAGTTGGGAAATATGCCGGTGAGGTGTCCTTGGGGCTACAGGCAGAGATGGGGAACATAAGGGGACAGTTCCTTCCAATATCACAGCACTGCCATGCATCAAAGTATGTGTCTTGAACTATGAGTTCTGGAAATGAAGTAGAGCCCAGTACGATTGAGAGTCGATGAATGAGGTAACCCAGAAAGCAAGTTGGATTCACTTGGAAGTTAATTTGTTCCCCACACATGCCTCCTGAAACAAAGGCAGACTTTCCCTTCGGGTCCAGACAGGGTAGGACAATGAAACTCAGGAGCAGGCATATGGGTGATTTTGTGCTTCTCACACCACATGAAGCTATCAAGGGAAAGGGGAGGATTAGCTACTTCTACATGAGAAAATGAGGTGCCAAGTGAAACCCCAGATCCCATTTTTACAGCCTCCAAGAAGTTGCTGTTCAGGACTCCTGCCGAGAAGCAAACTGAGAATCACGTGAAATTCATAGCACACATGACAGGTCAGCGCCGTGGACTTTTCTGAGCTTGCTGCTGTGCTTGGCATAGCGAGAGACACTTGAAAACCAGAAATGTCTATTTTTAAAAATCATGATTTTTTTTTTTAAGAAGCTTCATTGTAGTGTAACTGATGTACAACACATTGCAAATATTTGAAGTATAGAATTTAATGTTTCAGTATATGTATACATCCTTGAAACCAGCAGTCCAATTAAGAGAGTGGCATCTTTACCTCCCTCAAACATTTCCTCATTTCATGAGATCCTGCCCAAGGAATTCTCTCTGATGAGCATCTCTGTGTGCAGTGAAACAGACCAGCAGCCAGAAAGACATCAGATACGAAGGAGAGGCTTAGTCCAATGGTATTCAGTCTCTAGCATTCCTCTGAATCGCTGGGAGTCACTGATGCACTTGGCAGAGAGCAGCCAGCAGCCTCTCTGTCAGTCAGCTTTTGTGTTAGTGTCCTATTGCTGCTGTAACAAACGGCCATAAGCAACACAGATTTATTGTCTCACAGCTCTGGAGGTCACCGTTCTGAAAAGAGTTGCTTGGGTTGAAATCAAGGTGCCAGCAGGGCTGCCACCTTCCTGGAGGCTCTGGGGGAGAATCTACTTCCTGGTCTTCTCCAGCTTCTCCAGGCGGCTGGCAGCTCCTGGCAGCTGAGTCACTCAGCCGTGTCAGGCTGAGCCCTCACGTCCCATTGCTCCAATCTCCTCTTCTGTCATCACATCTCCTTCTCCGACTCTGACTAGGCTTCTGCCTCTCTTTTAGAGACCCTGTGATTACTGGGACCTATCCAGAAACCAGGCTAAGCCCCTTCCCTGAAGGACAGCTGATTAGCAACTCTCATTCCATCTGCCACCTTCATTCCCCTCTGCCATGTATGGTAGGCTGCTCATAGGTCTGCGGACTAGGATGGGGACGTCTTTGGGAGACCTTTATTCTGCCTAACACAGTTCCATAGATACCCATCTCCCCACCCACTCTGTGTTGTCTCTGTATAGTCATGGGTGTTGGTTCATTTGCACTATGTGAAAGTTAATTCATACCTTGGGTTACTCTTGCTTTTTTATGTTTATGAAGTGTTTTCACACATCTCACCTCTCAATTCTCAAGTATGACAAATCCTCATTCTACAGATGAAAAATGAAACAGAGAGGGGCTGTACTAGTATGTGGAATTGGTGGCAGTGCTGGAACTGAAGTCCACTTTGTCCCTAGATTTGGTGTTCTTTCTGCTATGTAACTCTGCCTCTCCTACATATATGACAATAATCTATATAAGTACACATAGACACATTTATCTACATATATTTATAAATGCAGACACACAGTCTTGGTCTTCTGTTCATTGATCAAGTGGGAACAATGCTGCTTCCCTCTAGGGGCTTTGATAGAATTAAAGAGAAATATATTTAGTGTCAGACACCTAGATCAGAGAAAGAAACTGGTGTCTTCAGGACTGAATTTTGCATATCCCCCTTCACACTCCCTCCAATGTTTTGGTTTGGCTAAAACAATGTTTAAAAACTGGGATTTGATTTGCTGTAGGTGGTCTCATAATCTCTAGGACCTGCCAACCGCTAGTGTTTTATAACAAGCTGGAATCAAGACTTTTTTTTTTTTTTGAATCATGACTTTTATTACCTGCTTGGGCCCTGTAGGTCCATAAATTTATATCCTTGAAATATGTCAGCAAGGAGAAATGAAAAAACCACGAGCATTTTGAGACAGCAATTCTTTCTAAACATCCACAAGCATCCAAACTCATTAGTTAAGGAACAGTGCATTAGGTTATACTCCTTTTCTCAGGCAAATCAGAAGCCAGTTAGTGGAAACAAATAATAGAGAAACCCTAAACATCATAAGTTTGTTTTGAGGGGAAGAGAGGCATGTTAAATTCTGTCTTTAAATGCTAAAATAGTCTGTTCCTCAACTGAGAGCAGATTCTCAGACCCAGTCCTCTGTAGTATCACACTACATCAAACTATTCTCTCTTATTTTTTCCTCCTGCTAACTAAAATTCAAAATCCTGCTGTACTGCTACACAATGGTCTTCCGGAATTGTAGGTCAGGCTTCTCTGACGGAGGAAATTCCCTTCACCTTTTCATCCCTGCTGAGGAGGTGAAGGTCAGACATGGATAAAAACACTGCTGGCCTTAGGACAGAGGATTGTGGTGCTTAGAATAAAAGCCAGTGAATTGTTCCTTCATAATATAAATGATCTCAGCACTGAGGGAGAATTGTATAATTTGAAAAAGAATAAATGATACTACATGAGTAATTTGCATAGTATTCTTCTGCAAACTATATGTCCATTTTATTACAAAAGGAAGAAAAGATGGCCCCAAGAAAAGACTTAAAATTCATGCACAAAACATTTTCACTTACAGTTCAAAGTTACCTGGAGAAGCAGCAATTATTTTGTGACAAAAAAAAAATTAGTATAAAACTTATCCACAGGAAATGGGTACTCTACTAAAGAGAATTAGCAGAAAATCAGATGCTGAGTGACTATATAAATAATTTTTCTTCTGACTTTTGTAACTAACCTCTCCTGCAGGCAATTTGTCTTAGTTTGGGCTAGTTTCCTCTATAGAGTCATGTTTGTGTGTGTGTGTGTGTGTGTGTGTGTGTGTGTGTGTATGTGTTTTAATTTCAAAACAAGGAATGTATTTTAGAAGTAATCATAGTAATAGTTATAGAAGAGTGAACTATTTTTTAAAAGGCAATAAATTCCAAAATTGTTCACAAAAGATAACTGGTTTGAACAATAAGATGCTTATTTCCAGGCAACTTAAAATGAAATTTAATAAAAGATATTACTATTTACTAATTACTGTATCATTGTTCATGTGAACAACTGTAAACCTACTTTTAATCCACTTTTATTTAGGAAAAGAAAATGATTACATTAAAAACCATTTCACATACTGTCTTAGAATAATATCTATCTTTTAGGCTTTGACACATCTGCTCCTGACTTCCCACTAAAAAAAGATGGAAACTTTCAAGGATACTGAAAACCACTGCTGCCTGACATTTTATTAATAGAATTTGGGGATAAGATCCACTAAGCATGAGATTAATGGCCAGCCTATATTTGCCTTGTATAACCAAGCAGAGTCACCTACTTTGGGGGAAAAAATAGCGGTGGATGGGAGAGGTATTTTATTTATTCCCTATTCTCTGACCTGTAACTTAGGAGCTAAGAATCTGAACCATGCACAAAATTGAACAGCAGTCCCCTAATTCAATGGTAATGGACTTTTTTTTTTTTTTTGAACACTTTTTAATCCGGGGCCTACTACAATACCCAGAATATATAGACTGAGGATTTCTGAATGAATGAATAAAAATACTAGTAAGAACTGAAACCCAATAACTAGAAGACCATTGATAAAAATTAAAAACAAGCAAAAAAAAAAAAAAGTGCTTGGGCTTAAATAAGACGTATGACTATGGATTGAAAGCTACCTGTTAGTATGAGGCAAAAATCAAGAGACTCATACCTACAGATATGCCGGGATTTTTTTCTTCTTCTTCTAATTTCAAGAATAAAGAAAACTACTTAGGAGGATTTAGGAAAGGCAGCCTTTTTACAACTTTTCAGCATGGAGGGAGCAGGCATTGCTGAGGAGCATCCTAGATGGAAGCTGTTTTGGAAAGGGCAGCTAAATTTAACTTGCCGGGAAGATAGAAGCGACATTTATCTGAGAGCTGTTCTATACTCACAGAAATAATGGTAGTTTGGTCACAGGGAGGCGTCTGGCCTACGACTTAGAGACCAGGTTCTAGGCTCAGGTAAGTATTAATTACGTTAGGGGCAGACATAGAATATTGGGGACCAGCTACAATAGTAAGAAATATGAACCGTGCTCTGTTAACTGTGATGGTTCTGTTCTGATTAGAGAAAGCACATTGGAACCTGGCTGAGAGTTGTACGCCCTGGGACACAGGAGCTAACATCAGAATGCAGTCCCCCACCTATCATTATAGAAAGATTTACAACCTCATGGATGAAACAATCTAGCCCTGGAGGCATCTGTCCTTTGCAAACCCCAGCCCCTATCTGCCTGTAATCTGGTGCCAGAGGTGCCTGAGGCACCTGTCCTCTGTGACCCTCCCTCTCCCTCCTCCACACACACTCTTCTGCCCTTATAGCCTGGAATCTGGTCCTGGAGCACCAGGAGGATCCCTCCTACCCACCCTCCCCCACTCTCTCCCTACCCACCCTCCCCCAGCCCACATTACTTGTAACTGTAATGATTATACTGCGCCTACTTTTTCATGCTTGTTATTCCTACTTTCCAACATAATCATTGTCCTTCCACCCAATATAATTAAATGGCTTATGGGGAGAGGCAGAGCAGATGTTTGTAGATGACCTGCTGCTCTCCCATTCCCATTATTGGAATACATGCTCATATATGATTCAATCTTATCTCTGCTTAATTGGCTCAAACAGTGATGGGCAGCATGGACCTTTTGAATGTCCGGATTTTTTACAGAGAGAAAGGGAGAGCAGCAATAGTATTTTTACGTTCTAGCATTGACCAATTGAAAATAAAAGGCAAGACATAACAGCATTAAAAAACATTCCTATCGAACTCTAAGGAATAAATTGAATGAAAGTTTACAAGTCAGGCACACTGAGAAGGACTGAATGCTATTTAGAGAACTTAAAGAAGCTCTAAATAAGAAGATATGCTTTGGGGGTCACAGGTGAGTCTCTTTGGGATGTGCCACCCTGACATGCAGATTATTTCAAGCTGAAAAGAAATAAAGCCCAGCAAACTCAGGAAGAGCTTTGGGCTTTGTTTTTATAGTCCCCTTTCCTCCTCTTTAAGATTCAGAGAGGAAAACCTACTGGGATAAGAACCTTAGCATAATTGCCTTAGCACATTTGAATTAAGTATGGCAGATAGGAAGGTTCCATGTAAAAACCTGTTCATTAGACGCTCCCCTGCCCCATTGTTTCTGAGTTGCCTAGTAAGAATTTGTCATTTTTCTCAGCTGCTTGTGAATTGCCTATTTGCTCTTTGAAATCCCAGACTCTTTCCTCCTCCCCCCCCCCTTTTTTTTTCTTTGTCCAAGATGACAATATACACCTCATTTTGCCTCACTGTCTTGGGAATTTTCATGCTTTTGTGAATTCCCTGTGAGCACATACTAAAACTTAATTTCCCCCTCTTCATTTGTCTGTTAAATTGATTATTAGCCCAGCTAGAAGAACTTAGGAGGTGGGAGGAAGATTATTTTTTTACACACCCACATGTTCATAAATTTAAAAAGCTCAGTATTTTTAGATGTTAATTGTTTCCAAATGTATCTATAGATTCAATCAAAATCCCAGCAGACTATTTTGTAGAAGTAGACAAGCTGATTCTAAAATTCATATGGAAATTCAAAAGAACTAGAATAGCCAAGAAACTCTTGAAGAAAAATAATTGGAATACAACTTAATTTTGAGATATGACATAAAGCCAACATTAAGTGAGTGTAGTATCAACATCGGAATAGACAAACAACCTAACAGATAGAATAGAGAAGTCAGAAATAGATTCACCCACCTGTGGCAAAATGAGTTTCAATAAAGGCACCAAAGAAAGTAAGCAGGGAAGGAAATATTTTCAACAAATGTTGCTGGAAAAACTTGGTATTCTATAGAAAACAACAATAAAAGCAAATTAAAAAATACAAGCTTGACACCCTTCCTAACACCATATGTAAAAGTTAATTCAAAGCAGCCTATAGACCTACATGTAGAATCTAAAAGGACATGGCTTCCGGAAGAAAACATAAGAGGATACCTTTCTGATGGCACAGTAGGCAAAGATTTCTTAAGATCAGAAATCATTAACCACAAAGGAATAATTGATAAATAGACTCGATCAAAATTCAAAATCTCTCGCTCAACTGGTGTCGCTCAGTGGTTGAGCGTCGACCTATGTAACAGGAGGTCATGGCTCAATCACTGGGCAGGACCTGATCCTCCGAGATCAAGTGTGGAGTGTTCAGGAGGCAGCCGATCAATGATTTTCTTTCATTATTGATGCTTCTATCTCTTTCTCTCTCTTTCTCCCTTCCTTTCTGAAATCAATTAAAAAAATTTTTTTTAAAAAATCTTTAAAAAACACATAAGACAAAACAAACAAAAAGTTAAAAACCTCTCATTAAAAATTATTCTTAAGAAAATGAAGAGGTAAGTGACACATAGGGGTAAAATATCCACAATATATATATATATCTGATACATGACTTTTTCCAAAATATAAAGTGAACTTCCAAAAAACAAAATTAAAAAACAAACAATACATATTTGACATATACTTATAAAAGACATTTAATTGATAATAAGTATATAAAAAAGAGAGCAACATAATTAGTAATTAGAAAAATGTAATTAAAACTGAGACAGGCTGGTAAGCAAGGACGAGCAGAATAGGAAAAATGACGTAGATAGTTCAACAGCAGTTTGCCGCCATCTAATAAGTCCTATTTTCCCTAAACCAGAAACACCTAAGAGCAAATGGCTTGCATTTCTTCCCAAATGGAGGGTACAAAGCTTAAATCACTCTATTCAGGGAGAGGCAGATAGCACATTTCCAATTAGTGCCATTTGCCAACAACACCCAAGGACAGATGAAGTTAAGAGAATAAATCTCATTTTGGTATCACAGCATAAAGCTGATGAATATTCTATTGGTCACATACCCTAAATACCTAGCCTTTCTTTCTTTCTTTCTTTCTTTCTTTCTTTCTTTCTTTCTTTCTTTCTTTCTTTCTTTCTTTCTTCCTTCCTTCCTTCCTTCCTTCCTTCCTTCCTTCCTTCCTTCCTTCCTTCCTTTCTCTCTTTCTCTCTCTCTCTCTCTCTCTCTCTCTCTCTCTCTCTCTTTCTTTCTTTCTTTCTTTCTTTATTGTTAATCCTCAACAGAGGATATTTTTCCATTGATTTTTAGAGAGTGGAAGGGAAGAGGAGAGAGAGAGAGAGAGAAACATCGACGTGGACTGGTTGCCTCCCCATGCACCCCTATGAGGGCTGGAGATCGAGCCTGCAACTGAAGTACATGTCCTTTGAGAAGGCTGAAAAGGGCTAATTCCAATGTAACCCTGATATGTGTGGGGCTAGCAATCTGTATCTGTGCCAGCAAGCCCAGTGTACATTCTTGGTAACCTATAATTAAGTCATTGCCTCTTTCCCAGAAACTTTTCTTGCAGAACCTGTTATCTAAATACAGAGGCCATAAAACTGTGAACAGTGAACTGCCCTGGAGCGGGGAAAGGGGGTTATTAACGCTGGAGCCAGGCCAGACCATCAGATATGGCCTGGAGACCCCAACACCTGGGGGCCTTCTTGCAAAACCACAAAAAAGTCCAGAAGCATAATCCATATTTGTGGGACAAAGGCCCCAGAAACATATAAAAGAGAAGCCCCTTGCATGTTACTTTACTCAGATCTGGGAAGTTACTCCGCGCTGAGTCTGCAGGCGTATTTACAGCGTAACTCATTTTCTCTAAAAGCATTGCTTAATTTTTCTCTGGTCTTCTGCAACACTTGACTGGAGTCCAACCTTGGACCTTTTTGGTCTGCAGGCTGATGCTCTATCCACCGAGCAAAACCAGCTAGGTCTAACCCCAACCCCCACCCCATCCCCCCACTCCCGCCCAGCCTTTAAAATCCCTCAAAAGGAAAGTCCAGCATGTGCTCTCTTTCAGGAGCACATGGTGCCTCTCCTCCCTGCCCCCACACCCTCTGCCAACTCCTTCCTCCACAGGCATGCATCTGCTAAACTCTAAGGGACCCGACAAAGCTTTAAACCCGTGCAGCAAAGGGCAGCAGCAGTCTGTCCCAGACAAACCCTCTGAATCTGTCCCAAAGGTCCCTTTTCTTGGACTTCTTAGTGAGTCAGTGCAGACCAGCCTAGGCACCTGCCCCAGCTCTTTCTTAGGTCACTGTCCCCAGCTTTAATAAACATCCTCTAAAATTCAGCTGGACTCATGTGAAATTTTTCTTGCACAAAGCCAAGAACCCACAACACGACTGGCTTGCTCTAGGCAGACCCACCAAGGGCCAGGTCCCCTTTCCAGTAACAAGACCACAAAAAGGTACCAGTTCTCACCCACAGAACGGATTAAACTAAAAAGATCATAGTGTTAGGTCACCAAAGGAGGAGCACAGGAGGCCAGAGTGGTGAGGGATTACGAATTCGATCATCCTCACACCAGGTGGCTGAGCCTGGAGGACTCTAGCACCCAGTGAGGGGAGTCAGCGGCTTTTAAATGGCTTTTGGTGGGATTTTTCTGGACAGAGACCTCTTTATGCATACCCGGAGGGGAGAGAATGGAATGTGGTCACCACAAGTGAAAAGCGGTCTTCAGCAAAGGGAATGTCCATAGCGAAATGACCTGGAAAGCCAGTTCCTGGGGGAAGGGTATCAAGTCAATTGCTCCATCAAACCTAACACATAGTAAGTATTGCTAATGGTTTGGATCAATTGGAACTCTAATGCATTGACATTGACAATGTGTAATAATGCAACCACTTATGGCAAATGAGGTTTTTTTTAAAAAAAATAAAGTTAAACATACTGGTATATCTTTCCTATGACTCAGAAATTATATCCAAGGAAAGTGAAAGCATATGTCTACAAAGAATTGTACCAGAATGCTCATAATAACTTCATTTCCAACAAATGGAAACTGAAAACAGCTCAAACGTTCATCAACAGAAAATGAATAACGTGGACTGGGAGGTAGAAATAGGATAGTGGGGACTAGCTATAGTTATAAGAAATAGTAATGTTAACATAAAAACCAAACATTGAAACCTGTGAAAAAATTTTGGGAGTTTATTTGAGCCAAACTGCCAACTTATGCTCGGAAGCAGAACATCAATGAATTGAGATAACAATTTGGAGATTGGAGGGTTACATCTGTATTTACACATTGCAATCAAAGGAAGGGACATAGGTGAGTCACATGAAATCCATTGGTGATGGATTAGAGAGGTGGGAGAAAGCAAAAGTGGGGAAACCCTGGGATTGGATAAAAAAGTAAAATGATGGACACATACTTAGGGGGGTACAGGAACAATTAACATGATAATGAAGGAATGTGTGGTATCTGTCCTGATGTCCAGCATATTTGGTTGTGTCCCAAGGACTCCAGAAAAAGGGAAGTTATAAGTTACCCAGACACTTCAAGGGTATGTTATTATAGATGCAAAAAGACAGATAGGCTCAGTTCAGGTAAAGGCTGACCTGGTCAGTGAAGATACCGGCCTAGGACGTAACTGCAACTGCCCACTATAACTGCTTTTAGTTAAAGTTTAATTTAAGACCATCCTTTGTGGTTTTATGAGTTTGCAAGATCGCCACACAGGCCTCCCCTGAGCTTGTCAGGTCAGCATGTGGCCCCTTTCGTCCACAGTAATCATGCTCTATTACCTGAGATTGTTTTGTTCTGATTAAAGAAAGCATATTCTGACCTGGCTGGGAGTTGTACACCCCAGACCTAGGAGTTCACCTCAAAATGTAGTTTATTCTCCTTCTCCCAGAACTTCCTGTCAAACAATGGAGTCCTTAGGCACCCCCCCCCACCCCCCTTTCCAATCCCCAGCCCAAATTGCCTGGAATCTGTAACAGTAGCCCCATGCTGCTGGCAATATTGGAAAATAAAAACTCTCATATATGATTTAATCCTGTCTCTGCTTAATTGGCTCAAGTAGTGACAGGCAGCCCAGAACCACTCGTTGTCTGGTTTCATAACCAAATTGTAAAAAATAGTCACATAATGGAATTCACTTACAGATTAAAAGAACCCTGGATATGTACAATATGGATATATCTGTAAAGCCTTATGTTGAACAAAAGAAACCAGACAGAGTATAAACTTATGATTCTATGTATTTTAGTTCAAGCACTATTCTAGAACTGATGTTGGCCAACTTTTTCTGTAAAGGGTCAGATAATAAATATTTTAGGCTTTGTGATAATAAATTTTCAGTATCTATATTCATTTATGTTGTCTTGAAAGCAAACAAGAAGTTTCTGGATCGCAGGCAGACTATTATTACATGCAATCACTGCATAGGTCTCACTTCCCATTCTCTCCCTTCAGGCTGATGTAATGAAAATCATCAGTTTAGGCCTGAAGTACAAAAAAGGAAGTTTTTGTACCACCGGAGAACCCCAGAGTTATAAATCTGGAAGTTTGTATGGGAATTGCTATACATCTGTCCGCCATTCCTCCTGAGAGAAGGACATCAGTCTTATCTCCCTAATGCAAATACATCTTTATTGGGAAGGAAAATAGGAAGGTTCCTATTTTACAGTCCTTTGAAATGAAAACCAATGGCTCCCAGTTTCATCCTTCTTTGAAATGTAAATATATGCCCTTCCAAGGAGAAGAGTAAATGTCTGTGGGACACAAGGAGGCAATCTCTATCTTTATGGCATGCCAATCTCCTGTTGCTGAGGAGGCTGGGTCTCCACAGGAACACTTACAAATCCAGAAAAGACCAACTTTCCCAGTGCAGGGTCATAATGTCTCAGTCTCAACCACTCAGCTTCACCCTTGTGCATGGAAGCAGCAAGCAGTACAGGTATATTTAAAAAATGAATTTATACAAGCAAACCAACTTAACTGGCCAACCCCATTCTAGAATGGTCTCCTCCGGAGTGCTGTTTATTGGCTGACAAGGAGCGCGAGGGAACTTCTCAGAGTGGTGGAAATATTCCTCATTTTGATTTCAGCAATGGTTATATGGGTGTATATAGTTCAAAGCTCATCAAACTATGCTGTTCAGGTCTGTGCATTTTATTTTTTTTGTAAAATTAACCTGATTTCAAAAAAAAAAAAAATCACTATAGACTCCTGCAGCCATTAAAAATGGAATACTATGAGCAATTTTATGCTCCTTAATTCAACAACCTAAAAGAACTGGACCAATTTCAAAATCATGAACTGCCAAAATTCAACCAAGATGTAATAATCCGAATAGTCATCTAACCATTAAAGAAACTGAATTCATAATATGAAAGTTCCCAAAGAAGATATCTCCAGGACAAAATGGTTTCATTGGAGAATTCTATTAAGTATTTAAAGAAAAATTAACATGAATTCTACATGGAACTCATTTAAAATACAGAAGAGTAAGGAACATTTCCACTTTGTTTTATGAGGCCAGTATTAACCTCATAACAAATCGCATTAACACAGTACTAATTCTAAACAAAGCAAAACTACAGACCGATATCCCTCACAAATATAGACATAAAAAGTCCTCTATTTTTACAAAATATTAGCAAATAGAATTCTGAAATACCTAAAAAAGTATTATGTGTCATAACCAAATTGATTTTCCCGCCTGAGGATGCAAGGCTGGTTTGACATTTAGAAATATATTGAGCTGATCCACCCATAACAACTAAAATCTAGATCTATAAAACTTTCAGGTCATCTTCAAACCAGTAAAAATAAATCTGCACTCAAATTTTACTTTTCAACATGAAATGCTGATGAAGTTTTCTATTAAATGGTAAATAAAAGTAAAGTTAAGAAATGGTAAGAAAAAATAATGTTAATGTAAAAAAAAACATTGAAACCTGTAAAAAAAAAAATTGTGAGTTTATTCGAGCTAAACTGTCAATATATGCTGGGAAGCAGAACCCCAATGAATTGAGATAATGATGTAATTATCTATCTAATTTGAATTCTTAGAGAAAATATACATCCTTATTCATGTGTGCCTACCACAATATGCATATCTACTACTGCATTCAAATTTTAAAATAGAAGAAAGGAGATATCTATCTATCGATAAGATTTTTCCAATCCTCACCCAAAGATATGTTTTTATTGATTTTAGAGAGAAGAAGGGAGAGAGACCAAAACATTGATGTGAGAGAAACATCGCTCAGTTGCTCCCTGTACATCCTCTGACCAGGGATTGAATCCATAACCTAGGTATGTGCCCTGACTGGGAATTGAATCAACCTTTTTAGTCTATGGGGCCATGCTCAAAACAACTAAGCCATTAGACCAGGGAGAAAATATATCTTTTTAAATGGTGGTATTTCTAGGTAGTAGAATTACATATGGTTTGAATTTTCATTTTAAAATGTATTTTCTACAACAGGTCTGAATATTTAGATCCATGAAAAATGTAAAAAAAAAAGAAGAAAAAAAAGAAAAAAGGTAATTTGAAGAAAGATACATTGGTATTATCCCTAAGTAATTTTACTCATCTCTCTTTTTTTTTTTTTCAAATCTCAAAAGTTATTCAAAATAAACAATTCTAAGAAACATGAAACTGTTTTCACAGATAATTGCACTTAAATTTATGCCTAAAGGACAATGTGCAAGGCATTTGATGATTTCATCTTTAATGACTGACAACCAAAACAGGTTTAAACAGATTGCAAAATGAATTAACAATGACATATTGAAAAAAATGATAAAATCTCTCAACATGAGCTAATGTGGTCAAGCCATAAGGAATTACCATTTAAAAGTATATCTTAAAAATACCAACTTTCATTTATGACAAATTAGGTGCCTTCCATAGATAGATGATATTATGAAAATAAAAATGAAAAGTACATCAGTGGCCATTACTAAACTAATAGTTCAGCATTAATATAGTAATGTCCAGGAATCAGATGTAATTACAGTGAAAGCCCCATGGCTTAGATATGCCACTGGTTTCTTGAAAAATCAATCTGAAAATCAGAAGTAGTGAATCCCAGGGCATCTTTACCAAACAAAAATTTATATTTTCATTAACAATAATACATCACTTTACATTTTGAATGAGCACCAATGAATAAAGCATATATTTAATGTCATAGCATAGAATCTCAGACATCTCTCATTCCTAGTTAATGGGTAATATATTTTCAAACAATTCCAACTACCCCAATTTTAAAATAATAGATGTGACTTTCAGTCCTTGAATGAAGAAAGACTAACAGAAAACTAACTCTGAAAGTGTTTCTTTTGTGGATATTAGAGGAAGTACACACGCACACCTGGAGTATGAGTGCTAGCATCTCTGCTTATCCACAACGGAAGGGAGCTGAGAAGCAGAGGGAACAAAGGGAAAGGGCCGCTTGAGAGTAAGAGTCTGATGTATGAATCGACACACTCCTCCTCTACTATCTCTTTCTGCCTAAACACTTATTTATTCCACTATGGAAATGCTATCCTTCCTATATAATAAAAGGGTAATATGTAAATAGACCAAATGGCAGAACAACTGAACAACCAATCAGAGTGTAATATGCTAATGATATGCTAAGGCTGCTCAACCACTTGTTATGACATGCACTGACCACCACAGGGCAGATGCTCTGACCAGTAGGTTAGCTTGCTGCTGGGGTCCAGCCAATCAGGACTGAGCAAGATGAGCCAGACATGCCCTGGAGCCCTCCTGTGGTCCTCCCTGGCCCTATTGTGCACTGGTGAGGTTCCTCAGGCTGGCCTGCACTCTCTCACAATTGGGATCCTTCAGGGGATGTCGGAGAGATGGTTTCAGCCTGGTCCCTCAGGCCACTCCCCTTGGGAGAGCGTCAGACACAGGGCTCATGGTTGGTGAGTGCTACCACGGCAGGACAAGCCTCTCCCAATTGGGATTGATTTGGCATGAGCCTGCAGCAGGCAAACGGGGTGGGATGAGCAGGAGTGGCAAGAAGGAGCTGCAGGCAGGAGCTGCAGGCAGCTTTGAACTGCAGGTTTCGCCCGATCCCAGCAGGCCACCCAGTGGGACACCACCTGTGCACGAATTTGTGCTCCAGGCCTCTAGTAGTCTAATAAAAATAATATTAACATAGGCTGAAACTCTTTTAGGTTCCCCACTGCATCACAGGGTGCAAAACCTAGAAACTAGAGTCCACAGATTCCCTTGCCAGCAGGATTCCAATTAGAATCTACCATTGAGAAGCACTTGCATGAGATTTGTAAGGAGAGAAGAAAAGCTGTATAATTTAGCACTAGACAGACCTCAGGCAGATGTAGAGGTAAGGTTTTTACCTTTGGCATTTTGACATCTCCCCGAGCTTCAGCTACTTAGATGCTGCAGTCCTTTGGTGGTGACTTACCTGCAATTCTTGCACATTGAGATCTCTGAAAAGAATCCTTCCTGGAGTTCAGGTCAGTTCTGTGGACCTTTAACTCCATGTTTGATGCACAAAGCAGCAATTTCATATGATTTGACCTAAAAACAATATACAATTTTAAATTATTTTCAGCAAAAATGTAATAATAATACTGTCAATTGCCCAAATTGGCCAAAATTCAATGTTAAACAATAAATGGGCTGGGAAAGTATGTTCCCTTTTTACATGGAAAAGTATATTGGTGAAAGATGTAATTCCAGAGTCCCAGACAAACCCTTATCTGGCCTCGCCAGCTCTTGATGAGCTTGGCTCATTTATCTTCTACAGGCACATTCAGTCTTACCCTGGGCTCTAAAATAGCGCAGGCTTGATGGAAGATGGTTTTAGTCACAAACACATACTCTTTGCACAGACCCCACTCTGTACTTCAAATACTGAACCAGTGACTAGTTACCCCCTTTTTTCTTAATTGTCCCCCTCTAATAAATCTGAAACCTGATCACTTCTTGAGGCTTAATAGCTAAAAGCCAAATCACTTGGTTTTGGGGCTTATCCACAAGCAGCGGGACCTCAACAAGCATCACTTTGCTCTGCTTGACCATCAGGGCACTGCTTTCTTCACTCTGCATCCCATGGTGTTGATGGATGCACTGAATGGTGACTAAAGATATGTTATACTATGGTGCACAGTGCCTGCCATACTTCATTAATGTTGAAAGAAAGAATAAATAAAAAATGAAAGATTTTTCAGAGCAAGTCTAGATTAATGGGAACTCAGCGTAGGAACCTAAAAATATCTAGAAAGAGCCTTTTATACAAATTTACCTCAGAGATGTAGGTCATGTAGGCACTTAGTCAAGGTTAAGCCCGAGTCTTTGCTTGCTTGGTCAAAATGGATTCAAGATAGAGGCTAATCCCCCGCCCCCTCGCCCCCGCCCAATTGAAACAGTACAGACTTGGGCAGACAATCTCCAGTAGGTAAGTATGGTCTTCATCCACAGGCTTAAAGCTGGCTGGCTCAGCACCCTCCAGCCCCCTTTGAAGCTTGCAGGAGAGAAGAAAGAAGTGGAAATAAGCCAGCTTCTTTCTTTCTTTTTTTTTTCTTTCTTTCTTTCTTTCTTTCTTTCTTTCTTTCTTTCTTTCTTTCTTTCTTTCTTTCTTTCTTTCTTTCTCTTTCTTTCTTTCTTTCTTTCTTTCTTTCTTTCTTTCTTTCTTTCTTTCTTTTTCTTTTTTTTTTTTTACAACTTGACCCAGAAATTACATTTATGTCACTTCTGTTCATCTCCCAATGCCCATCATAGAACCACACACATCATCAAGAAATAATTTTTAGTGGTAATGCCATGTGCTAAGCTAAAACTCAGGGGTTATATTACAAAAATGAAAAAGAGAGAAATTGTTATTGGAGGGCAATTAGCAGAGTCCTGCACATATTGAAATCAGATTCAGCCCTAGGTGAAATCAAAGGCTCTCTTGTTTGTTTCACTGTGCTATGCTACTTTCCCATCTTAAAAGTTATTATATATATAGTAACCTATATATAATAACCTTATATCTATAAACTTTAAAAAGAGATGCAATATAATCAGATTTTTCATTTTTGAATGAACACCTGGGAGAAATAAAAGTTAAGGCAATAGATGACAGCTTAAACTAGCATTTCTCAGTCTTTTTGGTTTTAGGATCCCTTCCCACTCTTAAAAATTATTGAACATCTCAAAGAGCTTATAATTATATGGGTTATTCTTACAAATATGCACCATAGTAGAAACAAAATATGAGGAAAGTTTAAAGCAGAAGAGCATACAAACACATATTCTATCGACATGACAGTCATGCCGTCACCCCCTATCACATAGCTTCTGGAAAAGTCTGCAGAATACTTGGGAGGAGGTGAGAGTAAAATAGGCAAATAATATCATAATATTATTATGAAATCACCTTGACCTTACAGACTCCTTGACAGAGTCCTGAAGACACTCCCCTCCCCAGGGACCCCTGGATGACACTTTGAGAACCACTGACTTAAACTAAGGCCATGTCTGCAGGGAAGTCAAGGAGAAATAAGTTTAAAGATCTTAACAAAGTAGAAATGACTTAGGAACAGAAAAGGATTTAGTGACCTCCTTCAATAAGATATAATTTACATACACAACCTCCCTTCAACATCAGTTATTATTTTGAAGCTAACTTTTAAGGAGCTCTGTGCTAAGTGCTTTAAGTACTTAATTTTATTTAATCCTCACCTAAAGTCTATAATATGGTACTATTAAGTTTTCCCACAGCCAATGTGTATAATGAATAGCGTGTAATTGTGTGTAGTAAACAATGTATAATTTTCTGACTACCCAGAAACAAAGTTCTTTTAAGGCAAGTGAAGCTTTTGGCTAATACTTCAAAAATTACCCTGTGCCTCCAGGAAAGGTTTTTCTTTCTCCTATCAAGCCTGGAAGACTCCGATGTCCATGGCTTCTTCAGTGAATTGGTTTCTGTATTTTTCTTGGTTCTAGTTCTGACACTATTTCTGTTCTGGTTATTCAACAGTGCTTACTGCTCAATGCCTGTCCCATCTGTTTCTCTTGACTCTATCTTTAACCTGGATTCCAGTCTTGTTACTCAGCTAAACTTAGTTTCTCAACACCCGTTCTAACATTCTTCCCCTTTAGAACTGCCCTATTTCAGTATACAAACTGATTTTCTTATATTCCAATTAGCAATTTGCTCTACCCTCAGATATTGTGGATTTTTCTTTGGTCATTATTTGCAAGGAGACACCACAACCATCCACTGCTCACAGACATCTCAGAGTTAAATCTTTGGTTTTGGTCTTAGCCTTTCTGAGTCTGATAGCAGAAATGGGATATTCTAGGAGATGAAAATGGGGCAAGGCCAAGAGGTGTGGGTTCCATACATGAAAAAATTTGCTTCTTTTGACCCCTAGGAATTGCCTCAAGTATCTAAGATTTCTGTTTATTTTTGTCTTTTTTTTTTTTTCAAAAGACATGAACCACAGTTATATGTCATAACTGTAAGGTTTATTATGATGATAAGATTGTGCTAAACGCTTAAAGTGATAGTGTTAGCTGGAAAAAGCTTTCTAGAAGCAGTGTTCCTATATACAGTTTAAGAATAGGCATTTCATTAGCTTGCCACAGGAGGGAAGTTATTTAGAATACTTGCAATTTTTTGGCAATGGAAAATGTGCAGGATTCTTAAAAACAGAAACACATGAGGAGAAACCAAGATGGCAGCATAGGTAAACACCTGAACTTGCTGCCTCACACAACCACTTCAAAACTACAACTAAAAGACAGAATGGACATCATCCAGAACCACGGAAAGGCTGGCTGAGTGGAAATCCTACAACTAGAAGAAAAGAGAAAAGCACACTGAGACTCAGAGGAGGTGCAGAAGTAAAGTGCTGAGGTACAGAGGCACGTGCACAGAAAGGGCTGGCAACTGAGTACACGTTGTTTTCAGTAGGGAGGGAGACACAAGTTCCCGACTGCACTGAACTCCAGTTCCCCGGTGAGACTCTGGAGACCCAGACTCATATGGGGAGAAACTGGACTGTCTAGCTTCAGGCACTACGCAAGGGCAGCTTTCTCGCAGAGGTGCTTGCAGTGATTACTGAGGGACACTGAGACCCAGGGGCCTCTTAAGGCAGGGCTGAGGATCAGCCATAGCTATTTGCTCTGCCCTGAGATGCTGTCCCACCCAATTTACAACCCTACCCAAGCTGTGTGCAGAGGCTTTTGCATATGAATGGCCTGACCCTTTGCAACCTAAAATTACCTAACAAACTGAAGCTGGGTCAGAGAGCCCCAGAGCTGCCAAAAGAAGGCCCAAGGCCCCACAGCAGCTTGCATTGCTTCACAGCTGGGCCTTTACTTCTGCACCTCCTCTGAGTCCCAGCGTGCTTTTCTCTTTCCTTCTATGGAGATATCTGTTCATTTGTTTGTATCTCTGAATGACTATGTGGAGCCACGGCTTTTGCTGATGAGCCTGGGATATGAAACAAAAGCAGATACAAACTTTCACTGTCTAAGCCGACATTTTGTAGTCATTTGTTACTGAACATAACTAATATATAATACTTGATATACAAAAAAACAACCCAAGTTACAGAAGAAAATACTCAGCATATTAGTCAAATAATAACATTAGGATTATTTTTGAATTATAAATGGACAATGATAAGGTAATATAACTTAAAATAACTTTGAAATGCCTATTTTGAAAAAAAGAAAGTGAAGTAGATGATGGGGCAGAAGTGAGTAAGCAGAAATAGACAAGAATATATTAAGCGGTAACCACAGGAACATCAGTCTGCCTACCTACCATTTCCCATGTGACTGACTCCACAGTCAGGCTCTTGAGCTGTAAAGGTGAAGAGTACAGACAACATTCCTGTCCTAATCAAATACTTAGCCTATGGGGAAATATAGGCAGTTAAATATTAATTAAATAATGACAGATGTTTGAAAACAGAAGGGGGTGCTGTGAAAGAAAATGGCGATGATGTAGGAGGCTGGAGATCATACTTAAAACAAGGTGGTCAGGAAGGAAACCTTTCCAGGCAGGTGATATTTAAACTAAGACCTGGAGGGTGCAAAGGAGAATCAGGAATTCAAGAAGCCAGAGGAAGAGCCAGCACAGCAGAGGACTGCACAGTCATGGTCCCCAAGCTGGGAGTGTAAGTGAGGCTGAGGGGAGGCAACAGGGAGTAATGTTGCCGAGGTAGGCAGGGGTTGGGCTTTGTAAACCAGAATACAAAGTTTATATTTGATTTTAAATGTAATATCAAAAGTTTCCTATGTTTATGTAAACGGATATAACCTATATTATACTATATATATATAAAAGCCTAAGGAATCATGACAGAATGACCAAAATAACCTGAATGACTGGAACGACCAGTTGAACAGTTGCTGTGATGTACACTGACCACCAGGGGCAGGTGCTCAATGCAAAAGCTGCCCCCTGGTGGTTAGTGTGCTCCCACAGCTGACCTCCCATGCTCCCACATCCCCCTGATGGCCAACCTCCCCTGATCTCTCCCCCTGGCCAGCCGGCCCCCTGATAGGCATTG
The DNA here is from genome assembly GCF_964339955.1 of Pipistrellus hanaki. Lineage (NCBI taxonomy): Eukaryota > Metazoa > Chordata > Mammalia > Chiroptera > Vespertilionidae > Pipistrellus > Pipistrellus hanaki. Next base: position 52,007,042 of record NC_140510.1, on the reverse strand, counting down.
ATCACCAGTCAGGCCGAGGAACCCCACCATGCACAAATTTGTGCACTGGGCCTCTAGTTTAAAAGAATACTGTGTTTCCTATGTGGGAAATGAATAAGAGGATTTAAAAGTGGGCACTGGGAAAGCGGTCTGGTGGTGGCTAGGGCAGGGGAGTGAGGGTGTATATGGAGTGAGGTGGATGAATCTGGAATACAAGACCACAGTACTGTTATACTGTTTGTTTTACAAAAAGGTTCTAATTGCATAAAATGTAATATTCAGAAGACACCTGACTCCATGTATTAATAATGTACAATGAATTTTGATGGTATTAACATATTAGTACTGGAACAAGCAAAAATGTGAGAGGGTAGCCTTTTGTTTTGTTTTAATAAGACTGACTGATATATGTTTTCTATTTTAAAGGAAATAGTGTGAGGAAGGCTGGCACCATTGCTTTTGGTTGTTTAAGTTTGAAATCCATAATACTGCAGAATCCATTTCATCCCATGAATAAAAATGACTAAAATGGAGGGAAAATCTCAATGTGTCTAGATATACTTTAAATATTAAGGTACACTGAAGACAGGAGCCCAGTGATGGGAAATTTACACAACAAGGGATATACATTCTGTTACTATGATGGTTTATGTCTACCTGTGTGATCAGATTAAAGCTAACTTTAGAACAATAGATGGGCTTTCCAATTGTATAGATTCAGCGTTGCAATTTTATAGACACCGAGGCTCTCAAATCTCTAGGGAGGAATGTGAAAAATAAAAACTTACTGAAGTAAAGCAATGTGCATCCTACATTATTATGGCAACAAATCTATAATGGTATTACAATAAAATCTGGTGTAATCACATTTTCCTTCTTTGGTATTGCAGCATTCATCTCTGTCTCATGGGAGATGGGATGGATCACAGGATATGTAATGGCATGCAGAATATTTTGCGGGTTACAGCTAAGGCGGTGGGACTAGTAATTACCAAAAGCTTTTATTATTTAACAATTGCTTGTTGTTTTTTTCAGCCTCTGTAACAGCTTACATATTCACACCTCAGAGCCCCCAACCCCAAACCAGTGCTATGGATATTATGCATTTAAACATTTTTCATTTATCCTCTCCTTGTACCTTAACACTAGCTGAATGACATGGAGCATCCAGGCGTGGCTTTGGCACTGAAATAATTGAATAAACAAAAACTGGTACTGCCTGAGCATCAAGCTGAGGGGTCAAAAATGGGCTGGAGGTTACTACCTTGTCACATCAATAGAAGTATGACAGAAGGGAAGTACAAACAACTGATCCCCCTAGTCCTACTTGCCCTATAATCAAAAAGTATCCATTAATTTATAGAGGGATAAAAGGCAGGTAGCTGGTTTCATAAAAATCAAACCCAGCCAAGTTTTCATTTTAACATCTTTCAAGTGCCAGTAGCTCTTGTTAAGATGTTAAATGTATTACTCTCTACACAGTCTATAGCTTGGATTTCCAATGTTCTCTTAAAAAAACTGTTGATTGTAATTTGCAAAAGTAAAGGTATTAAATATGCAAAGATCTTTATGAACAGACACTCCACCAGAAACAAGTGTCTCTAAAAAGCTATGGTTAAGTATTGTTGTGTATCTATTTATTTTTATTATGAGCAAATTATGGCCCTGTATTCAAAAACACATATTACTAAAATAAGGTTGCATAACCATAGAAGTAAGTGCTCACACTGTAATCAGCACAAATATTCACTGTGGAGAGACGTGCAAAGTATTATACTTCTCAAATGAATATTGGCACTGAGATCTGTAGCTTGCAAACAAGGGACACTGCTAAGCACTCAGTAACAGTCAATCCTATCAACCACTGCGTGATTCTAGGACAAGTAGACAATATCTGGAATATCTGGAGACAATCTGAATTGCCAAATGATTCTAAATAATCACGTGAACAACATTTTATTTCTAGAAACAATCAACGGAAACCCATGCAGGCAATTGAAACCAATTCCGTAATCTTTCCTGAACCATCTTTTACAGCATTCATTCATATTCTCCTGCTGTCAGGCATCTGGAGCCTCCGTGATAGACATGACATATCTTAAGGGAAGCAGGTCTCCCTAGTGTGCCGCGAGCAGATGTGGTGGCTCACAGACGCCCAAGCTCTGTTGAGAAGCCTGTAGGCAAAGCCTCAAAGAGCAATGGGTCACAGCTGCTGGTCAAGGCAGACTCTTGGGGAAGCAAGGCCCAGTGTCAGAGTGTCAGTCTTTTATACCTACCCAAACACACGGGCCAAACAATCTTTAAAATGACAAGGTTGGATTCTCACAGTGTTTCTACTACCTTTAAGCAGGAGTCTGGAATGGTCAATGCCTGGCACAGTTTAGATGTTTAGGCTACATAATACTAAGGTAAGCTGTTATTAGTGTTCGGAGAATCAATTTCAACATGAGGAAGGAGTGGCTTCCCCACCAGCAAGCAATTCTTGTACACTATCTATCCAAAGATAGTACTGGATTCCTCAGAGTAGGGGTTCAGTCTTGTAAGACTGCCTGCCCCCATGATCAATCAGCTATGTTTGAAGGTTAAAGACCAACCCCTTCCCTCTTTCCCCCACATACACATTTTGGCAACTCATTACATGCCAGTCAGTCACAAGTCCAGACTGAAATTCTGACCAATCAGCTATAAATCAGATGTCTCCATAATGCCTCTCCTTGGGTTTGATCAGTTTGCTAGAGCAGCTCACAGAACTCAGAGAAACATGGTATTGACTAGGTCATCAGTTCATTATAAAAAGGTACACAGCTCAGGATCAGCCAGATGACAAAGATGCGCTGGGAAAGGCATGGGGAAAAGGGTGAATCTCCAAGTGGTCAGCAACCCGGAAGCTCTCCAAAGCTGTCCTCTTGTGTGTTTTCATGGCACAGGCATGATCCAGTCCCTGGCCATTTGCAACTGACTCCATCTCCAGCCTCTCTCCCCTTGAGAGGAGGAGGGAGTTAGTTCTAATCCTCTTATCACATGTTGAGATTTCCTGGGAACCAACTCTCATCCTTAAGTAATTAACATAACAAGAGACACTTTGGTTGCTCTCACCACTTAAGAAATTCCAAGGGTTTTAGGAACTCTGTGCCAGAAATTGGACTGAGATCAAATAGATATTATAAATCACAACACTCATTAGCATATTGGGTAACTGCAGATAAGGCATGTATGAAGAGACAGTATTCATCTAGCCACTCAATGCATTTGTTATTGAGTTATTGAACATCTAAGTTGTGCCACTCATTACCAAATTATCATGCCTTCAATCTCTCTTCTGCATCTTCTGGTTTCTAACCTTCTCGGGAGGAGAACTGCAACTTCAATACTGTTCAAGGCCTTGTCATCAGATACAAAGCTAGCAAATACTTCATTTTATATCTAGGAAAATTTGGAAATTCTTAATTTACTAGGGAAACCATTTAGTAATTTATCTGAACATATAAAGGCAAGGTTGTGTTACATTTAAAATTTTTTTATTGTAGGATGTTCTTAGTACTGTTATATGTATAGCTTTGCTATCTAGAGACCCTGCTCTGAGCTATTTACATGGAAGGCATTAATATTCAGGATAGTGTGAAAGCATCAGAACAATTACTCTGCTTGAGATAAAACCGGGCACCCTTGGAATAATCAACTCTCTTAAAAAGTATGTTAATAAAGGAATACACTTTGCATATCAATAAAACATGCACGGACATTAATACTTTGCACATTATACATAAAATTGTATAATGTATAAAACAATTGAGAAGCTTTTGCTACATATGAGGATGTTCTTTTGTGAATGGGTTAGAATAACCATTTTGTTAACACATGTAGTATCTCAACCAGCTGTACGGTATCATAAGTAATTAATAACTGATAGTAGATGAAGTACCAAAATACGTGGGAGACTTGCCTTTATAATAAATTAGAGTTGACTCAAGGGTATCTCCACGTTGACATCTCTTGGGTTTCTCTTGGCATGTGCTTTCTAGAGTGAAAGGAAGGGATTAAGGGAACTAGACCCAGAGTGCAACTTACTGTCATTTGTATCACTAGGTAAAGGTTTGAGAATGGCTGGTTTAAACAAGAGGAGAAGTGGTCTAATTAGGGTGGCTATGCAATTTATCAAACTGGGACACTTCTAAGAATAAAAGGGGGAACTATTTTTATTATACCTGGTTTAAGTACTTGAGCTGTGAAGTTATAAAAAACAAGGTTTGAAGCCCAATTCTTCTAGTTATTAGCTATAGGATATTGGAAAGGTCATTCTCTCAATAAAATGGACTTAGTATTTGCTATCTCACAGGTACTGTGTCAATTAGGCTCCAAGCAAGAGATAGAAACCTCACAATTGCCGAAACCAGTTAGGCTCAGTGGATAGAGTGTTAGCCTGCGGACTGAAAGGTCCCCAGTTCGATTCCGGTCAAGGGCATGTACCTGGGTTGCAGGCACATCCCCAGAAGGAGGTGTGCAAGATGCAGCTGATCGATGATTCTCTCCCATCGATGTTTCTAACTCTCTATTCCTCTCCTTTCTTCTCTATAAAAAATCAATATATATATTGAAACATCACAATTTTTTGCATAGAGTAAGTTTAATACAAACAATTATTGACTTGAACAGGGGGTTGGAGGTAATGGAGGATGGGCTCATAAGGAGTAAAGAGAACGCATCTTCTGGTTCAGATTGCAGCAGTAGCAGTTAACGAAGAGCATCCACTGCCTGAAGGCTAAGGAAGGGAATCAGGGAAGAACCAGTGGAAGATACTGGCTGCAGAAAAAGAGACATATGTAATACCTTAATCCAGGGGTCCTCAAACTTTTTAAAGTGGGGACCAGATCACGGTCCCTCAGAGAGCTGGAGGGCCGGACTATATGAACTACTAATCCCTACTGTAACACCTCGGCTGCGCTCACTGCCCAAAAAACCTGGTGGGCCGGATCAGACTCCTCTGCGGGCCGCATGTGGCCCGCGGGCCGTAGTTTGAAGACCCCTGCATCAATAAAGAATAATATATATATACACTAGAGGCCCAGTGCACAAATTTGTACATGGGTGGGGTTCTGAGGGGGGCACTGGGATCTCTTGCCTGCCTGGGGTTCAGATGCATTCCGCCGACTTTCATACCAGCTGTTGGGAGCCAACTGGCAGCTGTTTTTATATTGTTTCTTCCTTGTGGAGCATCTAGGGAGGGGAAGCAGCTTTGGTGCCCGAGGCTGACTTCCAAGAAGCCAGTGGCACGGTTGGGATTGTGCCAGGGGCACTGGTCTATGGATGCCTGGCCCGTCCTCCAGAGATCAGAGCTGCAGGACTACTGAGGCAGTGAGTGGCTGCTGCCGAGCTGGTGGGTCACCAGAACGGGTCTCAGCTGAGTGGCGCTCCCACTGTGGGAGCACACAGGGGGCAGCTCCTGTGTTGATTGTCTGCCTCTTGGTGGTTAGTGCATGTCATAGAGACTGGTCATTCCAGTTTTTCCAATTGGTTGATTGCTTAGGCATATATATATGTAATACCTTAATCAATAAAGAATTATATATATAATACACACATACACACACACACACACACACACACACACACTCTAGAGGCCCAGTGCACAACATTTGTACACTGAGGAGGGGAGGTTTCTCAGCCCAGCCTGTGCCCTCTCACAGCCCAGGATCCCTCGGGGAATGTCTGCCTGCTGGCTTAGGTCTGCCCCCTTAAGCTGGCAGGCGGACATCCCCTGAGGGGTCCTTAGCGTTGCCTCAGAGGTGGGAGAGGCTCCCTCCACTGACACTGCACTCACCAGCCATGAGCCTGGTCAGTGTGCATCATAGTGAACAGTCATTCTGCAGTTTGGTCAATTTGCATATTAGCCTTTTATTATATAGGATGAATATATATATGAAAAAAGATACTAGCTAGAAAGTGGCCTAAGAAGATACCAGGGGAAGCCATCCATAAGAAGGTGCTTGCCTTGTGATACTGGGCTGCAAAGCCGTCTGACTGACAGGGCGCGGGGGAAGTTTCCAGGCCCTGGTGCTGCTAGGAGTGACAAGGAGCCAGGTGCTGGAGAAGCTGTGCTCACTGCAGGAGCCTGGCCAGGGGAACACATCACACCCAGGAAGAGAAACATCCCCTTCTCCTTCAGTGTCACCCCAATACCTTCAACAGACAAAGCCTAACCTTGTGCAACTTTGCAAAGGAAAATATTCAGAGTTCTGCTCTATTTTTTCAGAATGGGGAATGCAGGGTAGAATTGGAGATGAGATGCAATGAGTGGATAAACAGCACAATCACACTGAGAATCACATGAGTTACACTAATGCATATGCAATATGTTAGCATTGAACATGTTTAGCACAGTGCCTGGAATATGGTAAGTGATTAATACATGGTATACTAGTATTATAATTTCTACCTATCACATTCTAGTTTTATTATCAAATAAGGCTAGGGCTCTAATTAATTAATTTAATTGATGAGAGACAACAAATAATGTTCAAGGAAGAGGAGGCAGTATCTATTCTCTGTAGAACTAAAAAAAAAAATGGACAATTATTTTTTGACTCATATAGGTCAGAAAGAATCCTGACCTATGATTAATTTTTGAAACAGAAGTTTCAAAACACCTAAAATAAAACCAGGACTATTTTACAAGGAATCTAGTATGGAAAATTTCAAGCTTAGCTTTTTTTAATGTTCAAACAAAACATATTTCCTCATTAATAAAGACATTTTTCCACTTCAGCTTCATTGCCTTCTTTTTGTATCAAATGAAACTGCATTGTCATCTCATTAATCCTCAAATGCTTTTAGGAGGCAAAAGTGTGGAATTATCCATTCCATTTTATATTGCCTCTACTTCTCATGATTGACTTAATCTGTTATTAAAACCAAGTTTCCTATCTTTTTCTTATTGCTAGCAACAGACTAGTGATTCTTGATCCGGAATCATAATATTTTGTTCATTCTGGGCATCGTTTTTTATATTACTTTATTTATGTTTTCCGTACCCAGCATGATGTGTTTCAGCCTCCAGATCACAGTTTTAAAGGTTAAACATTAGGGTTTTATAGTTGCTGCATTTGTCACATCTATACTAGTATTCCATACTGTTTTCTAAATCCAGTCTTCATTTGCTGTAATAGTTGATTCCCACATAATGTTTATTTAAAGTTTCTCCTTAGAAATTAGTCTTTTATGCTTTTACATGACTTGACCTCTCATTAAATTAGATTTACAACATCCTACATTTTTTTCTTTAATGATTTCTTTTCGATTTTACCTGCTTGCTACTTCTTTTGAGCATATATAATAACTGCTTTAGATAAAAAGGTCAATACCTATTTTTTTTTCTTGAAAATTCATTGTCTTGGATATAATACTTACATAATGCAAAGTTTAAGAGCCTCCCTTTGCTATATTTCTTGAACCATGAAGATGATCTTCAAATCTTTTCTCCATCATTAGCTCTATGTTCTTGTATGTAGTCTTCCCCCTCTCCCCATTCTGCTTTTGGTATTTCTGTTATGTTAATGAAGAGATTAAACAATGAAAAGTATGGAACTAGTAGTTCAGAGCAGATGAAATTCAACTAAATTTACCTTTCCTATAATATACTGTTTCACTGCAATTCTGTCTTGTGTGAAATGCCTATTAAAGATGGCTTTCTTGAAAAATAGATTTGAGAATTTAGTATTTCATATTTTACTTTGTCAGGACTCTTTTACTTATTGTTGTTCTAAAAATGCTCTGATAGAAAAGTAATCTATACTAATAAAAGGGTAATATGCAAATTGGTCACAATGCCTTCACAGTAACAACCGAACAGCAGGCTGCATGGGGCAACCAGGCCGGCAGAGGGGGCAGTTGAGGGTGACCAGACTGGCGGGGGAGTGGGGGGGGGGGAGGGGGGGGAAGGGCAGTTAGGGGCGATAAGGCAGGTAGACAGGTGAACAGTTAGGAGTCAGCAGTTCTGGACTGTGAGAGGGATGTCCAACTGGCAGTTTTGGTCTGATCCCTGGGATTGGGCCAAAACTGGCAGTCAGACATCCCCGAAGAGGTCCTGGATTAGAGAGGGCCCAGGCTGGGCTGAGGGGATTTCTCTCCCTCTTCCACCCTCCCCCCCGCCCCCCGCATGAATTTTATGCACTGAGCTTTTAGTAGTTAATTATAAATATCAGAACTAATCCTAGGTCTGGGCACTGAGACACTATAGTCTTTAATATTAAATCTTTCTATTTATTTATATATTTATTTATTTTTATTGTCTAAACTTTTACATATGTCTCCATTGACCCCCTCCACCCCAGCCATTCCCACCCCAGACTTTCTATATAATTTGCACAGTCACTTTTTTAAGGTACATTGTCTTAACCATTCTCTTGCAATGTAAGGAGTCCCTCTCTTTCAGACCTAGACACACTTGTGTATCTGCTTTTCCTGGATCAGTTACCCTGTTTCCACTGCTTTTTGCTCCTGCTCTTCTCTGAAAACAAAAACCACCTTTCTCATTCTCTAGTTACCAATTCTCAATTGTACTTACGGTTTAGCTAAAAGCTTTCTATTTCCTTGAAACCTTCTCTGATCTTCGAAGTTGACTGTCCCTTAAATTCTTATATAGCTTATTTTTCTTATTGTTGGTTTTAGTCATTTTACAGGTATGACATTGCCTTGTATGCTCAGGTGTCATTTCGATATGTATACATAATTTTTATATACAATGCATGTATAATATTTATATAATATGTAAAAAATATATATATAGTATTTTCCTAGTGCCCAAATGAAAATATTAAGTCCGTAACACTTATTTTGGTTCATGTTAGATGGTCAATTGCTATGTGTTGATTCATTAAAACAAATATTTGTTGAATTTGTTTTGCTTAGGCGGGGAGAAAACATCAAGTTTAAGCAGGTATTCCTCCTGGAACTCTGTCTGATAGTGGGAAATATGCAAATAAGTATGTGAAATAGCAGAGCCCAGTCTAGCCCCAATGTTCTGGAGAAGGCCACTCTGCATTGCAAATCAGGGAAGGCTGGGTAGAGGGCCTAACATTTGAGTGGAATGCTAACATAAGGGGATAGGAAATGAATTCTAGGCAGAGATAAAAGTGTGTGATGATAATTGCTGCTCAAAGACAATATCTTAATTGTAACAGAGAATAAATCTTACTTGGAATCATAAATTAAAGATTTTAGCCTTCACCCCTGAAACCCACATCATTTTATTAACCAATGTCACCACAATACATTCAATTACAAAAAGATCTTAGCCTTTCAGGATTCATATGGGTACATGGTATCCTTACAGTAGAAATAAGCGAATGCAGAATAAGCTAAAATATCTTACTTCAGGCAAACACAGTAAATATTTCCTTTCCAAGATTTTGTAAGGTTTAGCATTAGAAGGTAAAACGTATTTTAATGTCAAAATATTTTCAACGTTCTGTTAAGGTTTGATTTTCAAAGCTTTTAATCTTGAGTAAAATTGGAGTAATGTTCTATTTTCTTAATAAACATATTGCTCCTGGTACTGCAATATAAACTGTTAATAAATGCCATGAATGCAGGTGGAAATTTGAGTCATGGTACCCACTAAACAAGTTTCCATGCAGGCACTCCTGCTGCAGTGTTTGCAAAGGCAGCTCTTCATGTAAATTCTAGATTAGACTGAATGATGAATTTAAAACAAGTGGGTGCACTCACTGCGGCCCAAATTAAGCCTGCTCTAAAGTTGCTATAGCAACATTATCAGTACCAAATGTCCTGCTCTAAAAAATAATTGGAAGCATTTCCTGTTATTTAGGAAGAAAAATAAAATCACTATTAATTTTTTATATGCTGCTATACAAAATGCATTATTATCATGCAAATTTTTAAAAAGTCAGCAAATTTCATGAACAGGTATATGTAATTTTTTAATATAATGATAACAGCAAAATCAAGAAATATAAGAATAAAGTTAGTTTGTAGGTATAATATGACATACCTGCAGCTAAATGAAATATTTGAATAAAGATACTATTCGTTCATTCTTAAATAACATTTAAGATCAGACAGTAGTTTGAATAGTTCCTTTGGGTTTTGCACATGTGAATTATTTACCAATTGGATCATGAGTAAATTTCTTCAATATCTGGAAAAAGTTAAAAGGCAGCTTTTAACTTTGTTATTGATAGGTTAGTAAATAAACTCAGATGTCATAAATATAAATGACAATTCAAGAAGCAGAGAGATCTGAAATTTTTTATGAAGATAATGCAAAGAAATGTACATTTAGAATTTGACCACAATAGCTACCTAATGTAATAAATCTCCAGACCCAGATGCATTTCTTTTTGAAAATGATCTTAATTCAAATCTATCAATAAATTGTTCCTATATGAAGTTATAAGGAAATATTGTAACATTTTTAGGAAAATCAAAAGCTCCCATAAAACGGAAAATAAATAACCCCTACAATCAACACACTATTATTAGCTAATAGCATATGAATGTACATTCTATGTAATTTAAAATGTTTTATTTATTGATTGATTTTAGAGAGAGAGAGGAAAAAAGAGAGAGAGGTAGAGTGAGACATTGACTTGTTCCACTTATTTATGCATTCATTGGTTGATTTTTGTATGTGCCCCAACCAGGATTAAACCCACAACCTTGGCTCATCAGGACGACACTCTAATCAACTAAGCTACCAAGCCAGGGCTACTCTATGTAGTTTTATTAAACATGTTAATATGATTTTCTTTCTTGAGTTTAGAAAGACAGTTTCCCTCAATGTAATTTTAATTCTAAAGTGCCATTTCATGCTTCATTATCTCTGAGTGGGAGGTATAATTTGTAGTTGTGAATCATGGGTTGTATAGCTAAGTTTATTTTTCTAGGCATTTGAGTGAGGTGAATAATACTTTTTCTTATATAGCAATTAAGCTTTCTCCCCCCCCCCCTTCCCCTCCCCCCCCCCCCCCACTTCTGTTCATCTCCACCTGAGGATACTTTTCCATTGATTTTTAGAAAGAGTGAAAGGGAGGGAGAGAGAGAGACACACTGTTTGGTTGTCTTCCACACGCCCTAACTTAGGGCCAGGGATCTAGCCTGCAACCAAGGTAGCAGCCTTAGACCGGAATCAAACCTGAGACCCTTCATTCTGTGGGTCAATGCTCTATCCGCTGAGCCAAACCAGCCAGGGTTTAGGCTTTCTTATTTAACATTTCACTTTGGGGTGTATAGATACCCTTCACCTTGGGAACAAGATGAAAATATATAAGCTGAAACATTTTGGAAAATGCTTAATTCAATTTATTTGCAAAGGGAAAAACATTTTATTTGCTCAAACTTTGACCCCACCCTTGGCTCCAGTTTCCATCGCTCTTTCTACCAGGTCTCAGCTGTGCTTAATATACTGGCATAACTCAAAGCAAACATGAATAAAGAGGAAGATTCCCCAGTACTGGCTTCTAAACAATTTTTTTATGGCACTAATGGGTAGCAGTCAGCAGCTCCTATCTTACTCTCCCAAAATAGATTCTATCCTGAGTCTAGGTTTGCCTTTGGTATGTTTGTCCACAACACACACACACACACACACACACACACACACACACACACACACAATTAAACACATAAATACATTCATCAGCTCCAAATGAAACTTAAATCTGTCTTGGAAACCAGAAAGAAATAGGATGGAATTCAACTTTTTTTTGCCAAAGTGTTAAATTGTGTCTGTTTCATATCAATTCCATTGTTATTATAATTAAGCTAATGATCATAAGCTTTCCTTGTCATTCACCTCATAAATCCAGCTTATTTTTAGTTCCATGTAACCTATAATAGAATACTCTCCTTGAAGTTTTTGCCTATGTCTAAATCATTCATATTTTCAACAAAAAGTCTTTATTGGCTGATGTCAAATGTTGTCATCCTTCATTATCTACTGCCACTTGCTTCATTCAGATGAATTGTTAGTCAAATAGGGTTTTTTAGAGTTTGGGCTCTAGAGTCAATGTTTAATTTAAGCTTAAATTCTGGCATACATACTTATAAACAACACTAAATGAACCAGATGTAAAACTTTTAACAAATATGTACAACGAATCCACTAATATCAACTTTTAAAAAATCAACTTTTAAATGAACAAATAAACAAATTAATTATGAGGCCAGCTGTGGGCCAGATGCTGTTATAGGTGCTGAGATATGGGAGTGAGTATGGCAGACAAGAAACCTGTTCTTTGCAAGCTCACATTGTAATAGAAAGAGAAGAGGGTGGACCATGGGCAAGAAATTAAAAACATTTCAGATTATGGTAAATTCTATAAAGGAAGTAAGTAAAGTCATGCAAGTCAGACTAACTGGGGTTCCTACTTCTTTTGGGGTGAGGGTAAAAAAAAAAAGCTCTGATGAGGGGATAACATTCGGGTTGTGGCCTGAAGACTGAGGAACCAGCATACAGAACCAGGGAGTGGGGGAAGTGTATGCAGGTTAGAGGGAAAAGCAAGCACCAATATCTTGAGTAGAAAATTATATTCAAGGACTAAAAAGGGTGCTGTGGCCAGAATATGGGGTGGAGGGGTGGGGAGCAAGAGCTGTACTTGATAACATTGAGAATTATTAAAAAAGAGTTTGGATTTTATTCTAAGATTGAGATAAAAACTGGATTACTCTGTTTAGTTGTCATGTAGATTTTCAGAAAATTGAATTGGTTCTAAATATTTTTCAATTGTGAAATGTTGCATAAAATCTCAACATGCTATGCATTTACCTGAAGATTCCCCTGATGATTAAGAACCAATTGTTTTGACTCACAATTTTCTTATCCACTCTAGTTTAACACAAATATATCAGGTGATGATTAGAGCAATAAATCCAAAAATTCCTTTGATGCCACTCCAAGTACAGAGTCACAGGGGAGTGAGCGAGCATCTGCCATTCCCATGTCCAAGGTCTCCTCCGAACAACGGTGTTGACCGGAGGGATGAATGAGGATAATTGAACCCGGAGCACAGGGAAGAAGTCAGGCCTGGAATTACAAATGTGGGCATCATCAATGTATAGATGTTTGTAAATCAAAGGAATGAGATTACCTAAAGTGATAATATAGGTAGAATAGGGTCCCAAAGGAAGCCCAGGGTCAAGCCAATATTTAAAAGTAAGTTTAGGTAAAGGAACAGGTGTCATCAAAAGAGACTAATTAGGGTCAGCAAGTCACAGAAAAATTAGAAAAATTTTTTTTAAGAAAAGTGCTTTGTAAACTGTGAGATTGAATATTATGAAAACAGGCACTTCTGCTGGATTAGCAACATAAAGATACTCTAGACCTTGACAAGCACCATAGTGATGGGAAGGTGAAGATAAGTTAGGGTGGGGAAGGAATGCATGATTAATGAAGTAGTGGAGGTGAAGGATGCAGAGAATTTGTGGAAATTATTTTTCTGTGAAGTTGGCTGTGAGGCAGCATGGAGAAATAGGGTGGTAGCCAGAAAAACATTGGGAAGTCAAGGATTTTTATAAAGTTGGTATTAGTGGATCAATTATATATCTGTTAATAGTTTTATGTCTGGTTTCTCATTTTTAAAAGAGGCAAAATTAACCATAATACTTCCAGTGGCTACTATTAGAATTAAGAGATATAGCAAGCAAAGGGCAAGCACCATTCTTGGTGTATGGCCGAAGGCCCAGGTAAATAAAGGCACTCCAATCGGGCAGAATGTTCCAAGATTTAGAGGTTACCTCCCAGGAGCCAAGGACAAAGACCAAACTTCTCTTTGTTGAGTTTATCCTTTACTGCACAATTTACAATCTAGATGCATACGAGAATAAACTCTCTGTTCTGTGTACTCACCACTGTAAACTGACTTTTGTCCAGCTTTGCGTGTGTGCGTGTGTATGTGTGTGTAACATTTAAACAATATGTAATTTAATTAGTAGCTCAAGTCAACAAGGAGTGCAATAATGTTGTATTTGTCTAAATAGCGCTTACTAAAGATATTCAGAGAAACATCTGAATATCTGAGTTTGAGCTGGGGTGATACAGGAAGGTGTTTCTATTAGCATTTAGAAAAAGTCCTATTTGAATTGGGATTACCTGGGATTCAGGGATTACTTGGATTTGAACTTCCCAAAAGAAAAGGGAAGGCAGAGGAAGAATGAACAGAGGAAGTCAAGATGTGGAGGTCCCTTCCCAAGGAGATGAGAAGGACAGAGTCGAGTGAGGTAAGACTGAGAAGGCAACAAACCAAGTGCCTGAAAATGGCCTTTTCTCTTGAAGCTCTGCAGGCCAGAAGTCTGGAGTCAAGGTGTTAGCTGGCAGGTTCCTTGTGGAGACTCCGAGGGAAGGTCGTCCGTATCTCCTTGCCTCAAGGTCTGTCAGCAATCGGTGGCTTCCTTTTATTGTAGATGCATCACTAAGACCTGCCTCCATCATCACGTGGCTTTCTCCCTTTGTGTCTGCAGCTCTTCTCTGTCTCTATTCTGCCTTCTTATAAGAGATCACTCATTGCATCGGAGTCCACTGTACAATGCTAAAACCTATAATTTCAAATTTCAACTTAACCAGTTAAATTGGCAAAGTGCTCACTTCCAAATGAAGTTTCATTCTGAGGTTCCAAGTAGACAGGAATTTTGGGGGAAACTATTCAATCCCATAGAGGCAGATTGGGGGAAAATGTGATCTAAGATGGGCTATAGCTTACAAAAATTGTTACAAAGACATAAACAATACTTGAATACCTTTTAAAAACAACTCACTAAAAAAGGTCTTTCATACTTTCTCGATCACTCATTCTAAATACTAGAATGCCTTCCTTCTCCCCCTCACCCGCTTCCTCAAGTACAATAGCCCTCAAGAGAAGAATTTGTGTGTGGTGGGAGTAATTTGATTTGATTTCAAACAGGGAAAAACCATTTCGTGTCTCTTTTCACTTGATTTCAAAGAGACATAAGAAGAACAATCTGGGTGAAACAGGAGCAGCTTGGTGATTCAGGTGGCAGAGACCTTGGCCAGGATGTCTAGGTGCAAGGAGAGAAATAGGGCAAGGGTGGAGTGGAAGAGGGCCAGGAAGGAGAAGGAATGGAAGAGATACTTCTTTCTCTATTCTATCTAAATGTTTTATTTTCCTGCTATTTTCATTCATGAAAACAGTTTTGTTTCCAAGGCAGTTTGCAGAGCACTCAGGGTCTGTTTTGAAAAGGTGAATTCCAGTACCTTATTTTGGACCTACTCAGTCAGAAAGTCTGTGGGGGGTCCCCGGGAATCTGCATTTCCCACAATCTCACCAAGTGCCTGTTAAGCATAATAACATAAGAGGACCACTCTATTAGCATTTGGTTTGGGTTTAAGATGCACATATCTAGAAAGGTTAAAGGGATACTATTCCACAGATCAGTTTTATTAAAAGAATGAAAATTATGCTTTTGAAGTGGGTGAGTTCTTAAGCCCAGAATTATTGGGGCCCAGGTCAAGTCCAAGCAGGATCCTGTGTGAGGCGGAATATGGGCACAGTCTAGCTGTCTGGACAGAGGACTGGGATATGGTTGAGGAGATGAGAAAAAAGAACAGTAAGGTCAAAGAAAATCTTTGCCTAAATATCAACTTCATATAAAGGTAGATTTGTGCCTTAGAAGGATAATTTCTTCTCCCTCCTTTCCAGCTTCCAGTATTCATACCTGGAGATTAAGGGTTAGGCTTCTTTAGTCTAATCTGGGGATGGAATTGGCATGTATAAATCCATTTCCAGCGAAAAATAATCTTGCTCTTTAGGAGAATTTTTGGAATATATATATATATATGTGTGTGTGTGTGTGTGTGTGTGTGTGTGCACGTGTATGTGTGTGTGTGTGTGAATGTGTGTATATGTGTATATATATGTATATGTGTATATTTATGTATATGTGTATATTTATGTATATGTGTATATTTATGTATATGTGTATATTTATGTATATATATGTGTATGTGTGTGTGTGTATATATATATATTCTACACTAATAAAAGATTAAGATGAAAATTGACCATACCTTTGTGACGCCCACCAGCCAATCAGGAGTGAGTATGCAAATTAACCTAACGAAGACGGGGGTTAAGTTGGATATGCAGGCCCCAAGCGGCACGCTTGCGTCCTCACAGGCATTCCACACTGCTCCAGCTGCTCTGAGCCTCTGGGCAGTATGGGAAGGGGAAAGGTGGCTCTGGCCAAAGTGAAGGTGGTGCTGGCAGCCAGGGTAAGGAAGGCCCATTCTTGCACAAATCTTCGTGCATCGGGCCTCTAGTTTTTAATATATAATACATATATATGTTTAATATACTTGTCAAAAGCTGAGCTAGGCTGTGAAGAGCAGAGTGCTCATGTCTGTGCCACCCTATAATACCTTTGCTAATTTATGGTTGTTGTGAGGATGTGTAACTTACTCCTAGTTATTTAGCATTCCACAATAATGGCAATATTTTTTGAATCAATATGTGAAACTCATTTTTGAAAAGGATGTTGGTGTTTCTTCCAGGTGCATGGTGATAATGGCTTCTATAGGCTAAAAATAGAATTACTGGCCCTTTCAGAATATTGATGGCTAATGAAAAAGAAGGAATAGGATATTTGAATTCTAACAAGTTTTAGAGAAACCCCCAAAATTTTCTTCCTGAACCTCAGAAAGAACAATGATAAGTGCCTTGGAAAGATTAAATAAATTGCATAAGAAAATATATTCAGTTTCTTAATGTTGTTAGATAATTGATCAAGTCCTGGAACTGCAGAGATTTTTTTTTTTTCATATTCAATTGACTTTTCCCACCATTCTTCTAAAGGAACTGAATGCAAAGCAAATGAGCAAGGCAACTTTACAAAGTCCTATCTTCATCAGAAATTTATTACATTTTTCTAATAAGAACCTGGTCTAACTCCGCTGAGGATTTCAGATTTTCTCAGGGAAAAGAAAGAGAAAAACTTGGTTTGTATTCAAAGACATAAGATTCTTTCCTTATTAGAGGATTTATTACATTAGCATTTGATTAGTTTATTGTAAACTCATAATTTCTACTCCGGAGCAAAAAAAAAAAAAATGTTCTTCTAGAACTAAAAATCAATACTTCTCCAGTATCATAAGGCTCATCAGTAAAATTTCTAGGTCCTTTCTTCATATCTGATAATTTCTTCCTATTCTGGCTTTGAACATTAATATGCCAGAATACTGAGGTCTTCACTAACAAACTCCATGTAAATATAATAGGTAAACTATTCAACCAGGTGCCCAGGTGACATCCATGACGAGGATTCACTTTCACAAGGAGATGGCACCTGCAGAGAAGCCCACAGGTTGTGGAGTCACTAGGATGAGGTGTGGGCTCAACTTCTGGACCTCCCCTTTCCCAGTGAAGTGACCTCTGGCAAAAAACTTCTCCAAGCTTTAGAGTCCTCATTTATATCATGTAGCTTAGCAAAGTAGTTAATGCTTAGCAAAGAAGTTCCTAAAATATGGCTACATAAAAGGCACTTCAGAAAGAGTTGCTCTTTCCTTTCTTTCCAATCCCCAGAAAGTCTCTCAATCTCAAGTACCAGCTGCCATGGGAATTGCAAATGTCCTGATGACTACAGGTTGGCCAGAATTGTTGGAAAGAACCTATTATGCTGAGGGTAATGAAGGGCCCACAGTGAAACTTCTCAACAGCAGCAACAAAGGGAAAGGAACATAAAATCGTTATCTGATCATTGATGACTCAACACTCAGATGGGAAAAAGAAAATGCCCAGTACTATTTACTAACGGCAAGAATGGTATTGGCACTTTTACACTTAATTCCTGTATGTCAACCATAAAGAGTGAAATCCATAATCCTTCATAGAAAGGGAAACTGAGATTCAAAAAGCTGATGGAACTTGCCAAAGGACACGTGCAGGATACAGCAGTGTAGGAACAACACACTGATGTTTGATACAACTTTGCCTAAGATGAGGCTCACACTGGTGAATATATCAGTACCTTGTCTGTTCTTCATGTCAAAGAATGTCAAGATCAGATTCTCTTATTCATGAATCATCCTTTAATCTATGGCAAGCACAGAAATCTGAAGGGATATAGAAATGATAACAGAGTAGTAACAACATTAACTTTAGAGTCAGTTGTGGGTTTGAATCTGGCTCTGCCACTTACTATTTATGTCATTGGGAAAATTATTAAACTTCTGAAGATTCCCTTCCTCATCTAAAAATGAGGATAATGATGGTATATACTTCATAGAGCTATTTAATGCTTATTTAAAATAATGCCTGTAAAATGCTTAATACAGTTCCTGACATATAATTATGAATTTATTTTTAGTTGTATTAAGACGCTGTACTCTTAAAGTGTTTCACAAAGTTTGGATGAATAATTTCTTGCATCAGAATCCCTGGGGATCTTATTAAGTAAGAAGGTTCCTGGGCCCCGTTCCACACCTCATGAATCAGAATATCCAGGCAGTGGGACTTTGCTTTCTAACTAGTTGGCCGTATATACTAGTAGTTAAAATCAGCTACTGATGCTATCCATCATTTATTCACTCCTCTTCTGGCAACAATATCCTGATTTCCATTTGGGGAATTACACCCCCCAACACACTCCACTTTTACTTTTCTTGTTGTTAATCCTCACCCCAGGATATTTTTTCCATTGATTTTTTAGAGAGTGGAAGGGAGGGAGGGGAAGAAAGAAAGAGAAAGAAAAAGAGGAGTGAGAGAGAAGAAAGGGAGATGTGAGAGGAACACGTTGATTGGTTGCCTCCTGCATATGTCAGGCATCAAAACTGAAACCTGGTACATGCCCTTGACCAGGAATTGAGCTTGAGACCCTTTGGTGTGCAGGCCAATACTCTAACCACTGAACATACCGGCTAACGCATCCACTTTTACTTTTGATGGAGCATCTAACCTTTGCCTGGTATCTGATAAGCATACCCCCAGCCACAGGGTGGCTGTCTGAGAGTAGAACCAGAAAAAGCAGAGCTAAAAGAGACAGGAGTCTCAATTTGATGGTGTCATTTGAGCCTGTGGTCTAACTACATCCAAAGCCAGACTGCCTCCTACACTTTTCAGTTATAGAGCCAACAGAATCCCTTTTTGGTTAGATCATCTTGGAATCATGTTTATTTTTGTTATAAACCACCAAAAGCCTTAATAAATCAGATAACACATTTATACTTTTTTTTTTCTTTGTCAAATGGACACTTGCTATGCCTTAACTCCACAATGGGTTGGACCCCATGCAGACCATCCGGATGCTTTTTGTTTAGACTTAGGCAAGGCGAGTGGCCTCCTAAATTTCTCTCCTCTAAACTGACACCTGGATCTGGGCTCTCTAGGGCATGCAAAAGATATACAAGAAGACCCTACTCAACTTGAATGCTTTGATTAAAATTTGCTTCTATTAGCCAGAGGTACCACGTCAAATATCCAAGGGGCCAGGCAGGAAAGATGACGAAGTAAAACAGGTTGGGCATCCAAGAAAAACATTAAGGCCAATCTGCCCAGCCTCACTGTAAATAAGACAACAGGAGCAGGGAAACTGGAGGGTCTGGGAGCTCTTGTCTTCTTCAAAGGAAGCAGCTGCTATCAGATCCAGGCAATATCTGCCAAAGGAGAATGCAGTCCCAATATTACCAGCCTCACTAATTTTATGTCAAATCTCTTGAATTTTTAAACACTAACAAATAACTCCAAGTTTTGAAACATACTGTGCAAGCCGACACCCCAAGGGCCAAACTACAGACCCACGTGAGGCACCCTGTAATCTCCTTGGTAGACCTCCCAAGAAATGGCAAGGTGAGAGTTACTGAGGAGACTCTCACAAGTAGGAGATTACCCAGGTCCATCTATAGACACCTGGAAGATCTTAAAGAGAAAAGACCCATGACCAGCCATGACAAGCAGAAGGGCAGTCATGGTGGTCACACTTGGGCTCCTCAGGAATGCATTAAGCTCTTTACTCCTGTAAGATCTTCTCCTCTGGGGGAATGAAATCCTTTTTCTAGAAATTCTGTTGTATTGCTCCCAATCTCTACCTATTTGTCTTCTTACTTTGCCCCTCTAAAACCTGGTAGGGTCTTCTGGTTTCTTTCTCTCCAGCAGACATGAGAGCCAGAAATCTGGTTCCAGGCAAATACCGAATTAACCTTATAATCCTAAGGAACCACAATCACATAAGAGTCCATTTGGTTAACACAATATGTTTATATATGCTTTCAACGCTGGCTGGCTCTTCTATCTTCCCTTACCCAACATATTCCACATTTACATTTGCAGGGGAGAGCTAAGATAAACATCCAAAATGGGTTAAAAAAAAAAAAAAAAGAAAAGAAAAGAAAAGAAAAGAAAAGAAAAGAAAAGAAAAGAAAAGAAAAGAAAAGAAAAGACAGTCTCCAAGAAGGTTAACATAAAACCTTTGGAATGAGGAAGTATAGAGAAACAGCTCAGGGTTACTCAGCTACCAATAGTCTTATCTCCTATCTTAGTCCTCACCTAATACAGAAAAGTTATTCAGAGTCCTGAACTATTGCTCCAGTTTCTAATTTGTGGTTTATTGCTCTACCTCCAGGGAAATCAGGAGAAATGGGGAATTATTAAAGAGTTATTGCTTAGATAGCCAGAGAAGTGACCTACCTTAGGATAAAATATCTGCTTAGCAAAAATAAAAATAAAAATAATTCAACATGAGCTAAAGGTGTAGAACTAGAATCAAAATGAGAGTTTATTGGATTGCTGATCAAATGTGTATAAAAGTAACAACTCCTGAGTAGGACATCTCCCAAACAAAACAGACAGAATGTCTATACGACAACCGGATAACTTTATTTTACTCAACAAACTAGTTCATCTAAAAGGGTGTCCTCGCTGAAACCGGTTTGGCTCAGTGGTAGAGCATCAGTCTGCGGACTGAAAGGTCCCAGGTTCGATTCCGGTCAGGGGCATGTACATTGGTTGCAGGCACATCCCCGGTAGGGGGTGTGCAGGAGGCAGCTGGTCGATGTTTCTCTCTCATCGATGTTTCTAGCTCTCTATCTCTCTCCCTTTCTCCTCTCTGTAAAATATCAATAAAACATATTTTTAAAAAATAAAATAAAGGGGTGTCCTCACCACACATAGGCCAAGCTGGTGGAGCTGCGATCAGCCAGGGATCCTGAGTGACCACATGAAGGAGAGTCTATGCTGCCCGAAAATGGCCAGGTAACATGAAGAAAGGGGAAGCTTTAGTTGTTAAGGCCATGGGATTTCAGAGTGAATTGTAATTGCAGCATAGCGAAGTTCATCCTGACTAATAAAAGATATGCTGAAAAAAACAACAGGAGTTTGCCTTGTCTCTGGAGTGAGGGAAAAGCAATTAGAAGCAGGGTAGCAGCTAGTGGTAAACTCTTCTGTCTTCCTTCTGTCCTCCTGCTTTCTTTTCATTCTTATTCTATGCACACACAAAAATGCACCAATTCTGTCAACTTTCAGTTCTATATTCACACATATGCCAACTTTATAAAACGAAAATAAGGGAAAACATGAAAAGTACACAGCTTAGTTTTGTGCATAATTTAAACACTTAAAAAAATTTTATGTATTCAAATGTATTCACGAAAGAGACATTAGCATGAGACACAGATGAGAAGTCAGTTTTTTTCAGTTCTCTCAGTCCCACTGTTCTTTGGTTAACACAGTGGTCGGCAAACTGCAGCTCTCGAGCTGTGGTGTGCCACTCGGTTGACTAATGAGTTTGCCGACCATTACAGGCTGTTGTGATTAAGTCCCTAGCCAGTGGTCGGCAAACTCATTAGTCAACAGAGCAGCAAACAGGGCTCATGAGCCACATGTGGCTCGTGAGCTGCAGTTTGCTGACCACTTAGCTAACATTCTCTTAGTAGCACATAGCTATTCAGGTCCTAGGATCTTTTTCTACCTTATTAAAAGATACACTCAGAAAACACTGAATTAAACTCATTCACTCAGTCTCTGACACTCATCTTCTGTGTGGCGGGAATTATGCTGTATCTATCCTCAAGGGAGCTCAGAGGTTAGTGGAAAGCTAATCTGTAAATAAATCCTTTTTGTGATGTTGAACAGACATCCACACAAGAGCAAGGGCTAGGAGAAACAAGCACATATGTTTCAGGGGTCTTGGGATGTTCAGAGAAGATTTACTGATAAGGTCACAGTGATTTTTGCTCATTAAAAGGTTATTTTAGTGACATTATAGTAGATGGTTGGAGAAGGGTGAGACTGGACCCAGAAAACCAGGTTAGGCAAGCAGTAATGGCATCATAAACTAAGACGATTATCAAGGGGGTTAGAGGGAATGGAGAAAAGAGGACTTGTGGCAGAGATATTAGGAGGCAGACGCTAATTTGGATTTGAGGAGGGAAAAAGAGGGAAGAGCTAAGGAATACTCTAGAGTTAAGAGTCAGTGAATTTTTTCTGTAATGGGCTGGCTAGTAAATACTTTAGACTCTGTGATTCACATACAATTCTGTTGTATAGCCTTCAGTGTTTCCCAAACTTTTGACATATGTGTACCCCTTCTATAATTTTCGTAATGCTGAGTACCCCTCATACTCATGAGAACGTAGAATTAGGCGCATATCCCCACCAAACTCTTCCCATACCCCTGGGGGTACATGTACCACACTTTGAGAAACACTGCTTTACAATATTTAAAAAATGTAAAAGCTATTCCTTTTTTTTTTTTTAAATATATTTTATTGATTTTGTACAGAGAGGAAGGGAAAGAGATAGAAAGCTAGAAACATTGATGAAAGAGAGTCATCAATCAGCTGCCTCTTGCACACTCCCTACTGGGGATATGTCCACAACCAAGGTACATGCCCTTGACCGGAATTGAACCCAGGTCCCGTCAGTCCCCAAGCCAACGCTCTATCCATTGAGCCAAACCGGTCTCGGCAAAGCTATTCTTATTTTCAGGCTCACAACCTATGCTGTAGATTAAAGTATCTCAAGGGGCTGCTTGTGTGACTCAGTGATTGAGTTTCCATCTATGAACTAAGAGGTCAGGGCACATGATTCTCTCTCATCACTGATGTTTCTATCCCTCTCTCCTTCTCCCTTCCTCTCTCTGAAATCAACAAAACATATTTATATGGAAAAGTTTTCAACTTTGGGAGTATTTACAAAGCAGTTAATAGGAATGTTTTTCAATACTATTTGTATTCTTACATTTGGATTAAATGAGGATCACGAAATGTTTCTGTTGTATCCTAAATAGAATTCTAGGCCTTCAAGTATGAAAACTGCTTCTTTTGTTTCTAATTATTAGGTATTAAGACGCACACACATAAGTGCACATACAATTAATTCTTGATTACCTGAAAGTGGATTAACTGGTTTGTGGAGTAAGGGGTTTGTGGATTGGTCTGTTTTCAGATGGAGGAGGTTAAGGTACAGGCAAGTTTAGGCTGAGGTTACTTCCCATACAGGGACATGTAATTAAGCCTTGGGCAGTTGCCCTGGTTGTCAGTGCCCCAGTGGTTAGGGAACTGGACTCCAGGTTTGGGGGTCATATAATCTGGTGCACTCGATCTACTCTCTACAGTCCCACCCAAAGCTTGGCTGTTTAGCTTCGGCCCCATAAAGAGCTGTCCTTCAGCTCCAATCTCACAATTACCTAATTGTTCAGCCTCACTGGGAAATGAGATCTGGTTTATCCAAAGTTTGATCTGTAAACTGGCTTATCTACTTTGTGGTAATGAAGAGTTGACTGTGGTTTCATCTGAACTGTGTGTGGTTTGGGGTTATCTGTAAACTAGCTCATTTCCACTCACCCTCCAAAATTATCTCTGATAATTATTGAATGTAATTACATATTGTCCTCCAAGTTTTCCTGGAAATGTAATTTCATAGCATGGTGACCAATTCAGTTTATCTTCTAAAAGATTCATCCCATTTCACGGACCCTATGACATAGTTCTATTTGTTTTTAATATGATATTCCTATGATAGTGTCAAACTGTATGATTTGTGTTTCTTAATATTCAATTACAAAAAAAACCCCCATAAAAACAAAAACAAAAACTGGGCTGAAATTAATGTCTTAACTTAGGGAATGAAATGGTTTTTAAATGCTTAGTGCTGGCTGAGTATTAGTATACCAATCTGTACTCATTCTTTACTCCAAATGTGTCTACTTGATAACATCATCCATATCTTTTAACTTTTTACTGCACTCTTTAATTCTAAGATATAACAAGGCAATGCATATATATATATATATATTTAAAAGCTTATGAAAACAAACAAACAAGGAAACACAGTACCACAAGCTGAAATCCACCGAGTGCTTTATCCTTTCAATACCAGAAGAAGAGAAAACCGAATGGGTTAGTAAGAAGATGTCAGAAAGGCATAGAAAGAAGCAATGGAGGAATCCAAGTGTGGGACAAAAGTGAGTGAAAGAATAAAAAAAAGAAAGCGAGAGAAAAGCTACAGCCCTCGTTAGCCTCACTCCAACTGAAGGCCTCTCTTCTCAATACTTCCTATGAAGAATATTGACATTGAAAGGAAGGCTGGAGGTAAGTCAGACAGAATCAGAAGAAGTCCTAAGAGGTTTCTGAATTAAAGCGGTAGGTGTGGAGGCAGAGTAAGCCGGGAGCTGCACTGTCATAATTTCCTTAGATCTCTGGTAGAATATTCAGGTAGACCTTGGAGAACGCGTTTGATTATGAGCAGTCACAGCTATCAGTGTGCATGTTCTGTGTTATATCTGGCACCATGTTGCTAAATGAGATTGCTCAAACCTAGCTCTCTAGCTCCTTTTTCACTTCCTAACATTTTGTGTTCTTCCTCAATGTCTCAAATTTAAATGTTTAAATAATATAATGAATTTAAAGTGAGACAGAGTAGAAAATCAATACCTGGAACTCCCTCTTCCTTTGCTCTTTTACCCCCTTTTCTAGTGACGTGTGCTTTTAGGTTGCACCTTGGATGCCCAAAGCTCCACGGGTGCCATTCTGCCGACCCTGGAAGCTCTCCACACGGAAGGCCTCTACCTGGCTCCTCCTCACCTTCAGAACTTGCATGACTCTAGAAGTCATTAAAACTTCCGGTATTTCCAGTTCTCTGTCTCCCAGGCATATCTGCCTCTTTGTGGTTAGGTAAGTTCACATGACTAGTTCTGGTCATTGAGTTGAGAGTAGAAGTACAAAGAATCTCTTTTGGGCCAACGCACTGAATTACTAGTGCAAGACCTTACAAAGTGCTTTTTGACTCTGGGTTTAGTGTACTTGAGATAGTGGCCACTGTATTAGCCTGAATCTCAGCATAAAAAGATGTGGAGCAGCTGAAACCGGTTTGTCTCAGTGGATAGAGGGTCGGTCTGCGGCCTGAAGGGTCCCGGGTTCCATTCCGGTCAAGGGCATGTACATTGGTTGCGGGCACATCCCCAGTAGGGGGTGTGCAGGAGGCAGCTGGTCGATGATTCTCTCTCATCGATGTTTCTAACTATATCTATCCCTCTCCCTTCCTCTCTGTGAAAAAAATCAATAAAATATATTAAAAAATAAAAAAAAAAGATGTGGAGCAAAGCCCTTGCTCACTTTCAAAGGACATGAAGTGAAAGTGAGAGATAAAGTGTTATTTTCAAAAGCCAGTAAGTTTGAGGGATATATTATGCTGTGACTAATCTACCTTCCAACACTCCCCCTTCCTCACTAGTATACATGAAAACAGAGACTCAGTGAGGACAGAGACTTTATCTATGCTGTCATGTTCTCTTGTGTATCTTCAGTGCCAGCACAGTGCTTAGAGGATAAGCAATAATCATTCAATAAATATTTGCTTATTTAAAACATAAGTGATTCTACTTCTTGCTTTGGTGATAATAGGTTGTAAGGGGGGTAAATAAATGCAGTTATTCATGCAAATGAATCATAGCTCTATTAGCTCAGCAAGTCATAGGTTTTTTATCTGAATCCTTCTTAATGGTAATTGTAAATACATCGGAAGGCTGCATATGAAAAGATTTTTAGTTAGACCTGGGATCCTTCAGAAAATGTACGTTGGGCAACTACTGGAGCAGCCTCATGAGCAGAAAGCATCTAATTCTGCTTAAGAATAGATATGAGTTATTGAGGGGTCTTATTAGAGGAAGAAAGAAAGGGCTAGACTGAAACTTGAAGTTGTATTAAATAAGGCCTTTTTGATTAACCAACACTCTGTTTGTGGTTATCAGGATTGTAGCAACTTCATTGTAACTTAGTTGAATTTTAGGAGAAATTTTAGCTGTGATTATCAAGAAAGAAAATTTTGCTTTATGAATTTTAAGCAAATGGTAAAGATTCATTGTTTTTGCCACCTGGAATTCACTTCTTCTAATCTAAATACTTTCTGAAATGCCTGTGCATAGAAAGAGTTTTTATAATAAGACACACTACTGTGTGATCAGTCCCTGTACACTAAGAGCAATTACAATAAAATTACAATAAAAGTATGAACATCTTTTGCCAATAAGCAACTCCATGGCACGCAGATGCAAAGAGAGGGAAACTAGAATTATGTGAGTATATTTCTCAAAGGCCTAATTAGGCTATAAGGAATCATCCAGTTATAACATTCAAAGATCATACTGAATGAGCTTTGCCAGACCATCTAAATGGGTAATGGTGGCATTAGTGTAAGTGGGTGACAATGCTCAGGCAGGTGGCGGACAGTGTCAGGGTCCTAAGCAGCATCTCACTTTGTCTATAATAGCAGCTATCTAACATTACCTGAATAGATTCCTCACAGAGAACAGAAATGGAGGCCAAGAAGGGGGAGAGAAGACCTTGAGCTCTGGAAACCATTGGGCTTCAGAATCCAAGTTCAAGTGGGCACCAAGCAAAAAGCCCTGAGAGTGATCGTCAGAAATGAAAATAATTAGACACAGACAATAATCCTATGGGAACGTTACAGTAAGTGATTTTTTTTGTATAATCCTTTATTTTCTTACTGCTGAAGACAAGATGGTGGGAGGTGGTGGGGGCATTGCTGGCAGACAGTGGGTGGAAGCGATTTCTTTCCTGACAGTGACAGTCTTCTGGGATTACTTAACACTATAAAAGTTATCAAGCATTAAAAATGTCTTAAGTTCTACTTTTTGTGTTTAGTGCTATTAGTTTCTTTTGTTCTTGAGATTAAATGTCTTTATAAATTGGCAAAAACAAGGAGATTCTAGATACTGTAAATATTCAATATCTGAATTTTTTTTACAAAAGAATATAAAATATTTAAACCTAAATCAGAAAGGATATATGCACTCCTATGTTCATAGCAGTACAATTTATAATAGTTAAGATTTGGAAACAGCCTAAATGCCCATCAGCAAATGAGTGGATTAGAAAACTGTGATACATCTATACAATGGAATACCATGGTGCTATAAAAAAGAAGGAATTCTTACCATTTGCAACAGCTAAGTGAAATAAGTCAGTCCGTGAAAGATAGATACCACATGATCTCATTAATTTGTGGAATATAATGAACAACATAAACTGATGAACAAAAATAGATACAGAGGCCAATAAGCATTGAACAGTCTGTCAAACTACAGTGGGAAGGTGGGGAGGGTTGGGGGGCATAAGAGATTAACTGAAGGACTTGTATGCATGCATATAAGCATAACCAATGGAGGATGCAAGACAGGTAAGGGAGTGGGCGCGGTGAAGGCAAGTGCCAGTGGGTAGAGGAGGCTGGGGGGAAGTCAATGGGGAAAAATAGGAGACATATGTACTACTATTTGTAATACTTTAAACAATAAAATAAAAATTTTTAAAAAGCTGTGGTACATTTATACAATGGAATTCTACACATCTGTAAAAAAGAAAGAACTCTTACCATTTGCAACAGCATTGAGGGACCTGGAGAATATTATGCTAAGCGAAATAAGCCAGTCAGAGAAAGAAAAATATCACATGATCTCACTCATATGTGGCATCTAATGAATAAAATAAACTGATGAAGAAAATAGATCCAGAAACATAGAAGCATGGAACAGATTGTTGAACCTTAAAGGAAAGGCAGGGGAGTATGGGAGGGTGGGAAGAGATCAACCAAAGAACTCATATGCATACAGACAATGGGGTGGTGAGGGCCTGGGGTGGATGAGGTGAGGGGGAGGACAGGAGCTGGCTAGAAGAGGTTAATGGGGGAAAAAGGAAGACCTATGTAATACTTTCAACAATAAGTATTTTTTTTAAAAATTAAACCATCACAATTAATTACACCTAACTTCATAACTAAAAAATTATTAAAAGAGAAATATATTTAATTGATAAAGTTATAATGTATGAACAATCTCTTCTTTGAAGCTTTCAAACTAAACATGATAAATTTGTAAGCAAATGTTGTTCATCATATCTTTAATTGCCTGTGAGAAGCAATGGACTTAGATTTACTATAAGTGATAAAATGTTTAGTTCTTAAACCACTGTTTACTGTCTTTTCATCCTTATTTTGGGTGATATTATCTCTATGCATGAATTTTACTCTATGGTATTATAATTAGACAACACAGCATAAAGTGTTTAGTACAGTTGGAGGCGAGGGCTCAGACTGCCTGGAGTTTGAATCCTGGGTCCTAACTGCGTGACCCAATTTACTTAATAACTGTGACACTTATGCTTGATCTCCTACATCTATAAAATTGATCATAATAATTTATGCTTCATAAGATCATTCTGGCCATTGAATGGAGCTACAGATATAAAGTCCTTGACCTCATTAAATGATCTGTAAATAGTAGGTATCATTAACTATCTACATACATAAGCATCAGGCCTGTGTGGAACTGCCTGCTGGCAAAAAGTCTACTGGGGTGTTGCTGACCCACAATGCATTCAGGCTCTTCAAAAACAAAGCTCACTGTCTTTACCTTGACTCTCTGAAATCTCTGCCTAATTACTTTGATGTTTATCTCCTGGCTCTAACCAATCATCCAGACATACTGCTTTTACTTCATCTATGTCCACCATGGCCTACGTAGCCCTTCTTCTTGGTAGGTCCCTTTGTCATCTGAACTTTTGTATCAGCCCCCTACTTTGCCTTCTTTCTTCTATTCTAGTGCTCAGTCCTGTGCCCCCTCTTCCACCCTTTGTATTCATCTTCTATAAAACAGTCAGCAGAATCCATCTGAAACATAAACCTAATCGGGTGGACTCCCTTAGAAACTCCCAAAACCTTCTGATCACTTACAGAAAAAAGTCTGAGCTCATAGCATGACTTAGAAACTTTAGGACTCAGGTGGTGCCCCTATTTCCAGTTATTCTCATTTGGGGCACCTACCTTTTATTTTTGTTATTTCCTTATTCTCCAGGAATGTGTCTTTATATCCCAGGTTAGGTTGAATACCACGCAGTTTGCTCCAATAGAGTCTGTGCTTACATCTATCCTATATAATAAAACCCTAATTTGCAAATAGACTAAATGGTGGAATGACCGGTCACTATGATGTGCACTGACCACCAGGGGTCAGACACTCAATGCAGGAGCTACCCCCCGGTGGTCAGTGCGCTCTTACAGGGGGCATACTGCTCAGACAGAAAAAAGGCTCCTGGCTGGCGAGTGCAGCAGATGTGTCAGGAGCTCTCCCATGTCTGTGGCAGTGCTGAGGACCCCTGAGTGGACCCAGACTGTGAGAGGGCACAGGCCAGGCTCGAGGGAGCCCCCCCTCCCCTCCAGTGCAGGAATTTGTGCACTGGGCCTCTAGTATCATATAAAATTGTTCTTGGGCAGTCTCCTTTGCTAAACTATAAGCTTCTCAATCATGGCTTGCTAACTTTGCGCCATAAAAGCCTAGCTTACAGTAGATTCTGAATGTTTTATGGAACTGTTGAACTTCATTTTAGTTAATTTCCCTAACATTTCTGACCTCCCATCTAGGAAAACAATTAAAACACAGATTATCTGCCTCTTATAGTTTCCACTCTGGAAATGTTATAGCTCTATTTCCATCATTTCCATCTGGCTTTTATTTCAGGAACTGAGATTCTGGGTATAAAAAGCATACAAGGATCCCATAATGCAAATGTTTGTAGAACAATGGTCAAGTCTGTAGAACATTCTGAAGATGCAGGACCAAACTGACAAAGAACTGAACAAACTGAGAGGATTTGGATTTGCCTGGCAAGACAGACAACAAACAAACAAACAAACAAACAAACCCAAGCAAGCAAACAAACAACAAACAAACACACAATGGGGAAGAGAGGAAGATGTGGGCCTCTCCAATACTAGACCAACTCAGACCAGGTCTAGAGTTATGCTGTCCAATATCATAGCTGCCAGCCATCACCTGAGGCTAGATTTATTGACTTTAGAAAGAGGATGGAGGAAGGGAAAGAGAGAGAGAGAGAAACACTGATATGAGAAATATCTATTGCCGAAACTGGTTTGGCTCAGTGGATAGAGCATCAGTCTGCAGACTGAAGGGTCCCAGGTTCGATTCCAGTAAAGGGCTTGTACCTTGGTTGTGGGCACATCCCCAGTGGGGTGCACGTGCAAGAGGAAGCTGATTGATGACTCTCTCTCATCTATGTTTCTAACTTTCTATCCCTCTCCCTTCCTCTCTGTAAAAAAATCAATATATATATATATATATATATATATATATATATATATATATATATATATATATTTTGATTGTCTCCAATACATGCCCCAACTTGGGAATGAGCCCTTTTGGTGCCAGGAAAATGCTAAACCAACCAAGCTACCTGGCCAGGGCGACACCATGTTTCAATGACTTTGCACAAACACAAAATATAAAATATCTCATTAATAATATTTTAATTGTTTCACATGTTGAAATGACAATATTTTGTATATATTGGGTTAAATAAAATATATGATTAAAATGAATTTTAGCTACTTTTTTTTTTTTTTTTACCATAGCCACTTGAAAATTTAAAATTATATATGTGGTTCACATATTTTATTGAACAATCCAAGAGGATGGAATAACACCCTATAATTATTACTTATTTTCCCTTCAGTTGGAACATTGGAGATGCTCCTTTAGGGACTATGATGTCCTGTGTGGGCAGGGCCGTTGCAGAACCAGCTGTATACTCAGGCTTCCTAGGGCCAGCTGTGAACAAGTCAGACCCTGCATCCAGAAGTCAGGTTTATATCTAAGTAGATTTTCTGAGGCAGAGCTACTCTAATCTCCACTCCTAGGGTGACCTGGGATGCAGCTGAATGAGTCACACGCTCCCCATGGTTCAGTCACTTCCAATGGGGCATAAACCATGGTTAGGCAACTACCTACTGAATGTCTCCCGAACCAGGGTGGCTAATTGGCCATATTCCCAGAGTGTTACAGCCCCTTTGGGTCAGTACAGTCCTGGTTCTTGGGTGAATAACTGCTCACCTCTCGGAAGTGAATTAACTCTTTCAGGGCACTGGGGCACCATTTAGCACACTGAAATAAGTAATTTATTCAATGGCTCCCCAAGGACATCCTGGAGAACAGAGGAAAAGCAGAGCAATTTGGAGCTCACATACAAATTCTGCAAAGCCTATTAAGGGAGCAAGACAAATTAGAGGCAAGTGTGCTTGGTCCAGTTGGGATATAAAGACAGTTTATATGAGCAGGATGTAATTGCCTAAGTGGGAATCTGGCTAAGAAAACAAGGCTTTTCTGAGAAGGACTTTGGAAAGAAAGAATAAAGCCTGGCTAAGCCCTCAGTTCTATACAAAAGCAGATTGCATGCTTGGGCACTCTACAGATTATATTACAAAGTGTTGGGAGCTGTCTGTATTTTGTCCATTATAATGTAACTATCATACCAAATGGGTGAATACTAATCTAAAAGTCAGGAAACTTAACTTCAAGCCACAGTGTCACCATTAACTACCATGTGGCCTCAGGCAGGTTACTTTTTCTCCCAGTTGTAGCTATGATGTTAGGGACTGTGTTGGGACTGGGATATTTTTAGATGGGATTTGGTGAAAAGATTTAGGATTGTCCAAATCTTACCAGACCATAGCCAACTAGGACTGAGACACAAGCAAGGAATGACTGCCCAAGGAAACTGATTATCACTTCACTGTTCGCTGGGTTCTTGCCCGAATTCTAAGGAATGCTGTGGTAAACAGCTGGCGGACAAAGGCTGAGTCTTTGTGTTTTTTCCCCTCTCTATGCCTGAAACCCTGAAGCAGAATTTCACCACATTCTGACAAGCTGCAGGAAGGACTACAGAAGAGAGTGCTGTGATCATTTTAATTGAAGAAAATAGGCTCTGGGTTGGCTCCTTCCTTGTGTTATAAAAGGATCCCAATGCATGGTGGCCCATTTCCCCATTCGCCACTGGTAAAGATGGTCCCTGAGGTTCCTCAACTCTCACCCATGAGTTCCCCTTCAGAGGAGGATGAGGAAGGGTGGGGGATTTTCTCCGGGGGTTGGGGGCGGGGGGGGGAATCAGGAGGTTTTCTTCTTTGTCAAACTCACCTGCTTCTTCTGCTGCTACTATTGTTTCATTATGCCATCTGCCCGGAAGTCTGAGACCTTTAGTGTTGACCTGACACAATTGATTCAGCAGGTTTCAACTTTATATTTCTAAGGGGAAAAAAATGTTTTCTGTTGATTACTTGCTTTGCCTACCTAGAGGTTCTTTGAGATTTATTGAAAAAGCTTATTAAAGACCCCAATCTCGAGAAATTAGCTTAATAGCTCCTCTGACAATCAAGCAATAACGGTATTAATCACCATCATTCGGGTAGTGCTTATTATGTGTCAGGTGCAGTTGTAAGTGCTGTGATATATCAATGCATTTTCTATTTACAACAAGCCTAGGAAGTGTTGTTAATTATAATTGGCATCCCTATTTTACTAATATGAAAACTGAGGCACAGGAAAGTGAAAGAATTTCTCCCGGGTGTCATAGTTAGCAGGTGGCAGAGCAAGGATTTGAACCTAGGTCAGGGGACTTTAGGGCCATCAGCTCATACTACTGTTCAGTGTCAGTTTTATATCTTTGACTACATATTTCAACCATATAAGTCTCATTTATAGAAAAAGCAGATTCAAAGTTTGAAATCACATTTTTATATTAATTTAATTTCTGTAAAGTGCCTCTAGTTGTATGTAAACTACTTACACACAAGTGAACAGTGATTATGGAAGTGGTCTCATTAAGAACACATGAACATATTTGTATTTGTTGTAGCTAATGTTTTAATTGCATAACAGTATTTTGTTAATACACTGTAATAATTATAAAACATCAGAAAGTTTCATTCCATTTTATCCAAAAATGTGAAATAATCATGGAGCCCTCATGGTGTTTGGTACCTGTCCTCTCACTGTCTTCTAGTCAGACAGGCAGAGCTATAACAGGCAAATCAAACAATCAAAATTAAACATAATATGTATCACTGACCCATGCCATCTTCTTGTCATTCATTAATTTGCAAAATTCAGCAAGTTACAATGAGCATTACTGTTCTTGTGCTAACGAGTTAATGATTTGTAAAAAAAATCATCCTTCAGATGTCTAGTGGAGGGGGGAACACACTCCAGGGACTAGTCTTGGTAAAGGATTTTCATTGATTATACCTCCTAGGGGAGAAGTCCTGAGGGACTAATATCAGCCCGTGGCAGCCTGGCACACAAAAGGGCAGCAGTTTGAGTCCCAAGTGGTCTAAATAATGCAGCAGGTAACTACCTCATCAGGGGTGTAAAATCCCCTAATGCTTATTTGACTTTTTCTTCACAAACACCTACCTAATAAAACCTTCCATTGTTGTCACAATTAAATACAGAGCTTGTGACGTGGGCTCAGGTTTCAGAACCAGTTCTCTTCACATAGCTTTGGTAACATTGAACACTGTGTCCACCATCTCTGGCGTGAAAGATTATCTGGAGCGGGAGCGGAAATGGCAGGTCTCTGCTGGTCACATCTTCTGTAATGGGTTTGGGAAAATATCTGCAGCTTCCTTCCCTCCATGTGACTAGGTTAACATGCTGTTTTGCCCGCTAGGTCAAATAGGCATTTTAGGAGTAGGAGTAAGTATCCTGACATAGCAAAAGGCTCATTTTCGAACACCATCCTTTTCTTAATATATATTTCTCTTTTTGTCACTCTTGGGTCTCCATTTTTATTTTACTTCTTCCTTTCTTGTCTCAAATGTCTCTCTTTAAAATCTTATGTAAGCCTTTCTCCTTCTGTCTTCTCTTATGTCTGCAATTCATCGCCTCAGAGGAATATAACCTGAGCTGGGGCAGTTCAGAGGACCAGGATGGGGTGGCGAGGGGGCAGCGGTGTCACAGCTGGACAGAGGGAAGCAGCAATATTGTCTAATTCTCACTGCCTTCTGGGAGCAGGGAGGCTCTACCTTCCCTTTCCAGCTGCTGAAATGATGCACAACCCAAAGCAATCCTGGCTGCAAAACTGCAGCTAAAGCTGCTACTGCTTCCTACCTAGGGCATTTTAA
Source organism: Pipistrellus hanaki (assembly GCF_964339955.1). Lineage (NCBI taxonomy): Eukaryota > Metazoa > Chordata > Mammalia > Chiroptera > Vespertilionidae > Pipistrellus > Pipistrellus hanaki. Next base: position 51,972,621 of record NC_140510.1, on the reverse strand, counting down.
AAATGCAACGATGTAAATGAAGTTCCCAGCGCTTAATAAGGTAGTGGGTACAAAATAAATGCTTGCTGAGTCAACATTTCACTGCAGCCCTCTTAGGCAGCAGATGGGGCTTATTTCATGGGCGTCGACTTATGGTCTAAAGGTAGGGAATAAATTCTCCCCCGTACCCTCATTTTTGCATCCACATTTCTCTAATGGAGTATTTCAGGAATCCCTGCACACACTTGGTTCTGTAATAGGAACTTGGTCCATGTTTACTTGTGATTACAGGCCATTACTCTCAATGGACAGGATGTTACATAAACCTAGATATGATTATGATGCACTAACAGAAGACTGGTTAATGAACAAACTCTGTTTTAATTCCTTCATGTTAGTCCTGTTTTAACCTGAAGACACCATGGACACTGGGAAAGAAGATACTGAGAAGGGTTCCCAGTGGCTAACTAAGCTCACATTTATAAAAATATCGAGACTAGCCATTTCCACACAGATACCTCTCATACAAATTGCACTTCAGGGAGAAACCTACACTGAACTACCTGCCTCCACACTGAGCTGCCTGCTTGCACAGTGTCTCTGCCATCTGAGCCAGCCCTTACACAGGAGTTCCTGGAATCCTATTTCAACCAATAAGGACTAAGGCTCTCCCCATCCAATTAGAGCTGCCCAGCTATATCCCTGTCAGCTTCTTCAGCAACCAATCAGATCAGCCTGGCTGATGAGGCTCAATGGCTGAGTGTTGACCTAGTAACTAGGAGGTCACTGGTCCGTTCTGGTCAGGGCACATGCCTGGGTTGCAGGTTCAGTCCCCAGTGGGGGAGGAGGGTTCTGGAAGCAGCTGATCAATGTTTCTCTCTCATCAATGTTTCTGTCTCTCTGTCCCTTTCCATCCCCCTCTCGAAAAATCAATATAAACATATTTAAAAATCAAAACAAAAGCAATTGTATCAGCTCAATTCTGACCAATCAGGACAGTGCCTTTTGAACCAATCAAACTCCACTGATTTGAAATCCTCATTTGCAAGAGGATAAATCAATCAGGGTCCAGGGGTGGGGACTTCTGTCTATGGAAGCCAGCTCCCTTCTGATTGTGGGAGTGTATTTTCCCTTTCCACTGAAGACTGTGTTGCCCTGGCTGAAGCTGAAACACTTATGAGAGCAGAGCGAAGCACACCATTGCAGGGTAGAGCAGAGCAGAGCTGTCTAGCCTGAGAGGGGCTGGATGCCAGGGCTGCCTGGCTCCAGGACCTCTTAACAGCCATGCTATTTCACAGCTGTGCTGTGTCACAATTGACTTGTTTGCACTGAATCAAGTTTCCTTTTACACCACACCCCAATTGGGAATTCCTGTCGGTGCTGAATTGACGCCAACACCTTTGGTTGACAACACCATCTGCCAACGCTTATTGCTAGGTCTGACCTGTGGGCTCTGCTCCTGAGCTCCAACTCCTTCTGTCAACCTCTACCTCCATCAGCTTTGCAGATAAAGTGAGGCAACTTTACATGGCACCACGGGGTCAGCTCATCCTGCTCTGCCTTACATTTCAGTCATCCTTGGTCACTCACTCAAAACGAAAGCCTCTGATTATGTCTTCCCCTGTTCACATGTACATGCTCTGCTCTTACCCTGACTGACCTCACAAACGTACCCCCAGTATCCCAAGGAAGCCTTGTATCACGTAAAACTGCCTCTCCCTCCTCAACCCACTCAAAGAATGCTGCCTCCACCTCTTTGCCTGGCTCTTCCTGGAGGCGCATGCTTCTCTGGACTCATCCCAGAGTAGAAGCTGTTAGTTCTCCTGAACTTGATGGGCACAGATCCTAGAGACTAAATGGTTTTTCCCAGATCTCAACAATAATATGGATATTTATGGAGCACATTCTGTGCCAGGCACTAAACTAAGCACTGTATGTAGATATATCATTTATTCCTCTTATGATCCCTTATGATTTACATATAAAAAATAATTGAGTTCTTACAATGTACCAGATATTCTTTTATGCATCTTCTTTTAGTTTGAGTTTCCCTGTAAGCCAATCCTGAAAAGGGGATTTGAATAAAAATTGTTTATTTGGGAAGCGATTCCAGGAAACATTAGTGGGTAGTGGGGAAGAGACACAGGAAGGAGAACACACCCAGTACAGTGTGCATTATCAAACAACTACCATTGTAGGTCAAATGGAGAAGAGCCAGTGTAGACTATTATCCTCAGAATTATTCCCACTTGGGGGTTAAAAGATCTGGCTAGGTCCACACCAACAGATTTTCAGAGTGTGCTGATATACAACCGGAGTCAGAGAGTCTTCATTGGTAATAAATCAGTTTATTCACGTCTGTGTAAATGCCCAACCTCACCCTCACTCAATGTCTTGATCCTCTTAAGCTTTAAACTGGTCTGTGGTCTGCATCCACATCTCTTCTTTTTCCTTGTTTCCTCTCAGTGTTATCTTTGCCTCTTCCTTCCCTGGGGAGCTCTGCCCACTCAGAGACTGAGCCATCACCATTTTCTCTTTTGGTTCCATCTTCATCCTCTTTGACATGTTTTCATTTCATTTCATTCCATTTTCATTCTCAAAACAGAAACTTGTCAAATCTCTATTTTCTTAAAAGTAAAAACACTCTTCAGTTACTTCAAAATCTAGATTCTAGCCCAAATCTCTGATAATCTCCAGATCTGCATTAAACACAATATAATTATCATCTTTCCCCCAAACTTTCCTCTCTGCTTTTTCTTATATTAGAGTCAATGTTATACCTCTAGTTATCTTTCAGAAACAAACAAACCCCAAACTCGATTTTGCACATAAGTCCTCTCTGTCATTCATCTCTCACATAGAATTTGTCTTGGTTATCTTTCAGAAACAAACAAACCCCAAACTCGATTTTGCACATAAGTCCTCTCTGTCATTCATCTCCCACATAGAATTTGTCTTGGTTAGAATCCAAATCTCTCCTGCTGTGAATGACTTAGTCTAGGTCCTCACCTTTATGACAACAGCCTTCTAATGTTTCTCACTGCCTCTGCTTTTTTATCCATCCAAATTCTTCTTCACTCCTCTTCCTAAAAGACAAATATAATCATGTCTCTGGTGCCTCAGGACTCTCATAACTAGTCCTGGGTTTTTGCCAAAGTCTGTGAATTCTTCATGATGTGGCATCTGCTTACCACCTCCACCCAGCTCTGCCTCTTATTTCTCTCCATCTGCTCTGTACTCTTTTACCACACGAGGCCCTGTCTCATCTGGAAGACATGCTTACAGACCCATGCTTTTGTTCAAGCCATATTTTCTACCTGAAAAAAAGTCCTTACCCCCCTTGCTCCTTGACCCTAAACACACACACACACACACACACATGCACACACACACACACGCACGCACACACACACACACCACACACACACACACCTTATTATGAACTTGAAAAATGACTAAGTATTTGTTCTCCCAAACTTGTCAGATCTGGTTTGAAAATCCTTTTAGGTGATTCTGTATCATCAAGTTATCTTCAAAAATAAATTTATGTTTGCTGAACAAAAAGACCAAGTTGTGTATACTTTTGCATTTCAAGCACCTAGCACTGTGCATAGCATATAGCAGGTGATCAGGACCTGTGTGTGGAATGTGAATCTTGTATATCTTCTGTCCTCTCAGAAACACTCAATCTATCATTCAAGAAAAATATTTAAAGCCATCATTTCTTATATATTTTTTCAAAGTCCTGTTTAGACGTACTCCTTCTACCCTCCACATCTTAGAGATATTTTTATAGAAAGTTAAGTATCATTAGAAGAATGAAGTTTTCATTCCTTAAAGAAAACTTACAAGATGGATGTTTACAAAGATGAATCCTTAGAGACAACTAAACTTCATCAACTTAATGTAAGCGTGAAACATCCACTAGCTTCCATCACGATGACTAAATATTTCGAATAGCTATTTTCTTAAGTAATCTTTTAAAATCTGTACTTCATTTATGTGTCAGGAAAATGCGCCATTCCACTTGATTAGTGCAAATCAAATTGCTACAAACTGCTCTCTGAACCAACACCACGCTGGTTCAGATGTGCATTAAGTAGTAAATCAACTTTATTGGAAATGCTGGGTCTCATCTTTTCAGAGCAAATGCTGTGTACTGTTTCAGAGGTTCAATAATTCTTGTACATTTCTGGAGTCTCTTTAGTAAATTGCTCCTATTTAGTAAATTATCATGGCACTAAGTAGCCCAAAGTAATGAAAGTATTAAAAAGTGTCCAAAAGTGACATCCCAGTGGTATTCCTGGGCTCTTAGCTGAATTCATTTAGCCTTCCCCGCTTGCCCTTTCAGGGATTTTCTCAGCACCTTTGGCAAACTTTTGACAAAGGTTTGCCAGCATCTTCTGCCTGGGCACAATAGTTTATGACCCACTTCTTCGGAGCTTTGGGGCTAAAAGGCATTCAATAACGCAGTGCTGCAGAGAAGGGATGAAAGCTATTGTCTTCATCACATGTAGGAGCATCTATTCAAATAATTCATCGTCTGTAGCTTTTCCCCATCCAATGGAACATTTACCAGCAGCCTACAAGAGTCAGACTGGTTCAGTTTCACATTGAAATGTGCTGCGTTCAAGTGCTGTGAAGTGTGATGTAAGTACTGCTCAGAAAACAAAGTGTGCTTTTTTGTTTTTTTTAAAAGCATTGTCAGGTAAATGAAGGTGCATTTTAGATATTAAGAGATTCCTTGCTGGACAACATAAAATATGTGCTAAAAAAGCTTTCCCCTCAAATTAAAGCAATTTAACCCGGTCCTTCCAATATAACACGATTACTCCTATTTTACTGAAAGTGCATGAGCACTGAATCTGCTTAAATCCGCTGGCCAGTGTTTGCTAATCTCTGGTCAGCACATATGAAGTGAACACATGCTCATGCCTTGTGGGATGGCATTTTAGCCCACATCATTTTAGGATCAGTCCTTGCTCCACGCTCCGTCAGCTGCATCTGTGGGTTGGATGTTCCTTTGAAAGCACCACCATAAATATTTCTGCAAATGAGTGATCTGTCCCCATTACATCTGCTAATGCTGTCTCATGGCAGAGCAAACAAATAGTTCTGACCTCACACCACTGCACATGGAAGCAGGAAGGGGCACTCTGGCGGGTGCAGCCCGTCCCTGAGAAGTGCATCACTGGTCATCTCCTGGGAGCTAACCCCTCTTTCAGAGACACGTTTTTTGACAGCCTGTCAAAGGAGAGCTGTGGATGTTCAGTGGACAAAGAATAATGTCAACACTGTATATGGTAAAAGACCGCAAACTTTAATCTTGACAGCTTCTGAACACAGACATCTTTTATGGCCAATTACATTTTGAAAGAAAAACCCAAAGGATGAGCATCCTGAAATTTGAGAAGAGAATGGTTGCATCTAACCCCAAATATATATATTTTTTTACCATAAACTTAAAAAAAAAAGACGTTTTAAAATAAGGTTTGATAAATTTAACATTTCTAAGCCCAAGCAGGTATTATCACTATTACCCTAATCATTTTATATTGCACTTCTTTTTTTCTATAAAAAATTATCAGGAGCTGTTTATATTTTTTTCTCAGTCCAGTGATTATCATTTTTTATTTGGAAAACAAGAGAGAGTTAAATTATTCTCCACCTCGAGAGCAATTTGAGGTGTTCTTCTATGTGAATGGTTAAAAATGGCTGACCTATTATGACCTTACTTTGCATAAATAGATAATTTCTTGTGGTTCTCAAAGGAAATAAACTCAAACAAATGGGGGAAAATAGCTATATCTTTTCATGCAGCTCAACAAAATATAGAACAACCAGATAGTATTTTTTATGATCAATCATATCATGTCACATCATCTCCAGAGTGAGGTGACCACAGCAACAGATACAACCCATGGAGTCAAGCTTCTCATCTCTACACCACAGCCTGCAATCTGCTGATGAAAAGGCCATTTAGTGCTCTTTTATTTGTGTAGGATGCAAATCTTCTGCTTGGCAACTTGAAATAAAATGCTTCATTTTTAAAAATCAAATAAAGAGCCTTAATGCTCACACAAATTGACAAATTCTACAAGTCTTATAATGGGCTAGCCTTGGCATGGCTAAGATTAAATAACATGTTCATTTCTCAGCTATATTTTTCTGCCTTTGAGGTTTCTGAGATGTGTCAGCCTATGGATCAGTGATTTTCAACTGGTGTGCCACAAGAATTTTTAAAATATGCAATACCTGAGTATTTAGTGAAGAACACTGACCTCTTTTACCTTAGGTTATCAAGTAAAAAAATGACAATAGCCAACACAACAATAGCCATCTAGTGTAAATGCCTTGCCTTGAACCATAAATACATAGTCATATAATGGAGTTGCATCTTATTGGTCATGTCACATAATAAAGTTACATCTGATTGGTTAATTCTTGGTACTATTGTAGAAATCCTTACATATAAATATAGGCACCTGATTTTTAAAAAAGTCACTTAGGAGCAAAAAGGGTAGGTAATTACTATCATTATTTTGTAAATCAATAAAATTATACCTATTTTTTTTTGTCAGGCAAAAAAATATATTTTTTGGTGTGTCACAGAACTTTAGTAATTAGTTTATGTGTGCCATGAGATGAAAAAGGTTGAAAATCACTGCCATAGATGAATACAAGAAATTATAAAGATTGCTCTGTTAACAATTTTCTTGCTCTGAGACTTGCAGAGCTTAACTACTTTAGTGCTTTGTGAAGAGACAAATGTACTCAGGAAAATGGTTGTGTTAGAACTAAACAAGTTTAAAAGTATTTTAAAAAGAGAACATGAAGGCATAGAGAAGTTCTGTAGTTTCTCCCAATTGCATTCTCACTGAGACTAGAACAGAGAGCTTCTGATCCTCAAACTCATGCTTTTAGCTACTTACTCCTGTGTCTTCCCTAACCGTTAACTAGCCTGTGGCAGGCAGCACCAGTGCAATGGACCCATCATCGTTGGTGGCCTTTGCTGAAGCTTCAGCATCCCTTTTCTTTGCTTTTCTGACTCCCCAGATTCTGTCCTCTCCCACCTAGTACAAATATACTATAAAATATCTGACAGTCTTAGAGCACAGAGTACTGCTATTATTAAACCATTGTTTTGCGTTGAGGATAATCTGTGGTATAATATAAAACAGCTTGATAACATTTATTCATATGAATTCACATTATGCAAGACAAATACTCCCAACATTGACAAATGGACATAAGATCAAACTCTACATATCACGAATCAAATAAGAACAACAACACAGCAGTGAGGTGGTGCCTTCCCAAGCCTGCTGTGCATTGAGGGAGACTCACAGCAGCTCCACAGACTGCCCTTTTTTACTGAGCTTCTATTTAGTGGATATTGCTTGGGGAGAAAAAAAAATACAAAAAGGCACAAGACACACAGCCCTGGTAACCGTCTTTTGAAAAGCTCAGACAGTGATCCTTACACATGCATTTGACAGGGCTTTCCTGAGTGCAGAACGCTGCCCTGGGAGGTAAGGAGTAATAGTGTTTGAGAAAGTTATATCCTCTTTCTCTAGATCTCGGAGCTTTCAGTTCACTAATCCACAGCTGGCATGCGGTTCCCGCAGAAGTAACTAGTCTAACCAGCAGCGGTGCTGGGCACTCCTGTGACTGGTTTACGTCCTCTCACTGTTGAGGGGAACCTACCTGCGGGATCTAAATGATGCAATGTCTTTGCCTCCTCTTAGAGTCAGAGGCAGGGGCTGAAATCCAACAGCTCAGGTGGGCTGACTTAGTCCAAGTACCACTCAGAGATTCAGACAAACTATTAGTAGGTTACTGTTAAGCACTAATATCACAACAAGGGATAGATTCCTTGGTTATTGGTTTATGGTTTGAAATACTGTAACATACCTAAAGCATTACATCTGGTTATTTGAAACATGGAAGCAATTCATCCTTTTTATAAATGATACACACACACACACACACACACACTCACACACACACACACACATACACAGACTCACAAAACAATGGAGGAGAAAAGAATTTGTACAATTTCCCAAGGGCCTAATGATTAAATCTAAAAATGTACAAGCTTTGTAGACACCTGTAAACAATCAATGATGCAAGAAAAATATACTTACACAAACAATTCATGGCCAGAATACACCTCTATATATACTTAGAAAAAAAAGAAAGGAAGGAAGGAAGGAAGACAGAAGGAGAGAACAAGGAAAACAAGGGGACATTTTCTTACCAAGTTAAATTTCATTTATAAAAGCAAAAGAAAACCTGGAGGCTATAGTTTGGTTAATTTCATATGTCATAATAAACAATGCTCAAACACATTTTGTCATTAAAAAAAAGTGTTGAATGTAACTTTAAGGTTGACTGAGTTCCAATATCCCCTTTCCCAACTCTGGTGAGTTTTACTGCAGTCCCACAATAGTAAGTTTCCTATCTATTTGTTCAGTAGTTAGTTATGTATAATCACCAGCTATTTGAATCACACAATCCATATTTTGTCATTAAGTCCATTCACACCTGTGTGCTCCAGTCTTCCTATGTGACTCTAAGACAATTGAAAGAAGATAAACCTAAGTTTTTATGATAGGTGAGTAAGACAATAATGAAAAACCTATTGCATAAAAGTAGAAGTAAAAATAATTCTGGGTGTAAGTTGTTAGGTATGATTTCAGACTTAAAAATTTGAGGTGACAATAAAACATCCATACTAAATTATAAATTAAATTCATGCACTAGAGGCCTGGTGCATGAATTCGTGTAGCAGTGGGGTCCCTAGGTCTAGCCTGTGGGATGGGCCAAAACTGGCTCTCTGACATCCCCTCAGAGGCCAGACATCCTTCTGGACAACCATCTGGATGAAGCCACGGCTGTGAGGGAAGCCTGGGCCCTGGGTGCCAGAGGGAAACAGGTGCCAGCAGCTGGGGGAAGGAAGGCCTACACTTGCACAAATTTCATGCATTGGGCCTCTAGGGAGATAATAAAGTTACAGAGGAAGGTAGCTGACAAATGAACATTATGTTAGCTATTAAAACATTATTGTAGAATGAATTTACCCATTCAACATATGAACATACGACAGTAAACACATGTTATACAATACTAGAATCCTAATGAAGAGCAGACTGACTAGATATCGGCAGGGAAGCAAGGCTTCTCTTTTCTTTCTGATCCCCTAATTCACATATGTCAAACACAAGGCCCGCGGGCCAAATCCAGCCCGCCAGGCCTTGCAATGTGGCCTGCACCGCGCTGTCATCACTGCACTCCGCTGTCAGTTTATGACATTGTCAGTTTATGACTGTTCAGTAAACCATTCGGCCCGCGATTTAGGCTGGATTTTAGATTTTGACCCCTTCTCTGATTGAGTTCGACACCCCTACTACATAACTGAATTTTGATCCTGGAAAGGTGATTATTTGAGGAACAGGGCTTTAACAGGCTGTGCCTGATACCTGCAAGGAGATTACAGGGTGGGATGTGAATCAAGAGCTATGCTAGCCTTGATTAGCCTTAGGAGAGGCAGAGCCACATCCTACTTTGAGGGTCCTGCATTCTCCTAACCCCGCAATATTACAGCCTCAAAGAGAAGTGGGGTGGAACAAAAACCTCTGAATGGATACACATTGTGGGTGGCGATAGTCTCAGTTCTTATATCCAATTTCTCCAAGTCAGTATAAGACACAAATTATTCCAATTAAGGAGAAAACCATTTTATAAATTCATGAGACCAGTACAATAAAAGCAGAATTTGGTTTGTAATGGCAAATTAGCTTTTCCCAGTGGCTTAGTCCACTGCCTTAGCTGTAATCTGAAACTACAAGTGCTGGCTGAATGCAACTTCTCTCCGATTGAAGGTACTCACCTGTTTCTTGCCTAATTTGATATGAAGCATCAGCTACGTGCAGAGGATAGAAAGTTTCTTCTTGTAGATCAGGAATCAGCAAACTATGACTTACAGTCTGGCCTGCAACTAGTTTGGTACTGCCAATGAGCTCAGAGTAGTTTTATACTTTTAAATGATTGAAAACAAAATAAAGATATGCAGCCGAGACCATTTGTGGCTATGGAGTCTAAGATGGCTACTATCTGGTCCTTTTCAGAAAATGTTTATCTGGCTCCTGCTTTAGATCTATGATCAGGAGCCCAAACATAAGAGCCTTTTAGAACAGATGTCAACCAACTTTTTCTGTGAAAAAGAGAATAAATATGCCAGGCTTTTTGGGCCATATAGTTTTGTTGCAACTATTCGATTCTACTGTGGTGATAAGGAAGCAGTCACAGACAAAAAACTGAATACGTGTGGCCGTGTTCCACTAAAATTTTATTTGCAAAAACAGACAGCAGACCAGATTTGGCATATGGTAACACAATTTGCCTATCCCTGTTCTAGAAGAGAGCACTCAGATCTATGTACTGTATTTCTCATTATATCCTTGCTTTGGTCTCTGAACTCAGTTTATTTGTTTGTTTATTATTATTATTATTATTTACCATACATCACCCACTCCAAGTACCTCGATTTGGCTATCATTTTCCAGATTTCTCCATTTCTTGGCAATGACCTCTTGCTCACCGATACTCACATTGCTCACCAGAGCATGCCTTTCTTTACCTATCTGTTTTGGAGCCTAAACTGCAGAGTGATTATTCCCCACCTCACTTTTTCAAAAACCATCACCCAAGGATATGTTTTTAGTGATTTTTAGAGAGAGATGAGAAAGGGGAGGAAGAGGAAGAGGGAGACGGAGAGGGAGGGGGAGGAAGAGGAAGAGGGAAAGGGGGAGGAAAAGGAGGAGGCAGAGGGGGAGGGGAAAGGAAAGGGGAGAAGCAGGGGGAGGGGAAGGGGGAGGGGGAGAGAGACCAGCTGAACCTGCAACCTTTTTCGTGTACGGAACAATGTTCCAACTAACTGAGCACATGGCCAGGGTCCCCCACGTTTCTTTGACTAGACGAATGATTGAAAGCAATTCTAGTGTCAAAGGAATCCCTATATTCACACAGGAGGCAGTTTGACATCCATGAGAAACTACAGTGTTTGAGTCAGATAGAACTAATCTGACTAATAATCACAACTTTCTATCAGAAATGACTTGGATGAAGTTTCTCTCTGAGCCTTTCTTCTCCCAATCTTAATATCTATACAGCATGCTTTATCTGAGGATTAAACATGTACAAGTAGGACATGTTGTAGACCAGTATCTGTTTGATGGTAATCCAAAATCATGATTGCTCTAATTGTTCCTACAATGATCCAGCTTTGAATATACCTCCTGTTATCTGTTACGCACACAAATGTTGAATTAATTTTCCTATAATATCTTTTTCAAAATCTGTCTCCTGAATTAAAATACCTCAAATGACTTCCAGTTATGCAAATGGGATATATTATTTTAATAACCTGAACCCATACATGGTGTTGGGACTAAGTTTTCTTAATTGGAGTTATTAAGACTAGAAATTCTTTAAGAAATAGTTGTAAAGGTAACCTTGAATCTCAATTTAACTTTTGTCACACAAACTTGATTTCTACCCAGAATTCACTCTTACACTTACAGTTCAGGTAACAAAAATGATTCATGTGGCATGTCCACCAGAACCTGTACCTATCTCTACGCTTCCTTTTTGGCCTAAATTATATGAAAATATACCTGATTATTAAATGTTTATTATTTAATCCTGTATAATAGATAGCTAAGATGAAATGGTGAAGACATAACCTTGTCTCTAACTTATCTTGAAGACTATTAGGGGAGGGTCATGTCATGAGGTTCTTATTGGAAACAGATGAGACAGGAATCGTGAAAGGTTTTTTTGGAAGTAATGTCTGTGGGTAACAAAAGGAGGAAGAAGCAGGACTGGGCAGGGAGAGCTTTCAAGTCATGATGTAGATCTGACAAAATCTTGGGTAACACACCGGGCAAACATAGCCTGTGAGAGGACTCCCATATTGGCAGAATGGCCAGGCTGCAGGAACCCTGCAGAGTGAGGTCCTTTGGTGCTGCTCAGGGAAAGCATGGCTTTGGTTTGAAAGCTCAGGCAGATCCTGAAGGTGTAACAGCTGGTAGCTGTCAGCTCACTACACTCCTTACAGCAAAACGAGCATTTCCTTGAAGGAATAACTCATTATCACACTTCCATGGCTTCTATTCTATTGGGAAGGCAAAAGAAGTGCAATTTCTATGACATGTGAAATAACAGGAGTGTGTATATATTGGGTCGGCAACTAAGTAATTGCGGATTTTTAAAAGAAAATCAAAGACAATTTTTTCATGGAACTAAATAACTTTATTCTGTAATGTTTTGCCCATTTTGATCAATGACCTTTTGCCATCTTTCAGGCAGCATCATAATCCCACGTTCAAAAAACTTCTGGTTTTTATTAGCAAAAAACTGAATCAGGTACGATTTGACATCATCATCATTATTGAAATTTTTACCATTCAAGGAGTTTTGTAAAGATCGAAACAAAAAGTAATCAGATGGTGCAAGGTCAGGACTATATGGTGGATGTGGCAAAACATCCCAACCAAGCTCCATTAATTTTTGCCGAGTGACCAAAGATGTGTGTGGCCTTGCATTGTCATGATGGAATACAACAGCTTTTCGATTTGTCAATTCGGGCCGCTTTTCTTCAACTGCATTGTTTAATTTCGTTAGTTGTTCAATGTAGACATCAGAATTGATCGTTCGGTTGGGTGGTAAGAGTTCAAAGTAGACAATTCCTTTGTAATCCCACCAAACTGATAACAAAACCTTCTTTTGATGAATATCAGCTTTTGATGTTGTTTGAGTTGGTTCACCTGGCCTGCTCCACGATCTTTTCCGCTTGATATTGTTGTAAACAACCCATTTTTCATCGCCAGTTATCAGTCGTTTTAAAAACGGATCATTTTCATTACGTTTCTTTAGCAAATCGCAGCTGCTAATGTGTTGCGTTAACTGTGATTTTTTCAGTTCGTGAGGAACCCATGTATCGAGTTTTTGAACATAGCCAAGTTGTTTTAAGTGATTTTCAATGCATGTATGTGATACATGAAGCTTCTCTGCAATCTCACGTGTTGTACTGTGACAGTCCAAATTGATTATTGCTTTGATTAGGGCGTCATCAACTTCAACTGGACGACCAGAGCGTTTTTCATCTTTGAGTGAAAAATCACCAGAACGAAATTTGGCAAACCAATTTTGACACTGCCGTTCTTTTAAGGCTTCGTCACCATAAACAGCACATAACTTTTTATGAGCTTGCGATGCGTTTTTCCCTTTGAGGAAATAAAAAAGCAAAATATGACGAAAATGTTCCTTTTGATTTTCCATTTTTCAACGAACGCCAAACGAAAACTACAAAACAGATCAAAAAACTTTTTTTACTGATTAACAGCTGAATAGCCAACTATCAAATAACAAAATGTGTTTTACATTTGTACTATGTCTGCAAACCTAAAAATTCAACTGAAGCCATATATGTGTGAAACCCGCAATTACTTAGCTGCCGACCCAATATAAGCTAAAGGAGTTAAATCAATGTACTGTATCAATACTAAGAAATGTAGCATTGAGCACAAATCAATTTGAATCTCATTAGAACTTAAAAGAGTGAAAAATTATGTATTTCAAGAGGTATGTTTCAACGATCAAAACTTTTTAAAGATAATTTTTATTTTTAAATTGTTTTACAACAGTTAAAAGTTCTGATTCTATAGTTGCAATTTTATGAACGATTGGCTGAGTATTTGATGGGATACATTGCTCTTTGATAAAATACAGGCTCAGATTATAAATCCATTAGGAATTTCTCAAAATTCCATAGGTTGTTGTGACACAGAATATTAACCTATATGTTTTTTAAGTGGGTCCAGGCTTAAATAAATTAGATAAAGAGAGAAGATAAACAAGATAGACATAGACTTTTACTGTGACATTTCTGAGGTCTTTTAATGTGCAAATATAGATTAAAATCTCAAATGATAAAAGGGGCATGGTAAATAGAAAATGGTAGTCACTCTTATCTGAGGTTTAACTTTCCAAGGTTTCAGTTACCTGTGGTCAACCATGGCCCAAAAATATTAATTGGAAAATTCCCTAAATAAGCAGTTCATAAGTTTTTTGTTTTTTTAAAAAAATATATATTTTATTGATTTTTTACAGAGAGGAAGAAAGAGGGATAGAGAGTTAGAAACATCGATGAGAGAGAATCATCGATCAGCTGCCTCTTGCACACCCCCTACTGGGGATGTGCCTGCAACCAAGGTATATGCCCTTGACCGGAATTGAACCTGGGACCTTTCAGGACGACACTCTATCCATTGAGCCAAACCAGTTTCGGCAGCAGTTCATAAGATTTAAATTACATATAATTCTGAGTAGCATGATAACATCTCATGTCATTGCACTCTATCCCACTGGGGATGTGTATCATCCATTTGTCCAGCATATGATCCATTTGTCCAGCATATCCACACTGTATACACCACCTGTCTCTTAGTCACTTAGTAGCTCAGTTATCAGATTGATTGTTGTGGTATCGCGGTGCTTGTGTCCCAGTCACCTTTATTTTACTTAATAATGATCCCAAAGCCATTCACAAAATTTGTATTACAGCCTTTTTTATAATAATTATTCTATTTTACTAGTTACCATTGTTAATCTCTTTGCCTAATGTATAAGTTAAACTTTATTCTAGGCATATGTGCATTGGAAAAATCATAGCATGTATATATAGGCCACTATTGAAGTTTTCAGGCATCCCCTGGAGTTCTGGGAACTCCACAGATAATTGGGAACTCTTGTCCACCAAATTTCTCACAGTTAATGGAACATAGAACCAAAACTACTTTGGGAATTGCCAAACTAATGAACTTTAACTGTATCCATATGAAGTCATTTAGTCAATTGCTCTAGTAATTTTTTTAAATATACAAAAATAAACTATTTTTTCAGTTTTTATCTGCATATTTAATATTAGACAAAGTCTAATTTTCTGAGTCTTTGTTAAAGGAAAATGTTTTTCTAAAATAAATCTCATATTTTGAAACCATTAGTTAATAACACTAACTAGAGGCCAAAGCAGCTATAATTATTTGCATCATCATCCAGAATTGGCTTTCCTTTTAATAGAGCCCATTTGCACTATAATAAAAAGCATGATGGGAACTGATTAAAGCTGGCTGGAACAGTTTTCATTTAAGAATTTCTCTTCCTCTGTCAGCGGATGTTTCCCTCTTAATGTTATTTTAATGCAGTCATTTTATGTTTAAAAATGAAGGCAATCATGTCAGTCCACGAGCTGGCAGAAGACAGTTATTGATTTTTACAAATCAGTCACCTTTAAAAATCCAGATGAGATGAATATTTATTATTTTGCAAGTACAAATCAGTTCCTGTAGAAACAAGAATAAAGCATGATAAAGCAATGCATTTTGAAAGAATGAAAATGTGAGAAATAGCCTGCCTTCTGTGTTTCTTTAGACTGTGTCATTGTAATAAACATTCCTCATGGATTAATTCTCCCATATTTGGGGCAATTTTTATTAGCTTTCAATGTGCCAAATGCATAAACTGACTAACTTCATAAATGACATACTCTGGAACCACCTTTTGCTCAAGGAGTTATTGCAACTCACATGTAACAATCCTAATTCATCTCACTCCACCAAGAGAAGTGTTCCTGTAACCCCATGCAAAAACGAGCTTGGTGGACAGAATCATTTCCTACATGGATCAGGGCAATGGCATTGAACTGTGCTCCGCGGAGCCTGTAGGGGCGGGTGCAGAGAAGCAGCACCATGGAGGTTACCCTTTGGGTGGGAAGGCCAGGCAGAGCACACTGAATGGAGCCCCAAATCTCTCCCACATCCCCCTTCCTGACAGGGAAGTTACCTAGTAGAGTTCTATGTAATAATCCATTTAAGGCTAACACGAACAGAACCAAAGCCCCCGAATGAACAAACTTTACTAGGCGGGTTTTCATTTCTGAATGTATATCATTAGGAACCCTTTAAAAAAGAAATATGAGCAACAAATTGTATAAAAACATGTTTTACATGAAAAATGTTCACAAAAATTCCTTGAATAAAGCAAACCTGTGTAGAGCATAACATGATAAAATATCCTTGGGTAACAAAAGAAGCTTAATAAGATTTGAAAGCTTTTTTTCTTCCTCTCATTCTCTTTCATATCCTTAATGTCGGAAGGGAGCTAGAGGTAGAGAATGGTTCCAGAAAGTATGCTGAAGGCTAAAGTATGACGAAAAGAATTATTTTTCTCCAACTTCAGAATAGCCAACCTGAGGCAGCAGGGCAAACTATGATTCAGTCAATGGTGTTGGCTCCCATGTTAGAAACATGTGGAAAGTTCCCCCGGTTTCCAGCCTTGCTCTGCATCCCTACAGGAAAGCAATTCTTTCACTTCTCACTGGCTCCAGGGCATGTCCTACTGGAACTGCTGCCACCTTAGCATTTACTTCCCCACAAACAACTAACTAACTTGACAGAACCAATCAAGGTTAAAAGATCTTAAAAATGTGGCCAGACAGCCAAACAGGTAGCCCCCACGTTGACATTAGGTTATGAGCATGGTAAGACAATTTAGCAAGGACCTGAATTCCAGTGAGAAGAAGCAGATTTCTGTTATCGGGAGCTGATGAATTGGGCACAGGACTCCGTTAGATGGACAGAAAAGTGTGGCCCATTCCCCTTTTTCAGTTTAAATGTCTTGTTAGGGCCACAACAATAACAAACAGAAAGCAGATCTGTCTCAGATGTATTAAAATGGCTTATTTAACCCAACACATTGAATTTTAGCTTAATGATCTCAACCCACCATATTCTAGAGGAGGCTTCACAGTCATGCAGAAATAAAACAATACAGCCAAAGAATTGTGTGTGTGCGTTTCTCCTTGGCATATGTATAAATCCTTGATTGTGGTTGGGTTCTGCAGCCCCCAACCATTTCAGCCATCACCAAGTAAGAAATGGACCATCATTTTCTGGTAGCAGGGAATCTGAGGGCTTCCACATTTGCAGGGTAGCAAAAGCCTCACATGATTCTTGTGCTCATTGAAAAGCTGGAAAGACTGATGCAATACCCAACACTCATGACACCGTAGAGAAAACAGCATCTCTGCTCTCTCTCCTCAATGAACTCTTGAGTTCACTCCTCCACCTTATGGATCAAAATTCAGTTACTGGGAAGAACATTTAGAGAAAAGCTTATGTAAAAATTGCAGCTCTCATTCATTGGAGAGCATTTGCATTTTATCAAAGTTTTCAAGGTCATTCTATATGAGTTGAGGTTTTATAAATATGACTGTAAACAACAGGTACTCTAAATTTTGTTTTTTACTAAATCCCAGTGAACGATTTCTCTTCTTGACAGTTTGTTTCATGAAAAGTATCTCATTTTAGGAATAAACAACCCATACTAATAACCAAAACCTCAAACTTCTTTCAGATGAAAGCTTCTGCCCTTTTCCCCTTCCCCTCCACCCTTATAAATGCAAATCTTAAGGTCTGGAAGGTGGTTGATCATTAATGTCGACAGACTATTATCATTTCCTGTCTGAATGGTCCAGGAGCTCACTTTAAAATGTTGAGGTACTTGGCTTTGTCCTTGGACCTTAAGGAAACTGTCTTAGAAGGAGTTCTGTTTTAACATCTTGACACACACCAGACCAACTAAATATCAGTCTCCCACTAAACCACAAGAGATACCATATCATCCAAATATCTACCATCAAGTTAATACCATGTTTTTAGCCACCATTGTAGCTCTGGTATCTAAATATGTGTCAAATGTGTAAGACCTGATCCTTTCCTTCACTTTCTCTAACCTGTCAAATTCCTATTTATCTTTCAAATTTCAACTAGAACAGTACTTCTTTTGCAAGTTTTCCCTAATCCTGTTCACAGAATCAAGTGGTTTTTCTCTTCTTTTTCTCCCATAGAACCTTACTCGTACCACTATTATGTGGTTTATCTCCAACCACACTTTTGTAGATAATCAGCATGTCACCCGTCTTTTTCCTTCATGTAGGGGAGAGAATTTTGTTCCTGATGCCCTCCTCTGTCCCTGCATGTAGCACAGTGCCTTATAAATACTAGGTGATCAAAATGACCTCCCCTTCTCCCACATTTGTTTCTTTTTTTTAATTTCACTTTTCTAGCAACAGATCATCAACAGGTGGAGTTTAAGGGTCTAGAACTCACCCACTAAAGAAAAAAAAGCTTCCATTCCACCTGATCAGCTGACAATTGAATGCTATGTATCACTGCATATCTGAGGGGGATTTCTGCCATATTGTGCAACCAACATGTAGCCAATATCACAGGAATCAGATGACCTCCTTAGAATTATCTGTCAGTTAATTTCTCTGAAACTCAGTCTACTAATCTATAAATAGGCATGTAAAGTGTGTATCAGGAGCTTTATAGAAAACACATTGTGTACATCACTGGCTCATGGCAGGTACTTAATTAGTAGCTATTATTAAAATTAATTTCGCTAATTCACTAAGTGCCTTCTATGTGCCAGACTTGCTCATGGGGACTTAAGTGTCCTTTCATTTGATTAGGAGCCACTGCCCTTTCTTGAAATTGTGAGATAGACTTTAATTTAGATAGTGAGCTTTGCGGTATTTGAAATTTATCTTTTTTTTTTTTAAGTCAAAGGAGTGATTACAGAGAAAAAGAGAGAGAGAGAGAGAGAGGTAGAAATAACAATGATGAGAGAGAATCATTGATATGCTGCCTTCTGCACACCCACTACTGGGGATCGAGCCTGCAACCCAGGCATGTGCCTTGACTGGAATCAAACCAGGGACATTTCAGTCCACAGGCTGACACTCTATCCACTGAGCCAAACCAGCTAGGACTGAAGCTTATCTTTATTACCTGGGTCAAGAAATATTAAACTTGAGTAAAAGACCATTTAAAAAAAACTGTATGTTTAACACTTAGCAAGTGATAGAACTCCAGTTTCATCATAACATTAAAAAAGAAAAAGAAAAATATAAATTGATATCTTGAGAAATCTATGTAAGTGAGAAAGATTATTCATTTTGAAAACAAAAATTGCTATCTGTATTGAGACCTCTATCTCTTATTAGCCCAGCTGCTCTGTGGACCCAAGAACCCTTCCTGGGTGATTTGTATCTTCTCCCAAAGTAATGGAGTCTTATATTCTAACACCTGCTCCCACCTGCTCCTGGTAAGCTAAATGGCTTTGCAGCCTCCTTGACTTTCAATGAGAAGATAAAATGATCATGTGTAACTAGGAGAGCATACTATGGGGACGCAGTAGCAGGAAGCAAAATAAATTAGAGCAGTCCCTCTCTATGCCCTGAGGTGAAAAGACTTAAAATTAAAATGTTGAACTTTGGGTCAGCTGGGCAATTAAATAAGCAGCTGAAAGAATCTAGAGGGAATTTGATGACGGATATTTGAGGCTCAACTGTCAAGAGGGTTTAGGCACTTTGCCATCAGGCCAGGGCAGAATGGTTCACAGTGAATGTTCCTGATAACCCAAAGGATTCTTGTAACTTATCAGTAGAGTAAATACAATTTAAGAATTAGACTTATTTCTGTCTTCACTTGGTTTTTATTGAAATACATATCTTAAAAGATGAAGAAAAGGTGCACACAATGAAATGCCATCTTACAGAGTACTTCTTACTTCTTTGGCTAAAATATTAATTTCACAGTGAACAAAATATAGAGGTCAAGGGAAAATATCTGGTATACTGTAGAAAAATGTAAAACTTAAGCTCTCTTCACTATGTCACTAAATTATTTTATGCCTTCAAAGAGGTAGCGATACTTGAGACGTAGCAACTGGGAGTCCTTAAACACAAAGGGCTAGAGTGGCTACCTGAAATCAAATATTGGTTCTCTTACTTTATAGCTGTGTGAATTCTGAACCCCTGTTTCTCCACCTGTAAAATGGAAGTAATATTAATATCCTGCTCCTAAGGTTCTTATGAGAATTGAAATAACTAATTCATAAAGCAATTAGAACAATGTGTGGCACATTGCATATACGGGGTGGGACAAAGTAAATTTCCAGTTGTGACTACACAAAACACAGCTTATTCTTGTGTCATTTGTTAATTATTGTATCATTTTCCATACGAATGAATGTACTCCTTTCCCCCACCTTGTGTTTATCTGTTGGCTGAACTTTAAGAAATATATACTGTACATGTATTACTGTTATGATTATTCTTTGTTGGAAATTTGATATTGACCATGTTGTTCTTTCCTTTAGTTCTTTCCTCTAAGAGTCTTTTAATGATTTCCAGGTGCTTAGTGTTAACCAAAATAACTATATCAATGATAACAATAACTCTATTTATTGGGCTCTTACATCTCACATCCTTAGCATCTACCATCTCATTAGACTAGAATAGAGTCCATGATCTCCTCTTTCTCTTCATCTCCCATCTCTCATTTATGTCTGACATGTTGTTGGAACAACTCAGGGGACTTGCAGTTGCACAGTTTGCTCTGACTGAAATGCAGAAACTACTGTTGTCCACTGACAAACACATATTTGAACTTCAAGACTCAGGTCTATTGTCTGCTCTTTCAAAACCCTGTACTCCATCCACTAGCAGGTTGTTTTCTGTAGCAACTGCCATGGTGCTGTGCAAAAATCAAGCACCAAGGTAACCATCTTAGAGTTTTATGTCCCTTTCCTCTCTTCTTATTCCCAGTCACAATGATGGTACAAACTAATCTATTGTACATTGCTGTGCTATTGTTATTACCAAATAAACCCCTATGAGGTGCTGTCTCTTGCTGATGAAGACCCTGGTCTCTGGAGTTGGTTACCTGCTTACAAATCCCAGCTCCAGCACCGAGCAACCTTGGGCAACTTGCTTTATCTCTCTAAGTCTCAGTTTTTTCATCCTAAAAAGGAGGTAATAATATAAATTATTTTATAGCATTTTTTTGAAGGACTAGATAGACAATGTTTTAAAACACTTACTTTGGTACCTGACTTCCTATAGATGCTCAATATGCTCTATAAATGGTATCTATGGTTAATTGTGAAATAAAATAGCTCAGACTCCTCTTTTCATTCTCTATGCCTATATCCATGCACATAGAGGACATGATTGACAAAGGGATTACCACGCTATCTAAATGCATTCATTAGAGGTATTTAATAAATATTTGTTGAGGGAATAGCTTATGTCATGCACAGTGTATTTAAAAAAACACAAAAGCATGTCTCTCAAACATGACATGCCTAAATAAAGGGATTATTTGCACAAATCCCCCATTAATGAAACAGAGAAACATGAGAATATATAGAAAACCACAATTCCTCGGGAATCCCTAACATCTTTTTATCCTGTTCTTTCATTCATTAAACAATTACTGAATGCCTATTGCCCAACTAGCAACAAATCCTTTACCAGATGTGGTAGGTACACAATAGCCTTTAGCTAAAAGCAAAAGAATTCTAACCAATCAATTAAGTTGTTTATTTATATTTGAATTTTACCTTTTTTTTTTTTTTTTCCTTTTGTAACCCTTACCTTTAGTGAAGGTGCCATGGTCAGTGTACTGAATTCAGTTATGTAGAAGATGCAAAAGGCTTGGCAGATTATTTTTAAAAATATGCATAATCAGATTCTAGAGCATGTGAAGGCCCCAATATTTTTTGTTTTGCTCCTTACTAATCTATTGCTTCACAAAGGCAAGTATATACATGCTGAGCAGGAAATCTATGGCTCCAATTGACATCTCTGCCTCCTCCCCAATTCCCCCACCACATGCTTAAAAAGGAATGGACACTAAATTTTTCAGTGTTAAGGTAAGCAAAAGAGTAGTTTATTCTATTTACACATGTCTTATTAACTAAATTGCTAATATCTTTAGAAAATCATTTTGGTTAGCTTTCCTTTCCTTTCATTAACTTGTTTTCACAGTAGACTACATTTTCTGAAGGATAAATCTGTGTACTATTATAGCCAGAGGGACGTTTAAGATACCGCTTTGCACCTGGGAAACCCGTTTAATTATTTGAGCTGTCAAAATGTTTTATTGTAAACAGCTTTTCTGATAGATCCTGTTTCCCTCCTATGAAGTATCTTCCCCAGAAGACAGTTCTCTTTTCAGAGCAGCTTAAAGTACAGGTATCATAATTTAGAGGAGTGAAGGTTTTATGTCTGAAAATACCCCATCCTTCTTCTCATCTCTGATTAAGAAATATTGGATGTTCATTTTTTTTTCTAATTTGTGTGCATCATAAAACACTATCATATTAAGAAGGTTTTAAAAATTAAATAGAGTGAACTATCTAAACTACAAGTAAAAATAAGATTTTATCTGAGATAACAATATTTGAAACAATATCTATCTAATAATTCTATTTAGAAATGTAATCTAACAACATATACAAAATTTTGTAATTCACTTAAATAAACTCAGGAACCCAAACAAGTTTCTGTGATACACAAATGTCTTTCACACAGTATAGCTATGGTTAATTATCTTTTTGTCTTATTTGGCCTTAATTGGGTCTAACATTCCCAATCTGTTAAATCCCATCTTTTTCAGAAAATTTATTCTAATTCCGTGTCCTGGAGTACCAAGAGCATAAACAATTAAGGAAAGTTTTTCTCCTTTATCAAGAGAGGCAGGATTCCAACTAAAGTACCATTAATTCTCAGTTTTAAAATTTTCTCATACAAGTGCAAGGGTTATTGGTTAAGTAAAAAAAAAAAAAAAAGAAAGAAAAAGAAAATACAATGAAGATTCTATTATGAATATTTAAATATTATAGGCACCTAATACCCATAATTAGAAAAGAATTATTAACATAATTATTTTAATTAGACTCCTATCTACAGTCCTAGTGCAAATGATAATCTTCTGAGATCCTTATGCATTGAGAAGTACCATGTGAAATATGGACTGAACCTAAAAATACCTGGGAAATGTGTAAAATTCAAACTGATGATCTCTTATTGGCCAGGATAATTAATAAACCAAGAAGACCCCAACTACAGTTAGTATGTTATTATGATTCCAAATAGAACTCTAAACCCAATCTTAAAAAATGGAGCTAATAGTCCTTCTGTACTAAATATTCAACTATGGATACATACTTTCTCTCATCAATATGGGCATTGAACTGTCTATGCTGTTAATACAGTTAAAAATATGCTGTCCAAGTATGCTATTCAGTTAAAAGTGGGCTAGAAGAGGTGAATGAGAGAAAAAAAGGAGACATCTGTAATTCTTTCAATAATAAAGATTAAAAACAAAAACAAACCAAGTATGCTATTCTGCCTGACAAGGTGGTTGGAGCACTGTCCTATACACCAAAGGGCTTCAGGTTCCACTCTTAGGGCACAGATCTATGTTTTGGGTTTGGTCCCAGACAGCGTGCATGCTGGAAGCAACCAATCAATGTTTCTCTCTCACATTGATGTTTCTCTCTCTCCTCCCCACACCTGCTTCTCCCCTTCCCTCACCCCCTCTCTCAAAAATAAATAAACTAATTACCATATTCTCATATGAAGATTTTAAAAAATGCTATCATGTTGCTCAAAGATGCTGCATTGCAACTTCCAAACAGCACATGGATTTGGTCCCTGTTCCACTCAGCCTGTCTGCCACCACCACACTTTCCTGCTGTAGTAAGAACTAGAATTATGGTCTTTATCTCAACCAACATTCCAGGTTCTGAGTGTTCAAGGAGTCAAAAAATTACCAAAGATGTAGGCAGATAGGAAGACATGTAAAACTATAGACAACCCAGAGCAGATACTTGGAAGGAAATATAGAAAACAGCAGGGGAAAAGGGGTAGACCAGTAGTTCTCAATCTAGCTGCGCAGCAGGCTTGCCTGAGGGCTCTGAAACAAATGGCCTTGCCACCTCTCCAGTTCCTGATTGAATTTGCCTGTGATGGGCCCTGAGCATGAGTTTTAGTTAAGGTATCTCAGATAAATCTAATGTGCAGTCAGAGTTGTGGACAATAGGTGCCACATGCTAACCTGACAAGCTCAGGGAAGGCCTGTGTAGCGCTTACAAACTCAAAGACCTAAAGTAACTGCAAAGGATGATCTGTAATTAAACTTTAATTAAAAGCAGTTATGGTGGGTAGTCACCTCCTAGGCCTCTATCTTCCCCGACAAGGTCAACCTTTACTTAACTGAGCTTATTTTCTTTTTGCCTTTAAGATAATGTATCATTGAAATGTCAGGGTAACTTGTAACTTCCCTTTTTTCTGGACCCCTCAGGGCACAGCCAAATGTCCTGGGTGCCAGGACAGAGACCACAAATTCCTTCATGGTTATTGTTATCATGTTAATGATTGACTGTTAACTGTCCTGTACCCACCGAAGTATTTGTCTATTATTTTACTTTTTATCCAATACCAGAGGTTTCCCTGCTTTGCTTTCTCCTGCCTCCCCTAATCTATCACCAATGGATTTCATGTAACCCACCTACATCTCCTCCTTTGATTGCAATGTATAAAAATAAATGAAAAACTGCCATCTGTGGAGCATTATCCCAATCATTGAGATTCTGCTTCCCAGCAATTGTCGACAGTTTGCTTCAAATAAATTTACAAAACTTTACAGGTTTGAATGTTTTTATATGAACAGAATTGAGAATCACAGATGTAGATTGTGGAGGCCTCACATTAAGAGTAGCCAGGAAACATGATGCCTGGTTAAATTTGAGTTTCTTTTTCTTTTTTCTCTCTCTAATCCTCACCAGAGGATATCTTTATTGACTTTAGGGAGGGAGATAGGAATAGAGGGATAGAGGGAGGGAGGGCAGGAGGCCTAGGAAGGGAGGGAGGGAGGGAAGGAGGGAGGAAGGGAGGGAGGGAGGGAGAAACCAATAGAAGAAAATGTTCTGGAATTTTGAAAAAAATAGAAAAATGCTATGATTTTCTTAACAGAACATAAAATAATAAAATTAGTGATAGAATCAAGTGTTTGATGTAATCATATTCAAAATGAGACTTTTCAATGTGGAACTAAGTGATAATTTTTGTTTGAATTCTTTCTATTCCCCAGTTTCCCACCCTACTGCATCCAAGCAGTGATGATTTAGGAATGTTAAATTGTGATGGCAATAAATAATTTAATGTGTAAATCTTATTTTTTATCAACTACACATCCCTACAAGGCCTCTGAATAAAACATTTAATTAGAAAAGAAGACAAGACAAAGGAACCAATAATAGATGAGAATGGCCTCCAAACTCTGAACCACAATGTGGGAGGCCAATGTGCTGGTCTGAACCATATGGGTGCGTGTATGCATGTGCATGTGAACAGATGAGGACTTGCCCAAA
The DNA here is from genome assembly GCF_964339955.1 of Pipistrellus hanaki. NCBI lineage: Eukaryota > Metazoa > Chordata > Mammalia > Chiroptera > Vespertilionidae > Pipistrellus > Pipistrellus hanaki. The sequence continues at coordinate 51,947,289 of NC_140510.1, read as the reverse complement.
GTGTGGTCATTGCAAATCACACAGAACTCAAACAGCATTGCCTTACACACTCCCATTTCAAAGTCCTATTTAAGGTCTGACCATTTTGCTGTAAATCAAACAAACAAACAAACAAACACACACACACACACACACTAAGGTCAAGGACTATTGATCATGGAGAAGAGAAAGTGGAAGATTACTACAGCTTTATCATGATTGGAAGGTGGAGGGTTGGGGGTACCCTCAGCCTTCTGTGAGCCAGGGGAACTCACCTTGGGTTGACCAAGAGTTCCACTGGAGAAGGGATTGTTGAGTGATGTTCCCTTACTGTTTTCTCCAGTTCAGTTTTTTAAACTTGGCTTGCTTCTGAGTTGGGTTTTTTTATACCATATGTAGGGTTAAAACTTACTTTTTTTTTTTTACTTTCCCCCAGAGTTCAACTATAACTAAAAGATCAAAAACTGGATTTAAACTGATTTCCTTCTTTACTGAGTTTCTGAATTTTTCTTTTAAAGCCTCAATAATATTTGTCAGTGTATATGACGAATTCAGAAGGCTTTTCACCCTTCACTGGGATGCTCCCTCCGCTTCTGAGCAAACCTGGCTTTTGGAACCAAAGTGTTCCATATATGGATCTTTTTATTTCCTACTAAATCTTTGAGTATGAGTAATTCCTCTGAGTTCTATTTATATTTCCACTCAGGTTTATGATTCATACTCAGAATAAGGACCCTATACCTCTTTATTTATTCAATATTTAACTCTACCACACTTTAGGTTTCTGAAATCCACAAATTTAATAAAGGATTTAAGCTTATGATCTCTGAGGACTCTGATGAGTAAGGAAGTTACATGAGACCCTGGCTCTGTGTGTGTGTGTGTGTGTGTGTGTGTGTGTGTGTGTGTGTTTCATCTTTTGTTTTGGTTTTACTTCAGCTCTCCTGCACACAACCTTCTGAAGGCCATGCTTTATATAATGAATGCATTTGGAGTATGTGGTGGGAATTATTAAGGCTGGCTGAAGGAAATGCAAGGGAGTCCCCTGAAGTGCACTTGGCATGATTGCTTCTAACCAGAAATGCTAAAACATCACAGAGCAGGTACAGAATGTCAGAATCCAGGCCAACCAACCAAGTAGTGACTTCTGGTGTTTGACACTAGAATTCCAGAACCAAAACAGAACCAAATGCCCTAACAGGTTTTGCTCACAGACTCAAGGGTCCCAGGTTCAGTTCCAGTCAAGGGGATGTACCATGGTTGTAGGCACATACCCAGTAGGGAGTGTGCAGGAGGCAGCTAATCAATGTTTCTCTCTCATCAATGTTTCTAACTCTCTATCCCTCTCCCTTCCTCTCTGAAAAAAAAAAATCAGTAAAATACATTAAAAAACAAAACAAAAACAGAACCAAACAATAGAGCTATGCTTGCTTTGTGGTGAGCTTCACATGGTTAGAGAGGACCTTTCCTTCTTTTTTTAGGCTGAATAATATTCCATTAATGTACAGTCATGTACCACCTACAGATGGGATGTGTTCTGAGAAATGCGTTTTTAGGTGACTTCATTGTTGTGTAAACATCATGGAGTGTATGTACACAAATCTAGATGGTCTAGCCCACTACTGTCAATGAGAAAATGCTTTCTTGTATACTAACTTGAGTATCAGTCTAAACTGTGCTGGCAGTTGGAGGCTTACTCTAAACCAGGAGTTCCAACTGTATAATCTGTACATTAGCTGCAACACCTGGAAGCTTATTAAGAACACACATTTCTGGGTCCATTCCAGACCTACTGAATCAGCAGCTTTGGGCTGGAGCCCAGGAATCTGTACTTTAACAAACCCTGCAGGTGTGATGTCTACGAACCACTTCCCCACACACTGATGATACCTTCCAAGCCAGGAGTCCTCTGGGCCTGGATTATAATAGCTTTAGGCTCAATTCTGTCATTGACTTCCGTCGTATCTCTTCTGATCCCAGAGAGAGAAATGTTGGCAGTAGATCTGTACATTTCTTATGAAAGCAACCGCAAGATCGCTCGGGGATAAGGACAATGCAGGGAAAAGAGACACAGCATTACTAGCTGGAGCTTTGACTGCAAACTTGGTGTCTCTTTCTATTGTCCCCGTCGACAGGGTCCCGTGGAGTCATGTAAAACACAGGTATTCCAGCCTGAGAGGTTCTGAGGCAGATGGGTCTGAGGTGTAAAACCCAGGAGTCAATATGTTAATAAGAATCCCCGATCGATCTTGCAGTTGCTTCCATAAGAAATGTACAGATCTACTGCCTTACCCCTAGATAAAACACTTCTAGCACATTATCTCCACCTCCCAAACTTCTTGGGTGGAGATTTCAGAGCCTTCCCTCAGTTAGAAGCATGAACAGGCAGTGTTGGAATGATAATGTTCTCAGGTGTTCATAAGGCACACTTAAAAGTTCTTTCACAGGCACCATCTAAAAATAGGGAGGACACAAAATGATACTGCTTTGAGGATGTTGCTTTGTCGATCCGGGCAGTGACTGAGAAGTTTAAGAATATGTCTATTGGCCTTACACAAAGGGTAGGGATTAAGGCCATGGATGAAATCAGGCAGCATGGAGTACAAGCTTCCAAGTGACTCCAAAGCAGGGTATCCGCTTTCCTTAGAAAGAATCAAATTGAGGTGATTTTAGCATAACTGCACTAGAGCCCCAGCTGTTGTCAAGGCTCCAGTCTAAAATATTGGATTATGTACTTTTTTCCATTCTTGAAAAACTTGTTTGCAACTTCCACAATATACTGCCAATAAATACTTTGGAACAGAGACATAAAGACCAACCCATTCCCTTTAGGTGGGAGTGGAGGGAGAGCCCTAAGGTCAGTTTCATTCTGTCAGAAAAGGGATCAGGACATCTCTCAGGAATTTCCCATTGGACTCAAGTTCACCTCTTTGGTAGAGAAGAGTATTCACGTGGCCAAGGCTGCAGGTCTGCTTTCCACGCCGCAGGAAAACTATGCTGTGGTCACAGACCACACCCTGGCCCCCAACCAGCTGCCTTGCAAATGTGGGCCGTTGGTCACGAAAGAGTTCGAGAAAAATCGAGGCACTATTAACACTCCCATACAGGACATCAAAGCTCTTTTCATACTAGTACACACAGCCGGGCTTAATATCTACTGTATTAATCATTTAATTGTATTTTAAAGCAGCTACTACGTACTTTGAGAACACCATCTTCTTTTTTGTACGTAACAGTTTTCACCATGCTACACAATAGTGAAATCCAAGACAGACTCTCAGATATTAAGGTAAAAATGCTCTGCAGAAAAATAGTGATGATTCATTCTGACATTTTTATCTGTTACCTCTATTTTATAGACACATTGCTCATTTGCAGTTTTTTTTATAAACTTTTTCACTGTTGTGACATTGGCGTGTGATTGGACGGACATTGCTACAACTTCATTTGGTCCTGCCTAAGTTATTTTCTCACATGATTTAGTTATAGGTAAGTATGCACTAATTCTAGCTTGGAAAGCTTATTCTAATGAAGATGACTGCTGGAGGATTACATGCAGTTTCACCCTATATGTAATGTGGAGTGAAGGTGTGCAACACACACATTAACCCTACAGCATCCCATCTATGTCAAATATTTTCAAAGAGAAAAAGACAAATCCAACAACCTAATGAAGGGTTTAGTTACTATCCTTTTCTTTCCCTCTCTCTCTCTTTCTTGCTCTCTCTCTCTCTTATTAATCCTCACCCGAGGATATTTTCCCATTGATTTTATTTTTTTAGAGAGAGTGGAAGGGAGGGGGAGAGTAAGAGAGAAAGAGAAACATCAATTGGTTGCCTCTAACACATGCCCAGAGCAAGCCAGGGACTGAGCCTGCAATCGAGGTCAAACCTGTTGCTGTTCATAGGCCAACACTCTAACCCCTGAACCAAATCAGCCAGGGTTGAATATACTTTTCTTAGTTCTCACTTATTTTCTGTTGTGACTTTTCTTCTTCCAAGCAACATTAAGGAAGGAAAAAAAGTAAAATGATTTGTTCCAAGAAGAACTTTGTGAACGAAAGCTATAAGGACTGGAGCCAAAGGCCTCTTCCCGTGGGTTTCTTGAGAAAAACAAAAATTGAAACCCAAGACCTCAGATAACAATCTGTGACAGTCTCCGGGGCCCAGCTTCTTAAACTGCAGCTGAGTTACATTCTGCAACTGCTGGGGACCGTTAATGCTTCTGGTCCTGGTTCTGGGCAGTAAGGGGGCAGCACGGCTGTGCTCTGAACGCTGCCTGCTCTGTAAGCATCACGGGATGAGTCCACACCACAAGCCTCCTTGGGAGCCTGTGCTTGAACAGAATTTCTCAATTAATGTTAGCTATAACTATGTCCTACAGAATGGACCTTAAAAATTATCTAGTTAATCTAAATCTCTTAGTTACCAGATAAGGAAATGACCAATTAAGGTAAAAAGATTGTGGAAGGATGCACAGCTGGTCAAGACATAGCACTCTCAGCTATTAAAACACACACACACACACACACACACACACACACACACACACACATTTGTGACAGCAGCAACATTTTAACTGCCTAAATGATGAAGCAAGCAATGCCTGCAGTAGTGTGCCTGAGTCCCAGCAGTACCTTAGTTCCTTTCTGAACATCACACCTTCCTCTTACTCCATAAGCTTCCCCTCCTCCTTCAGTTGTACCTCATTTTTCCAGTCATCCTTGACCCTCCTCCTTGCATACATCCCTCAGCTTCTCCCCAATCCTGAGCCATGTGAGATAGTGCAGTCACAAATAAGCAAGGGAATCAAGAATATTTATTGCTTATTATTCAATATCACAGGTTTACATCTTAACAGGACACTTCAAGTTTCCTTACTAAAAGTATCTGCAGCAAAAGTCCAGCTTTGCAATAAAGATGAGCCATTAAAAAAAATCCACAGGTACTAGATAAGACATTTTACATTTGAATCTTCTATCGCTATCTGTAGATGTGTCAGACAGCTCATCTGCTATATACCTTTCCAGTTCTCTCAGCCATAACTGTCTCTTGTTCTGGACACCTCTGCAGGACCCAGCTGTGACTGGGCTCCAGCCCATCGCACAGAGGTACAATCTGCTGACGGCACTGTACAGTTTACCCAAATGTCCCACCTCTCCCTTTACTGCCCCCATGGCTTCTCTATTGCTGTGGATAAAGAGGCCCCAAAGAACCATGCTTGGCACCCAACTCTGCACAGCTCAGAAGTGGCAAATGGATGTTACTGGAAAATTACTCACCTGCCTCCCTCTGCAACCCACAGGGAAGGTCCCTCCCAACCAAGAGGGAAGGCTCTTTGTGGTTTAAGTCTCCTGGGTCACCTGATCCTATTGGTGCTATTTCCTTCCTGTTGGTTCTACTTCCTGTTTCACCACCTTGTATCTCACTCTGTCCTCTAAATTTGCACTTTCCAATAAAGTAACAGTACTTAAACTTGCTTTCTAGTAATCCAGGCTGTGAGTATGCTTTGATATATAAACTTTGTATATTCCAATCAAATCTCAAAATGATATTGCATACAAAATTTTACAATGCATATAAGATTTAGCATTTACCGATTATGTAACTACATCTAATGTACACAAAAAATTTTTAATGCCAAATTAACTAAGAATTTGTTTGTTAATGGCTTCCCCAGACTCAGTGTTAAAAGGGGTTCTATCTTATATTTAAACTTCACTTGCTTTTGTATAAGAAGAATGTGTGTGAATTAGAGTGAGGAAAGAGGGGAAAATGCATGAAAGTGCATTATAAATATGTTCTCTATTTTTCCTTATAACTCAAAGCATTGAGTTTATATGTGATAAAATCAAGATATTGATAGGTGTTAAATTAAAAAAAGTGGCTGCTTGGTCAAATAACTTTGGGGGGTGTTTTTATTTTTATTGCTTTCAGAGAGGAAAAGGAGAGGGAGAGAGATAGAAACATCAATGATGAGAGATAATCATTGATTGGCTGCTTCTTACATGCCCCCTACTGGGGATTGAGCCTAAAACCCTGTCATGTGCCCTTGACTGGAATAGAACCCAGGCAGGCCAATGCTTTATCCACTGAGCCAAACCAGCTAGGGCGAGGAAGATTCTTAACCTCAATGTCTCCATCTGAAAATGAGAAGTTTAAATACACTGATATTCAGTGAGTTCTTCGGCTATATATTGTATATGATTGAATAAGTCTAACTAAAACATTTAAAAATTTGAGTATATTGTTTGTGATTTTCCAGAACCCACAGCAGTCCCCTCTCTCCTTGCTGCTCATATAATTGCTAATTACTCTTTCCACTGAGTGATACTATGGGAAATGGAAGCCATAAAATCTACATTAGGCAATTTTGCTACTTATTGCCAGGAGGAAGATTAAAGCTATATTACTCCTCCACCTCTTTAGGCGATGACACAATCCAACAAAAGGCATCCATTTAGCTCAAGGAAATATGTTCAATGTAAAAACAACACACACACACACACACACACACACACACACACACACACAAACCCCTTTAGGATGGAGAATTAGTCCATTAGACCACATTTCCCTTAGTGAGCACTATGGACAATAATTGTGTTGAATTTTATATGGAGAAACTTCTATAATATACTTAAAGTACAACCTGAAAATATTAAAATGATTTTAAAAATATCAATTAAAATTAAAATAGATTTTTGTTTTAAAAATCATTTCCCAGCTAATCTCTATGAAAAAATGCCATACTTTATTTCCTTGTTGTCTCCTCCTCAAGGAAAGCTTTGTTGTGAGCCACGTGTGTCTCATCTGTCTTGTGTAATATGGATTTAATAAGACATATTTCCTAATGTGTAGCACTTGGAAAGCTTTTGCCACAATTTGATGTTTTCGGTTACATACATCTGGTGCTAGTTTGACCTGGCAATTACATATAGTTCCTTAATTTCTTGGGGAAAAAATAATAATGTAACAAATTGGGACTATGTTCAAATTAGCTTTTAAGTTTCTCCAGTTAGGTGAACTGAGCAAGAACTTCGGCAAGCATTTCCTTTTTAGAGCTGCATAAAACTTTCTTACACATTTTTCATTGTCAAGAAATGTCCTTTTAAATGTGCCAAAGTCAAGCTTATAGTAGCATTCTAACATTAGTCCAATAAGCCACTCTACCAGTTGGGGCTAGATATATATCTCCCTGAATATTACATGTCAGAAGACTTATCATTTTGCTCAGGCTCTAACACATACTAATATTTGGAACTTTTGTCAACTTATCTGATTACTATTAGCTTTTGAGTGTATTTTGTAGGTGGAAATAAAATTATTTGGCCTGCATACATCCAAGATTGCTTTAAGAATCAAATGAAACAATATATATGAAAATGTTTTAAAATATAAAAAGTATTTACAAATATGAGATAGCATTTTTTTTTATCTCTAGAGATTATTTTATTAAGCTCAATGTATAGAAATTAACAGGACATTATACTATGGAACATAAAAAACGAAAACCTTGTATAATGCAGTTTCTCATGTATAAAAGACTAGAGGCCCAGTACGTGAAATTCATGCGGGGGGTAAGGGGGTGGTCCTTTAGCCCAGCCTGCGCCCTCTCCAATCTGAGACCCCTCAAGAGATGTCCAGCTGCTGGACATCCCTCTCACAATCCAGGACTGCTGCCTCCCAACTGCTCACCTACTTGCCAGCCTAATCACCCCCTAACCACTCCCCTGTCAGCCTGATTGACACCTAACTGCTCCCCTGCCGGCTCAATTGTCCCTAACTGCCCTCCCCTGCTGGCCTGGTCACCTCTGATTGCCCTCCCCTGCTGGCCTGGTCATCCCTAACTGTCATCCCTTGCAGGCCTGGTCGCCCCCAACTGCCCTCCCCTGCTGACCTGGTTCCCTCCAACTGCCTTCCCTTACAGGCCTGGTCCTCCCCAACTGCCCTCCCCTGCCAGCCATCTTGTGTCCACATGGAGGAAGCCATCATTGACCACATGGGGTGGCCATCTTGTGTGTTGGAATGACGGTCAATTTACATATTACCTCTTTATTATATAGGATGACTTAAAACACTTAAAGTAATTAAGAATATGTTACAAATGAAATACTATGTATTATAAGCATTAAGTACAATAGCTGCTTAAAGAAGAAAATAATCAGTGTAAACTGGAATAACCAGAGAGTGCTTCATAGACTTATGTAAGGCAATGAGAAATTAATCATATTTGAGTAACTGAAGAGGATTTAAATAAGTGTAAAGCAAAAGAGGAAGACAGAGAGAAAATATTCAGTAGGGGCAACCGCAGGCACAGAAAGCTGAAATATCAGAATGATTGAACCATGTCCGGTGAAAAAGAAACCCCAAACTCCCTCGTTCTTGTCTTTTGTACAAAATGGAATCCCTGCATTCTTCTACTCAATAGATTATGTGGAAGAATTCAAGACCAACAGATCATTAAGAACACTTTGCTCTTAAACACCCAATACCACCTGTCTCTTACTGTTCTTCCACCAAAGTATCATCGACCATTTTTGGTAGCCTGTCAACATGCAACCTGTCATCACACCAAATAGTGCGCTTATGGTTAGAAAAGCAATGATAACAATGACAATCCGATGTTTCAAATTTAATCTCTGACAGCCGCTTTTCCAAATCCAACTTCTAGAATTTATAAATCAAGTGGGAAATTAGTTTGTGTTTTTAAATCAAGGACAATATGGTGGCTTGTTGCTTTAACTGATTCATACAGTACTAGTATGACAGACCAGAGTAACTCTGGCATCATAGTAAGAGAAGCAAGAACCTGGGGAGAAGAGAAACATCTGTGATATGTCTGTAATGATCTTATAATGGGCAATGTTTTGTCCATAAAATTTGTCATGGTTACCTCAAAAACCAAAAATGATATGCATACGGCATGCTGAAGTCCTTTTATAATTCCTCTTGAACACACTTTTCCCCAACACAGCAAAGCTCACACATGCTGACTTTTTGAGATGATACCGAGTCACTTTCATATCCCTCTGATTTCAACAGCAACTGATTACTTCCTATTAAGCAAAATTTTCACCTTCAAATTCCTCCCATCTTAGAACCCACTGATATGTTCACTTAACAAAATAGTATGCACTGCCTATGGTGTTATAGGTGCTTTCTGGGAAATAATCCAAAAACAAGTTATGATCCAAATGATATCATAGCTTGTCTTGAAAATTATTTATCAAGGTCACTGTGTGCTTCCAATATTATTTCATTCCTCACTATTTCAAGGCATTTTGTTTTATTGTTTGCTATCTCCTTAATGCCTAAAAACATGAAAGTGTGTTGAAAGGCTCTATTTTACTGATGGCATAGTCAGGAAGATCTACCAAGTCCTTCTTCATGGATCTCAAGCCATTTCAAGTTTTAGCATAAAATGGACAGGAACGGGTGTGGAGATGAGGGTGCAGAGCCTCATAGCTGCAACCTACCACGTAGCCTTGCTCATTTATACCTGCTGACAGAACTGAACAGGGAGGGTGAGAACCAGCATCAAGACTTCCAGTGACCTGGAACAACTCTCCCTAGCGCTTAGATGAGGCATCAGCACTAGTATCCTCATTGGAGGCAGCCAGGAGGCTTCAATAACTATTATACATAGAATAATTCCTCAGCACAGAGATTTTGATTTTGAATGCAGTGGAGACAGATCTCCAAGCCATGTTATTAAAATATTAAATCTTCACTAACTCTAATTTACTCTATAGCCTAGGTGGTCATCACACCCTCACACCATCACAAGGAGGCTGCGTTTGCAACAGGTGTTCAGGGTGGGCGGGGACTTGAAGCTGCTTGCGCAGCAGGGAGGAGAGGTGAGGGGGCGGCAGCTGCTCCTTGTGGCGAGGACCCCTAGCTCAGCCTACCTCTTTGAGGACCCCCAGGGGTTCCCAGATCTCCTGCAATTTTGCCCGCGCGCAGGTCACTAGTAATAAATAACAGTGCCATGGAAGAGCACTGCTGTAGGAAGGAAATTATTAATCCATCTTCATGAGGTATTTGACTGAGTTGAAAAAAAAATGTTTGAATCTTAGTCAAGCCATGAGCACTATAGCAGTTTCCTACTTCCTGCCTTTGCACGTGCTGTTTTATTTGCCTGGAAATACCACTTCTCTTTGTTTGAAGAACCCAGCTTAAATGCTACCTTCTGGGTGGAGTTTCTCCTGACCTTCTCTAAGGTAGCAAACAATGCCTCTTCTGCTCTTTCCTTTCATATCCTCAGTGAGCACACTTCTATGGAAACACTGATTACCTGCTTTAACGTTCAACTCAACTCAGCTCTAAGCATCCTTGAAGAACAAAGATATCTTAATGCCAGGCTAATAGCTGAGACACAGTACTTGTTTGTGAAATAAATGAGCATTGTCATGGTCACATAAAGTAAGTGGCTAACATTAAAGGGACAGGGACACGAGCCTTATAACCATTTGTCCATGTTGCCAATAACTGTTCTAGTTGCAAAAAGGTAGGAGTAACCATAACTATTATATCATTCATGTTGATAATATCAATTCTGGATAAAATAGATGTCAAGGGCAGCCTTAAAATGAAAAGGTATCCATTCATTCAGAGAGACATTCAATAACATTTACTGATTAATCACTATATGACATGAAAGGCAAGACAAATGACACAGTCCCTGCTCTGAAGGAGACAAGAAAATAAATCTTTACAATACAGGGTAGTAAGTGCTGAGCATTGGGATAAGAAAGGTATCTAATCCACAATAGGTGAATCAGGGGAGGGTTATCTGAGGGGGTAATGCCCAATGCCCTTGAAAGAGCAATGGGACTGAAATGTGAGAAACTATAGAAAGAATTCTAAGTAAATGGAAAAGCCTGTGCATGCTCTGTATTGGGGGAGACTAGCATGTCTGTAAACTAAAAGCCATTTGATATTGCTAGATTTGTGGCTTGATGGGTGGAGACAAATAGGAAGAAGGAGAGTTCTACCTGGTTACAAGCTCGTGAGGAGATAGGATGAATGCACATGAATGAGTGACAGGGCTTTCAATCTACAATTTAATGGATTTCAATAGTGTATTTCAGCAAAGTTCTTATAGGCGGTTCCTATATTCCCAAATCACAGAGTCTGGGATATCCAATCAAACTGGGGACTTTTTTTTTTTTTAAGATTTAGGACAAAAATATTAATTCTATCTAGTGGTATTTTTTAAAGTTAATTATGTTAAAAATTCAGATGCACAAAACCTTTCTATATAGATGTTTAAAATAATATTTAAATTTTTTCTTTTAAGTCTAGAAGAAAGATAAATAATTGGCTGATTTTAACATATAGGAATGGCTTTTTGGAGAAAAATATAATTTGGTAAAATGGACTATATGTTGTAATTTTTTAATACTTTCCATTGAGCAGATGTGGCTGTTGTATAATAGAGTTTCAGCCTCATGGATGACTGATGGATGTAAAACAAAATTAAAGTGTCCACAAGAGTCTTCAGTAGTAATTTCCTAGCCTGAATTTAATCCAAATTCAACTTTGTTTTTAAAAATGCTACATTTCTGCTAACTCTAATTCCAATCTTTATCTGGAATTCCTAAATCAACCTAGCCTCCCTCCAGTGTACAGCTGTCATTTTATCAAACCCGTGTTAAAGAACATCTACTGTTTCTCTCAGAATTTCAGGGAACACAGGACTAGTCTATTTCCAAAACAATGCCCAAAGAAAACAATATAAAATTTCCAACTCATAATTGTTTAAAAGGCAGAAAAGAGACATAAATTAGTTGCAGTTGTAGAATAATCATCTATATTGCATATACACAAACAGACTCATTCATAATCTGTACTAAGATATTAAAATGTCTCAAACATATATTTAAAAACAAATTGATGGATCATCAAGGAAAGCAAAGTAAATTGTATATACTTTCTATATAATACAAGGCTAATATGCAAATCGACCAAATGGCAGAACAACCGGTTGCTGTGACATGCACTGACCACCAGAAGACAGATACTCAATGGAGGAGCTGCCTCCTGGTGGTCAGTGTGCTCCCACAGGGAGAATATGTCTCAGCCAGAAGCCGGGCTAATGGATGGCTAGTGCAGTGGCGGTGGCAGGAGCCAAGGTGGCAGTTGGACATCGCCTGAGGACTCCTGGAGTGTAAGAGGGCACATACCAGGCTCAGGGTCCCTCCTGAGTGCAGGAATTTCATGCACCGGGCCTCTAGTATTTGCATAAAATGAATTTAGACATTTTAAGCATCTGCTGGGGCAACATTTTATGCTAGGTTTCAACACAGTTCTAGTCTCCAAGGAGCCTTCCAAGGAGCTGATGGATAGCTCCCTCTCCACAAAGCTCTTCATGTGAAGGTAAGATGATTACCTATTGAATAAGCATTATCCTATCCATCCCAGGGCAACTTGTAATTATCTTAAAGCCTTTTGGAAAGATAAAAAGTAATTATAATAAACTAGGGTTAAGATACACTGGCCAGTTGCTTCTAAAGTTCATTAAATTGTCTTTCAAGAACTTCCTTGACAGCCTCTTTCTTCCTCCCATTAAAAAAGAGTTAACCTGTCTATCTGTATATAATAAAGGTTGTTGGAAATAAAAGGAAAATTAGTTTCTTTGTAAATCAGCAATATGAGAAAGCAATGCAGGAGAGGAAAAGGCAAGTGGGGGGGGGGGGGAGGAGAATTTTTTAAAATTAAAAGATTTCTAACTTGAAAGCCCTAGATTGATAAATACATGAAAAAATATTTGCAGGAAAAATATTGAAAATATCTAGATCTCAAGATATTTTCAATATTTAATTTTCACTACACATCTGAGATCTGTGGGCATCATTTTTGCTATTGGTGAAGAAAGGTACCTAGTTGCCTAGGGCTATGCAGCTTGTCACGGTGTGAACCAGGACTAAAATAGGAGTCCTGGCTCTCTGGATTTCTGATACCAATTCAGCAGACTTCAACTTTCCACTAGATACTTTGCAAGTTAAGCAGTTCTCACATCAGCCTGTGCCAACTGTTTAAATACCCTGTCAAATCTTCAAGTGTTATATGTGTCAAGTGCCTATGGACCTAGTATGTCCCCAGGACTATTGTCTACTTTGCTGTACTCTTTGAATTTAGACACCAGTAAGAATCCAAGAGGCCATAATTGCTATAATTACTGCATATTTAAAATACTAATGTTAATATTTTATAGAAAGAAGACTTCACTGGATACAGGCTGAGGAGCCCCAATGATTCAATTTCTCAATGTTAATAAAATGAATTAACACCAACACAATTTGCTTTAAAAAAAATAAAAGAAATAATTGGCAGGGTATAGGTATGCATGCCTATGGATGCTTATGTTGTTACAGAATTTTTCTACATTTATACCATATGATCTATGGTTTAATACCTATGAAATTTACTAATTGTTTGACATTGAACACACACAATATACATAAGTACCTTATATTAAGACTTATATTTTGGTATTAAGTAAAAAATAAATACGCTTAGAAACATGTTTCTGGTTGGCATAACCAAAAAATTTGGAAGTTAATAGAATTGACCATTGGACATATGAAAAGTAATGTAAGAAATACAGAGGAATGGGTGAAAGAAAGTGAAATAATGGGAAAGATGAGGTTAATGCATGTTATTAAAAATTACCACTCAACTCAGCAACTATTTACTGAAAAATTACTACTTCAGGGCACTGAACAAAATAGCATACAGCTGAACTCTTAGTGAGCAGCATAGGGAAATAGACAAGTGTATAGTGTGTTAGGATGGGATAAAAATTATGGTAATATTGACATTTTAAAGATAATTGACTTAAAAATTTAAATAATACTATATTAATATTAAACAGTTTTGGGGCTGTTTAACTTCAGAATTGTTCACCCATGGTCACATATCTATGCAGTAGTGTATAGTTCATAATAGAAAGAGTTTCCACTAGGTGATCTTTCAAGTGTCATACCCTTTTATCTCAAGAAACAACTTAAAACAACGCCTCATTATCATGAAACTGCTACCAAGATAACTCACTGACTGTACAGGGAGACCTCTCTCTGTATCACCTTTGAAGTAGTAACTGCAGCCTTCCCCTCTCATCTTCCATTTCCCATTTTCAAAGCCTTGTTGCTTTGGGTCACAACAGCTGTGTTAAGAAGGGGTCTATGTGGATAGGATCACACTCCTGGATCAGTGTGATAGCTTTATATTTATTCCGTAGAGGCCTGGAGCTCCGTGACAATTGATTAAAGACCAAACAGGTAAAGATAATGAAATGACACCACACAGGGACGTCACCAGAGGAAGATGACATACAACTCAGCGGACCGTTAAATTGCCTCTCTTGATTTGTGTCAGTGACATATACACGGTCTTAATCCACATGTTTTGTATTACTATCATATATCTAAAGCTCATTTGTGGTTATTTTATTTGTTTTTAAAATCTCCAACTTTGCTTAAAACTCTCTTTAAACAAAATGATGTGCATAGTGGAGTCTTTTGCACCAGCACATTCTTTCATACTTTAAACCAAAACTTCTTTCAAATTTACATAGCATTTTGAATGCTCAATATTTGGGATTGGCCAATACCACTGCCACATATTCATTCATTCATTTGCTCATTCAATTCATGTAACAATATATATTGAGACTTTATAATAATAATATCAAGGCACTGTGCTAATATATAGAGATAAAAGACCACTATCTCTACATCTTGAAGGAAGATAGGCAATTAATTATAACATAGTATAATTAAGACAGCATGGAGGGGCCTGGAGAGTATTATGCTAAACAGAATAAGCCAGTCAGAGAAAGACAAGTGTCACATTACCTCACTCATATGTAGAATCTAGTGAACAAAATAAACTGATGAACAAATCAGATCTAGAGACATGAAGAATCTCAGAGGGAAGGCGGAGTGGGAGGGACATTAACTAAAAAACTTAAATGCATAACCCCTAGACACAGACAATAATGAGGGGAGGGTCTGGGTTGGGCAGTGGGTGGGAGCAGGATGAAAGGGGTCAATGGGGGAAGAAAGGGGACACATGTAATACTTTGAACAATAAAGATAAAAATTTTTTAAAAAAAGATAACACGTAAGAGACTGAAGAGGGAGAGAGTAAAATGATAGCATAGACAATGATAATTACAATTGTCTGATATTTCTTTCCTTCCTCCCTTCCTGCTCTGTCCTGCCTGGAGTATCTCCTGTGGGCTGTGTAATTGGGGCTGACATCACTTGTCCTTTGTAACATTGTACACTCCAGTGCACATGCTTTAAGCAGAATGCCAATTAGGTCTCCATACATTGCCAAGAAAAATGAGAAAAGAAGCACTTTAGAAAACACAGCGATACATGTCATTTCTTGTATGTGTGTGTTTCTCCCCCTGCCCCCACTCCGTTCAATAGCGTTAATTGGGTCTGCCCACACTTTGGCATGAAAACTTATTCCTGTGCCACATGAGTCAGTCAAGAGGAGCACAGCAATTTGAGCAGAGAAGGGAATACACTGCTTTGGAAGCAAGGTGATACCTATGCACTAGAGCACAGCCTTGCAACAAAGCAAAATGAAAATGAACAGACAACGAAAGGAATTTATATGTTTGGATTGGTGAATGGAGATGGAAACTCAGGTGTCTGTTACACATTCAATGTGGAGAGAGAAAGAGAGAGCGAGAGCGAGAGCGAGAGAGCGAGAGCGAGAGAGCGAGAGAGCGAGAGAGCGAGAGAGCGAGAGAGAGCGAGAGAGAGAGAGAGAGAGAGAGAGAGAGAGACTGACTAGTGTGGAGTGTGTGGTGGGAATGAAGGACAGAGGTCACTGTCAGCATCAGTGCCAGCAGTGGGAGCGTGAGTGTAAGCTCCAGAATTACTCACCCACAGCTGCGCTCCCTGCCAGCAGCCAGCACCAACAGAGTACGTGGGCTGAAAGATCCAGAAAGCCTGCGGGCTAAGCAGAAGGACACAGAGACATGAGATCTTTGGAAGACACAGAGAGACACTGACAATCTCGAACTTACTGAGAAAGGTTATACATCCGAACAGAAAAATCTCATGAAAGGATCCACCTTAACGAGGCAACCGACCTCATCATGAAGGTTAAAGGGAGGTGATGGAGCACAGGGTTCTCTAATTTAGAAAGAAATTGTTTAAAAAGAAAAAAAAAATCTTTACCTCTGGAAGGCAGAGGAATAGATTTTATTTTTTAAAAAATTATTTTCTCTATCCCTGGGCACATTTTTCCTTGTCACATCTGGCCCCACACAAAACAGCTACTAAGAGGAGACTTTTGGATTATAATCTTTTTACTGAGGACCCTGCAGCTCGCTGCTCAGAATGAGGTGACGTGGGTACTAGTGATCTGCTACTGGGAAGGATCACCACCATAAACAAGCAAGCAAACAAAGACGACACCCTGATGTGGCAGTCACATGGCTGCCCTCGTGACCTGGAGATGTCCTTTTTCACGGGCTTTCCCAGTGGTTTTCTGAACAGTCACAAGTATCTTTTCCCAGTTTGGTTTAGTACTGGGAGGCAGGTGAAGAGACTGGTTACCTCTGGGAGTTGGCATATGTTGATCCTCAGAATTCAAAGTGCCCCTGTTTTATTCTCCAAGAAACGGTCACTGTCATAACGTACCAGTGTCAGCCTGACCACGATGGAGGAGGCCAGGCACCACTGCTCTGCACACGCTAAGGATATAAAACCTGAGCAGCAGATGGAGCCCTGAACAGCTCCCACAATCCTCTTCTGCAGTCCCCACAGCTCCTGCTCCCCTCCCCTTCCCTCTCTCTGAAAATTTCCCCTGAAATCTCAGTTGGAGACACACGGTCATCTTACTATCTTCTTGGGATTCTTGCTCAACTGTTGGTAACACACACTTGGATTTGGGAGTTTCGGCAATTTTGGATTCAAGATGTTGCCATCACTGGTGAAGCCGGGCAGAACCTCCAGCTTTGCCAGGGATGGACTGAGAAGGATTTAAATCAGAGCCGCACCAAGTTGCATAAGCACATGGACTTTTGATAAGAGCACCTGCGAGGCTAATGAAAAACATAAGTTAAATGAAATGCATTTTATAGAATTTTATTTCCATAAGTGCTGATCTACTTTTTTTTTTTTTTTAAAAAAAAAAAAAGCCCTGCTAGTAATTAAATATGTAATAGTTTTCTCCTCTCCAGCAATAGAGACACTTTAGAATAAATGCAAGTAGCTATCATATTCTTCCCTAGAGGGCTAGGTCTAGATATCTTGAAATTTTGGGGGGACTTTCACAAAGAAGACAAAACACCTCAGATGCATTGAAAATACCTTTTCAGAAGGTTTATGGGAGGGCTTCCAGAACTAATGAATTACTGAAGCTCACTTACTTTAGGGGGAATGAATGGGGTAGGGGGAGGGTTATCAGTAGGGCCTAAGTGTCTTGAGGGTTTTAAAAGATAACTGTCCTAAGTAAATTCCAAAGAAAGACAGAAAGATGATGAATTTAGGGCCATGAGATGGGGGTCACCAGAACTCCCTACTTCATGCTCTTGAGGCCAGCTGGTGCCTATGAGAGTGACTGTGTATGAAAACCAAAAGAAATGTACATGAAAGTTTCCAAATTTAGAAACCAGAGCCCTGGCATAAACGAAGTGGCCTCTGAGGGTCTAGGCACCATGAAGACACCATTAACGCAGTCCATCAGCAGAACCAGGTTGCTTCCAGGTTTATCAACAGTACAAACAACACTGTGTTGAATATCCACATATGGTAACATTTTTGGATTTGTCAGAACCATCTTTAAAATAAATCTCTAGACTCATCAGGAACCACTTCATTAGCTCCGGACACAATTATGGCCATATGTCTCTATTTTGAAACCTTGCCTTCCTCATATTGAAGAACCTACATATTTACCCAGTTCTGCTTTAATACAGGGTAGGCTGGAAAAGATAACTGAAAAATCTGATGTGGCCGTTAGCATCTCTGTTATCATTAGCTGCCTCTGGACAGCCATCTCTCAACATGCTCCCCTTCCTCTGTGCATACCGTCATGGGTCTTCTTTCAGCTCTTGGAACAATGAGCTCTCCTGCCACAGAGAATTTGATGTTTCCTTTGTTTAGATTGTTGTTCTCTCCCTCATCCACCTCTTTGCATAACTGATTCCTAGTTAATTATCATATATCTGTCTTAAGTATAACCCTATAAGGAATATTTCATAATCCTTCACTAGCCTACTAGCCTGAGACACAAACAAGAGGGCCCTTGCGTTGGCCTCATTTTTTCTTGAGAGGGCTCTTTATACCCCTGTCCCCGCCACACACACACACACACACACACACACACACACACATTTATTAAACTACCAGGCTCCTCTGTTCACTCTGGAGTTTGGCCTAAATCAGCATTATAGCACTAGTATCACCTTTAATGATAAATATCAGGTCTGATTAACTAACATTGATTAAGACACAGGAAATGCTCCTCCACATATTTTGCCCTATGTTCCTGAAATAAAAGGTTTCATTCATTCCTTAAAGGTTTGTATGTTGTGCTGCTCCTTACATTGGAGATGAAAATGGCTAGATGGGGAGAATTTGTGCCATGGAAGCACTTAGGTAAGAGAAAAGTAAAATTAATTAACTTGTCAAGTCCTTCCTCTCAGATAGCACGAATGTAATACATCCTTGCATAATGAAGTATCATTTCCCAGTAGTTCACAGCATCTATTTTCTTTGTTTTTCTTTGTGTTCCAATTTATGGTTTATGAATCAGCATTATATTTGCAAAACTAGCAAATGGTGGCTAAAGAACATTTGCAATGTTAAAAATTCATAGTTTTCATATTTTGGATAGAAGTAAATCTAGCTATATAGAAAGTACAATATAGATTTTTATGTTGGTAATTAGACATTGACTATTAGAATTGTAAATCTTAAATTTGTATAAATTATTCAATTAACTTAAAATTAAAATATTTCAGCTTTGTTTAAATATTTAGTATTTAATAATACAATTTAACAATTGACAGGACTTGATGGTGAACTGGAAAGAAAGATAATGAGATTATATAAGTAGATGGATAGTGGTGCCATTATCTGAGCTAAGAAGCACTAATTTGGGAGGCAATCTCATCAGTTTAATTTGAGATTTGTTGAGTATGGGATAACTGTAACAATCCAGGAGGAGATGCAAAGTACACAGTTAGATATATGGTTCCAGATTTCAGAGAAGGGACTATTGTGAGAATGAGAAGAGAGTCTAGGATTGAAATTTTGATGAACTTAATTAGTTATTTGTTAAAAAAAAAAAAAAAAAAAAAAGATAAACAAGGGAGAAAATGGCTAATAGAATAGAAGAAAAGTCAGATTGCTATTTCAAAGAAACAAAGAGAATAAAATGATTTAAGTAGGTGTGAATAGTCCTGCTGCGACATGGCCAATAATATAACCCTCCCATATACACAAGGACAGGGTCTTTGTTTTATCCTGTGATATGTCCTAAGTGATTAGAATGCTCCTAGAACATAGTATGTGCTCAATAAAAAATTATCATGTGTTGAATAAAGAAATATGCAGACTAAAAATTGCCCTTTGGATTAAACTACATAAAGGTTATCAATATATTTAGAGATTACTCTATTGATGGAGGGATAAGGGAGTCAGAGTGGTTGAGGAAGGTTTGGGGTTAGAGGTTTGAGGAAATGGAGAAAGTGATGCAAATATAGACAACTCTTCTAGAAAGGTTGGCTGTGATGGAAAAAAAGGAAATACGGGGTCCTGACAAGGTTTTGGTTTTGCTTAGGTTTGTTTTTTAATAAGAAAATATCTAAAAGCCTGAAGGAAAGAATCAAGTTGGGCATGGAGTTGATAGAGAGAGGAGAGAAGCAATAGCGTGAATTATTGGAAGAGTAGGAGTGGAAGAGATTAAGTACAGATAGACAAATTGGCTTTAGGTTGCTGGAGGGAAATGTCCTTAACTGCAACAAGAGGAGAGAAAATAGAACAGGTACTAATATAGGTGCAGTGTATGTTTGATAATGAGTGATTGCCCCTTCAGTGGCTCAATATTTTCTTAGTAAAACAGGTGGTGAAATTATCTGCTAAGATAATAAAGAAAGGTAAGGCAGAGAAAGGAGTTGGATGTTTGAGGAAAGAGCAATCAAAATAGTTATAAAAAGGGGAAAAGTTGACTAGAGATGTTAGAGTAACTGAAGAGTACTGAGGGCCCATTTGAGATTGGTCATTATTAATTTACGAGAGGCCTGCTGCATGGATTTGTGCACTTGGGGTGTCCCTCAGCCTGGCCTATGCCCTCTTGCAGTCCGGGACCCCACAGGGGATGTCCCCCTGCCGGCTTAGGCCCAATCCCAGAGGCTCTCATAGTCTGGGACCCCTCACTCCTATCACCCGCCTACAGCAGAGGTGGGCGAGGCTCCCGCCACCACCGCTGTGCTCACCAGCCATCAGCCCAGTTTCTGGCTGAGCAGCACTCCCTCTGTGGAAGTGCACTGACCACCTGGGACAGTTCCTGCATTAAGCATCTGCTCCCTGGTGGTCAGTGTGTGTCATAGCAACCGGTGGTTTCACCATTTGGTTGATTTGCATATTGGGGTTTTATTATATAGGATAGAAAAATATATTTGCTCTGCTTAGTAAGTGTGAGGATAAACCCTTCTTAAAAATGTTTGCTTCACAGCTATGGAAACAAAATGAATTAGAAAATACCAACTCTGTCATTTATGCCAGTCACACACAGAGTACATTTGTTTGCCTATATTTCCCTAGAGACTAAGTACATTTCCTTAGGCAAAAATGATAATTCATTTGATTTGAAAATGAATTTTGTATGTTCAAAATTCTCTTAAAGAATTTATTTATAGTTCATTGATATAAACATATGTTTATTATCTTTGTGATAGTTGGTGAATAATATTTTTATTTGACCATATGTTTATATGAGTTTAAATTCACTCATGTTAACAACATATATGAATGGGAAACAACAGAGTGTTTTTGTTCTTGTCAATATGATGACTTGTTAAATGTAGGTGTTCCAATATGTTGGGGTTAATGTGATTTGGAAAACTGACATATTACAGATTAAACCCATATGTAGACACTTAACAAAACTTATAGCCTTAGTGGACATAAAATCACAGGGTAGAGCAAATAAAGAGAAACTAAACACAGAGAAACTATCATGCAAATAAGTGAGGGTACTTTAAAGTTGATATTCATTATTCATTTTGTGATAGGTGATAATCAGCTTAATTGACATATGCCACCTTTTACTTTTAAATCTGGTAATCTATCAATATTCATCTCCATTTATAAATAAAGATAGGGTAATGTAACGGTTGGCCCATTTACATTTTTATTATACATCAAATGAAATATTAAAACATATAACCATATTATAACCACTTTTCTTTTATTATAATTGATTTTTACATTTTAAAATTCGCTAATTTGAACTCTTTTCAGATATAATATTAAGAAATTGACTGCTGCCCTGGCTGGTTTGACTCAGTGGATAGAGCATTGGCCTGCAGACTAAAGGGCCCCAGGTTTAATTCTGATCAAGGGCATTTACCTTGGTTGTAGTTGCAGGTCTGATCCTGGGCCCCAGGTCTGGGTGCATATGAGAGGCAACCAATAGTATCTCTCTCACACTGATGTTTCTCTCTTCTGTCTCTCCCACTCCCTTTCATTCTCTCTAATATGCAATGGAAAAAAATATCCTTAGGTGAGGGTTAACAAGAACAAAAAAAAACAGAAAAAGAAATTGATTGTTTTTTTAGAAAAGAGAAATTGCACATAACTACGTTTATTATACTTGAAAGAAATGTCTCATCTAGGAGATTTATTTTCCAATGATAATTGAATTGAAGATCATTAACAAATATTTGTTGACTAAATCAATTTTAGGGCTTGCTATTTTCACTAATAATTTAGGTCATTATTAGATTTTTTTGATTATCTTCTAATTCCAATTTTTATGTGTGGTGATTTTGGGAGTTATAATCCCATAGAATATAGTGTAAACTTTAGGAAGTATCCTAGGTAATATAATTCAATAAAAAGTTAGATGCCAAAACCGGTTTGGCTCAGTGAATAGAATGTCGGTCTGCAGACTGAAAGGTCCCAGGTTCGATTCTGGTCAAGGGCATATACCTTGGTTGCTGGCACATCCCCAGTAGGGGGTGTGCAAGAGGCAACTGATCGATGATTCTCTCTCATCAATGTTTCTAACTCTCTATCCTTCTCTCTTCCTCTCTGTAAACAGTCAATAAAATATATTTTTAAAAAAGTTAGAAAAAGCTATAATTTAGCTATGTTTAGGAGGCCTGGCATAGTTGTCAATCTGTTGTTAGGTGCTTATGATTAGATCTCATAAAGTAATTGTTTGATGAAATTTAACCTTTAAAAATGTTGTGCCAACAGAAATAGGTAGGAGAAGGAGGAAAAAGTGACAGTTTAATAGATTCCATTGGATATAACCAATGATCCAATCTGCTTTTCTGAGGTCTACTTATCAGATAGAATGAGTTGTTTTTTTTTAATCCTCACCTGAGGATATTCTTTTCCATTGACTCTCAGAGAGAGTGAAAGGGAGGGATACAGGAGAGATAGAGAGAGACAAACATCACTGTGAGAGAGACACATCTACTGGTTGTCTCCCACAGTTGCCCCCACAAAGGGGAAGGGAGTGAACTCACAACTAAGGTCCAATTGAGGTACATGCTCTTGACCCATGACCCTTTGGTCCTCAGGCTGATGCTCTAACCACTGGGAAAGGGGCCAGGGCATTTGAGATCTAATTTATGAAACAGGTCTAGAGCTAAAGGTTTAAAGAGAAGAAATGGGTCAGTACTTGAGGGAAAAGAAATGTTAACATCAAGAAGTAACAACTTAATGAACCTGGAGTTATATCAGAAATTAATTCTCATCAATTTTCAAATTATTCCCTATATCTGGAATGTCTTTTCTTTCTTCATACTTCATTGCCTTGCCTGAGACTCCTTCCTTCTTATCTGCCTAGTTTCTTCTTCCTCTGCCTTTGGGAAGTTGCTGGTATGTTTTCTGTGTGACATCATTCCTTACCCTTTTCTTCTCTACATCACATCTCACTAACTCCCAATTCACATTAGGCCCTTCCATTTCTATGTACCCATAAAAATCACAACTCCATTATAATAAGTCACTTGCTTAAATACTAGAGGCCTGGTACACGAAATTGTGCATGGGTGGGGTCCGGCCAGCCCTCCCTAATCAGGGATGCTCAGGCTGTGCTGTCTGGGGGGAAGGGGCCTACTGAGGTTGGCTGGTCGGCCTGTCCCCAATTGGGATAGGGGATGATTAGAGGTGGGGCCAGCCTGGGGGAGGGCCTGGGGTAGTTGGCAGGCTGGCTCCACCTCCTGGTCAAACTCCCAGTTGAGCTCCCAGTCAAGGGGACAATTTGCATATTAGCCTTGTATTATATAGGATTCCACTATTGGATTATGGGCCTCTGATGATGATAATTCTGCCCTATCTCCAGGGATTAACACATTACTTCTTTGAATAGTTAACACCTTGTCTACATAATCTGATTTGAGATAGAGGATTTAGAGGTTCCTTATTCACTGGAACTCTATATACATTACAAATATTTCCTCCCAATCTTATAATTTTGTTTTAATTTTGTTTCTTTTAATTTTGTTTCAAAAAATGTTTCATGAACATTAACATTTTTTGCTATACAAAAAATGTTAATATTCATGATGTAAAATCTGACAATATTTTCCAAAATGGTTGGTTTCACATTTCACTTAGGAAGTTGGTTCCTATTACTATATGAAAAGTGTGAACATGTTTTTCTGTATTTTCTTTCAATATTTTTATCATTTTTGTGTTTTAGACTTTACTGTGCATTTAGTCAATGGTCAATTCAATTAAAGTAACATTAAAGAGTTTTATTATTACTGTTTAGGAAAAAGAAGCTGGAAACTCTGGCCATGATAGGGACAACTTCCATTTTCTGAGACTCAAATCATGAAAGTCCCCCAAAAAGCAGGACTCAAGAGGATTTCTTTTTGGCTAATGACATATAGTTCACACATAGGAAATAATGGTTTGATTATTTTTATTCCTATGTTTAAATGACTTTTGGTGTTATGGAAATGTTACTGTTTTAAAATTTGTTTTTTATTTATTGCTGGCATATAAATGTATTAGTTTTCTATGCCTAGCAAAGTTATACAGACTAGGTGGCTTAAAAAACAAAACAAAAAAATTATTTTTTTCACAATTCTGGAAGCTAGAAGTATGAGACCAAGGTATTACAGGTGTTTTCTTCTGAGGCCTCTCTTCTTGGCTTATAGATGGTTGACTTCTCACTGTGTCTTACAAGGCCTTCCATCTGTGTATCTCTGGCCTAATCTATTCATCTTATAACATCACTTCTCATATTGGATTAGGATTCCATGTCCAAATACAGTCACACTCTGAACTACTGGGGTTAGGACTTCAACATATGAATTTGAGGTGGGGGGGGGGGGGCAGAGCGGGGGGTGCAATTCAGCTCACAAATCCTTCAACACGAATTCATTGGTAAACCTTGGATGCAGTGATTTTGCTAATTTTATTAATTATTCCTAACTCCATTCAGCTTTTAAGTGGTTTTCTGCTTTGCTTTCTTAGTCACTTTCTCTGAGAAGCTTAAGAATAGGGTGAATATCTAGAAGAGAAAACCACTGAGCACGGGAGTGGCTGTTTTATGGCTCCCATCTTACCTGCATCTCCACCCCTCTAATCACAGGGCCTGACCTTCCCCACACCTGTCTCTCTAGTCTTGTGAGATTATGTTCTGCTGGAATCTCTTCCTCTGCATGATGGCTTTCTGCCTGAGTTCAGAGTCTCTGAGTCAGAGCCAAGTTTATAGATGTTTATGGACAAGGAGTGACTCACAGAATATTGGTTCACCTTTCTGTGGTTCTCTTTCCTTTGAAATCTTAGTTTTTTAAGTCTTGGTTGCCTTGGCAGCCCTGTGATGTCTCAAATATATACATTTATAGGTGGATAAGTCTGGATATTCTGGTAATTTTTAGTAGATGCACTCTTAGGCATTTGTTTGTTTTGTTTTGTTTGTTTGTTTTTATAATGTTTTTTCTTTATTAAGGTATTACATATGTGTTCTTATTGCCCCATTGCCCCGCCTCGCGCCCCCCCCCCCCCCCAGCCTCCCACTCATGCCCTCACCCCCTGTTGTCTGCGGCCATGGCTAGGCTTATATGCATGCACGCAAGTCCTTTGGTTGATTTCTTTTGATCTTAAAGCAGACATCTTCAATGAGTGAATCCATTCAACTCTGAAATTTGCCACCATTTAAATGATCAACTCTCAGCTAATCTACAAATATCAACTTTCCAATGTAAAATGGACATAAAACTAATATTATTTACTTAATTTCCAAGTTAAATGTCAGTTCAAGTATATTACTTTTAAGAGATTTAGTTGATAGCATCATTATAGGCTATATAACATTTTATTCTATTTAAAGGGAAATAAATATTCTTTTTCCTACAAATAGGAAAATGTCTAAAATGCAATTAAACTTGATTTCTCTTAATAATGTCCATTGCTATAAGTGCCATAAAGTTTATAGCAGAATATTTAGCATATATATCCAGCAATTCAATCATAATTATTATCTCTATTATTATTATACACTGAGTGGCCAGATTATTATGATCTCTGAACGCATAATAATCTGGCCACTCGGTGCATATAATAAAAGGCTAATATGCAAATTGTCCCCTCGACCAGGAGTTTGACCAGCAGGCAGGCCAGCCAACTGCCCTTGTCCCCTCCCTCTGGCCAGGCTGGCCAGACCCCACCCATGCACAAATTTATGCCTGGTGCACGAAATTTGTGCATGGGGGTGGGGGATGTCCCTCAGCCCAACCTGAACCCTCTCCAATCTGGGTCCCCTTGGGGGATGTTATGCACCTGAAACTGATACAAAATAACAATGAGTGTAAATTTAATTTAAAAATAAAATAAAATTGAATTTAAGATGGTGGTTTAAGTTTTATCTTTAGACCTCTAGAGGCATGTAGTGTCTGGGTAAAATCTGGTCCTCCTAGACTTAGTAGATACTGTGCTTGAAACTTGAATGCAGAGGATAACTCCTAATTTCTCTACTGTAAAATTCAATATTACAATGTTAAACCAAAAATTCATCCTCATGTTATTTAACCTTATTTGTCACAACTGAATTATATGTAAAGAGGCAAAAATAAATTCACAAAGGAAAAACACTGGTGGTGGTGAAGAAATTTTTAATGGAGTGATATTTGAGCTGGGATCTGACAAATGAGTAGAAGCTAAATCAATTGAAGGTAAGGCATTGGACGTGGTAGAAAGTACTCAGAACAAGGAGATGCAAAGGTAGGGAATCCACAAAGTAGGAGAGAGAATGACACATTTGAAAATCAGAATGAAGCTTTCACTCAAGACAACAAGGAGAGTCCACTTTGAAATCAGGTTGGAGAACTAGTCAGAGGTGAGATCATGAAAGACCCGGGGCACTTGTTTAGAAATGTGATCTTCATCCTGCTAGCCTTTGTAAGTTACATGATAAGATTTAGTTTACAAAATAATACTTTAATCAATAAAGAAAAAATTTTAAAAAATTATTCCAGATGTAGTATGGAGAATAATTTAGAAGGGGACAAAAATCAAGGCAGGGAAATAATTTATTACAATGGTCTATATGAAAGAAAATGGTAATGAGTACAAGTGTATTATAAGGCAACATGTGGAAAACTGGATACATTTAAGCGTTTTTTAACCATAATGGTGGGTTATTGAAATTGACTGGGAAATTTTGTATGACATGCAGTGAGAAGTAGGCAGTCAAGATGATTCCTAGGTTTCAGATTTTGCATAACTAGATGGATATCGGTGCCACCTATTGAGATGGAAAATACATGGCAAAGGCTCGGTATGGGGGAATAATTACAAATTCCGTTTTAGATAGTTTTAGTTTGGCACATGAGATATTACGTAGGCAGATAAAATATGGCTGTAACCCTGAAAAGAGTTCTAGGTTGGAGAAACAAATTTACAAGTGATGGAGATGTAAATAAAAGTTACAGGTATGGGCTAAGCATGAACTTTTGAGAAATCTCACATTCTTCTGGATTTCTTTGGTTACATTATATACAGCCTATCATACTTCTTACCTAGAAGAAAGTAGGCTTGTGTACTTGTATTTCTAAACTGGATTTATTACTAAATAAATACATGCTAAGACAAAATTAGATTTTTCATCTTTAAATTATCAAGTAACACTAAAAGGGAGATATTTAGAGCTATTACTAGTATTCATGTATAAGGTGTTTAGATATTCCAAATTGAATATTGAATACATATGTATATTTGTCAAAGGTCATACACACATACACATCATTTTTAAAAAATACCCAGGAGGTTATATAATACTAACTGTTTTTATGATTAGTAAGTTTCTTATCATAAATGAATGTTTTTAATGTAATCTTGCTCAAATCCATGGTGAATATTCAAAACTGCCTGTTAGCAATTTCCTTCACTTCTGATTCCAACTTTTCAATTATTTGAAGACAGTTATTAATTTGTCCCTAGTTAACTTACATGGAGATTACATAGCTTCAAATTATTTCATTATGTGCCATTTATTTTCCATCTTATTGCTTAACTAGAGGCTTGGTGCATGAATTCATCCACAGGTGGGGTTCAGCCAGCCACCCCTACTGGGGCTGATTGGGACCGGGCCAGTCAGGAAAGGGGGCATGGGAGGTTGGCTGGCCAACCTTACCCATGATCAGGGTAGGGGACTGATCTGGGCTGCAGTGCAAGTGAAAGCAACTCTTCGTTGCAGTCATTCTGGTTGTTCTGGCATTCTGGTCGCTTGGACTAATATATATATTTCTCCACTGTTGACCATTCCAGTTTTACATATCATTTTAACTTGTTTTAAGAATATTTTTTGACAGTGCTTGAAATAATTATCCAGCCTCAGTATTATACTATTATTTCCTTTTAAGTTTTCCAGAAATATTTAAAATTAACATAATTGTACACTTAAATGGTAAATTTTTCTTTGCTATATTTTTAATCTCTTTATTCCTAAACCAAAATATTAGATAGAAGAGGGCCATAGTTTTTATCTTATAAAAAATACTTTGAATAAAAAACATACCTTCAAACAGCAAATCTATAATGGAGGTTAATTAAAACTGTATTATTTTTCCCTTAGCTATCAACAACTAGTTTTGGATAGATTATTGGATTTATAATTAGAGGTAATTTGACTTAATTAGTTGGCTATAGCTCTTAATTATGGTATATCTTTTCCCATTATGGCCACTGTAACAGTAGCTTAGGATAAACATTGATGCCAGTGGGATTGATTCTATCCCTTGGGTTATTTGTATGATAATGAGAACGAGATTTCGGGAGCATGACAGACGGTCTAGGCGTAAAATATTGTTTTGGCACAGCTCCCTTTACTGGCTCTCAATTCTCAAGCTTATTCCATCCCCAAAGAAGTTTCATGTGAATTATTATTGTTTGGGAAGAGTCAATGGGAGAGTTAGGTAAACATTTAAAAGATGAAGAAAGCCAAGTCTTTATCTGAAGCTTCCTGAGAGCTGAAATATTAATGAGTTACCTAAATTCAGGTGCCTGAATAAAATGAGTCACATGGATGCTTTGAACCTGTTAGTTTTGAGATTTCACAATGCTGGTTCAGCCTCATTCCCAAAATTTATTCTTGAAAGGGTTATACTATGAAAGAATACAGTGCTCACTGAAGTGAAAACAATCTTGTATAATGTACCCTGTGTATACAGTCAAAGTGATAATCAATTTTCAAAGAAAACATTTTCAAAGGAGTTAGAGAAGAATGGCCCTTAGCCATTGAATACTCACTCATGTTAGATATGGGAGCAGAGATCTCGCATGCCACAAAAATGGCTTGGTGTTGAAATTAAACAATATCCGTACAGATTATATGGTGATTTGGTACCACTTCTCCTATTTGCAGACCAAATAATTCCTAGTCTATTACATAATAGCCAATTACAGGCTACTCAAGGGACATGGATCATGCAAATCAGCTCATATTTCACCGAGTGACTGTTTCTCGTGTGTTTTGAACTATTATCTTCATTACAGTATGGCACATGAATCCTCATCCGTACTATAATTGCTATAAATCAAGCATCCGTTTGCCATTATTTATTGCTCACTATAAAGAGTTTTAATAATATTTAGAGGGCAGTGCAATAAAAGCAATCATTTATTGTGTCTGCTCACAGGGTCACTCAAGGTTTTCAACAAAAGCCAATGTCATTTCCTAATCTTTTAATATTCATAAGGTAACATCACTTGCAAATGGTACATTATGATTTATAAATATTTCCTGGCCAAGAACATAAAAGCATCATTACAGTAGTTCCTTCCCAAGAAAAGCAGTCAGACACCATTGGGCAAATAGCAACACAGGTCCCAGAGTCCTGTGTTCTTAACTGGATCTTGTTTTTCATTATCCATTGCTCTTGATCATACCACTTAAACTCATTCTCAACTATAAATTATGAAGAGCTTGTCAGACAGAGTCCTTTTGCAAAAGAGGATTTGCGTTAGTATTTTAAAAGGAGGTTGTGTTTTTCCTCTCTCATCTCAGAACTAACAGAATTGACAATTCTGGGTGGGTTCAAATTCTATTAACATCAATTACTACATCTACTATTTTTAACAAACAAATTAATCTCTATAAACATCTGCTTTCATTTATGTAAAATGGGAGTAATAATACTTGAAGGAGCTATTCAAAGGATCTCTGCAAGGATTATGTGAAACCACTTACAAGGTTTAAGGCAGTCCAGCCCTTAGTTGAAAACATAACCCTTTTTGAGAAAGGTAGAAATAGTTTTCCTCCAGAAAACCACTTGTAAAATTATGAGACTGAAGAAATACATTATATTATACTTATCTAGGATTATCATAGAATCTCAGTTCTCAGGAACTTATATCCACCACACATATCACTGTTAAATTTTGTCTATTACATCCCCAGACTTTGCTTGGGCATCTCCAATGATGAGCAACTCATTACTCCTGACAGAAATATAGTAAATATGATCTCTCTCTCTCTCTCTCTCTCTCTCTCTCTCTCTCTCTCTCTCTCTCTCTTTCCATCTATCTATCTCTATCATTTATTCCAAAAATGCTTTTACTTCAGGACAGATAAAACAAATTCAGTGTTTTTTCTTTTACAAGTCTCTATGATATTTAAAAACAAGCACATGTTCTCCACAGTCTTGTCTTTTTCATATGAAATATTTCTAATTCTTTCAATGATTTTTTATTAAACATAATTTCAAGTTACTGGTATATACAGCAATATCTTCTAAACATTCAACTCTCTTAAAAAGTATTGCATATCTACTGTCATAGAGGTACATAGTACCAGAGATAGAAAGCTAAGGTGTAACGAAAAACTCCTACTGTAGTCAAGCCAATTTTCATATCCTACTAATAAAGAGGGAATATGCTAATTGATTGCCACACCCTTAAAGATGGCGGCACCTCCAGCCACAAGATGGTGGCGCCCAGTCACCTCAGCCCTGCATAGATGGGCCTGCCCCAGGCTGGTTCAGCTGTTCCGCGTGCCTGCCTCCTGAGTCCCCCAGTCTCCTCAGCCCCCCACTGCCTGGGGATGGCCCAAGATGCAGACAAGCCTTGGATGGTGGCTGCCCAGCTATTCAGGGCCAGTCCAAAGAACAGGTAAACCTTGGATGTCGGCTGCCCAGCCACCCAGGGCCACTTGAAGCTCAGGTAACTAGGGCTAGCCAAAGCTTTTGCTGCTGGCAGTGGCAGCAGCAGAGGTGTGATGGGGACATCGCGTTCCCCTGATTGCTAGTTTGCCTCCTGCCATGCCTCCTTCCCTTGAGGGGTCCTGGAGTGTGAGATGGGGCAGATCCAGCTGAGGAATCCTCCCCCAACCCCCTCCAATGCATGAATTTGTATGCACCGGGCCTCTAGTTTAGTATAACTATCTGTATAACAACACAGTCACCTGAGATGTATTGAACACATATTCTATGACAAGCTCTTTGCCACGGCTGGGAGTTTAGCAATAAACCAGGCAGAAAGCATTCATCAAGCTTTCACTTTGTTGGGAATAAAGGCAGGTGAAGAGTAATTTCTTAATAGTTTATTAGGTGACGGAGAAACTAGTATTTTAGAAAGAAGGAAGATCATTATGTCCCTGAAGGCAGAGACCATTTCTTTCTTGTCCCCTTATGAGTCCCTAGTACCTATCCAAGTGCTTAGCACATAATATATATTCTGCAAATACCTTGAATGATGAAAGAACCAGCAAGCAGGTAAGATTTCCTGGAGCACATGGCATAAGAAGTGAGAGTAGGGAAGTAAGAAGTGCCTGCAGTAGATACTATGAGAGCTGCCCATATCCCATTATTAGCTCCTTTAGATTTTTCTCAGGGAAACAGTACTGAGGCCACTCTGCCAGCCTGGGAAGCAAACCAGAAGGGCTGGGAAATTAACCCTTCCTTCCCCGCGGAGCAACCCTCAACCAAAGACTGGTAATAGTTGATGCATAAATTCGCCAGCGTCCTTGCCCTACTGGTGGCACAATTTTGTGGCACATATTCCACAATGATCCCCAGATTCTTCCTCCGTGGACCAAGTGTTAGTTGCCTTCAATGGAAACTGCTTTGATAAATATCCCTTATTGTCTGACTTCTTTTATGTATTTCATTTCCCCACCAAATGACCTGCTCAAATCCTTATGTCAGTGCCTACTTTTGGGGAGGTCATTCTAACCCAGGGCCACATAGTGGAAGTCCTTCTAAACCATACTTCAGTGTCTAAAGTCTATCAAAAGATAATTTGTAAGCGTTTATTAGCAGTAAAATTAAAATATTGGGAGGACTTTCTATAGCATTTTCAGAACTCCTAATTAGCCTGGGCTGGGCTCTTGGTGGAGCCTCACTCCCTGCCCCCACCCTAGAGACAGGGAAGGGGCTAAGAGCCCACCTCTAATATCCTCCCCTGGATAACAGTTGCATTCCCAACCGAAGACACTGGTCTTTATATCAACCTATGAGGAGGTTTGGAGTCAAATGAAGACATGGGTGAAATCCTGACTTCCTGGGGAGTGCTTTTAACTTGCTGGCCAGAACATCCTGAGCACTCTAGGAATACTAAGAGCTTGTTCTGGGTCTCCAGAGCAGCCCGGGCACATGGACTGAGACTGATACTCTAGCCATGGGGACATGCAGGGTACTTTGGACACTGATGGCTCAGGAGGAGGGCAGGTCTGGACATTGCTATAGTAACTACTTCAGACACACTGGCAGACCTGACCTGTCTACCTGGAGCAGGCGGGCCATGATCCCATATACAAACTTCCATTCCAGAACTCCACTCTAGATGGCAGTGAACTGTGGGTCACCCAGTCCCACTGACCAATGCTAATATTGCAGGCATCCTAGTGAGATCACTATAGTGCCCAAAGCGCTATCTTCTATACAGCTATATGATGTTCCTCTATCTTATAAAACCGTGGTTCTCCAAAGATCAGGAGAATATTACTTCCAAGTTATAACTCCAGGCAATGAATGCGTCAGCATCTAATGATCATACTACCATCACCCACTCTTAATTTATAATCAATGGTAATGACTGGAGACCCTTGCATTGTGACAGCTAATGAGAATTGTATGTTTCTTAGTATTTCTTCTTTATTCTTTCTTTAATCTTAGCATGAAAAGAAAGTGTAACATAAAAAATTCCTTTATGTTTAGCTTAATGTCATACATAAATATGTAAGAATTCTAATTGCTTCTGAGATTGTTACAAAGACAGACTTTTTTTTCACAAAAATCAGTTTTTACTTTCTGATATCTGTATTTAGTTATGGTCAACAATAAGTTGTTCCTCAAGAATATAATAATTGTATTTAAGTATTATATAGAATAAAAGCATATTTTATCAACATATAATGAAATATTTAAGTATATATAAATAAATTCCCATATACTAGTATGCTAGGTGCCAGGAATAAGTTAGACAAGGGGACAGCCTTGAGATATAATTTTCACCAGAAAAATTTGACAAATACAAACAATTTGATAATATATGGCCCTACCCAGGGTTTGATGAATCACAATTTTTACAACTACATACTAATCAACTAATCCCGCACTTGTAACTTTACACTAAAAATTATAAAGGTTTGTAATTACTTGACTATAATGAATTTCATAGCATTCTTGTATAGTGACAAAAAATTGGGGGAAAAGCCACCATATTTAGTTACTTAGATTGATAGATAACATTAGCATTGGGCTCTCTATCAACATTTACTTCAGCCATTAAGAAAGAATGCTATAGATGAATGTTTATTGATATTCAAAAACAACTTATTTTTACTTCTTAAAAGCAGGTAACAAGAAAGTATATACAGTGAATTTATATTTTTTAAAAATAAAACACATGTAGCTATATATAGAAGATATAGTTATAAAAATAGATATTGAAAAAATAATATGGCTTATCTTTACGTGGTGGATACTGAGTGATGTTTAAAGTTTTTCTTCACTTATCTTTATTTTTTACACACATATATATATATATATATATATATATATATATATATATATATATATACCAGAATGACGGAACAACCAGTTGCTATGATGCACACTGCAGTGGCCAGACAGCCTGGTCAGGGCCCTCTAACCTCCCATGGCCCCTCTCCATGACCGGCCCTGCCTCCGATTGTCCCCCCTTTCCACCCAGATCAAAAGTGGAATCAGCTGGCCAACCTCCCCTAGCCCCGCCCCCCTGCTGGCCCAGCCCAAATTGACCCCCCTCAGGGCTGGCTGGCCAGACCCCACCCATGTACGAATTTATGCACTGGGCCTCTAGTTTCAAATAATGAAGGTCACCCTGGAAAAAATAGCTAAGGTACAAATTTAAAAATGTCTTTAATACCACATGAAGGAATAAACATTTTATCCTGGAAGCAATAGGAAAATATCAAGGTTTCTAAAGCAGGGAAGCAAAATAATCAGATTAATAGCTGGGAAGATATAGTAACAGTACCCAAGTTTCTCTTATATAAGAAACTGTATTTTCTTTTTAATAATAAAAAAAAGTTGAATAAGCTTTTTGAAACTGACAGAGCAAAACTACTCTGTATAAGAGACTATTAGGAATGTAAAAGCGAAGGGGATTATAGGAAAGAAGAGGATCATATAAACAGAGGGAAGGATCCTGGCCAGCAGTGCTCAGTGGTCGAGCAGTGACCTATGATTCAGGAGGTCATGGTTCAATTCCATGTCAGGGCACATGCCTGGGTTGCTAACTTGATCCCCAGTAGGGGACATGCAGGAGGCAGCCGATCAATGTCTCTCTCTTATTGATGTTTCCGTTTCTCTCTCCCTCTTCCTTCCTCTCTTTTAAATCAATAAAAAAAAATTTTTTTTTAAATGGCAGGAGGAAGGGAGGGAAGAAACAAGAAAGAGATAGATATTAGAGAATATGGCAGAAGGCCAGAATTGTATAAAACCATGCCCTGTGGTGAGGAGGCTGAAGTAACTTTAAGTATATATCTAATATTTAAGAAATATCTTATATTGCTTTCTTTATTGGTTACAATGCTATGATGTAAATTTGCTCCATTACCTGATACCTTCACTGGAGCCCAATAGCCCATACAGCTCAGTAGAGAGGTGTTTAAAGGATGGAGTGCTAAAATCTTTACAGGGAGGTAGGTCTGATTTAGACAGACCTGAATTATTGCTCTATTTCTCAATTTCTGTGGGACCTTGGGCAAATTTCTTAATGAGCTTCAGTTTTCTGAGTTAATATTTAATAATTGCTTTTAAAACTACTAACCGTGTCATGTGCTCAGCAGTATTCTAAGGGGTTTTACAGGGATGTATTCATTTAATCTTCAGGATAACCCTATGAAGGTAAAAATATTTTATTTATGGCCTCATATGCCTCAGGTAAGAAAACTAAGGCACACTAAAGTTAAATAGCTTATTTGAGGTCACACAGTTTGAAGAAACTGGAATGTAAACCAAGTATTCTAGTTCTAAAGCATGTACTTACATCCACCTAGGTTCTACTGCTCCTCAGAGGTTGGGTACAAGGTTGAGAAAACTAAGAAAGATAATCTGTGTTCACACCAAACACTGTGACTGACACATAGGTGCTCAGCAAATTTCAGATATATTTCTTCTTTTTTCTTGAATTTGTTCAGTATTTACAAAACTTGTTCATAACAAAGTCAAAAGAATTTCTGTCAGCCGTCTTTAAGCTTACATACAATTTTAATTTTAATATTATTTTTACTAAGAAATAAAGAATTCTATGAAACAAGGGAAAAATTACATTCATCTTATTCTCTCCAAGTAAACTCTACATTCTTCTCCATTTTAGGATTTTATGTAAGACTAGAGGCTCAGTGCACAAAATGTGTGCCCTGGAGGGGGATCCCTTAGGCAGGGATCCCTCAGGGAGCCCTCAACCGATGTCCAACTGACTCCTGGGGGAATGGGCCTAAGCTGACAGTTGGACATCCTTTGTGCTGCCATGGAGGCGGGAGAAGCTCGCCACACGCCACTGTGCTCACCAGCTGTGAGCACAACTTTTGGCTAAGTGGCACTCCTCCTATGGGAGTGCACTGACTACCAGGGAGCAGCTTCTGAGTTAAGCCTCCACCCCCTGGTGGTCAGTGCATGTCATAGCGACCTTTCGGTTGATTTGAATATTAGCCTTTTATGATATAGGATGAAGGGCAAGCTCATTTGTCTGTAGCCTCTTAAGTTTCAATTCATACAATTATCAAAGTAGACTAATATACCTTATTCTATTTGCTCTCCATAGCATGATCAAGAAAGACATTCTTTGGTCATAATCAACATGGATGTACAGAAAAGAAAAACCCTTGTGTGCTGTTGGTGGGATTGTAAATTGGTATAGCTACTATGGAAAACAGTCTGGAGAGAGAGAAAATACAATATGCAATCAAATATCTTTTTGCTGAAGATATACAATACACATATATAAAAATGTGGGTATAGTTTCTAACTATAATATATAGATATATAATATTTTTGGATTATTTTTATCTAGTTACAAAGATGTCATGCTTCCATTCATTATGGCAAATTCATTAGGAAAGATTAAACTTATAATTTCCCAGATATAATAAATTCTACAGATAAAAGAACTGAGTCTTAAAGCAGAAGGAAAATCAAAACTGTGGAAATAAAAAAATCAAAGATTAGAGACAATCCATTAATTTAATAACAGTAATTTTTTTCTCCTAACTTTAATACTTCTGTTGAGCTGAAATCAGAAACTATTTAAAAATCTTACTTAAATGTAGTTAAAGCCATGAACAAATCTCTGTAGCAAATAGACTTTGCATGTCTGCAAGATAATTTAATAGCTGACAAATAGTTTCTATTAGGACCTATCTTAATTGGTACTTGAACTTTTTGCCTTAAGCTTATTTGGCTTCTAAAATCCTTCTGATCTTATCAACGATGGACCAACCAGTGCCCTTAAAGCTGACTGTACTGCACACAGGCTGCACATGTGTATGTGTCAGCTATTTCCTCCTTGTTCCTTACTGAGGCATTGATTTGTGTGATTTGTCACAAATGAGTAAGCTCAGCCCAGTAAGTCTGCTTTCCATTCTTTTCCTTCAATAGGCTGAATGACAGTCTCTATTCTCCCTTGCTGGGGAGGCACCCATCAATGCATCCATAATCTCTCTGAGATGCTCACACACTGCATGTGCTCAGCTGATGAAGACTTTGCCAATAGTTCACAAGGCACTTGGACCCCAACCTACTGCTGGGTATTATGGTGAAATATTAGGCCAAGTGAGTGAGAAGATGTGCAAGAACTGTTAAGAAGGTTGGGTAAAACTATATACACAACATTAATCTGGATGCCAGGGAAATTTTAGACTCCTGGCTTGTGACTTTATGAACCACCCACTTCTTCAGAATTGGTCAATTCAGCAAGTTCACCTCCACCTGGAGGAAAAGCAATTGGCTATTGATTGTTTCTCTTTTATTCTATTCTAGTGGCCCAGTGCATGGGTTCCTGCACATTGAAAGGAAATAAATTATAAGGCGGCTGACAGGGCAGAACTGGGTGAGACCACTGAACATGCCCTAGAGCCAACCTGCAGTTCATCCCCAGCCAGCCGCACTTGGCGTGACATCCTAGCTCGAAAGACATCTGTTGCCTGGGTCCCTCCAGCAGGTAGGGTCTCTCGGCCTGGCCTGTGGAAATCAGGCGAGACCAACTCTCCAACATCCCCCAAGGGGTTCTGGAGTGCAAGAGGGCACTTTGCGAAGTTGTGGAACACAAACACAGTGTGCAGTAAACCAGATTTGGGGCCAATAGTGCCCCAGAAACAACATAATCCATGGCTGAAGATAGAGTCACAGCCCCAGGAGGAAGTGGGCTCTGTCCTCTGGTTCTGGGATGCGTCACCTGAGAACTGCCACTGCCAAGTCACTGCAGCTCAGCAGGTCCTGCATTGAGCGTCAGCCCCCTAGAGGTCAATGCATGTCATAGTAACTGGTTGACGGATGGAGGGAACTTAGCATATTAACCTTTTAAATATATAGATGGAAAGGAAATGTTAAGCTGGTTGGATGAATCTAGTTAAAAGCATAATCAACACAGTGAAACAGCATTGTGTTATGTCATTAAATCATTACTAGAAAATAGATACAGTTACATATATGTGCATATATATACATGCATATATGTATGTATACATATGTATTTATATGTTATATAATTATATATAATTGATGAGAATTGTTCCATTTTTAAAATAGTTCAACTTTTCTGTTATGGGAACTCTAATGTTTAAAAAATTACATTGAAGTTATAAAACCCTAGGCATTCTCTAACTTCAGAGTCAACAACAAAAATTAAACTTGGATATACCTTGTATTTTAAATGTTCTAAACATTAGAACACATTTAATACTAAAGTAAAATTAGGTGACTTTCCCCACATAGAGTTTTTAATGCTTTATTTTATGCATTTGTATATATTTTTCAATGAGTATATTTAAAATAATAAAAATAACAAAAAGAGTTACCAAGTAATTAGAATCCATCTAGGAGAAGCATATTTGAACAAATTAAATAATCCAGTGAAACCAGTAGTGTCTCATTTATAGAAGTGTATTTATTTTTATTAAGTCCATTTTATATTCTATTCTCAGTATCATTTATAATACATGGCTTTCCCATGCAACAATAATTTAATAATATCTTATTCTTTGCTTAAAAAGCAAAATAAATATTATCAGGAAGTCTTACACTAAGCTAAACCAATTATCTTCTACAATGATTTTAATGCAGGCAAAATATGAGTCATCATTTTAGCATAGTGAGATTTATTAAGACCACAGTTCAAAGAAATAAACTAGACTTCTATGCTACATCACTTCTCCCAAGTTTCAATTAATATTTTGAAAGTTTGTATTTTATACTGTAAAAAATTTAAATGTCATAGCTTGCAGATTTTTCTATAGAGAACTAATAATATCTTTCAGGCCATTTGGTTGTAGCTGTCATATATACACATTCTAATTCAAAGCATACACAGCAAATGCTACTGCTAAACGTGGCAGACGCACTAAATAGTTAAAAAAAACTGCTCCCATGTCCATAATTCAAAAGAGGTGAAGAAAAAGTTAAAGAGAAACTGATATGATTTCCAGACCTCTTGATAAATCCTGACTCTCACGTTATTAATACGCTATGCAAAGGTCTGCCATCGTTACACTAAACATTCTTCTGAGATGAGGAGGCATAGCAAATCAGATACTTCTTCCCCCCTCGAGGATAAGAATTGGTTCTGTCTTTAAATTCTCTACTGCAGTCAAATGATTATTTTCTCTAGTCGTTGCTGGCTCATATATCAGCGTTAGGTGCATTATTTTATCTGAGGAATAAAAAGATTAAAGCATATATTTCTTCTTCAACCACTTTTATCTCTTCTCCTTCAGTGGAGTCTTTTTGTTTCTTACTGCAATTTTGAGATTAAGTATCTCTTTTAAAGGAGAATCTCAAAGAGCTAGAGAAAGATCTTTCTAAAAACAAATAAAGCAACACCCTATCTCTTAAAAATGGCCTTTTTTTTTTTTCCCCTACCCATGTGCTGTTTAACTTTGCACTCCGAGTGCTACAGACAACACAGAACATACTAGGGTTGGCTACAAAAGAAAAACACGTCAGTGTTAATAGTTTATGATTTCTCAGTGTAGGACTCTAAGGAGTGCTTGCAATTTAACATTTGAGGGGGTTTCATTGTTGGCTATTCCATTATAACCTGTGCTTTTAACCTTCCAGGTGTAGATTGTGGGTTTCAAGGACCACCTCCTCAGACTTCAGACTCAGTTGTTACCTCTATATACTGGTTATACATGACCCCCCTCAGAGGATTTGGTTAATTTGTTAGAGTATCTCACAGAACACAAGAGATATATCTTACTAGATTACCCCTTTATTATAAAAGGGTGTAACTCAGCCAGACGCAAGAGACGCACTGGACAAGGTATGGGGAAACGGCAAGAAGCTTCCATGCTCTCTCCGCGAGCACTTTCCTCATGCTCTCCGAGCCAGACGCTCTCCGAACCCTGTCCTTGTGGGTGCTTAGGAAGGGTTCATGACAGGCACGGTTGGTCAATCATTGAGCATTAGTGGTTGAACTTCATCTCTAGATGCTTTCTTCTCCCTAATTGGTGGTCAGGGATGGAACTGAAAGTTCCAACACTCTAGTCACATGGTTGGCTCCACTGGCAAAGAGCTTCCATCCTTGGATGCTTCCCAAAAGTCACCTCATTAACAAAACAAAAGATACCTTTATCATGCTTAACTCACAGGCTACTTCAAGGGTTTTTGGAGTTCTGTATCAGAATAAAGATTAAATATACATATTTCTTTTTAAAAATATATATTGTATTTATTTTTTTACTGAGAGGAAGGGAGAGGGATAGAGAGTCAAAAACATCGATGAGAGAGAAACTTTGATCAGCTGCCTCCTGCACACCCACTACTGGGGATGTGTCCGCAACCAAGGTACATGCCCTTGACCAGAATCAAACCTGGGACCTTTCAGTCTGCAGGTTGACACTCGATCCACTGAGCCAAACCAGTTTCAGCAATATGCATATTTCTTATTGTGAATCAGAATATTACAGAAGAGTAGAAGAACCAGTAGCTACCATCTTAAATTATTCTGTAAAGAATTTTGTTAGATCAGACTAGTCTTATCTAGAGAGAAATAATTTGAATGTTGTGAATCTTTGCATCTTATCTATAGAATGTCACATATTTCCTTTTCTCCAGACCCCTCTTTTCACTTCAGCTTAGTTTTTAGTTCAGCCATCTAGAGAGAACAATGGATAGACTGTCCAATTTAATTTGTCTAAAACACATCAACCTCCCCACAAACCAGCTGCTAACTCACCCTTCTATTCCGCACAGTGGCCAGATTAGGAACTTAAGTGTCATTATCAACATTTTCCACTTGCTTTTCTCAAAGATCTGAGCCTTGAGATTAAAATTGGTAGCTTCAATCCCTGTTACTTTACCATGGAATTGTCTCAACTACTTTGCAATTGGTCTCCCAATTTCCTGTTCATTCTAAATGTTTTGCCAGAAAAAAAATAATCTAAAGTATTAGCATTTCTCTGCTGAAAAAACTTCAAAGTCTTCCTATTTCCACAAAATAAGGTTTAGACTTAGCCTGCCCCTCAAGCCTTTCTTGAACCAGACTCCAGCCTGCCATTCTTATGTCCCCCCCCACCCCCACCCCCACTGCCCTTTTATGGAGATTGCAACTTAAAAACAGAGTAAAATGATCACTCCTTCAAACAGCTCTCTCTCTCTCTCAAATGCCCACCTTCTCAAAGATCTTCCAATTGGAATTCTACCTGGTTTTGGAAATCAACCTCAATAACTACATCTGAAGCTCTCCCAGAGTTCCCCCTTTCTCTAAATTCCCACATCACTTCGCATATATCTTTTAAGACACTCGGCACATTCTAAATTGTTATGGCCACATCTGTAACATTTCAATGAGGAATAATAGAAGTATTATAATAAAAAGAATGCACCCTGCAGCATCTAGCTTAATGAATTAAATGAGCAATCCCATAGATGTACAGCAAACGAGTGAACTGAACCATGGAGAGTGCAAAGATCACGAGAAGCACAGAACCTTTTCAATTAGCACAAGTTTCATTTCCAAATAATTCCACTCACTCACTGCAGACCCTGAACTCAGTCTTCTGATAATTACAAACAAAGACTTCTGGTCTCTGTAATGGAGTGGAACAAGTAGGGGGGGCTTCTGTTAAAGCAGGGAAATCCAGAAATTAACATTTTCAGAAGTGAGAATGGGCCTTTGGGTATTGCTATATAATTCAACATCATTAAACTTATCTACCAAAGTAAAAATAATGTTGCCATGTTGAATTATTTCCTAGTTTGTAAAGTAAGATACCTTGGTAGTAGGCTGTGAAGGACCCAAAGTTTTAACAAGGCAGATGGTAAGGATCTTTTACAATTTATACAGCTTAAAAAATGCTTCCGGCCTGTGTATGGAGAGGTAATTGCATCTAGCAATCAGTTAAGGCTTAGCATTAGAGATAAAACCTTCTACGGACTCTAACCCTTCCAGGTTCAAAGTCATCCTTGAACTTAAACACGTTGTATGAATTTGAAGGAGAAAGAATCATGCCATTCTTGCACTGACAAACACACTTTTTACGACCCAACGCCACATGCCTACGGTACTCTGAGGTCACTATGGGAAAGGATGAAGATTAGGAATCAGATCATTTCATTCCACGTTAACTGTTGTGCCAGCTAAAAGCATTCCTTGGAATTTAAGCCAAAGCCAGCTTTAATGAACTAAACCAGCCCAGGATGAAAATGCTTCATTTCGCTTCGAATCTCAAAGCTGTTTATGCATTATGCTATTTGCAAAGGTGAAATTCGATTGGCTCACACACTGAAAGCTGTGCTGGAAGCCAGCAGTACAGCCACTTCTACCTCAGATGACACGAAGCATTAGTTTGCTATGATAAAGTAAACAAGCCACGGTGAAAAGATCACTAACACAAACAGCATTTTGCTAACGGGATTTGGGGGTGACTTAGCTATCATTACACATCCATTGGATTCAGAACGCAGACTTCGAACGGTAAGGTGAGCTGTGCTTGAAAGTAACAGGGGAAGGAAATCCCTGCTTCTCTCCAGGTGATTCATCTCCATCGTGACTTAGAAGGTCTCTGAGTCTGGCCTCTGCCTCCTTGTCAAACCTCATCCCAACCACTCTCCCTTTTCCTTACTCTGCTCCAGCCCTATTTGGAACACAAAGCTCTTCATCTATTCAGAGCCTTTGCACCAAGCCCTGCTAATGGACTGTGATCATCCTGCAAATTTGCTCTGTGCAGCAGGGTAGTCACTAGCCCCTGTGCTACTGATACTGAGCATTTACAGTGTGGCTAGTGTGGATTAATGGTGCTGCGTTAAATACACATTGGATTTTGAAAATGTAGTATTTATGAAAACTGATCTTGTTAATAATTTGTGTTATTGGCTACATGTTGAAGTGATAATATTTTGGGTAAGGGGATTAAATAAAGTGAATTATCAAATTAATTTTACCTGTGGTTTTCTTTTTTGTTTTTTGTTTCATAATGGGGCTACTACGTAGAAAATTCAAAATTACATGTGGTTTGTATTTGTGGCTCACATTATATTTCCAATGAGCCATACTCTTCTAAATATCATTTTATATGTCACCTCAGAGAGTTAAATTTGTCAGAAGGCATTTGTTTATTTTTCTCTACTTTATACATTGTTGTATTCAAACCACCTATATGCATGTTGAGGCATGAAATAAATGTGTGTGGGATGAACAAATGCATTATACATACATTGAGTAAGGGCTGAGCTCTGGAATCAAGATGTCTAGATTTCAATCCTAGTTCGGCTCTTTATTAATTGTATGAGCTGGGACAAGGTGCTTATTCTCTCACAGGGTGATTGTTAAGATAGAATGAATTCTTCTATCTCAAGTGCTTAAACCAGTGCCTGAGACATAGCCAGTGCTCAATAGATGTTAGCTATAGATAAGTATTATTATTCCACTACAACCAGAAGGTGGTCTGGAAGGTCGTTTGGTCTAATTAGCATATTAGCATATTAGCATATTAGCTCTTCATTATATAGGATTCTGTAGATAGGAATGTAAGACACAACCCTTTGGTTATTGAGATGGTAAATTGAAGACCGAGGATTTAACTCTTGAACAGTATGGCTTGAG
Organism: Pipistrellus hanaki; assembly: GCF_964339955.1. Taxonomy (NCBI): domain Eukaryota; kingdom Metazoa; phylum Chordata; class Mammalia; order Chiroptera; family Vespertilionidae; genus Pipistrellus; species Pipistrellus hanaki. The sequence continues at coordinate 51,903,842 of NC_140510.1, read as the reverse complement.
GAGTCATTTTTCTATTCCATGAATGTAAATCAATAGTTGATACAAACAAAAACCTGATTTTAAAAAATCATTTTAATAGTGTTTAAAGGTAGACATATGATTCCTACCTTGTCATTCTGAATGACATCAGACTTTGGATTCTAAACTGAATATTATGTTAAAAATGTGACAATTCTATTAGCTAATATTTGTTTAGTTTTGTTAGCAGTAGGCATATTATATTTATCTTCTCACATGTTACAGGTATTAAAATATTCGAGTCTTACACTGTCTCTCAAAGTGGACACTACCCATCCTCATCTCCATTTTCCAGCAAAGGCGACTGAGATACAGAGAGACTGAGTACTTGACAGCCACACAGCTAAGAAGGCAGGGACGCGGGCTCTCCCTCTCCCTGCTGCACTGCGTTTCCCCTCACACTGTATGCCTGCGGAGCAGTAAAAGATGGGTGAGCATTCAGCCTTGTAGTTTCTGTGATTAACTCAAAGATAGAAACTGACTGCCGGTATTTATCAGTAACAGTCCATTTTCTAAGAAAAATTGTTTTTCTGACACAAACTGTAGAATGGACCATCTAAAAGGAAATTTTCCTTCCAAAAGACATCTTTGTAATCCATATAAACTAGGCCATCAAAACCTCTCTGTCCTGGGGCGGGAGTCCTCTGAACTGGACTGGAAGGAAGAATAAATTACCCTGCACTTCATACCGCATCACGCCCAGCCAAGCTCAGCATCTGCTTCTCTCTGCAGAGGCCCAGCACAATAGATCGTATGCTGATGACACTTACAGTATTTAAATAAAACCAGGCTAAGTTTATGATTGAAGAAGCCATCATCTTTCATTAGGAGGAGGAGATAAATTTTCAGTACTAGACTACTAACATGTTGGAATGGCTCAATTCATTTTCTAGCAGGTCACGGCCAATATCCACTACAGAGCAGCCTTGTTGAAAACAATCCTCTTAAAGAATCTACTTTGTCTTGATGATGAAGAGGTGTGTTCTTCCCCTGACAAGAAATGAAACAAAACAGAACAACACAACACAACCCCACTAAGCCCTCTAAACGTTTTTACATTCCAGTGATTTGGTTGTGAAATGCTCTCCCGTGTGAGGGGGAAAGAAAGCGGAGGAGGAAAAGGACAGACCATTCTCAGTGAGCACTCCCAGGCCTGTGGCAGGACTGACAGAAACCAGGAGAAGCAGCAGCCTGGAACAGAAAGAAGCAGCAAGTGAGAGGCAGAGCGGTGAGGTTCTGCTTCACCCCTGTGACTACCTCTGTGGATTTGAGTGTCTCACAGACATTTTCATGAAGTTCTTTCACAAATGAGAGGGTTCAATTACATCACAACATTACCTTCAGTCTGTTCAAGATCTTTTCAAATCACTTCATGTCAGAGAATCTTGCCAGAATGTGGGAGGCACTGGGAGGTGTCGCCTTCACAGACCCTGGAGAGGACGGACATGATGCTGCCTGATAGACAAAGGAGCAAAATCCACACACTAGGTCGGTCTGGCTGCGGCCGGCCATCAGGAGAGATGGCTGGGAGAGTGGCTGTGACTCTATGATAGAAGAACTTGGGAACCCTCACTCCTCAGGAGCACAGGAATAGGGTGTGAAGACTGCTACGTGTGCTGAAATCCAGACGTGTGTGTTGTCCTTTTTTGGGGTGGGAGAAGGATAATGTGAACAGAGGATGCTGTCACCCTGGACACTAGGAAAGGGAAGAAAAAATAGATTTGCATGTTTGCTTCCCTGGCCAGGTCTCAGTCTAGGAGGGTGGCGAGAGGCATTCCTCTCGGTTGTAAGGTGCAGACCCGGCCCTTAGAGCCTAATGCTCTTGTTCCGATCGATAATATGCGCTTGCCTCCTTCTGATTATGTCTTAGCAGGTATCCTCTGGCTTTCTGTGGAGACGCAGGAAAGACTACGTTGGAAAGACTGACATCAATGCCCAATTTGCCTATGGTAATATATTCTTTTATTGGAAATAAGTCAATCTGCATTCTGATGCGCTTTCTCTGACAAATGGGCCTCAGGAAGTATACACACCAGTTGGCCATCTCAAGTGTCCCAGTCTACTTAATAACTGTATTTCTCATTCTAAGTTAATTAATTGACATTGTAGTTGAAATATACTCATCTCAATGAGCTTTATTAATGTGAGTCTGTCCCTGAGGGATGGATCTTTTCTAAGGGTTCTGGCAAGATAAGGTTTAAATCACATATCTCCAAGTATTCCAGACTTCAGGTTCATTCTCCCTTTCGAAATGCAAGTCCTAAAACCTGTCCTGGTTTTCACCTATCATCTCTGCCAGTCTTCCTCCTCTCCACCAGCATGTTTCTTTGCCAGTTAGCTTTCTGCATGTCCACACCAGTGGTACCACCCTCTGTGGAGGTTCTTCTATTCAGCATCACTACAGGCTTGAGAACAAGCCCAATTTACTGTCCTAAAGATGTGGGGTTATTAAAAAGAGTAACAACCAAAAAAAGAAGAAGAAAGAAGAAAGAAAAAAGTTCTTAAAGTTAGACAAATACATTGTTATAAGTTTTTGAAAATCTAGCCCCCTAGTACCTCAATATTGTGACCTAATTTGGAAATAGGGTTGTTGCAGATATAATCAGTCAAGTCAAAATGAAGTCTTACTGAAATAGGATGGGCCCCTAATACAATATGGTGGGTGTCCTTATAAAAAGGGAAAACTTGGACATAGAGCCACGCCCACAGAGAGACTGTGACAAGAAGATGAAAGCTATGCTGTCACAAGCCACAGAACCACAAGAAGCTGCAGAGAGATCTGAAGCAGATCTCCCTCTGGTGCTTTCAGAGACAGCATGGCCCACTGGCACTTTGACCTTGAACTTCTGGCCTCCAGAACTGCCAGACAATAAATTTCTCTTGTTTTAACCACTTAATCTGAGGTACTTTTATGGCATGTTAGCAAACTAAGACAGGTGTTATGGTTCCTTTAAACTGAGGACTAAGTCTCAGCCTGCCTCCACATTGCAGGGACCAGATAAACCTGAATACCTATAAATAAACCTGCAACCTTCTAGCAGGGGCTGGGTTGTCCTTACCTATTTACTACCTAGGCTCCACAATGAACCTTCTTGCATCCCAAACGACAGCTTAAAAGAAAGAAAATATTGTAGTATTTCTCTGTAGTTACCAAAGGGTTTTCTAGTCAAGACCAAAATGAGTTCTGCTGAGATGCAATTCTGATCATAATGAGAAAAGTTGTCATAAATTTCATTACAAAACAATCTTTGGCTTTACCTTTATGTAACCAAAGAGGTCCATGAAGCAGTCACCCAAAATAAAAGTGTTCTTCCGAAGCATGAATGCTGCTTAATGCTTTAGAAAAGAGTGTAAAACAATAGCTTGTCTTCTCTCTAGTCATTTAGGCTTCAGGGTGTAAGATATCCAGTTCAATGGTTTAGAATCTGTGAGGTTAATGAACAACTAGATTCAGGGCAAATTCTTAGGTGAATGTCACCTTCAGAAGCCTCCCGGCTGGCATTTCCCATGTGCAGTGAGTGGTGTCCATGGCCCGTCCCTGCCCCCTTAGCACTCACTGTTCTCACACACGCTAATGGCTTTTCACAGCAAGCCCTGCCTGAGGTGTGCTTAGCCCACTCACAGAGCAGGCTGGGCCGCTGGAGCATAACCAGCCCTGTGAGCAGCCCTGAATCAATGCAAAACAGGAGATGGTTGTATAAATGCCTGGGATGGTCCGTGCTATGGCTGAATGGTTTCTGTCAAAAAGACATGCTGAAGTCCTAACCCCTGGTACCTGTGAGCGTGACCTTCGTTGGAAACAGGGTCTTAACCAGGTTAAGAGGAAGTCATACTGAATCCGAATGCTCTAATCTGACATGACATGACAGAAGAGGAGAAGCTAGACACAGACACAGAGGGAAGCCAGCCATGTGGAGACAGAGGCAGGGGTTGGAATTATGCTACCACAAACCAAAGAATGCCCGGGCCTCCCACAAGCTGGAAGAGGCACGAAAGGTGCCTTCTCTGGAGGCTCTGGAGCACATGTGTCAAACACAAGGCCCGCGGGCCAAATCCAGCCCGCCAGGCCTTGCAATGTGGCCCGCACCGTGCTGTCATCACTGCACTCCGCTGTCAGTTTATGACATTGTCAGTTTATGACTGTTCAGTAAACCATTCGGCCCGCGATTTAGGCTGGATTTTAGATTTTGGCCCCTTCTCTGATTGAGTTCGACACCCCTACAGGGAATATGGCCAACACCTTGATTTCAGCCTCATAGCCTCCAGGACTGTGAGGGAATACATTTCACTTGTTTTAAGCCATCTAGTTAGTGGTACTTTATTGCAGCAGCCCTAGGAAACAAATACAGTCAATTTGGCTAGGCTATTGTAGCAATTATTTAATCACACACTAATCTGGGCATTATCGTGAATGTCTTTTGTAGCTGTGGTGAACTTGAAGCAAAGGGAATTTCCTTTGATGATATGGGTGAATCTCATCCAATCAGCTCAAGGCCTGGAAAAGCAAACGCTCAAGTTTCCCAGAGAAGAAGAAATTCTGCCTCAAAACTGCAGCTCAACTCTTGCCTGACCTGCCAGCCTGCAAGCCGATCCTGCCCTACAGATTTGCTACTTGCCAGCCCCAGCAGCTGCAGAGCCAATGCCCTCAAACACATCCCTTTTTTGGGGAGTGGGGGGAGGGGAATGTATTTTTCCATATATATTTTTGTACATTCAAAAATAAATCTCTTGACATGTATATATAGCTGTAGTATAATTGTCCTCATGTGGTCCTGTCTCCTGGAGTGTGGGCAGAATCTGACACCTGCTTCTAACTAATAGAAGTGATGGGATATATGTAATGAGCATGTGCATGCTTACATTATGGAAGACCATGGGACCTGTCTTCCTGAGAGTCTCTCTCTTGTTGGCTTTGAGGAAACAAATGGACATGATGGCAGGGAACTGACTGCAATTTCCACCTGACAGCCAACAAGAAATGGAGGCCGGCCCTCAGCCTGCTAATCCACAAGGATGAGAGCTGCCAACAACTATGTTAGCTTGGAAGTGGAGACTTCCCCAGTTGAGCGCCACATGAGACTGCAGCCCCAGAGGACTTTTTGATTGCAGCCTTTGAGATTCAGAAACTAACTGGTTAGACATTTTGAAGAATTACAGTGACAATACTAAATGGAAAAAAAGAAACTAGAATTTGGGTCATTAGAATCTTGGATCAAGGACTTTCTTGTTCTACCCCAATATGTCCCCTCTGGTGTTTACAGGAATATACCTGCTGCTTACAAACTTCTGCTGCCAAGAAAAGGCTCTAATTATTCTCTGTACAAGAGGGAGCATGCAAGTGTTGGTGTGGGTGTGTGCATGTTTGTCTTTTGTGCTTTGTAAGAATTTGATTTATACATTAATATGTCCGTTCATCAGTACAAATCCCTATTTCCAATTCAGAGCAACTTGGCAGTAATGAGCATCAAAGCTAATCATTTTGCATGCGGAAATAGAGGGTTATTCTGCTATTAGCACTCAGAAAAATGTGCCCTGTTGGCCTCCTATTTCCGGACTGACATTGATTCAATTGGAAAACTGCGGAGATGTGGCTGTTTCACCTCCATTTAAAGTAATTAGAATTAGTGAGAGAATGTCTTAGTGTTATACCTATTGCTAGTTTTCACAATTACTGTGAACTTCTGGGAAGGAATAAAGAAGAAACCCATATTGACCTCTGGCAGACCGGATTATGTTAGCAATCAACTACTGATCTCATAGGTTACCATTTCCAGTAAGTTTTTCTCATTTTCCCCATAAAATTATGATCTGATCCATTATCTTGGAGTTCATCTATAGCTATAGTGTTGAAAAAAATGTATAAGATCTGAGTCAGAAAAGTCCTTAGAAATAGTCACAGCAGCAGGTGCCCAATCAACTTGCCCTGAACTAGAAAAGCAACCTAAAACCCAGGGCAGGCGCCCCTCCCAGAAGAAACTTCAACGTTACCATTTATTGTAAACTATAGCATTCAATTTTAACAAAATTCCGTGAAGGCTAAATGGACAAATCTACTCTCTGCAGCTCTATGATTGTATGTCCATGGGGGATATTGAGAAAGTTGGAAAGTTCTTCATGCCCCCCACTCTATGCTATTTACCAATAGTTTTTTATTTTTTATTTTTAAATAAACTTTACTTCAAGCTATTTACCTTTGTCTGTGTCTTACTGTCAATCTTACTATGATTTTGGTACATGGCAATGGTCATGGAGTTGGTGTTGGGATATGGGAGAGAATAGATTAACCTGTAAACATTATTTGTTTTCTGTGCAAGTGATGAGATTACAAGCGATTTTTATCTTCTTTTTGCTAGTTTTAATTTTATTAATTTTCTACAATAAGTATTACTTGAATATTTTAAAAGTTATTTAATGGCAACTTTAAAACAATATGGAAAGAAGGAGCCCAAAATTGATTTTAGTGTCTGTATATGCCATATATAAATCAACTGAGTTGTGGTTAATAGATTATACTGATGAGATTATATATTTTTTGCTTTTATGTATTTTAAAATTTATCATCAAAATAATGCTAAGGTTTTAAGAGTGCCCTCATACTTGGAAATATTAGGATTCATGGTATTGGCTCTGGTCACGCCCAGGGGAGATCCTAGGCCAGCAGTATTGACACCTTGTGAGTACAGAAACTCAGGCTCATGAACCCTACCTGCCTTTTAGGAAGATCTCAGGTGATTTGTATGAAGATTAAAGTTTCACAGCTCACAACCCAAAGATGATTTTTCATCCATGTTATCCAGGTTTTTTAGTTCCTCTGCTAAATATTCTGATTGGCAATAAAAGCTGCTATAAGTAGAAGTTCCAATAATGAACACTTAGTCACCACAGGAAGCCTTGTATAGAACTTATACTCCATGTATTTTGATAAAAATATACATGCTTGAGACAATTATAAGTCACCCATTTGGAAGATAGAGTAGATAGGGGGAATGTAGGAAAAGATGTGAGGAGAAAGAAACTTTGGCTATAATTAATCCTCAGTGGTAGTGAAGATAGGAGTTGCTTAGCAACAGGAAAGTCCCAATGGGGGTTAAAAGTCAGGTATGCTTTTCTTTTAAAAAAAATAGTTTATTGATTTTTTTTAATATAGAGGAAGGGAGAGAGATAGTTAGAAACATTGATGAGAGAGAAACATCGATCAGCTGCCTCCTGCACACCACCTACGGGGGATGTGTCCACAACCAAGGTACATGTTCTTGATCGGAATCGAACCTGGGACCTTTCAGTCCACAGGCTGATGCTCTATCCACTGAGCCAAACCAGTTTCGGCAGGTATGCTTTTCTTAATCAAATCATTTTTGTTTACCACTGATGATCTGATTTTGAAAAGATTTATTCATAACTTACAACTATATTTTTTATTGATTTCAAAGAGGAAGGGAGAAAGAGAGAGAGAGAAACATCAATGATGAGAATCAATGATGAGCTGCTTCCTGCACACCCCACATTGGGGATAGAGACAGCAACCCTGGCATATGACTTGACTGGTAATCAAACTATGGCCTCTCGGTTCACAGGTCAATGCTCAACCACTGAACCACATCAGCCAGTCACCTATATGTAGCTTTAAATTTTAAAAGAATTTTACACATATTTTCTAATTTTATCTTTACCTAATTTCTGTGAACCACCGTGCTCTTATTTAAAATGGGATAAGCACTTTAAATAAGCCCACTGTGATTCACAGGAATTAACATCTGGCTAAAGACTGGAGAGATAATCAGCAACAGGAATCTGGGTCAAAGTTTCCATCAGCATCAATAGCCAAAATTTAGCAAGGAAGAACCATTCCCATGCTTCCCCTCTCCTCACAGTCTCCGTCTCTGTCTCCAACCCCTTTTACTAAATCATGAGTCCTTCTTACCTACTTAAGTCTGGGACTGTGTTGGGTTCCAGGCAGAGAGCAAAGAAACGTGACACAAGTCCCCACTGACAAGGAGCTCACAATCTTGACAGCCTGTCCTTTCCATATTTTACATTTATTTAATTCAATATCAGGCACTCATGTCATCACTCTTCTGAGCATGAAGCACCCCATACTGGGTGAGGGCTCCTTCTGGAAATCACTTTTCCTTAACCTCTAGCTCAAAAATCTATTTTGTGACAGGCCCAGGGACTTACCCATATATAAGCCAGCATGTTCACATTAAAATAAGCGAGTCCCTTTTCATCAGAACATTTACTTCCTTTTCTTGTGATGTCAACACTTATCCACATGAAGCAGGCATAGTATTTCCCAGGCTAACAACCCCAGGCCGTTTCAGATGGAAATCCCTCCTGATTATGGGGCCTGTCTCTGTTCTGAAAGGCTGCACCCCAGAGAGCAGAGAAGGGCATTAGTCTGTCAGTGATGCTGTTCCCAGTGAGAAACGACTCCCCAGAATTGCCACCAAAGTAGCAGGTTTTACTGCTCTGCCTGCTTGGTTGCTGGGCTCATTAAGATCCCTGAAAGGTTTTCGTTAAAAACAAACCAACAAACAAGAAAACGTCCAGTACCTTCCATAATGAATGCGTCCATGGAAATAAGAGTTTCCGTTTTCATAAGTGCTATCTAGAAAATGTTATCAAAAATTGGCTTAGAACTGAGTACTCTGCACACAAATGAGTCTTTAACCTTCACAGCATGTATTTCCCCATTCTGGTTGATGGCTCCAGATATGAGCCTTCTGGCAGCAAAGCTGTGTGGTTAAATCATGGAGTCTGGAACTGCATTTTCTGAGTTTGAATTGGGATTCTGTCAAGCATTGGCTGTTTGTTCTCAGGCAAGTTACTTAATCTCACTGTGATTTGGTTCCCTCATCTGTAAAATGGAAATAATAATAGAATTTCATGGTGTCATCATGAGGACTAAATGAGGTAACATATCCATGGTACTTAGGACAGTGCCTGCCATATAGGTAGCACCAAATATGCATTAGCTATTGTTTAATTGTGCCTTTCTGGAACTGGAGTCTAAGCATCTTGCCTCAGTAGGAGTAAAAGATTTCCATACAATGTGACAGTGCAAGTCTTTACTGCCACAGAAAAGGATGACACAGCAGACACAGAACTGAACAAGAAATTAGGAGATATGCGCTGGCAGTTCTAGTTCTCTTAATTAGCGCAGGGATCTTGGGTACATTTCTTGGCCTTCCTGAGACACAGTTCCTCGTTTGGAAAAAAAGGAGGTTAGAATAGTTAATCTCAAAATTCCTGTTGAGTTCTAAGTTTCAATGATTTTAAGTTTTTGTTTAGGGTTCTGTGTAGTATGAGAGAAAGAGGTTTGGCATGATTCAAAATAGGTAATAATTTCATGTATAATGTAATAGCTCATATTTGAAGCTAAAATAAAAATCATTTTAAAAAGACTTGGCTAAGAGCTATTCTTTATAAAGTCTATTTTAATTATTTGACACTTATATCACTGGACACAGAGTCTACTGGATTGGAGCTAACTAGATCTCTTGTAAAACTCACTGCAGGGAATGGATTTAGTTCCAGGAAAGTATAAAAAAATAACCCTAGAAATCTGATCCTGAAATGGCAGGCGAGCACTGTAACAATTTCATGGCCCTGGGTCAAGTGGAAGGCAAGCACAGTCCAACATTGTGGGGAGGGGAATGAATCTTTCCCAGCTAGAGAAAGGGGGCTGGAACTGAGATAACTTACTTCTCAGGAGTCGGAATCCAGTGAGCCCCAACATGGCATATTCAGCAGATGTGGTGGTTTCTGAGGCAACAGGTTGTATATGTGATCTCACTCCTGATTATATCAGGTTAGAAAGTCTTAGAAACCTGTCATCCATGACTCTCAATAATAACCGAGGGTGAAAAGTCATACCCAAGCTAAAGATAAAGTGCAAGAGGTCATGTGTGTGGTGTTGATGCGGTTCCTGTTCACCTAGAACTCCTGTAGCCTTGATATTTCCATGGCCGGCAGCCTGTTAACACTTGGAGGAAGACTACCATGGTTGATAATTCTCACATGGCCATCATCCCTCCAATCCCACATAATCCCCTCTGAAACAAACAGTGGGCAGGGAAATAACCAATCTGGGTTGAGATGTGACACAAAGCGAGCAGTAGCACACAATTGCAAATTAAACCTTAAAGCAGGCAAAACAGTGAATGCTAAATGCCCAATATCTAATTCCTTTAATAGAGAAGATTTTTGCTAATGATAAGAGAAAATAACAATAGTTGGGAAAGGTCTATAGATCACACTGTACTACAAAACTCTCCATAGATGGCACAATCTAGGTGGTAGCCACTAGCCATAGGTGGCTTTTGAACATTTGAGCGTGGCAAGGGTAATCAAGAAACTGAATTTTCAAATTTTATTTAATTTTAATGAATTTAAATAACGTGGCTAGTGGATACCGGTTTGAATACTGCAGCTATAATTCTGACAAATCAGGAAACTTGATGTGTTACCAGTTAGTAAATCATTCACTCAAGCTCTCTGCCATTATTTCCATGGGCTTTTCTCAAAACCACTTGAGAAATTTACATTCTAAATTTCAAACTTGGTATTGAGCAGTCTTGTGGAAATCTAGCTCCAAGGAAAATTATAAGGTAGATAATATCTGTGTTTTTCTCCTGTGGCTTTTCTTATCGTTGACTTTCTCAGTTGATGCTTCTTACCTTTCCCTAACCATCAAGCACCATCCCAAGTCACCACCCCCCCCCCCTATACTTTACTCTAGCACTTAGAAACTAAATTATTAGTTTACAATGTTTCCTGGGGGGGATTTTCATTGCAATATGGGACTTGCTGAGAAACAATGTTTTTGAATACCAAAAATCAGTGCTTTTTAGAACAAGGTTGGAGAAACCCTGGCATTAGCGTTAACTGGGGGCTGGGGAAGTATATGTTGACAATTTGGATTCCTGGGCCCCAGCCAGAGACTCTGGCTCCCAAACCTGTAGGAAAGGGAACAAGGAGTGTTCTTAGGGACCAGCAGAGACTCTGAAATCAGGCTGCCTTCATTTGAATTCTAGTTTCAGTCTTCCCTAAGTATTAAACCTTGAGCAAATGACAAAACCTCTTTGTGGTTCCACTTGTTTGGGATAATCATAATCCTCATAATCCTTCACTTAGGGTTGTTTCCAGGAAAGTATCAGTTGATATATGTGATGTACTTAAAAGAGCTCCTGGAGCATGTTAAACATTATATTAACTATCATTCCTATTACTTGTGGTCTTACACATACTTAAGTTTGAGAACTCCAGTCCAAAGCAAAGCCTAACAACCTCAGAGTAGGAAGCTCTGAGTGTGCAGTGATAGCTCCTATCTTGTGTAGCTACTAGCACCGTGGTCGGCAAACTGCGGGTCGCAAGCCACATGCAGCACTTAGGCCCCTTGAGTGTGGCTGTTCCACAAAAATACCGTGGCCTGGGCGAGTCTATTTTGAAGAAGTAGCATTAGAAGGAGTTTAAGTTTCAAAAATTTGGCTCTCCAAAGAAATTTCAATCGTTGTACTGTTGATATTTGGCTCTGTTGACTAATGGGTTTGCCGGTCACTGTACTAGTATATCTTCAGCTGTAAAGTAAGATGGTCATATTTGCTCAGAGATAAATGGATGTAGAAAATAAATGTGAAAGTCTTTCACTTTTTATGCAAAGCTGTACTATGGTTTACACATGAGAATACTAGGTTGGGGTTTTTGAATGGAATGAGATGCTCAGAGACTATCAAATAGAGTATCACCTTGGGGAACTGTCAGGAGGAAGAATCCAACACATGCATACGAGAGGGAGAAGTGGCATCCTCAGTGCATAAGTTTGTGAGTGGAATTTACAAATAGTTAAGCTTATAACATAAAGACTTGCAGTGGAACCCTTCCTGTGCGAGCCGGGTTATGGAGCCTTCCATTTCACAAATCACATACACCTGCCAATTGGGATGGGCGCTTTTCCCTTGTCAGCAAGCTGGAGTGAAAGCTTTGCTGATCATCACCCTGCCAGCTAGAAAATGGATCTCGCTATCAATTTATTCTGGAAGCAAGGAGCTCCTTGCCTCTGGGAGAGATTATAAAATGGAGTCATTTTACTCCTGACACCTTCAGAGTCAGTTAGTCCTTGTGGAATAACTCAAGATCCATGCTCGGTGCCTTTGGCAGGGAAATATTTTCTACAAGCTACTGGCTAACACCTCACGGAGTTTTATTTAGGGTCCGTCTGGGACCAGAAACCAAAAACCAATAAATTGACACTTTCTAGAGAACACAAAATAACTGGAGACTGAAACTGGCAGATTTTTCCTTTTTTCTTTCACTATTACACATCACAATAGTTTTGAATGGATGACTGAATTCTGAAAGTAACATACAGTAAGTTTTGAAATTTCCTACCTTCTCAGTTTCTGAAATATAAAACCAGCTCATTTCTCATTTTACAGAGACAGCATGCTGTACTCTATTTCCATCCAAGAAACTGCATGCTGCCCTCCCATGACATGAAATACACTTTTAAGAGTCCTACATGTCTGCCATATATGTATTTTTTAATGAATCGTATGCTTTAGAGCTTACTTCAGAAGAGCATATGTCAATCTAATTGACCAGTATGTATATTTGTATGTTTCCAGAGGCCAGTTGAGTTCAGATGTCCCTGCAGTGTAGACTATTCTGCTGCTCTGAAAAGGGTTTTGGGAAAACCAAACCAGGGCTGCCCCTGGTACAAAGGATCCCTGAGTATTCTGGTCAGCTCTGAAGCTGAGCCAAGTTCAGCCTCTGACACTTTGGAGAGATTGTCACCTAAGCCTCATTATAGACTATTCCAGTGTCTGGAAAAAATATCAGAACTTTTTTTTTTTTCTTTCTTTCTTTCTTTTTTTTTTTTTTTTCCATCTCCTGAGGGCCTCTGAATAGAAAACCCACCAGATTCTGACTAGAGTGAATAGGATCAGTTGGGCATTCAAGAGAGTCCAATTGACAATTCCTGGGGCTGGAATATGACTGCTCAGGCTTTAAGCCACTGAACACATTGCTTTAGCTATTCTTTCGGCCAGATTGATGTTGTCTCAAATGCTTTTTTTTCTCGATTTGAAGTTGACTTACACTGTATGAGCACTGAAATGGATGAACACAATTGTACACATTTACTGAGAGGGAATCCTTTATTTAACCCCCTTTCTCTGCCCACATAAGATTTTCAAAGTAACTTGTTCTCTACTCCTCTAGGTCTAGAAATACCAGCACAAAAGAAAACAGAAATAAAATATGTGAATTCTTGGCTTTTGAGTTTCTCCTGGCCCAGGATGGATAATATTAGGGCCATTCAAGAAAGATTCAGGGGTAAATCACTATGCACCATTTTTTGCATTACTGGCTGGCTTAGCTCCAAAACCCCCAGGTAAGCTTTGACTTCATTTCGAGTGGCTCTTCACCTGGTGGGAACTCATAGACACTTTTGAGAATCGAATGAAAACAACAGACTCAATCACCAGGAAAAATACCTTAGATGTACAAAAAAAAAAACATTTTGGATACACTTTTAGGAGATTTTTGGACACCATGAGGCACATCTACCCAGAACAAACATAATTTAAAACAAAGCAGCACATGTAAATTAAAAGGAATAGATTTTGGAATCTGACAGCTTGAATTTGTCCCTTGGCTCTGTTCTAGCCACGAGAAATACTTTATCTAGACTTCAATTCCCTCATCTGTAAAATTAGGACAATAAAGTGCCTATTCCTAGAGTGTCTGCGAGGACCAGGTGATATGATGCATATAAAAACACTTAGCACAGGCCTAGCATTTGAGAGCATTTGATTGAAGTTGGTACTATTTTGTTATCCATCATTTGAAAACTAATATGGATATAGATGGGATTCAGCAGAGCTGAGAATTAGCTTAGATGTTGGCATCCTCTAATATTATCCCAGAAGCTGTCCCAGAGGTAAACACAGTGGATTTGAACAACAAAAAGTAGATAAAGATTGACAGAAATGCTTGAAAATTGAGTATAAGTGACTAAGAATAAGGTAATATAATGGAGGAATAAGATGTGGAGGGCTTTTACGCTGAACCTTTTCCATTGTCATGGCCACATAATTGCTCCCGGTACAGAAAAACAGTCCTGCCTGTCCAGTGCTACTGGGCCAGCAGATAACATGCAGGCTGCGCAGGAGCCTGGCAACAGTTAGGAGACATAACAAGAGGGCCTGGTGATTATGGCAAATTCCAAAGCATTGCCAAACCTGTCCCTAGTTTGAACCAAGGGGTAAGGATTGCCTGGTTAGGAGAGAGCAAAGAAAAATGGCCAAGTCCAGACAATGGCATGATGGGCACTTTGCCCAGAATCCTCTTCCTCCCACAGGAGCATTATAAGCGAGAACCTGGATCTTCATATTTACCAAATCTGCCAGAGAAAAACAAGTTCAAAGGCAAAAATAACTAGACATCTGAGGAGCATAACTGCTACAAAATACAGGCAACAAAACCAACTACAAATATTAGGCAGAATCAGCTCCTCTTTATTTACTTATTTACTTTACTTATTTATTACTTAAAATAAAACTAATTGAAAATTCTCAAATAATTAAGAGTAGTGGAAATATAAAACAGAAACAAGCATATATATATATATATATATATATATATATATATATATATATATATATATATAATGCAAATTAGGACAAGATGCTGTAACAGTCACACCAGCTCAGGAGGAGGGGCCAGATGTGGCCCCAAGCCTAAGAGAACAACATGCAGGGGGGGGGGGCCTGGCCACAGCAGCCCCAGATCAACCCACAGAAGGAGGCCAGACTGTGAGAGGGGGCAGAATGGGCTGAGAAACACACACCCCTGCAGTGCACAAATTTTGTGCATCAGACCTCTAGTATACAAATAATAAAGCATACTTGGTATGAAATTGTGAGTTTAAATAAATTGTTAACATATTGGATAAATAACTAAAGGATATGGTCAAAGAATGAAATAGAGTATTGGAAAGTAGGCTAAAATAGTCTTCCAAAAAAGCACTTTGGATAGGAAAAAGGAAGGAAAAAGAGATATGGAAATCTGCAATGGAAATATCAAAATATATATATTTTAAAAGTCCCATTAGGGCCTAGCCTGTTTGGCTCAGTGGATAGAACATCAGCCTGTGGACTAAAGGGTCTGGGTTCAATTCTGGTCAAGGGCACATGCCTAGGTTGCAAGCTGGATCCCCAGTGGGGGTGTGCAGAAGGCATCTGATCAATGATTCTCTCTCATAATTTTTTAAATATATTTTTATTGATTTCAGAGAGGAAGGGAGAGGAAGAGAGAGATAGAAATATCAATGACAAAAATCATTGATCAGCTGCTTCCTGAACACCCCTTACTAGGGATTAGCCTACAACCTGGGCATGTGCCCTTGATGGGAATCAGACTTGGGGCCCTTCAATCCATAGGCCGATGCTCTATCCACTGAGACAAATCAGCTAGGTCTATCTCTCATCATTAATGTTTCTATATCTCTCCATCTTCCTTCCTCTAGGAAATCAGTTAAAAAAATATTTTTTTAAAAGTCCCATTAGGAGACACAGAAAAGAGTATTTCAAGAAATGACATCTAAGAATATCCCCAACTGAAAGAAGAGGAAAAACCTCAGGTTGAAAGGGCTTTAGGGTATAAAAGCATAAAGAATGAGAAATCTAAAACCAGAAACATATGATAAAATGCATGGATATAGAAGACAGAAAAAAATTTTGCCCATTTCTAGAGAGAAGAGTGGACCATTCACCCACAAAGGAAAACAAGTCATGTTGGTTTCAGATTTCACAAAGCACATGTGAATGTAGAATAGAATGATATAACATTTTCCAAAGGTTTAAGGAAATAGCTTTCAGATTTTAAGTCAAAATCTAGCAATATGTTGCCATATATGGCCCTTAAAAGACATATATAAAAGCATATTTTTTTGAGGAATTTGGAAAACTCATTCCACAATTTATATGAAAGACTAAAAGTCCATAAATACCTAACTCAACTTCGAAAAAGAAAATAAAGTGAGCATGAAAGTGTGGGAAGGGAAGGACTTCTCTGCCAGATCTTAAGACATAACCGAGGTTGGAGTGATAAAAATCACCAGGTATGGACTCAGGAGCAGATAAGCAAGTCAATGGATAGGAATAGGGTTTTGAGGTCAAACATAGCACTACAAAGCAATGGGGAAAGGATTATTTACAAATGCCATTTGGAAAATAGGCTCACTGTACAAAGAAAAATGAACTTAAACTTGTACGTTATCATAGTTAGTATATTAAAACCATATGTGTTAAAAGTAAAAGTATTTTTAAATGTAAGAAAAAAAATTTGTGACGCAGGCATAGAAAAAAAAAATTAAATGAAACTCAAAATATAAACTCTTAGGCAAAAAGAAGATGGATTTTATTGCATAAAAATTAAAGTTTTCTATCTAATGAGAAACATTATAGACAAAATCAACAAATGTCATTCTAAGAAAGACATTTATAAATCAATAAGAAAAAAGCAGGCAAAACAGATGAATAAGCAGTTTATAGAATGAGGGGGGGGGGGAAAGACATAATGGCTAACAAGAACATACATCAGATAAAGATAAAATTAAACAATAATGAGACATCACTTCACATCAGCCAGAATGGCAAAAATAAAAAACATATTTAATAACGAATGTTGGTAAAGATGAGAAGGGAAAAACACTCTCATATACTGCTGTTAGCAATATAAATCAGTACAGATGCTTCTGAAAGCAAATTGGTATTTTATTTATTGGAATTAATTATCCATTTTCCTCATAACCATGGATTCTCATATATAAATTTAAAAATACCCTCCCACAAAACTGTACTACAGAGATAAGTGCATATTCAAGGCCCATATTACAAATAGGGTGGTTTCCATGAGTATGAGGGGAATGGGAGAGGGAATAGAGAAAAAGGGGGAAAATGTAAGACAAGTTTGAAGGCTTGAATTGACCAATGATGACAATGTGCATAGAACTGAGTTGTATAGTTAAATTAACTCTGCACTTCACCTCAACCTAAAAATACAAACTCATAATATCCTTAAGGCATAAAGTAAATTACCAAATAAAAACAGGATATTAAAGAAGCCAGAGCAAAACTTTACATTTAGATAGATTTAAATGTCTGTAAGAAAATGTTATGAAATAATATAACCTTTTATAATATAACACAGTGTTCTATTTTAGGGATATTTTCCTTGAATACATCTTGCTTATTCTTCCTTATTTTCAAAGGATCACATATCTGATATGGTATTAAGATTACAAGTAAAAAAATAATAGAATGAATCATACCCAAAAAGATAAAATAGCAGAAATTGTGAGAAGTGATAATGATATAAATAATAATATCATTGATGTCTTGAATTACTATAGCCTCTTATTTCCTAGGTACTCAAAGAACTGTGACTCTGGCTCAGAAAATATTTAACATGAATATTATATTGTCATCATTTATCATAGGTTATTACATCAATGCGATACAATGAGATTTGGCAGTGCCTGATCTTCTCTGTCAACATTAGGATTTGTGGTCATCCTATATAATAAAGAGCTAATATGCTAATTAGACCAGATGGCAGAATGACCTTCTGGAACGACTGTCCAGATGACCTTCCAGGTAACTTACTGGAAACGACCAGTGGGAGGGTCCGTGGGGCCATGGGGCTGCGAGGCAGCTGGGGCTGCGAGGGCCAAGCTCCTTGAACAAATTTCGTGCATTGAGCCTCTAGTATTCTTATGAAGAGTAAGTCTGGGCTGTTAGAAGTGGCCTAGAGCAGTTATTCTGATAATGGAGATGAGTTATGAAACGAGAGAGATTTAGTAATGTTTACTAAAAAAAAAATCAGGATAACAAGAGTTTCAGAGACTGGAGACAGTACTATTGAGATGTCTATAGTCAGTCTTTAATGATAAATATGTTCATGGCCTTCATATGCTCCCTATACACTCGTCACCTACCTTAGATGTTTCTGTATCTGTCACTACCACAGGACCTATTTCCACTATACGAAATCCCCATCCTTTCTGAGAACCACGCTTAATCATCTGGTAAACTCAGTTTGACTCTCTATTTGATTTTGACTAGTATGGGCTAACATGAAATATTGATATTTTACCGATTACCTCCAAAGATCCTTTTTATCCCATTAATCTTCCATTCTATACTTAGAAACACTTTTTATCTATCAATTTGCATATTTCTATTCCATATTCTTTCCTCTATAGCCAGAAATAGAGTTGATAAAAACAGCTATGCAGTGACACCTTTTTTTTTTAATTAACATACTTTCTTCTTTCCTTAAAGGATACTGACCATATGTCTTAATTACTGAATATGAAACTTTTTAGGAGTGTTCTGAATAAATTCTCATCTCCCTACTTTTTAAGATTAGTTCTACATTGTGATTTCAGTGCCTTGAGTATTCAACCATTGTTATAATTCCTTATAGACAACCCAAAACTAAACACTGCTAAATTACTTACTAAATCTATTTGACCACCTTATAAGCAACCGTCAAAATTTTATGACTACAATGACTCAAACAGATTATTTTTCTTCTAAGAGAAAACGTCTTCTGAAGAAACTTGAAATTAATAGGTTGGGCATTGTAACTAGGCACATTATCATTATAGAAAAATATTATATTAAAGGGACAACATTCCAATGTAACAATTACCCAGAACTATCCATGGCTACTAGTGTCTGCTAAAAATTAAGGGAGGACATTCCAGCAGTTTGATGACAGTGCTACAAATTATACATGCTAAGGCCCTGGAGGAAAAAGGTTCAGAGTTTATACAATAGTTTATACTTTTTTAAAGAGTGTTATTTTTTCCATGAGATGAAAACATACGAGTACAAAGTCTCTGGAACAGTGAACAAAAACAGGGAATCCTTTATACTCAGTAGAATACTGAAAAATCTTTCCCTGAGGGAAAATAGTAAAGTAATCTTACGATATTTTATTAACACATGTAACCTTTCTTTCTCAGGCAATTCATCTCATTCTGGTAAACACACGCTATCGCTAGTGTCTTCTCTGCTGCCTCATGAGTTCTACATCATAATAAAGTAGACACAGCTCTCCTAAAGCACAGATGCTTAGGTAGAGTTTTATTACTTTTCTTCCTATAAAGCTTAAGTGCATTTGCTAAATTTCTTCTCCTTCCCTCTATCATTTTCCGAATTAACACTTTTCAGCATCCCTGGGCGGGGTTATACTGGCTTTGTAGCTAAGAGATCAGATACTTAACTTGAACTGAATATAAACCAGCAAGGAAACAGAGCACCGAAGAAAGTGCTCCGTGCCCTCTTGCAGCTCCTTGGCAGAAGTTCTTATTTTGCCACAGAAGCATCCCTCCAGAGCAGGGGTCCTCAAACTTTTTAAAGTGGGGGCCAGATCACGGTCCCTCAGAGAGCTGGAGGGCCGGACTATATGAACTACTAATTCCTACTGTAACACCTCGGCTGCTCTCACTGCCCAAAAAACCTGGCGGGCCGGATCAGACTCCTCTGCGGGCCGCATGTGGCCCGCGGGCTGTAGTTTGAAGACCCCTGCTCCAGAGTCTATAACGGGGGTGTGAGGGGAGAGAGGGAGGGAGGGGGAGAGGGAGCAGGAGTCATTGATATAATTTGAGCTTTACTCTTCTCAGGTATTTAATCCAACAATTTACTAACCATCATATTGTTGATGTGACTAGTCTAAAATCACCATCCCTCATCCTTCATCGTCATTAGAGCCACCCCTTTATTTGGAAGCCTCTGGACTCAATAACCCAAGTGTCATCCACCAGGAAAAATAAATCAAGGGTGTGGCTCACTTCAAGAGCTGGTGCATAAAATGTCCAAATTTATAAAGAAGACACCTTTGTATTGAGATATAATTCACATGCATGACAGTGATTCTTTTAAAATGTACGGTTCGGTGTTGTTTAGTCTATTCACACAGTTGTGTAATGATCACCGCTATCTAATTCCAGAACATTTTCACCACTCCAGGAGGAAACTCTATACCCAACAGGCCCTCCCCCTACCCCACCCCGCCAGGCCCTGGAAACCACTACCCTACTTTCTCTCTCTTGCTTTACCTATTCTGGATATTTCATATAAATGAAATCATACAATATTTGTCCTTCTGTGTCTGTCAGCTTTCACATAACATACTGTTTTCAAAATTTATGTTTATCTCTTTTTAAAATTTAAGCTGGGTGAGGAAGGACACAGGGACTTGGAGGTGAAAAATAGTTGAGTGGACGAGTGGAAGTCCAGGAGTGGTCGCAGAATAGTTAGAATGCAAGTAGAAAGTGACAGAATTGAGCCTGAGCAGGTTTGGCTCAGTGGATAGAGCACTGGCCCGCAGACTGAAGGGTCATGGGTTCAATCTGGTCACTTGGCCCAGGAGAAGCAACCAATGAATGTGTTGCTCTCACATCCATGTTTCTCTCAGTCTCTCCCCCCTCCCTTCCACTCTTTCTAAAAATCAATGGAAAAATATCCTCGGGTGAGCATTAACAACAACAACAAAAAGTAACAAAATTGAAAATATTGGAGGTCAAAGAGGGGGAGATTGAAACATTTTTTTTTTTTTGAGGTAGTGCCGTTAGGGAGGAAAACAAGCTTTGAGGAGAGGGGCAACAAAGGAACTGAGAGGTCAGACATGGGACGGGACACTGCTGTGGATAAGTCAGCAGAACGAAAAAGATCACAATGAGCCACGTATTAAAGTAATTGGTAACCATGGGATCCATGTGGGGAGACCAGTAGCCAGGAGTTGATAGATAACAGCAAAAAGGAAGAAGTAAGCTGATAAAATGCAATTTAAAGAAGCATGTGGTTTAGAAGAAAAAATGAGGGAAAAGGAAAATATCCCACTCTATGTAACTAAAAATAATTCTGCCTCCTATAAGTAGGAGTTTAAGTTTACTAAAATCCATGCATTCATATCAATGAAATAACATATGGACTTGTAGAAACTAAAGGTGTGTTTTTACAGCGAGTATATTAAGTTAGACAGCTTTGATAGCACTATAGGGAAAATTATTGTCTAAGTGTGACACAGCTATCAACTATAACAAAATCTGAAATATTTCATTCATAAGAATGACTATTTCTGTAAAGGATAAAGATGGGAGAGAATTAGTTCGATTGATTAGTTGTGCTTTTGCATGGGAACACATCTAATGTGAAATTGGCAAAATGATGAAAAATGAAATGAGTGCATTCAATAAACTAATATTTATTCTAAGCTTTTAAAAAGTTTATATTTACACTGGAAATAAATATAATGAGCAGTAACATCAGTTGGGTAGTATTTAAATAGTAAATCATCTAATTAACTAGTCACTTGAAAGGAAAAAAGGGAAATCTGAATCTGTTGTTTAATTGCCACATTTCAAGCACACATTTTAGCTGGCTGCCTCTAAAAAGAAATACTAATATGAGATCATGAAAGCATTTCATAGTAATGAGCAGGCTCTGGTTTCTATTTATTGCCTATACAGAGGATACTGACAATAGTTTTGGAAAAATGAGTAAAGCGCTCAGAATACCTAGCACAGAGGTATGAAACACTGGTGCGGGACAGATCAATTCTAGCTATCCTGGGGCGAGGACAGCCTTTCTGAAAGCTGTTATGGAAGGAATATGTGTCTCAGAATTACATGGTTTTAAGCAGTCACCTTGGGATCAAATTCCAGTTCTAGCCACATATCTTCTCAGGAGGGTGAACACATGGGTAACATATCATATGTTATATTAAACCATTATTGGGCTCATATTCTAACAACTTCTCGGGAAGAATCTTCCTTACACATGCTGGGAGAATGTTCCAGTGCCTGAAACTCTGTAGTTTCCCTCTGTGTTAAACACTGTCTCTTCTACATAAAAAAAAAGTGTCAATGAAAAAATAAAATATCAAGTTCCTAATACTTCAAGATACATGAATATTAGAAAAGTTGTTTCTTCCCCTCTAAGCACCTGTATGTGACAATGGGGATGGGAAAGGATAAACGGAAATAAGTTGTGATAAAGAAGGGGGATTTAAAAAATAGAATCTATCTGGTTTGTATCTTTCCCTGTTTTCTTCTTCATAGAAGGCTGGTTATGCTCCAGTGGAAGCACCTGGGGAATTAGTTTCTCTCTATCATGACGTGTAGCTGATGCAGAAAAGGATGAAGTGATATGGGAAATGCTTCTGATACGGCGGTAAGTGGGGGGAAATAAGCAACAAGAAAACAGTTATACAAACCAAGAGCTGAAGGCCTTACAGAAGCTAACCAGCTTTACCCTGATCCCTTCTCCCATCAGTTCTCACTTCATCTCTCACTGTTTTCATTGCTCGCTGCCCTCCAGCCACATGGCCTCCAGGTATGTCCTGCCTAGGGGCCAAGCCTGGCCTCTCACTTGCCTGGAACTCTCTTCCTCATGACATCTACAAGGCAACCTGCTTCACCTCCCTTAAGTGTTTGTCTCATTGTCAGGTCTCAAGAAGTCCTCCACTGTTTAGTCAATTTATGATTTCAATGCCCCTCCCCTGCCCTGCCACTTCTGACACCCCTACCCATACCTTCTCTATCTTGTAACCAAAGTCCCATCACCTTTTAATAACAATATAACGTACTTGCTTCTTTTTACTGTCTATCTTCAATGCCCCAGAATTAAATTTTCATGAAAGCAGAGAATTTTTGGTCCCATATACCCCAAGTTTCTAAAATAATGTTGGCAATTAGTAAGTATTTATTGAATAAATAGAAAAATAAATGATGTTTTCACCATGCTTACTACTATGTTAATGGTTCAAAGGGTAATGAGAAATTAAAATGTTTGGTTGTTGAGGTGACAGAATTGTGAAGAAATGGTATCCCTCTTTTTTGGTGTTTAATTATAATTCCTAAAACACTTGTATAATAAGAAATGAAGATAAGTTAAAGTTTCTGGAGAGAGATTTTCTTCCCTTGCATGCATAGTAGGAGCATTATAAACACATATGATGGTCAAATCACAGAGAATGACCAAATCACCCCTAGTCAATAATGAATATATTTCTTTGCCTCTTTGCCTGCACCAACCAAAACATATGGCGTAGAGAGCCTCAGGCATGAGAACACACACATTCTCTTATACATGCATTTTAACTCTAAAGTCATACGGTGATTTATTACTTAAAATATATGTGTAGAAAGAAATGCTAGACATTCTGACAGGTGTGAGATGGTAGCTCATTGTCATTTTGATTTGAATCTCTCAGATTACTAGTGACTTTGAGCACGTTTTCATATGTCTCTTGGCCTTATGTCCTCTTTTGAAAAGTATCTATTTAGGTCTGTTGCCCATTTTTGGTTGTGGCAGTTAGATAATATAATGTCAAGACTCAGATCTATACAGTAGAAAAGTTGAATGTTGCTGCATGTAAATTATACCTAAGTGAAACTGACCTCAAGAAAATTTGTCACCCTATATTCAAGTGAAGAACAAATTAATTTCCCCAAATATTTACTAAATTTTTGCTATGTAATTGACACTATTTGAGAACTTGTATCAAGATATGCATCTTTTCCCCCCATTTTCTTTACAGTAAAATGTTAGCTATGTGTGACACCCTGAATACTTTTTAACTGATAAAAGAAAAATGGAATTACAGTAGGTTTTTTCAATCCAGCATTTAAAAAAAGTGTTAACTTCTGCTTGGTAAAGAAAATCATTATTTGTACCTAAATCTGTTGATGTTTTGTTGGATGTTGACTTATTAAAAGAAAATTCACAGGCAAGTCATTCCTGTCATTTGTCTGAAAAGCAAATTGAAATAAATTGACATAAGGGGTTTTAGGTAGGAATGAGAACTCTGCTGGATTGGAAATATCTACCGTAATTCCATTTTTCTTTTATCAGTTAAAAAGTATTTAGGGTTTTAGCCAAAGCAAGTTTTCAAGTGTAGCTTATATTTACATTTCTCTTAGTTCCACTGTTTGAGCCATCACATGTGAAAAACCGATTCAAGTAACCACTTCCTTGAGCTGAAGTCTTATTTCATCATTGATAACATCTAATCACAAGGATCCTTAAATAAGGAGGAGGTAGAAGAAGGGAGTCAGAGGGAGATGTGTCTATAGAAGATGGTCAAAGAAATATAAGGCTGCAGGCTTTGAAGATGGAGAGAGAGGCCCATGAACTAAAGAATGCTGACCACTTCTAGGAAATGGAAAAGGAAAGGCAATGGATCCTCTCTTGGAGCCTGCTGAAAGAAATGCAGCCCTGTGGACATCTTGATATTAGTCTTATGAGAGGCATGTCAGACTTCTGACCTATAGCATTATAAGATAATAAATTTGTGCCCTAACCAGTTTGGCTCAGTGGATAGAAAGGTTCCTATGTTCGATTCCGCTCAAGGACATGTACCTGGGTTGCAGGCACATCCCCACTGAGAGGTGTGCAGGAGGCAGCTGATTGATGTTTCTCTTTCAGTAATGTTCTTAACTCTCTATCCCTCTCTCTTCCTCTCTGTAAAAATAAATAAATAAAATATATATTTTTAAAAAAAGATAATAGATTTGTATTATTTGAGCCACTAAGTTGGTGGTGATTTGTTAATGCAGTAGCAAATTAATACCTCATAGTTTATCACACTTATTTATGTTCTACTGGTTTTGTTGTTCATGAATAATTTTCTTAATATCATTGTTTCTTTATTTTATTGTTTTCTACTTGGATTAAAATTTTAGTCTATATAACTAATTATTTGAGTGTTTTTTTTCTTCAAGTAAAGCACATATATAGGTTTTTCTAGATTCTTCTGCATACAAACTTAACTTTCAGTTACCCTTGCCCATAAACAGAAACTTGACAGTAAAGAATTCTTAGACTACAATATTTAATTCCCATCACCTTCTTTTGCTCCAGGTTTTTTCCTCTTTCTTTCTATCCTTCACCTCCCCCCCTCCTCACCCCCCATCTTTCTGCCAAACTGTAATTTTTGTTGTGTGGTAGGAAATTGCTATTTTTTATCTAGTACTTTTCTATGACATCTGGGCAAATCTCTTTGTATTTCTTCTCTCTATTTCTAGTTATTTTGCCCTGAAGACACAAATCCTTTTTTTTCAAGATCTTTTTATTATTATTTATTTTTGTTTTCTCTATCTGCTCAATTCTTTACTCCTATATTTATGTGTTGCATCTCTCAGATCTGATCTTCATGTCCCTTATTTTTTTTCTCTCATTATTTTACTTTTCCCCTAAATGTTGGGAAAATTCTTTTTTGAAAAAAAATCTTTATTGTATTACATATGTCCCCCTTTCCCCCCCATTGAGCCCTTCTAGCCCACCTTAGCTCCCTGCCCCAGGCTTTCACCACACTATTTGTCTGTGTCCATGGTTATGCATATATGCATCCAAGTTCTTTGGTTGATCTTTTCTACCCACCTACCCACTCCCACCTTCCATCTGAGATTCCACAACCTGTTCCATGCTTCTATGTCTCTGGATCTAGTTTGTTCAATAGTTTCTTTTGTTTATTCTAATTCTAATTAATTTCTTCATATGGGAAAATTATTAAGCTTATTTTCCATAGTACAGCTTTACTTTTTTTTTTTCCGATCTGTTATATTCTGCTTCCTTTGTACTTTTTATTTTTATTTTTTAAAAATATATTTAATTGATTTTTTACAGAGAGGAAGGGGGAGGAATAGAGAGTTAGAGACATTGATGAGAGAGAAACATTGATCAGCTGCCTCCTGCACACCTCCCACTGGGGATGTGCCCACAACCAAGGTGCATGTCCTTGACTGGAATCAAACCTGGGACCCTTCAGTCTGCAGGCCGATGCTCTATCCACTGAGCCAAACCAGTTAGGGCCCATTGTACTTTTTAATTTAGCAATCTTTCAATTTTTTAAAAACTGTATTCAGGCCTTTCAGATTATGGATTATTCTCATTTTATGTTTGCTTCCTCTAACTTTATAATCATAGCATCCTTCAATGAACATGGTTTAGAGATTTTCCATACTTTAGTTTTTTTTATTCTCTCATTTGCTCTGATTTCTCAGAGTAGATATCACCTCTTAAATTCAGTGATATTTCTGCTTTCCTATTTTTAAATTCAAATTCTAACTCTGTTTCTCTCTAGATATATGAGTGTGGGCAAGTTAGCAATTCTCTCTATACTCAGATTCCTTATTTATAAAAAATATTCCTAATAATGGCACTTATCTTATAAGAACTGTTATGATTAACTGAAATAACATAAGAAAGAGCTTAGCACAATATCATGTAAATGGTAATTGCTCAATAAATGGTACTTGCCAATATAATCACTGTTACCATCATCACCATCATCATCATCATCACCATCATCACAATCACGGTAGAGAAAGGCCTATTGCTCTCTAGGCAGGAACAGAGGGTTGGTTTTGTAATAGTTTGGATTCTTACTCTAATTGGGCAGAACTAGGTAAAAGAAGAAAAGAAATTAGCATTACTACTATGTTGCTTTGCTACTTCAGAATCTCACTTCTCTGGGACCAGTCTAGATGGCACCAGAGGCTGAGGCACCTGCAGCAGAAAGCATTATTTCTGGTTGAGGGCATCTTTTCCTTCCTTGATACGCCAGCCAGGAATCTGCCAGCGTAGTCTACTCCACTCTGCATTTATCTCCTGATGCCTGTCTTTCCTCACATCCTCTTGATGAAAGGCAACCACAGCCACATGCCAGCTCTTTGACATGGTCACCCACGGTGTGGTCATCAAGGGTGTCTGTATGGGGGTGGGGGACTAAGCACAGCCAAGGGTTCCTTAGCCAATGTGAACACAGTCACATGGGTACTTGCCTCTAGCCTTTGTGCCTATGAGTTAGAGATAATTTGGTGGCAATGGATTGTGGGGGAGGCGGGAAGATGTTGGAGGTCTCTTGTGGTTGCTTACCCTGATAGCTATACCTTCACAGGAAGTTACTGTCCTTCCCTGCCTTAGATATATTCCTGTTTGCAATTTCTCAAAGTTGTTGGGATCTCATTCTTCTAATTACCATTTTATAGCTCTCCCCATTTTTATATTCTGCTTTCCAGCTCACTAGTCAACTGGCAAGGAGGGTGTTAGACATGAATGCTCATAAATCAACTATTACTCTTGAAGTAAGTTTTTCTTTGTCAAGCTCATCTTATACTCAGTAAAAGGTTTATTGTTTAAAAAATCATAATAAGTCAAAAATTCTTCTAAGGCTTTCACATCATGACAAAGCTGTAAATGGGAATCCTTTTTTCATTTTTTTTTTAAGTTCTCAAATCTTATTTCTACTGCTTTAGAATCTATTTAAGGTCCAGTAACTTCTAAAAATACTTTGCTCTATTAACTTAAAATGATCTGGCATTACTCTATTACAAGAGCAAAGAAACTAAGCCAGGTTTTTACATCTATTGAAATTCTTATATTTTCAACTACAGCCTAATTCCTCTAGAATGCTATTCAGCACTTTAAATAGGTAGTTATATATAGTAAAAATGGAGTCCCTCGGTAATACAAAGCAATCTAAAAGGCATAAAAATACTTTCAATATCTCTTTCCAATTGAGGTTGAACAGATGTTGAATATGTTTTCTATTTAAAACACTGTCCATGTGGAGTGGTCAACATTTCCTCACCACGTAAGAATGAAATAGCCAGGCCTTCAAATGTACCCTTTTAAATCACTGGAGATAATTGTTTTGTGATGTGGAATTTTATTTTAGACCATACATTGGTTTATAAGATTAAATCACTTTTCCATATTTCTTAATTCTCTTTTTATGAATTTCCACTCAAAGCTGAAAAGCTCTGAAATGAGCTTTATTGCCAATTTATTGTTAAATCAGTTATGTTTAGAATATCTAGAACAACATTATAAAACCATTTATAATTGCAAATATAAAGACAATAAAAACTTAAGGGAGAACCGACTTGGGTCCTATTGTGGTTCTAACAATACAGTCATGCATCGCTTAATAATGGAGATACATTCTGAGAAATGAGGCATTAGGTGATTTTGTCATGTGAACATGAAGTGCATTTACACAGACTAGGTGGTCTTACTTATGAGGCTATATAGAATAGCCAATTGCTCCTGGCTACAAATCCATACGGCGTGTGGCTTTACTGAATACTATAAGCAATTACAACATAATGATAAGTATTTATATATCAAATATATCTAAATATAGAAAAGGTACAGAAAAAATTATATACAAAATAAAAAATAGCCAAAACCGGGTTGGCTCAGTGGATAGAGCTGTGGACTGAAAGGTCCCAGGTTTGATTCTGGTCAAGGGCATGTACATTGGTTGCGGGCATATCCCCGGTAGAGGGTGTGCAGGAGGCAGCTGATCGATGTTTCTCTCTCATCGATGTTTATAGCTTTCACTCCCTCTCCCTCTCTATAAAAATTAATAAAATTAAAAAAAAAAAAAACAGTACACCTATATGGGGCGCTTAGCATGAATGGATCTTGCAGGACTGGAGGTTGCTCTGAGTGAGTCAGGCAGTGAGTGATGAGTGAATGTGAAGCCTTAGGACATTACTGTGCATGGTTGTAGACTTTATAAACTCTGTCTCACAAGCTCTTCCTCCTGTCCTGCTTCAGACATGGCCACAGACAGAACACCGAAGCTGTCAGTGCTGCTCCAGGAACAGGGATGTGGGCTGGAGGGACAGGAAATACCGAGGAGCAATTGGCTGGGTAAGGCCTAAATCACCATAATCATAACAGCCAAGAGGGAGTGAAAGGTGGCCTGAGGATGAGTAGGAATAAGAAACTGAGGAGAGATAAAGGAACACAGGGAATTGCCATGGTAATGTGTTTTGGCTAATGCATGTTGGAGTGTGTATAGGTAAGGGACTTTGTGGTCTTCATAAAAAAAATATGGTGTTTAATATGGAGAGGGTGTAGAACTAAGGACTCAATATTTTTAATTTGGAATTTGTTTTTATTGATTCTATCTTGTGCAAAGGGCTCTCCCTGGCATTGAATTGATGGGAGAAATAAAAAATCTAATCTTTACATCATTACAACCTGAAAATATTTCCAAAATGTAGGGACAGGCTGACTCCACACTACCACAGAAAGCTTTTAGTAGAAGCTTCAGTAAGTGGCAGTGACACTTAATACTTGTTCCGGTAACTCCTGTGGACATGTATCCTTTTATAGGATGTGAGGTCCTCAACAAAATATTTACAGCAATGTACTCTGAAGACCATCTTTTACTCTCTCCCTCCCTCTCCTTCCTCTCTCCCTTTTTTCTTCCCCTGCCTCCTGTTCTCCTGTGTATGGATGTAATCTAAAAGAGAAAACAATATTTAGCAAGGCATGAAATATACTGAATAAACACATACCAAGTTAGATTATTTTATTCTGAATCCCTCGCTAATACTCTGGGAGCGCTGAGATGGTAACTCCTGCCATAGTGGTTATCAATAATATTTACTGGGCATAAGAATCATCTTGGGTGTTTGTTACAATGCTACTATCCAGGCCAGACCCCTCTGAGATTTTGATGCAGATAATCATTGGACCAAGTGATCTAGGCAAGGTGTGAATTTAACCCACTGCCTTTTTCTCCAAGTCTTACTCTTCGGGTTCTGGTTCAGAGTAAGTTTTAGAGTGGTTGCTAAGGCAGCTTCCTTTTGCTTCTGTGACTAAGTGCAGGGTAACATAGCTCTAGTAAGGCGGCCTTCTTCACTCCACACTCTCACATACAGCCAGCAAGTCCTCTGCTTTCCCATACTCAGTGATTCTATAGTCTTTTGTTTTGGATCTTCGTATGGCTGCTACCCTGTGGAAATGGGTTAACTCTCTGTGGTCCTGCTCCACCCTCCATCTCCACCTTCTTCCAAATTGCTAATGAATCAGATTTCAAGAAAGCAGGTCTATTAAAGCCTCCTGTTGTTGGCATTTATTTTTAAGGATCTTCACGAATTCCAAGATAAATTTCAGATGTCTGAACCATTTAGGATGTAACTCCTGCCTCCTGCTCCATCCCTACACTGGTCTCTGGCTGCTCTGAACTCTGTCCACATCCCTGGCCTCAGCTCATTCCTCCACATCCACAGTCTTTGGCTTCCTGCCTTTTTGTTTTCTTGGTGTACCAATGCTCACCAGAGAAAGCTGCTAACATCTATTCATCCCTTGCAGTTGTAAATTGGCCTCCAGATTAAGACTATTTAGATATCAAGGAAATTTCTGCATGAATATAAACTATGAGCTTACATGAGTCTCAATGTTTTAAACTTGGAATTTGCTTTTATTGATTCTATCTGGTGAAAAGGGCTCTCCCTGGCACTGAATTGATGGAAAAAATAAAAAATCTAATCTTTACATCATTGCAACCTGACAATATTTCCTGTGATTCTGTAATCAGAACAGTGAATACATATTGCTGCCTTTAGAAACATTTTAGTGACTACACAATTTATGAATTGTGGATTCTGAGTCCTGGGATTACAAATTATTAGCATTCTTATAATTTCTGAATGAATAATAGCACAAAACTCATCATTTCCCGACCATATCTTTTAAGAAGTTGCAAGTTCATATGTATTTACTAATTTATTTGACTAGTACTTATCTGAAGTCTCAGCTAGGTTGAAGACTGACTTATTCTCACTTCACAGACACAAAGAGTAACTCGAAAATAGTATTTCATGGAACCATTGTCTTAGAAATGTTTGCTCATCACCCTTTCAGCAGAAACTACTTGCAGAGTTTCTAGACACTCAATCAATTATTAAGTTGCTACTATTTAATAAGTGGTATAGGTCTCTGGATGAGAACATCCAGGGCTAAAGAGGCCTTTTCAAACAGCAGACAGTCTTTAACCCTCCGAGACACACACACACACACACACACACACACACACACACACACACACATCATTTAGCAGAGACCCCACACCACCACTTAACATGACAGAACACATTTAAAATGTACTAGTCATCAAGGTTCAAATGAAAACAGGAGAGACAACACTGGCTAACCTGACCAGAAAACAAACCCGTGGGAAAGATCTGGCGTAGCTCACAGAACTCACAGTCTGAGCACCAAGCTCTGTGAAGAGAAAACAGCCAGATGAGACTGCAGGGGGGATGTGCTTAGTGCTCTAACTGTAATTCCTGCGGTCAATGCTTTACTGCCCTGCCTGCTCCCCTCACAGCGAGAGAACCGAACTCTCCGTGTTTGAACTCCTTCAGAGATCTCAATCTCCTGAAGTTGTGGCCAGCTGGTGAGCTGAGTTCATGTTACTACCTCGGTAGCAGGGGTGCTCCTGAACAGGAAATGTGCTCAAGCGCTAGGCAGAATGAAAGAAACAATGTGTACTACACAGTTCTACACGGAACCAACAGATACAGCGATGTGCAAATCCACAGAGTGTGGTCTTGGGGAAATGCTGGCTGTGACAGCATCAAGGCTCTTCCTGTGAGGACGATCATCTGCTTTGTGCAGGAAAGATGGAGATGCTTGTGAAAGTGTCCTGAAGAAGAGTGAAAAAAAAAAAAAAAAGTGGGAGAGGGAGGAAGAGGAAGGAAAAAAAGAAATTTGAGTCAGAGGAGAAAGAGAGATAGGGAGAAGTGACCAAGGATTGAACATTAAGAGAACTAAGACTCAGCAACAGAAGATGTTGGGGGAAGGCATGTGAAAAAAAAATGGCCAAATAGAAAATACTTCCAGAAAAACCCCCAAAAGCCATAGATTCTTACTTCCTACAGTATTACGTTAATTAAGGAAGATTCTAAGAATAGAGAATTAGCACTTCCTAGGACAGTGTAGGTAGACACTCCACAATGTATGTTAGTATGGGATGATTTATAAATATTAGTTATGGACATTTTGCACATTAAATAATAACACGTCTTGTTAGTGCTATAGCAGCCTAGGCACAAAGAGAGGACTCTTGAGACAGACAAAAGGAAAATATTGCCCTATTGGCTTCTTTTCCTATCTTTAAGATTTCGGAATGCATGGTTTTATAAATTACCTACTATTTCATGGTAATGACTGTCAGTAGCTTCATGAAATATTCAGTGTATTCAAGTACTGAAAACTGGTTTTTAGCTACAAGCCAATAGCTTTCCTCATCTTCTTCTTTCTCACTTGGCCACCTGAAATTTGTTTTCTTTTTGAACAATACTTGATTTTATTGCTTATGCTTGTTCATCTCTTAAGTATCGAATAACTAACCCCACAACTTAAACTAATATGTTGTTTTTCTTAGCCTGGAATAGGGGTAGAGAAAATAGAGTGGGGATGGGCAAGTTCAAGTGAAATTCAGTGAAACAAGCCTATTTATATTTATTGATAAAACATAAACCATAATTATTTACTCAATTCTCATTATCTCTGTAGAGTTTTGAGATGCCGATCACCCAAGGCTAATCATTAAATTTATAATGGGTAAACTATGTATTCCTCTAAAATACAACTAGTGGGATAGAAGGCAACCATGTTAACAAAGGCATTAGGATGTTGAGTCTGACAGGGGTCTATGAGAGAAAATGGAAGCAGAGCTATATTACGAGATTTATTGCAAAGAATCAGCTTACATGATTGTGGGAGATGGTTAGATGCACCCAAACTCTGAAGGCCAGTGAACTGGAAACTTTGGGTCAGAACCTGGCACTGAAAACCATAGGAAAAATGTCTTTTCCAGGGAAACATCAGTTTTACTATTAAGGCCTTTTAACTGCTGGGTGGGTAATTGCCTATACTTCAAGTCAGTGGAATGTAGATGTTAACCACCTGTCCAGAAAGAACTTCACAGACTTAGATGGATGTTTGACTGGATAACTAGTCAAGCTGACAATGAACCTCACCATCACAGATGTTCAGTGAATAAAAAGGCCTTAACAGAGCTGGAAAAACAAGTCAGCAAGGTATACACTAGCGTCTCTTCAGAGTAGCAAGAGATCTGTAGGGCTTGGGGAGTTTCCTGGACATCCAATGTAATTTTGATAAAGGCAGTTCTACTTTTCATTGTAAAAAAAAAAAAGAGAGAGAGAGAGAGAGAGAGAGAGAAAGAGAGAGAGAGAGAGAGAGAGAGCGCTGTGTTTAAAAATCTCATATCTCTGGCGAGGGATTAATAACAACACAGAAGCAGCTACTGTTGACTTCCAGGCCCCATACTGAGCACAACCTCATTTCATCTCACACTCTCATGCTTTACAAAACTTAATTTTTGTCATACGCACCACTTTACATGTGGAATTACTTCTCGTATGTTACGCTGAGAATATTGAGGGCCCACAAGTTTAAATAGTGTGTTCTGTGCTTAGTATACAGTAAGGAATGGATTCAAATACAGTTGTGTGTTGTTCCCCCCCCCCCCCCCCCATTCAAAGACCATATTTGTTCTACAACTAGGTTGAATTTCAACAATCACTTTTCACTCACAGGGCTCCTGACAGAAAGATGAAGACTTCATATAAAGTGACCACATAAGGGGAAGGGAATTCCTTTTTGTAACTGGCTAGATGAGAGAGGGCAAGTCACTGTGCCAGTTTCTGGGACACAAAAAAAAATAGGCAGAGAGCTAAGAAGCATGTGGTGTGTCCCTGATGGAGAATCTGTGCATTGAGGATAAATCACGTAACTTTGTATATATGTATATTTGGCGAAAAACTATTTAAGTAAACCATAAGGCATCCACTCATATTATTGCTTTACTAGAGGGAATTTAAATAGCCAGTACATATATGACAAAGAGTAATAATAACAACAATAATAATAGAGGCAGGTTCTTAAACATAGTATCACAATAGATAGATTTTTCATACTCTTTCATGCAATGTACCTTAAGTATTGTTGTTAACAATAAGCAAAATTAATGCCTTCTGAAATCAGAGCAGAAACAAGATTATACCTACAATATTGCTATCTCTGAGTTTGGTCAGGAAGACAGACTGCCTGCAATTGTTCTAGGAATAAAGGACTCAGTAGAGAGAAATTTAGGTTTGTACAAACGTGGCAGAAGCTGAATGCCTGCAGGCACTAGAGTGAAGAAGAAATCAGCAGCAATTTCAGTTCTAGGCGGTGGAATGGCTGGGAATGTTGAGTTTGTGAATCAACCTAAAATGTTGTGTCCAGCTGCTGGGCCTGCAAAGCTGGAGCCAGTTCAGGAGTCTCTGATGCTCTCAGGAATAATGGCTTCCTCTTCCAAATCTTCCACAAGTGCCTCTCTTTGGCAAACTGGCCTGAAAACAGACAGGAAGGGGGGTTCTGGGCAACAAGTCTCCAGATTCTGGAGGGAAAGGAGGTGGTTCTGAATTGACAGATCACAGGGTTATGATAGACCCTCTTAAGAGCTAGAGAAGGTATGAGGTTAAAAATCTAAGACACCAAGAATTGTGTATGGGGGAGAGGGGTGTCACCTATACGAATATGTCTTTACAATAAAAAAGAAAATAAAAAAACAAAAACAAAAAAAACAATAAGCCCTGGCTGGTGTTGCTCAGTTGGTTAGAACATTGCCCTGTACACTACACTGAGTGGCCAGATTATTATGATCTCTGAATGCCTTCTGTCTCGGAATGCCGATACTATCACCAGAGTGAACCAAGAAAGGCAGAAGGCCAATGGACCTTGGGCTTTAGCAGGGCCAACGCTAGGCACTGATTATTCATGTTGAGATAGTGGTGGCTCAAGACAATTCCCTAACATGATAATCCTTTTTGTGTTTACCAAACTTTACCTTTGATATGCCTGTATGCATTGCTAAAGGGAAAGTGTGTATTTGAGCAAATAAAAGGTGGACCAGGCCAGAAATGAGGGTGTCTCTTCAAGAAAGAGGCTCCACCTGGCTCCCAATGCCTTCTAAATTCATATTTCTTGTATAGCATTTTCATTTGTGCTTTGACCCCCTCCTTCAGTTCCTGAACCCTGCCGTGAAGGTTGCAGCATCCATCAACTGAGGTTTCACCTTTCTAATACGCTAACATTTTTATTATACTTCACTGCTTATGTGAGACATTGAAAATTCAGAATGCTTGGAAAAGAGTTAAGCTTTCTTTGACCAATTGTAATTTCTGTTTAAAGAGAACTTTCTTTTATTTATTTGATTTTGATATGTGAAAAACTCTTATCTCTGTAGGTTTTATTGGTATTGAGAAATCTATTTTAAGGAGGGGCAGTAGCTGTATTTGACACAATATTTGTCAAAAAGTACTTTAAGTGGAAACAAAAATCTAAAAATAAAAGAAAGAAACTAATTATGTACCAAAAACTGTGTTAGGCGTCTTCTCAGATTATTTATCTATCAAGGTTTTTTCCACTTTGTAAACGTCATATTAAAGATAATGGTCATAGTTTTGAATATTTAAAACCAGCTATTGCAAGAGAGACATAGTATTGGGGAAAATGGATTAAAAATGCTGCACAAATTAACCAAAAAGCTCTGTTAAAAAAAAAATCAACAGCTATTCTTATGCCATTCTATGGTAAAAATTAGTTTTGTGGGAGAAAAATAGATAGTAGCAAAATATTAGTTCATTAGTTCTGATGTTTCACTTTGAAAGGTTCTTAAAAATCAAGCTAATTGGTTAAATTTCTATAATTTAAGTTACAGATGAGATAAACATTCTCATGCTCAGGGACTTGTAAATTTTTTATAGTACAGCAGTTTTCCATGTACAAACTGATTCACAAGACTTTTCTATTGCTTCCACTACTGGGGCTAGATATAATCAAGAAGAATAACTGTGGTACCCAGAAATAAACAAGAGTTAATGGAACTTTTGCTGAGCCACAAAGAGAGTATTTTCAGCGTTTGGCTAAGGGTTCAATTTCACACTTGAGAACTTTCTAGGCATCCTCTTTTCCGCTGGTCTGTACCACTAACACCTGAAGGAGGGATGGAAAAAACCGAGCCACACTGACAGAAGCAATGTCTTTCAGGCAAGAAATACAGTTGCCAACGAAGGCTAATGAGGACTTTATACAAGTGGAAACTCAGCGGGCTATCTGGGGACATCACATTCCATGGCTCTTTTCTGTTTATTGCAAGATATAAAAACAGTCATGTGCCACGGGGGGTATGTTTCACGAATTAAATGTTATAATTCCATAATCAAATACTATGGCTTTAGGAAAATAAATGAATTTTACAGGAAGATTTTTTTTCTTCATACTAGAGGCTCCCACTGGCCTTTTCTCTCCTGCACAAAAAGCTTTAGGAATTCCTTTTTTTCTTTCTTTGCCAAGTTTCATTTAACATTTAATGATGGAAAACTATTAAAGAGTAGCAATATAATTGGTTTTCATCTCTCTACCTGCTCCCACCCCTTGCAAAACAGGTATTTCTTTCCCTATCCTTTAATAATTTCTCTGTATGAGTTCTTTATTTTGGTTTATCTTTCAATTGTTCTAAATATACAATATAGCCATTTTAAAGAAGCGTGCTCGAGTTAATATATTTCATGAATTGTTTTATATTTAAATATCTTTTCAGGTGCTTGACTCATGAACTTTATGTCGTGAATGACAGCTTATCTTGGTAGAGCAATTATTGAATCACATTTTTTTCTCCTTCCAAATAATGTACACACTGTTCATCTATACTGGCCTCTAACATTCTAAGATCAGCATAACTTTTTCTCCTTTATAAAGATTATCAGCATAACCTTTTTCATATATATATATATATATATACACACAGTGGTGCCTCACACAACGAACTTAATTCGTTCCAGGAGCAAGCTTGTTATGCGGAAAGTTCGTTATGTGAAACGTGTTTTCCCATAACAATACATGTTAAAAAAAATAATTCGTTCTGTAGCATAAAATATGCTAAGATGACATAAAAAAAAATATGCTAAGATGACATATTTTTATTTAGATACATCTAAAAACATATTTTTTAAAAAAAAAAAAACACATTTTTTTAATTTTAAGACAGACTAAGTAGAGTCTACCGAATCTTGCACATCTTCATCCATTTTCTGCTTTTTGGCCGATGGTTTCATGAAAAACCTGTCCGAAGTTCGCTGTGCGAGGCGTTCGTTATGCGAGGCACCACTGTGTGTATATATATATATATATATATATATATATATATATATATATATATATTACAGATGCTTATAATCTCATTTCTTCAGTAAAATATTTAAATAAAAATTATCAGATTATATCTTAACTAGAAGCTTATTGCATGAATTCATGCTCCAATGGGGTCCTTCGGCCTGGTCTGTGGGGATCGGGTCGAAACTGGCCCAGTGCACAGATTTGTGCATCAGTGTGGTCCCTTGGCCTGGCTGGTGGATTGCGAGAAGGTGCCGGCCAGGGCGAGGGTCAACACTGATGCACGATCAGGGCTGGGGAAGGCCCACAGAAGGGCTCCAGGGTGTGTCTAGACCATCTCACCCACTCCTGATCGGCCAGACTCTAGCAGCAAGCTAACCTACCAGTTGCAGCATCTGTCCCCTGGTGGTCAGTGCACAACAAACAGCAGGAATGCTGCTTGGCGGCCCACCAGCCCGGTGGCAGCCACTCATTCCCTCAGTCGTTCTTCAGGTCCAATCTGGAGATCGGGCCAGGCACTGACAGACCAGTGCCGTTGGCCTCCTGAAAGTCATCCTCAGGCACCACAGCCGCTTCCCCTCCCTAGACACTCCACAAGGAAGAAAAGATATAAAAGTGGCTGCCAGGTGGCTTCTGACAACCAGCATGAATAACAGCAGGACAGATCCGGATCCCGGGCTGGCAAGGGCATCCCACCACCCGCCCTGAGGGCCAATCGCATCCTGGACCACCACCCACCTCGGGGCCTCTAGTATGTGTATAACCAAAGAGCACTGCTCCTGTGATGCCTGTCTATTGGTATGTTCAGAAGCATCAAGGAGGTCAATATAGCTGGGCCAGAGTGACGTTGGGTGGGCTAGGGTAGGCATCAGTGTGAGTGATAGGTCTGGTAGATGAAGGGCTTCTGCTAGACCGTACAGCAACTCTGTGAGACTTAGGAAAAGATGCACGTCAGTCAGACATGAGGACATGTGGTTTGATGGATTTCAGCCTCCATTAGCTGCTACAGTCTGGCACCCACATACAGTGCAGAGCCTATCAACCATACAGAGCCGCCTGGGACTTGAATATCATTAAAAGAGCATTGGTTTTTACTCAAGTTACATGGGAAGCCATTGGAAGCTGTTGAGTAAATCAGTGCCATGACCTGACTTACATTTCACAAGGATCATTTGGGGTGCTTTGTTGAAAATAAGAGATAATAGCAGAAGCAAGAAGGCCAATTGGGAGAAGGGGCAATACATAATTTGAATGAAAAATAATGATGACTTGGATTAAGATGTTAGCAGAGAAGGCACAGAGAAATTCTCATGTTCTGACAACATTTTGATGTAGGTCTTGTAGGATTATGATAGAGAGAAAAAGGTCAAAGATGACTAAAAGAGTGTAGAGTGAAAAGCTTCTAGACTTCACAGAATCACTCACTAAATAGCTAAGTTTGAAAAATAAAAACGTAATTCCACTATATTTTAGATTCCTCATTTGTTAGTTGAGGATAATGTTTCCCTGATTACTGCACTGGGATGGTATGAGAATCACAGGAAATTTTGTATGTCAAAATGTTTTAAGATGATAAAATATAATACAATGCTAATTATTATCTGAAGGCTAACTTCAGGGAATGTTTAAAGATACTTTAAAGAAACCCTGTCCATACTCCAGTTATAGCCCAGATTATCTGTCAGAGGCCCTATAGTACACAATTAGAGTTTATTTGGTTGTTTTTTTTTATTATTTTTAAAAATTTTTTAAAAATTCAAGCACTTTCATGAAGAACAACTCCTTTAGTGATTAACAGTTAGCACCTCAGTGAGGATTAACTGATAACAGCACAGCTGTACAAGAACTTACGGTGGGGGTGGGGGGTGGGGAAGCAGTTAAGGTTTCAGGAAAGAACACCAGGAAGAGCTAGTTAGAAAAGAGAAGGCCCTCGAGTCTAAATTTGGTCTACTTTATAATTTTTCCTATCAGCTACCATATCTCTATGTTCTGTGTTCCGTAGGCAGAATTTGTAATAGGAGGAAGTTTGTAATTTTACATTTCATAGTTTGCAGACAGAGGTCACAAAGAAGAATGTCAGCCATGCCTAGGGAAGAATCAGCGTCGTTCTAGATGATGGGCAATTTATTTCACATGAATTAAAGGAAAACACAAAAACAAGAAGATAGGTAACTTCTATTGGGAAGTTTCCCCAAAATTCAACTACCTGTAAGATCATTGGCCTAGAATTAACATATATGGAGGACATATAACCCATATTCATCAAATTTAAGATTTTTTTTCTTAATAACTTTCCCAAACATTTTTCATGGAGCATTTTGATAATGCATAGAGTTCTAAAAATGTGCTGTTTTCTATAAGAGGAAACTAATGAGTCTATGACTAAGGAACAACAAATCAATGTTTCTCTCTTTCTAAAAAATTTTTTTAAAAAAATCAATGAATAAAAAAATTAACCTGTATTTTATAGAATCACATATGGAAAATGACCTAATTTCTATAGAGCAGACATAGATCCAAGATATGGTATTCATATCATCTTACTAACAGAAATAATAGTAACATTAATTAGTATTTTGTACCAGTTATGTACCTGGAAATATAAGAAACTGTTTGATTACATGATCTAAATAAATCATGAAACAACTCTGGGTATTGCTATCCCCATTTTACAGATGAGGAGACTGAGAGGACTATCAGTTGACATCTCAGTGGAGGTCAGTTGACAGGCAGAGAAACTTGTCCTGTAGTATAAAAACTTGGCACTATGGGAATAGCACATGGTTTAAGAAAATCCAGGCCCAGCCCCTGTAGCTCAGTGGCTGAGCATCACACCTATGAATCAGGAGGTCACTGGTTCGATTCCTGGTCGGGGCACATGCCTGGGTTGCAGGCTCGATCCCCAGTGTGGAGCATGCAGGAGGCAGTCAATTGGCGATTCTCTCTCATCATTGATGTTTCTATCTCTCTCTCCCTCTCTTTTCCTCTCTGAAATACAAATATATTTGAAAAAAAAAAAAAGGAAATCCAGGAAATGGTAGAACAATTGGTTACTTTTCCAATAATGTACTCAACATTAAAAAGGAAACCTACACAATAAAAACTTTCCCATTATTTGTAAGACTAATAATGTTTTTTAATTTTTAATAAAAAATTTAAAAGACAATGTATTGTAACAACTTATTTGTTCAGCAAATATGTAGTAAGTGCTGCCTGTATGACAGACACTGTCCTGGATGCTGGGGGTACACTGTACTCAGACAGCCCAGGTCCCTGCCTCGAGAAGCTCCCCTGAAAACCCCAGAAAGCCAAACCTTACAAAGACAACATTAAATTCTTGCTAGTATGAGAGACGGTAAATATATCTGAAAGCCAAAAAAATGTCTTACTGTGGTTAGTCTTTAGAGCCTCAATTATAAGCCATCTTTGGTTTTTAAAATCACTTTTAAAGAAATAACTGCTCTTTCACTTAGCATAATATTTAATAAGCCAGTCAGAGAAAGAGAAGCACCATATGATTTCACTCATATGTGGAATTTAATGAATAAGCTGAAATACCAAGTAAAATACAGACAGATTCATAGATAGAGAGCAGGCAGACAGCTCTGGTGGGGGCTAGGGTTGTTGGGGTGAGGGATTGAGCAAAAAAAATAAAATAAAAAGAGAATTAAAAAAAAAAAAAGTAACTGTAAAGTTCTCTCTTAGCAGCAAGCCTAGGGCCTGGCATGGGAATTATGAGAATGTGATGACGAGTCTGAGTCCTCCGAAATCTGAGGAGTTTCCTGGGAGATGGAAAGCTGTTCCCAGGAGCTCCTGGTGCTGCCGTGGCTGTGCTATGAAGCTTGTAGGAAGCCACGTGCTATGCAGGTAGGTACACATAATCATGAGTCCACTGAACTTCCCGCCCCTTTGAGTCTGTGTCTCAGTAACACCCCCATTCACTCTCCTCAATTGGCTTTGATTTCTCTACCTGCCAGAGGAAAAGACACGTGAAAAATAAGTGTCGCTCTTACAAGGGAATCCAGACGAGTAAATATAGTGACTGTAGCACAAAGTGAGTATTATCCAAATATTTCATATTCAGTTACAGAATTCGTCTCCTCATCTCCCAAATGTGGGAGATTTAAAATGCTTCGCTAGCTTTTAGGGTTACTCTGAAATTCAGTAGTGGGGAGCCTTGAGAAGGGGTGTTTATAAAGCACTTGGAAAAGGATAATCACAATGAATGGCACATTTTGCAGGAATGTAGAATGTGGTTTAGTTCCCTTTGGTTACTATTGTAGTATAAAGCTCATTGCTGTCTATAACAACCCAGGTTTTGTATGAATGGATAAGCCAGTTAGAAGAACTCTTCATACTCAGTTCTGCAAGATATTATATTCAGTAATTAATTTTATAATAACTGGTTCACACATATAAAGTAGTCAATTTGCATAAAAAATTACTGCTTAAATGACAAATCAATTATTGCACACAAAGTCAATTATTATACACTTGTTTAAAACTGAATATCATAATTAAAATTTGAGTAATTTGCTATTTTTCCTACTGCAACACAGTGCAGTAATTAGTATTCTAACACTGTGAGATTAAGTATCTCCATAAAGTCATTAAAATAAAAATCCTTAAATCTAATGCACAGTAAATGCATGATAATTATAATATTTCAAAGGAAGTAGTTTTTTTCATAGAAATGATCACTTAAGCCTTCTTTTCTCTTCTAAACCTTCTGACTGAGTTTGCATGATTATTGGCTATCACTCTTTTTTTTTTTTTTTTTTCTGAAACAGAAATGGGGGTAAGAAATAATCATGCAAAGGTGGAGAGCAAGCATCTTTCTGACCAAATAAAATTCACTTATATAAAGTAATTATAAATCTTTTTTTTAAGAAAGCATCAGAAAGGGATTTTTTTGTGTGTGTGCGTGAATTTTCTAACTGGAACGTGTAACTCCCAGTGAACAGAAGATAAGCACTTTGTTCGCTTGTTTTAATTCCATAGGAGCACTCAGCAAGTGAAAAATATTCAAAACAGAAGCAGAGTCATCAGACTGAATAAACGCATCTGTGAGGAGCTCTCTACTCAATAAGCCTTTGCTCCTGAATATCACAGACCCCACAGGCCCGCATGGTCACATGGGTCAGGAAAATTACAGATACTCACATATATGTTTCTACCTAAGCCTTTCTACGAGCAAAGTACACATGAATACCAGTTCTAGCTTCCAGTTTTATCCAGAATCTGATCCCTTTTCCCCTCTTCCACCCTCCACCCTGGTCCAAGCCACCTGGATTACTGCAGTAACTGTCTAACTCCCCCCTTACTCCTTCCAGAAGTTCAATGAAACAGCCAACCTAGTCCTTTTAAACCACAACTCAGATGAAGTTATGAGAAGTTAAGCAAGGAACTCTGTTCCAAACCCCTGAGAGCTCTCATCCCACTTTCAGTACATGTCAATGTCTTTGCCATAGCCAACAAGACCATCCTGGCTGGCCCCAAAGTGACAAAAGTTATAAAGGAAAATGAAGCTGAGTGAGAGTTTATATAGTATCCCCGAGTGCTATTGGAGGCAGTCCTTCCTGAGGAGGGGGCATGGGAATAGAGCCCTGAATGAAGTGTGAGAGTGAATTGAGAAGATGTTTGGGGAAGAGCTGCCAGATGCTAATGGCAGGCATGCCAAGTGGAGAGTGAGGTCAGCATACCAGAGAGAAGGAAGCCAGAGTGACTGAAGCAGAGGGCCAGGGAGGATGAGGGGTGAGCACATGGTAGCCAATGCCACTGGAGAAGTAGTCAGGAGCAGGTTTTTTAAGGCTACTTTTCTCAGTGAGTTAGGAAGCCACTGGAGAGTTCAGCAGGGAATAACCGTGTCCGACTCATATTTTACCAAAGTGGGTCACCCTGGATGTTGTGTGAAAAAGGGGCCAGTGTGGAAGCTAGGAGAGAACAGCACTTATAAGGGAGACTTATTTCTAGCAGTTGTGGGATATTAAGAAGAGCTCTTTGGTAATATTTGGGAGCTGGGATAGGAGGCCCAGAATGGGCCAATCACCTGGGTAAATATGGGAGCAGAACAATATGGGCACATCCCCTAAGCACCACTATCAGAGTCATTCAGAAAGTTTAAAACGGAAGCTCAGCACTCAATACACCCAGGATTATTCCTCCTAATAATGAAAAAGAAAAATGCTACAGCCAGAAATACTGTATTTTCCCATCTTTTCATAAAAGAGAAAAATAGGGTTAGGATAAGTAACACATACAATTAACCACCCAGGCCTGGAAAGAATGTGGCCAGAGTAGCCCCATTTGAGTCACTTAAGTTCTCATAGATAAGACATTCATGGAGGAAGTCACCCTTAACCCTAAAGAGCAATTGAATGAGTGACCACATTGGTCATGCAGGGATCTACTCTTTCTCTCACTGAGCTAATGCACAGCTTTCTTCCCTTTCCTTACTCTTCCATCTGTTAAATATAAGTGGCCCAGAGGTTGTTTTATAATAAAAAAATGTATAATGAACTCAGCATCAACCATACTAATTTCTTCCATAATAGTTATAATGTTAATAATTTAAATCTTTGTCATCTACTTATCTGTGGCTTAATCTTATTGACTGTGAAATAGAGAGAAACCGAAGAGTTCATGCAATTCATAAGTCCCTTGGACTTTATAAACTGTGACTACCAAAAGAAGTGGTATTTGCATTTTTGTCCAGATTATGATTTGAAGCCACTACACATCTGAACTTCTGTACAGAACCCTCTCTGCAAGTGTTTCTGATTATTTCTCGAAGGGGTTGTTCTTATATGACTTATTTTGGTAATAGACTCACTCTTCTCTGGGAAACCCATTACCTGTGAATTGGGGGGTGGGAGGGTACAGCACAGTATGTAATTACAAGCTTAGGCTGAGCCCACATTGCCTGGATTGTCATTCAAACATTGCCACTTATTAGCTACAAGGCATTGGCAAGTTACTTAATTTCTGTATCACTCTGTTTCCTGATTTTT
Organism: Pipistrellus hanaki; assembly: GCF_964339955.1. Taxonomy (NCBI): domain Eukaryota; kingdom Metazoa; phylum Chordata; class Mammalia; order Chiroptera; family Vespertilionidae; genus Pipistrellus; species Pipistrellus hanaki. Next base: position 51,859,747 of record NC_140510.1, on the reverse strand, counting down.
AAACCATGGATAATACTACCTTCCTACCTCCCAGGAATTTATCACTCAGAGGAATGGTATGAGGAATAAAAGAGATATCTGTAAAACAGATAAAACAATGTCTGACATCTGATAAATGCTTAATACACGCTAGCCATTACCAGCATGCCTTGGGGAGGAAAGCTGTTTTCAAATTCGCCACTGCCCCTGCCGAGGGGTGCCCATTTTGAGAATGCCAATGCCTGGGCCAATCGTCCTCTCTCCAGGTGACCCAAAGCTGCCTTTCTGTAGTGCTGCGTTCTGGACAGAGCAGGCAGATGAGCCCTTTCTTGTGAACTCTTCATCAGGCCTTGTTTCCTTCCCTTCCCCCCCCCCTCCCCCCGCCCGAACAGAACTCCCTGGGGCCATCATTCTGCCAAACTTCTAGCCTGGGGCATCTGTTAGTTTCTGGTCCTCCCTTTTCCTTTTATGAGGGTTCAAACCCAGACCTTGTGCCTAGACGGGGAGCAGACCCCATACTATTCTCTTCATTTTACTATTTGCTCCTGCTTTTAGCCAAACTCCTTTCCTTTCCCTTAATTACTAAACAAATGCTCCCATACCTATCATCAGAACACGAAAAGGGAATGGGGGACAAGAGTATTTTTGACACCATTAATGTCTGCTTCTAGTTCAGCCAGCCACACATACTCTATTGTACATGTAGAAGTTCCATCTATCCAGTGGGGTTAGATGTAGATTGTCCTTGGTTATTTGGTGTAAAAGGTGCCCTGATTATTAAAGTATACTAGAAGTGGGATTAAAAACATTAAAGTCCAAACATGTGTGGCTCAAATGCAATAAATATCTTATTTCTTACGCATAAAACACTCCAAGGATTTAACTGTTGGGCAGTTCTCCTCCACTTAACGATTTAGGGAGTGACCCAAATTCCTTTCCTTTTGTGACGGGATATTGTTATCATCTGTATCTAGCTCTCTAAAAAGAATTGGAGCACAAAGGAGGCATGCCTGCTTCTAAAAAGCCCCAGTGCCCAAGAGCCCCCTGTCTTCCATGCACAGGCCATTGTAAACTAGTCACGTGGTCACACCTCGCTGCAAGGTGTGTCAGATGCATCCCTGGCCAAGAAGCCACTTCCCAGCTACACCTGCATATCACTGAAGGAATAAACATTTTTTGGTTGGTAGCTAGCAATCTCTATACACAGAGAAAACACAATATTATCTTATCACAATCAAATTGTCAAAATCCATAAATAGTTTATTCAACCTCAGAAATAGTGTACTCCAGATCCAAATTAAAGCTTAGCAGTCAATTGTCATCCTGTGAAACTAATTTTTTTTAAAAGGTATAACTATAAGCATTACATCTATTTAGTTCCTCCTGCCACATTCTCTGTAAGGAGTTATGGTTTAAGTAGGAGAAAATATTTACTGACAAAGATGATTAAATTAAGTATTTATTTTAGAAATCCAGTAAAACTTAACCTCTGTTAAAGAAGAATAGCAAAAAGTGGGACCTAAACACAACTACCTTTACCCCTCACACACACACACCCCTTTTATTTTTATCACTTCTACTATCCATCCAAGGACTCAAATTAAGTCTCTGGTGAGTCCAGAGAAGATGGTAAGTAATTCTTGGTTGTCATTAGCAATATTTTTAAAGACTATTTTTAACCTTAATAAGCTAATTTCAATTCATGCTCAGAGAGCTGCTAAAATTACACAATTTCAATGTGCTGAACAAATACCCCTGATTCAGGCGGCATCTTTGCTACATTACTAATGCATTACACATAAGCTCTCCTAATATTGGTGCCACTGTGCAAACAGCACTGTCACTTGGAACCATGTTCACCTTTTGTAAACAAATGATTCAATTAATAAACCTCAGCAGGGAACCGTACTTTTGACTTAAAGGTTGCCTTTCTAAGATTGCTTTATAAAACATTCACTTTCCTGGAGCTTATGACCTAGGTGCATTCAGGATTTGCTAATGAACTGCTCAGCTGCTGAGTTGAGTAAATAGAGAAGGCCATTTCTCTTTGCTCCCTTCACACCTTTTAATTGGAAGAAGTAAGTTTTGGTCTGATTCATACTTTTACTCATATGTGTTAGAAACCTGTGTGGATAAGGACTTGGTTGAAATGCTGCAGGCATCAGAGGTCCTATTTTTTAACGTGGGCAGGAGGATTGCTTTAATTCTCCAGGACAAGGATTAATAGATCCTGAGCGGCATGATGGATTGGTTTGAGAATTACATTCCAACCTGAGTGAGTTTTAACTCTCATAATGTGTCTTTCCATGTCTCTAAAGCAATTATTTTCCAAGCAGAATGCACAAGGTGGCCCACGGGGGTTACAAGAGATTGTATTAGTCGTGACTTTTTCTGGTTGCAAGTGATAGAAACACTTCTCAAAATGGATTAAGAAAAAAAATGTAATGTTCATGCTCATGTATGTGAAACACCCAAGGTTGAGCTGATTTCAGGCTATGCTGGTGTATCATCGGGTGTCTCAGAAGGAAATAGCTGGTACACTATAATGAGACTGCCTTATTTACATGAAGGCTAATGTATGAAGGTGTGGATGTAGTGAATGAAAATGAACGAGTACAGTTACCAAGGGCTAGCAGGAGTAGGGCTGTGACCACCTCCATTCCCAATGATATGAGAGGAGGGAGAAGTTATCAGAACCTAAAATAAATCTTGACAAGCTAGTCGGAGACAGTCTGGCAGATGGACCCAGATCTAACTGCTTCACTTTCCCTGTTAGGGCTCCCAGTGTCCCACCTGGTAGCTAATTCAGGTGAGACATACCTGTAGAGAGCCTGTGGAGAAAAACAGAGAGTGGATCTTAGAAAGAAAAATAAGCTCTCTCAAGACTAGATATGATCCCCTCATTAGGTCTCCATCTCCTGGGACTTTACTCTGTTATTGTCCTTCCATTAGCTATACTTTCCCCTCACGGTGGCAAAACGAAGACCAGCAGCTCCATGCTTAACTGCTAGCCATCGCTGAGAGGGTTACTTTTGCTGAAAGTTGAACAACTGGCTCACTGATCCTTCCCTGAACCAACCATTATATGCAGGAGACAGAATACAAAGATAAGACAGTGTTATTTTATATATATATATGTATATATATATATATATATATATATATATACATATATATATATATACACATATATATGATTTTTTACATAGTGAAAGGGAGAGGGATAGAGAGTCAGAAACATCGATTGGAAAGATACATCGATCAGGTGCCTTCTGCACATCTACTGAGGATGTGCCCACAACACAAGGTACATGCCCTTGACTGAAATGAACCCGGGATCCTTCAGTCCACAGGCCAACGCTCTATCCACTGAGCCAAACTGGTCAAGGGATAAGATAGTTTTAGATTATGTGCTAGACTGGAGTTAGGGTGGATTCAACCAGACCTAAACCAAATAAACTGAGTTAGAGGAGGCCATATCCTCAGAGGGAAAGGCAGAGTGCTATGATCAAAGAAAGACTAATTGATGCTGGGCAGGTAGACAGCCACTGAACAGATACCCACTTCAGGGACCAAGGTTAGGAGCAATATGCGAGCAAATCCATGCACTGCACTGATATGTGAGCAAATCCACGCACTGCACTAATCAGGCACATTCCCAGTTCTCTTTTGTTTCTTTTGCCAAGATTCATCCTGAGAAATTTGACTCTTTTTTCTTAGGATACTTCTACTAGTACATCTGAAAACCTATTATTTCTTCATTTCCTCAGAGAATCTGATTCATCAATTTAATTTTGTGGTAACTACTCTTTCCTTGAATGGAAAACAATACTACTCTCCCCTGAGGGGTCATAAATATTCTTTTGGAAATCTTAACATGAGGTCTTTGTAATCCCAGGAGTTTAGTTATGGATTGGTTCCTGTGAACACCTGTTCTTGTGGACACCTATAATTTTAGAGAAAATACATTATTTTCATTTGTTGTTTTTTTTTTTCTGAGAGAGAGTCCATAGATCTTGGATTCTCAGAGGAGTGACCTTCAAATAGTTAATAGCCTCTGCTGGCTCACCTCTCTTCATAAACAAATATCCTTTCTGAGGGCTCACAGCTCCTGCAGAGAGCAGCTATACGAATGCTTCATTAAAGCATGAGCTAAGGAGATCCAGATTATTGTTTCTTCTGGTTTTTAAATTGTAAGCAGACCGGCCTACTTTATTTTTTTTCTTTATTGATTCAAGTATTACATATGTGTCTTTATCCCCCCATTTCCCTCAAACCCCCCCCCTCCCCTGGTATCTGTGTCCATTGGTTAGGCTTATATGACAGGCCTACTTTATGAAAAGATAACTATGGTCTATAAAAATAGAATATTTAAAGAAAATTTTTCAAAATAAATGTCAGATATTTAATAACGATGTGCCTAGAAGAGATGTTGTTTCTAGTAACTAGCTATATAATGAAAAGAAGTTCTCATAATTATCTAGGATTAATACTATTTTAAAATTCATTTTTTTCTCTTCTACATTAATTTTCTGTGCCTACCAGTAACATATGACATACTGGAAGTGCTAAGAAGTCCTGTAACCAAAGCACATTTTTAATTTTTGCCTGAAGAAGTTCTTTTCAAACTTATTTGACCATGTAAACCAAAAAATTCACTGACTCCTACTTATCATCTAATGGAGTTGGTACTATCTGCCACACATTTGAGAAAACAAAGCAAACATTTACTAGAACTTATTCCCCATCCAAATTTTGGTTGCATGCCAGGAGAAGAGGAACCAAGGAGCTTGGAGAAAAGAAATTACAACTAAATAATTAGGCTTCTACTTTAATATTTTTAGTCTAAGTCCAGCTCTGTGTCTCTGGGAGGTAAACCATACATGGAAGGCTCATAGCTTAGGCAAGGTCCTAGCCTACCTGGGAGAATTTACTAAAAATATTATACTATGAATGGCAGGGTATCTAACAGTGAAAAAGAAAGATTATGAGCCACTGGCAATCTAAGCAAATAAACAAGTGATTTTAACAGAGCAGAGGACAAGGGCTCATTAGAAAAGTACAACAGGAATTGGTTTGGGAGTACTAAGCAAGGACAACATACATCTAGGCCTCAACCACATGTTTAATCTTTAGCATAACTCTGAAATCAGTGTTACCACCCCAGTTTCACATATGATGTTCCAAGTCCTCACAGTAGTGAGCAATAGAGCTGCAAAATCCAGGTCTCAGTTATCCCTACAGCCGATATTCTCGCTATCACACAGTGATCTGAAGAGATCCCCAGAGAGAGGCATGCCTAAGAACATCAGTGAGAAGTCCTTCAAGAAGAATGAAAAGCACAGCCAGTGTGTCTCAGTGGTTGAGCATCGACCTATGAACCAAGAGGTCACAGTTCAATTCCCAGTCAGGACACATGCCCAGGTTGCAGGCTCAGTCCCCAGTATGGGGTGTGCAGAAGGTAGTTGACCAATGATTCTCTCTCATCATTGATGTTTCTCTCTCTCTCTCTCTCCCTCCCTCTCCCTTCCTCCCTGAAATCAATATAAAATATGTGTGGTTGCTTATTTTTAAAAGAAGAATGAAAAAAGAGTGGGTTGGTCAAAAAGTCCTGTTTTAGTACACAATACATTCCATGATGTCAGTGGAAATTTGCTGTCCATTATTGTTATTGGTTCTATTACTTGTTATAAACCTGAAAAAAAATAGGAGCTACAAAAATAACCTTCTCTGACCTAAGATTATTGTGAACAATAGAGTTAAAAACTATGACTGAATTTTGAAGTCCAGAAACAGATTGTAGAGCTGTGCTAACTGACAAGAAAAAAGGATAAATTAATTTTTAAAAAATCATATCCCTTGGAACAGACCCAAATGTGGTTCTGTACAGTGCTTTTGTCTGACCTTCAAGAGGGCTGCTATGTCACACCCTTGATGCCGTAGCAGGTTCCTCAAATCTCATTAATATCCCCAGCAAAACAAAACTAGCATAAAATGAGACACCTTGGGATTGACAAGAAGATCCGGAAGCAGTCAGTCTGAAACAGCAGCCAGTGTAGTTCTATACCTCCGGCGCATGAAAGATACACAATAAACACACAGCAGCAGGCGTTCTAATAGCCACTGGAGAGCAGGCGGAGCCAAGGAGTTTCCCAGAGATACTGCAGCCCATTTCAAGCGGCATAGTAGAGCGGGGAATAGGTTGGAAGCGTCAGCAGTAGACAGACCAATATGGCATGAAGTATCACAGATGGGGTGACTTTTTGACTAAAGGTGTCAAGCAGACTGTGAGCAAGTGAAACAGATTCTCCCGTGGTGGCTGCAGATGAAAATGAAAGGGCAATCTTGTGTGTCTGCAGCATGGAGAACGCTGCTTTGCATTTTTCAGCACCAGCAACACCCATACGTCCAGATTGTGAGCACTGGCAGAAGAGACTTTTTTTAAGTTTTGGAAACATTTGACTCACAAGAAAGATTCTTACAGAATACTGAGCATTCTAACGTTGTGACTTACTATGGCACTTTGTGTGCAGCGCAGTCCAACCTTCAATACATAATTAATCTAGATCACGATATTGTATTAATCCTTTTTTCGCTCCAGAGCATCTGGGTTTTTCCTCCCAAACAAAATAAGGCAAATGAGGTAAGATGGGGGAGGGAAACAAGAATGTCTCAGCATGTCATTACAGAAGATTTTGTTAAAAATAAACTAGACAAGTTTAGCTAGAAGAAGAAACAATAAACAAAGGCATTTGTTAAGGTAAAATGAACTGAAATGGAGCATAAGGATCTTTGGATATTTAAAAGATTACCCTCAAAAGAGGGAGTAGGTTATTCTTGATCCAAAGACCAGAACACAAATCAATGGAAAGAAACCACAAAGAAACAGGTTTTAGTTCAGCACAATGAAGGCCTTTCCAATTACATTTCAATCTACAGAAGAATAGACAGTCACTTAGCTGGCTGTGGTCACTGACTGCATAGCCATTTGTTTCAGATGATATAGAATAATCTTATTACTGAGTCAGAGGTTAACGTAAATGTACTTCATATGTTTTTGTTTGGCTCTTACCCCTCCAACGGGGTTATAAACTCATTGAAGACAAAAACAGACATTTCTCATCTCCCCAGGACCTAGCAGAGAAACTTGAACACAGCAAGCTCACTCACAAAACTTCTGATTAAATTAATTTCATAACTTATTTCATCTTGAGACTCAAAAGAATTCAAAAGTATCCACTCAATTCTATTCAGCTAATGCAGCCCAAACTAATCAACTGGACAGAGTTACAAACAACTGAATTATCTATGACAATGTGCTTCTTTGCCATTGAAGTGCTTAAAATCAGTTCACACAGGAGTTGGGGCAAACGTAGGTTGTGAGTACATGAAACACAGTTTATGCTTATATTATTAATATTATTTATCAGTTATCATTTTATTTCTTTGCATTACAACTGTAAACCTCCTTTTGCCCCCCTTGAGAGGGACAATGTCAGTTGACTGGTGACCTTTTCCACTTTCCCACCTTACGTGATCACTAGGATAGAATTATTTACATGAGAAAGTAAATTTCATGCTTTCAGAGATTCAAACCAGTCAAGTAAAAGTAAAATCAGATCACTGCCAATACTTTCTAAACTTCAGCCTTTCCTGCATATTTTTAAAAATGAAAGCGTATCAAATTATCAAGAGATTTCAGTGGTATTATTTTAAAACATAATATATGTTTGAAGGACCCACTTCAAAATGCCACGCTGACCTTTGGAACTTCTGCACTTGACTCCCTCTTTAAAAGAATGGCACCGACATTTCTGTCTTAATAGATGTTCCATTAAGGTCACCGCCACATTTGCTGTAATAAATAGAGGAGAATTAAGAGCTCATCAGCACTGTCATCGTAGTCTGTGAATAGACTGAATTATGTGCTTAAGGGGATGAATCAATGAATATTGGCAAACTCTGCTAAGAAAAGTGCTGCTTTGGAAAATATCTCAGAGAGAAATGTGTTTCTGTGAATATTTTTTCCCTTCTTTGGTATATTTTTATTTCGATGGATACTCCAATAAATTAGAGTTGTCTTTTCAAGATGTACGCTGGCACTCTATGATTGAACTACCCTCTAATGAGCTCACAGGGATCCCTGTCATATCTGTGATTTGGAAGTGCGCGCTGTGAAAACCTGTCATTAAATGCTCACTGGAAATATGTGTTGCTCTCCTGACCCAAGAGAGTAATCAAATTGCTAACTGTTGTATTTTTTTTAAAAAAGGAGAAAACGGGAGAAATATTAAAATAATGAGGAAATATGCCATGTGTAGAGTGTGGAAGTATACTCAGGGCTATTTAAAATATCCTTTGTGTAAAATGGAACATCAATCTAATTCCTAGAGTGGAGAGCGAGCATGGCAAATCCAATGTAGCTGCAAGCCAGTTTACATTGTATGTTACCAATGTTCAATTTAAGAAAAGATTGAAGAACATCAGGCTGCTATAAAAACAATTTGTGCAGAATAAATTTGGTACTTGCCAACCGTTTCTCAGAGAAAGCAGCTTTGCATCTGAGATAGGTTGTCATGCAACACGAGTTACTTGTACTCAAGCGGAATGATTATGAGGCATAAAATCATTCTGACAAATAGATTTACAAAAGTACTAAATATTTGAAATGAGGGCAATATCGACAATCTAAACGGCATTTAAATATCGTTAACTGAGAATAGGTATGAAGAGAAGTATGCTTCTTACTGCACCCTGCAAGGTTTTCCTTGTCGATTGTTGCTACAGCAGCCTACAAAATAATGGGTTTAAGGAAGTTCAGTCGACATTATGAATTAAGCTCTTTGCAATGTGGTCCATGCTGTCCAGGGGCAGGTGAAAGGTCAGGAAGGTGAAGGAAGCCTGACCTGGGAGAGGGGGGTACAGAAAGGTAAATGACATGATCGCTAGTGCTAGATCGTATTGTACAAATCAAAAGCCATGGAAATTAGGAGGTCAACTGGCAATAGGGAATTAAAACATGGTTTTGTGGAGGATACAGGATTGAAGGCCAGTCTTTGAAGAAGAATAGAGTTCAATAAAAGTCATGAAAAGAAAGTGCACTTCACTGACAGCAAAACAGCACAGCTGCCCTTCAACTCGCAAGCTGAAAATATTGTGTCAAAAATGCATTTAAGACACTGTACCTACTGTACACCATAGCTTAGCCTTCCACCTTTAAACATGCTCAGAACACTTCTATTAGCCTACAGCTGGGCAGATCACGTTGCTGCCACTGCCTAGCATCACGAGAATATTGCACCGTATAGCACTAGCTCTGAAAAATATTAAAATTGAAAATTCCAAGTACAGTTTCAACTGAATGTATATCACTTTCATACCATTGTTCAGTAGAAAATCATAAGTTGAACCATCATAAGTGGAGCACATCTGTAGATTAGAGCAGTTTTTTAACCTGTGTGCTGCTAGAATTTTTAAAACCTGCAATGCCTGACTATTTAGTCAGGGATACTAACTTCTTTTTCCTTAGATTGTCAAATAAAAAAATGACAACAGCCAACACAACAGTAGCCACCCAGTGTGAATGGCCTGTCTTGAACCATAAATATATAGGACACATACTAGAGTTTCATCTTATCGGTCAGCTTGCTTACTAAGGTTGAGTCTGATTGGTTAATTCTTGGTACCAGAAATCCTTATTATAAGTACTATAGGCACCTGATTTTTTAAAAAGTCACTGGAAACAAAAAAGGGTAGTAATTACTATTATTATAATTTTTTTTTTTTTACAAATCATTAAAAATGATCACTTTTTGTCAGCTCAGCCAAAAATATATTTTTGGTGGCCACAGAACTTTCGTAATTAATTTGTGTGTGCCATGTGATGAAAGAGATTAAAAATCACTGGTTTAGAGCAAGGGCTACAGGGTCAGAATGCCTAGTTTCAATCCTACTACCTCTTGTGTATTGGGCAAGTCACTTTAACTTCCTGATGACTTTTGTCATCTCCAAAATGGGACTAATGAGAGTATCCATCTCTTTAGGCTGTTTGAAGGATAAAGTAAAATAATACATGTAAATATTTTGAAATACCAGGCATATAATAGATACTCAATAAAGTTAGCTATTGCTATTATTAATAATATTACATTCATCTTCATCAGAATCATCTATCATTAATTTTCTTTAACTTAATTTTTACCTCTAGAAACCTGACTTTATTATGTACACTTCATTTCATAAAGAGTAAACCAAAGGCTCTCTATTTTTTGGAAGTAAACACAGAATAAAAATAATGTAGCTGCTTTTAAAAAATTGTGTAAAGTTCCCTTTTTTCTTTCTCTGGATAGATGAACAGAATCCAAAAATTTTAGGCTGCTTAAAATTTTGATTTCAGAGAGGAAGGGAGAGAGAGAGAAACATCAATGATGAGAGAGAATCATTGTTTGGCTGCCTCCTGCACTCTCCCTACTGAGCATGGACCACACAACCTGAGCATGTGCCTGCTCCAACAGTATATTACAATACTATAAGTCTGAAAACAATGTACTATCCAATAGGAAGGAAATGGCTTCAGTTTTCACATATTAATGCAACAAAAATTGTGCAGCCATTAAAAATAGTCACTATGAGAAATATAAAATTGAGAGATGGAAAATTTTTGTGAAATAACAGTTGCAAGAATAAAAATGAGTAAACATGATTTCAATATAATAAGGCATAGCATTTGAACAAAAATTGGAAGAAAAAAAGAATTTAGTGGGGGGAAACTGTAATTTTAGTCATTATAATTTAAAACTTAAATATATATTTAAAACACATATGCATGAATAAAAGAACCTGATGTATAACATTCCAGGAGAAAGAAGTTTCTTCCTGTTAATTAATCATTGGAATACGCCCAGCTTTGTCAGTAACTGAAAGGTTCTTGTAAACCTCAGTTCAGTATCTTGTGTCATAAAGAGGTGTCACTTTTCCTTGGGTCTTACTGTCATTTTCCCTTGGATCTCTATTTACCTCTCAGTCTAAAGCAGAAGTGTCAAGTGACCTTGACAAGCCATCACTGAGAGCCTGGCTAGCAGAGATGGATATTTAATTCTCTCAATCCCTATTAGACACCAGTGGCTGTCATGGTATCAGTCTGAATCTTTTTTTCTTCCTTATGTTTTGCCATCAATGTTTTTCCCCCACTGGTCTAAAACTGAGTAACCTTAGAAGATCAGAGTTAATAAATATGAGAGTTGAGCAGTTGATACCTAGTTAACTGTTCAATAAATTAAAGCTGCAAAAATATATTTTTTTAAAAAAGTGGCCAGCCAGCTCCACTGTTATCCAGATTAGTAATTTCTTAAACATATGCATTGGTTTCACTGTTTCGAAAATACTAACATCACAGCAGTGCAGATGGGGCATGTATGGAAACCTTCCTTTGGTAGCTAAATGCGTCGAGTGTACTGACTTATGGAAAACAAAATATTTCAGTATAGTTGACCCTTAAACAATGTAGGGATCAGGGTTGTCAACCCCCTATGAAGTTGAAAAAAAAAAGTATAACTTTTGATTCCCACCAAACTTTGTTGTCCCCTGGTTATCCTCAGTGGATTGTTTTTAGGATTGGTTTGGTATCATTGGATACCAAAATCTGAGGATGCTCAAGTCCCCAATATAAATGGCATAAATGGATGCATACAGTTGGCCCTATCCATCTTCAGATTCCTAACTACAGATCAAAACAGTACAGGTATCGGCGAAGATATTGCTGCGGCATATATCTGAGATTTTTCTGCTTGTGGATTCCTCTAGCATTTTTATGATTTTCTATTTTACGTTTAAGTCCTTTATGCATTTTGAGTTTATTTTTGTGTATGGTGTAATTGGTGGTCTCATTTCATTTTTTTGCATGTATCTGTCCAATTTCCCCAACACCATTTATTGAAGAGACTGTCTTGACTCCATTGTATGTTCTTGCCTCCTTTGTCAAATATTAATTGAGCATAGCTCCTAAGGCAATGGAAACTAAAGAGAAAATAAACAATTGGACTTCATCAAAATAAAAAAGCTTCTGCACAGCAAAAGGAACCATCAACAAAACAAGAAATCCCACCACATGGGAGAACATATTTGCCAATGTTATCACCAATAAGGGTTTAATCTCCAACATTTACAGGGAACTCATACAACTTAACAAAAGGAAGATAAACGACCCAATCAAAAAATGGGCAATGGATCTATGGATTTTTCTAAAGAGGACATAAGGAAGGCCAAGAGACACATGAAAACATATTCAAAGTCACTAATTTATCTGAGAGATGCAAATCAAAATGACAATGAGCTACCATCTCACACCTACATCAACAAATCAACAAATGACAAGTGCTGGTGAGGATGTGGATAAAAAGGAACCCTCGTGCACTGCTAGTGGGAATGCAGATTGGTGCAGCCACTGTGAAGAACAGTATGAGTTTCCTCAAAACACTAAAAATGGAACTCCCATTTGACCTTGTGATATCACTTCTAGGATTATATCCCAAGAAACTAGAAACACCAACCAGAAAGGATATATGCACCCATGTGTTCATAGCAGCACAATTCACCATAGCTAAGATTTGGAAGCAGTCTAGGTGCCCATCAGCAGACGAATGGATTAGAAAATTGTGGTACATCTACACAATGGAATACTATGCTGCTGTAAAAAGGAAGGAATTCTTACCATTTGCAACAGCATGGATGGAACTAGAGAGCATTATGCTAAGCAAAATATGCCAGTCAGAGAAAGATAAATATCACATGATCTCATTCATTTTTGGAATATAATGAACAACATAAACTGACGAACAAAAACAGATCCAGAGAGAGAAAAGCATCAATCAGACCATCAAACCTCAGAGGAAAAGTAGGGGAGGGTGAGGGAGATTTCAATCAAAGGACTTGTATGCATGTATATAAGCCTAACCAATGGACACAGACAACAGGGGAGTGAGGGCATGAGCAGAGGGTTGGGGGGGGGGGGGCAAAGGGGAGATAAGGACACATATGTAATACCTTAATCAATAAAGAAAAAAAAAAGTACAGGTATTTATTAGGAAAAAAATCCACATATAAGTATTTCTTACACAGTTCAAACTTGGATTGCTTAAGGGTCAATGGCATTTCCAAATCCTCAAGGCCTCATGCTTTCAGTTATTTGCATTGGTAAGTTCTTCTGGAACACTCATGACCATGGGCTCATGTTTCTGAGAACACTGATTTGGAGCATGATAACAGCTTGCTGTCATAAACCAGTAACCAATGAAGACGTCTGCTTGGGAATCAAATCCACATCCTTATTATTAGTTTAGACTAAACTAGCCAAAACCACCAAATATGAATGTCTTTTCTCTTAAAATATCATCAGATGTATTACAGTTTTACCAGATTACCTTCTTTCAGTGGAAAAGAATTATTGTAGTTGTATTCCTTCTTATTGGAAGACTTTACACCATTCTAAGCCTTCAAGTTCTTGTGTCACTGTTTTATTTCTTTGACATAGTGAATTTACTTTTGTAAAATAAACCCCATACTAAGATTTTTATAAAATAAATCTCACACTGAGATATTATGCCATTACAATCCTACCTTCAATTAACCTTTTCTCCCTGGCTAACTTAGCACAAACTACATAGGATGTCATTCTAAACTATATAACCTTAGTGTTATAACTACTGGTCATCTTAAAAATTTATGGCTCTCTTAGGAGGGAAAGGGGGATTTTGAATGCATTGCTGCACACATATTTCATTTATCTCTTGATGCTTATTATACAGTGATATTCCTGAAATTGGTAGCTACATGATATCAGTTTATTCTGTTCTCCCCTCCCCATCATAAATGGAAATGTTCTAATATAGCCAAAGCAGCATTAGGTCTTCCAGTTTACCTTTATTAGTCATGCAGGAGGTTAATCATCTGACTACAATGGAAGCTTCAGTAAGGCAATATTTCTTTTCTTTTTATCCTTAGAGATAGAAAGCCTAATTGGCAGAGGACATTACAATTGACAAACTTTAAGATGGTCTAGTTTTCCCCTAGTTTCTCAGAACAGAGATGTCCAACAGTGTTATGATGAGAAGGAAGCGAATATGCTCCCTAGTGCAGACTTGGTTAACTGGGAAGAGACAATGGTCCACGAGTGAGAATTGAAAAAAGCATAATTTAACGCCTCAATTTCACACTCATGGTCATAATCACAATCCTCTCTCCATATTTTATTGCAATTTGGAGAGATGTGTAGGGCCTGGCAGTTTCCAATGTTGATTAGAACCCCAATATATATATATTACATGTAAGTCATTGAATTGCAAAAAGCTGGTCAAGAGATTCTAGCCCTTGCCTAGTAGAGAGGCTCAGCGGCTGAACATTGACCTATGAACCAGGAGGTCATGGTTCAATTCCTGGTCAGGGCACATGCCCAGGTGTTGGGCTTGATACCCAGTATGGGGCATGCAGGAGGTAGCTGATCAATGATTCTCTCTCATCATTGATTTTTCTATCTCTCTTTCTTTTCCTTTCCCTTTCTCTCAGAAATAAAAAAAATATATTTTAAAAATAGAGATTCAGGCTCTATTAGCAATGAGTTGGAGAACTATTTGGTAATTCTTTAAAAAATAACTTAAAAATTAACTTATAAATTAAAAAGTCACTAAGAGTATACTTTTCTAGAAGGAAAGAATATAAAATAGGATAAAAATGACATGATAATAGCAGTGAATATTCTATTTGAAAGGATTCCCATTGTAAAATGGGTGACAGAGCATAAACCTTTATCTTGTTTTTTAATTTTTTAAATATATATTTATTATTATTATTTGAAATATTTTAGAGGATCTAAGTTATTTATAAAACATGGGTTATTTTAACAGTAATATGGCTGGATGTGTAATCATTAATACATATTTTGAGTAATATATAATTACTTAATACATTTCAAAATATAGGATTTATACAGGTCTTTTCCTAACCATCTACACTAATAAAAAAGAAAGATGCAAATTAACCATGCCTTTGCAATACCCACCAGCCAATCATGAGTATGCAAATTAACCCAACAAAGATGGCAGGTTAATTTGCATACATAGGTGCTGAGCATCCGTCCCCAGCAGCTCTGGGTCTCTGGGCAGCATGGGAAGGCGGAAAGGCGGCTCCGGCTGGATTGAAGTTGGTGCCAGCAGCCAGGGGAAGGAAGGCCCATTTTTGCATGAATCTTTGTGTATCAGGGCCTCTAGTAGTTTAATAAAACCCGGTATTGACAACAAAATGATAGAAAAAGGATATAAAACCACTGACAATATAAATGCATTCATTTAAAAAATGTTAGTTTAAAAGAAATTAAAATGCAAATTATAGATTATTCAGACTGGTGTGTTATAATAATTGGGTTGTGTGGTAACAATGACTGAGATCTAGATATCAGAAAACCCAGACTCTCATTTCCTCTCTTGTTAATCAGCTCTGTAATTTAAGCATGTCACCTAACTCTTCTAACAGTCTCATTTTCTTGTCCTTTTTACTTTCTTAGCTTAGGAAGAAAAAAATAAGTTTTAAAAAGTATCCTAATAATTACCTGCCTAGCTATGCATATCATATATATATATATATATATATATATATATATATATATAGCACCTGTGTGTATGCTATTGTTATTTTCAAAATAAGTTAATCTTATTGATCCTGAAAATACCAGTTGTCATACTTCTAAATTTATATATAATAGCAGTAACCAGATTTTTATTTTCTCTGTGTTTATTATCTTAGGATAGCCATATTTAATATCACACATACAAAATATACTCCATTATTTGGAGGTAGTATGGAGGACAGAGCACAAATACTAAGCCAGTTGCCTCAATTTTTTTTTTTTTTTGCAAAAATGCAGACTGATCAACTTCACAAATGTTTATCAGTATACACAAAAACCTGCTCATTTGTTTCAAAGTAGAGAAATTTTTACCCTAGAGATCTCCAAAATAATTCACTGACAGCTCTTTGATATTCCAAGAAATTCTCTGGAAAATTGGCCACAATTAAACCCTTGTAAGAATGATTATCTTTCATCCCTCAGATAAATTAGTGAATTTTGTTTCATGAAATTATGTTAGTGATTCTGAAAAACTTTAACAACTTGAGAATTTTAAAATAAAAATGCGTCACTAATCTACAATGTCCAAAATTATATTTGGTTATAAACATTTGCAGTATATTACTAAAAATCATGTTGGAAGTCAATGCGATGGACATTATTTTGAATAAAGCACTTTTGATGTTTCTCTTGAAATTATCATGTTTTCTTTGATTACAAAACCGCATTATTGATGGGTACACCTGGTACAAACAGTTAATTACATACATCTAATTTGTAAATGCATGTATTATTACTGATGGACTCAGAAATATTTCTCTACTGCACAGAATATGAATCAGTTTTTAAGAAACAAGACAGCTAAGATGCAGTGAGCTATGATTACTTGGTAATTCATTGGGAGGAAAGGCTGCCTGGCAACAGAAGCATTCTGAGTGTAATGATACATAGTCATTGATCTTTACTATGTTACTGAAGCATTTAATTTTAAAAATGCATCATTTTACCTAGAATAAAATCCTTAAATGTAAGCCATTTCTTAAGAGTTTTCAAAATAATTATGTCAGAATGAAAAAATTAATGTATATCTTGAGTACAAGCATGTATGACTCTCGGCCCTACACTGTCCAAGAATCATAGGCCAAGTTCACATGACAAAAGATATGTTTTTATACAGGTGGATTCAAAATATTTCTAAATATTAATATAACTGAGATGATACATAGTCAACAACACAAACCTTAATATGCCAATATCAGTGGCATCCACAGTCCTAACCATTTTCCCCCTTTAATTTTAAAATTAATTGATTTCTAAATAATTTCATTACTTTAAAAATGAAAATATATAATATTCAAATATTTAGCATTCATCCTATGTGCCTACATAAATACAGCTATAGATTAGATATATGCCTCTCATACCAGGTTATAATCGACATTTCATTTGTATAACATCCACCCCCTAAATGGACTGTAAATTCTAGAGACAGAGATCATAATTCTTTTAATCATTATTGATCACTAGTGCAGCCACAGGGCTGTTATGTAACTAGATATCAATGTATTTTAGTTGAACTTTTATTCATTAATTAAACAAAAACTTATTAAGTGGCTTCTATGGGCACTGTGATGGCAATATTCTTCATATGAGCATAACTAAGAAGCTCATAGTTTAATAGGAGAAATAAAAATGTACAATGTGACAAGAAATACAACATAAAAGTACATCATTTATAAAAGTATCAGAGGAGGAAGATTTCTCTGTGCAAGTCTATAAATGATTCCTGAAAGAGGTGACATCGGACCTGGATATTCAAAGACAAATAGGACTTTTGCCAATCAGATCATGGGGGGAGATATGGCAAAATTATAAATAAACTAGAGGCCCAGTGCATGAAATTCATGTGTATGTGGGGGCAGGTGTCCCTCAGCCCAGCCTGCACCCTCTCCAATCTGGGACATCCCTCTCACAACCCAGGATAGCTGGCTCCCAACGGCTCGCCAGCCTGCCTGCCTGATTGCCCCTAACTGTTTCCGCCTCCTAGCCTGATCACCTCCTAACTACTCCCCTGCCAGCCTGATTGACACCTGATTGCTCCCAATTGCCCCTAACTGCCCTCCCCTGCTGGACAAGTCACCCCTAACTGTCCTCCCCTGCAGGCCTGGTAGCCTCCCAACTACCCTCTCCTGCTGGCCTGGTCACTCCTAACTGTCCTCCCCTGCTGGTCTGGTCGCCCCCAAATGCCCTCCCTTACAGGCTTCATCCCTCTCAACTGCCCTCCTCTGTTGGCCATCTTGTGGTGGCCATCTTGTGTCTGCATGGGGAAGGCCATCTAAAGTGTTGGAGTGATAGTCAATTTGCATATTGCCTCTTTATTTTATAGGATGGTCTAACTGGTTTTGCTCAGTGGATAGAGTGTCAGCCTGGAGACTGAAGGGTACCAGGTTTGATTCTATTCAAGGGCATGTACCTTGGTTGCAGGCACATCCCCAGTAGGGTGTGTGCGGGAGGAAGCTGTTTGATGTTTCTCTCTTATCAATGTTTCTAAGTCTCTATCCCTCTCCCTTCCTCTCTGTAAAAAAAATCAATAAAACATATTTAAAAAAATAATAAATGGTCTACTATTTAAAAAGGCACATTAGACATGATGATAAAAATAATACAACCTACAACATAAAATAAATTAGTTCTTAGACTATATGGCAGCTCTCACTCCAAAAACCCCATCAGTATCTCCTTAACATTTCTATTGCTTGATCCTAGACTTTTATAATATCATTATTAGAGCTCCATTCTAATTTAATCAGATATCCTACTTACCAGCACATGATACAAAATTAAGTCACATTTCTTTTAATCAAATTAAATTTTTGAGGCTCTGTTCCATCTCTTTATAATCCTCTCACTGCTGATTGCTCTAAGAACCCCAGGGATAACTTCTTAATCCAAAGGGTCTATCTTTGTACTATCACCTCAGGGAGAGAATCCAGGAAAGCAAGCTCTTGCTGAGGAAGGGCTCACTGCCACCTGCTGAGCTGTGACTGCTTGCACCAGACTGCTGAAGCAACCTGGACCTGGCAAATGCAGTCCAAGAAGGCACAATCTTCTCTGGGGACAATGGTACTTGGGCACACACTGAGCCCAATGTTTGGTGAGCCATCATCCGGTAC
This sequence comes from Pipistrellus hanaki, assembly GCF_964339955.1. NCBI lineage: Eukaryota > Metazoa > Chordata > Mammalia > Chiroptera > Vespertilionidae > Pipistrellus > Pipistrellus hanaki. The sequence continues at coordinate 51,840,979 of NC_140510.1, read as the reverse complement.
AATTCCTGTACTATTAAATAAAGTGTGTCCTGCCTCCCTCACTGATCCCAGATGAAAGTAAAAACCAGGTGATCTCATGATTAAGTTTCATGGCTCCATGCCACTTTCTACTTGGGATCCTGGCATGAAAGCTACTTAATGACAGAAACCTTTCTATTTATATACACACACAGCCTTTTCTATTTTTCTAGCAAGCTGAGTTTAGAGGTGTTTTCTCTGCCAGTCACATGCTATGCCATGAACTACTTTTTTTTGCGCAGTTCCCAGGAGTGCTAAGAGGCCTTGCCTCTTCCAGCACATTGCTGATCACCATTTCCTACACTCAGGGCAGTGGTCAGCAAAATATGGCTCACGAGCCACATGGAGCTCTTTGGCTCCTTGAATGTTCTAACACCACTTCTTCAAAATAGACTCTCCCAGGCCAAAAACCAACTTCTGCGCATGGGTCACAAAGTTTCAATCGCACTGTATATGCGCGCCCGCACGTGGTATTCTGTGGAAGAGCCACACTCAAGGGGCCAAAGAGCCGCATGTGGCTCACGAGTAGTGGTTTGCCAACCACTGATTTAGGGGAATGGTATTCTTACAGAAAACCGAAGAAGAACAAAGCAATACCAGAGAGATGGAATTACATTTATTACATGTGTGTCCAGAGGAAAATGTCTCTCAAATTCTGGGCCCCAACATGCAAGAATTTTCCCTATTTGTATGTTTTTACCAAATATGAAGTGTTTCTGGCCCCTTTTGCAAGTTCTTAAAGAGCCATATATGCTGGGCCTTGACACCTCAACCAGAGGCCTAGCCTGGTGCCAGCACTGATAACCTTGTCTGGGGAAGGTTTAATGGCTTCGATGAAGTGGGAGTAGTCTTAGTAAGCAAGAATTTACAGAAACCAATTAACAGGGTTAAAATTTCAAACAGCAGTTTTCGTATAAGATGGATGCTTCAGTATTTTTATCTGTGAAATTCCTGATTCCAGTCCATCTTACACAATGCTTTCCAATTAAACTTCTGAAAGCATACCTTCTATGGTGCCAGTTAAACATTTTTTATTGGTTCTCTACTGCACATCAACCTGGTCACACTCCTTAGCCTAGTTTTCAAGAGTTCCACGTTCCAGTTTCCTGTTTTTCCACTCACAGCACACCGCCTCACACAATCATAGATACAGCTATTGTGTTAGCAGTAAGAAATTAGGTATCGCTGAGTGTTACAGAAAATACACAGAAGTACTGGAGACACAGGAAAACACCATTTATTTTCAGATGTTTCCCATATACTAATACAGTGACTCAGGGGAGACTTTCTCTCCAAATCCTGAGCCCCCCAATATGGAGGAAGCTCTCTCTTTATTTCCTTTGGTTTCTTTGTCTCCCAAATATGGATGGGACTTCTGGAACTTTCACAGACTTTGCAAAAAGTTGGGATAGGGATAGTGAGACCACACCTAAAGGCCTGGCCTGGTGCCAGTGCTGATAACCCCCTCTGGGGATTGTGTATTGTTCATGGTTTATGGCCTCTGTAAAATGGGAGTATTTAGGTTAAACAGGTCTTACAAGACCAGATTGTGAGAAAGGGGCAGTGACTTAATTATAGGCTATCAAGAATGTACATTAGTTTACTGGCACAGATTCAGATTGCTAGCTCCCCCCAACCCCCCTCCACCCCCCTGCAAAATGTCTTACTTTACCCATCAGACTTCTAACTGAACCATGTTATTTCACTGATGAGGAGGCAGACATGGAATTCTAAAGTTCTGTTACACAGTTCACCACTGTATATTCAATGCTAAGAAGAATGCTTGGAATATACAAAGTGCTCATTAAATATTTGTTGCATGAATTAAAGTTTAGGTAAAAACTTTTAGTTTTTCAGTTTACTTCCAAGGTATATATCAAATTATATAGAACCTGACTCTCTCAAAAGATTCATAGTTAATACTGAAACCAATCAAAATAAAAATTATACAAATATCTACATTCATTCGCCTAATATCAAAATGCATAAATTTAGTAATACATATTACCTCTATTTCAAAAACAATAATAAATACTCATTGAAAAGTTTAGCATGTATCAGGCATCAGTCTACTTCTTTATATATATTTATTTCAACTTCAAAACAATCTTATACTAGAGATACTATTATTACATCTATTTTACAAATGAGAAAATTGATGCTCAAAGAAATTAAACAAGTACACCAAGAAAATAATGTGAGTACCTTTTGGCTATATCTCCTGTAGGATCAGCAAGTGTCAGAAGTAATTCTAGGTTGTCTGACCTAAATATGTGATTGGATGGGTATGCCAACACAAAAATTGCAAGCATTGGATGAACATTTGGATTTGCGGGTGTGCCTGTGTATTTTAAGTGCTTGGTTTGGGTTATTTTATGTTAGCGAGAGCTCCAAGACATCCAATGAAAGATATTAGAATGGTAATTGGCTCAGAGGTCAGAAGAGAAGTGTTGACTGGGGATATACTAGTAAATCTGGGAGTCATTGACTAACAACTTGTACAGTGTCCAGATATAATGTGTGTACGTATGTATATACACATATCCACATGCTCATACACACATGCATACACATACTCAGATATTAATATATAGAACTATGTCATGTATAATTTAGCCCAGCTGTTGAACTCAGAATATATCATCTTTTGATACTAAAGCTTAGGGACCTGCATAAGTTAGGCTTGAGTTTAGTGGCTTGTAACTAACAAAAACCTTATTACAAATATTAATTAGGTAACAAGTCTGGAAGTGGGTGGTGTTTTTGTTGTTGTTATTTGTGTGTGTGTTTTTCATTGATTTTTTAGAGAGAGTGGAAGGGAGGGGGAGAGACAGAGACAGAGAGAAACACAGATGTGAGAGACACTGCATGCGAACCCCAAGCAGGGCCGGGAATGGAGCCTGCAACTAAGGCACATTTTCTTGATCAGAATCAAGCCTAGGACCCTGCAGTCCATGAGCTGATGTTCTATCCACTGAGCCTAACCAGCAAGTACTGGGAATAGGTATTTTTAAGGACAGTGCAATTGTTAAGGTACCATTAAAGATTTTTCTTACTCTTCCATCCTAAGGGGACATTTGCATTCACTGTGCTATGCTGGATTCTAGGCAGATGGAAGAAGGAAGTGAAAAGGAGGAAAGGTAGTGTCTGCTTTGTTTTCATTGGCAGAGTGTACCCGATGGCTATCCCTGTGGGGGAAAACAATGGCCGGGAAATCAAGATTTTGAGTATATTGTAACTTCAAATAAAATTGAGATTCTGCTTTGTTAAGATGAAGAGAGCGAATATTAGATAGACAACTGGCATATTTGCCAGGTAGTTAGTCAGAGGATTTTAGTGCTTTAACTGAATTTGAAACTGCCTAGCATAAACCCCTTCATTTTCCACATTGAAAACCTAAAATGATTTGTTCCAGTTTATATGGCAAGTAGGCAGAGTTGACAGTGAAGTTGGTAAGAACAGAACCTAGGTGTTCTTGCTGCTGGTTCCATGGCACAACCATCACACCACCTTGCAGTGTCAACAACCTAAAAGGTTATCATAGTGGTCTAGCAACCTTACCCCAGAGCCTTCCATTTGCCACTCAACTCTCACAGTGCTCTGCACAAATACTTACCACTCTCTATTGTAATGATTTGTTTGTATGTTTATTTGCCCTCTAAATTGGAAACACCCCATGGCGCAGGCACTGTGACTTATTCATCTTTATCTCTCTTCCCTTCCCCCCAGGGTCTAAGCGAACACTCAGCATACTGTACATAGTTAATAGGTTCTTGTGAAATGAATTAACCTCACACAGAAGAACATAACCTCAGGATAACATTTCAGTGAGCTCTGATGAAAGGATATGAAGCATTCTTATAATATTGAATTCTATCCCAATGGCCCTTAAGCCATTGATTAAAATCATTATTACAATATTATTAGGGCTGGTATAATGATCTGATTCAGTCTCTATGTTCAGATAGTGTTTGCTTTATCAGAGTCAACTAATGGCCTAAGTTTACCGGATCGGTAGATGGGAAAAAGAAAATAAAGCCAGAAGTCCTTCTTCTTAGGCTGTTTAATGTTGTGTTTCAAGACATCACATTATAAAAATTTCAATGTGATGATATATTTCACTTATATTTTATATGTTCAAAATATAAAATGCTTTATGCTATTGCAGAAAACTGACCCTATGATATGTTTGCTAAATGAAGATGCAAAGATTTTCATATGTATGATATTATAAATGGACAAGAGCAAAAGAGAGCTAAAATTTATTATCAAGATTGACCTTGAGCTTTTTCTACTTCTTGGGATTGATACTGATAATATATCTTTAGCATCCCTCCAGGGCAGCTTAGATATTCTACTTTCTATTTGTAACTGGGAAAATAGAGGTTAAGATAAAGGCCAGAACAACTGTCAGAAAGCATTAGTTTTGCTACTCTATAAACATATCCATTTGCTTAAATTACACTGGCTCTTAGCATCCACTTTTGATATATGTAATACAGCCAACACTATTTTCTCAGCACTTTACTCATGTGAAAATGAGAACATGCATTTTATATCATTAAATAAATTAGACCAGACTAGATATGACACATAGTCCTTGTCCTTGAGACCTAAATTAAGCCAGGGAAACCTAGTAAGAGAGAGAGTAGGTATAAAAACAATCAGGTACAGAACTAAACATGAGCTCATATATTTCTCATATGTATCAAATATATATTAACTAGAGGCCTGGTGCACAAAATCCGTGCACAGGGGAGGGGGTGTTCCTCAGCCTAGCCTGCACCTTCTCCAATCTGGGACTCCTAAAGCCTAGCCTGCACCTTCTGCAATCTGGGACTGCCATATCCGTAAATGGGCAGTTGGATATCCCTCTCACAATTCAGGACTGCTGGCTTCCAACCGCTCGCCTGCCTGCCTTTCTAATTGCCCCTAACGGCTTCTGCCTGTCAGCCTGATCACCCACTAACCACACCCCTACCAGCCTGATTGATGCCTAACTGCTCTTCTGCTAACCTGATTGCCTTTAACTGCCCCCCCCCCTTCAGGCCTGACCACCCCTAACTGCCCTTTCCTGAAGGCCTGGTCACCCCAACTGCTCTCCCCTGTAGACCTGTTCACTCCTAACCACCCTCCCTGAAGGCCTGATCCCTCCCAACTGCTCTCCCCTGCTGGCTTTCTTGTGGTGGCCATTTTGTGTCCACATGGGGGCAGCCATCTTTGACCACATGGGAGCAGCTATCTTGTGTGTTGGCGTGATGGTCAATTTGCATATTACTCTTTTCTTAGATAGGATAGAGGCCTGGTGCACGGTGGGGGCTGGTTGGTTTGCCCTGAAAGGTGTTCCGGATCAGGATGGGGATTCCCTTGGGGTATGGGGTGGCCTGGGTGAGGGGCCTGTGGTGGTTTGCAGGCCGGTCATGTCCCCCAGCAACCCAAGTAGAGGTTCTGGTATCTGGGATTTATTTATCTTCTATAATTGAAACTTTGTAGCCTTGAGTGGAGTCCTGGGCCAGCCAGGGTGGATGAGAAGCTTGGCTTCCTCCATTGCCAGGGCAATCCAAACTCCTGCTTGCTCCAACTCCATGGCCACCGCCATATTTGTTGTGTTAATTTGCATACTCACTCCTGATTGGCTGATGGGCGTGGCTTGTGGTCATAGCAGAGGTATGGTCAATTTGCATGTTTCTCTTTTATTAGATAGGATAGCAATTTCATATTTTTGTTACATGCAGTCATGTAAGTTCTATCCTCCTGAGACATAAATTTCACTTAATATAAATTCGTTGAACAAAAGGAAATTATATTTCTTCTTCATTTCAGTGCAACAAACATAGAGGGGAAAATATGGATGTTGTTTGAACAATGAGAGATAGTTGTGTTAAGTCAAACAGGATTAGATTAGTTTGCACATCAAGGTAATGACCCCTAATATAGTCAAAAGGTTAGAGCCTAAGATTCTGTTTAAAATATATTCTCATTCTCATATTTGACCCAATTTGATCATTTCTAAAACCTCCTAATGAAGAAAAAAAGGCAGGTTTTCTTATTTTCTAGATAAGGAAAATGAAACTCAGAGAAGTTCTGCAGCCTGCCCAAATTCTGACAGCTACCAAGTCCCAGAGGTGGGAGTCACAGCTCTAAATCCAGGGATTTCTGCCTCTAATCTCTGGGCTTCTCTTACTACATCACCTTTTTCTGTTAGAGATGGGTTATGGTGGGCAGACCCAATACACATTGTAACAGCCAAACTGATATTTCATAGATTTGCTTAAAACTTTTTAAATCTAGTTTCATTATTAAACAAATACACTCAAGACACGTAATCATTTGAAACCTCAATCATTTGATAAATGTATAAAATACCTGAACAGTAATTAGTTCTGCTGCATAATTGTCTTGTGCTACATTTAATGATTATTATGCTTTTTAATTCATGATTGTCTAATATCTACTTCCCTATTGCTATGGGACAAAGAGACTTTTTTTGTGTGATATGTGTGCCCTGTAATCCTGGCTTTATATTGCTCTGTGAAAAGCTGATTAGGAGCAGAACCCATTAAGGTGTATATTAAAGGAACCGTGAGAAAATAATGAATCAGGAAACCGACACAGGAAGTTAAATGGAAAATAATCATTTAGCATGGATTAATTCTTTTTAAAATGTGTGCACTTCCTTTAGAAGGAAGTTTTAGAATTCAGTTAAAAACTTATATCAAAAAATATTTATTGTATATAATTCAGAACTTTTTTTCACACAGCACTGTTCTCTTGTAACCAAACTACACTGCAAATAATATTATAATACTAACACAACCTTTATATTTTTATTTGTTTAGTGCTTTGTAGCTGAGAGAATTTTCACATATTTTATCTTTTTGCTCTTTCTCTGTATTAGTTTGTGCATATGCTTCCATCTATGTATTTACTCTATTTCTCTGATCATCATCACTATTTTTCTAAAATGATAGCTCAGGAGTTATTCTTGTATCACAGTATCAAGATATATGTGGGTGTTCAGTTTGGAGAATAAACAGACAGTATAATATTTTCAGCTAAGCAAGAAGACAAATGTCCTGAACCTTATGCAATAAATTTAATGACAAAACATTTCATATATTATCTAGAAGCTCCTCATTTTCTTGGATCAGAGACACTTGAGAATTCCAGAAATGTAGTGATGTTGTCATTATCCCTTGGTATTCAAAGGTGATTCCTGTTCATCTCCCGTTCCTTAATCTGCTTGAAATTCTGTAACCCTGTAATGTTTGTTCCACCCATCCACAGTGTTTAGCATTACTTATGTTCCTATCCAACTTCACAATGCTCTTCTATGTCTAACTAAGATCATGTACAGAATGGGCCTGGACAAGAAAGAGAACTAGATGAAGCTTGATTTGTGTCCCACCCTCCTCAATCTGCATGTTTCTTCTCATGCCAGTATTTGTTATTCTCCTAGCCACTCCTCTAACCAAAATATGCTTCGAGGAAAGAACACTATAAACATTAATTAAATTATTTGGTAAGTTTAAGTTACCTTAACCAAGAGGTTTTACTATTTAACAAAGTAACTCTAACTCTGGCATGAAAGACTATTAAAGATACGTCAGGCATCAAATGAGGAAGAAAAATTCATAAGAAGGCTACGATAAAAACAATAAAGAGCAGAGAGTTTGTTTCTGGGCTATAAATTTGCCCAATTCTTTATCTGGATCAGAATCTGACCTTGTGACGCGAAGAGTAGTTTTCTTTACTTTGGCCTCTGACAGGCATATTAGAAAGATTAAGGATCTCTGACATTTTAATTTAAGGCCCAAAAGCAATATTTGGGTTAAGAAGAAGGATGTCAAACGTGCCAAAAGCAAAACATTTTCAACTCTTTTATTTAATACCTGAAAATATTGTGAAAAAGGAAATATGTATTCTTGGGGAGGAAAATGTTGGGAATGGGTTGGGAAAACACGATATAACTGTTAAAGTGCCTGCTTCGTAATGAGTGAAAAGCATGAGAACCTTTTCTCCTCTCTATCATTTTGCCTAACTCCTAAAATGAAATCTTGTCATTTTGATTGTACTGAGGCTGGTGAGATTGGGAACAACTATTATATATGTTATTAAAATGTCAGCCTTAAGATAAAAATTGCTCGGACATTGCTTTGATTTTTATCATTGTATACCTTGAAAAATTACAACTTAAAGCGTACATTTAGTAATCTTAGTAATGGGCTACAGAAATGCGGGTATATCTATCTCTCTTCTGTGGAGGAGTGTATTTTCCCAAGATGGCTGCACCAATATATATTCCATCTTCCATCTTATTACAGTGTGACAGCAACACTTTGATCAAGAGATGAGCTCTTGATTTCCTTGCTCTCGATTTCCTCGCTCTCAATTTCTCTCTCCCTTCCCTCTCTCTCTGTCTCAGTCTCTGTGGGAACCCAGCCATCATGCGTAGTAAGCCACACTGGCTCACATGGAGACACTACAGAGTGTTACACCAGGAGAGAAACTGTGTCCTCAAGCCAACAGCTAGTCACAACTGCCAGCTATGAGCAAGCCTTCTGGTTATTCCAATCCCAAACTTTTAATTTTCTAACTGAGGCCCCAGGCAGTGTGGAGCAGAGATAAGCTGTCCACTTTTACTCTGTCTAAACTCCTAACCATCATGGTCCATGAGCATAATAAATGGTTGTTTTACTCAAATATATTTTGCATAATTTATTACCTAGCAATAGTAATGGAAATATCCTATTAGAAATATGGACCAGATGGCTTTATTTTTTATTCTGTGCTTCTGTCATCACTGCAGTTCTTGAGTGTTCACAGAAACGATGAGACACAATGCCACATCATCTACTTCATTCTTTACATGTCTCCAATCCATGCAGGCTCACCATGCTTCCAGATAGGACATGGCACAGCCAATATTTCAAAACTAAATGAGCAATTTAGAAGCCTCATGAAAGCAACATATTCTTTAGCGCTGTCAATGGTGGTGCCCAGATACAGAGATATTGAACTTATTTCAAGAGATATTTATTGAGTATCTATATGTGCAAAAGAAGAAAAAAGAGGGAATTTATATTTATTAAGTGATTTGTACATGGCTGGCACTATTAATTCCTAAATACTTACAACAATCTCAGATGAGAATCACAACAAATAAGACTCAAGGAGGTTAAATAACTTTCCAGATATAACTGCTAGTATGTGGTAGAGTCTCAAAATTCAAACATATATGTGTATTATGTCAAATATATGCCTTTTGCACTCTGCCTTATTTTTATAATGGGATAATGATAGGAACTATTTCAATAGTTGTCATGCCAATTGAATAAGACAGTTTGTAAAATGTGCCTAGAACATAGTGAACAATAAATACTATTTTATAGCATTTTGTCTTAACTTTGACTTAGTGTTAGATACTGTAAAAATATAAATATGAGTAAGATATAATCTTCACACTCAATAAGCTTACATTATAGTTTTGGAGTTGTTGTATTGGAGGTGTACTGATTTAGATGTTGAGGCAAATATACAAAAACTATAATGCTATAATGTGAAATACATTTTAATAAATGACTTAAGGAATTTATTTTCTTTAGCAAGAAAGTTTTCATGGGTACAATAGTACTGAGAATGGACCTTGATAATTAAAATTTTGTTTTAACAGAAAGAAAAGGTGGCTAATTCTATGTGGAAGGAATTGCATAACAAAATAATATGAAAGCATCAGAACTATTCTAAGTTCAGTATTCCCAGAGAAAAGAAATTATTTAAGACAATAAAACTTGGATATGATTATGGACTTAGGGGAAGGAGTCAATAATGATTTACAGAAAGACGACAGTTGTCCTGAAAGAGGAGACAATGGAGAAGGTTGAGGGAGATGGGCATGGAGTTGGCCATGAACAGCAAGAGGAATACCTCCTTCTTGGAGAGCAGAGGAACTGTGGCCATAGAGGAGATGATAAAGAGTGGAGGAAGGATGCAGATGGCAGCCTCAGATTTCCCAATGGGTAGGAAAGGAGACTAGGAATTGAAGAGGATGGGGAAGTAGAATGGTTATGAAAGGGAATGGAAGAAGCAGTCGAATGAGGTCAAATCCAAGGACTCCTGTTGCTCCCACAATAAGTATTTGTTGTTTATTCTACATGTGCTAGATGTTGAGAGTACAATAATTTAAAAAGTAGGTACTAACTCTGCCTTCAGGACACTATTAGGTAATAAAATAGAAAATTATTATTCTGTGAGATAGCACCAAATAGAAATCACAGTTTAGGAAGGGCTCTGAGGTTCAATTCATTTTGTGAGCTAGAGGAGGCTCAATTAATTTTGTGAGTTAGGGGCATGCTTTCCACAGCACATGACATCTAGATGGAAAGTAACAACACCAACATGACATCTAGATGGATAGCAACAACAGCAATAACAAAGCAGTAGGTGTTAGCCGAGCAAAGGGAGGGAGGGAAGTGTTGCAACACATAGCCTCATGGGTGCAAAGACCTGTGATTATAGGAAGCCTGGCATATGTCACTGAAAATAGGACCTTCTTTATTTACATGTTACAGCAAGGACTGTGAACTAACCACCTCCGTGATATTAGAGAAGCACTGTATGATTTTTTTACACAGAAGAAAAATCAGCTCAAGTCTACATTTTGGAGAGACGTCTTAGTCAAAGCTCTTAGTGGCAAAAAACCAGAATCCTACTTGGGCTGACTTAAGCAAAAAGGAGAAATTTGTTAACTATATGTTATAGCGGTTCAACCTTTTTCATATCCTGGCACAGATGGAAATGATAATATTTATATAGCACCCTGGGGAAAATAGATGAGGCCGCTGTGGCAGGAGGCTGCCAGCCTGGGGACTCCAGCCGCCATAAGGGCTGGAGGGGTCAATATCACAGCACACATCTTCAGCACACCTGCTGGAAAGCGAAGACCCATTATATGAAATTACAGACTCAGGGATAAATCACAATCCTGAAAGACTGGCTGAGCCACATGAGGGGCTGAGGCTGCGAACTCTACAGCTATCAGAAGTCAAGCCCATTTCTTTCTTTTTCTAGGCCAATTGGCTCATAGATCTGCTCCTTTCTGTATGTTTATTTCTTTCTCTCTCCTTATGCTAGATGCATACCTTCCCTGTGCACATGGCAGAGGATACTGCCTCACAACTCCCACAGGTACAGGTTCTCCCAGCTAAAATGTTTAATAAAGATGTACTGACAGATCTTAATATTTAACCCCAAGTTTCCAAGAAAGAGCCTATGATTGGCCCAAGTGTTCATCCTATTTAAATTTTGTAGTAGTAAGAAGTAATAAACATAGGACCACGAATAAGTGGCCACATACTAAACCTGGAAGCTCCAGGGAGGCCTGCATGGCAGCATTACAAACACAAAGACCTAAAGTAAGCACATAGGATGGTCTGAAATTAAAACTTTCTAACTAAAGGTGGTTCGTGGTGGGTAGTCATGTCCTAGGCCTATATTTTTCCCTAACAAAGGTCAATCTTTACCTTAACTAAGCCTGTCTATGATAACATACCTGATAACATATCTTTAGAATATCAAAGTAATTTCCTTTTTTCCAGACCCCTCAAAGCACCAGAGTAGAAACCACAAATTCCCTCAGTGGTATTATTATCATGTTAATTGTTAACAGTTAACTATCTTATACCATTCTATATAAAAGAAGTATGTGTCTATTGCTTTTATTTTTTATCCAATCCCAGAGGTTTCCCCATTTTTTTTCTGCTGCTTCCCTAATCTATCACCTCTAATATATATATTAGAGGAGGCCTGGTGCATGAAATTCATACACTCGGGGGAGGGGGTCCCCCCCATCCTGGCCTGTGCCCTCTCATAGTGCAGGAGCCGCCTGATCCATAGCCCTAAGAGGTAGGCCCCACCCATCCATCCAGGATTTCTAGATGGATTGCCCCAAAGAGGTAGACCAGAGTCATGGGCCCCGCCTCTGTACCACACACAGTGCCAAGCCCCCGCCCACCCATGCATTCACGTAGCCCTACTCACTCGCAGATGCCCAGTGTGCACATAGCCTCCTGGTGATTGCTCATTGTGGCATGAGGGCATCACAGCATGAGAGCATGAGAGCATAATGACCACACAGGCTTTTATTAATAGGAGACATATATATATATATATATATATATATATATATATATATATATCAATCCATCCTAGAGGCCCGGTGCATGAATTTATGCATGGGTAGGGTCCGGCCAGGCCAGGGGGGGAGGGGACATGGGAAATTGGCTGGCAAGCCGTGCCCCTGATTGGGGTGGAGGGGAAGATTGGGGGCAGAGCTAGCAGGGGGGAGTGGGGGAGGGCCATAGGCAGTTGGCAGGCCAGCCCTGCCCCCTGGTTGAACTCTTGGTTGAGGGGACAATTTGCATACTAGCCTTTAATTATATAGGATATATATGTATCTATTATTGATTTCAGATAGGAATGGGAGGGAGAGAGATGGAAACATCAATGATGAGAGAGAATCATCGATTGACTGCCTCTTGCACTCCCCCTACAAGTTCAGAACCCTGGCATGTGCCTTTGACTGGAATTGAACCCAAGACCGTTTAGTCCACAGGCTGATACTCTATTCACTGAGCCAAACAAGCTAGGGAACCAATGAATTTCTACGTCTTCCTCTTTGATTCTGCCATTGTTACTTCCCAGTAATTGTCATCAGTTTGGCTCAAATAAACTCATAAAAAAATTTTATAGGTTTGAATATTTCTTACATTGACAAAGGCCCACCATCACGAGGTTGGAGGTGAACATTTCTAGGGAAGGGACCTTTCGCTACAATATGAAATATACACAGAAGAGAAAGCAGTATGGGAGAAGTGGAAATGAGTTGAGAGGTGGCTGCAGTAAATCAAGAACAGGTCCTGAATGGCCAGCGCTGAGCAAGAGCAATGGTATGGAAATACATAGTATGAAGGCAGAACTAATCAGGCTTGGGGATTGAATGCATGTAAGTATATTTCACTGACAAAAGACGAAAATTAAAAAAAATAAAGAAAGAAAAAAGCAATCTTAAGAGATGGAAGAGTTTCAATATTGGACATAAATGGAAAGTTTCCATGGAAAATCCAATGTATACAATATATGGTTAGGAGGGATCAGAGTTCAGAAGAGCCATCTCAGAAAATAGGTAGATTGGGGAGGTTTTTTTTAGGTAATGACTGAAATTTTGGGTGAAATTGCACAATTAGAGAGTTTAGGGTGAGAAGATAAGTGGCAGAACACTGGAAAGACCCCTAAAAAAATCTTTAAATTTTGAGGATGGGCAGAGTCAGAGAGGCTTCTGAAAGAGATGGAGAAAGAATACAAAAATAAATGGGGAAATCAAAGACAATAGGAAGGATTTTTCCTGCAAGTAAGACATGGTCACTAGAGCCAAATGCTGCCAAGAAGTAAAATACAATACAACGTGGAAAGGGTTCAGTGGATTTAGAAATAAGAGCCTTGGCAAGAAAGCAGTTAAAGTAGATGGAGGGATGAGTACAAAAGCCAAATTAGAAAGCATTTAAGAGTAAACGGTAGATGAGAAAGCAGAGCATGAACAAGACTTACAAGAAGTTTAGCTGTGACAAAGCAGAGAGGTTTGCCAATAACTGGGGAGGGTTAAGAGCTGAGGGGCTATTTTGTTTTGTTCTGATATTAATTCATACACTGCTGTGGCTGGCTGCCATCCTCAGGCAAGAGTGAAGTGTGAAATGGTGTCAGTGGATCAAAAAGAGTGCTGAATCTCTGCTATGTGTGCCTAAAATGCAGAAAATAATGCTTAACTTTGGGATTTAGAAGTGGATTCTCTAAGTCATTCAACATAGATCAGGTGAACAGAGCCATCAAGAGACCCATAGAGATCCTGGTCACAGCACCCACGTGAGAGCAAGCCCAGCACATGGAGAGCACTCCTACAGAAAAGGAGCACGCTGTTCCCAAGCCAAAAAACAAGGCTTCTCAGAACAAAAGTTAACCCAAAGGAAGCTGAGGAAGAAAAATGTAGAGCTATAAAATATATAGCATACAATGCATGCAAATAGAAAATGAAAGGAGTGAGATGAGGTGGTAGCCAAAGGAGAGTGTAAGATCAAGGAAAAGTGACTGAGTGCATGCATGCACGAATGCTTGTGTGTTTTGTATTGTTTTTATAGGATGGGAGAGAGCTAAGCCCTTAGTATCAGCACATAGTAGATACTCAATACATATAAGTCATGAGGGAAGGAAAAAGGGAGGAGGGGAGAGAGGGGAGATGGAAAATATGGGGAGGAAGGATAGGAGGAAGAGAGGAAGGGATGGAGGGAGAAAAGGTATTTGAAGGCTCAGTAGGGAGACTCCCTAAAAGTAGATGACATTGAAGAGATAGGAAAAAGAAAAAAAACAATTGTCTAGAGTCCCAGTGAAGTTTGCAAAAAATGGGATCCAGAACCCATAGGTTTATTTTTAAATCATCTGAAATGTGGGGTTTTAAAAGGAAGAGAAATAATAAAAATAATGATAGAAATTCTTAAAATGGTGCATGACCCAGAAAATAAAAAGGCTAACAACACCAAAGATAACTTCAGCATCTTCAAAAATGATGCTTATAAGATGAGCTGACCTGCTCTTCCTCAGCTTTCATGAACAATGAAGTACAAATTAAACGTAAATCCTTTTGTTGATTACTTTATTGATTTGCTGACTTATTTACACGAGAAGCTGAAATGTAATCTCTAATGAGAACCAGATGTATTTCAGAATGTTGAAATGAACTGAAGCCCCACAATAATAAATGTCACACTGTAACTGAAGTACAAGGTAAAAATGCAAAAGCAAAGGTGGTGGCCAAAAACCAGTTTTGTGATTATCCATCTCTTAACCACATTTACTGCATAAAATATTTGAAAAGTTGAGAGGAAGACTGGAGAAAAAAGAACCTTGTAGAGTACTGGTGTTTTTAGAAATTCCCTCCCAAATGGTAGAAGTCATAGTTGCCTCTTCCTCACCTAATTCCTAGGTAAGGGGCTTCTTGGGCACCACTCAGAGGGTTTGATGTGTATCCCGGGATCCTGGGGAGACACAGTGGATTGTCTAGCTTAGTAGTCAAAACAAAGAAATCAAGATTCACAACACTGAGGCTGGCCAAATATTTAAGAAAGGAGCAAGAAGGACTGGGCTTACACTGGGAATGTCCTATGGCTTTTTCCTAAAGACCAAATGTGGGCCTATTGCATCAGAGATAAGATAAGCCTTTTTAAGACCTTGGCCCTGAGGGATAAGTGGGGTTGAACAAAATGAATCCAGAAGTACCCTGCTGGAGGCAAAAGAGCTATAGAAGACAATAGAAGAAAAGAGGGTGAGAAATACATTCCCTCTCTCCAGGTCACCTTCAATGAGAGATCCCAAAACAAGAGGCATCTTCATGGAGTTCACAGAAGTAACACAATAGAGAGGACACCCATTATCAGGGAGTGCTGACACCAAATCCTGAATGTTTTCTTCAAGTAAAATAATCTCACCTCTCTTAACTTTACTTCCTCTGTCCCCACCCGTACTCCAACCATGAAAGGGTCAAAACCTCTATTAGAAAGAAGAAATGGGGATTAAAGATTCTAGCTTGGGAAAAAAAAGAATCTCACCAAGCCTTTCCCCTCACTCCCCACGATAGGAGGCCAGTCTGGGTAGGTCCAAGGAGGGAGACAATTAACTTAAAAATAAATTATGTAAGTTATTAATTAAAAATAATTATTACACCAGACTGGATAGATCAATTATGGAAAGGTGACTGATCTGTGCCTTGAAGTAGCTGGGAAATGTTTATTACCCATGAGTGACTAGGCAAGTCATGGGTTTACCTAAGATTTCATCAAGGGGCAGTGTTTAACGGTGGAAAAAGTCAAGCTGTTTTCTGATCGCCCCACAAGATCGTCTTGTTCATCAAGGTGTTTACACAGGTATCCATAATCCTTCTACTACTTGCTCTCTTTCTCTAGGCAATAGAAAGATAGTTAATTCTAATATTTTGAAAAATTTACCTGTTTTGAAACTTGAAAGTTATAAAAGCAATACAGTAATGGAAAAATCAGATGAAACCCAAAGTTATTTCATTTTATCAAATGTTGAAACACAGCTCTTTTCATTTATTTTCTGGGAGAATTGAGTTAGAGAAGGTTTGAAGAAAAATTCCTTCCATCTACAGAATATAATCTGTGCTAAATGTGTCCATAGATTTCTGGATTTATTTACTATTTATTGTTGAAATAAGTATATGTCACTAATTAAATGATTCCAGTGAAACAAATTTGTTAGGAAAATAATGAAATTTGTAACTGCTATTGTTAGGGGCTATTTTCATCCTTGCTGATTATGGTTTCATGATCATGAATTATTTGTTCTATTTTACTTTCTGAGAACTCACAACTAACCTGTGGAATGCTGATTTCCATGAGCAGTACTTGAAAACATAAAAGCAAGCATTTGAAGGTGAAGCAAATTCTCTGCCTATCAAAAAAACCAACAATACACCCAAGTTGAACATTAGAATTTAGGGATTTATCCCCATCAAAACCACACATTGATTAGCTGAATTTTCATGGAGTGCCTGACCCAGCCATCTATAATAATAAAAGCATAATATGCTAATTAGACCAGACGATCTTTCATATGAAGCCAGGGCAGCACGGGAACCCCAGATCCCGGGTGTCAAAAGAAAACCCAGGTCCTGGGTGCCAGAGGGAAGCTGGTGCCAGCAGCTGGGATAAGGAAGGCCTACTCTTAACGAATTTCATGCATATAGCCTCTAGTTTGAAAATAAAGCAGGTTTGCATTGACCGAACCATTCTTGCAGTAAATGTTTTCACAACATATTCTCTACAAAAATAAAATTTTGGTTAATAGTTTATTGAAATATAAATATTGCATTTTTAGAGTGGTCTTTTCAGGGTTTAAATTTTGGAGAAGCAGCAGGATACATTTATTTTTTCCTGTGACAGACAGACTTGTTCAATTTTACATTGGAGGCATAATGTTTTCTTAGTTTGTTATTTCATGATGCTAAAATATTTTGCTGAGTTCAAATAATAAATTTAAAATACAGCCCTGACCAGATAGCTCAGTTGGTTAGAGTGTCATCCCAATATGCCAAGGTTAATGGTACAATCTCCCCATTAGGGCACATACAGGAAACAACCAATGAATGCATAAATTAAGTAGAACAACGTATCTCTCTACCGCCTTTCCTCTCTCTCCAAAAATCAATTAAAAATACATATATCCTCGGGTGAGGATTAAAAAAAATTCAATAAAGGTGTTTCTTAGAATAGTTTTGTTACATGAAAAATTAACAATACATAGAAAATATTATATTGAAATACAGGTTTCACATGCCTTATTAGAAATTTATTTTAATATGTTTTCTTCCAACAATACTAGTTCTTTAATGCTATTAAATAGAACAAATATGTTTTTACCAAGGGCAGAGAGAAATCTGAGTCTACGGCCATACCACCCTAAACACCCTGATCTCATCTGATCTCAGAAGCTAAGTGGGTTCGGGCCTGGTTAGTACTTGGATGGGAGAAATCTGAGAACAGAATTTTGAGTAACAGAACCTAAATTCAAAGTCTGGTGTAAACCCAAAACAGGTGTTCTTTTTTTATGGTCTACTGAATGGAAACACTTCTTATACAGCCAAATCTAGAAGTTTCATATTCAGTCTCTAACTCCAAAATTCATTTCTTCACTTGGCACGGGGTGTAGAAAGTACAGAAGCAGCCTTTTCTGAGCGATGCCTCTGGAAAGAGATTAATAACTGCTTAGCTTGGAGTTTTTACCTTCTGCCAGAGAATATCTTTGTATGGAAGCAAGTTTTAAAACTCCCCACTGTAATAATTAAAAGTAAAATATACACATCACACTGGAACTCGGAGCCCATTTCTTTGCTTCTTCTCGCTTCCTCAGTTCATATTCCCTAGGAAAGGAGCACATGGCCAAATGACCATATGGTTCTCCTTTAAGAACCAGTGTTGTTGCTTCCTTTATCAGTAAGTCATTTTATTCCTAGGATTTTTTTGGGGGGAGAGGGGGAGGGTACTAGGGGAGGGAATTTCACCTGACAAATGACAATCCAGAGACATTAGGAATCGCATGCCAGAAATTTGAGAGTACTTCCTATCACATGAAGTGGAAGCTCTCTGGTTCCAAAATTTTACTGCAATTTATGCTATTTTTAAAGCAAAACTTTAATGTGTTTCTGAAGAGATGTATTTGGGCTTCATCTCTGTCTTCTTAGCTTTCCTACTGTGTAATGCATATCAGAGTCCTCACCAAAAATCTTGGGGCAGCGGTGCAATCCACCATGCTGTCCTAGTTTTCATGCCTACAACTTGTTAGACTCCTGTGGCTTCAGCTTGTTCATTTATTTGTTCATTTATTTGCCACACCCTAAAGCCAAGGTAAGCATTATTCCTGGAACCCTTAATTATGTAGTGTGAAGGGAAGATTTAACAGTTAACACAAAAGGCAGGCCTTGCCATTATGCCTTTTACATCCAAGTAGGAAAATGATGGTAAACCACCTCTGACATTATTATTAATAATTATTCAAGGTCAATTGTAGCCAGTGTTATGAATAACAGGGTAAGGAACTGTGAAAGGGCATAATGGGAGAATTTTAACTAATTTGGAGCCTTGAGTGTCTGAGAGTCAATGGGCAGAGGCATCGGAAGCAGAAGAAATGATAATACGAAGAGCACAAAGTGGAAAGAACATGGTGCACTGCAAGAAATGAAATAAATCGGGGTATCTAAAGCAGGCTTCTCGGTTGAGATCCCATGGAACTGCAAGATGTCTCTAGGAGTCCCACTAAGTTGGGAAAAAGAGGGGAGCATTTTTTTAAAAAAACTTCACACACCATGCAATGTTAGCACTTGCAGTGCTTCTGAGGGACCCAATAGCAATTTCACTGGTGTTCTTGCAGCTCCGTCTGACAGCATCCAGTAGGACCATGTCACTTGGTAGCGGGCATTCTCTGCTTTTCCATGAGTTAGGGGAGGTCACTGATAGACATCAGCACCGTGTCGCACCAAAGGGAGGGTAGTAAACGAATGATATCAACCTCTCCTTTCCAGACTGTCTCCCAAGACCCTTATGTGCCAATGGCTGCCTTATAGGAGCGACTGAGTTCCACTGTTGTAATAGAAAATCGTGGTACATTTTTATTCTAAAGAAAGCATTTTCATGTGTGTCATGTCCCATTTCTCTCTTGCTGCTCTGCTATTGCTGTAAATGTAGCAAAACATGAGTTATGTGAGTTAGCAGTGAATCACATGGTACAATTTCATGTTTTCATGATTTTTCTCATTTGCTATGTATCATGTCATTCTGTTTTACGCTTTATCAGAGTGTTTGTTTTCCAAGTGTCTGGCATTTCATCAAGGCAATTTTTTAAGACAAAGCTTAAGGATTCCAGACGTAGGTAATTCTGGTAGATAATTCTGGTAAGGTTAGTGAGAAGAGCTACAAACTTCTAAGTCATTTTCCTGTACTAATGGGAAAAGAGATACAAATAAGTCTGTCTTTACAATAATAACTAGTTATCAATGATATATGTATGGGTTGGTTATCCAAGTTGTTGTATTCCGTTGTGCAAATATATCAATGGTTGCAGGAAAATTAAAAAGACACTTGAGTACAAATTAGAGCCATTTGACAAATAAAGGTATTGATTATTTTAAACTTTTAAAAAATATATTTTATTTATTTTCTTAGAAGAAGGGAGAGAGATAGAGAGCTAGAAACATCAATGAAAGAGAAACATCGACCAGCTGCCTCTTGCACACCCCCTACCGGGGATGTGCCCGCAACCAATGTACATGCCCTTGACCGGAATCAAACCTGGGACCTTTCAGTCCTCAGACCGACGCTCTACCGCTGAGCCAAACCGGTTTCGGCAAGGAATTGATTATTTTAGATGGCTATTGGAATCTCAAAACAAGAGTAAAACTTTCATTTTTAAAGAGGTCCCAGTTAGTCAAAAGAATCAGGAAGCAAATTATTCAGTAATAGAACTTATTGCCCAGAAAGAAAGAAAAAAATCATGTACTTGGTGAGAAACTAATAATGCCACAACATAAATACGAAATGAGGAAATGCTGACAAGTATGAGAAATCGAAAAGGTCATATATCACAAGGAATATAAGTTGTCATATTGACAACGTGTCACGTGATACTGAAGAGCTTTGAGGTAATAAACTAGGTAATAGCTACCACTGCAGGTTGATGAGTCATCATATTTCATCAGTAAATGTCATGTTTTAGCATTTATATGACTTCTAAGTGGTGATAAAATTCAAGAAAACTTTCTGATGCATCTAGCTTGCCCCAGTAAGGGAAGGCTAAGATCTGGTTAATCTCAGGCCATTATAGCTGAAAACAAAAGGCCTATCTTGGAGGACTATTAGCTTCTGTGTTGATGGTGCCTTATCAATGATTAGCTACATGAAAGGTTCTGTGTCTACGGTAAAAAAGAAAATTCCAATGTCGTCATACCCATTACACTAATCTTTACTAGTGTCAAAACTTAGAGGTACTAGGATAAAAAACTGTGACATAAAATAAAAGACTGAAGGTGGTGCTTTAAAAATGGTTAACTTTCTTCAACAAAGACCAGCTCACTCAAAGACTTTTAGAAACCTGGACAATAAATCTGCCACCTATAGAAATCCACATTCTTAGCATAGGAGGAGATCTCTATAGAGTGAGTGAGCTGAAAGGTAAATTGCAGGAATACTTAAAAGAGCCTGGATGGTAAAGAATAGCTCAGGCTAACCTGCTTTGAAAAACATTTTTTTTCATCACATGAACCAGTCGGACAAGTCTCTGCAAGGCCCTGAAGAAAATGTTTTGACTTCAAGTGACAAGACGTTTGGCTTTAAAAGAAACAAATCACTGGAAAAAATCATGTTGCAACAGGAAACCTTGAAATGTTTTCCAATACCGCTTGGATCTGAGAGTGAGAAAGATTGTCAGCAACTCTCTCTCTAGTCTTACTGAAATCCACTTGGAGGAACCATACAACAAAACTGCCACCTTCCAGGCCAGGGGGTGGGGGTGAGGGGGTGGGGGGGAGGCAGAGTGCTTTCTCTGCCTCTTGCTCAATCTAGGCACTTCACTTTTTTTTGGTTAAAAAAAAAACAAACCAACCACAAAACAAGACAAAAAAAAAAAAAAAAAGCACATGTTTCACATTAAAGAGGTGAATTTCATTCTTTTAGTTTAGGCATGCACAGGCATATAAAAGAGATTAAGAAAATAATGTAAGGGTATAAGATTTTTGTACCAGTTTAAGCTTACATTGGAGCATGATATGTGAAGAAGATGTTTTCTTCAAAGTCTTGAATGAAATTGTGCTTAACCTCTATTTTTTATTCATATTGCTTTGACCAATAGTTTTGGTAGCTCTGCTATTTGAAATTGTTAATTCATTTTCATGTTGAAGTAATATTAAAATCAATTCATATACTTTTTAAAAACACATTTTTTATTGATTTCAGAGAGGAAGGAGAGAAAGAGATAGAAACATCAATGATGTCATCAGCTGCCTCCTGCACGCTCCCTATTGGCATGTGCCCTGAGCGAGAATACAACTGTGACCTCCTGGTTCATAAGTTGATGCTCAATCACTGAGTCACCTGGCTGGACCATAACCTTTATTTAAGTGAAAACTAAAGAGCCTCTTATTTGAAAAAATTAAATCCCATCTTGGTCAAGACAGTTGTTTAAAATATATTTATTATACTTGTCTTATATATTTTTAAAAATCTATAAAATATAGAGAATAATTTCAAAAAGCAGTAGGCAAGTTTTAAAAAAAGTCTGAAGAAAAAGTCATTTTTAGCTTTAAATAAAGAAAAATACTATTCTTGAACATGCCACATGCTAAACTCATTAGCATTATGTGTACTAGAACTTTATAATAAGACTGCATACTTTTAAACAATCAAGCATAAAACTTTAAATAAAGGAAAAGCTGAAGTGTCCTTTACCAGGAGTTGAAATCCATTGTGGAGAGAGAGAATAACAGGGGACTAGGCTAATCCACTGGTCAAAATAAAATAAAATGAACTGAAAGACATTGACAGGTCTTTTACTTCCTTAGTTAAATTTATCCCTAAGTGTTTTATTCTATTTTATATCATTACAAATGGGATTTCCCCCCTAAATTTCTCTCAGGTAGTTAATTGTTGGTATATATAATAGAAACACAACTGCTTTTGTATAGTACTAAATTTTTAATCTGCTCCTTTACTAAATGTATTACTTTTAACAGGTTTTTTATGGAGTTTTTAGTTTTTTTTAATATAATATGTGTCTGCAAGTTTTTACTTCTTCCTTTTTTTATTCTAATTCCTTTTATTTCTTTATCTTGCCTAATTGCTTTAGCTAGAATGTCCAGTAATATGTGAAATAATCGTGGGGATCTACTCTTGCCATTTTGTTCATTGTTTTATGGCTGTTTTTTTTTTATTCCTTTGTCCTTTTCTTTCTCTCTTGCTCTCTCCCTTTGTAGTATGATGATTTCCTGTAGTGCTATGCTTAGACAATTTTCTCTTTTTTCTTCTTTGTGTTTACCTTGAAGCTTACATTATAATATAACCATTTATTTTAGGCTGGATTAAAAACTTCAAATGTGCATAAAAGCTCAAGATATTTATACTGCCTCGCATATTTTTTGATTTCACAATTTATATCTTTTTTACATTGTATGTACAGTAAAAGTTACTGTAGTTATAATTATTTTTAATACTTATATTTCTTAATTTTTATATTAGAGTTAAAAGTGATTTTCCTACACCATTAAAATGTTAGTATTCTGGATTTAATGATAGATTTACCATTATAAGTTAGTTTTATCTTTTCATATTTTTCCCATAACTAGTTAGCATCTTTTAATTTCAACTTGAAGAACTCCCTTTAACATTCTTGTAAGGCAAGTCTGGAGGTGATAAACTCCTTTTGCTTTTGTCTGTCTGAAAACCTCTTTATATCTCCTGCAATTCTGAAGGATAACTTTGCTGGATAGGATATTCTGGGTTGGCAGTTATTTTCTTTTAACACTTTGAATATATTATGCCACTCTGGCCTAGAAATTTTCTGCTGAAAAATCTGTTCATAGTCTTACCACAATTCTCAAGTTGCTCTCCTCTTGCTATTTTTTTTAAAGATTTTCTTCTTATCTTAAACTTTTGATAATCTAATTATTATGTGTCTTGGTGTGGATCTCTTTTGAAAAGAGTCTGAAGATTTAAGTTATAACATGTTGATTTCATATGATAAAACTATATTTAATATTTGAAATTTGCCAATATAATTTAAGTATGCTTACCAAAAAAGGAAAAGAAAGGTAAATATGTGTTGAATGGGTTAAATTAAATTGATGGGGGAATTCTTTCACTGTAAACTTTAAATAGCTTATATATTTGTTAATTATGCCTCAAAACTCAAATCATTATAAAAGAAAGCATTGATAATTGTTACTGGATTCTTTTGTCTACAACTTATTTTTCATACTGGCATGAGAGGTGTAGATATAAAAATTTTTAAACAAGGTCCTCTGAAATCTCAAAATTATTCCAAGGTTCCCCAGAATTAAAAAAAAAAAAAAATTGTATTGAGAAAGGCTGGCCTATAAAGGAGGAAGTAAAAGGCTGAAATATATCTGGATGAGGTTAGGACCAAATCTGGAATGAAACTGCTATCGACAGAATGTTTGTGTCCCCTCAAAATTCCTATGTTGAAATCTAATCCAAAATGTGATGGTATTTGAAGATGGAGTCTTTGGAAGGTGATTAGGTCGAGGGCAGAGACCTTATGAATGGGATTAGTGCCCTTATAAAAGAGACCATAGAGCTCCTTTGTCCCTTCTGCCATATGACACAGCAAAGATACGGCAAAAAGACAGCCATCTAGGAAACAGGAAGTGGGCTCTCACCAGACACTGACTCTGCAGATGTCTCAATCTTGGACTTCCCAGCCCCTAATACTGTTTAATTCTGCTAAAAGAACAAGATCACATCCATTGATTTTTCTAACGAAAAGCAAGGAACAGCATAAGCAAGAATAGATTTGTTGAAGCTGTAGAGGCTAAAGCCAAATCAGGTCAGGAGAAAAGTTAACTATGAGATGAACAAATGGGATTCAGCAAATTGAGAAAACCTTGAGAAGTTGGTTGTGAAGAAGAGTAGAAAGAGAGGGTGGTAGCGGGTAAGCCTGTCCTTAACATTAAAGGACCTATGGTTAAAGTACAAATG
This sequence comes from Pipistrellus hanaki, assembly GCF_964339955.1. Taxonomy (NCBI): domain Eukaryota; kingdom Metazoa; phylum Chordata; class Mammalia; order Chiroptera; family Vespertilionidae; genus Pipistrellus; species Pipistrellus hanaki. The sequence goes on along the minus strand of NC_140510.1, from coordinate 51,816,638 downwards.
GTTGCTCCTATGTCTAAACTGACACACATTAAATAAAAGGTCTGTCTCCCTACCTTAAACATATATCTTTATAAATATCAGAAAGGCTGGGTTCAGATATATTTAGACTTCTCAGATTTGTGCACTAAAATGTAATAGCATGGAGACTTCCAGCTCCAAGTATGTATCCTTGGCCATTAATTTGTTCATGCTTCTCTTTTGGTCCCCTGAGGGGCCTTCTGCTCATGTGTGAGGCCACCCCAGTCTGATGTCCTATCTCTAGCCACATCCCCACAAATTGTTCACAACTGGCCACATCTCTGACCCAGGTGCAATGCAGTCCACGCTTGGGAGGAGGGCCCTAAGAAGAAGCCTGTTCAGGTCCTGGAAGTGGGCTTAAGGTCCCAGGTTATCAAAAATGTTCAAGAAGAAGAGAACGTGAACTCCAGGTGGCTACTAGTACATCTACTTGGCTCTGTGGACTCCTGGCTCTATGGAGAGCAATGCAGTCAAGTCAGATCCAGGCCCTCTTATTGGGTCTCTGTCCAAGGTCCCTCTTCCTTAGTTCTAAGGTTGCTAGTGATAGCTGAAAAGAGGAAATTTATACATCTCCGGACACATTTTTCTCTTTTGGAATTAGATTGCCCTTCTTGGCAGGTAAGGAGAATGGCCTGTTTTATTTTAGTTTTTCCTATTCAACATTTTCTAGAAGAGGAAATCAATAGGCTGTAGTATGGTTTCAAATGAAATGAAAAAGGCTGCTTACTGAATTCTTGTGAGACATTGATTTGTGAGTTATTTATTCAAGTTCACTGAATAAGCAATTTACAAATCACTTTTCATTGAACTTGATTCAGCACTCTGAAATAAGTAAATAGTGAATCTCTATCAGGCTTTTTGTGCAATGTCAGTATTGCCTAAATAGAGGATACTAAATTTATGTTATAAATCTAACTCTATTTTGCTGCTAGTATATTTGGATTCTATTTTGTTGTTGTTATTTCTGAGATTCACATAAAGGCTAGATCTACATTAGCAGATAAAATGAAAAGTAAAAACCTGCTGCATTATTTGCTGCAACAATATATTGCAAGTAAGATGATTTAGCCTTAATTATGCACATAATCAGCTCATTTTTCCCTTTAATTGTGTAAAACTGTCTAAGCACTAAGTTTTTCCTTTTAAATTTTGACAATAATATCAGATTAAAAATACTGTCTCTTACGGGCATGCTCCTAAACTTAAAATTGGCATATTTCACACAAAAAAAAGATTTCAATATGAATTTTTTTCATATATCAATATAATTAATCCATTACATACATTATTTAATGTAATGTTATAAACTGCACAGATTTTGTAAAGACCATATTTATCAAATTAAAAAAGACAATATTAATGTTCTATTACCCTGTTTTCTTTCTCTACTTAGATCCAAAAAGGAAGATAGATCTTCTAGAGAAACTGTGTATTAAAGTTCTTACTGTTTAAGAAATCATCAGAGAACAAGGTAATGAGAAAAAATTATCTGGTACTTAACAAATAATGAACTGTTTTGGTAACTAATAAACTGTATGAATCAGAGGTTAAAGATATGAAACAAAGTCATGGTGAGTTATTTAAAAATAGAAAATTGACCTCTAGGTTAATCAATGAAAATTACTTCCAGAAAGTGTCCTGATACATAGATTTTATGTAACTAGATTACATGGTATGTAAAAACCTTATTAATTACTCCCACATGTTTCCTTCTATTTCTCCCATGTTTGATGTAGAATAAGAGAACTCAGAGTATTTTTTAGAACTCTTACAAGTTACTTGAAAATAAAAAATATATATTTTTATCACTTTGATGACATTAGTAATTACTTTTCTTCACTGGGATAAACTCAGCTTTTGAAAAATTTTAATAAGGCAGTAGAAAGAAGCTGACTCACATGATCAGGGTTATTGATATTTTTCCCAAGTTCATGAGTAAAGATGTGCCCACCTTCTTTTGGATATGGAGTTGAAAAGCAGAAAGCAAATAAACAGATTGTCAAGATGGCTGTATTGATACTGAATAATGGGAGAAATCTGAATTTATCTTGGCACAGACACATAAAGTGACTTTGTCCACAAAAGATGTTTAAAATGGCCCTGCCACTCTCCTTGCTGCAGAGCACCCATATCTCATTAGGAATGCTGATTAGGCAGCAGGAACACTCCTGGCCAACAGGAGCAGACTCCCCAATTAAAGGGGTCAAAGTGGCGACACCAGGCAGCCATTCACACTGAATGCACACAAAGCATTTGGGGAACAAACTAAGTCCTCCATGGAATTCCATCAAGAATGAGTTAGTGCTTAAAACTGTCCTTTGTGTGATTCTGTAAGCAAATGTAAGTTTATTTTTTCTTTATTAAGGTATTACATATGAGTCCTTCTCTTCCCATTGTCCCCCTGCCCCCCACTCCTCCACTCATGCCCTCACCCTCCTGTGTCTGTGTCCATTGGATAGGCTTACATGCATGCATACAAGTCCTTCAGTTGATCTCTCCCTCTTACCCTCCCCTACCTTCTCTCTAAGGTTTGACAGTCTGATCAATGCTCCTCTATTTTTGTTCACCAGTTTATGTTGTTCATTATATTCCACAAATGAGTGAGATCATGTGATATTTATCTTTTCCAAACTGGCTTATTTCGCTTAGCATAATGCTCTCCAGTTCCATCCATTCTGTTGCAAATGGTAAGAATTCCTTCTTCTTTTTTTTTTTTTTTTTTTTACCACAGCGTAGTATTCCATTACGTAGATGTGCCCCATCTGCTGAGGGGCACTTAGGCTGTTTCCAAATCTTAGCTCTAGTGAATTGTGCCACTAAGAACACAGGGGTGAATATATCCTTCCTGATTAGTGTTTCTATTTTCTTGGGATATATTCCTAGAAGTGGGATCACTGGGTCAAATGGGAGTTCCATTTTTAGTTTTTTGAGGAAACTCCAGACTATTCTCCACAGTGGCTGCACCAGTCTGCATTCTCACCAGCAGTACAAGAGGGTTCCTCATCCTCCACATCCTCACCTGCACTTGTTTTTGATTTGTGGATGAGAGCCATTCTGACAGCTGTGAGATGGTAGCTCATTGTTGTTTTGATTTGCATCTCTCAGATAATTAGTAACTTTGAGCATCTTTTTATAGATCTCTTGGCCTTCCTTATGTCTTTTTTCAAAAAGTATCTATTTAGGTCCATTGCCCATTTTTTGATTGGATTATTATCTTTTGTTAAGTTATATGAGTTCCCTGTAAATATTGAAGACTAAACTCTTATCAGTAATAACATTTGCAAATATGTTCTCCCATGCCTTAGGCTTCCTTGTTATTTTGTTGATGGTTTCTTTTGCTATACAAAAGCTTTTGATTTTGATGTAGGCCCATTTGTTTATTTTCTCTTCAGTTTCCAATGCCCTAGGACCTGTATCAGTGAAGAAATTGCTTTGTTATATGTCTAAGATTTTGCTGCCTTTGGATTCTTCTAGTATTTTTATGGCTTCCCATCTTATGTTTAAGTCCTTTATTCATTTTGAGTTTATTTTTGTGTATCGTGTAATTTGGTGGTCTAGTTTCATTTTTTTTTTTGCATGTGTCTGTCCAATTTTCCCAACTATGTATATTTTTAAAGTCATAAGGGCTTCAAACAAAAGTACAGACATCATGGCATAAGAAAAGCATGATATCCACTGCAGTACATTCTCTTCTTATCAGAATTTCTGTGAGCAGATTTGAGGTTATCTATTCCTAAGCAAAGAGGAAGTAGAAGGTAGATATTGATAGTCAACCCAATATATAACTTTTTGCAAATAGTTATATGTAAATATGCATACTAGACTGAATGAAGTTCTTATTATGGTGTATTTATTTGGTCACTATAAAAAAAATCCTTTTGTTGTTTTTGCAAAATATTGAGTTAAGAACTCCTCTACTTTAGTTAGATGGCAGAACTGAAATATATCACGTTGTTGAGTTAGGCTTCTAGCAGACAGAGTGGGAAACCCAGGTAATCTGTGTCCCATCTAAATGAAGGCTATTACATAAACACTGCCTTTAACAAAATGGATCAAAAGTAGAAAAGAAAATCCTAAAAATTTTGCAATCATCCTTAAATATTTTCAAGAATGATTCATAATACGTGAATAACAGAATTAATAGAATCTCAGTACACATGCTTGGGTGAACAAGAAATGTAACTTTATATTCTATAACAACTTTCATTAATCACAAGCCTCCTGAGAGAGGCAAAATATATTAAGTGAATTTGGGGTTTTTATTCTTCCTGCTTAAGGTTGTATCAAAGTGTAAGAGGGTATACATGTGGCCAATCCAGAAGAGTTGAAGAGAGGTACACAGGTCCTTGGATCTTTGAATCACTTGGGCACAAAATAAGGTCTAACTTTGGAATGACCTTCAACTCAGTGCACCTCAAGTGTGGGTTCTCTGCAAAGATTTCAATGGCTCACGATTATTTATAGGAGGTTCACAGTAATTTCTACTTTGAGGTATTATACTCTCCCTGGGCTCTGCCCAAGAGATGGACACAGATAATGTGCACTCTAAGACCTGCTGACACATTTCTCTCATTTCTTCTCCATCTCTGTTTTTCCCAACCTAAGGAAATTGTTTTTCTACATTGCAAATTAGATTTAGGAGACCTCACACTTTTCCCCCGGTTTCTTCCAAATATTTTTGGTCTAACCATTCCTCTTCCTTCTCTTAAAAGCTCAGAATTTGGAAAACCAAAGTTAGGATATAATGCATGGGATTTCTCTGTACTGTCATATCTGACCCTTAAGGGATTAAACATAGAGTGTTCTAGCCACCCCAATGGGGCATTTCCATGCAACAGAAATAACCAAAACAGATAAAAGTAATATTGGCTAATAGCTTAAAAAAAAAGTGTGTGTTTATTTTGCCACAATAATTTTTATAATGAGAAAACCAAAAGATAACCATTTACTTTGAAATTCCAACACACACATCTCATTAAATACTACAACATGTAAATATCAACTTCCGTGGGCCATAAAATGCAAGTGATAAATATCAATAAATGGTACCTGGAAGAATACTTTGGAATTAAAAAATTGGTTTTTAATATATTCATAGAAAGACTATTTTTTAAGAAAATTACACCTCAAAAATCAAAATATTATGATTACCCTTTTTTTAAATTGTCACCCTGATCTGAGACTTCGCTTTTAACAATTAACAGAAATTTCTGAAGATGTCCAGCAGCAGTCATGACATCAGACAGGAAGAGAAAGCCCTATGCATAACACGCCCCCCGGAGAGACATCCTGCGGAGGAAATGTCACGAACAATGTTATGTCAGGGATTTCTCTAAACCCATCATTGCCAGGCACCTGTGCTCCAGGGCACGCGTCCAATCATCCAGAGAGCAGGCACCTTGCCATTTCAGCAGATGGGTATTAATGTTGAAGGCAAAGGAACCATGTACAGTATATATTTCAATTATGAGTGGAGAGATTTGGAGTCCCAGTTGGAATCATGTCCATTCTTTTCTGAGCCAATAACAAACGAGAGATTGTACCGTCCAGAATGTGCTTTTCACAGAATTAGCTTTCAGGAAAAATCACATTTACAAAGGGAAGAACAAATTTTATATGACAAGATGTGAGTCAAAGGAAACAAGCAGAGTAATCCTTAAAGAAATTTCCCAGGCTTTTTATTTCTACTGAGAAGCATTGAAAAGGCACAGGGAAGGGGACATTCCCACCACACAGATGCATTATGGCAGAATCGACAAAAATTTGAAAGCATGTGTATTCCTACATGTCAGTGTGTATTTCCATTCTTTGAAGTATTCCGTCGAACAAACCTCAAAGGTGAAAGTGGCTTCTGGTACAGAATCATCATTCACTTCTGGTCTGTATATTGTAAGACACTGATGTCTACGTCTGTTCTTCCAGGTGGTACTGAGTTCTAGATCATTAAATTGTAAAAGTATCTGAGTAAGAATATCTAGGTCTCATATTGATTAATACTATTCACTGGCCAACTATTACTTCAGTATATGGCAACATAGAACACATATCACTTTGCATTTAATTATTCATACAATGTCATTATAATAAAAACCATTTAAATTCTCCTTAATATTTTACATATTATTCTGGCCAGTATTACAAAGCAAGTGGCCACACCTGGGTGAACAGTTGCCATTATGTAAAGATACATTATCTAGATTGTTTCCTTGCTTTTGCATAAAAATACACAGAAGCCTTCTTAAGAGTCTTAATTGGTTGTTTCTTACTAACTTAGGCATAGAAAGAGAGAATGATTTTTTACAATGAACAAATATGTATCTCCTATTGTACTTGGCTAATCATTAGTTCTTTGAAATTATTTTATAACAGTTGGCGCTAGCTTATGGGAATAATGTCAGCATATCCCAGGATGTCATCCAGCCCATGAAATATCTCTAAATTCTTGTTCATTTACTTTATTGACCATGTCCACTGCTGATAGCCTAGTTCTGAGAAGCAGTCACAACTCAAGGGCCCAGTGGGAACCATGTATAATGGTAGGTTTCTGTTGAACCATTTCAGTGTGTTGTCGTTATGTACTGCACGCAATGGCACAGACTTCAGGACACTGCAGTTATTCCACAACTTGATAGCTCTACTTGTTCTCTAAAATGCTGTTTGAGACTCGCTCTCCTTCAATAATTTGCTCTGGTAACACAGAGACTGCAAAAAGGAACACCTGCAACTCTCGAGGGAGTTGCCCAGGCAACCACAGGGCTGAACCATCCCCAGAGAATAAGAGTAATAGCAGCAACAAAGACACCCGCTGTACTTCTGCCTGTTCAGTGTGCATTGAGAGGCAGCATGTTGAATCCAGTTCCCAATCTTCCACTCACTTCCAGTGGAGATGGGCTCCCATATCCCCCTTCTCTTAGAGTTTATGTTTAAGTTTGGAACTCTCACACAGTTCTCAGCATCTTCCTGACACAGAGGTCCCTATGAGCATATACCCAGCATCAGGTTAGTCCAGCCCTTCATTCCCAGGCAAGAAACAGACTTCTTGGCCTGTGAATAGTCACTCCACACTGACTCACACTGGCATCCAATTCCATCCATGTGACTATTTCCTAATTACAGTAACAAGCGTTACTACATACTTACCATGCCTTAGATATTATGTGAACCACTACTAACATTGTCTCTTCTGATCCTCTCAACAGTTTAAAGCAGACCCAGCCTTCAGATATAACATCTTTTCAGAACAATATTGTGTCACTCTACATTTACTATCCTGAAGTAAAATTCATAGCTAATATATTGTACCCACATGCATAATTTAAAAAAATTAATATAACTATAAGAGAAATAAAAAGTAATTTATATTAAAATATTTTTCATAATATATTACAATTACTTTCTTTGAATGAGAAAATACCCAGGCACAATTACTCTAGAAGACACAATGAGGTAATCAGTGGTTTGCATCCATATGTACGGTAGTATCACTGTGAATACAACCTCCTCAGATATGGCCTGATAAGGCTGTTTTACTGAAGATCAAATGACAAGCATAGAATTGCTGTTGGGTATGTGATTTTCTTTCCAAAATAGTGAATAGCTTTTGATAAGAAAGCACATACAAAATAAAATCTTACCTCAATGTACATGCCAGTAATTTGCATTATTGGAAAATTCAGTGTATATTAAGACCAGGCCAAAAACAACAAGAACAAAAAACATACCCCCAAACCAACTAATGTTTGTATATAAAACATAGGTTATAGGATACATAATTTGTAAGTACAAAACCTACATAAATGCCTTGGAGACATTGAAAATTAGTTCAGGGCATGATACAGTCCTTCATGGCGGAATGGTCCCACATACCTCAGGATCCCTGATCCCTACCCATCAACTGCTATCATCTTTCCCAATCCTGCGGCCACCAAAACTCCCTCCACGGGGAAGCACTGCCCCTTCCCAGTGGATATACCATTCTAAAGAGCAGGCACCACTGGCCCCACTTCACAGATTAAAAACCTGATTCTTAAAGATTTGAATAATTTGGCTGAAGTCAAATAGCTAGTAAATGAGACCCAAACCCAGGTCTACTTACTTCTAGAGAATGGACTCTTCTTATTATGCTTTGAATGGATTATTGTTTCATTTAGGAAAAGGCACAGGTGACTTAACTTAGGAGGGATGAAAAGAGGACTAAATAGTGCCTAACCTCCAGTCTCATATTCTAGAAATTTCTACCCATGTTCAGCCTTGAGTTGTGGCTTGTTATGGCTTCTTTAGCACTTCCCCTATCTGTTCATTTTCTCATCCAGTTTTCTAATTTCTATTTTTATTTTAAAATACTTTAAGTTGACCACAATCCTTTAAAAAGTTAAATCAAAGGAAATAAAGAATATGAAACCAATTATTTTAATTCCATTTTATGTAATAAGGGTGTTGCTTTGCTACACTAACACCATTCCCAGGGGCAGCCGTCAACAGCAAGGATCCTTCAAACAAACCCTAAGCCCTTCTTTCAGATGTAATCATCGCGCTTCTTCCTCCTAAATCTACCCTCAGGTTTTTCACTTTGGCCCACACCACAGCCAAGCACTCACTTGCCAACTTTGGATTCTCAATATAATACTATAAAGCAGGGATTATCTCGCTAATTAAACAGATCTTTTCTTGTTTAATTCTACATAACAACCATTACTGTTTCCAGCCTCCTATTGCTAGAAACACTCGGGCAGTGGTTCCCAAACTTGAGCATGCATCAGAATCATCGGGAAGGCTTGTTCAAATACAGCTTGCTGGGCCCCATCCCGGAGTTTCTGATTCAGGAGGTCTGAAGTGGGGGCCAATTTCTAACAAGTAAGTTCCCAACAGCTGATGCTGCTGATGTGGGAGCCAAGCCACTGAAGAAACTGCCCTCCACTGATAGCTGATAGAGTACTTATATAGAGTTTACATATAATAATAACTAAGGAACTATGTACTATATATGTTCTTGTATATGTTCCAGCTAAATATTGCATAAATTGGTGCTGAAACCTTCATTATAATTTTTTTTTAAAAAAGCCCTTAAACACCTGTTGTGAAGTGTTAAGGAGGTGTGACTATCTAAACCCACATCTGGAACCTAGACACTTTAACTAGGAACCTTATTAACCAAGGAAAGTCACATTATAATAAAGATAGCAACACCTACAATATCACTATTACTGATATTGTAACATCGTACAATATCAGCAATAGTATCTATAAATATTTTGTATTTTTGTATTACTATATATATATATATATATATATATATATATATATAGAGAGAGAGAGAGAGAGAGAGAGAGAGAGAGAGAGAGAAGGCATTGTACTTAGCACTTTTCATGAATTATCTCATTTAATATTAGCCTTGTAAGATTCACTTATTACATTATTATTTTACAATTGAGAAATCAAGACACAGAGAGGCTACATAAGGTGGCCAGGGATCAGAGCCAGAGAACTTGCGTTGCCTAGCTCCAACACGAGTGCGTACCCACCCCTCTAAAGGGCTTCCTCGACAGTCCTCCAACTCTTGACTAAGTCCTTTCAGCCATGAGATGCAGGTGCTCATGAACATGAAAAATACACATGATATGGAACCCCAGTGGTCCCATTGCAAAATGGTTGCTTGCCAGATCCCTGTTATTTTAGGATCCAGAAGATTGTGGATTTTCAATAAGCTTCATGCTTCTTTATCATATGCAAATTGATTGACCTTTTGGGTATGGTGCTCAATGAAAATATGTTAATGGTTGGTTAGCATGTCTCACCTTTCTATGAACTGTGATACATTCAGAACAATGTTCGCATACCTTATATTAATTTTTGCCATTATTACACATAAGCTTGGCTTTAACTTAAATAAGGACTCTGAGTGACCATTAGGTAAAACATGGTTTGAACATATCAGTGATCAGCAGCTGATGTGGGAGGAGTTTTACAAAAATATGAAAATTACAGTGAGAATCTGGCTTTGTCTAGTTTTCTACCACATCATGACCAGAGGTGAAGAACTGTAAATAAAGAACAGATAGAATAAATCTTTGCTTCATCGTTTAAAAACACACAAAATAAAACTTATTTTAATAAGTGACTATAAAAGTTAATAAAATGTCAATAGGATAAGTGATCAACTGTTGTGACATTAAAAATTAGAATTAAGTAATACATATTCTAAAAGGTTAGCTTGCAATTGGAGTGTCATTTTACTTTATTCACATTGCAGCCTAAAATATACCATCCATAAACACAGTCTAGAAACACACAATGAAAAATAAAACCATCAATCCCTGTAGCAAAATATTCTTTAAGTGAAAGCCTTCACTATTTATAGAAAAAAAAAATCTTGAGTGTGACTTCTTGAGATTTTTTATGGCAATATTGATATTTTATTTTAAATTAATAGCATCTAATGTCACTCAGAGCTTGTCTGTCAATATCTAGGTTTCTAAACAACTGATTTAGAATCTTCTAAATTCTAAATAGAATTTTCTAAATTCTATTTCAAAACTTCATCTACCTGGATTGTTTTGGAGGGAGGGAAATTAAGGTATTTGAAATGTTTCTTAAGACAACTTGTCATAACATTTCTTTTCTGTTTCTACTTTTAATTCATCTTTAGCCTGTTCCATTCGTACTCAGGAACTCTGAATCTTGTGTTTGATGTTTATGTAGAAAATATCAGGAGAGTTGCTTTCTTAAAGCTGTCCTCAATATGTTGTAAATCATATTTTACATAATCGTATATGTCCTAATACTTATCATTAAATCCTATCTGATAATAATGATCACAAAAGGCAAAAACATTTGTATATGCTCATGCTTTAAGTTACATTGGTTATCTTGGGATTTTTGTGACATCAGAGAAGGACCAGATGTACACTAAGTTCTGCTCCCACAACCTTAGGCAACAGACACAACCTATTTGCAAGATCTTGAGGCAAAACATAATGTCTTTTTTATAAAACTTTCATAACTATAATAATTAATACTAATTTCCGAAGTGTATATGTGGTCATTAATTAACGTTCTCTTCTATCTAATCTATGTCTGCACCCATTAAACTTTCATAATAAATAATGTTCTATTGGCCACAGATCCCAGCTTTGGCCTGTTAGTTTGCCCAAGGACATCCTGGCATTTCCTTCCCGGTATGCTGAGCCCATGAATAGCAATAGCCTGCAGCTGGTGTCAGACCGGTTCACAACAGCCCATACGCAACAGGCAACCTGATCACAGTGTTTGACTGACGTGCATTATCCTGCAAGCCACATTATCCTGCATTACACAAGTATTGTATCTGTGGTTCAGGGCTGGAGGAGAAATAGATTTTATTAAATGCAGGCCATACTCAATAAGAAAAGAGAAATGAATCATACGTGCCTTCCAGAGGAAGAGTACTTTAACATCTATCTAAAAAACTATTACTCATTATTCTTTTAGCGTTGAAGCAATTGATGCCATTTGTATGCAAAGTTTTAGATCACAAATCACATTGGAACTGAAATTAGATATATGTGGTTAGGGCCAGGTCTGAGTCATTTTGTAGAATTCCTAATAAGAATTACTTCCACTGCTGGCACAGGCCATCTGTTTCTATGCCAACCTGGGCAAAGGCAGCTCTATACATGGATGTGAGGGTTTATATGGTGTGCCTGGTATAGAGCCAAACCCTTCAACAGTTCAAATCCTGTGTCTAGAACTCCTCTGCCTCCATGAGGAATAGGGTATTTCTTAGAATTTAAATGATGGTAGATCTATAAATTTTCTTCCCATTCTAACACTTTTTAATCCTCAATGCCTCCAGACACATCTTCTCAGACACAAAATCAGAATCCCTGCTTCCCGTCCCCTTCCCCCCCCCCACCCCCCAAAAAAAACAACAACAACAAAAATACAGAACAACACTTACAACTATTTCCCATTAAATGTATTGGGAGCACATTTGGTGCCAGGCTCTTGCTATTGTGTTTTGCATGCATCTTCTCCTAAAGATAACAGTAATTCAATGCAGAGTTAATCAGAAGCAGTTACTAGGATAATATTCTTTGCCTTTCCTTTTGGTTACTTGGTTTGGTGTTTTCATGATAGTGTCTACCTAACAAGATTGATATATTTTTCTATAAGTAAATTTTGTGTTTCTTAAGGAAAACTATTGTAAAAGAACCCAGAAGGAGCCTGGAAAGGAAAGTAAGAGAAAAATAAAGAAGAGTAAATACTATTAAGAAACCATATAAGTTTTGTAAGCCAAATTAAATATTTGCAAGCATGAATTTTATTATAAGTTGTTTAAATAAAAAAGCAAAAAGATTTTATTATCTTTTTGTCCCCATAGCACTATCTTCAGGAATGTGTTATGGAATACAACAAAATGCACTATAATTCTAAGTCTTTGTATCTTTCTCTCAGTTAAAGCAGGAAAACCCCATCAATTCTATATTCATAGTAGCCAGCATAATGTCCAGCATTTCTTAGATACATAGAAATGTGGTTTTGAATGAATGATGACTGAATGAACAAACAGTTTTAAAGCACCTGTTAATGATTTCACTATTCTTAAGGTGCTCAGAATAGATTCTTAGAAGCCATTCTGGAAAAGATCAACTTTCTAAGGAAGTTCTTTAGAAAAGACCAACATAAAACAAGTGTATCTGTATTAACCTTCTTTGCCAGTGCAGGGTATAAATGTAACATCTGTCTTAATATTTTAAATAATTGCTGAAAAACTCTCTCCTAAAGAAAGAGAGTTGCCAAAAAAAATAACAGGCCCTCTAGTATATTTTCTCTACAATACAGTGTGGGACAAAAGTAGGTTCACAGTTGTGAGTATGCAAAACACAAATTTTATTCTTATATTATTATTTATCATATTATTTTCCATACTAACAATGGTATACCTCCTTTTGTTCCACGTCGTGTAACTGGAAGGCTTACTCAGTATGAATAAGAAGTGAGGTGTTTACCTGAGCCGATAACAACTTCCCCAGAAAATCAGATTAGGAATCATTTTCTATTAAGAGATGAAAACTTGTTCTACCAAAAAAGTTTAAAAACTTCATTGAGATACAATTCACATATACTATAATTCACTGATTTAAAGAGTGCAATGTAAGGACCTTTAGTATATTACAGAATTGTTGTTCTGAAATTTTTAATGCTTTCCTATCCATTGGCTTCAGTACTAACCTTGCTGGCCCATATATCTGCCCAAATCAGTGATTCCTTTGAAGAGAATGCAACTTCTAGTGGTACAGAAGGTTTACAGTACTTGGTTCTTAGGCAATCTGGATTTTGATCCTATGCTTTGAGTTCATAAACTCAACCACTGTTTCCAGAATACAACCCTTACCTTAATGCCACGCTGCCTGTGTGAGAAGCAAATCCGGGTCTCAAAGGAACCATCTCCTAATACTTGGCTATTGAGCCCTGGTTAATCGTCCAGATTTCCTGTGTACACACTGACATGTGCAACACAGATCTCCCTTCAAAGAAAAACAGGCTGCCCAGCTGCAGGGAATATGGTGAGCAGATGTCCTCCAGCTCACAGAGCTTTTAGGATCAGCCTCAACTGTAAAGAGTTGCCTGACACAGTATCTCACCCTTCTTGGGGCAACCCACATGCAGTCACTGAATGAACGATATAAAGACCTAACCATTTTAGTCTGACATGGGACACTCTGATGGGCAATACTCATTCCAGAACTTCCTGTACAGTGGGCTATGATATTGCTAGGTTGCCTTACATTTGGGCTTTTTCTTCTTCCAAGTATTGCTTTTTCTCCCTCCTTTTTATAGGTGTTGATCCACAATAAACATCTTGCACCTCAGACTCCATCTTAATGTCTCAGGAATGATGGTTTTTCTCAGGATTGGTCTGGGAAGGCAGGCAATAAAATTGTTTAAAGCCAGCTCACTTATACCCAGGAATTGGCAAGGAATGCCCCACCAATGATGAAGATGGAACACCAACAACACAAAGTAATATTTTTCCTGGAGGTGAATTAGGTGTGTGTATCATTATTCACTGGTGGGTGCAGCCTATGAGTGTTTGAGATATATGGAAGAAAAAATAGCTATATTGGATATCTATTTCTAAGTTCCATTTATGCTCTACAGAAAGTAAAAGGTGACTGATATTAAGTTAAAATCCAGGTATGAAAGTCAGAGAAATTCTTTGGTTAAGCACATACAAAGAAGTATGGCAGAGGGAAGGGCAGAGAAAGTTGAATGTTAAGCCCACTACCTAATATTATGAATGACTTTATTTTGTAGAAGGTTAAACACAAAAACCAATGCAGGTCTGTTATGTGTAGGTTGAAGAAATGTAGGATTTGTTAGAAACCTCCCAAAGTTGCTGTAATCCCTATCCAATGTGAACTGAGAGAAGCCAGCAGAATAAGCATAGAAGTGGAATCAAAGGCTCTTTGATCAGCTGGACAAGAACGTAAAATTGGATATGCAAGAGTCTATTGATTTTGCAGCCCCCTATCCAAAAACACCCTCACAAAGACCCCAGGAGACAGTGTGAATTTTCTATTAGGATGGATTCTAGAAGCATGGAAAACTTAGAGGCTCATTCTGAGTGAAACTGAAATTCCAAACTTGTCATGGCAGATGGTGGAGAAAGGGGACAGAGGCTCAGGAGTGAATGTCTCATGTAAGGTTGGAAGAACCACCAGATGATCATGTTCCATAGTAATACACAGAAGACACATTACTTATCAAGGCCATAGGAATGACAGCTCCACCAAAAACTTTCCTGGTGACTCCTCTCTTCAAGCCAAGGTTGACCAAAAAAAGTTGCTATATACATTGGCTTGTTGATAGCAAAAGCGATAACAGGACTCTAAAACCACAGAGCGAGGTAGCAGCACTTAACCTCCAGAAGCCAAGGAGTTGCAATCATTGTAATGACTAAGTATGTCAGAATAGCAGCCAAGGGAATCCGCTTTACAAAGAGTTATAGAGATACTTAATAGAACACAACATCCCAAGGGTCAGAGAGATATGTAGTCAATAAGAGTACTTCTCAATTTGTAATAGCAGAAGAAATCAAGCATGAATGACCAGAGGGCGGAAGACTGTTATCCCAATAAAAAAGTCATATCCATGGTCTATTTTCAGACCTGAGCTATTTCCCAGGCCCATAATACAATTACTGAAGAGGTGGCTACATCCTTAGAAGGGAGGACCCTGCACACACCAAGTTTACACAGTAATGATTCCCCAATTCTTTCTCCAAAGGAACCTATGGGGATTTACTCAGACTACACCCTGCACAAAAGAGATGATATGCAGACATTTTTGGATGTCCATGTGGTACAGACGTCGGAGTTGGCATTGGTATCAGGAGACCCGAAATGTCAGTGTCTCCCTGGAAGAGCTGGGGCATGTCTCATTTCAGGTCCTCCGAAATACAGGTGCTGAATTGGAATTATAAATGGGAAAGATTTATTGGGAGAAACTACTGTGAAAGATAAAGGAAAAATGAAATGGGATTGGCAAGGATAGTCTTGAGTTTTGTCTCAGGACTATGTAACTCTGGCTCTCATGTGTACAGAATCATCTGAACATCATGCAAAATACCGCTTGATTCTCATTACATTGGTCTCCTTTTATTGGTTGGGCCAGATGAGCAAGAGATGGCTAGCGTGTTGGAGGTCTTGATAAGTTAAATACACTCCAGAGGGAAAAGAAATATTTTATTAAGATTCAGAGGGCAACTACAACCATAAATTTTTAGGAATCTAATGGTCAAAGTGTACCAAGATATCCTCTGCAAAGCAAAGAACAAATTATCACATCTTGTGCATCTTATCATGGATAAAGAAGCACTGGGTTGATAGGCCTCTTTTTTCTCTGGGATCAGTATGTTCCACATTAATATTAGGGAAATAAGACTATCAGCTTTCAGTGGATTGCAGAGCATGAAAGAGCTCTACCGCAGGTCTCAGAAGCAATACAAGCAGCCCTCACTCTTGAACGATATGATTTGATCCACCCTGTGGTGTGGGAGGTGTCACTGGTGGAAAGAGATGCCATATGGAAAATCTCACTGGGAAAATCATAAAAGTGGATCCCCTGAAGGTCTTGGCAAGGTGTTTCTTGTCATCTGCAGTGTAGAATCACACATCTCTTGAAAAATAGCTCCTGGCATGTTACAGGGATGTGGTAAAGATGGAATGCCTGACCATGACTCACCAAAGGAACTTATGGCCAGAATGACTATGAGTCCTGTAAGACACACCAAACAAGGCACTGAGAATCCAGGAACCTTCGAATTACCATAAGATAAAAATGGTACATACATCTGCAAATGAGCATAATAAGAATTGAATCAACTACTGTTACACAATACCCTTCCCTCGCTCATTTGTAATAGCTGTGCAGGAAATCTTGTATGGCCAGATAAAGAAGAAGGAAAATTAGATCATGAATATGACAAAAATCATGGACTCCCACTTTTCAAGGCCAGTATAGCTATTGACTTTCCAACCTGCCAACAACAGAATCACTGTGGAGCCCCTAATTTGGCAGAAAGTTCAAGGAGTCCATCCAGCTGCATGAGATTTCCATCCTGGAAGGACCATTAGTTTATAGTCACAGGATCAGATAGAATATGTAGGTTTTTTGTTTGTTTTCACCACAGGCCTCATCTGAGGTATGATGAAATACCTGATTCAACATTTCCTCAGACCAGGAGACTACTTTACAACATAGAAAGTGCCACTGCAGGCAATGAACATGACCTTCATTAGTTGTATTACAAGCCACACTATCCAAACATGGCTTGCCAAACAGAGTTTTGGAATATCCTGTTGAATGAATAGCTGAAGCCCAGGTCAAAGGTAAAACTTGCATGTGAATGGAGTGCTAACCTACAGGATACAGTATTCACACTGAATCAAATACCTTTATACAGTATTGTGTCTCTGATAGGAAGAAGTCAGGGTTCCAGGAACCAAAAAAAGCAGAATCAGGAGCTGCCTTATTTACAATGGCAACCAAAGATCCACAGGGAACTCCGTGCTCCCTGTCTCTGCAACTCTGAGCTCTGCAGGTTCAAGGTCTTGGTCTATAAAAGGGTGATAATTGCACCAGAAGATACCATAAAAGTCCTACAAGTTATGATGCTGTCTGAGGATCTGGGGCAAGAAGATCTTGGCAGGAATAACTGGATTGGATCATCAAGAAGAGGTAGAACTGCTATCACACAATAATGGCTGGGGAAAATACATGTAGGATCAAGCCATACATGGGGGCCACATGGTACTCACTTGTGGCCCCCATGTGGCCTTGTCAGAACAGACTGATAGAGCAATGCAGGCATGAGAAAAGCATAGCAAACCAGAGATAAGACTCCTCAGGAATGAGAGTCTGGTAATACTACCTGATAAACCACCAAGACTAGCAGATATGGTTGTTGAAGGTGCAAGATACATACAAGGAGGAATACAAAAAAAAGAATGTAGCAGTCGTGGCTCTAAGATCATCTGCAGAGGTGGGGTAATGTTGATTCTGCTAACCTCCCTCTTTTAAATTTCCCCTCAGAAAAGAGGCCCATCAGAACCTCTGGAGGAGCTACACCCTAACTTATACAGAGAAGTGGTTACAATGACAAAAGGGGGGAACTATGAGAGATATGGAGATGCGCCACCCAGATCCTCCTCCAGGGCAGCTCTTGATTTCAGGGTTTGCCCAGGCTGTATGAGTTATCCATTGTGAATGATAAATTAACCACCAAATTTGCCAACTTAAAGCAAGAATTTTATCTCAGATTTCTGTGGGTTAAGAATCTGCTATGGCTTACTCTGGAGCCTCTAGCTCTCAATCACTCCTGAGGTTGTAGTCAAGCAGTCAACAAGGCTGAAATCTCATCTGAAAGTTCTATTATGTGAGGATCTGAAGAGTCTGTTTTGAAGTCTGTGGTCTCTGAGTCCCTCTCTGGAGAGAGTCCTTCTCACCACGTGAGCCTCTCTGGTGAGCTGTCTCACATGACAGCTGGCTACTTGAGGGTGAGTGATCCAAAGAAAGTATGAGAGGTCATACCTTTTCCAGGACAGCCCATATCCAGTGACTAAATAAGGCCATATATAAATCCCAGCCATTTTACTCTGACAGGTAACACTCACCTCAGGCTCCCTGCCATGTTGGCCTGCCAATCTTGCTTCACCATCCTTCCTCTCATAAGAGTTGATCCTTAATGAATATCTTATACCCCAAACTCCATATTCCTTATGGGGGAAATGTGGAAGTGGTGGAAGGTACTTTATTTCATTTCCTGTCATAGCTGAGTGTTTTCCTCACAGGAGAACCCAACTTCTCTTTATTGATTCACTACTGCCTCCCCACTGACCAGATCTATAGGTCAATAGACTGCAAAGGCCATTCTCCCCTATGCCATCTTTGATCTTGTTACGGTTTCCCCAAGTTAAACACTACCTCCTGGGCTTATATTTAAGATGGTTTTGGTTATGGAGATGGAAGAATTTGAGAGAAGTTCTCACTTTTTGTGAATTATAAGATCTACCCTATACTTAGTAACTTAACCTTAATAGAAATACAACTAACTGTCAAACGGCACATTTCTTAAAATTTTACCAAACCCATCTAGTGAGAGGTTCTCTCATTGAGGTACTTGGAAATTGGTAAAAGGTACATCAAATGAAGCAAATAACATGGTATTGTTTTTATCTTTGTTAATAATCTAGTGATTTAAAAGATTTTTAAGTTTGGAATGCACATACTATTTAGGTTCCACCTCAAGCTATATATTCATCAATGAAATAAGAATTTTCTGGTTCTTCAGGCAGTACACAAATTGTCAAACATGATGCATACAATTTGGAAGCAGAGTTATAATAAAATCCAAATTAACTTAAAGGTCCATAGTGAGATCATTCGGCCATATGGTCACTAATGAAATTCCCAATTATCAATACCCAAGTCATAAGGCGAGATAGAAAAATTCTACCATATTTTGATTTTCTTAGAGTATTTCTAAATTTTTAATTAAATTTTAAGAAATAGTTTCCCTCTCTGAAGAATTTTTAAATACCAAACAGCATTGCAAAACTTGAGACTACAAAACTTTAAAAGAACTGAATAATTTCCCATGTTATATAATAAATCAAAAACCAAAATACTACATTCATAATTTAGCATGTAAACTGTCAACAGAGATTTTATAATGAATGAAATGTATTCATTCATCCAAAACATAATCATTAGCATCTATAATGTGTCAGAAACTGTTCTAGGTGTTGGGAGAATTACAGCATTACCCAAAATTGACAAGAATTCCTGCCTTCATTTAGCCTGAATTCTACACAGGAAGACAGAAACTAAGCAGCTTCTATAAGATTCACAGTGCTAAGTTTGTCTACAACCTTTACTGACTGACTACTTAGTTTACTTCTGTTTTTAGAAAACATATTTCTGAAGTTTAGCACTTTACATTGGCCTGTAGATACTTTATTGATAAAGCTTTTGATAATGTCCCTGTTTAGTATAGAATAATAAGAAGAAAATGTTTAAGAATCTATACACTTCTGATCTATTATCCTGTTAAAGAGAATCATTGAAGGAAAATTCTATTGAGTGAATTATTTACCTTAGTCAATTCTAGAGAAGTAAAAGTTAACTGTTGGCTGCCTAATGTGGCAGAGGAATAACTATGTTTGTAATATTTTCAAGCTCTTTTACTAATATTACCCCCCCACACCCAAAAGGTCTTCTTGCTTCAATGTTCAGATACTCAGAGCAGTTATACCTCACACTGCAATCATGATTAAAGAGCCATACATTTATTTTTTTCCATGATTCAAAATAACTAAGGTGTAATAACAACCCATGGCATCTCTTTTGCAAAGTAACCTAAAGACCTTATCCAGCCATTTTCTCCAAACGGCACTAATCTCTTAATCAGGCATGCCTTTTACCAGCCCCTTCCTCTTGTTCTATTTTACCTTTGAACTCTATTTATAATAGTTAATTTTATGTCTTAACTTGACTGGGTCAGATATTTAGTTTCTGTGTGAAACCCTGACTGATACACTACTCAACCCTATGCATCAAGACTCAGTGTTGAAGTGATATTTCTGACATTAAGCTTTCCACTTTTTTCCCAAATAAAAAGAAATGAATTCCTCTCTGCTCCAACCACAGTGTTTTCTATTTCTCTCCTTTTTACCCTTGGCCTTGTACCTGGTACAATTCTTACCACAGCCATTAGAGAACAATCTTTGTACCCTCCAGTTTCCAGCACAGTGCTGAGAATGTTTCCTGAATTTATTTCACATCCAATGAGACTTTGTTTATAACTTGACTTAGCCAAAAGTGAATGCCAGTTCTTTTATTATTTAGCATTTTGGTGGTTGTTAGAGATACGTATCAACTGTATTGCTATCTCGGTGATTTGTTTCTGAAGGAGAGTCCTGGAAGGGAAGGACAAATTATTACCACCTAAAATGTCAAAAAATGAGGAGAGTGAAAAGAGAAGACTAAAGTGATATAGTCATTGGACACCAATAGGAAAAGGGGCAGGGTCTCCAGATAAGAGCAGATCTGGACTAGACTTAGATATATAGAAGCAAAGAGGGGAAAGGGCCTTGTGTATAGGATTTAATATCAGAAATAGCAAATAAAATTCAAACAACAGAATGAAAAATGTTAAAATTAAAATGAGTCAAAAGGTTTAAGAAGATAATACAAATCTTAGGGGGAAAAGGGGAGAGGGGGGAAACACACTCATTAGGAGAAGTTCACTTATTGTCCAAATAACATCCATGGGTATAACAAACCAAATATATGTTGGAAACATTCATAATCAGTAAATTACAGCTTTAAAATCGGCCAGGCCTACAGAGCACTGAGTGTCTTAGGAAAGAACCGATTATGTAATAATGTTCCTGTCCTGCTCCTCTCCCTCTCCCCTTCATTTCCCTCTAAATTTCTACCATGAGCAACTGAGGGCAAAGTGGAAACAAGATAATAAATGAGGAGAGAGAGAGAAGAAATCCATTTTCCCATACTGAGATCCTGCCTGTAGTCAGTCTCAAAAGTTTAATTATTATCTAGGACTGGACCAGACCTTTTTAATTACTGAATTGAGATTTTGGTGTGAGTGTGATTTTTATTACCTAAGAGCAATCATAAAAAATTGTATCCAGTTGTCAAGGTAAGGACAATAACCCCTGATTAGGTTTAAAGAGACTGTGAGAGACAAAATAAAATTATACCCTGTGAAAACTGCCTGTTCAACTTATTGGCCAGATTTATTTACTAATTTTAACCTTAATTTCCCTGAAGAAAACATAATTAACATTGTTCTTAAGTATCCTAATTGGGGGGAAAATTTAAAGAAATCAAACTGACTTTAAAGGAAAAGTATATGATTTGAATTATTTTTTATTTATTAAAATAATGAAAGAATCAATAATTGACATGTAATCAAAAAGTGCATATTTGCTATTTTACAGAATGAGGGAATGTGACAAAATAAAAAATGTAATTGTATTCTATCTTGCAGACAACAGCCACTATTAACTCTCTGGATTTTATTTTTTCTTTAAATGTATTTTTATTGATCTCAGAGAGGAAGGGAGATGGAGAAAGAGATAGACACATCAATGATGAGAGCGAATCACTGATCAGCTGCCTCCTACAAGCCACACACTGGGGATCAAGCCCACAACTTGGGCATGTGCCCTGACCAGAATTGAACCGTGACCTCCTGGTTCATAGGTCGACTCTCAACCACAGAGCCACACTGGCCAGGCCAATTTTCTTTTCAAGTGTTGCATAGGTGGGATCCTTTGTATTTTTTTATACTGAAAATGTATCAAATTTACATTTTAATAAATATAAACCTTTTTAAATTTTTAGGGTGGTATTATAGTCCATTGTAGTTAATCACCTGCTAATATCAGATATTCTTCATAAATTTACATTATTATAAACACCATCTTTTATACTCATTACTTATCCCTTCTACCTCCCCCACTTTTCCACTCATTTTTAGGATGAGTTCCTAGGAATAGAAATGGAGGCTCAATATATATAAATTTTATTTATGCCAGCTTGCTACAGGTAAATATTAAACTAATTTCTACTTTATCCTGTATGAAATGTATGAAAGTAATTTTAATCTTCACTTATCTGAAAGTTGAAAAACTGTTTGCAAGAGATTTCTAGGGCTGCCATAACAAAGTACCACAAACTGGTGGCTAAAAACAACAGACATTTATTGTCTCACAATTCTGGAGGCTAGAAGTCACACACCAGAAGAGTTATGCTCCTCTGACATTTGTAAGACAGAATCCTTTCTTGCCTTTTCCTGGCTTCTGCTGATGGTCGGCAATTTCAAGCAGCTCCTGGGCCTGCAGCCACATCACTCCAACCTCTGTCTCTATTGTCACATGATATTCTCCCTGTGTGTCTGTGCCCAAATTTCCCTCTTCTTATAAGGACAAAAGTCACAGAGGATGAGAACCCATGCTAATGACCTCATCTTAACTTGATTACATCTGCAAAAACCCTATTTCCAAATCAGGTCACATTCACAAGTACTAGGAGCTAGGACTTCAACATATCTTTCTGGGAAATACAATTTAACCCATTACATTGTTTTTATCTATATTTCCTTAATTACTAGTGCAGTGGTCAGAAAACTCATTAGTCAACAGAGCCAAATATCAACAGTACAACAATTGAAATTTCTTTTGAGAGCCAAATTTTTTTAAACTTAAACTTCTTCTAATGCCACTTCTTCAAAATAAACTTGCCCAGGCCGTGGTATTTTGTGGAAGAGCCACACTCAAGGGGCCAAAAAGCCGCATGTGGCTCGCAAGCCACAGTTTGCTGACCTGGTACTAGTGAATTTTAGAATTTTCAATATTTTATTTAAAACAATTTCATACTTGATCCTTTGTCTATTTTTTAGTAAAAGTATGGATTTTTTTAATTTTACTGTTAAAATCTTTAATAGACTAGACATATCAGTTCTTTTATAGCATATATGTTGCAAACGCTTTTACAATTTTTCATTTGTTCTTTAATTTTTCTTATTCTGCTTTTTTTTTTCTTACATAAAATGTAAAAGCTTTATTTAATAAAATCTGGCCACAGTTTACTTTGTGGGTTCTGACATTAGTGATGAAAAAACACCCTAACAAAAAGAAACCCTCCTTCACTACTAGTGGAAATGGAAACTGGTACAGCTACTATGGAAAACAGTATGCAGGTTCCTCAAAAATTTAAGAATGGAGCTACCATATGACCCAACACCCTCTCTTTTGGATATCTATCCGAAACATTTGAAAACATTTATTCGCAAAGATACATGCATCCCTTTGTTTATTATGGCACTACTCATGATAGCCAACATATGGAAACAACCAAAGTATCCTCCATTAGAGGACTGGATACAAAGAAGACATGTACAGCCCAGCCAGCATGGCTCAGTGATGAGCATCGACCTATGAACTAGGAGGTCATGGTTAGACTCCTGGTCAGGGCACATGCCTGAGTTGCAGGCTCAATCCCCAGTCGGGGGCATGCAGGAGGCAGCCAGTCAATGATTCCCTCTTATCACCGATGTTTCTATCTCTCCCTCCCTCTCCCTTAGTCTCTGAAATAAAATTAAAAAAGAGGATATGGTATTATATACAATGGACTAATACTCAGCCATAGGAAAAGATAAAATGCTGCCATTTGCGACATGAATGGATCTTGAGAATATCATGATAAGCCGAATAAGTCAGACAGGGAAAAACAAAAAATCAAGAACCATATGATTTCACTCATATGTGGGGTATAACATTGAAAGCAACAAATTAATAAGCAAGACAAACAAAAACTCATAGACACAGACAACAGAATGGTGGTTACCAGAGGAAAGGGGTGGGGAGTAATAAAAGGTAAAAGAGGTGAATCTATGGTGACAGAAGAAGATTTGACTTTGGGTGGTAGGCACACAATGCATCATACAAATGATGTATTACAGAATTGTATAATAGAAAGCTATATATAATTTTATTAACCAATGCCACCCCAATAAATTTACTTAAAAAAATCTTGTTAGAAAGAAAAAATTACAGTGATAGTCATACATATTTTCTACTACAGTTATGATTTCAGTTCATTAAATATTTCATTTTTAATTTATTTGGAACTTATCTTAAGGAAAGGTTTTTATATATAATAAAGCTGGAACTTTAAGATATATATACTGATACTACTACAGATAATCAGCCAAAGACAGGAAGAAGCTTGTCAGCTCACAAAATCGAATTTATTGACTGAGTAGGAGAAGGCACTTCAGAAGAATCAGGGAAAGCTGATCTTCATACAAGAGAGAGAAAAGTCTTTTATAAACTTTGGTTTCCTGAAGAAGTATTCTGAGGAGGAGATAAGGGGACCAGGGGTTCAGTTCTGAATTGGTTACTGTTTGTGAGGCGGGACTGAAGAAGCTGTGTTCACTCGGATTGTGTGCTGAAGCAGACAAGGATGGCTCAGCAATTTTGTATCCCCAGTAATAGACGGGTGTATCCCCAGTAATAGACGGGATAGAAAAGTGGTCTGGGACATCGAATCGTTAGTAAGAAGAGAGTAGTTAGTCAAAGAGGCCATGGTCTTTGCATTTTACAGTTCTGTAGCACCTTAGATGAAACAGTAGTTCCTGTATACTTTAGAGTGAGCTTTATTTGTTTCTGTACTCAGACTTGGAAATGGTAGGACTGCTTTTTTTGTTTGTTTGTTTGTTTTTGTCCAAGCTGATTTGCACTCATTTAGTCCAAGAAGAGTTTTCATTCTTTTGTTATATGTATTTTAACATTTAATATACATACTTATATAATAATTATATATTAAAACCCATTGGTTGTATTTTAACCTATTAGTCTGAAATGCATCATTAATCACATAGCCATATTTACCTGACCATTTTTATTCTTTTCATTTTAGTCTAATAATCTCTGTGATTATAGTGGCTCCAGAACCATGTTGTTTTTATTATCTCATATTAGTTATGTTATTTTCTTTATTTTAATGTATTGATTCAGTTCATGTATTTTTTTTTAAATCTTGAATCACAAGTTAAATATTGCAAAATGTGCTTATTAGTTAGGATTAACTGCAACTGTATCAGAAATGCTAAATAACTGTTAATATTTTTAGAAGATGAGTGGTCTAGGACAGATAAGATGCTCCCGTGTCAGAGAGGATGCTCCTGTTTTTATTACTCAACTAGTAGCCCTGTGCACGAATCTGTGTGCCATGAGCTCTCTACAGGTCCTGGCTGTTCTGCACTCGCTGCTCAGAGGCTCTCTGCAGCCCAGAGGCCCATCTGTGACAATGAAGCAAGCATTCCACCAGCAGGCTGCTCATGCTGCCTGCTCTCAGTAGCCCTCCCATCCCAGGACTGGGCGCCACCATCTTGTGGCTATGGGTGCCGCCATCTTTGTGATGGAGTGGTGATTAATTTGCATATTACCCTTTTACTAGATAGGATTTATGCTCCTGGATAGTAGCAACCATGTTCTTAGGTGTAAGATGGAGATAGGAATAGAGACTGAGGGAGGAACAAAGACGAAGAAAGCAAAGAGCACATATACGGTTTCTTAAGGAAGGTTTTGAAAAATGTTATAGGACACTGCTGCTCACAAATCATTGGCCAGAAATGCCCCATGGCTATACTGATGTGCATAGAGACTAACAAATACGGCTTTTATTCTGGGCGACTATGAGATCGACTAACAATTCCATGACCACAGAGGAAAAGGACAGCAGACACAGGGGAGCACACAGTCCCTAGTGTATGTAAGGTGCCAGTGCCTCTTCATCAATTCTTTTACGATGTTTACTTTTTTCTTTCATGGTTACCAAAGTTATTCTTTTATAATTCTTGCAGAAAAGTGTATCATCAATGATTCTCCAAGTTTTATGAAGAGCAACTGTCCCCCAAATCCTTTATACTACCCCAAGTTTTGCTCCAATTACTTTTAATCTTTGAGTGTTTTATTTCTTAAACCATTTTCAAAATAATAGGCTTATACTAACATTTTTTTTAAAGTTTGTTAACCATGGATGATAAAGATTTAGCTTTTTTCAGCATTTCTCTCCCTCACTCACATTTTTCCTGTCCATCTAGCATCCAATTTATTATAATTCTTGGTTAGATCAGCATTCCATTTTTAATGTAATTATGAATAAGTAAATATTAAAAGCTGAGCCATGCAGTCTAAAAGAATTTCATTTTCTTTCTTTTACAACCTCTCCCAATTAATAACAGTGCATTACTTTTTGCTTAGTTTAATTTGTCCCTATATTATCTTTCATTCTCTTAATTTTATCTTCTTAGACCTCTAGATCTCTAGCCTCCAATCAGTATTGAATTATTGCTGGAACACATCTCTGACCCTTTTATCTCCCCTTCACTACCATCGCAAGGATTCTCTTTGCCACTCTCCTATGTAAGATCCTCTGATTCCAGGTTCTTCTTCCTTGGTTCAATCTCTCTTTTTATTGGAGTAACTATTTTAACAGTTAACTGAGATGACCATCTGAAAGAAGTTTTTCAAAATTTTCCTTTTGAACATAGGATAGAAATTTGTTCTTAATCTTAAATTTCATGTTTGAAAATATATGTTGGAATTTTTGATACCTAAAGGAGAGAAATAATTTCTGGATTTGTTATCTGCTATAAACCACTTATAAGTTTTTTGATGCATATATCTCCAAGAATAAATGAAAGGTTCTGTCACCCCTAAAATCCTGAAATAGACATTTAAAAATACCTTGACCTGAATCTACTTTCTAAGTACATACTAAGTATACAAACACTTGCAGTCTTTTTGTTTGATTTAATCTGGCCTCTTTTTTATTTTATTGTTTTCACTTTTATGTCTAAAGCAGAGAGAGCCCCATCTCTCTGGAGAAGTAACCTTCAGGTTCAGGAAAGCATTTCCCCCAATATGGGTGAGACCATCAATCAGATTAATTATCTCGGAGAAAAGCCCCCCGCAGACAGGCTTTCTCTGTGGGTTAGCCATGTATTTGATCTTCTGCTTCTACAGCAGCTTAGTGAGTCCTCCTGTGAATTCTTAGAAAGATGACAGGTTGCCCAGAAGGGCTCCTGACCTTCCCATGGGCTGTATGTGCCTTGCCATGCACTGAGCTTGCTTACTAGTCGATTTCCATTTCTGGCGTCCCCTGAAGTACATGCTTTCCCTGGAAGAAGAGCTGGAACTAAGCTGTATCTACCTGTAGTCTACCTAACAATATTTACTTACAGTTTATGACATATTATGAGTGATTTTTGCTTGCTTCAACTAATTCTGCTTAACTTCATCACCATAACCCTTTAGTTGTAGTGAGTTACTAAATAATTTTTTTTTTTTTAGAAATTTGCTCTGGGACTTCCCTTTATCTCCTTAATAGCTCTTTATTTTCTAAAGAAAGACAGAATAATATCTGTGCAATAAATGAGAATTTCATCACTGTGACACAAATTTTTGGAGAGAAAACACAGCACTATTTTAGAAGTTAAAAGAATGTGTTTTTTCCCCTCCTATTTCACCATAACTGGTCATTAGGATCCAGAGTACAGGATAAAAATCAGTCCAGTCCCTGATATTATGAAAAGAGAAAAATTAGAGAGAAAAAAAGAAAACCACTTTAAGATGAAAAGAAACTACATTTACGAGGAAACTACTCTTACCTGGATTCGATGAGAGAGAAGAAATAAATACAATAGAATCTCTATTTGGCAATTCCAACTAAGTAAAGCAGATGACGTATATACACATTTATTTATAATACACAGTATACTGTGAAAAGTGTCATGAATAAGAAATAAATGCAGTGGTATGAGAGTTCAAAATTGTGATTACTTTCAGCCAAAAACAACAAAAAAATGCTTTTTGAAAGAGGCAGAATTTGAGCTGAACTTCAAAATGAACTTTGAAACTAATCAAATGCTTTTAGTATTTTAACTAACATTAAAACAATGTTTTTCCTTTTTTTGTTATTAATCCTCACCTGAGGATATTTTTCCATTGATTTTAGACAGAGTGGAATGAAGGGAAGGAGGGAGGGAGAGAGAGAAAAACATCAATGTGAGAGACACACGTCAACGGTGGCTTCCTGCATGTGAAGCCCAGGTAGATGCCCTTCAATCAAACTTGGGACTCTTTGGTGTGCAGTGTTTCCAACCACTGAGAAACACTGACCAGGGCATGTTTTTCTTCTTCTGATCAATTAACGTAACTGTTATTAATTTCTTAGTAATAAGTCATCTTTATATTCCTATAAAAGTGCATTTAAAAATATTATGTTGGAATCAATTTACATGTATTTATTTTGGGCTTTTGTATACATATTCCTGTATATTCCAGAAGACTGGTAGAGGTTTCTTTCTATGTACCATCTTTTTTAAGCTTAATTGTCAGACAAACAAAGTGAATCGTGTAAGCTTTTTATCCTTTCCCCCATCTAGAAGAACTTACCAAGGAGATCTTCAATCCCCTTGGAAAATATGAAAGAACTGCCTGATAAAACTATCCGGTATTGGATCCAATGTGTTCAAGGTGACTGAAAATTCTGATGGTGTTTTCAGTTTCCTCCATGTCTATGTGCACAGCAATAGCCCTGTCACAATTGTTACTTAATTGTTGCAATTAATATTTTTATATAATTTCCATTCCATTCATTGATTATCTTAGAAGTTTTTTCAATGGGACTTTACATTGTTTTCTTCCCTTTTATAGTCTTTTAAAAGAATTCCTTTCTGTTGCTATATTTTTGTTCTTTATTTTTCAGATTAAATCTTTTTAAGATTTTTGTTTTATTTATTTATTTTCACTAGGAGGGCTGATCCTCATGATGACTAAGACTACAAGGCACAAACATGTACAGGAAGAGATAAACAACCTAGCTGAAATAATGACATTAGATGTAAAAAGAGAGAGAGAGAGAGAGAGTGTGTGTGTATTTTATTAAATAGTTCTTTAATAGCAGTGAGCAGAGAAAGACAAGACTGGGTCCTTCATAGATATGAAATATTGTTTGTCCTGATAACATAATAGTACTTTTTAAAGTACTATTTTATTATCCCCACTTAAATGAGTATTGCATTTTAATAGGCAAGCACATTTATCAAACTAAATGTCATCAAATATAGGTGGTGTGGCTAAGGCTTACACTTATCCAGAGCAAAGTGCACGGAAAATGAAGAAATGTGTGTACTAACCAAGGTGCAGCCTGAGAGAGCTGGTTTTTTTTTTTTTTTTTTTTGTTTTTTTTTTTGTTTTTTTTTTGGGAAAGCTAAAAAGTTTATTTATTGAACTAACATTTTATTTTTTTTTCTGTTTTTTTTTAATTTTTTTTATTTTTTACATATTTTCTTGATTTTTTTTTTATTGCCCCCCTCCCTCCCTCCCACACATCCCCTCCCTCCCCATAGTTTTATGTCCATTGGTTGTACTTATATGCATTTATACAAGTCCTTCGGTTGATCTATTATCTCCCCCTAATATCCCTACCCTCCCCACTGTAATTTGACAGTCTGCCTGTTGCTTTACTTTCTCTATATCTGTCTCTTGGTTCATCAGTTTATAAAGATCTTTATCATCCACCGATGTGTGAGGTCATGTGGTGTTTCTCTTTCGTTGATTGGCTTATTTCACTCAGCATGATGTTCTCCAATTCCATCCAGGTTGCTGCAAATGATGAGAATTCCTTCTTCTTTATGGCAGCATAGTATTCCATTGTGTAGATGTACCATGGTTTTTGGATCCAATCATCTGCTGACGGGCACCTAGGCTGTTTCCAAATTCTGGCTATTGTAGATTGTGCTGCTATGAACATAGGGGTGCATATATCCTTTCTGATTGGTGTTTCTAGTTTCTTGGGATATATTCCTAGAAGTGGGATTACTGGGTCAAATGGGAGTTCCATTTTCAGTTTTTTGAGGAAACTCCACACTGTTCTCCACAGTGGTTGCACCAGTCTGCATTCCCACCAGCAGTGCACGAGGGTTCCTTTTTCTCCGCAACCTCGCCAACACTTGTCGTTTGTTGATTTGATGATGTTGGCCATTCTGACAGGTGTGAGATGGTACCGCATTGTTGTTTTGATTTGCACCTCTCGGATAATTAGGGACTTTGAGCATGTTTTCATGTGCCTTTTGGCCTTCCTTCTGTCTTCTTTTGAAAATATTCTGTTTAGGTCCATTGCCCATTTTTTAATTGGATCATTCATCTTCCTTTTATTTAGTTGTATAAGCTGTCTGTAAATGTTGGAGATTAAACCTTTATCAGTGGTGATATTTGCAAATATGATCTCCCACACCGTGGGCTTTCTTGTTGTTTTTTTGATGGTTTCTTTTGCTGTAAAAAAGCTTTTTATTTTGAAGTAGTCCCATTTGTTTATTTTGAGAGAGCTGGTTTTAAGTATGTTGTTATATTTCCTCTTGCTCATCCTGAATCAATGGACTAGGATACTTGTCCCATTTTTATATTCCAACAGAATTTTGATTTTAAAAAATGAGAAAACAAAGTACTTTGAATCATTACATATTGATGGGTAATATCAAAACTGTAAAGTTTTCTTTCAAAATATATTTAAAGATATATCTTTCCTGGCTAATATTTGTGAATTTTATAGTCAGCTGCATATTTATCACACACTTTAATTTCAGTATTTTTGACCAAGTTGACTGAAATTAAGGTTATTAAAGGACTGGAGCATCCGTGTGAAACATCCTAAAGCAGCATTGTGATGCGTCTCTTAGGTACAGGCAACTGGCAATGTTAAGCATCAGGCTGTCTCCATATTGAAATAAGTGGAGCCATTTCACAAGGAAGCCCCTGTTATTTATATTGTTGGCCCTCTCATCTTCCATCAGCAAGCACAAATACAATGAGATCCTGGAACAAATGAGCTTATTAAGATCATGGTTAGACATATCGTTTTTCAAATCACACTCTACAAGACAGATATGCTGGCAAAGCTGTAATAAATGTCAAGGCTCAAGGCATCCACCATTCTTTTCAGGAGCCCGATGGCTTGGCTAGAAAAGCTTTTCATAAATTTTAGTGCACACCTGTCAAGTGGCAGGTGTGATAGGCTGCTATCGCAGAGCCTGAGCTGTGATTTCTGGGCTGGCAGCACTGTCATCGTTTTTAGTACAATCATATGCTTTTCTCTCTTTGTGACCAATGAAATCTATGTGATCACACAGAGAATCAGTGCATCTTGGCAGATCTGCCAGTGGTACTCATCACACAGAGAATATTTTAGATTGGCTGCCATGGGGTGTTATTTCCCATTTGTTAACACAATGGGGGTTCATGACTACTGCAACTGAAACACATTCATTTGTGTATGGGTTTTTGTCCTCTGGTGCATACAAAATCCATCCCTCCTGTCCTGCACTTCTTTAACCTTTCACAATCTCTTACCTGTTAATATGTCACATGTTTCTTAGGGGGAAAACCCTTCTTTTGTTTTAATAAGATAAATTTGTGAGTTAGAAATAAACGTTTGACCTAAACTACATGATATAAAATTATATTTCTTATACATGCATATATATATATATATATATATATATATATATACACATACACACACACACACACATATATATATGTATATGTGTGTGTGCTAATAAATATCTGAAAGAAAACTTATCAAAGTGTTTATAGTGACAGCACAAAAGAGAAAGGTGGATTTGGAGATAGGTGAGTCAAGTAACTTCTATTTTCTTTTCTGGATATTATGGTAGCAATTTTATTTTTATGATGATAATATCCTATCTAATAAAGAGAGAATATGCAAATTGACCATAACTCCGTGACAAAGATGGTGATGCCCACAGCCAATGAGGAGGGAATATGCAAATTAACATTCACTCCACAACAAAGATGGCAGCTGGGCCAAGACACGGGCGTCGTCGCCATGGTGACAGTGTAGGCATTCCGCCCCACTCTGCCTGCAGAGTGCCTTTGGGCCTGCTTCATCGCCACTGCTGCTGGGGCCAGAAAAGCAGAAAAACAAGCTCACTGAGGGGGCTCATCACCCGGCAGCCCCAAGCTTCGCAGCCACGGTGGCACTAGGGCTGCTGGGGCCTCAGCAAAGACACAAACCCATAGGAAACCTGTGGAAGGGGAGATAAACTATCATAACTTTCTCTTCCCACAAGATGAGAAAACTGACCCTGATTTATTTAGTGATATGGCCCACACCTTTCTACAAGCACAGGGTATGTTATGACCACTCCCAGGAATGTCTGGTCAGAATACCGTCTCCGGGCAATAACGTTACTGTGTCAAATCATCTAAGAGAGGAAACAAGCTTTTGTTGGGTTTATTCTGAAGGTCAGAGAACATGCCACCCCAGCATATGCTGTGTTGTTATATTAAAGATCTTGCGCTGCATATGCTTGAAAAAAAGCAAATGCAAGAAGAGGCTTTCAATGAGGTCTCCTGATCTACCTAAAATTGGACCCCAAAAGGTGTGTCATCATCCAGCAAAGACTGACTCCTGTCACAGGACAGGAGAGTAGAAGTTGACATCACACCCAAACTTTGTTATAAACTATCACCCCCCAACCCCAATTCATCTTTCCTAAAAATCATTTACTCTCCTCTAAGAGACCTACATCTCCCGTCTCTTTTCCCTAGGAAGAAGGTATTTAAATCTGGATTCTAAGCCACCTTGGGGAGTTATTCATTTTCCCCTGGGATCGCCCACATATACACAAGGAACACATGTTAATGAACTTTTTTCTCTTGGTAATCTGTCTTTCATTACAAGGGCCTCCAGTAAGAATGCAGAAGGGTAGAGGAAAACTATTTTTCCTCCTCCATAATTCTATCTTGGGAAATCAAGTCCCAGGCTGAACAGTGAGGTTGGCTCAAGTGCCAAGCAGTCCAAGCTGAGGGGAGGGAAGCTTCTAGGGGGAAATCAATGATATTGGCATCAAAGTAGGACAGAGGGCACATGCTTGGTTGCTGGTGGGAGTTTAAAATGATTCAACATTTTTGGAGGATGATTTTGTAAAATCAATAGAAATGTTCAAGGTACATCCAAGAGATAAAGCATCTGCTGAGATAAAGCACGAGTGCATAAGCCCTGGTCAGAACCCAGGATGCTACTGTGGTCTCCCATTCCACAATAGTAAAACCTGCTAACAACCTGCATTTTCACAATAAGGTTGTATCTATACAAATAAAAGGGTAATATGCTAATTAGACTGAACATCTTCAGGACGACCTTCCAGACATTCTTTCGGACAAAGCCATGGTGGCAGGGCTGAGGCAGAGGCAGTTAGAGGCAATCAGGCAGTCAGGGGAGAGCAGATAGGAGGATCAGGCCAGCAGGCAGGTGAGCGGTTAGGAGCCAGCAGTCCACAGGGATCCCAGATTGGAGATGGTGCAGGCCGAGCAGAAGGACACCCATCTCCTGTGCATAAATTTCGTGCACTGGGCCTCTAGTATTCATATATTTCTTACATAATAAGAAAAGTAAATTTTTAAATAGGAGACTCTCAATATTGATATCAAAGGAGAATAGGGCCCCAAAAGACCATCATATTTATAGAGTGCTTTCACTAAATTCTCACAAACACTTGGTGGGATGACTGGATGAGATGTTAGCACTCACTTACACAGGTGAAATCTGAAACTTAATTTTCCAGTTAATTTTATAAATTGGGATTGAGAAACTTCGTCTGTAATTTCTGGCCAAAGTTCCATATTCCCTCAAATCCCTTCCCCTCCTACCTCATTAGTTTCTGCTCTGAAAACATTAACAACAATTTTATTACTTTCTATTTGCTATGCAGCAAACTATTTCCTCCATTTTTAAAATATTTCCGACACACACATATATATGCGTGTATATATACACACACTGTGTATATATTTCAAGTTACCAGTAGAATCACATTTTCCTATTAACAAAATAGATCAATTACTTAGTTGAATTTTTCAGACATAAACAGAAATTTAGATTCTGGAACATGAAGAGCAATTTTAATACAAAGCTTTCCATTGAAAAAAAATAAGCATAATTATGTTTAGTGCAATGTTTGTTTTATTTTTGCAAAATTACGGCAACTACAAGGCCTCTGGTTTGTCTAATGAATGTCTGCCTTGAATACTGTAAGAAATAACTGCTAAGTGGAAATGTTATTCTCTATTGATTACATAGTCTAATCTATCAGAATTAATAGCAATTCACCAGTAGAACACAGGCACATTTTTATTTATTGATGATATGTTGAATAATTTTAGGGAGAGGAAGGGAGAGAAAGAAACATTGATTGATTGATTGGCTCCAGCCTGTGCTTGGACTGGGGATCAAACCTTAGACCTGGGTATGTGCCCTGACTGGGAACTGAGCCCACCACCTTCTTGTGTATGGGAAGATATTCGAGCAATTGAGCCACACAAGCCTGGTCCAGGTACACTTTAAACAATATTTAATTTACTTACTAACCAACAACTACTTAGGCAAAAGCTTAAGATGAGAATTTTAGGAAATAGTTTCTCTTCCCACCCTCTTCTTTATCCCCAAATCTGCCCTTCTATAATGGTAAAATAATTTATGATTATTTTCCTTTCCTCCACACCTTTTGTCAATAGTTGAGAAGAGGGGATAAATATTAGAAGAGGGTTCTGACCTCACTATTCTTTTGGAATTGAAACAACAGCACATATTCCAATCCATGTGCACAAACCTGATATTCACCTACTGAGGATTCCTTGGTCATCTAGAAGCCTCACCGGAAAGCCTTGGCACTCAGTCTCGTGATTCACAGCTTGGTTCCTAGCACTCTGCGGAACTAGGTTTGAAGTGGGGATGAAGGGAATTAAAACTCTCCAGGTAGCCAAAACTGGTTTGGCTCAGTGGATAGAGCGTCGCCCTGTGGACTGAAGGGTCCTGGGTTCGATACCTTGGTTTCGGGCACATCCCCAGTAGGAGGTGTGCAGGAGGCAGCTAATCAGTGTTTCTATCTCATTGATGTTTCTAGCTCCCTATCTCTTTTCCTTCCTCTCTGTAAAAAATCAATAAAATATATTTTATAAAAAACAAACAAAAAACTCCCCAAGTATTGTCAAGGAAATCTGCCATGTCAACCAAACTCTCTTATAACTATGAGACAGCAGGGCCTTACAAAAGCACCACTCTGCCCTGTAGCTCTGTCACTGTTTGCAACTGCCTCCTCTGAGCTTTTCTTAAAAGTTTTTAACACTATCCTTTCCCATCCTCTCTTTAAAAAAAATTTAAAAAAAAAATTTTTTTTAAATACCAGAAGATACTTAACTCCCCTTTAGGATTGCTACCTCTGCCTATGAACTGGAAACATGAACTCTTATTCTCCACCAGTTCATAGAATAAACTTAGTTCAACATTCACTGTGGCACACACTGACCAAACCCATATCTACTGGAGAAAAAATAGAACGTTACGCTTTGTCATATTGGAAGCACACCGGTGAAAGTGAGACGGTGAATAAAGGCCACGAAACACAGGCTGGGAACTACTGCTCCGTTCTTTCCCCAGGTCAGCCCGGGGCTACTGCGGGCAGGCTGACTCTGGGGAGTGGCCGAGCACATCCCACAGGTGCCTGTTGACCTGGGACTTCCATCCCCTCACTGGACGGGAGAGCTGCAGAAGGCCTGTCTCCTGTGCCTGGGAGTTCAGAGTCAGAGCCCATTCATCACATTTAACAAGCAACTGAATTTTGATAGTTGTCTTTACTTCTAACCATTTTTTTTTTCTGTCTTCCAGTCACTGCTAAGATTTCATGTGTGTCAGGCATATTTTTAAGAGCTTTACTTGATTCAATAATTTAGTCCTCAAAACAAACGTAGGAGGAAGGTACTACTATTATCCACATCTATAAATGAGAAAATGAAGGGGCAGGGAGGCTAGGAAAATTGTCTAAGAACAGGTACGTGGTGTCATCTCACTCCCGAGTCTGCGTTCTGAGCTGTTACATGATGCTATTTCATTCGCTGATTTCTCTATTTGGTTCTTCTGCCTGCACACATCTGGGCCATAGCACACAAAATTTCTAGGTCCCCCAGCAACCTTATCCACCCTCATTTATTAAAAATAAACTAGTAATTAGATGGTTTATATTGAAATTAAAAGCCACTTAGAGGTCTTGAGTCCCACACCCCCACCCTGCACTCCCCACCAGTCTGAGGTGTGCGCTGTCTCCTACTGAGGGGCCTTCTCACAGGGCTGCAGTGTACCAGGCAGGATGTCAGCATGGGAGGATTTGGGGGGCGGGGGGCAGGAAAAGGCGCTGTGGGGGGGAACTGTACAGGGTTTGTTTCTCTAACTCCCCACCCCAGACTCTGAGTGGGTTAGGCTAAGGATTCAGGCCAGGTAGGAACAAATAAGCCCCAGATCACTGCTTTTGTAGAATATTACTTTTGCCAAATTAAAAAAAGAAGTCTTTATTTTATTGTATTTGAAAATCCAAAAAAAAAGCAATGAAAAGTTAGTCTTAATTATTGTAGTGTTTTTCCTCGGAATGCTTCGGTGGTACACTCCCAAAGCCAAACATGTTATTGAAAAGTGACGCCTTTAACAGACCTTCGTCTATGTCTGAGTCCCAGGAGAATGGGACGAGGCACGTCTGACCTTGAAATCCCTGCTGATTATCTCAGCTTCTGGTAAGAAATGTTCTTGTTCTCCGCGCACATCCACATTTGCTTTTACTCTCTATTGAAAGTGTCACTTGACGAGGGCCTGAGGAGGACTGTGACTAAAGCAGAAAGGACACTCCTGCTAATTCTATCCCTAGACTCTGACATCCTATCTGAGATGAAAGAAAGCATCAAGTATATGTTAATTCCAGAAAAGTTTTAGCGGAAGCTCTGGCACTTAAATGAATCTACAGCCGGTTTCCAGCGTAGAATGAATGTTTTAATTAGCGTCTTACTCTGATACGTGTTGGGTAGGCGCTTTCCTCTCTGCTGAGCCTCCCCTGGGGCTAGGAGCCGGGCTCTGCTCTGGGTGGTGGAAGTACAGAGACAGCGCCGATGGCCTTGCTAGGGCTCTGTAAGATTTCAATTGGTTCCTACAGCCATTTCAGCGCCCGGAGACACACGGCTTCCAGAGGGCATCTTTATGATCACATGTGAGCTTGTCAGCTTTCCAGGTTTAAATTTTAAGTGAACATTAATGGTTCCATTGTCCTCTCCAGCTGTCATCCCGGTGGCCTGGGAAACAAATACTGGCATCTTACCTAACCGGGTGATCAAAAATTGTACGTAAATGAACAAAGCAATGCAGACTATTAATCCAGAGGAAATGCTCATTAACGGCTGACAGGGAAATCATTAACACTTGAATGGTTGCAGGGAATGTAATCAGACTCCTGATTAATTTAAAAGCTTGTTCTGCTGGCAGCCTATGCAATCCTGAACAAAATGGGGCTTTTCCCAATCTGCCCAGGTCCCCGGGAGGGGAGGATTTAAAGGAGACAGCGGACCTATGAATAGCTCCTTGGCTGCAATGCTCAACCGTTGAGAAATTTCAGCAGACAAAACGTAGCTCAGCTGGTTCATTTACTTCTCTGGTGTTCTTGCAATGAAGATTTGGCTGACTGCCTTAATTTTTTTTTTCAGGGGAATGTTGCATTCATTTGAATATGAAACTGTAGTTTAAGAAAGGTGTGGGGAGATTATTTTTTATTTGGAAAATAAAACCACTATCTTAGTTGGTGAATTGTAAACATGTTAATATTCCCTAAATTGCCCTGGAAAGGTTTTCCTCATCGACTGCCTGAAATTCTAATATCCTCCACTTAAGGGAAACAACACTAACAACATGCGTATGGCTTTAAGGGCACCCAAAGGCACTTACTCAATCACTAGTTCACTGGGCTTGTGTAGAGAAATAATAAAAGTTCTGAGAATTTGCCATTATTATAATAAACACCATTATTCCTTTACAGGCCGCTAGGTGAGCAATCTACTATTAAAAATGACAAGACAAAGGAAAAAAAGGCTACCACCTACGGAGCCCAATCACAAAGTAAATGCTCAGTAAGTGTTCAGCCTCCTCATCAACACCATCCCTGGCTGTGACAGAACTGTGCTAGTAGGCTGTGTGCTTCCTGAAAATGACTCCTCACAAATACGTGAGACAGGCACTATTGTTATGTTCATTCTTACAGACAGAGAAACTGAATTCAAGAAAGGCCAATGCCTTGATAAAAGTTCACGCTGCCAGTCAACTATCCAATCAAAATGGGGACTCTGGCTGGTTTGGTTTCAAAATGAAACTCTAGCTTGGACCAAGCTGCTGTTGAGATTTAGATGCTAGCTCAGCATAAGCTGTTAGTTTCTTGCACAGCAGGGAAGGAAAGTCAATTTGCAGTCACTTTGGGTTAAATCATATACTCAAACCTTCCTTGCTTATTGTAACATCACAATAACTGTGCATGTGTTATGGTTTATTATTTTTAAAATAAGAATTGAATCACTTTTTACATTTATTTATGATTTTTCTTGTTTCTGCTTAATATCTCATGGGCATTCTTTCAAATTAGCACATACTGATCCAACATACTTTTCATAATTGCATCCCACTAGTATGGGTAAGCCATCTATATGCAAACATTCCTCTATTAGAGGGCATCCAGGTTGTTTCCAGAATTTGCTCGGATAAACATACATATGCATTGTTTGTCATACATATGTATACTCACTTATGTACATTAATATACAGACACAGATATATAACATTTAAGCCTCTATCTATCTATCTATCTATCTATTGAGAGGCAGGCACACATATACATAGGTTCTTTAGTCCCGTGACAGATTCCAAAATGCTAGCTGAATAGGTCTAAAGAGATACAACTTTTTCTAAACTGTTTTAACTACTTTCCATATCTACTAGCAATGCATGGAAATATCTTTCTCCATCTCTTCTCTATTTCTGACTCATCGCTATTTTTAGCTTTTGACAATCTTAGGATGAAAAATGATCAATATTATTTTATATTTCCTCACTAGTCAAAATATAAAGATGTTAAATTATAGTTGCATTTTACTTTCTACTGAATATTCATTGTTTTAGTTGTCTGTTTTTTCTATTTGGGTATATTATTATTTAAGTTGTATAAGCTCGTAGTGCAACAGTGTCAACAGTGTCAAGGGCTGTGAAGATCTGAGGTTTTACCTCACTTGCAAGCTAACAATTAGTCTGCTGTGGCTTTGTGGATACTGCCAGAAGACAGACACAAGGTTCCTGGGACAGAAGAGAGGGCATCATTTCTCACATCACAGAGGGCAGCGTGAGCATTAACATGTTTGCATCAGTTTATCTCGTCTCCAAGTCCCTGGGGGGTGTCCATAGGAGTCCAAAGGATGCCTGCACACAGTGGGTTGTACCACAGGAAAGAAACCCAAGCTGTAAGCATACCTGCCCTTTGCTCCAGAGGGAAACACTATTGGTATCTTCCAAGGCTATTGGCTGTCCATACATCTTTGAAAAGACAGTCCCCTGAAAAGAGCAGTTAATGCCTCGCTTATAAGATATGCAGAAACACAAAAGACCCACTGAGAATTGTCTCTCTGCTCTTAGGAAAATCAACTTCTTGTCGAATACAGTGTATTTGTTTTCTCCCAATCACCATTCATAACAGTGTTTATAGTTTGTCTTTGTCTTTCCTATGTCCCTTGGTCTGACAGGTATGCTATTCTCATGTTAAATTTAGTATTAATAGTATGGAGATGATTTCCCTAATTTTGAATACAATTTATTGGTTTGCTTCTGGTAAAAATGAAAACAGATATTATCTAATTTTTTTTTTAATGAAAATGTGCCCATTATTGCTGTTTTGTTCTTGCCCTGACAAATGAAGAATAAAAGACATGGAAAAGGAAGCCCATTGGTACTTTTGCCCAACCAAATAAAGACTTAAGGTTCATAACTCATTTTTATCAGCATAATTGCTGTAAATTCAGAGAATTAGCAACATCAGGAGCCTGAGAAGCTGTATGTTTTGTGGGGCTTGAAGTTTCTATAACTTAGGAGGGCTATGCTTGAAGTATAAGAATACAAAATTACAAACACATCATTCTGGCCTGAACAAATGTGAGACCCTGAAATGTTAGCTAAACTTCTTTAACTTCACAGTAAATGTGCTCAGTTGAAGCCAATCACAATAGGAAGTTTTTGCTTTTCTAGGCCATGTTGCTGTTTTATTAGCCCGGCTTAATATGCAGCATCGGTCCCTCATGGAAAGCATTGCATGGCCTCTGGCCTTCCTGACCTTGGACTATGCTGAGCTGCAGTTCATGATGAATGACTGCTTTGTTGAGTACGTCCATTGGGTACAAAAATCATCACATCAGATCCAGGAGGATTATCCCCGTGCTGGAAATTAGGGGGTTACTACTGTAATTCATCCTGTCAAGTGCCTTCCTGTGACCTCTCAGGTATATCTGTAAGGGTGAAATCTGTGCTAAATGGATTTGGAAGGTAAAGAAGGCAAGCCAAGAAGTGTAGCAAAAAGTATCAGAATATTAGAAGTGACCTTTAGAAATGTGCATGAAAAGAATCGGGATAAAGAATTTTTACACAGAGTTAGTTCTTCCTATTTCATTTTTCTAGTTGTTTGTGTACGTGTCCTTTTTAAAAATAAACTAGAAATTGGTAAGATATGTACACATATAATACCTTAATAAAAAAAAAAATAGAGGCCCAATGCATGAAATTTATGTAAAAGTAAGCCTTCTTTCCCCCCAGCTGCTGGCACTGGCTTCCCTCTGGCACCTGGGACCCAGGCCTCCCTCTCAGCCCCAGCTTTGTCCGGAAGGATGTCCAGTCTAATTATCATATTACACTTTCATTATTATAGATAGCAACTGATAGAGATGCTTTTTGTTTGAGTTGCCCCAGTCACTTGGTTCATGTTTCACATTTAGCTTGAAAAAAATGAATATTAATTAATGCCTAAGTTGCATGCCATTTGATAAACCACTGACACAAAGATTATTACAACACTCCCTACCCTTCCAGAGTTTACGGTCTTCTCAGAGAAGTAAAACACAGATAGCTCCAATGCTAGGTAGCATATGCCTACTGGCATGAGAGAACAACCAAAGGTTATTTAAGTTTAAAGAAAAAAATATTTTTAGAAGGAGTGGCATTTTAGATAACCAGAATAATGAGATTGTCTGCAAAGGAGACACAGAAACTATTCCGGGCAGATGAAGGGCAAAGCCTGAGGTCAGGGAGTGGGTGGGGGCAGAAAATGCAAGAAACAGAATTAGTTCCGTCTGAGTTGGGTGAGACAGTAAAATTAAAGAGATGAAGCAAGAATGGGCCTGCATCACGGAGACCTCTGCATTCCTGCCAATGTAAATGGCCAACGTGGTCATGGAAAGCCATTTTCTGCAGGGGGAGGGAATGAGCAGGAAAGTCATTCTGAAAGTTAACCTGAAAGAAGTATAGAGAAGAGAGAAAAGAAATGGGGAAGAACTGGAAGGCCAGGTTAGAGAGGAGCAGAGCACACAAGGCACCGGAGTAGTTATGAAGGCAAGATGACCTTCTGTAGATTTCCTGTCGGAGATGAAAGCTCATGGCAATGGGAGGTGCAGGGAAAGAGAGGATGGAAGTTTTCTGGGAATCTGGCAAGTCAGATCCTGAAGGGCAGCTTATTTTATTTGTAGTACGGCAGCATGTTGATGTGTGCATTCTTTTTCTCTTCACATTACCATCAGATGTATATTGCTGCCCTGATGCCCTCTGTCTCTCCCCTTCTTCTGTGAGTTTACCAGCCCTGAGCATCTGCCATCTTATTTAGCTTTGTTAGTGACACAGCAGATTAACTTCCCCCTGACATTGTAGGTACACTGTCTGATGTTACCAAAGGAAAACAAGGCTCAATTACTTTTAAGGGGTATATTACTTCCCTGAGATTCCAACACAACTAAGGACACATGACAAAAACATGCAAACATAAGTACCCAACGATCTCCAACTGTGCAAAAAGGAGCACCAAGACTCAGAGGGGGGTGGGTGGGAAAATATCAACCAAAGAACTTATATGCATATATGCATAACCCATGGACAATAGGGTGGTGGAAGCATAACCCATAGAAAATAGGCCAGGGGAGCGGGGGCAGGCTATAAGAATCAATGGGAGAAAAAATGGAATATTATAATACT
The DNA here is from genome assembly GCF_964339955.1 of Pipistrellus hanaki. Classification (NCBI taxonomy): domain Eukaryota; kingdom Metazoa; phylum Chordata; class Mammalia; order Chiroptera; family Vespertilionidae; genus Pipistrellus; species Pipistrellus hanaki. The sequence continues at coordinate 51,774,386 of NC_140510.1, read as the reverse complement.
TTTCAACAATAAAGATTAAAAAAAAAAAGAAATTATGAAAAGTAAAGTAAAACAAAATAAAGTAAGTAGCACCAAGAGATAGTCCCTTGGGAGGAGATAAAAAGCTACAGAAATTGGAGAGAGCAATGATTTGGGTGATGTCAGGTGATGATGCTGTGCAAAACCTGGCTGCAGCAGAATTATTGTGTGGTTTGGAAAGGTAGCAGGATATTAAAGATGGAGGCAGTGGTGGGTCCTGGGTTACCAGGGAGTTCCACATAAACCATGAATTTCCTGTTCCTCATTTTGACCTCTTCACCTCCATTTTGTTCTCATAAGCATAGTCACATCCATGTGCAAGTGATGGATTCACCAGAAAAGAGGATCCAATGTTATGAAATACTAGAGGCCTGGTGCACAAATCCGTGCACAGGTGGGGTCCCTTGGCCTGGCTGGTGATTAGGGCTGATTGGGGCCAGTCAGCCTGGGGGAGGGACTGCAGGCGGTTGGCCAGCCATCAGAGGATGGCTTTGGGAGTGCACTGACCACCAGGGGGCAGCTCCTGCACTCAGTGCCTGCCCCCTGGTGGTCAATGTGCAACATAGACTCCGGTTGGCTGGTTGTTTGGTCGCTTGGTTTTAACAGTCACATGGGCTTAAATATATATAGACTAGAGGCCTGGTATATGAAAATTTGTGCACTAGGGTGAAAGGGGGCTCCTCAGCTACTGTCTAGCCTCCCTCTGTGGGAGGCAACCAGATAGCCAATCAGGGGACAGTGTTTCCCCCATCACCCTGCCACTGCTGCTGCTGCCAGCATACCTAGGCAGGAGGCAACCAGACGGCTGATCAGGGGACAGCATCAGCTGACAGGGCCCTGAGGCCCGCTTCCACCCTCACCCCCATCTCCCCGCTGCCCCGCTGCCCCGCTGGTTGCTGCTGCCTCCTCCCACATCACTGCCCCTCCTCCCTCTGCCCACTGGCACATGCCTTGGCTGGCCTGGAACTGCCTGCTTGCCAGCCCCACACTCCCGCTGACTGCTCATTCCACCATTCGGTCAATTTGCATATTATACTTTTATTATATAGGATTGTACAGCATCATTTTATCCCTACAAAGTTTTTCTGCCCATGTATTTTTATACCTCTCAGTTCTGTAAGGCAGAATCATGCAATCTTGATATTTTCCTACAAAATGTCAGCAGATTCCTGACAGTTATGATTAGAGACAGAAAATGAGTCATGGGTTCAGAGTAACTGATTTCTGTGCCAGTAAAGTGGATCACACTCCACCTGAGAAACAGGTCTACTTGGCATCACTTGGTAAGGATGCAACATTTGCCACTAACACTTGCAGGTTTGTTCAAAATTTCATTGTGTCGCTTGCCACATATTGTGGTGAGAATAACTGAAGATCTACCAATACCAGGATTTGAGTGCCACAGAAAATTATAGAATTCGAATAATTGTATAAGAGCTTTCATTTATATAAGGCTTTGTAGTTTATGTATACTTCTGTTTAACGTATGTCACCAGATATTCAAAACAACCCTGCAAAAAATATCACAAAATCAGTAAGGTATGAAGAACTCCTAGCATCCTGATTCCTAGTCTAAAGTGGTTGTCAAACCTAAAGCTTACAGTTTAGAGACCTCTTATAGAAAAAGAATATAAAAATAATTACATCATTTGGTACAAAATGAATATAGACTTATGATGAGGAAAGAAATCACAATAAATTATAAATTTTAGAAGGCTGACAAATAGCATAAATACAAATTCAGGGGAATAATTAAAATTGTAATACATGCCTGAGACACAATCTTAATACATTTTCCCTGAAGTTTTGGTTGCAGACACATATATTATTTTTTATATAACCATAATTTTGCAACACCATTTCCATAGAGAAACCATAATGACAAATTAGTCTTTCCCTTAGCATAATTGATTGAAATGTTTATTATTGACCATTGAGATGCATAAAACATGATTATTCACACTTAGATTTACTCTGTTTGTAGTAATGCTTTAGGCTTGTGCTCTTATACCAGAAATTCCAATAAATAAATTATATTACCTCTTTAAAATATTATGTGTATCTATATATTATCCAAATTTATGTATCTATACACACACACACACACACACACACACACACACATATATATATATATATATATATATATATATATATATATATTTGTATCCACCTTTTACATGTATTAATATAATTGTATCTATTCATTATTGAGACTATTCCTGATAAGAGAGTGAACTTATGCTTAGACTTGATATCAATAAGAACTGAATCCTATGTTACAATTTTACACATCTGCTATTTGGAAGAATTTACCACAAATTACTTCTGCTCTATATACTTCCTACGTGGTTTCTCCTCAACTTTCCCACCATGTCCTAGGATGGATGCTGTGGGATCTGTTCACAGTGGAGATATGACCTCAAGTCCTGCACCTTTCTGACATGACACTAGGTGAGTCGGTGGGAAACTTCTAGAAGCAAGTTCTACCCTGAGTCACAGATGTGACTGCATGTTTCAAATATATCTCCTAAATTACAAACAACAAAAATATGTATCTATCTCAACTAAATGTATCTCTGACTTTACTTCTCCTCACCTACATACACCAAATTCTTATAGACCCACAAACACTGTCATACCGGAAGGGATGGAGGTAGGAGCATCCTAGTTCAAAGAGACAGCAGTCTTAAGGAGAAGTGGTCAAAATACCTTTTCTTTTTTTTTCAAGTATTATAAAACTATATGGCCCTATGAACACGCTGAAGGCTATCTTTGGTCCTTGGAAAGAACCTGAGCCAATGAAGGCCCTCGTGTTTATGTTCAGTTAATCAGTTTCATGGTAAGTCTGCCTCTGAATCAATGATATATGAAAACAAAAAACAATTATTGACTTCTCTCACTTTTTCCATGTGCGTCACAGTGGAAGAGTGTCAAGTATGGATTAGTTATAGCCAGGTTACAGTTCTTCAAGCTTGATCAGGATCAGGCTGCAAGGTCATGTAGACAACACAGAAGGAGTCTGAGCAGGAAAATAGGATGGCAGAGTTAGAATTCTAATGGAAATGTAGGGAGAATCAGAGGCAAGAGATGAGAATAAGACAGGATCTGAATCCAGGATCACTGGGTGAGACCACTGAAGCAGCTGTATCTAGAGATACCTTCTCTTTCTGATCTTGCTTGTTTTCTGTTTGTTTGTTTTAATAACACCCAGATATCATAAACATACACAGCCAAAGACATTTACTATAAAACCTTTCCACTTCAGAATGTAAACAGACATGATGGTGTTATTTGGTGTTATTTTTAGTTGCTGAATGATGACATAAATCTCTAATCATTCTGGTTTGTTGCACTCTGATGGCTTTACCAGGAACTTCTTTCTAGGGAGTTACTCTATAAGTGAGTAACCGAGATGCCAGGTCATTAGTGCTTTAGGAGGCTTGCAGATAACACTGACATAAGTATTTCTAAACATTTTCTTTTAGGACTATTAACCTTTTGACCTTGTGGGTTTTAGTCACTCATAAGGGAGGAATATCAGCAATAACCTTTTATTAGCAGAAAAGAAATGGCCGCCCCTCCCCCCCCCCCCAAAAAAAAAGAACCCTCACATTTCCAGAAAAAATATTATTGCACTCTTTTTTGGTTCCACTGGCTGTGAAGGTTAGAAGTCCAATGTTTAGCATGAGCAGTCTGCTATTTTCCTTGAAATATTTCTGCATGTAGTTCCTTAAATCACGCCAGGGGATTTTTATGACCATTGTACTAAGTCCTGAAAGGAACAGAAGCTCCTATAAAAGAGTGGGGATATATTTAAGACGGGATCCTTAGGTACCATTAAGACAGCTCAAGGAATTATCTCAAATGACTATATTAAAGTCTCTGCATAAAGTGAGGATGCTTACACATTTGAATTCTCCTTTGCCTCCTCCCCGAGCTATCATTTCTGGAAATGAATGCCTTACTCATTAGAACATCAGTTCAACTTTCCTGCTTCCCATTACTGCTGTCTTGCTTTTTACCCTTTACATCTTTTGTCTGATACAACTTCATTTTAGTGTTTTCATGGCCCTCCTGCTCATTCTGGATTCACAAGACTGAATTGCATCTCAAACCCAACCGTTACTTTAATTCCCTCGTGATATTCCTAAAGTGTCACCATATGATTTTGGCTTGATTGACTCCATTGAAAGGGAATATGGGACTGTTTGTTCCATTTGTAGAGACTACTTATCAGTAGAACTATCTTTCCTATCATAAATCAAAATACATCTCTCTATGATTAGCACCATTGGTCATAGCTCTGCCTTCTGGAAATATACTTGTAGCAATTGCATTCTTCTTCCACATGACAGCTTTGGCTGCAGTCCAACTGATGAGTATTTAGCTTAGAATGTTTTTGCAATGTTTCTGGGGTGAAGGTATTCTATGAATGTGAAATGGAAATTAACAGTCTCAACGATCATTCCTGTGATGATACCTTCATAGCTAGACTCTCATTAGACAGAAAAAGAATGTTTCTAGACGAAGCAGCCAAAAGCTGGGGAACACATTTTGTTTGTTTCAGTAGTGGTTCTCTAAACCATGGCAATTTTACTCCCCACCTCCAACTCCCCACCATGACTGCTGGGAACATTTGGCAATTTCTAGAGATATTGATAGTCACCACTACTGTCATTTTGTGGAAAGATGCCAGAGATACCACTCAACATCCAACAATGCCCAGGACAGCTCCCCAGCCTTATCCCTCCACCCTCACAACAAAGGATTCTGCAGACTAAAATGCCCAGTGTTTAAGGTAAGAGACCTTTGTAGAGAAATCTCTAGGAAGTCAACATTGAAAAATGTATGCCATGATTACTTGTTACTCAGTCTTTCTTGGGATTTCTTTCAAAATGGTTGTAGTCTTCACACTCTGTGAAATGTGAATATATTTTCACCTAGAAAATTTACTTTTAAAAGTTAGGACAACTGTTGACAATGTTATCAGTCACTTAGAAACTTATCTCAGAGAAAGGGGAAAATGCTGGCTCTTTGGACATATTTCTTTGAATATTTTATCCATGTATAGTCTCTAACTGGCCGGAGAGAATCAATCACCCTCTACTTCTAAAATAAAACAAATGTCAGTGCACAAGTCAGCTTTGAGGTAAAATTCTCAAAATCAGCCTTGTATAAATACTTTAACTCAACTTCCATAAAATGAACATTAATGTAAACATGTATAAACTACATATTAACTAAAAGTGAAGCCAAAAGTTATTTTAAAACATTATTATTCATTTGTATTTTATAATCATTCATGATAGTGATATGAAAACAGAGAGGACAGGACACCTGACTTTTCAAAAATATAAACCATTTACTCAGAGCTGATAATCTTCTTTCTCATTCCACAAAAAAGCACACACAAAAACTCAGAAGAACCCTTCTTTATTCTCCTTCCACTGAATATTTCAATCCACTGGCATGTGTAACTATGTGCCTCCATACTGACTCAATGTATTCACTGCCCATTTTTTTATGGGCCAACTTCTCCACATACTAGTTTCCATCTTTGCCTGCTCAAGGACTTTTTTCATACAAATATCTCTTCTCTCTTCTCTCTCACCAAACCATCATTTCCCTTCTTTTATGAACCACTGATATCACCATAGAACGATGCTATAATACGTATTACTGCTAGCCCCTAGTTTCATCCCTCCCTGTACCCTCTTAGTTCACACTCAGCAATATTGGATACAGCTCATCACTCCCTCCTCAAATTCTTTTTTAACTTGGAATTTGGTATACTATAATCTCCTTTTTTTGTACCTATATGATTACTACTTCTCAGTCTCCTTTACTGGATCCTCTTCATTTCCCCAACCTTGACATGCAATGATGCTTCTTATTCTTAGGTGATCCCATCTTTCACAATGACCATCAACACATCTTATTGCTGAAGAATCCCAGATTTGTATCTCCAGAATGAACCTCTTCTCTGAATGCTCATACTTTGTTCTAGAATAGAAAATGGGCTTTTTAATCACAGCAGATCCAAAACTGAGACCTTGATTCTCCCCTTACCCCTCGAAAAACATGTTCTTTCTCCAGAGGTCCCTATCACAGCAGTTATCACTATACAGCAACTCAGTTAAAAACCTTGCCTTCACTCTCAATTCCTCCCTATTTCTCATGGCTTTTCTTCTAATTCACCAAATAAATTCTGATAAGAGATAATTTCAATTAATATCCTGTTCCAAGTCATCCCCATCTCTCTTTTGGTTTCATCAGCTGATTCCCACTCCCCTGCCCCCAAAAGTCTTGTGCTTCTGCTCTAGTAAATCAATAGACAGTTCTTGCCACAGTAGCCAGAAGGAATCTTTTAAAATATAAATTATGCCCTATCACTCAACTCCTGGACACCTTGCAGTAGTTTTCCAACTCTCAGAATAAAATCCTAAATCTTTACTGCAGCCTGTTAGATCCTACTTTATTTGGCTCTGGATATCGTTTTACTCTTATTTCCTGCCACTTTCCCCCTTGCCCATGACCTTTTATTGGCATTTTTACAAGTTCCTTTAGACATTCTCCTTCCTCGGGATCTTTACACTCGTTTCTAACTACTTCCTGTAACAATCTACACCCAGGTAATTCCCTCACTTCATGTATGTCCCTGCCCAACTATCATTTCCTAAAAAACAACCCTCATGAATAATAACACTCCTTCTCTAGCCCCATACCCTGCCCAAGTTTTTTTTTTTTTTTTTTTTTTTTTTTTTTTTTAGAATTTATCACTACCTGATATACTATAAATTATTTATTTCCTATTATCTCACAGTTATGTAAACTCTATAACCACAGGGTTTTTATTTTGGAATAGAATAGGCACTAAATAAATATTTACTTGAGTACTGAATGAACTAGTGTCCATATTCAGCTTGACATAACCTAGAATATGTAATCATAACTTTAATAAACTTTATTTACTTATGTACCAATCTTATACTTTTGAAAGCACTGTATTATACCTTTGTTACTTATAATTAGCTAAAAACAAGTATTCATTCATAGTACCTCCTATATTTGGGCACATCTTATCCTGAGGTGAAAATCAAACAACATACAACACAGTAAATACTGTAATACCAGAATACACTGGTATTAATTAAAATAATTATCCCTAGATCACATTACTTAAAATAATATAATGCAATTTTAATATTATAAGGCTTACAAAACCATATTTATAAGAGTTTAGCAATTTTTTCTCTGAAATATAATGGCCCCTGAATGCCATCTTTGATATGGGAGCAATCTGAGCTCTTCAAGGAGAATTGAAGTATATCTAAAGACTTTAATATTTGAAATAAGAAGCAATCTGTCTTTTCTGAATTAGGTTTTGATACATTCCTTGACATCTGGGATTTGAAGTTTGACAAGGTGACAACACTGGAACTTCACTTTGTCAACAGCAAGTGGAAACATATATTTGAGACTCATCCTAATAAATGTGCAACCTAAAAAAATCTGAGTAATGTTATCAAGTCATAAAATGCAGAGATAAATAGACGGATGTTTCAGCATTCCTGTGTAGACTTAGATTAATTGTCAAAATAATGAGTGAAGAGCTGTTTGTCTCAATCTAGTTGAGAATAAAATGCTGACGTTTTTATTTAACACTAGAAAGGGAACTAAACATCTGCCAACATGATATTAAAACACTGGATTGGGGAGATACCTAACTTGTCTTTGCTCATCCACTGGGTAGTAGCTTGATCTTTTTTTTGTTTGTTTAATATATTTTATTGATTTTTTTACAAAGAGGAGAGGAGAGAGGAGAGAGAGCTAGAAACATCGATGAGAGAGAAACATCGACCAGCTGCCTCTTGCACACCCCCTACCAAGGATGTGCTGCAACCAATGTACATGCCCTTGACTGGAATCGAACCTGGGACCTTTCAATCCACAGACTGATGCTCTGCTGCTGAGCCAAACCAGCTTCGGCTAGTTGCTTGATCTTGAGCCTCAATGTCTTCCTATTTTCATCTATACTAATAAAAGGGTAATATGCTAATTAGACTGGGAGACCTTCTGGATGTCCTTCCAGACAAAGCCGTGGTGGCGGGGCCAAGGCAGAGGCAGTTAGAGGTGATCAGGCCAGGAGGACAGGGAAGTTGGGAGTGATCAGGCCAGAAGGAGGGGACTATTGGGGGCGAGCAGGCCAGCAGTAGGGGATAGTTGGGGGCGAGCAGGCTGGCAGGGGGGGCAATTTTGGGTGATCAGGGCAGCAGGGGGGCAACTGGGGGCGAGAAGGCAAGTGGAGGGAAAGTTGGGGTGAGCAGGCCAGCAGGCAGAGTGCTTAGGGATAATCAGGCAGGCAGGCAAGTGAGCAGTTAGGAGCCAGTGGTCACAGACTACAAGAAGGATGTCCAACTGCTCGTTTAGGTCAGATCCCACAGGGATAGGGCCTAAACCAGCAGTCAGATATCCCCCAAGGAGTCCCAGATTGGAGAGGGTGCAGGCTCGGCTGAGGGACACCCCTCCCCGTACACAAATTTTGTGCACCGGGTCACTATTTATTTAATAAAAAGGGAAAGTGAGAAAAATAATTCTACTCTGTGTCTTCCACGTGGGACTAAATTGCATCCTAAGTCACAAAGCCACTTATTGGAAGAACTGAGATTTGAATTTGTATCAGTCAGGATAGGTAACATTATGCTGAAATAACTAATGATCTCTAAGCCACAGCAGGTTAGAACAGTAAAAATCTGTTTCTGATGCATGCTAGATGTCAGCAGACACAGTGTGCTTCTGGCTGGTCATTCAAAGAAGCATCTAATGGAGTCACCACCTTGACATATGTTTCTACAATCACTGAGGCAAAAAGAAGGGAACATGACACTTGAAGGTCTGACCAGCAGTAATACATATCCCTGTAACATTTCATTGGTCAGCCATACAGATGTACTTAGCTTCAAATGGAGCAAGGAAGGAGAAACAGAATGTTTTTGAGTAGCTCTACGGACTACCACAAAAACCATTATGGGTCAAGAGACCATTCTGTTTACTTTTATGTAGAGGCAAGCTGATTAGTTGCTCCTGGTGTATATCTGATCAGCAGCACCTCTCTGTTTCTCTAGAAAGTTTACTGGGGAAAAGAGAAGAGATATAAATAAACAGATTATATTGAATATAAGGACATTTTTTATATCTTTACTTGGACACATGATATAAAATATACATTCATGATATATGTATAATATATTCAAATATATGTATTATACATGAACCTATAAATGGATGTTTAATTGAATAGATTTATTTTCACAGGAAACTTAAACTTATAATCATGTAAAATAATTTTTATTCTTGCTATCATATATAACAAACAGAAACAGAAGTAAAAATAGCAAGATAATAAAGTCATTTTAATTATTTTCATTTAAAAAATGATAGTACATGCTACAGAACATTCAAAAGGACAGAAGTATCTGTGGTAAAAAGCACATCCACAAAACAACCACTGTTGTTAGAATGTCCTTAGGATTTATGACTTTTTAAACTTTATTTTTGTTATTGACACTATTACAGATGTCCCCATTTCCCTCCATGTGCCCACCTCCATCCACCCCCAACCCCTTCCCTCTGGCCATCACCACACTGTTGTCTGTGTCCATGGGCTTATAAAAAAGGAGGAACTTTTACCATTTGCAACAGCATGGATGGGACTGGAGAGCATTATGCTAAGCTAAATAAGCCAGTAAGATAAATATCACATGATCTCACTCTTTTTTGGAATATAATGAGCAACATAAACTGATGAACAAAAATAGAGCCAGAAACATAGAAGCATCAAACAGACTGTCCAACCTAAGAGGGATGGTAGGGGAGGGTGGGGGCGGGTAAGAGATTAACCAAAGGCCTTGTTTGCATGCTCACGTGTATAACCAATGGACACAGATAGTAGGGGGATGATGGCTTGTGCTGGGGGGTGGGAGCGGCCAGGAAGAGGTTAATGGGGGGAAAATATGAGTTTCATGTTATGCTTTAAATAATTTAAATTAAATATATATATATATATATATATATATATATATATATATACACACACACACACACACACACACATTGAACAGGTTTATTTTATTAAATTAAGTAAATGGTGCCTGGTTTGGGGTATTATTTCAAGCCACTAGAATTTATTTTAAAAATTCCAGCTCTTGCACCAATTCTTGCATGAAATCCTGGTGGCTTGAGAAAGTACATGCTTAATGCAGAGATGTCCAAAGTAGTTTACTTATTGGGAGAATGTAGTTCAGTGACCAGTGGAAGCATCCCATAGTCCTTCCTCAGCATTAATGGCTTTTTCAATCTTCACTTTGCAAGAACTTTAAGAAGAGGTTCTTGAGAGTATCAAGTCCTTCTCAAGAACAAAAACAAGGTCAATATCTCAACATTAAAATTCTCCACAATAATGCTGTTTTCATTTAAAAGGAACAAAATGAGGTCAGTTTAAAGACCAGAGCTGCTCCAGAAATATTACTATATTAAGTTTTTTTCTGGTTTACATCCCTTAGTCATAAAGTTTGAGGTTTCAAAAAGAGAGGTATACACAGAATTTACCTATCTTAAATAGGTCTCCTTTTCAAATATGTTGAAAACTAGGTAGATCCGTTTTTGGCTGACCCATGTGCACCACAAATAAGGTTTTTTGTGTTTTGTTTTTGTTTTTTAAATATGTGACAGTCTATTTCAATTATTAAGATATACTGACATTTCAAGTAAAAATAAGCAAAAAGAAAACCTCTAGCTCCATATTTGGCAAACTGCGGCTCGTGAACCACATGTGGCTCTTTGGTCCCTTGAGTGTGGCTCTTCCATAAAATACCATGGCCTGGGTGAGTCTATTTTGAAGAAGTGGGATTAGAAGAAGTTTAAGTTTAAAAAATGTGGCTCTTGAAAGAAATTTCAATCACTGTACTATTGATATTTGGCTCTGTTGACTAATGAGTTTGCCGACCGCTGCTCTAGCTTATTGTAATCTATTTTTGACACTGCATCAATATGACCAAGCATATCAAAGTTACATAAAGAGATCAGATGACTTAAAAAATATGGGGTGCTTGTTGTGAGAAAACGAAATCAGTTCATACAAGCCAATGAAAAGGAATTGCTCAAAGCTTCTCACAGTTTAACTTGAGTTTTATCCTGTCCTAAAAATGTACTTTGATAGTCAACTTAAATCATTTCACTTTAGCAAATGTTGTAGTGGTTACTATGTGCAAGGCACTGTGCTTGCTAGGTAATGTCTTCACTCCCCCCACACACAATGAATATTGTCAAATGTGGTCCTTTCAAAAATCCATTATTGCTTCTCATGTGCTTTTCAGAAAGTATTAAAACACTGGAGGCCCGATGCATTTAATTCGTGTAAGAGTAGGCCCTCCTTCCCCTGGCTGCTGGCATCAGCTTCCCTCCAGCACCCAGGACCTGGGCTTTCCTCTCAGCCCCAGGTTTGTCTGGAAGGTCATCAGGAAGGCTGTGAAAGGACATCCAGTCTATTTTGCATATTACACTTTTATTATTATACTCTCCACACTTTTAAAAAAATATATTTTATTGATTTTTTTATACAGAGAGGAAGGGAGAGAGATAGAGAGTTAGAAACATCGATGAGAGAGAGTCATCGATCAGCTGCCTCTTGCACACCCCCTACTGGGGATATGCCCGCAACCAAGGTACATGCCCTTGACCGGAATCGAACCTGGGACCTTTCAGTCCCCAAGCCGACGCTCTATCCATTGAGCCAAACCGGTCCTGGCACTCTCCACACTTTTTTAAAAAAATCTTTTTTTTAAATCAATCTTTATTGTTCATATTATTACAAAGGTTCCTCATTTCTTCTCCACTCCACCAGGTTAAAAAAAAAATCTTTAATGTTGAAAGTATCACATATGTCCTCTTTCCGCACCCCCCACCCCCATTGACCTCTCCCAGCCTGCCTCACCCCCCAGCACTGGCTTTCACCCCCTTCCTTTGTGGTCTGTATCCATTGGTTATGCCTATATGCATACATACAAGTCCTTTGGTTGATCTTTTACCATTAAAAATTTTGAATCATTGTTATTTTTTTTTTTAAGTAAAAACTCAAAGGACATATTCAAGTAAGTGACTCTGCCTGGTAAGGGATTTGTACCTGTTAATATGTAAAGAACTCTTACAACTCAACAATAAAAAGACAATCCAATTAAAGATAGGCACAGGATTTGAATAGCTGTTTGTCCAAAGTATATTTACAAATGGCCAATGAGCACGTGAAAAAAAATGTTCAGTATCATTAGAGACTTAGGAGATGCAAAAGGAAACACAATGAGATAAAACTTCACACCTATTAAGACTGCTGACATACAAAAGACAGAGAATATCCCGTGCTGACAAGGATGTAGAAAAGCTGGAACATTCATACATTGCTGTACATGTAAAATGGTGTGGCCAGTTTAGGAAAAGATATGGCAGGTATTTAAAATGTTGAACAAAGAGTAACTTTATGACCTAACAATTATACTCCTAGATATATACCCAGGACAGCTGAAAACATGTCCATACAGAAATCTATACATGAATGTATATAGCAACATTATTCATAACAGCCAAAAGATGAAAACCCAAATGTCTATCAATTGGTATATTCCCAAGTGTGATATTACTCAGTCATAGAGAAACAAAGTACTGATACATGCTGTAACATGAATAAATTTTGAAAACATTATGCTAAATAAAAGAATCCATTTATATAAAATTATATGATTTCATTTATATAAAAATTATCCTAATAAGCAAATCCACAGAAATAGAAAATAGATTAGTGGTTGCCTAGATCTGAGGGAGGAGGAATGAGTGACTGTTAATGGGTACAAAAGTTCTTTTTTTAGGGTGATAAAATATTTCAAAATTAGCAGTGGTGGTTGCACAACTTTGAATATTACTGAGTTCTATGCTTCAAAAGCATGAATTTAATTGTATATTCTATAAAGCTATTGTTTTTTTTATATATATTTTTTATTGATTTTTTACAGAGGAAGGGAGAGAGATAGAGAGCTAGAAATGTCGATGAGAGAGAAACATCAACCAGCTGCCTCTTGCACACCCCCTACCGGGGATGTGCCCGCAACCAATGTACATGCCTTTGACCAGAATAGAACCTGGGACCTTTCAGTCCGCAGACCGACGCTCTACCACTGAGCCAAACCGGTTTGGGCTGATAAAGCTATTGCTATGAAAACAGTCTATCTGTCATCTTTAGTTTAAATTTACCCTACAAAAATATGGACATTTTCCCTCAAGTCCACACAAATATATATATATCACCTCCCCTCCCCCATAGTTTCTGGTTATTTGAAAATGTACATAGTTTCCCAAACTTGATTTTTTAAAAAACAAACTTCTTGATATTACAAATTAGCAAGACTCCTATGTAGACATATAGATCCCTGGCCTGTCATAAACTTTGACTACATCCAGTACTTATCTAACATAGTACCATGCATATGAGTCATTCCTGGAAAGGTTCATTGTACCTTTCTAACTAGGAGGAATGAACAATTTGTATTGATTTTTATCAGGGCAATGCCATTATATTAAGAATTTAAGTACTTAAACTTTATCAGCCAAAGGTATTTTTTTATGTCATTTAACATGTGCCACTAGTTAGATAGCTGTGAGAACTAAAAGAAGCTCAAATTAAAATATTTGCAGTGTTATTCTTTTCCCCCAAAATAACCCAATTTGGAAGATAGTATCAATTCTGCCAAGCAGTAAATTCCTCAATTTATTTAGGTCACGCTTATTTTTCTCTTCCACAAATTTCTTATCTATTTTACCCAGGCCCTCTTTGGGAAACTACTGGTGTAAGAGAGCAAGAGAAGTGTATATTTTCTAACACCTGTTTCTGTCAATATTTTCCTTTAAATTCTCCCTTGTTCCATTACAAGTTTGGAGCTCAAGTCATTTTCTAGTCAATAGCTCTTTGTATCTTTTGCCTGAACTAAATAAGGAGACTCTCTAAGGAAAATCAAGTTGTGATTGGCTGTTACAAAAGAATCAATTTTAGTCAGAAATACACTAGTTTGTTTCACTTGACAAACCACAGCAAGAAAACTAGATTGTAAACATTGTGATTGACATAGTACATACTGAAGACAACCAATTAAATTGTCAAATTCACATGAGCAAATACAAAATAAGTAATTCATGTTTAGACTCTTTTGATCTATATCATACATTTGGCATTATAGGAGTTATTTAAAAGCTATTTTAATATCAACTCTAAAGAAATTTTATCAACTTTATCCCAATTATTTCTTTATACACCATACTGAATACTAAGACTCCTAGTTGTTATATGAGTGGCAAACACAGACCTTATATAATTTAAATTATTTTGGGACATTTTTATATAAGACATGTATGTACAGGAGAATTATTAAATTAGATACATTTAGCATAGTATCATTAGCTAACTTTTTATAAAAGAAAATTAAATACTAAAATTATGACATTTTAAATATACAATCAACTATTTAAATAAAGTGCTTTAGATATATTCCACCCAAATTTTTTTTCACATATGAAATCAATTGACTTATTCATTGGATATACTGTTTTTCTCCAGGACTTAAATTACTAACCAATATTCTTATATTATTCCAATGGGTAACATTGTTTGTATACAAAAAGTAAAATTCTCCATTTGACCTTTTGATATGCTTGAAAGAAAAAAAAAAAAATTGATTGACTGCTATCAGAGTGACTTAAATTGGCATTATAATTTTAAGGTTGGCCAGCCGTGTGCTAACATATTTGGAAAGTATGCCGAAATATTCTAATGTAACCCCTCTCCCATTCTGTGTGCCCTTTTGTTAGTTAAATGTAAAGGGTGACAACTAAAACTCCAGCTATAAAAAAATAGAACCAAAAACTTAGCAAAAAGTTAACATTCCAATACAGAAAAGTTAAGCGAATAAAGAAAAGTTAACATTTTGACCAAAAGTCATAGACTGATGCTGTAAGGGCAAATATTCTCAGCAAAAGTGTTATTTCTGCCTTTTAACTTTATTTTTACAATTTCAATTTATCTATGATTAACAATTGGAATATTTCACAAAAAAATTTAGATATCTAGCTTCAACTGAAAAAAAAAACCACAAAAAAAACCCTAATCTGGCAAACTTTTCACACATTGCTAGTGTTAGTATTACTGAAGGAAGAATTCAGGAGGCCAAAAGGAGTAGAGATTTATAAATTTATCATTAATCTGCACAGTGGTGGGCAAACTCATTAGTCAACAGGACCAAATATCAACAGTACAGTGGTTTAAGTTTCTTTTGAGATCCAAATTTTTAAAACTTAAACGTCTTCTAACGCCACTTCTTTAAAACATACTCACCCAGGCCGTGGTCTTTTGTGGAAGAGACACACTTAAGGGGCCAAAGAACCGCATACGGCTCGCGAGCCGCAGTTTGCAGACCATGGTTCTAGCAGAAGGGCTGAGGCCAAAATAGCATCAGCAGGGCAGAGTAAGGAGAGCAGGATATTTATGTCTCTTGTAAAGGTCAGCCAGGTGCAGGTGGGGGCCAGGTGTAGGCGGTCAATTGAAACTGGTGAGGTGGTTTACTGGAAACCTACAATGTGAATAACAGGAAAATCGCCAGAGGGGTAAA
Organism: Pipistrellus hanaki; assembly: GCF_964339955.1. Taxonomy (NCBI): domain Eukaryota; kingdom Metazoa; phylum Chordata; class Mammalia; order Chiroptera; family Vespertilionidae; genus Pipistrellus; species Pipistrellus hanaki. The sequence continues at coordinate 51,758,661 of NC_140510.1, read as the reverse complement.
AGCTCCCAGCAGCGCATAATGGAAGGCAAGAATGTGCCTAAAAGCAAAAAATCAGTAGAAGTGGGTAAAAGATGCTTTCTTAGATGGGGCATGCCAGAAGCACTGTTTTCATTCTCCTTTTTTTTTTAGGATTCATAATGCTTTTAACTTCTTAAAATTTGCTGATGTATATTACCCCTCTAGGATCTAAGTTTATGACCCCATCAAAATACATGTAAATGCTTCTATTAAAAGAAAAACCAACCAACAAAATTTAGTTTAAAAAGGTTTAAATTGTCCCATACCATATCTTTGATACTTTTATTTGGTATATAAGTAATGGCAATGATCAGTCTTCAGAAGTATTAGTATACATATCTGGTCAAGTCTAGCTTTCAAAGCAGACTGAATAGTTAACCTTAACACCTTAACTACACGTGCTCTCTACTTACTAAAAATCTCTACTCTCCTCAGTTTCTTTAGAATCTACCACTATGGCTGATGAAGACCAAAACACATGTGGAAAAGAGTGAGATTGGAGAAGACAGAAAAGGAAGCGGTCCTTCCTGATCAGTCATATAAAATATTTGCCCTCAAACCAAAATTACCTTATTTCAAGGTCTAACCTGGAATATAACCTATGTAACATTAATAGATTAAATATAAATATTGATGAAATAACATGCAAAAAGTTTAATAAAATTTTTCCTATAACTAAGTTAATTCTTTCCAAAAGGGCATAAATACACTAGTATTTAGTTTACTAATCTTTCATTTGGAATATCAAATGATGTAAACTAAAATGTTACTGTCTTTAAATACACACACACATTTGGACCAAACATAGGTATTATCTAGCATAGGATTTCACATTATAGAAATAATCACTAATATATCCCAATAATTATATAGATGGATGTTCTTCTTAGTCTTATTTGTAATAGCATAAAGGAAGGGGCAATACAGCAATATATTCATCAATGGAGTGTTACTTGAATTAATTTGGTATACTAGAAATGAAAAGTGTAGGAAATTAGTTAATGACACAAAACAACATTCACAATATCAAATGAAGTAAGAAAGTCCAAAGTAGTACAGGTATCCCAATTTCTGAGAATATATAAGCAAAATAAAAATGAAGGATGTGCATTAAAATGTTAACAGAAATGAGATTTTAGGCTATTATAATGAATGAAATGGTATCTCATCCAAATTCATGTCCACCTATAGCCACAGAATGTGATCTTATATAGAAATAAGGACTTTGCATATACAATTAGTTAATCTGGGGTTATCCTGGATTAGCACAGGCCCTAAACCCAATATTAAAGTTCTTATAAGTGCTGATGATGAGCAAAGACACATAGAGAAGAAGGCCATATTGAGATAGCAGATATTGGAGTGATGCAGCTATGAACCAAGGAATACCAAAGTTTGCTAAGAGCTACCAGAAGGCAGGAAGAAGCCAGGAATGATGCTACTCTATAGCCATCAGAGGAAACACAGCCATGGTGACACCCTGACCTTAAATGCTAGTCTCCAGAACTGGGAAAGAATAAATTTTTGTTGTTTTAAGTGACCAAGTTTGAAGTAATTTATTATGGCAGCCCTAGAAAAATAATACAGTAAGTGATCTTTATTTCACTTTTCATGGTTTTTTTCTCCTATTTTATAAATTAAATATGTTACATTTTAATGATAAAAATGTTACTAAAAGCATAATGTGGCCGAATAAATACATAATAACTAATAATTACAGTATTCTTATAACTAAAAGTTCTAATCAACATATTTTAAAGAGAAAAATGAAAATTTATGCTCAAGCACACTCTAAAATGGTAATGAGTATCTGAAGTGCTAATCCTTTCATTATTTATCTTCTACATTTATGAGATTTAGAGATAAACAAGAAAAGTCTCTCTCCTCTAAGAAGGATCAAACATCACTAACACTTATTAATAATAAAATCAAAGTAAACTGAGAAGCTTGGTAAATGCAATAAAGAACTTCTCAAAAGCTGTCATATTTGGTTCATATAATATTGATATGATTTTAGTAAACAGATATTTCTCAAGTGAGCATTAAGAGAATTCAATATGGGGCAAATGAGATAAAATATACCTGGAAACAAAATAGACAGAAACAATCCAAAATATAAAATCTTGGAATTTGAATATTTACTCTTTATCTAGTATATCCCATATAATAAAGAGATAATATGCAAATTGACCCTCATGCCCTCACAAGATAGCCACAGGGGGGTTAGTGAGGGATGACCAAATGACTGAACAAGCAGGCTGTGTGTGGTGACCAGGCTGGCAGGGAGCAGTGAGGGGAGACCAGGATGGCAGGAAGAGGCAGTTGGGGATGACCAGGCCAGCAGGGAGGGCAGTTGGGGGCCACAAGGCTGGCAGAGGGAGCAGTAAGAAGTGACCAAGCTGCTGAAACCGGTTTGGCTCAGTGGATAGAGTGTCAACCTACGGACTGAAAGGTCTCAGGTTCAATTCCGGTCAAGGGCATGTACATTGGTTGCGGGCATATCCCCGGTAGGGGGTGTGCAGGGGGCGGCTGGTCGATGTTTCTCTCTCATTGACGTTTCTGGCTCTCTGTCCCTCTTTCCTCCTCTCTGTAAAAAATCAATAAAATATATTTTTTTTAAAAAAGAGGTGACCAAGCTGGGGGTGAGGGGCAGTTAGGGGCAATCAGGGCAGTGGGGTTGAGTGCAGTTGGGGGTGACCAGGTTGGCATGGGGGTCAGTTAGGGGCAATTAGGCTGGCGGGGGGGAGGGGGAGTGAAGGGTGACTAGGCCAGTAGGAGGGGGTAGTTGGTGGCAACCAAGCTGGCAGTGGGGAGCAGTTGGGGGCAACTAGGCCAGCAGAAAGGGGCAGTTGGGGGCGAGCTTGCTGGCCATGGGGGCAGTTAGGGGCAACCAGGCCAGCAGGAGTGGAAGTTAGGGGCACTCAGGCCAGCACACAGAGGCAGTGAGGGTTGTTCAGACCAGCAAGCAGGGGGTTGGGGGGCACTTAGGGGCAACCAGGCAGGCAGGCAAATGAGCAATTAGGATCCAGTGGTCCCAGATTGTGAGAGTGCTGTCTGACTGCTAGTTGGATATCCCCTGAAGGGTCCAGGATTGGAGAAGGTGCAGGCTGGGCTGAGGGGACCCACCAATCTGTGCACAAATTTTATGCACTGGGCCTCTAGTCTTCTAATATTTCAAGAATTCTTCAAACAGCATTCCCGATAGGTAATAACTTATTCTACAAGTTGAAATTTTCTAAGGACCCCATAACTTGTGAGGGATGCATGACTCCATTACTGAGTGACCACCTCCAAAGGTAGAAGCTGGCTTCTTAGAAAGTAGCCTTAGTCTACTACAACTTCAGTTTTTAAACATTTCTTATGTTTTCGTAAAATCATCTTTCTGGATTACTAGTATGTTATTTTTATTCTTCATCCATATTTTTCCTTCTTTGATTTATCCTTCATAATCAACTTGTATCATAACTTGAAGACATAGTTTTAAAGAATTTTAGAACGGAAATAAAAAGATTACTAACTTCTCATCAATGGCAAAATTCTTTTTACAGCATTCTTTACTCAACTGTTATTCTCAGTGTTTGAACATATCCATTAATAAAAGCAAGTCCCCTCATCTTCAGGCAGGCAGATTTATTTTAGGCATGTTTTATGTGGATTCATAGACATAGAAGCATGAAATAGACTGATGAATTTCAGAAGGAAGGTGGGGCTAGAGGTGGTTGGGTAGGGAGTGATTAACTGGGGAATTTATATGCATATATGCATAGCCCATGAACACAGACAATGGAGTGGAGAAGGCCGGGGAGACACTGGTACTGGGTAGAAGGGGGAAAAAAACAAAGGGGACATCTGTAATACTTTCAGCAATAAAAATAAATAAATACTAGTATATAAATAAGTGTAGATAAAATCATATTAACTATGGTTGAGTTGATTGGTTAGCTAAAATCCTTTAGTATTTTTCATTAGACTCCCTTTTAATTTTTGAAAAAATTTCCCCTTTCTATATACAGGTAGTTTAAAAAAATCTTAACTAAAGTGTAGAACTTTCTATTTATCTTTATTTAATCTCATTGCGTTAAGTTTCTATCTTTATTGCTAGCTTTTTGGTTTCTCTCTGAACACTCTTAATTCTTCCGTACAAACAATATTCTTCAGAAACTTGCACCATCTATAAATTTTACAAGATCTCTGTCTTCTCTTAAACACAGGGCTTCAACATTTCAACTCTAAAGTTCTAGAGTTACATGAAGTTCTTCAAACATTTGTCATGATGATAATGATAGCAGCTAGTATCTATCAAACATTGTTATAAGTATTTTATATATAGTATAACATCTAATACTAATAAAAATCCCATAAGACAATGACTATTATTATGCTCACTTTTTGGATAAAGCACTTGAAATAATACAGCCAGAGCTGGTTTTGAGCTGATGTGGCTAGATCAGCTGTTTACAGACTATGTCAATTTTGACTGGTCAATGCCCAGCATTATCAGTTGTTAAATATTTTTTTAAATTATTCTCCTGTGAAGTCAGAAATTGAACTCAGACTGCCTGATTCCAGAGTCCATTTTTAAAAATATATATTTTATTGATTTTTTTACAGAGAGGGAGAGAGATAGAGAGTTAGAAACATCAATGAAAGAGAAACATCAATCAGCTGCCTCTTGCACACCCCCAACTGGGGATGTGCCTGCAACCAAGGTACATGCCCTTGACCAGAATCTAACCTGGGACCCCTCAGTCCACAGGCTGATGCTCTATCCACTGAGCCAAACCGGTCTCGGCCAGAGTCCATTTTTTTTAAACCAGATTCCATTATGGTTCCTACGATAAATGAAGACAATAACACAGTGTCCAACCAGAAATGTTCTCCTTTTATCTCATTATGTATATGCTATACAAGTATTTGATGTGAGATTAAATTATTAAAATAATTTTCTACCAAAAGTTTCAAAAGGAGTAAAGGATAAATGAAAACAGCCGAAACTGGTTTGGCTCAATGGATAGAGCATTGGCCTGCGGACTGAAAGGTCCCAGGTTCGATTCTGGTCAAGGGCATGTACGTTGGTTGCAGGCACATCCCCAGTAGGGGGTGTGCAAGAGGCAGCTGATCGATGATTCTTTCTCATCGATGTTTCTAACTCTCTATTCCTCTCTCTTCCTCTCTGTAAAAATTCAATAAAATATATATTTTTTTAAAAAAGGATAAATGAAAACATACTAAATAACTGAACTTAAAACATATAGCTCCTTCCATACCACAATATATTGATATTATCAATTATTGATAATTGAATATAAAATGTATATTGAATATATCTGTTAAAAAGGTCCCTGAAATTATGCAATATATAATCCACCCCTACCCCCACCCCCACAAGAAAATATGTAGCTCATTAAATTCTTAAGTGGGTAACAGATGTACAAAATGTCAGCACTTCATAGGATCACCTCTGATCAATTGTATACCTGGATTTGTCCATTTCTACAAGGACATGAGACAATAGGAAACAGTCCTTGTTGAAATCAGATGAATCATGAATTCTCAAATTTAGGAATTGGATCTTGAGAAAATGTATGTTGCCTCCAAGCCTCAGTTTCACATTTGTGAAACAGGGCTGAAAACAGTACCTACAACAGAGGATTGCAATAGCACCATCAAATACTATGTATGAAGCACAGTACTTGGAGCAATTTCTGGTGCACAGTCAGTACTATTATCATCAGGATGCTGGCATGCCAGAATTGTCAAAGCTAAAGGATGAATAAGAAGCATCTTCCTGGATGAAGTGTACTTGAATTTGGAAAAAATATTATTTACAAATTAAAACCAATATTTTATTGAGAAAATAATCATCTGCCTAAATATGTAAGACAACATGGGGAAATAAGAAATTTATTCATGAGGCAGACTTCTTCTATTGGAGTACCTATGCAGAAACATTGAGAAGTATTGATGTGGGAATTCTCCTACTGAACAATTTAATAACAATCTCAAAAGAGCAAATAACTTCTTCAGCCTAACAAATAAAGAAACTAAGAAGAATGAGTAATAAATTTTACTATACACTTTTATGGCATATACCTCCAAAAAAAGCCAAAAAGCACAATTCTCCATAGATCTCTCATATTTTTGCATGTCTTGGGAGTAGAGACACTGACAAGCTTTTTCTGAATTATCTTTACAAGAATGTTTATTTAGCAACAGCCTTGGGAACTAGAGATAGGGTATGTTTGCTGTCCAGCATAATAAAGACAATGTCCCCTTGAGGGAAAATTTTCTTCTAGGCTATTATAAAATACTGGAATTTTCTCAGCTTGGGGTTACTATCCTGTAATGCAATCCACTGCAGGTACAAACATCACCTGGTCCCTCTCATGCTGCTCTGTGGGAACTGGGGTCTGGAAAATCAGCTTGAGAAAAATGCTGACATTCTGGCTACTTCTATTGCTGTGATCAAAAACTATCCATTTTCTCTGATCCATAAGTCTCCTGTCTTCTGCCAGCATCCATGAAATAGTGACAAGGAAATTATTAGCTTACACATAGACCCTTCAAAATTATCGATATATATTGTAAATGTATTTGAAATGTAAATAATAAACAAGAAAAAGTATTTAACTACTATAAAAGACAATTAGTATCCCAAATTAAAAAAACAAAAATCACTTTTAAAAAGCAACTTTAAAAGATATTCATCAAGCAGCACCCTGCTCCCCCAACACCAAGGAATATCCCTGAAGGGCCGCCAAAGTAGCGCTTCACAACACAGCACCCACAGGTGGTGGGTGGCACCAGAATGCCCCCAAAACAGGACTGAGGGCCCAGCTCACAGTAGAGGCTGAGAATCACAGCCACCCACACTAGAGATCTGCCCTGCACATAAGCACACCAGAAGCAGTCCCAATCTGGTCTCACAGAGAGCCAGGAAGGGGGCCAGTGCCCAGCTGTGCCCAACCACAGGGAGAGCACATTCAGTTCACATAGGGACACCCCTGGAACACCTGGCCCTGGTGACAGGGGGTATTGCACTACTGGGCCCCTCAGGACACCTTGTACATAGGGCACTCTTTTCTTTTTGTAAAAAAATATATATTTTAATTATTATTATTTTTTAACAGAGAGGGAGGGAGAAGGATAGAGAGTTAGAAACATCGACGAGAGAGAAATATCAATCATCTGCTCCTGCACACCTCCTACTGGGGATGTGCCCGCAATCAAGGTACATGCCCTTGACTGGAATGAACCCGGGACCTTTCAGTCCGCAGGCAGACGCTCTATCCACTGAGCCAAACCGGTTAGGGCAAGGGTACTCTTTCAATAGCACAAGATGTGGAAGACTTAACTTAGTGCTGAGAAACGGGGTCTTGAGAAAAATGAGCAAATGGGAGAATATGGTCCAAATGAAAGAACAAAACAAAACCCCAGAAAAGGAATAAATGAAATGGATATTATCTACCAGATAGAGAGTTCAAAGTAGTGGTCACAAGCACGATCACTGAACTCGAGAGAAGTATTGAGAAATTCAACAAAAAGATATAAAATATATACGGTATTTTAAAAATCAGAACAAAAAAAACCCAATAAATTAAATGAAAATATATACTAGAGATTACATAATGTAGATTAGATGATGCAGAAAAAAGGATCAGTGACATGGAAGACAACATAGTGGAAATCACCCAATCAGAACAGCAAAAGAAAAAATAATGTTAAAAAAAAGTTTAAGATACCACTGGGACAACATTAAGCATAATAATATTTGCATTATAGAGGTCTCAGAAGGAGGTGAAAGAAAGGGATAGGAAGCCTATTCAAATGGCTGAAAATTTCCCTAAGATGACAAAGGAAACATATTAAAGTTCAGGAAGCATATTAAGTCCCAAACAAGAGATAAACCCAAAGAGACTCACACCAAGACATAACACATTAAAATGCAAAAGTTAACGGCAAAAGAAAATCTTAAAAGCAGCAAGAGCTAAACAACTAGTTAAAAAAATTTTTTTCTATAAGACTATCAGATGATTTTCAGCAGAAACTTTGCAGACCAGGAGTAGCATCTTATATTCAAAGTGATTAAAAAGCATTTGCATGGCAAAGGAAGCCATCAACAAAATGAAAAGGCAATCCATTGAATTAGAGAAGGTATTTTTGAATGACATATTTGATAAGGAGTTCATTTCAAAAATATAAAGAGATCATACAACTCAACATAAAAAAACAACAATCCAATTGAAAAAATGGAAAGAAGACCTGAATAGACATATCTCTAAAGATCAGATAGAGATGGCAGACAGACACATGAAAAGATATGCAATCTTTTGATTATGTTCATCACTAATCACGTGGGAAATGCACATCAGAACCACGAGATATCACCTCTCACTGGTAAGATCGGCTATTAGACAAAAGACATTGTGGAGAAATGGGAACCTTCATGCACTATAGGTGGGATTGCAAATCGGTACAGCCACTATGGAAAGCAGTATGGAAATTACTAAAAAGTTAAAAATAGGACTAGCATACAACCCAGTATTTCAACTTCTTTGTATCCATTCAAAGAAAATAAAAACACTAATCTGAAGTGATAAATGCCAATCACTTTTTATATGCCTCAGCTTCTAGGTTCCTCCCCATTCACAGTCACCTGTTCTCACACTTCCTGGAGCTCTGTGGTCAGTGACTTTTTAAAACTTCAGAGAAAATATTTCTCCATATCTAGTTTGACAAACAGTAAAAGGACCACAATTTCCATCACTAGCACTTTTAATTTCTATCACTACACTGTCTTTTTAATAATCATATAATTACTATTGCATATTGATTTTTTCACTTACTAAATCTTTGTGTTCACAAAAATACTGCCAAGTTAAATGTCTATTATCTGATATTCCCTAATTGGTTTTGTATTTAAGTATTTGTTATTTAGGTGTTCATACTGAAGTAAATTTAGGACTTCTCGTTTCTCCCTATAACTTTGGTGCTTATTTCAATCAGAAGACAATAGTAATACATCTAAGCTTAACTTATCTAGATGAACTGTGTGTGCCTATATCTGTCTGTGTCTGTTTTTCCTTATGCACATATATCTTTACAAAATGTAGTCAAGTAGTGTGTTTTTCCTCAGAAAGTATGTTGTCATCTGGAGAGTATGTCACTTAGGAGTGAGGGCACCACTAAAATTTAAAAAGGAGAAAACAGATCTCTTTAACCAGGAAGAGCTTCAAACCTTTGACGGTTCCGACACACAGTGACAAGTAATAGGTAGATGTGTTAAGCATGCTCAGGCTGGAGAGCACATGATCATGTGCGGGGGGGGCGTCACTTCTGATCGGAGCCATAGGGGAATGTAGCAAATGTTCAGATTTTCTGAGAATCCAGAAAGCTATGTTTTTATGTGAAATCATCTGATTTTCAAATTGCTTTGGTTTTAAAAAGTTTAATAAGCTCCGCCTTCCAAATTAAACATACCCACAAGCCAAATAAACCCTCTGGGTGGCCAATCTGTGACTCCTGTGTAGTTGAAAACTAAGAGAGGAAGGAAGCAAGAGTCTTAGCATCCAACCCCCCACTACCAATGGCAAGCCAGTATGGACAGTCTCATGGTTTTGCATTTATTCAAAGTTCACCAAGAATTCTGAATACTTTCCTGAGTACTTATTCACAAAGTGCTTATTGGTCTCTTTGTATACTCCATAATGTTATCAATGTAAAATATCAGCATTATTAATTTATTAGCATTTACCCAGAATCTAGAATAATTTTAAGAAAGTCAAATTCTGACTTTCAAGTTATGAGTCCATTTCAAAGATTGAATAAAAACCACTTAGATCAGGGTATAGCATGGAAAATGTTTACTCGGTATCCACAAGCACTATAAGAAAAATTACAATCACAATATGAATCTTTCATAATCTGGCGATATTTTGGAGTTTAAGGATTTTTAATGAGACTTCCGGGAGCCTCAGCTTTGTTTAATATAACAGGTAATATAACACTTGACATAATGTCAAGATTCCATGAGCAAAAAAAAAACAAAACATTCTCTCCTTTGACCTATAGCCACTGTACAATTCCATTCCATGCCTGACAGCTGATGCTCACAGGACCTCTGGCATACCAAATATAATCCAGGACAGCTGGTGCTAGCGAGCAGCAATTGCTACAAATAATTCTTTTTGACTAGTTGTCTGAAAGAAACAAGAGTGACTTACGTATTTGATCTTATTTATAGAAATAGCCTTTCATGAAACACAGATCTGCAATTACTATAATAACTTTCCCTTTGTAAATTGACATATGATTTCAGGAAATGCAAAACAACAATTTGGACACTTACAAAATAAATGTTCAGGTTTTTCTTCCTCCCTTTCCGATAGCCATCTTTTAAGAAGAAGGAAATTCTGTTTAATGTTTCCAGAGAGTTTAATGAGAGTTTTACTCTTTAACCTAGAAGTGGCCTAGGAATCTGCATTTTATTGGGCACACTTGAGGATTAGGATGCAGAGCATCTGCAAAGGATATTTTGAGAGATACTGACTAATCCTTATCACTTCCCTAAGTGTCACGCATATCAAAACTGGACCCACCTCAATTCTCTGACCCCTTGATTTGCATTTACATGTTCATATCACTTTCAGAAAACATAATATAAACAAGCCTGAGCAAGGGATAGGCACCAATTTGTATAATGACTGGTAGTCCCTACTAGCCTATCTCCAATTTTTTCTCCCACTCACCCCAGAAATTGACTAAAAAAGAAACTGACCAAACTTTGAATTTTCCAATATAAAAGCACTTATATCAATATATAAATATATGCAATGAAGGCTGGTACTCTCTGCTGTATAAGAATGTCTATAAAGCTACCCAGGCTTCAGCCACCTCTGATACCTGAGAGTACAAAAAGCTCAAGTTTTAGTCAGTCTCCATAGCCAAATGGTACATTGGCCAAGCTTTCAAGAAAGACTTTGGAATGTCTTGATGTGGATCAGTTTAATAGTCTCAGGAAGTGTTTTGGCCCTAATGTACCAAAAATATTAAACAAGGTCAACTTCATACATTGGCTTCTCTTGGGGAAAGTACTATCAGCTGTGGGCAGTGATTTTACTATGGATGTAGGCCCCTTTGGTCAGATTGCTCCAAAGAAAGTTCAACACTGGGAATAAGTATCTTTAACTGAATTATGTTGGCTTCTCTGATAATAAATAGGAAATAGGAATCGATTATGTAATAGAATTGTGGTGTGTGTGTGTGTGTGTGTGTGTGTGTGTGTAAAAGCACTGAACATTACAAAACTTCTATGTTAAGTAAGTAACCTGGCTATGGCACTAACTAGTTATATTATCTCAGCAAGTATTTTAACAATGCTGCCCAATGCTATCACTACTCTTATCTAATATAGTACTGAAAGTACTGACCAGACCAGACAAGGAAGATGAAGAAATAAAAGGCATCCAAATTGGAAAGGAAGATGGAAAATTATCTTTGCAGATGATCTTATATACAGAGAATCTTAGAGACCAACCAAACACCTGTTTGAGCTAAACCACAAATTCAGTATAGTTGCAGGATATAAAATTAGCAGACAGAAATCAGTTATGCTTCTACATACTAACAATGAAATGTCTGAAAAATAAATAAATAAACTAATATGGTATGAAGAACAATAAAATACTTAGGAATAAACTTATTCAAGGAAGTGAAAGATCTGTACAATAAGAAAAACATGATTTTGATGGAAGAAGTTAAAAAAACAAATGGAAAGATATCCCATGTTTGTGGATTGGAAGAACTAGGACTTCTATTTTTTACATACAAAAATAAATTCCAGTTGACTTTTTTTTTTTTTTTAAATATATTTTATTGATTTTTTTTTTTTTTTTTTACAGAGAGGAAGGGAGAGGGATAGAGAGCTAGAAACGAACATGAGAGAGAAACATCGACCAGCTGCCTCTTGCACACCCCTTACCAGGGATGTGCCCAACACTCTACCACTGAGCCAAACCGGTTTCGGCACCAGTTGACTCTTGAACAACATGAGTTGAAACTCCATGTGTCCCCTTATACAAAGATTTGTTTTTTCAGTGAGGACAGCATATGTATTTCTCATGATTTTCTTAACATTTTATTTTCTCTAGCCTACTTTATTGTAAGAATACAGTATATAATACAGATAACATGCAAACTATGTATTGTCTATGTTATTGGTAAGGCTTCTGGTAGACAGTAGTTTAGTAAAAAGTTTTGGGGGAATTGAGTTATACACAGATTTTCAAATGCATAGGGGATTGGCACCCCTAACTCCCACATTGTCCAAGGGTCAAATGTAGATTCAATGATGGCAAAAGATTCCTTCTAATGTTTTATATTCCACTAGAGGCCCAGTGCACAAAATTCATGCATGGGCCAAGGGGGGGTGGTGTCCCTCAGCCCAGACTTCACCCTCTCCAATCTGGAACCCCTCAAGGGATGTCCGACTGCCTGTTTAGACCCGATCCCACCAGGTCTAAACAAACTCTTTATCATGCAAGTCCCCTGAACTGCTGAGTTTTTACAATATGAACATATAGGTACTTAATAAATATCTCAATTGTAAGTTTCATATTATTCATTTACTTACTTCCTAAAAAGGTGGTATCAGGTTCTCAGTAAATCCTATTGAAAATATGAATACAGGAAACCATGCACAACAGGTAGTATTAGTTAATACAGGCTTATTGAATTGAAGCACAGAAGCAGAGGAAAATATCAAAAAGTACATTTTTAAAACTGCATTTCACTTCTTATTTTGTCTTCCCTCTTCTGATCCAAAGATATGACATATTTTAAGTCAACCAATATTATGCCTATATTGGTACCATTCAACTGCTAGGCTAGTTTGGGCTAATTTGTCCTGATTTACAATAGCTTTCTTCTAGCCAGACAGCTCCAGATGTCTGCCTAGTGCAACTTGCATTATTTTATTAACCCCTGTATAGATCAAATAAGATCAACAACCTCAGCACAAAATACTGAAAAGTAATCCCTCTTTGTCTTCTCTGACTGTAAAGCCAAATCAATGCCAAAAGGCATCTTCACACGTTATTGTCACACAGTGCCAAAATAGATGATCTTAACAGGGTTAGGAGAAGCAGTGTGGTACTTAAAAGTATGTGTGCTGCCAAGACAACAGTGTGCATTGTATCCGTTGCCTGGGATACACATCTACAGCAGCCAACAAGTAAGCTATATAGTGTAGTGTTTGAGAAAAGCCAGGGACATGTATATTAAGCAAAAAGTTGAGGAGAAACTTTCTTAGATGACAAGCATAATCCAAGTAGTCATAAAAGGAATAGATACCGAAGCACTAGCTAATATGGAGAAAAGCATAAAGATCTCTTACTTTTTGACTTAATGGTAGTCTGCTCTAGACAGAACTTGCTCAACAGAACTGCATGTGGTGAAGAAACAGTTTGACCATAGATACTTTTTCACTGACCTGTACAGGTCATAAATACATATAAACCATTTTTTCAAGATTAATTTCTCTATACTATCCTGTTTTGTGCATGATATGGTGCATGAAAGAGGGCCACAGATTCGTAGACATCCTTCTCACTAAGGGTTGCCGTCTTTTTGCCCTCCCCTTCTCTCTGGGCTGGCCTGTGCCTATTCTGACCAATGGTGAACAGTGGAAGTGATGGTATCCCAGTCCCAGGTCTAATCTTTACAAAGACTGGCAGCTTCCACCGTGGTCTCTTGGAGACCCAAGCCTCCATGTCAGAAGTTTGACAACCTCGTTGGAGAGACAAAAGGAACAAGTTTCACAATTATATGAAGAAGAAAAGAAGCTCAGATGAGCCTGGCCTCCCACTTGTTACCGTCAAAACACCAGGCTTGAGGGTGAAATGGTCGTGTTCCCTTCTGACTGGCCAAGGTCTCAATGGGATGTTAACAAAGGATACCAGATAACACCTCATGATGGAGATGAATCATCTAGCCACACAATACTATTAGATATAAAGGTACTAAGTTTGAGGGGAGTCTTTTAATACAGAAATACCATAGATAAATCATATACATGGAAATAAAACACAGAAAAATTGATGTGGTGGCTTTTACATGAATTTAGGGTCCCTGTGTTGATGATCAAACAACACAACGACCTCATCAGAAAAACAGCGGAAAGGATGTAGGTAGTTACCGCTGCATGGGGTAGGATGCCTCAGAGCTGGCCTTAGGAGAATTACAGTTCCTCAGCTCAGTCACCATTCCTTGGCTTTTGCTGACTGGCCTAGGGGATTTTTTTTCCAAAAGCCATAAAATTAAATTAGAATTCACTGCTTAAGTGTAATGACTTCCCACTGTTTATGTGGGTTATCATTTACAACCAACTGGCATTTAATCAAACCACTATTTTTATTTCAGGACCAGAGGCCAAACATTGTGGTTTTTCTCTCCCTCCCTGTTGAGTCCAGCAGCTTCATCCAAGCTGTGAAGGGATATCAAATTGTTTATGAAAAATCAGCAGGCAGTATTGTTTCAAACATATTTATGATTTCACACCAACTTAGAAAGGATTTAGTTCACTGTGTTGACTGACATATAATGTTACATTTGCATATATAATAATAATGTTAAAAATATTCTGGAGAGAACAAAAAAGAATGAAAGAAACAATCACATTATAATAAAAGTGTTATCTATGAGACTACAGACTCCAAGTTCTGACTCGGCCCGGAATTGAAAGTATATAGAACATGCACACTATTGCCCAGCCCAAGTGAACAATATGTTTTCTTACTAGAAGCTTCCTGTATCCACATACTTGGTTGGGCCATTCTTCCATTCCCTCTGCCTAGAATTCCCACCCCTCTTTCCCTCCTCCTTTCTGCCTCTTGAAATCATCAAGACTTTAGCTAAATACCATGTCTTTAGTGGCCACCCATGGGTCTGTCTGCTCTGAATGCCTCCCCCTAATTCCGGGAAACATCGATCTTTCCATGCAAACCCTGTTCCCCACCACACCCTGACCCCAAATATCCATATAGCTTCAGGAAAATAAACAAAACACATTTCTCGTTTTAATCTAGTCAGAGTCAGTTTCTATCGTCACTTGTAACCATGTTATTCTTGACTTCTTCCTTTTCAAGCTTTTCCTGCATCATTAAACTGCAATTCTGCCACCCCCCCCCCGCCCCACTAAATAGTTATAGTAATGTGTTTGTTCAGGTCTTAAGTTTTTTTTATTTAAAATTAACTTGTAATAAATTAAAAATTCTTTGTAACAGGTACCTGCTTCGTGTACTCTCCCTAAGACCAAATACAGTGTCTTCCTTGCACATATTAGGTATTTATTTACCATATGATGTTAAATAATGCAACATCTTTCCAAATGTTATACAGAACTGCAGACGATCTTCTCTTCCCTTTGATAAACTGTAATGACAGTGGAAATGTGAATTTGGTAACAAACTAGTTGTTTACTATGAAAATTACATAAGTAATCCCTCTTCTGCCAGAGTCTTTTGATGATACTAATGCTGGGAAAAGGGAAATTTCTGCCTTTGAATAACTGTTCAGTTAATATTAGGTTTGCAGTATCTGTGTAATTCGAGCCATGTCATAACCAATTTCATCTAATCAGCTATATTATGACAAAGTGTAGTAATTAATTTATTAAAAAGAATTTATTCGCTTCAAAATCTCCTAACATCTCATAAGACAAAATTTTTGAAAATGTATTAATCTTTATGGTAATCAGGTAAATCACTAATTTAAACAAAACAGGTACCCTAAATAGGGTATTTACGTTCAGAGAAGCATAAATTTTATTTTATATGTGTCGGTAGCTCACATGGCCATGCCACAGCTGTTGGAAATTATAGGTTTTCAGTAGCAAGCATCAGCCATCACTCTATTATTATTTTATCAAACACATTCACAGGGAGTATTTTAGGCTGACAAAAGACATCTATGTCTTTGTTTATTCACTGCATTATCTACTCTGCCCTCCATGCTGGAAGAGTTAAAGTTCCCTTTCTCCTGATTTAGAACTTATTATTAGAGAAAGCAAAGGTTCCTATCTTTAGCACAAGATAGGACTGGTACTTGGCTGGAGAAAACACCAGTCTGGGAATGTAAATAAAAGAAAGCACAACCTGAGAAGCCTCATTCAGTCAGTGATGGACAATATTCCCAACCAGGAACAGAAGATTACCATGCCATGTCAAAGGACAAGAAGGAAGGCCCAGGAAATGGCCAGGCTGAATGAATTAACTTCAGGTTCAAGACCAGCAACTTCAGGAGGCCACGCTTCCAGGCTAAGCAGAGAGCACAGCAAAAGTTTCGCCCATGTGCCCGGGTATTTCACCTTGGCTCAACAGATCCCTGCCACGAAAAGTCTCTCATGGCACAGAGGGAATTTCCCCCTTTACACTCTTCAGTGAGCATGTAGAAAGTGTTGGCAAAAGCAGAGAGCTCAGTAACCCAGTGCTTAGGAGAAATGAGATAGAGGGCAGAGCTTGCTGCAGGAAACAGCTGGTGGGCAACGTAGCAGTTAGCTGGAGGCTGGAGTGGAGCATCTAACGGTCTGGGCTATGTCCACTATCACCAGCAAGCATTTAGAAAGATGTGCTCCACGTTACTTTACACATACCCTGGTACTTTTCGTGCCCAATTATGCCAGGACAGGACAGGGGGATGATGGGTATTGGGTATTGTTTATGAAAAAAAAAGAGTTGCTTGACCACTGCTTATTGAATTAAAGAGAAAAAATAAATTAGTTCTAAAGCCCTTAGTCTATGTTTTACAAATAAACTTTAAATATTTATATTAATGATGTGAAGTCTCTCAGGAGCCAATGCTATAAAATAAGAACAGCAACATCCCCAAAGGCTGTAGAACAGTATATTCTGATGATATAAAGTTTGATGCAGTCGTTTGGCTCCTAAAGTCCAAAGCTCATGAATATGGCAAGACAAGTTACTGTCCTGATGTGATCTTTAGAAATGTGAATCACCTTTCCACATGCTTTTTCTTGTGAAGGAAGTATTTTTTCTAGTAGAATTCAATAGACCTTTAGTATTAAAGTTAATAAATTTTTAAAAAGGTGAGATTTCATTTGTGTACTTAACACAGCGCTCGAGAATAAACAATCCATTCATATGCTGAAATGCTATATTTGCCGAAGCTTAAATGTCATTAGCTTCATTAAAATACATTATACATCACTACATTACAAATTTACATTTGCTATTATTGGTTGTTCCTTTTTTAGAGCTTTACCTAACATAACTATCATATGCAGAATAAAAGTTCTACTTGAGGCTCGGAGTTATGTGAGTCAAAGCTGAGCCTACTTGGGGATCACATACTTGTTCTAAAGTTGGAGAAGATGGTTCTCAGGGAAATCACACTTTACCTCCATTAATACTAAGAAAATAGAAAAAGCCTTAGTTAATATGGGTCAGTGGATAGAGGGTTGGCCTGAGGACTGAAAGGTCCCAGGTCCGATTCCAGTCAAGGGCACATGTCCAGGTTGTGGGCTTGATGCCAAGTGGAGGGTGTGTAGGAGGCAGCCAATCAATGCTTCTGTTATCATTGATGTTTCTCTCTCTCTCTCCCTCTCTTTTCCTCTCTGAAATCAATAAAAAATATATTTTAAAAATAGAAAAACAAACATCCAATTTGGGTCACTGATCTCTTTTCAGCGCCAAACTGGAGGGCTATTCTAGAAGGTCACACTTGAACATTTAACCCAGTCAATTTTTTCCCCTTTTATTTTCACAGTCCAGTAGTCTCACAGTTAATTTCCCCTGTGGACATAAATGACCTGTGGATATTTCTCCAAATTACTGTACTCTAAAATTAAAAAAAAAATTTCTCCTTTTTTTAAAAAAAATTAAAGCCCCTTAAAGTAAAAATTTACATATCACAAAATAGCATCCTCTTGGTTTCAGAAAAAGATATCCTAGAACAAAGGAGAAATGCACCAAAAGCATATAGAAAGAAAGGAACGGGGACATCAACCCCTTGAAAGTAAAAATTGAACGATACAAATGATTCAAAGGAAAGAACAGTATAAGCTTTAAAGGCTCCACAGTCAGAAATGGGGAGTTAAGTTCCATATTCCTCAATTTATATAAATAAAGATGCAGAAAATACCCAAAGTGCCTCAAGATATAAAATGGTTATTGTTGGCAGTTTGATGAAATTCAAACTCTGCGAAGAGAAATTGCAAGAGCAATTTGTTATATCAAGGTAAATCTGAAATAAGTGCGCAAATGTGCCCAGAGCACTAGGAGCAAAAATCAGATTCTCTTTTCTGCAATCAGAGGGCAGGTGCTGTGCATCACCTCTTCAAGCTTCTCTACACAGTTAACACACGGATATTCCTGCATGAAGGTTACAAGGCCACACCATGGCCACCTGAGCGCCACCTCATCATAACTGTATAGAAACAAGTGATGGAAACACCACCATGTAAGAGGGATAAGGATGGAAATCTTATTCAGGCAGTATTAAGGAGTTATCATTAAAATGGTGCTAGTGGTGGTGGGGCTCCACCAATAATATTTCTCTGAAGAATAATGTTTAAGAAAGGGACATTTACCTGGGGGGCATTTGGGAAAATCTGGATTGCAATGAATATTAACTATTATGGAAATATAGTTAATTTCCATAGGGGCGATAAAACACTGTAATTATGTATAAGATTGTCCTTATACTTAGGACATATATGGTGAAATAATCAAGGATACATTCTAGGGGAAAAGAAAGAAAAAAAAGGATAAAGCAAATGTAGCAAATTGTTACCTTTTCTAAATATGTGACCACTTTCCAAATAAAAATGTCAAGAAATAAATATTGCATAAGTAAAAAAACATGATAGACTTTGTAGATTTAAATTTGTATGATAAAATTTTTAATTATGAATTAGCTTCTGATTATTTCTTTGTAAAGTGTATTGAGGTAACTCAGCAGAAAGCATGATTTCTGGCATATATCTTCCAAATGACCCCTTTAGCTTTCAATGTGACAAGAACCTTTCAATCTACCATCTGAGCCTTTTGGATGGTATGCATGATGAGAGCTGACTGGGAACAGTTCTGAAATCTTGGAGTGGAACAGCAAACTAATTTGTTATTTTAAGGTAAATCTAAGATGTCACAGAAGGACAGAGGTGCTGAAAGGCTGAGAGGCTCAGGGGAAGAGTATCGTTCTGTGGATTGAAGGATGAGTAATTGGATTCTTAGTAAAACTGTAAGTAATGAAGTATGCACATATTTTGCTGAACAAAGCAGGGTATATAGGGACCAAGTCAGAGGGAATAGTACTAGCTCTTTAATTTTGCTGTTTTCTTTAGCCACATTATACATATTGCTCATTATATATGCATGTGACAATCGATGTCTCAAAATTTTAAGCTTTAGCCTTCCCAGATTTTAGGAACATAGCTAAAAACGTGGTTTTAAAAATCTACCAATGTTCTAAGATTTTACAATAACAAGTATGCTCTTACATTGTATATCTAAACTAGCCATGTGAATGGACTGAGTGTTTCATTTTATTCATTCATTCTTTTGTTCATTAAAAGTTTGAGTTTTAGGCAGATTTAGTGCACTCACTTCTACCCCTTTCTCTTCTTTTCCTAGACATTGCTTATATAGGCCTTCACCATCTCCCATTACCTTACTTATAGACAGGACCATCTTTTGACAACCAATAACTGGGGACTCCATCTAAATTCTTTTCAGGATATATGGAACCTCAAGGCACTTTTGGAAGCAAGATGTTTGAGTTACCCAGAATCACATAGGAAATTCTCCAGAGCTAACGAGCAAGTGTGAAATGTCACAAAATGCCCAGAGCTTACACAAAGATAAGGTGTTTTTTTTATGAGACCTCCTGGGTCAAACATGAACTGGGAAACTGAAGATAAAGGTCTCCATTTCAGGCTTATCCCTTTAGCTGCTTCTTTCTGTATGCCCACAAGGAAAGGGAGATGTTTATGATAATAACTGCAGGGGTTGCTGATTTGAGAAGAGACAGGGAAAGATTTCACAATGTGGAAAGCCAGCAGGACTTATGGAACCTTGCAAAAATGTCTTGCTTCAAGACAATGGTGCTTACATCTATTATGCAGCAATATCCCAAAGTTAATAACACCCTAAGATTTTGCAGACCACACAGGTATGATCCATTATTGCAGTATCCCAAGGAAGCGCTGTTTGCTGAGGACAAAGGGGAATTGGAGCAGCAATTCAAAGGAAAAGGGAAACACCTGACCATATGTTAATTCTAAACTTCTGACAATCCCTGGTAAAGCATGCCTCATGTGGGGTGGAGAGGCTTACGCTTCCCCACAGCACAGTGGCTGGAGTGTAAGAGAGTCTTGAAGGAGCCAGGTAGAAGCTGTATCACAGTTGTGGGACCAGCGTCAGGAGATACTCAGTCACTTCCACCATAGTCACATTTGCCCTTAGATTCAAGGAGAAAATAGAGACCTTGTTTCTTAGTAAGGGAAGTATTTAAGTCCTTTTGAAAGACTATATATAGAGGAGGCATTATTGTGGCCAGTTTGAGAAAATGCATCCTGCCACACTCTCACAACAGGATTTTCAGAGGGAGAATGCTGTGCAAAATGATCTATTTCCAACTTGATATCATCCCTGCACCACCTCTATCTCTTGCAGAAAAAAAGCTAGCTATATAGCTATCAGAATCCTTTTTCTCATAGCACCTGGCTTCGATCCTCCCCTCAGATGTACTTGGAGGTCTGGCAAGAAGAGAAATAGAAGGCATCATCTCACAGCAGCTGCAGGCCCCAGATGAGAGCCCCAGCAGCAGCTTCCCTGGGATTGGAAGTGTTCCTGAGAAACATCCACTGGAGCATCTGGAATCATTAGTAGGGACCTTGACCCATGGGGAATGGTCATTACTATTCCTTCAAATGAAATTTAAAATCATGATATTAAATTAAAAAAAAGAAACTGGGGTCCTAAATAGGATGTACATAGATGTGTAGATCAATTTGGGGCTGATTTAAGTATTTAAACTATGGATGCTTTTTTTCATCAAAGAATGTCTTCTTTTGTGCCTCCTCAATAAAGATCTACAATCATGCTTACATTAATTCTGGCCATTTTGGTTAAGCTTGGTCTTAAATATTGTGGTGGTAGTTGTTGACAATGTTATTGTGAAAGGATAATGTTACCATTACATTTTTAATTGGTCATTATTCTTCTTGCACAGCCAATTGTTAGAGATGAAATTCAGTAAGCAAAGAAAGAGACCCAGAGATGCCTGCCACTTCGTTCCTATTATGGACCCACCCCTGGGTGTGCAGGCCCTCCTCACAACAGAAGTCATGCTATCCTCTACTCCTAGACCTTGGAGAGAGTTGTATCTTCCAGAAACATATTACACAACAAATAAAAATAATGGGATTTCATTCTAGGTACATGCAGTGTCTGTTACTAGTAAAAAGTATGATAAACCATATCCTGAAAAATTCCAAGAAAATATTAAGTATTGAGCAAAACATTAATTGCACTTTTTTCACACCTGAACTTAGTTCATCTCAACATTATTTCCTTAATTTATCTATTAAGCATTATCAAAGCCCTGTATTCATTCATTCTGACCCTACAACTTAACCTTTTGTTACACAATGAACATCTCTTGGAATAAACCCAAAACTCTGGAAGGTTTTAGCTTTTGAACTTCACTGGCCTTTCTGTAGGCTAATTCTAGGTGTGCCCTCATTCTATGCCCTCACCATTGAAGCTTTTGAAGAAAAAAAACACAGATGACAAAACCCCACAACAAGGCCCAGGGGCTATTACATCTTTAATGATAATTCAAATAAACAGCCAGAATTGAAAAACCCCTGCTCTCAATCCTCAGAGAAATTATAAATGCTCCCTTAATCACAATAATCATGATTTATTAAAAGTAATAGTCAACATTGATTGAGTAGTTGCTAAGATCCAGGCATTGTGTAAGTACTTGATACATTTTATTATAATTATGTAAAAAATTCCCAACCAATTAAAATATTATTTCATTAATGGCATTTCCCCAGAAATGTAGCAGGAAAGCACCTCCCCAAATTATAATATTCTTTTACAAGAAACATTCTTAAGTAGACTCTGAAATGGAAAACAAGACTCCTTCTCTAACTATTAAATATGATCCACTAGACATTTTTAATTAATTGACTAAACTAATCCCCAATCCACTAATACAAGACTATTTCTTAAGGACCTCTAAAATTAAACTCCATGCCTCTGACTTCCCTTAAAAAAATAGAATTTCCCAAAGTGGTATTCTGGGGAGCATTATAATTGTGAGATAATAATAGGTTGAAGCAAGACTTCTTTGTCAAATACATTTTGGAAATGAGAATTGAAATTAAACAGGTTTCTTTACTACAGGGTTTGTTATAGCCTCTAATATGACAATGGGTTCCATGATTTCCTAATAGACATATATGCAGCATTTCCAAAATGTATTTAAACATGCAATGCTTACTGAAGAATCACCAGAGATCAGTTTGGAAAGGCATCCTTTAGCGGCACAGTGATTTAACTTTGCAAAGGTTTCATCATCAATGGAAGTTGAGTTCAAAGCTCCAATGTTACTAATTTGCTTCATTCACTTGGTTTTTTCCAAAAAAAGGTAGAGCCTAAGATTTCATGTAAACAGTTCATTCTAGGAACTGTTTCCAGGGAATGAAAGTGGGGAGAGCTGACTAAAGAGGAAAAGAGGGACATCAATCCCAAGATGTTATCCAGCTGGTCAAAGCCATGGGCAATGGGGGTTTAAGGGCCAGTCTCAGAGGGAACTGCCTTTGCTACAGATAATGGACGGTGACAATGAGAACTCAGTTATATCTGGAAGCTGGTGAGGGTTAAGAATTTTCCACTGCAGTGACTGACATCAGCTGTTTGCCGGCGCTTGCTTTTCATTATTACTTGGGGGGCTTGGGTGAAGCAACACCCAAGTCAGCTCCTCCTCAGCTGCATCCCCAGAAACCAGGGCTAGGTTAGTCAATGACATGGGTTCCTGCAAGTCACACATCCTGGCTGCCACTCTACTTTGCTACCTGTGCTATGACCTTGCTGCCATCAGGTATATTCTCCATTTGGTCCTCTACTATTTTAGAGCCCCATCTATCCAACTATTACTCAAGAGCCTGGTTAAATGGCAACATTTCTGACTGTCAAGCCAATACTGACCTCAGGAGATGGCAGCCCGCAGTGAGCTTTTCAAAAACACAAGTACCACCCTAGCTGGTGTGGTTCAGTTGGTTGGAGTATCCTCCCGAAAGGTCATGGGTTTGATTCCCAGATTCCACCCTCAGCCTGAGTACAAATGGGAGGCAATTGAGAGATAAATCTCTCTCACATTGATATTTCTTTCTCTATTTCTCTTCCTCCCTCTGGCAAATTAATTAAAAAAAGAAAAAAAGAACCCAGTACTCACTGCTGTCTTTATTTCTCAATGTCTTCAAGCAGGACATTTCCGCTGAGAAATCTAGTCAGCGAATGGGTACTCTATTTTCACATAGTAAACACAATCTAACAGTTTCCCTCCCCCAAGCTTTCAAATCCTTTCTTAATACTTTGCCAAGCAGTTCAGCATCACTAACTAACTACATGTCATTGTGTCCAAGCTTCTAGGAGCCATCCAGCAGTGTTTTATGGCCAACTCCAAGTGTCCTTCCCAGAACACGAAACCGTGAGCCACATGAAAGCTCTGTCAACAGATCCCACCCTGTCCAGCCTTATATGCTCCCTGGCCGGGGCTGATTCCCTCACGACCCTCTCCCACGTGTGTTCCCTCAGCTCCAGCTGGTGCATATTAGCCAGGCCTGACAGTCCTCTGGGTGAGTGAATATATTATGTCCTCCTGAGCTGTGCTCTTATCTGATCCGAATTAGTGATCAGAAGTCAGTGAGGGAGGTGCAAGAGGGCAACACTGAGAGAACAGGCATCATATGTGAGGCAGCCACCACAGCTGGAGTAGTTTTAGGTCTCCGGGTGGAGGAAAGCAGCTCCCTCAGAGGAAGGGAAGAGAAGCTGCTGTTCCTCACCTGGGGGCTTAGGAAAATACGGGGATTGTCAGGTTGTATCTGTGCACAGCCAGATGCTGCAGTAACAGCCACAGCAGATAGGCAGGCAGAAAGGTGTAAGGCAGAGTGTAATGAGTATCTGACAAACCGGTGAAGCATTGAAGGTAGGTTTTGGTTGTGAGGTAAGCTGTCAGTCCATTACTAAGAGTTTAATGAGAGAGAGCAGCCCACAGTAAGTGGCAATAAACACAATCAAGTGTGAAAGAGCAGGCAGGCCCTGCTGGTGAACTGGCTCTTCCGAAAGTGGAAAGGCAACACATAACAGACAATGCGAAAAAAACAATCCTTGTTCAAAACAGTGGTAGACTCTTCTACTGAGGATCCATTCAATCATCAGAGCAGATCTGAGTTAATAGAGAATTAGCAAAAGCATCATCATGGATCAGTTCAGATACACTTGATATTAGAAAATTAGGAAATTGCATAAAATACATGCATTTAGGAGCTTGAAATAGCTCTGATTTGCCCAACAATTTCAAATCCAGGTTAAAACAGAGAAAGAAAAATAGACTACTTTAGAAAAAAAGATTTATATTTATAGCCTTAACATTTAGATTTCAACTGATGTATCCCTAATTAAAATTGTTCAATGATCTAAACAGTATCTATCACTTATTTTTATATTACTAGTATTAGGTTTTTTTGTTGTTGTTACTACTCATCTGAGGATATGTTTTTCCATTAATTTTTTTTAGAGAGAATGGAAGGGAAAGGGGGGAGAAAGAGAAAAGGAGAGAGATAGGGAGATTGATTGGTCGCCTTCCGCAATCTAGGCACATACCCTTGACTAGGAATCAAACCCTTTGGTGTGCAGGCCCACATTTTAACCACTGAACCAAACTGGCCAAGGCCTCTAGCATTAGTTTTAATGCACTTTTAAAACACCTTTATTGTTGAGACTATTATAGATGCCTCCCTAATCAAAAGAAAAGGAAGGAGGTTCATTCTAGTAGAGTGGCCTAATATCCCAGGGCCCATCAATCCCTCTGATTAAAACTAAAACCTCTGGGCAAAACACAAAAATCCACAACTACCTGGCTGAAAATTCTACAGATAAGCAGAAGGGGAATGAAAAACTTAGAGAATGACCTTTGTCTTATTTTTCTCTCTCCCAACTTTGCCCTGAGCATAAATCCCAGTTACAGAGCAACAAGCTACTGCGGGCTTTAAAACCCTGACAGAAAGCTCAGGAGTTTGGCCAGAAGAATCAGGAAAGGAGGCACTGCTGGATAGATAGTTAGGGGAGAGGGGATGTGAAGGAGAGAAAGCTCCAGAAAGAGATTGGCTAGTGCTGTATATTAATTCATGCACTACTTTTTGTCGTGAGCTGGGCGAACTGCTTGTTTTAAACTATTCCTTTTTAAGATCTAGATGGGGTTTAAGTTGAATTAACTTATTGCTCTAGCGTGGTCATTCTTTCTTACCATTTCCACTTGTGAATGAGTGGGTGGGCTGGGCAGAAGATGTAGGAGCAATGCTGCTGTCACCTACACCCCCTGCAGAAGGAACACTCTCTGTGCTGCCACTGTGACTGCTAATCAGGGGCATTAATCAAAATCAAATTATAAATCAAAATCAAATTAATTGTTGACAGCCAACATAGTCCTATTTAACCACAGTACTAACAAAAGAAAATGTTCTACATGTTTTTTCAACTAAAAGAATAAAACATGTTTTCCTCTTTAAAATTCTATATAATTATATGATTAAATGCATTCTGTCCCTGAGCCCTATGCAAATTAGAAACCTGAATGTTTGGGGAATATTTTCAACCTAAATATTTACTCAGGGAAGTAAGTTACTTATAGTTTGTATGAACAACATTTAGGTATAATGTTTCTTTCCAAGTAGTAATGATATAAAACTCTTTGGAGCTGAATTCTGCAACCCTCTATAATGTTTGCCATTTTAGGATATAGTACTTTTCCCCTCCTGTAAACATTTTAATGAAGAATTTAAATGCATGCAACCATATGTCTCTTTTGCAAGCAACAACTACTCAGAGGAAACAAAGTCCCCCGTGATCAGTTAGCTTATGTGTTAAGTAAAATAATATCCCAAGGAAGACACGCACTATAACATTTGATGTATAATGCAGCCTTTACCATATTTCATGTAAATAAATGTAAACCCTAGACTATTTCTATGACGATGTGATTCAGAAAAAGAATAATTACATATTTTAACTAGAAAATTGACTTCAGAGATCAGATCCAAGCCCGGGCTCTAAGCTCATGAAATGAATGAGTGAGGAAGCAGCATAAAGCATTAAAACTAAAGAAGAACCTAGAGAAAACCCTATTTAAGTTTCTGTTATTACAAAGAGGCCCCTAATAAATAGCCCACCACTCTGCCAAAGTGTATGTTTGTCCTTCAGGTGAGAGCTAAATACAGACCTTGCACATAGTGATCCCCATCACAAAGCAGGACTACCGTTGAGACTTATTACAGACAGTGTCTGTTTTGAAAAGTGTTGGCAGTCATAAAACAGCTCTAGTTTGGACCTTCCTATTTTACATGTGGGCCAAATATCAAAAGCAAGTGGCAGAGCATTTTCTATTAGGGTCAGAAATATTTGAGTAGCATGTTACCTTGTGTTGAGAATTTTCCATTTAGTAGTTACGATTTCTTTCTAAAAGCGATTGGCCTTCTTTACATGTTAATGTTTTTCTAAGTAGCATCAATATAAATTGATGATATAGACTAGAATCAAATTTTATCTTTAATGACTTAAGATTTCATATTTTCATCTCAGATGTGTCTAAAAATGGCTTAAAAATCTGCTTCTTTTCTATTGTGTTGGATACAAAATCTCATCATATTCATATATTGTCAGAATTTTAATTCTTCTGCCCTTGAAATTATACTTATGGAGTTTCCGTGGAAACATGAAATACTTTTGATTTGACTATGTTTTCAAGTGTTTATATTATTTTTCAAATTTACTGTTTGTGCAATACTATTGATCTGTCCTGAACTTGTGTCTATAGTCCTCTGATTACTGTGTCATTATAGAATTGGCTAACATTCTAATTTTCAAGTCAGATTTCTTTTGTTACATTCATATTCATAGCATTTCAAGTAATCTCTTTTTAAGCACTGTAGTATTGAACTGCTTCCATCAAACTTTGTACTCATATTTGCCTTTGACATTTTACACCCAGGCATTGAATAACATAAATCCTTTTAAACTGAGATTGGTGACAATCTTTCTGACTGCTGAGTATCTGGAAGATTGATTCAAATAGAGCATTAGGCTATTTGGAGAAATCAATATGGTAACTTACATCAATAGAGGGTTGCTGTTGTTTTTAAAAGCTCTCCATTAATGAACATATGTTAAATTAAACACCAGTGACTCTATAACATAAAATATTTGATAAATAATATAAATTTTCACAAGTAGACATGGGTAATTTTTCTGGGTAATATCATTGTCACCAACTGCTTTTCTTTCAAAATAAATGCTATAATTTATATGATGTATTGTAATAATGACAGAATGATGACATTTTTTGTTTCCTAACAGCATCGTTACCTCCTTATTTATTTTCAGCTTTAACCAGTGGTGATTTTTATTTGTATTATCTAAGAACTAGAGACCCCATGCATGAAATTCGTGCATGGGTAGGGTCCCTAGGCCTGATAGGCAATCAGGGTCATTTGGGGCCTTCCAGCTGCTGGCCTTCCCTGGCTGTCAGCTGCTGGCTCGGGCCTTCCTTCATTCCATGCCACCTCCTAGTGGTCAACACACATCATAACAAGCAATCAAACTCCCGGTCTCCCAGTCGAACTCCCGAGGGGACACTTTGCATATTACCTTTTTATATAGATAGATATAATAATTAATAGTCAATCAGCCAATAAGAATTTATTGCATATATTCATTTCATTTGAAAAGATGGATACAAAGTAAGTGTAAGTTTTAGAAGTACTTACAATGTACAAGATAGCAAAAACAAAGAAATATTCATATAGCAAGTAAAGAACTATGTAAAAAACTATGCAGCTAGCATTGAATTGCATGATTCAGAATACAGGAATGTAGGATCAGTGAGTGAGAGATAGATGGGAATGGTATGTGGCACTATGGGATTGATGGAGAAGAAAGAATTGAGACTTGAAACTGGAAATGTATTAAGGCAAAAATTAAGTTCATGGATTCAGTTTTGTTGCCTAAATAATCATTCCATTGAAATCCACTGGTGTCATTTAAACTCCTTTAATCAAGCCCATGAGAGTTTAGGATTGAAAAAAAAAAGGATAGGGATATGTTAGTTTTGATTATAGTTGAGTTTATAGATATAAATATGAGTTTAATAATGAGATATTAACATTTTTCCTAGGCTATTTTTTATTTATAAAGAATCTGAATTTGCCTACATGGACATTATATGCCTTGAACGAAATAAATAGTCATTGAATACATTAAGTACATTTGTTCTTAATAAGTGCCAGTATGGTGAGAAATGCAAATAAAGCACCAAGATTGTTTTCCTCTCTAAGATTATAGACAAATACTCTTCAGTAACTGAGAATGGAGTAAGTGAATGCAGGATTCGAAGAACAGGGAAAAGAATTTCCATACAATAGGAAGGGAGCACGGTAACAAGATGGAAGTGAATGGACAGTGACAGAGGAAAAGGAGAGGGAGGTTTCTGTGGCTGAAATGGCTGGAGAACGTGGCACGAACACTGTGAAAGCAGACTGGGGAGTTTTGGAAAACAAATCAATTCAGAAGTAACATATAATGTAAAAAAGCAGACTCTGATTCAAGATCTGGACTCATATTGGTATTGACATTGAAGGGGGAAAGGTGAGTAAATATAGTACTTCTTTTCGCTGAATAGCTGAATCTAAGAGTGACATATGGAGTTGAGAAGATACAATTAAGAATAACCTAAAGGAGTTTGGTATCAATAAAAAGGCACTGAAAAGGGAATGCATTCTAAGTCCTATGGTTGTAAAAAATTATAGTTTTAATGAAAATGGGAAGACTGTTTGAAAGGTGATGCTGAAATCTCTGATCTCAAGTATCTAGTTTTCTAAGATATTTCTTTCCTCCCATATCCAAATCAGCCATATTTCAAATTGAACCCTGTCAACAGGAAGTCTGTTTTCTCCTGAAAGCCTTCTTCATCAGAAATTTCTCTGTAGATTGATGCTCTGGGGAAACCCAAGCCTCCATCACCTGTGGCCATTCTGTGAGTGCTTCTCCATAAAGCTACCTACTGCTCTCTTTACTTACCTCATCCAAATGCCTGCAGATAAGTCACTTGCTTTACTCTCCCAAGCCTATGAAGATTGACTATAATGAAACAAAGTGGAAAAGAGCTTTAAAACTAAATATCACATATCATTGCCACCAAACTCACTGCCTTGAGTATCTCTTTATTGTGCTCTCACCTAGAAAATTCCATAAAAACCATCTTTCCTCTGCACTCCAATGTACCATCCGACTCGCTGGGCTTCACTGTCCATAGAACAAGTTGAGTCTCCCCTATTTCTGTGCTTTTTCTTAAGGTCCATCATCTCCTCCAGTCTTTAAGTCTTACCAAAAATAGTAATATTAATTAAAAAATAGATTGTTATAAGATATTCTTACTATGAAAACAAATAAATTTTGTATAACTGGATAAATTGTGTAACACTCCATATGAAAGCATCGTCTTTTGAAATCACTGACTTTAGATTTCCAAAGCCATATGATGACATTCATCCTAAACTCTGATCTGTCTTTCCCTCATCATATCTGCTTTACCATAAAGCCCTATCTGGTTGGCTTTTTAGTCAAACTGCCATCACTCCTCCATAAATTATTGCAATAGGCTCCTTAACTATAAATGTAATAAGTCTCCTTCCATCCAATCTCAACCCCTCCATCTATCCTTCATGCTATTATCAGTGTTTTTCATAAATAACATCATAGTACCGTCCTTCTATAGACTCTGTCAAAGCCTTCCCATTTTGTCCACACAATAAATTACAAACTTAATTTATGTTCCACAAGATTCGTCAAGATTTGATTCGGGCTTACCACCCTAGCTTAATCCCCTGCTCTTTCTTCTTTCTTCGCTCTATTCACTACTTCCAGTTGGGTAGTGGTGGGAGGAGTGGACAACTGAAGCAGGTGTCTCCATTTAAAAGAAGCCAGACTACTAGGTCCCAGAAATCCACTGCTATAAAGAAACCTGAATCCAGTATTGCCAAATCTTCTAGTTTTTAAAACAAGCCTCACGTTCGGGTTATTGTGTATAATAGGCCATTTTTAAGCATTGCATCTAATTTAAAAAAAAATTATACCCTGCAAACCTAACTATACATATATTATGGATCATACTCCATCTAGGGACTGAGAGCTTTTGAGTTCTGAATTAACACTCATTCTGACTGACTTACAATGGCCCTCAATAGGGGATTTTTGCAAATGTACAGAATGTACAATATTACTAATACCTCTGTTTAAAAGGTACTTGAAAAAATCATTTGAAATAATTGAGTACTTTAAAATTAATAAAGTTTTTACATTAATTCATTATATTCACTCATAGTACATTAAAAAGTTCCCTAAGTTCTCTTCCTTTTGTCCCCTCCCCAAGAGATACTATTTCAAACAATTGGCAGAAAATTGAGGTTGACATGTTACATTTCCCCCCAATTTAGCCCCTTCTGTCTCTACTCCTCAATTCACAGCTTGAATAAACAGAAAATTAAATCAATAAAATCCATTTCATTATAACTGACCCCTTATAAATTATTTGTGATTCCACGAATGTGAACACATGGCAATCTTCAAGGTTGTTAAATAGGCATGCAAAACATTTACATAAACGGTCTTGTGATTTGGTTATAAATCATATGGATTACTCAAAGGAAAGGTGCTGTGTAAATGTGAAATAATAATATGATGGAAGACCCATTATTAGCAATATAAAAAGAAAATGGAATATGTTTTGTGTACTTAGCACATAAGCACATTCTTTTACTAGAAACAATTAAACAGCAAATAATATGCTTATGTACTGGAAATGGACAGCTGGATTTATGCCAGTCTTGCAATATCTCTCTCTCAAGCCATATGGTTCTTGCTCATTAATGCAATTTTAAAGAAAGTCTCACTTGAGAGCAAGTCTGAATTATGATAAATAAACAAAAACTCATGATACCCTTGTCCCTCTTTTGCACCCTAAATATTTTATTGCATTTATACCAGCAGTGAGTTTATCCCCAGCAATGCCTCCACAGACTATAAGACAAGCACACATCCTCTTTAACTTAGAAGACCTAGGGAAGAGATTTCTCTCTACTAATAAAGGGTGATTTAGAACAGTATGGCTAACCTGAGTTGATGAAACACAGCAGTGTTTTCAGACATTCTAGGGATGGCATTTGATTGTTCAGAGATCTCTATTGTTTCAGTGATTAAATAAAAAATCCTGCTATACAAGAAAGCCCTTGAATTGAACATTTATAGGTCTTGTTTTCAATTCGGGAACAACAAATTTTAGAATGAAGAGGTTTGCTCAAGGATAACCAGCTCTTCCCTTAAAAGGCTTTGGTGAGAGGAGAATGTTCTGAAAGCTTTCTGAAATCACACTCAAGAAGAATAATTATCTCTGTGGAAACCACTGTGCCAAATTCTACAGAGACAGAGCATTTTCTCACTTCCAATAGCTTTATGCTTAAATAAATATGTGTCTTTTCCTCCTTGTGTATTGTTAACAAGTGCATTTTAATAAACAGTTGGTAATTTAATAGTAATGATAAAATTGAAATGCTAAAACACAAAAATACCTGTTGGACTATATTGAATATTATAACAAGAAATGTCTATGTTTAAGTGCATCCTAAAATTAACGGGTTCCATAATTTTGACTTTTGGACAGATGGCCCAAACAGATTTTAAGGGTCAGCAATTAACACTCTCCTTATTTGCCAAATAACCTTAAGAAATAAACTGATGAGCAAAACAGAGCTAAATACATGTAAGCATGGAACAGACTTTTGAACCTCCAAAGGAAGTCGGGAGAGGGTGGGTGGGTGGGAAGAGATCAACCAAAGACTATGTATGTATATATGCATGAATCATGGACACAGACAATAGGGTGGTGAAGGCCTGGGGTGGGGAACAGAGGCAGACTAGAAGAGAGCAATGTAGGGGAAAGGGGCAAATGTAATACTTTCAACAATAAAGATTTTTTTGCCCTAGCTGGTTTGACTCTGTGTATAGTCTTGGCACACAGACTGAAAATTCCTGAGTTTGATTCCACTCAAGGGCACATACCCTGGTTGCAGACTTGATCCCCAGTATGGGAATTTTTCTTCCCAACTTCCAAAATTTAGAAGCAATTTTTCTGGCTACCTTTCCTCAGACTGAGCAATCAATGGAGGCTTGGGACCACCACTGACCTCAGCCTTCTCTCTAACTTTAGGCTGTTTTTTTTCACCAAAATGCCTGCCAGCAACTTTCCACTGGGCGTGAACTCTGAGTGGCTGAAAAAGCACTCCAGAGCAGCTTCCATGAGACAATTTTCTAAGAACTAGCAAAATGATTTTCAGAAAAAAATAACTAGTGGGGAAGGAAGGACTGCTAATCATTTCAATAGTTTGACTCTCTTGAGAAAATTCTATTTAAAAAAAAAGATTCCTTAAGCATTTTTATTGTTGTAATGTTTTGCTTTTTTTAGAAGTGCAAGCTATGACTATATTTTATTTATTTTTCCCCTCTTCATTTATTTATATGGGGCCTTTTTAAATGTATACACTCGGTGTAAGGAACTGAGCAAGTACCACAGCCTGCATGCAAGTGTTTCTCACCCTGCAGAGTGTGAACAGATGCTGAGGGCCCTGTGGAGTGCTCTATGATAATTTTAGTTTGGGATGGGAAAGGTTGTGGGAAACTTAGTCAATGCAGGGTACAGGAGTATTAGAGGCTATACTATAATGCACTCAGTACTCTATTCACGTTTAAACAAGAAATGTCATTTCAGCAAAGCAATACCATTTATAAGATTACTAGAGGCCCGGTGCATGAAAATTCATGCACTGGAGGGGGTGTTTCTCAGCCTGGCCTGCCCCCACTCACAGTCCAGAAGCCTGTAGGGGCAGGAGGCCACTCGGCAGTCAGGGGAAGGCGATGCCCCATCACACATCTGCTGCTGCCACTGCCAGTAGCACAAGCCTTGGCCAGCAGTGGTTACTGTGCCGGCCCTGGGTGGCTGGGGGGTTAAGGGGACTGACTGCTGTCATCTTGTGGCTGTGGGCTCCACCATCTTTGAGGGTGGGGCAGTAAATTAACATATCCTCTCCTTATTGGCTGTGAGCACCACCATCTTTGCAACAGTGTAAGGGTCAATTAGCATATTCCTTTTTTATTAGATAGGATATTTTTGTTTAAATTTTGTTATTTTCTATACATTGAATTAGTACATTTAGTTGGATTTTATATGTGTATAAGAATTATTAGCGTTTAGAATTGTATCTATTTTATATTTGAACATTGTAAAACCAAGTTACATCAATAGAGAGAATTCTGTAAGAATTTGGAGGAGGGCTTCAAAAGGAGTACAAATAATAATAAGCTTTACAACTCAGCCATATCAAATAACAGAATTATGACCATAAAAAACAACTGTGACCCTAAGGGACTAACTCAGAGTGATTCATTAATCTTCTGATCCTGCATGGACCTTAATTAAGATATATAATTCTCAATTATTTACTTCTAAACTAATGGAATTCATGCAGCTGACATCCCGGGAAGTCATCTTGTGTGTACTCTGAGAATCGTAAAAGCAGCTGGAATCTTGCTTCAGATACTGGTCACAACAATGAGGCAAGGATTTCACCTTCCTTTGGTGCATCAGCTGGAACTGCAATTCTGCTCAACGCGGTTTGCAGTCTCATGCTCCAACCAAAATCCAAAAATGTGTTTAGTCTCCCAGAAAAGAGCACCAAATAACCTATTCCTACTAGTCATAAAATTGACCCAGTTTGCCTTCTGCTACACATTTTCTTCTCTTCACCTTCTTTTACTTGAGGTTCGCTGAGTTCTTTTTATAGATGGGAATGTGCCCCGCTATCTGCCAAATCAGTAGGCAAGTCATACTCTCCATCATCCAACAGCATGTTACACAACACTTGTTAGACGGAGTGTATTCTCTTGGGCGAATGTTTTCCAAAGAGCAAGAAGAAAAGATTTATCTTTGTTTCACTCATCTTTCTTCTTAACTAACGTAGCCCTGCAGAAGGGAGCGTGTTGCCTTGTTCGCAGACCCAGTGCGAGCCCGATAAGCCTCCTTCAGATGATGAACACAGCTCGGTTGGAGGAGTCCTGCTGAGTAGGGCTTTGATAATTTATTAAATCCAGGGGAGTTGTTTTTGGTATTGCTGTATTCTTAGCAGCAAAAGATGTCTAGGGAGAGCTTTGGATGTAGACTCTATTTCTAGCTGGCAAGCAAGTACGTCATGTAAGAGTAAGCTATGTGACATAGTAAGCTATATAGACTCAATTTATAAAACTGACCATTTTGGTTACCTTACTGGAAAACGTCACTGTTGGGCATGGCAGGAGAAGGGTACCTAGAGCCTAATGGTATATTTAATTTAGCTGAAACAATTTATAAAACAATTTATATTTGAAATTTTTCACATAGGGCACTCAAACCTCAACCAAAGACCCTGTATGCATATAAGCATACACCATGCATATGGTCTTAGAGCAGGCCAGCTTGCACATTTGTGTTACCTACCTAATACTTGAAGGCACTGCTTTGCTTTGGAATCCCTGAGTAGTCTTTAAAAAATTCTCTC
This sequence comes from Pipistrellus hanaki, assembly GCF_964339955.1. Classification (NCBI taxonomy): domain Eukaryota; kingdom Metazoa; phylum Chordata; class Mammalia; order Chiroptera; family Vespertilionidae; genus Pipistrellus; species Pipistrellus hanaki. Next base: position 51,723,701 of record NC_140510.1, on the reverse strand, counting down.
TGTCACAGTTTATGGGTCCTGCCAATATCTGCAATACTTTCTATGCCTAACAATCCTCGTTGCTATTTCAGATTGGTGTAATATTCAACATGCGTTAAGTCCTTTGGGGATTGTACGGGCAAGGTCAGCTGTAAGAGCCGATTATTGCTCATTATTATTAAGACTCCTTTGTTCCATGCAATCCCTTCATACAGTTGGGGAACACCTCTCAGGGGATAAGTTTATCTCTGTGTATTTTTGCAATAAAAGCAGTATTCATTTGCAGTCTCTGCCTTCTTTTAATTCCTTCCTAGTCAAAGAAATCCTGGTTTTCTGGTTAATGCACTTAAATTATTACTTTAAAATCTATCCCTTGTGAGGTGTTATCTTTACCTGTTAAATCTGAACTTACAGTGACTCTGCCTCAAATAGGCACTTAACCTCCTGGCTCTCATTATCCCTAAATCTGGCTCTCACTACTGGGCACCAATTCCTAGTCAAAAAGACAAAATTAATTTTAAAAAGCTTTTTAAAATAATTATGACCCATCTTTTAAAACTATCCTTAAAATTATTATATCTATTACAAAGCAGCCCTTTTTTCTTTCCTGAGAATCACATCTGTAATCATTTCATGTATACATTTTCTTTCTATAAAAGTAGCTGACATGGTACACATAGGATGTAGAGAAAGTCTCTGAGGAAAAGAAGCCAGAGCCATAAATGAGGAACATTGATTTCATGAGGGTAGAACCAGCCTTAAAGCTGGCTGGATTCCCCCCTTCTGCTTAGTGTGCAGAAAGCTGGAAAGAGTGTTACTTAATCCTTAACAATGATCAAAAGGTAAAGACTACAAAATCCTAACTGTAGTGGAACAATCAAGGAGTTGATAGGCAGGGCAACCAAATAAGCTGGATTCTAAAGAGAGAGGAGCATGTCCAAAGAGAAGCAGGGCCCATGAACTTCCTCACTTGTGACAGACCATGGAGTGAGGAGTGGTCACCACAGAGAGTGAGAGGAAACCAGCTACAATTTTCACACAGTGTTAGGTCGTATGGGTCAATGTGTCTGCCTGGAAGAACTGAGAACTCCAGACATAGTTGGTTTCCTGTTTTACCCATTAGCAGGCTGTCTCTCCCTCTTTCTCCACCCCTGCCCCCCCGCCCCACCCCTCAATGAACCTCCACAGGGTGCTCATAAGAAAGAATGAAGCTGAGTTTGGGAAGAGAACCCATGGGTAAAAAAGACCTGGAGGTGGTTGGCAGATACTTGGCCCCTTCTCTCACTTAAGCCAAAGCCTTGAAGCCCCAAAGGAAAGGGGAGACAAAAAGCCACTGTCTTTAAGGAACAGAAAAGGTCCCGCTGTGGCTGAGGAAAGGTTCATTGCCACTCAATCCCACAGTGTGTGAGTTTCTAAGTAAATTAAGGAATAGGTTACCTTTTTCCAAATTGTGTTCCATAAAATGCTAGTAAAAAACTACCACAAGATGAGTAGGCGAACACACTTTATTATCTTACACCCCTATGATCATTGCAACATTATTCATTGTGGCCAAGACATGGAAACAATTGGAGTATCCTTCGATAGATGATTAAAGAAGATATGGTACACATATACGATGGAATGTTACTCAGCCATAAAAAAGATGAAATACTGCCATTTGTGACAACATGGATGGATCTTGAGAATATCAAGAGAAGTAAGTCAGGCATAAAAAGTCAAGAACCATATAATTTCACTCATGTGGCATATAAAACTGAAAGAATCAAATGAACAAACACAACAAAACAGAACAAAAAAACAGAAACTCTTAGAAAAACAACAACAACAGTATGGTATTTAACAGAGGGAAAGGATGTGGGGGAGGAAGTAAAGGGTAAAGGGGGTCAAATATGGATGACAGAAGATGATTTGACTTTGGGTGGTAGGCACACAAGGCAATACAGACAAGTATCATAGAACTGTACACTTGAAACTTATATATCTCCCAATCCCTTCAGCCCCTCAGACACCCAGGGCCACCCAAGTCTCAGATGGTGGCTGCCCAGACACTCAGAGCCACCGGAAGCTCTGGTAATCAGGGCTGGCCAAGGCTTGCTCTGCCAGCAAGGGTAGCAGCAGAGGTGTGATGTGGGTGTAGCCTTCCCCTGATCGCTGGGTTACCTCCCATCCCTGAGGGCTCCTGGACTGTGAGAGGGAGCAGGCTGGGCTGAGGGAACCCACTCCAGTGCATGAATTTTCATGCACCAGGCCTCTGTTTATATAAAACTAAAAAGACTTTGAGAAATAAAATTAGTTTATTGCTTTCTCCTCATAAAAAATCATCTGGTTAAGAGGGATTCACTGTGGATGTGATGATGCCTGAAGACGTTATTATCAAGATTGATTTAGACTGACATAGTCTGATGGAAAATGTATAAAAGCTATCATAAGACTGACATCAATATATCACAATCTCTGAACTACTAAAAAGAACAGCTTTGTGAACAAGTGTATAACTTTTTTATTGACACAGCCCCATTGCTCAAAGATGAATTTTGAATTATGATAGGTTCTGTTCTTTAAAATACTAACTGGATAATCCAACATCATAGTAATTGAGTCAGTTAATAATCAGGAAAGTTCAACTAATACATAAAAATTAGCTATTCCATTTCTATCAGCAGCTTCTCTCAGTAACTCTGATTTGATAAAGAAATCTCAAGCCAGACCAACTTGAATTCAAATTCCACCAACACTGTTTAGTATTAGCAGTATGATCATGGACAACTCACTTGATATTTGACAGTCTCAGTTAATTCACAAATTACATGAGAAAAATATTTTCTATTTCTTAAGATTGTTGTGAAGATAAAATATAATTAACATTAGCAATGCCTAATAACTGATTAGAAAAGTAGGCCCAAAGTACTTCTAAAATATTAATTTTATTAGTTAAGTCACATTATATTAGAATTACCATGATGATGACATGCATAAAATAGCATTTAAAAACCTTTTTTTTTGAGATTAGTCAGTTCAAAATATGTAATACTTTGGGTCACATTTCTCTAAAGAGGACATAGAAATGGCCAAGAGACTTGAAAAATGCTCTAATCATCAGGGAAATGCAAATCACAACTACAATGAGATATCACCTCACACTTGTCAGAATGGCTATCATAAAAAAATCAACAAACAAGTGTTTAAGAGGATGTAGAGAAAAGGGAATACTAGTTTACTGCTGGTGGGAAGGCAAATTGGTGCAGCCACCATCAGGCACCCAGGACCTGGGCTTCCCTTGAAGCCCTGGCTTCGTCTGGAAGGTCATCTGGTCTAATTAGCATATTATGCTTTTATTATTATAGGCTGGAGGCCTGATGCATGAAATTCATGCCCAGGTAGCGGGTTTCCCTCAGCCCGGCCTGCACCCTCTTACAATCCGGGACCACTGGCTCCTAACCACCTATCTTCCTGCCTGCCTGATCACCCCTAACCACTCTGCCTGCCTGCTTGATCACCCCTAACCACTCTGCTTATCTGCCTGATCATCCCTAATTGCACTCCCCTGCCACCCTGATTGCCCTTAACTGCTCTCCCCTGCAGACCTGATCATCCCTAACTGCTCTGCCTGCCTGCCTGAACACCCCTAACCCCCGCCACTGTGGCTTTGTACAGAAGGACATCCAAAAGGATGTCCGGAAGACATTGGTCTATTCAGTCTAATGAGCGTATTACCCTTTTATTAGCATAGATAGGTAAGATTTGAAAATAGCCCAGGTGTCCATCAGTAGATGAATGGATAAAAAAAGCTGTGGGATATTTACACTATGGAGTACTATGCAGCTATCAAAAAGAGGGGTCTCTTACCTTTTGGGACAGCATGGATGGACCTGGAAAATATTATGCTAAGTAACATAAGCCAATCTGAGAAAGATATATCACATGGTCTCACTTATTTGTGGAATCTAATGAACAAAATGAATTGACCAACAAAATAAGACCCATAGCATGGAGGTGTGGAACAGAGTAACATAATTCTACATGGGTTGTGGGAATAAGAAGAGATAAACCAGAGAACTTACATACTTACTACAGGCCCAGTGCATGAATTCATGCACAGGTAGGGTCCGGTTGGTCCACCCTGCTTGGGAGCCAAATCAGGCTGGTCTGGCCAGGAAAAGGGGCTGTAGAAGGTTGACTGGCCAATCCTGCCCCCTGGTCGAACTCCCAGTTGAACTCCCAGTTGAGGGGACAATTTGTATATTAGCCTTTTATTATATAGTATATGTGTAGCCCATGGACACAGGCAATAGGATAGTCAAACCCAGGGTGAATGGGTGGGTAGGAACTGAGAGGTGGAGGATAAAGGGGGAGGGGGAATTGCGAGATATCTATAAAATTATCAACAATAAAATATAATTTAAAAAAAGAAAGACACTGTTTTTACTCTTTTGCAACCCAAATGGAATATTATCATCTATCTTTTCTATTTTTATTAGGGTCCTCTGTTTTCCCTCTGCTCGATTTATTTGATATTTCAGTAGCATTGGCTTACCCTTTTGACTGTATCTTCTACAATTATCCTTCATGCTCTTCCATGTAATGGTTAGTATTGCTAGCTCTGAAGTCAGACTACTAATTTCAATCCATGACCTTACCACTTAACCTTTAGTTGTGTGACTTTGAATGAGTTACTTAAACACTCTTTGTTCCACAGTTCTCACATATAAAATAATCATAGTAATATTGACATCTTAGAGTGGTGAAACATTTTGAACAATGAGCACTCAGTACACATTAACTATCAGTTCTGTTATTATTATTACAATTACTATTATTATTCCTGATCTAGGGGCAAACATCCTTGGTGATTTTATGAGACCACGGAGAAGGCTATGGTTAGTACAACTTAAGTCATTTTTGGAGCCAGTTGGCTAATTGGCTAGCTAACAACCTCTATTTCTATGGTTGTTTTTCAATTTTCAAAGACATTTTACATACCATTTCCATTAAGTATCCTTACAAAAAATACTGCATTTTGTCTTCAGCTGCCGGTAGGGAGTTTCTAACATACCAGGGAGTAATGTCCTAGCCAGCGGCTGACAGTATTCTTAGCTGAGGAGTGTGTTTTATGACTTCTTTATGGCTTCTCTGAAAATTAACAAGGTGACTACATTAAAACATTTATTAATGTGTTTATGCTTTGTACTCCCATTAGATTTTTATTTAATGTCCAAGAGGGATAATGATTGGGAGAAAGGTTTAACATAAACAGATAATATGAGTGGCAAAGGAAAACTGGCACGTGTTCTAATGGAATGCAGATGCCCTGAGAACTGTGAAAACGCTGCCTCTGACATGATCATGGAATGTGAGAGTCCAAAGATAGCTTGAATTACAAAATTTTGGAGTTGGGTCATACCTATGAAGTTGTTTGGGCTTATTCCTCATTTTACAGGTGTGGAAAGAAACTGAGAAAAAGAGAAATTCAGTAACTTATTCAAAGCCAAACAGATCTCAAAACAAGTTCTTCGGCCTCTTGACTCACAGCCCAATGTTCTTTCCACTATGCTAGTTTTCCTCTCTTTTTACACTTGCATGGCTCAGACTTTCATTCAGAAGAGTTTCCACTAATAATTAATATAGTCCATTGAAGCTTAATCCAAATAATACCGGATAGATTATTTTGCATTTACCTAACAAATCTCTCTTCCTTTAAAAAGTCAGAACTCTAAGCTATTTATAACAGATTGTCTCCAAAATGTCTTAGTGGATTATGAAGGCATCAATAAGTAATCAAAGAGGTATGAGAGATTTCTGTCAACCATTTTCTCCTTAAGGAGAACTGGAAAGTTTATTTCTCAAAGCACTTGAGTTCAATTGCTCTGGTTCGAACTGAGAGAGTGGCAGAGTGGGTCACTTGAGCCACTTAATCTGTTTAACTCTGTACATGCATTTCACAAATGGTCAACACCGAAGTGAGTCCTTTAGTCTGGAACTCCTTTGTTAGAGATTGTAAGATACTACGCCTCTTCACAGGGTCCAGCTACTCGAAACTGAAGACTTCTCAAGAATGTGTAGAATATGCCTACTTAGAAAATAAATCTGATACATTTAATTAAATAACAGGTGAAAAACGTGAACAAACAATACTCAGTGTCCTCACCTAGAAATTATTCATTCACATATAAAGCACACCATGGTTTAAGGCCTAAAATTATGTGCTGCTTTGACATCTGATAAAATTGGGAGGGCCCCATATGGCCTGAGTGCAGGCTGCCCTCCCACTCTGCTCCCAGGGATAAGTTCCCCTGGTCAGGCAGCAGTCCTTAGCAAGCAGATGAGGCACATTTCTTGCTATTTCTGAGTAGCAGTTTTCAGTTCCCTGCCAGCCTGCAGAATTACTCAAACAAGCTAACCACAGCCTCTGGTGGGAACCAGGGAGCAACACCCCACTGTTACTAAGAAACCTGCCTATCACAGCTCCTGGTTGTCCACTCTTTCCCTAAGGGAAATCCTCTGTGGCCCTTCATAGAGTGCGGTGTCCTCCTGCTCCAGGCTGTGAGCACATGTGACTAACAAACTGCTGTCAATCTGCCCAGTGTCCGTTGTCATGGGTTCTGCCTTCCACATAGCTCTTGGACAGGAATCCTTCCACCAATGAGGTGAAGAGTGGGCAATTGAAACACACACATAAATGATTCTGCTTTGTGGCAAGTGAACTCATTAGCTGCAGGAGGACTCCCCAGTGGTCTGATTAAGTATTCAAACACCCATATAACCCCTAGACTTACAAAAAAAACATTTCCTCATTCTCACCCTCATTCCTTGGGTGGCCTGCTGTTTCCTATTTCAAACAACAGAATGAATCAAGGAAATTAATAAAAATGCTAAATGAGATTATATAAAAGAAAGTGACAGGTGTTCAACATTCTACTGGATGTGCTTCATTATCATCTAAAAAAGGACAGATTATCATTTTTAATTTAATGCCAGAAAAACAATAGCAAATAATTTCAGTGGATTTTAATACTATAATTATACCAGAATGACAAAATGATTTTTATAAAGCATAGGAGATATTCAAGTTAAGATGGTATACTTAAAACAGATTTATATTCCTTGCCTCCTGAGGACTCAATGAAATTATAGCAAAAGAATAAATGAAAAACAAACAGAAAAAAAGGAAAAAGAAATGGGGCATGAGAACAGAAGTGATTTTAATGAATTTCTGAAGCTAATGATTGCATCCTGACACCAAAAGCAGAGCAGAAGTAACAGTTTGGAAAATGAACCAATGTCTGTAAAATGATCCAGAGTAGGTGGGAATTCAGAACATATGAAAGAAAAAAATGGAGGGATAATTTATGGATCTGAAAATATGACCCCATACCCACTCTCAGTCTTAGAGGGCATGATATAACTGGCAACCAAACAAAAGCATTTCATCTCAAATATGCATAATTATGTCAATAGCTTTTAAAATAATCTTCTCTTGGATGGGGCAAGCACCTTCAATCTGAACACTCAAAGTTGTTTTCATCTCAAACCAAGTTTCATCATTTTTTAGATTATTGCTATGTACAGGAAAAATCTTAACCAACATGTTTCCACCTATTCCATTTTCTCTTAAGTTTGATAGGAAGACAGACCAGCTGAGTCAATTTTTGTTAAATGTTCATTTTTTACATGAATAGATATTATGTTCACTTTCTGATGGGCTTATAGACCTAAATATAAACTATACAGTTATACATTTAAGTACCTCAGATTAAAATGCCTATCCATCTGTTCCTTAGATAATTAAAGGTAAGTCATAGTGACTCTAGTAATAAAGTTAGAGAAACTAACTTGTGATACGATGAAAATGGTCTCTCTCCCCAAACTCATAACCTCTTGAATCATGAGTAGAACATCAGGCAGTTTCCAATTGAGAGGCATTCTACAAAATACCTAACAAGTACTTCTCAAAACTATCAAGGTCACCAAGAACAAGGAAAATCGGAGAAGTTGTCTTCTCCAAATAGGAGCATAAGGAAACAGAATGACTAGATGTAAATATGGTATCCTGAATGGATACTGGAACAAAAAGGGACCATTAGATAAAAACTAATGAAAACCAAGTAAAGTATGGACTTTAGTTAATTGTATACTTATAACTAATGTATGATAGTTGTGTAAAATGTTAATAACAAGGGAAATTATATAAGGAGTAAATAGGAACTCTGTACCATCTTCACAAATTAAATCTAAAATTGTTCTAAAAAATAAAGTATATTAAGAGTTAAAAGACAAATTCATCTATGCATTGCCAAGTCTATATAGAGCAACTTAAAAGGACATATCTTAAAATAAGAAACACATATCAAAAAAAGGAAAATGCAGATTTTCCCTTTAGTTAAAAGATCATCCTCTTTTTTTTATGACACTTGTAGCATTTGTAAGATTAAAAACAACTGTTAAGACTTCATAAGGCATTTGTTCTTATAAATTTAACATACTTTCATCCATAATGAAGTAAATAATCTTACTAACCAAAATGGCAAATTTGAAGTAACTATTGCCAATCTATAAATGGGTCTTAATTATTCTTGGAATTAGATTACTATTCATATAATAAATATATGGTATTAACCCTGAAAGTCAGTCCCCAAAGAAAACTAAGAGCAAAAATTCCCTCATGTTAATTTCATCTCTAAATCTCTTGGATTAATTTTCAATTAATGGTGTCTCTGAGGTGAATAGACATGAGATTATTTTTGTTAATTCGGGTCTTATGTAGTAGATCTTGTTTAATGTAGGTACTGATTAAAATAGACACTCAGAAATGGTGTGGAGAAAGAACAAGTCACAGGAAGAGAAAAGGATTATTAAGTACCTGTGTGTCCGTTAGTATTTGATTGCAGACAACAGAAGTTATTGTGGCTACAGTAAACCAAAGGGATTTAATACTGAGAATGGGGTGCTTAGAAAACTGTTCAAAGATCTAAAGCAGTGGTTGGCAAACTGTGGCTCGCGAGCCACATGCTGTTCTTTGGCCCCTTGAGTGTGGCTCTTCCACAAAATACCACAAAAATCTATTTTGAAGACGTGGCGTAGGAGGAAGTTTAAGTTTAAAAAATTTGGCTCTCAAAAGAAATTTCAATTGTTGTACTGTTGGTATTTGTCTCTGTTGATTAGTGAGTTTGCCGACTACTGGTCTAGAGGAAGTGCTCTGGCCTGGGCCTCGGAGAACTAGTACCAGAAATCACTGCTCAACTGGCTCAAAGGAAACTGTTACCTGGGCCACAGTCAGTAAGCTGGGAACCAAGAAAACAGCGCCTCCGCTGGGCTCCGAGGACCATGCAGCAGCTGTCTGAAGTGCTGGCTACTGAGTCAGGCCCACAGCAAGAGATTGCACTTCACTCTGCATTCCAGCCTCTCATGAGTGCATTTGATTGATTGAACTTAAATCACATCTGAAGCTTCTGCTCCAGAGGAAGTCTGAGAAATGTACTTTAAGCTTTCCAGTGCCTGCCCTACAGAGCGCACATTAAGGGAGGCGGAATAAATGTTGAGTCAGTCGACCTCGCTTGTCCACCATGTGTGACACTAGATGATTGTAATATGAGTAATGCATTTGAGGGGCTGTAATCAACTGGCCTCTTCCTGGAGGAATATTTTTCCTCTAGAGTTTAACAGTGCTCTGTTCATATAGACCCTGTGGCCAACGTACCATTCAGAGATCCAAATGAATCAAAAGTGTTGTGCCACCTCAAGTTGTTACATCACAGATCATTTGCATTTGTTCTTCTAAAACATCTTCATACTCAGGGGTAGAGGGTGGCGGTTCTGCATCCAAGGTTTCTTTTTAAAAATATTTTTCTAAATTTTACATATTCTCTCTTTGGACTTGATGCAATGTGCATGTATACACACACACACACACACACACACACACACACACACACACATTCTCTCTTTCTCTCTTCAACTTTAATCAATATGAGAAAGGCCCCTGTGGATATATAGATACCTATTAATTATCAAGATGACTTTGTCTAAGCTCACAACTTTAGTATTTGTCCTTCCACATTAAAACATTTTCTCCCTTCAGTATATTAGATTAACACTGGCTATTTAGCCCATTATCAAATATTACCATAAGCCAACCACCTATCTGTACTCTTGCTTCCCAAATAGACTTCCTGATCACCAACACAGTTTGCTTGTCTTTAGACAAGAACAAATTATTAAATTTTGGTGCCATTAAAAAATTGATGTTATCCAAGAAAAATACAAAAAGGATATTAAAATTAGTCTGATTATGCTTTGTCCAGAGTGATATCTTGTGACTGAGTTGGGAAAAGAATATATAAAAATATGTATACAGAAATTATTAGATAAAACCCACCAGGACTTGCTTGCTGAGAGGACTGGGAAAGAGGAGTACTGAAGTCAGAGAAATGACTGAATGAGATGTAAGCAATCCTTTAAACAGCAACAAAAACAATCTCAAGCCAGGCTCACCAAGAAACAGAGAGAGAGGCCCCAAATAAAAATATCAGAAATGAAAGAGGTAAAGTAACAACTGACCCAACAGACATACAAAGGATTGCAAAAAATTCTACAAATAACTCTACTCCAGCAAACTGGACAACATTCCTAGAAATGGACATATTCCTAGAAAAAATACAAGCTTCCAAAACTCAATCAGAAAGAATTAAAAAAAAATGAATAGGCCAGTAACTATTGATGAAATTGAACAGTAATCAAAAAACTTCCAGTAAACAAAAGCCCTGGTCTGGATGGTTTCACAAGAAAGTCTTACCAAACTTTCAAAGAAGAATTAAAAACTATCTTCCTCAGACTATTAAAAAAAAACTCAAGAGGAAGGCACACTTCCAAGCTCTTCCTATGAATTACCCTAATTCCAAAACCAGATTAAGACACTACAAAGGAAGAGAATTACAGGCCAATATTCCTGATGAACATAGATGCTAAAAACCTCAACAAAATTCTAGCAGATTGGATCCAGCATTAATTAGAAAGATCATATATCATGACCAACTAGGATTTATTCCAGGAATTCAAGGCTGATACAATATTCTCAAATCAATAAATGTGATATATCATATAAACAAATTGAGAGTCAAAAATCACATAATTATATCAATAGATGCAGAAAAGGCATGTGACAAAATCCAACACTCCTTTCTGATAAAAACTCTCAGCAAAATGAGAACAGAAAAATCATACCTCAACATAATAAAAGCCATATATATATATATATATATATATATATATATATATATATATATATATATATATATGGCCAACATCATACTCAATGGGAAAAACTAAAAACCATTTCCCCTAAGAACAGGAACAAGACAGGGATGCTCATTTTCACTGCTCCTTTTCAACATAGTACTGGAAGTGCTAGCCTAGCAATCAGATAAGAAAAAGAAATAAATGGCATCTAACTTGGAAAAAAAGAAGTAAATTATCATTCGTAGATGACATGACATTGTACATAGAAAATCCTAAAGACTCTATCAAAAAACTACTAGATTTGCCGAAACCGGGTTGGCTCATTGGATAGAGCGTCGGTCTGCAGACTGAAAGGTCCCAGGTTTGATCCCGGTCAAGGGCATGTACATTGGTTGTGGACATATTGCCAGTGGGGGCTGTGCAGAAGGCAGCTGGTTGATGTTTCTCTCTCATAGATGTTTCTAGCTCTTTATTTCTCTCCCTTCCTCTCTGTAAAAAATCAATAACATATATATTTTTAAAACACATACACACACACACACACACACACACACTACTAGACTTAATAAATGAATTTGGCAATATAGGATGATACAAAATTAACACCCAGAAATCTATGGCTTTTTTATGTATCAAATAGAGGCCCAGGACACAACATTAGTGCATGGGAGTGAGAGGGCTCCTCAGCTGGGCCTGCACCCTCTCGGGATTCCTCTGGGGTTGTCTGACTGCCACAGAGGCAGGAGAGACTCCTGCCACTGCACTCACCAGCTGTGTGCCCAATTTCTGGCTGAGCTGCGCTCCCCCTGGTGGAGTACACTGACCATCAGGGGGAAGCCCTGCATTGAACATCTGCCCCCTGTGCATCACAGTGACTGGTCATTCTGCCGTCTGGTCAATTTGCATAGTAGGGTATTATTATATAGGGTAATGAACTCACAGAAAAAGAAAGTTTGTTTTTTTTTTAAATCCCATTTACCACTGTAACAAAAAAAATTAAGATACCTAGGAATAAATTTAACCAAGGAGGTAAAGGACCTGTACTCAGAAAATTATAAGATGCTGAAAAAAGAAATAGAGAAAGACATAAACAAATGGAAGAATATACCGAGGTCATGGATTGGTGAATGAACATAATTAAAATGTCCATAGTACCCAAAGCAATCTATAGATTCAATGCAATCCCCATTAAAATACAAACAGCATATTTCAAAGACTAGAACAAACTCTCAAAAAATTTATCTGGAATTAAAAAAAAAAAAAAAAGACCCCGTGTAGCTGCAGCAATCTTGAGAAAAAAGAACAAAGTTGGAGGGATCACAATACCAGATATCAAGCTATATTACCAAGCCACGGACCTCAAAACTGCCTGGTACTGGCACAAGAACAGACATGTAGACCAATGGATAAGAACAGAGAATCCAGAAATTGACCCAAGCCATTATGCTCAATTAATATTTGACAAAGGAGGCAAAGCATACAATGGAATCAGGACAGTCTCTTCAATAAATGGTGTTGGGAAAATTGAATGATACATGCAAAGAAATGAGACTACACCACCAAGTTACACCATACACAAAAATAAACTCAAAATGGATAAAGGACTTAAACATAAGATGAGAAACCATAAAAACCTTAGCAGAAGCCATAGGCAGCAAAATAGCAGACATATATTGTAGCAATATCTATACTGATACAGCTCCTTAGGCAATAGAAACTAAAGAGAAAATTAAAAAATGGGACTACATTAAAATAAAAAGCTTCTGCACAGCAAAAGAAATGATCAACAAAACAAGTTAGCCCACTGTATGGAAGTACATATTTACCAATGTTATCTCTGATAAGGGTTTAAGCTCTAAAATTTATAGGGAATTCATACTATTTAACAAAAGGAATATAAACAATCCAATAAAAAAAAAAACTGGGCTAAGGACCTAAATAGATACTTTTCAGAAGAGTACATACAGAAGGCCAAGAAACATATGAAAACATGCTCAGTCACCAATCATCCAAGAGATGCAAATCAAAACAACAATGAGGTACCATCTCACACCTGTCAGAATGACTTTCATCAACAAATTAACAAATGACAAGTGCTGGCGAGGACGCGGAGAAAAAGGAACCCTCGTGCACTGTTGGTGGGAATGCAGACTGGTGCAGCCACTGTGGAAAACAGTATGGCGTTTCCTCAAAAAATTAAAAATGGAATTTCCATTTGACCCAGTGATCCCTCTTCTAGGACTAATATCCCAAGAAACCAGAAACAACAATCTGAAAGAATATATATACCCCTATGTTCATAGCAGCACAATTTACAATAGCTAAGATTTGGAAACAGCATAAATGCCCATTAGCAGATGAGTAGATTAGAAAACTGTGGTACATCCACACAATGGAATACTAAGCTGTGGTAAAAGAGAAGGCATTCTTACCATTTGCAATAGCATAGATGGAACTGGAAAGCATTATGCTAAGAAAAAGAAGTCAGTTAGAGAAAGATAAATATCACCTGATCTCACTCATTTGTGGAATATAATGAACAATATAAACTGATGAGTAAAAATAGAGAAGCATCAAACAGACTGTCAAATTGCTGTGGGAAGGCAGCATGTGGGGGAATAAGAGATCAACCCTAGGATTTGCATGCATGCATATAAGCATACCCAATAGAAACAGACACTAGCGGGGTGAGGGCTGAGAGTAGGGGTGAATGAGGGGAGATCAATAGGAGGAGAAAGAGATGTATGTAATACTATATGTAATACTCTAAACAATACAAAAAAATAGTTCTATGTTACTCAGTCAGCTATGTGTCATCCCCAGGACAGATGAAATGCAAGAAAATGCCAGAGGTTTCTAAACTCTGCAAAATATTTCAAAGTGCCTCTCAATTACAGATAGTACAAATGGAAATGCACAATTTTGAAGCAAACCCCACTCTTAATTATTTTTTATTCATTCTTTAAGTTCCTTCTAAACAACAGAAACTGTTAAACCAAAAATTCTTTAAACTGTCTGAAAATGGCAATAGAAAGAGGAGATGTGAGTATAATATTTTTTTTAAAACACCTGAAATATCCCTCTCTTCGAGCTATAAAATTCCTCAGATAAATTTTTGAAATGAAGTATATTTAGCATTCAGAAAAAGTGCCAAGAAATAGAGGTTTTAGAGGGCCCTAAATTTAACATGCTTACACTTGAATTGCTATTATATCAAGAAAAGAATGTACCACATTGAATTTACTAGCACACATCAATTTATGAAACATCTATTCTCCTGTAAAATATATTTTGTTTTATCTTCATTTTTATATACCATACTTGAAGCTAGAAATTCTTCGTGGATGTCTTCAGGCAAAAATAGGGGGGCTGGGGGAGGACAAAATTTGTACCCTCAAATTTTCACTAAAATCCAATTTTAACCCTAAATTTTTAACACTAAATTTTTATGAACTGAAATCAGCAAAGAACAGAATAATAGATTTATACCTAGGAAAGTTACTTTTTAAATCAGAAGAAAACTATATACTATTTTACTTCCCATATGAACTTTAAAAGAATTCTTTTATAACAAGATGAAGCAATATTTTCTTCTTTTGCTTTGCCTCTCGGTACCAAAAGTGGGGCTATATTGAACATGCATGTATCCTTTTCATAGCAGGCATCCAAACAGCATAATAGCCTCACGTGAATGATAATATTCCTTCATACTTCATTTTTCTGTCAAACACCTCTGTGACTCAGTGTGCTAACAAACTATAATCCTATCTTATTTTCTTTCACAATGTCATCAATTAATGGGAAATAATTTAAAAATAGATAAACAACAGAAGTTGACCAACTTAAAAATTCTTTTGACCACACAGGGCATAGATATCAGCATCTATTAAGTGCCTGCTATATATAGCAAGATAATTGAAGAACTTGCATTCATTATTTTAATCTTCTCATTACCTCCCTGAAATTGGTATGAATAACCACCTTTACGCAGAAGAAAAACAGAGGCTAAAGAATTGAATATACAGATCTGGTAACATAGAAACCCACACCTGAAAACTATATGATCATGTTGGCCAATGTCACCCCAATAAGTTAAAATAAAATTAAAAAGAATGGAAATACTATATGAAAAGTTACATTATTTAAGTGATAAAACTGTTATTCCAACCCAATTCTGTGATTCTCCACACACATGCCTCTTTTACAACTTCACATATCTGCTATTAAGAGACTTAGTCATAAACATTGAACAAAGCATGCATTATTTTCTGCTCACACACTGGCCGCTAAAATAGATGCTTGAGTATAAAGCTACACTGTAGGATGTCTCTGACAGTTCCCAGACAGACCTTACCATTGTCTCAATTCTTCTGTTGCCCAAAATATGCAATAACGATACGTCTTCATAGGAGAAGGTAGCACATAAAAAGATTGTCCTGACAAAAGGGGATTTCTTTTTGGAAGCCACCTGTTTTCAGAGGTTTTCATACAATAATTTGAATTAAATTGGGTCACTAAAATATAGCACAAAAAAAGGGACATCAATACCCATAAATGTAAAATCTCACAAACTTTCCCCCAAATTAATGCCATGTCAATCATTTCAATATACACATCACTTTGGTTTAAAAAAAATGCTTTCTTTTTTATTTTATTGATTGGTTGATTTTAGAGAGAGAGATACATTGCTTCATTGTTGCACTCATTTATTGATTCTTTTATGCGCCCTGACCAGGGATCAAACCTGAAACCTTGGCTTATGGGGAGGATACTCACAGACATTTGGTTAAGGTGTAAAATGTTTGCACCTGGCTATAAAGCAAGTCATGTTCCTGGGCTGAAGAAACTCCAAGGAGGCTAGTTGCTAAGGAGAGGAAGCCACACATTGCTACATGACATCATTACTCAGTGCCCACAGCCACCGTTTCTAGGCTGGGCTGGGCTGTGGGCCGCATTCGTACCATGAGGGTCTTGGCAGCACTGGCTTAAATTTGGTGGGCTATCACTCCAGGGTGGTGGCAGGGCCTGTATCCCATTTGGGGGAAGCCAAGTGTTGCTTTGTCAACACTGAGTATGCAGTGCTTTTTCTTTGTAAATGGCCAGTGCATGTCATGACAGCTCCTGCATTGAGCGCCTGCCCCTGGTGGTCAGTGCAAGTCATAGCGACCAGTCGGATGGTCAGAGAGATACTTAGCATATTAGCCTTATATATATATAAACTAAAGGCCCAGTGCATGAAATTTATGCAGGGGTGGGGTCCCTAGGCCTGGCCAGTGATCAGGGGCGACCAGGGCCTTCTGGCTGCTGGCCAGGGCCTTTCTTCTGGCTGTCAGTCAGGGCCTTCCTGCTGGCTTCCAGCTGATGGTCAAGCCATCCAGACAGGTGGAGGAACCATGGAAGGTTGGCTGGTGAGGGGAGGGACTAGGGGAGGTGGGCTGGCCATGGGAAGTTTGCTGTGGGAGTACACTAAGCACAAGAGACAGCACCTGTGTTAAGCATCATAGTGTTGAGCATTCCAGTTGCTTAGGTATATATATAAATTCTTCAGTAATATTCTCATTTCTTCTATTAAGGACATTCAAAATTGAAGTGAAGAAAGGATAGGTGAAAGAAAGATAAATGAGTTGATGAGCATATCTATAAGGATTTCACATTTAATTGGGGCAAGTATAACAATAGCTTCTAATACTAGAAAGATCAGAGCCTGAAGTAAATTGCAAACTTAATATAACTTTTCCTTGGATAATGGCTACTGATTCTCTTAGCAAGGCTGATTTGTCCAGCTAAATTCTCTCTGCTTGAAAACAAGGATTTGTTATTTAAAAGCCTCAGAGGCTTGAGACACTAACAGATGAAAATCTAAAGAAATCCACACACAGTCATATGTGGTAATCTTTTATTGTCCCCCCTAATCCTCATCTCATTTCACCGAGCATGGGCATAATGGAATAAACCCAGCAGGCTTAAGGTGAAGAAAGCTGTTGTCCCAGAAGAAGGAAAAAAAGTTCAGTTTCTCTGTCAGCTCTTGGCATATGAATGTAGAAATACTTTTACTTACAGGAAAGAAATAACATGTTTCAAAGATTTCTAAGAAATTTCATTAGAATAAGTTTAAACTGAAAAAGCATATGGATATTAAACACTTTTTACAGCAAAGACAAGTAAGCAATTTTTATCAGATTTTTTTCAAAATCATAGTAAGGCAAATAACTGAAGAATTGAATATAATAGATAATACTTTAGATTTAATATTTGAAACAATAAAGTTAATTATTCTTTAATGTTTTTAAATAACAGGTTCTTTCAATACATGATAATGGCTAGTTATCTATGTTCAAAAACTTCTCACATACATTATTATAAAAAATACTGAAAGAGATATCTATAATATATATAAAAGCCAAGCAACCAGAACAACTGGAAGGGTGGGTCACTATGATGCACACTGCAGCAGGCCAAGCGGCTCAAAGTGGGTGGGACTGGCCTGCCAACCTCTCATGGCCCCTCCTCCCAGTTGGTGGCAAGGCCAACCTCCCACATCCCCTTCTCTGGCAGGCCCTGATTGGCCCCAGTTGGGGCAGGCCAGCCGGACCCCACCAGTGCACAAATTTGTACACTGGGCCTCTAGTAAAGTCATAACAGTAGTAGAGACCAAAGTTACCTATAAAAAGTTACCCTGGAGAAAATTCCCCTTGTGAAACTGCACAGTTGAACTAACAGAAATGTTAATAGAATGTTTTAAATTACATTATGTGGGGAACATATGTCTAAGGATGCTTGTCTACACCTGTAAATCAGAAACATGGCTAGAGAGATATCACACAAGAGAAAGTTTCCACTCTTTTCCATGAAGCCCTTAAATCAAAGACACGGGGCCATAACCACTGACCTCCCTCTTCTGTAAGATATATTCCCTGGGGCCCTAGCCAGTTTGGCTCAGTGAATAGTGTCAGCCCACAGACCAAAGAGTTCCAGGTTTGATTCCATCAGGGCGTGTCCCTTAGTTGCAGGCTCAATCCCCTGCTCTAGTTGGGGAGTATGCAGGAAACAACCAACTGATGTGTCTCTCTCACATGGATGTTTCTCTCCCCATCCCTTCCACCCTCTCTAAAAATCAATGGGAAAATATCCTCGGGTGAGGATTAACAACAACAATAAAAGATATATTCTCTGTCAGAACCAGAATTGGTTCCTCCCTCCAGACCTCCTCCATCTAGCGATAACTTTCTTCCTATATTCACTAACGAAGCCACATCTGCTAGTGTTGCACAGTGGCCCCAAGTAAAGAGCACAGGCTATAAGGAAGTGCAGCCTGGGTGATAGGCAAGGACACCAGAAAAGCCATGGGAACACTCTGATAAGGAGGGACTACAAGTTTTTTTTCTAGTGCATTGTTCAGAAATAAAATCAGCACATCATATGAAAAAGAATAGGGGGAAACAAAACAAAACAAAACAAAACTAAAAAGCCCTTCCATATGCCAAAGGAGTAGTAAAATTTAAAAATGTATAAAACAGAAATTTTTACTAGGGATGGTGTAGATCAAGCATGTCAAACTTGCGGACCACGGGCTGCACGCATCATTTATTTGGCCGGAGTTAGCCTTTGAGTTTGACATGCTTGGTGTAGATCAATTTCTGCTTCAATGTGTATTCTAAGAGACAGCATATAGAGTAAAGAGTACCAAAACAAATGAACACATCGTGTCCAATGGGATATTGGGCTTGACTAGGTCTTTTCCAATTCAAGAAGCTTGTGGACAGATTCCATACATGAACCAAGAACATTAATCCAGTTAAGACTTAAAGGAAAATCATAGAAAATTTGACCCCACATGGTTTTAAAGACTCTATGAGATAAAGGATAAACTGGCATGGCAAGAAAGAACATTAGCTAAGAGTCAATAGATATAAGAAAATGATTTAGAAAAACTTAAACAAAATTAAAATATATATTGGAAGCAATGGAGTGCAACATTAAGGTAGATGAAACAATATGCAGAATATTAGCTCTCTAATGTTGGTCAATAAGCCAATTCCATCAGAATCACATGTATTGCTTTTTAAATACACAGACATGAGACTGGGACCCAGTTGATATAATAGGGCCTGAAAATATGTTAGTAAAAGTTCTCCAGGTGATTCTAAAATACGTGCAAGTGTCAGAAAGACTAATGAGCTGAACCAGAGGAGTTGAATACTAAAGAAGGATGGGTGAGTAGATAAGAAAGAAAATGAAAAATACAGAAAGAAGATAATGAAGATAAAAAATGATCAATTATAAGCTTCTTTGAGACAAAATAAGGAAGTCAAATAATTCTAAAAATATTTTTAGAATCTTTAATATAGGAAGGTAGGTAGATATTTGCAAATTGGAATCTATAGAAGTCGATAGAAAATTAATGGAAAACGAAATACATTCTTGTCATATCTTGGTGAGAGTCTTAACTGTCAAAGGTAGGAAACAAATCTTTCAAATATCTACACTAAAAAGTTATGTGGAGTTAATTTCAAAGAATAAAATAGCATACCTTTACTTATAGGATATTTTTCCTTACATGATATTCTTCTACTATCCCCTCCTTTTTTTATTTAAATATTAGGAGGCTTTTGGAAATTTTATAATGTAGTCTTGATAGCTTTTAAATTTTAATTTTTTGTACTAAAATGTGACTGCTTTAGGTTCATTACATGTTATGCAACTTTACTATGAGATGAACTACCACATCTAGAAAATTTTCACTTTAGAAAATTAACTTTCATTTGTAATGCTAACAGCAAGACATCCATGTAAAACATACATGGTGACAAAAGGAAAATCATTTGGGCAAAAAAATGAAAAAGGATCGCAAGTCAAATTTATAGAAAAGATTTTTTTACTAACTTTTGGTAGAGAATATGTTTGTATATTTTCAGAAAATAAATTCAAGACCATGTGGATTCCTGCAACAGAGAGGAATTGACAGGACTACTCCACCCATGAAGACAGAAGACAAACAGTCCAGAGATGGAAGATGCTAACGATGACTTGCCATACTAGCAGTCAGCAGCTGTGTGTCACTGCAGGTTGCTCAGGACCAAACCAGGACGGGTCGGACCTGCATTACCATCATTTGTCCACTATGCAGAATTGAAATATCATTGCTGACATGTACACATAAGGAACTGTTTGACATTGAAATTAGACTCAAAAGAACTGTTGACCCAGAAAGAAACTCACTACAGACTGATTCATTTGCCTCTCTGCATAGCCATTATTGTTTGTCTCATTTTCAGTTCTTATAAGTGTATTTCTAGTATCACATGATCTCACTCATCTAGGGGAAAAGATGAACAACATAGACTGATGAACAAGACAGACCAAGAGACAAGGAAGCATAGATCAGATTGTCGGACCTCAGAGGGAAGGTAGGAGAGGGTGAGGATAAAGAGGAGAGATCAATCAGAGGACTTGTGTGCATGCATATGAGCCTAACCAGTGGTCACAGACAACAGGTGGGGAGGGGTTTGGGATGGGAATTGGGGGATGAGGACAAATATGTGATACCTTAATCAATAAAGAAATTTTTTAAAGAAAAAAAAAAGCATGCCTTTTCTTAAAATACAAGAGCTATATTGCAAAGAAAATTCTAATGTTCTCCTACTACTAAAATTTCTAAACTAGGATTTGGGGTTTGGTGGGGCAAGACCAAAAGCATAAGTTTTAAAAAGTTCATCTGGGAAGTGAAAGATGTTAGAAAAAGTAAGTAATGAAAAGCAAAGTTTGGCCAAAGCCGGTTTGGCTCAGTGGTAGAGCGTCTGTCTGCGGACTGAGGGGTCCCGGGTTCGATTCCGGTCGAGGGCATGTACGTTGGTTGCGGGCACATCCCCGGTGGGGGGTGTGCAGGAGGCAGCTGGTTGATGTTTCTCTCTCATTGATGTTTCTAACTCTCTGTCCCTCTCCCTTCCTCTCTGTAAAAAATCAATAAAATATATTAAAAAAAAGAAAAAAAAAAGAAAAGTAAAGTTTGTATTTTATGGAGAAAGAAGAAAAAAGCAGGAGAATATGATATTTGGTGGATATATGATTAATAGCTTATTTTAATATAGAACTAAATATATGTGTTTAATTATAAAAAATAAAAAAGAGAAGAGAACTTGAAAAATAAACTGAAAATTGGAGTAAAATTTTTAAATTTACGTGGTTGAAAAGGGAATGACTTGATTAAGCCAACAATAATAAATAAAAGAAAAATGAAAAGAAAATAGAATTTGAAAGTAGCATTTATAAGTATGGATGCGAAAAAAATTCTAAAATAGTATCTACATCAATAAAAGAGAACCATGCAAATTGACCATACTTCTGCTACACCCACACGCCACACCCACCAGATAATCAGGAGCTCGTGTGCAAATTAACCCAACCAAGGTGGCTGTGGCCACTGAATCAGCAGGAGGCTTGGGTTTCCCCAGCAATGGAGGAAGCCAAGCTTCCCACCTGCTCTGGTCGGCCCTTGCCTCTGCTCAAGGCTATAAAGTTTCAATTATAGAAGATAAATAAATCCCAAATACTAGGGCCTCCACTTAGGTCACTGGGGGCATGGCCAGCCTGCAAACCACCACAGGCCCCTTGTTCAGGCCGCCCCATACCCCAAGGGAACCCCCACCCTGATCTGGGACACACTTCAGGGCAAACCAGCTGGCCCCCACCCATGCACCAGGCCTCAATCCTATCTAATAAAAGAGTAATATGTAAATTGACTATCACTCCAACACACATTATGGTTGCCCCCATGTGGTCAAAGATCCTGCTCCTATGTGGACACAAGATGGCCAGCAGGAGAGGGCAGTTGTGAGTGATCAGGCCAGAAGGGGAGGGCAATTGAGAGGGACCAGGCCTGCAAGGGAGGGCAGATGGGAGCAATCAAGCCTGCAGGGGAGGGCAGTTAAGGGTGACCAGGCCGACAGAGGAGAAAAGTTGAGGGTGACCAGGACTGTAAAGGAGGGCAGTTTGGGGGGACCCAGACCTGTAGGGGAGGGCAGTTAGGGTTGACCAGACCTGCAGGGGAGGGCAGTTAGGGGCAATCTTGCTGGCAGGGGAGCAGTTAGGCATCAATCATGCTGGTAGGGAAGTGGTTAGGGGGTGATAAAGGTGGCAGGCAGAAGCAATTAGGGGCAATCAGAAAGGCAGGCAAGCAAGCGGTTGGGAGCCAGCAGTCCTGGATTGTGAGAGAGATGTCCCAAATTGGAGAGGGTACAGGCTGGGCTGAGGGACACACACCTCCCATGCATGAATTTTGTGCACCAGGAATCCAGTTACCAAATGATATCCAATGATTTATTAATAGAAATAGAAAATTCAAGGTTAATTCAATATCAGAAAATATATCAAAATAATTCATTATAGAAAAATGTGAAACAGAAAAATCTTACTGATAGATGCTATGAAGGCATTTGACAATATTAAGCAAACACATCTAATAAAACTCTAAGTAGGAATAGAAATAGTCTATTTAAATATAAATAAATCTACTCATCAAAGTTCAACAGCAAATATCACATTAAGAGATAAAATACTAAAATATTTTATTTATAGTTTGGAATTCAGCAGAAATGTTCACAGCTGTCATTATTTTTCAATGTTATTTGGAATTCCAGCAAATTCAATTTTAAAATGAAATAACTTATATGAATATTTTAAGAGATAAAACTGTCATTTGCTGATAACACACTTGTATGCTTGGAATACCAAAGAGATTGTAATATTAAAATGACTAAGTTTTAAAGAAGAGATTCGTAACATGGGTAGATAAGAGATATAAAAAATCAATTGCTTTATATTATAGTATGAATCTACATTAAGAAACACAAATAGGAACTTAATGAAATAATAACTATCATAATGAAATAAGTAGAATAAATTTAAGCTCCTAGGTCCCCAGAAAAGGCTTAAGAAGATTATTTCAAAATTTCATTGACACTGCACATCATTAAGAATCACTAAATTCACCAAAAATACCTAACAATATCATGTCCTGACCAGGATGTGAAGCAATGAAACTGATTCATTGCTGGTATACAACCACTTCTGAAAAATAGTTTGATACTGTCATGAGGTTATATGTAATTTACCATATAATCCAGGAATCCCACTCCTAGTTATTTACAAAAGGGAAATAAATACGTGTCAACACTAAAACCTATCTGTAAATATATAGGGCAGCTTTATTCATAATCACCACAAAATGACTATCACCTGGTAAAAAGAAAAACAGTTTTTAATCATGAAATAGATACTTCATGATTAAAACATAAACTAATACCTACAACAACATACATATATTTCAAGGGTATTATGCTAAGTAAAAAAAATTTCAACATGAAAGGCTACCTTCTATAGACTTTTATATTTATACTAGGGGCACAGTGCACAAATTCGTGCACCTTAAAAGGAACTGTGGGCCACAAGGCTATTGAGGGCATAGGCTCAGGTCTAGGACCATCCTCTGCCCCCCTGCCAAGCTCCTCCCACCACAGGTCCCCTCTCTGCCTGCAACCCCACTCCAACCGCCGCTGCTTCCACACACTGAGGGCACAAGTGCTGGAAGCCAGTTCCAGCATGTCATAATTGCAAGAGTTTCATCAAAAGGTTGATGGAACTTGGGGACTGAACAAGGGCTGAGTCACATATGTTATCAACTGTTGGGAACGGCTAAAGGCATTTCCCCCAAACCTGAATAGGATGATTGTTTGCTGCCAGACAGCTCAGGGCATCTTAATCTACATGTTATTGCCCCCTGTTGGACAAACACATGAACAGCTGTAGGCTATTCCCCATTCTGACAATGCTTCTTTATGAAAACCCTACCCTTTGAAGTGTATCTCCACCTTGCCTTAGGACAAATTGTGTTAATATAAAGCAAGGGGTCCTGAGACAAAGAGAACTTAGCTCCTTTACCTAAAACTCCTCTAACCCCCAATGCCTTTCAAAATTATCTTTTATATCTGGATTCTTATTTAATCTATGCACAGCCCCATCTCCAGATTGCTGAACCCTTCTAGATGCTGGATCAAGACACACTAGCATTAAATGTCACCCAATGTCTGGTATTACACCAGCCCAGCTTGCACCTGCTGACAGCGTGGAACAATTGGGGTCGGCACCAGCAGTAGGTATGAGTGGTAACTACTGTCCTGATAGCCCCTTAGGATCAGGGGGAGGTAGAGAATCCCTCAGGGGTGATCTGGACCAGCAGCCACTGCTCTCACCTGCTGATGTCACTGAGCAATCAGGATTGGCACCAGGTGCGAGCAGTGGCTCCTGTGCCAGCTGTGGATGCAAGCAGGGCTGGCGCCAGCAGTGGGTATGAGTTGGGCCAACACTGGCAGTGGGCAAGAGAGGCAGCTGACATCCCAGATCTCCCCACAGGAGCAGGATGAGGAGGATAAGCTCTGAGGGGGTGATCAGCATCAGCAGCAGGTGTACACAGGGCCAGCACCAACAGCAGGTGCGAACACCAGGTGGGACACCACCACCTAGGAGCAAAGAATTTTCAGTAACCACCAGAAGCTCACTCCAATGACAGTGGTCAGTGTCCAACCTTGGCCTAACACCCCCACTCACCTTCTCCACTACCCCACTGCAGCCAATGCTTGCAAGTTCTGCACGCATACCCTGGTGGTCAGAACATGTCATAGTGACCGATTGTTTAGTTGTTCAGCCTTTTGGCCTATTTGCATAAAAGGGTTTTGTATATATAGATGATATCCTAGAAAAGGCAAAATTAATTGAATGAGAAGAAATGCTAGAGGTTGGGGATTATGAAAGCCCCTAGTAAACTAAATAGGGGCATGAGAAAACTTGTAGAGATGATGGAAATGTCCTATGTCTTGACTATGGTGGTGGATACATGACTGTGTACAGAGTTCCTCAAACATATCAATACCTCAAAAATATTAATTTTACTGAATATGAATTATACTTCAGCAAACCTTACTTGAAAAATTAACTAAAGTCCTCAAAACAAGTGTGAATAAATGGGAAATCACACAATGCTCTTAGATGATAACTTAAAATCAGACCAGATTAATTCTCTCAAAATTATCATTTAACTAATCTGATTTCAATTAGAATCCCCAAAGGTTGTTCTAGAATCAGATAAAATAATCTTGAACTTTATGTGAATTAATTAATGTTCAAAAATAGTCAAGAATATAAGAATGAATGATGTTAGGAGACTGTCACACTGTTATTGGTGGAAGTAGAGTTCTTGAGGTACTATGAAGAAAATAATTTCCTAGGCCCCCACAGGAGGATGGGATTTTGTGGAAAGCTTTACTGATGATGTTAAATTAAGGGTCTTCCCCTCCAAGGTCCCATCTCCCTCCATCTCGCCATGGAAGAAGCCCAATCTTGCCTTCAGCAGGGTCAGAAGTAAGGCCACTGCCCAGAATTTCTGTTCCATATTAAAGTCCAGTCCATTCCAGCATTTGGCTAGCTTAGCTGGGGTCCCAGATGCAGTCCATTGTGTCTTGGGTTCACATGGCCATGGGCGATGCAGCTGCTTACGGCCACATGGCTATGGAGAGAGAAGAGGTGAGTGCATGGGAGAGTGTAGGTCATGGAGCAAAAGCGAACAGAATGAAGAAGAAAAAGAGCAATAGAACTATTTTTCAACTTTCCAAGATCTTACACTATTCTAATCAGAGGGTCCACCCCCTAGCCAATCCATTGTTTCCCAGACTGACAGACAAGCACCTTCCCTACATCACCCTGACTTCACCGTGCATGCATCCATCTTTCCCTTTGTGGGATCCTTTCCCTCAGTGATTTGCAGGGAATGAGCCAATAGTTCCCTGTGGAGTGTGCAGCTGTAGCTTCCTGGTGAAGCTGCACAGATGACCATAATTATAATGTCTGGCCTATCCTTTGTTCTCTTCCTATTATTAATAGTAACTAGCTAATTATGATGATAACAATACTATGATTGTTGTCATCATAATTAAAATACATTATATTATAAAATACATTAAAATACATTATATTATAAATCCATTATAATCAAATATAGTATCAGCAATGAAATTAATAGATTGAGGTACAATAGAGGATATAGAAATGAATTCTAGTATAAAAGTTAATTTACTATATAATAATTTTGTTAAAAAAATAGTTTATGAACTAATGAACATGAACTGCTTATCTAACTGAGAGAACACAATATGGAACCCCTATCTCATACCATAAACAGCAATAAATTACAGGAGGATAGAATATCTAAATACTCTGAACCAAGACAGAGAAACTAGAGAGGAGGCATATTTAGAATAAAAAATGCAAATGATTTCTATAGGAAAAGATACCAAAAATATTTTAATTATATTATGTGCAATAAGATAATATAGCTGGAGTCCTTTAAAATTTACAATAAAACAACTCAATAGGAAAATTGTTGTAGTATATAAGTAGTTCACTAATGTGCAAATCTAAGTGGCTAAAAATAAAAAACTTTAAACTTACCATAAGTTTAGAAAATATAAATTAATGTAATGGTGAAATATCACTATATTATTCATACTGTAGATCATATAGAAGAATGACACACATTGCTGTGGAAAGTTATGACCATGCTTTGCTGGTAGAAATGTAAATTACTGCAATCTTTTGGAAAGCAGTGAGGCTGTATCTATTTTTTATTTTTCTTAGCAGTCCTGCTCCTGGGAATATATTCCATAATAATAAAATCACTAGTACAGAATGTTCCTCGTTCTTTTTTCATAATGGCAAAAAACTGAAAATAAAATTAATTCTCACTCATGAAGAGAAATGGCAGAATAATATGCCCCATAAAATATTATTCAAAAATCAGAATGGAATGAATTGGTTTGTACCAGCTGATGTGATAACATTTCCACAAGGCACTATTGAGCAGAAGGAAAGGATACAGAAAAGCATTTAATCTGATGCTTAGATAGGTGAATGGATGGATGGATAAATATATAAAAATTCTAATATGTGGGTATACAAGCATAGAGGAAAACATTAAAACATAAAGAAAAGATTGTTAAGTATTCAACAGAATTGGAAGGAGGTGGGAAAGTAGGCAGATGGCAGGGGGGAAAAAGAAGGAAGAAACTACTTGAAAAACTATACTAATTTAAAAATTTGACACATAAGAGATTATCTCTTTATGTACAATTATACATATAAACTATGTGTGATTCTACAGATGCATGAATTAATAAAGAGACTTGAAAAGCAAAATTAGATTTATGTCTACTTATATACAGGATGATACATTTTCAAGATAATTTCATGTGAAAAAAAAGCAAATTCTTGTGTGTATGGGTATTCATTTTTATGTATACTTAAATGAGCAAATAGAAAAGTATAGAATAATACCAGGCTGTTAATCTTGACCCCAGAGGTGTGAGGATGGGTGACATGGAGGAACATACAATAACAAGGGTATACTATTGGTTTGTGATGATAAACTTTTCTCTATACATCTTCGTAGTAATCAGTTGTTGCAAAAAGTGTGTATTACTATTGTAGTTTGAAGAACATCAATGAAAGGAAACTATATTGTGATGAAGGAAGAAAAGGAAATTACTATTTAAGGTTAATGCTAAACATGCTTGAGGGAGCAAGAGAGAGAGAGCCAGGGAAGTGATTTATTGTTGAGTCCCTGGGGGACAGTTCATTTATAAACATACATTTAATTCCAAAGCAAACACATTAAGCATTTACTTTGGAGTAGCCATGGACTAGCACTTCTGAAAATGTGGACTTCAATTCCCTACTTTAGAATCACTGGGGAACCTACAAAGTGCAGTGTTCCCAAACTGCACCCCAGAATTTCTAAATTACAGCCTCCTGGGATAAAGCTCAGTAATCTACATTTTTAACAAGTCCTCTCACCTCCCAGAGATAATTTTATTGCAAACACACACACACACACACACACACACACACACAAAAAAAAAAAAAAAAAAAAAAAAAAAAAAAAAAAAAACAAACAAACAAACAAAAAAAAAAACGCGGCGGGGTGGGGGTGGAAGGGGCGGAGGAGCTGAGAGAACAGCGAATCCAATAGTTAACAGATCATAAGAATCAGCCATTTTAAAAGATATGATCCAGCAAGTTTTGGAAACACAGCCTTAGGCAGCTCCAGCAGAGCCTCTATAAACAACTGACTTAGCCAAGAAATAGGACTGATGCTTTATTGCAACGTGGTTATAATTTTATTGTAATATTAATAGTGTTTATGCAACAGACAAGGGAAAGTGAGATCACAGGTTGTTTTGGTGAGATATTTATGCTAATATTTTCTCACACTTAAGAGTCTCTCTTTCCACACAGGCCACCTTATTATAACTATTATCTTCCTCCTAGCACATGGCTGATTCCCTCACATACCATTTTTTTTGGGGGGGGGGGGGCTTTTTGTCACCGAGAGACTATAAAATGGCAAAGCCAGAAATTTTGTTCCTTCAGTGAAAATTCCTAGAGGGGAAACCCTTGGCCTTTGTTAGAAACAAAATTTTTTAAAAGCCCCGGCTACTATAGGAGCTATTTGAGCAGAATTCATGTTCGTGAGGACTTACACATTTTTCCTTGTTCAGCTCAGAGCTTCACGAGTGATTAACCCAACAGCTCAGTTACCTATGTCTAACTGAGGTAGACACAGACTGCAAATCCAGTTTAAGACCCATCTCAAATTGTGTGCCTTAGTGTCCTTGTTGTATAAAGAGAATTAACTTGAGGAACTTTACAGATATATTTAACATCCTTCTGTAAGTTTTAAGATATTCAGTGGAGCTATTCTCAAATCAGCCTAGTACTGGAAAAAGAACAGACATATAGATCAATGGGATAGAATAGAGAACCCAGAAACTGACCCAAACCACTATGCTCAATTAATATTCAGAAAGGAGGCATGAACATACAATGGAGTCAAGACAGTCTCTTCAATAAATGGTGTTGGAAAAATTGGACAGATACATGCAAAAAAATGAAACTAGACCACCAACTTACACCATACACAAAAATAAACTCAAAATGGATAAAGGACTTAAACATAAGATGGGAAACCATAAAACACTAGAGGAATCCACAAGCAGCAAAATCTCAGACATATATCGTAGCAATTTCTTCACTGATACTGCTCCTAAGGAAATGAAACTAGGGAGAAAATAAACAAATGGGACTACATCAAAATAAAAAGCTTCTGCACAGCAAAAGAAACCATCAACAAAACAACAAGATAGCCCACTGCATAGGAGAACAAATTTGCCAATGTTATCACTAATAAAGGTTCAATTTCCAACATTTACAGGGAACTCATACAACTTAACAAAAGGAAGATAAACATCCTAATCAAAAAATGGGCAATGGCCAAAACTGGTGTGGCTCAGTGGGTAGAGCGTCGGCCTGCAGACTGAAGGGTCCCGGGTCCGATTCCAGTCAAGGGCATGTATCTTGATTTCGGGCACATCCCCAGTAGGGGTTGTGCAAGAGGCAGCTGATCAATGATTCTCTCTCATCTGTTTCTAATTCTCTATCCCACTTTCTTCCTCTCTGTAAAAAATCAATAAAATATATATATTTTTTAAATGGGCAATGGACCTAAATAGGACATAAGGAAGGTTGAGAAACATATGAAAACATGCTCAAAGTCACTAATTATCTGAGAGATGCAAATCAAAACAATAATGCAGTACCATCTCAAACCTGTCAGAATGGCTAGTATCAAGAAATCAAATGACAAGTGCTAGCGAGGATGTGGAGAAAAAGGAACCCTCGTGCACTGCTAATGGGAATGCAGACTGGTGCAGCCACTGTGGAGAACACTATGGAGTTTAAAAACCTAAAAATGGAACTCCCATTTGACCCAGTAATACCACTTCTAGAAATCTATCCCAAGAAACTAGAAACACCAATTAGAAAGGATATATGCACCCCTATGCTCATAGTGGCACAATTCACCATAGCTAAGTGCCCATCAGCAGATGAGTGGATTAAAAACCAGTGGTACATCTACAAAATGGAATATATGCTTAGGTAAAAAGAAGGAATTCTTATAATTTGCAACAGCATGAATAGAACTGGAGAGCAATATACTAAGTGAAATAAGCTAGTCAGAGAAAGATAAATATCACATGATCTCACTCATTTATGTAATATAATGAATAACATAAACTGATGAATAAAAACAGATCCAGAGACAGAGAAGCATCAATTAGACCATCAAACCTCAAAGGGAATGTAGGGGAGGGTGGGCGTAAGGGGGAAGAGATCAACCAAAGGACTTGTGTGCATGCATATAAGCCTAACCAATGGACACAGACAACAGGGGGGAGAGGGCATGAGCGGGAGGGGGGGAGAATGGGGGAATAAGGACACATATGTAATACCTTAATCAATAAAGGATTTTTTAAAAAAAGATATTCCGTGGAAGCTAGTTCTGCAGCAAATGCAATGTTCTGTGCAAATTTAGAGGACTTAAATAATGCAGAGATAAGCACGTTATAGGTGGAAGTGGGTTCTTGGGGATACTCCTGGAATAAGAATTTCCAGGGGCTCCCACAGGAAGAAGAGATATTATAGAAAGCTTTATTTCTATGGAATTATACCCCTGAATTTCCTACCATAGAAGTCTAGCTGTGGCTTCAGCAGAGCTAGGATCAAAGCCAATGTCCAGAGTTTCCATTCCATGTTGGAGTAATCCAACCAAGTATCGAGCTAGCTTAGTTTATGTTCCTCACTGCTGTCCATTAGGCCCATAAGTGGTGTCTTCATGGGCACGTGACTATGAAGGAACACAGGCAGGTGAGAAGCTAAGGGAACTAGAGAGCCAAGAACCAAGACAGCCAAGCAAAACAAAAGAGCAAACTCCTTTTTGGAGGATTATATATTCCCAAATTTTTGTGGGCTTGCATTGGCCTTGCCTCCTCTAGCCAATGATCTCTGTTCCCAGGTTTGACTGACAGACATCTTCCGTTTGCATCTATCTCCCCTTCATTGGGCCCCTTCTCCCAGTGATCTGTGGGGAATGGGCTAGTGGTTCCCTGGGGAGTGTGAAATTTCAGTTTCCCAATGAAGCTGCCTACATGGCCATGCTTATAATGTCCGGCCTTCCCTTTGCTCGTTTCCTAATATTAATAACTAGCTAATTAGAATGTTGTCAAATAGATCTTAAACTAGTCAATATTCTGATGATACTATGTCCTCCATACTAGAGGCCTGGTGCACTAAATTCATGCACGGGGGGTGGGGGTGGGGAAGGGTTCTCTCAGCCCAGCATGCACCCTCTCCAATCCAGGACCCCTTGGGGGATGTCCCTGGGATCAGGCCTAAACCAGCAGTTGGACATCCCTCTCACAATCCTGGACCACTGGCTCCTAATTGCTCACCTGCCTGCCTGTCTGGTCACCCATAACTGCCCCCCTGCTGGCCTGGTCACCCCTAACTGCCCCTCCCCCCCACTGCCAGCCAGGTTGCCCCCAAATGCCCCCTCTCTGCCAGCCTGGTCACTCGCAAGTGACCCCCACTGGCCTAGTTGCCCCCCACTGCCCTCGCCCCCGCCAACCTAATCACTTCAAACTGCCTCCCCTGCCAGCCTGGTCGCCTTTCATGGCCCCCTGCCATGCCTGGCCACCCCACGTAGCCTGCTGTTCAGTCATTTGGTCATCCTTCACTAACCCTCCCAGGGTGACAGGTTCCATTATGACCCACTACTCATTGTCTTTTTGCAGTACTTTCAGCTTCTGGGTTCCCTTAAATCCTATCCATGATTTGTCAAGCTTTGATTTTTAAATATAATGAATGTGGCCAGCTTGGAAAACAAACATTTTAGCTGGTGTGAAAATTCTTAGAAAGAGAGCAACCCTTTGTTAAGAACACACAGCAGTAGCTTCATTTGGAACAGAAAGTGAGAAATCACAGGGTATTTCTGATTATGGGTAAAATTGTTCTGCCTAAGACAAGACAATGAACCATTTGCTTAATAAAAACAGGAAGAAAGAGGGGGGAAGGAAATGAAAATAAGAGATGAAATAAAGGAGAAAGTATAGGTGAAGCAAGATAGACTTGTAGTGCGTGATGGGAATTCTGTAGAGATACATGTCTGCATTAAACCTTACAAAATTCACAAAATGTTCACTGCTAGATTTTTTTTTTAAGAGAAAGCTCAAGCTTTGCACATAAGTGACAAGGGGAGGAAATGAGGCATCATTCTCTGCTGAGAATTTATGGAATTTATGGAATTAGGAAAAGCATTCAGAGTTTATGGGAATTCTCAAGGAGCAGAGTAACTCATAAAGATACCTACCTGACTTCAATGTATTTTAAAGATCAAGCATTAATATATTAATAAGAATCTGAGAATTTACATGTGGATAAAAAGAAAAAATGACAGCATGTCTGGGTCAAATGCAGGCTTCCATACCAGTAATGAAATGTGATTGTCTGAAGAATAACACCATCATGCCTTAAAAATATGAACAAATTTGGTTCTCTGATATCTGTATACAAAGTAGCTCAAGTAGATTGAGCAATATGCTAAGTCTGTCACTAATGTAAAATGTTTTGCCATGCAGAAAATTTCAACTGGCAAAACTATTTGTATTATCCTGGCAAACACTATTTAAGTAGGAATAAGTACTATAAAAGCTATTTCATAATTGACTTTCAACATTTACCTATTTATTTGTTCACTGGGTATTTATTGAATACCTGCATTCCACTGCAGAGTCCCTATGTAAGAATTCATTCTTGAAAAAATTCAGTAACTAAGGAGATAGATTTTGAGACATAGAAAGTTAAAAAGAAAAGAGATAATTAATATTTTTTTATTTGCTAGAAGATGCTTTCAGAAGCTGAAGTGTCCTTGCTTATACTTTGGGAACTAATTAATACCTAATAAGTCACACATAACAAAAGCTATAATATATCCAGTGACAGAAAGATCACTTTGAACTTAGTAATCGGTTAAGCCCTTACACAATGAAGGCGTTACCTTTGGTTTGTATTTCAGCGTGAACAATGATGTGAAGGCTAAAATGTTAGGGCATCTTCAGGTCTGCGGGGCTTGGGGGAGGCACACAGAGACTTTTTGGAAGAGGAAAGGAGAAAGAATCAGGAGCCTATGGTCTACACCTCTTAATTATGAGACCTGGGGCAGGTTGCTCAACACCTTTGAATGTCTGCTTTTAGATTGTAAAGTAGAAATGAATAAATTCTACCCCACCTTCCTCACAGTTGTGCTATAAAAATCAAGTAAGTTTACATATGTGGAAATAATACAAACATTTTAAAGTTGCATACAAATATAAGTTAATTTTCATTTTGTCACTATCAGAGATTGCCCTACATTTTGAAAATGAATAACCTCTTGGGTTCTCAAGGAGTGTCTTTCATTGGAGTTAACCTTAGCTATCATGTAACCAAATACTAGTGATTTCTCTAACACTTATCTTTTCTCCCAACTTTCCACTTACCCCTGGAGTTTAGCTTTTTTAAAATTTAGTCAGAACACTTTCCAGGAGTTCTCCTGCCTGTTACCTGACCATGAAACACTTCCAGATTTAATAAAACAAACTGCTGTCCACTCGTGCTCAGTTGACACTGTTTTGGCCCATACTTAGACATAAAACCTCAATCACATCTAATGTGAAAATTACCATGAGTAAACCTGCAGTGTAATGTTCATTTTCAATCCTAGATTGTGTGTGTCTAGATTTACTCTAAAAACAAGAGGAACAAAAAGATTGTAAGCACATGTCAGGAAAGTGGCAAATGTACATAAACAAAGTTTACATAGATTATCTTAAACATATTCAAAACGTTCCTTATAGATGTTAATTTATGATACTTATAAAAAAGGTATTTTTATTGATTTCAGAGGCAAAGGAAAGGGTGGGAGAGAGAGGGGGAAAAAAACCATCAGTGATAAGAAAGAATAGTTATTTGGCTGCCTCCTGCATGCCCCTTTACTGAGCCCCCAACCCAGGCATGTGCCTCAACGGAGAATCGAACCATAATCTTCTGGTTCATAGGTCAATGCCCAGCCATTGAGTTACTGCAGCTGGGAAATTTATGATACATCTTATTCCAGAAAGAGATTAAGGCAGTTTACAAAAATGCATACAACATGATAAATTTAGATTTTAACAAAGGTAAGAGAAGATCAGATGGAATAGAAAATGAAAGTAGGGAAGAGAAGATAAACCCAAGAGTAAGTGAAGTTAATATCTAAAACCATGCTTCAAAGTTATTTATCTTTGTTTAAAAGAAGCCAAAAATTATTTGTACATGTTTTACAGTACCCTGCAGAAAAAAGGAAATGCAAATTATTTCATAAATTATATTTCTACATTTTTAAATAATACTTTATCATTTATTCAATAAATATTTATTGAGCATCTAACTAGATGAAAGGTAAAAGTGCAGTTCAATGAGCTACCAGTACAGTGGTGATCAAGAGAGACACAATTCCTGCCTCTTGGAGATTGCATACTTGTAAGGGAGACAAATAATACACGAACATATATACTATAACATTGGCTAGTAATAATAATATGGGGAAATTAAGGTATGGAAGAGAGAATGACTAACAGAGGAGGTGTAGTTATTTTAGACCCCGTAGGCAAATGAAGACCTCTTTGAGGAAGTAACATTTGAGATAAGACTGAAGTTGGTTTCATTCTGAGTTAGACAAGAAGCTACTGAAGATTTTAAATAAGGAATAATATGATCTAATTTATTTTTATATTGATTTGAAGAAACATCACTTAGTTACTTCATTCATTCATTTGTTGGTTGCTTCTTGTATGTGACCTAAGTTTTTCTCTTGAGCAAATGAGTAGTGGGTCATAATGAAACCTGTCACCCTGAGGGTCTCAGTTTCCAGAAGTCTTTTCAATCACTATTTATTTATGTCAGCCCCTCACCCCTCCCTGCAACCGTGACTCCTGAGCAGCAGCCCTTGGTCTTGCTGCAATTGCACACTCAGGCCTCAGGGTAGTAACAGCTTCCTGCAGGTGGGAATCTCCAGGTGCTTCACAGGCCCTTACCACTCCCACTAACCTGCACTCCCTTCTCTAAACAGCCCCTGAGTTAAAGCCTCCCTGGTCACGCCTGATAAGACAGACAGTGCACAGTTTGGGAAGCACAGGAGGGTCCAACACAGAAGAGGCCTGTGAGGAGGAAGAAGCCAGGAGGGCAGGACCCAGAGGCCAGGAGGGCCCAGAATCATCCATGTCAGTACTTTTCAACTTGGCAATACCTTCCTCTTAAAGGTGTTTGAGAAAGTTGTGCAGGTATTCTTTGCTCTCATAATACGGGGGGGGCGGGGGGGGGGAGGGCGGGGTGTGTGTGTTTACTCTTGGCATTTAATGGGCAAGAACTGGGGATGACAAGAGTCCTCCTATATTCTGGATGGTCCCAGAATATCAATTATTTTGGATGATCCCAATTGTCAAAGAATTGCCTCATGTCTCATTTGAATGCCTGGTTAAACAGTCATATAAGTATGTGTGTATGGAGGGAGGTGGGGGGAGAGAGAGACTATTTGATCTAAGCTTAGTTCTTATTTTAACATAAAGTATTTTTGCACAGTTTTAATATAAACATTTTACCTTTTCAATTAATGCAAATGCCATGTAAATCAAAGAAGTTTTTATGGATTTACTTGAAAACTTATGAAAGTTAATTTATCATTTTAGAAAAATTATGTTATGACAGCATAGTATTTAATTATCCATTATAACAACCATTTCAGTCTGTAATTCTATATTTATTGCAAGAAGATTACTATTTTTTTTGTCTTTTGTATTGTTGAGCTTGGGCAATCAAATATTGAAGTACATATTATTTATATTGTACATTATTTTTTCTCAGATTACATTTGGGTAATTATATTGATGTTTCAATACTGTGTATGTTGTTAGAGGATATCTATGTAATTCATTTCAAAATGGTAAAAGGAGCATAACAATGGATGCTATAAAACGTAAAATATTTGTTATGGAGGAATTTTTGGACCCAATAACTGATAAACATGGACATTGGAATCTGTGAAAATGGTGCCAGTTTACTGGTAAAGAGAGCCAGATGCTAAAATCTTCAATGAATGAGAAGGAATGACTACAATAATGGCTCTGAAGATGCACTTCACCTTCAATCATCTAGGGAGCTTCTCTCAGTCCTAATTCCCAGTATGGCCACATTAGGATCTCTCAGAATGAAGCCTAGAAACCAGTATTTTTAAAAACTCCTCAGTGCAGCCATTTTTTTGAGAACCACTGAACCAAAAGATCAGTAGAAAATGACAAGGAGGAGTTGAAGTTGTTGAAGTCTGATGGCATGCCATTTTTTGAGATCAATGGTTTTTCAGAATTGGGGGAAGGAAAGAAATGGTCCAAAATGAACAATGGGGAGCAAGGAGAACTCCCCACTCCAACTCTGGATCTGAAGAGATTAGCAGCCACTATTTTTTAAAAAAATATATTTTTATTGATTTTTACAGAGAGGAATAGAGAGTTAGAAACATCGATCAGCTGCCTCTTGCACGCCCCCTACTGGGGATGTGCCCACAGCCAAGTTACATGCCCTTGACCAGAATCAAACCTGGGGCCCTTCTGTCCGCAGGCCTAAGCTCTATCCACTGAGCCAAACTGGTTTCGGCTAGCAGCCACTATTAAAAAGACTTCTGGAAAACTGGAACCCTCATGGTGACCGATTCAATATGAACAATAGTTGCAAATAAGAGGAATGCAGTAAAGAGAACATTTAAGGATGAGGTTGGGCATATAGGGATGTCTGCCAAGTTCCAGTGCCACAGTAGAAGGACATGGAGTGACTGCGAAGGGGACAAGCTTAAGTCATATTAGAAAATCTCCAAAGAGCAGGGAGAGAGAGAGAGAGAGAGAGAGAGAGAGAGAGAGAGAGAGAGAGAGAGAGAGAGAGAGATCTAAAGATGGAATGCATGATGAGAGGTGCTTGATGTTAGAGGAAGATGGGCAAACCGCTCTAATTATAGCCCGTGCAGCAGACACGGTCAGTGCTCAGACTGGAGCCTGGGGGATCCTTTACCTTGCCTGGTTCCCTGCCCCTTGCTTCTTTGTGTTTTTGTTTCTTGAGATTGTCACCTGCAACTCTCTTCAGAGGATTGCCCTTGAGCCAGTGGAGCATCTGGGAGAGATGGAAATGCCTGGGAGCTTACACTCCCACAGAGGCAGCCTTAGCAGATCAGTGATATGTGGAAACAGGACAATCTGGCTGCCTTGCCTCCTCAGGAAAAACTCTAGGTCTTTATGTTCATTCCAGTGTGTGTGTGTGTGTGTGTGTGTGTGTGTGTGTGTGTTTGGCTTCCCCCACTTCTTTACATGTTTCTCCTTGAAAACACATTAGTAAATCACTTGCTCTTATATTATTTTCTTGGAATCAGCTTCTGAGAAGTTTGACTCAAGATAGCCTCTTTCTTATGGTCATCAGGCAGCAGCACATGTTAGCAGGAGCAGGAGGCACCTGGGAGGTTCTCAGAGCACCCGCTGAGGAGAACATCACCAAGCAAACTGGGGACAGTGCAAGGAGAGTTACCGATGTGACTAATTCTGATAGACCACAGAGTAAGTTTTTCCATGGGACCTTGTAAAGAGGACAACACTCCCAGTTAACACCTTTCAGAAACTCTCACACCTATTTCAAAAGGATGTTTCCTACACCGTTTTCATCACTTACTATAATAAAATGTTGTCATTTAGGAGCAAGAAAACTGTGTAGGTTGTATGTGGTAGTCTGGATACCCAGCTGTTCTGTAGTTTATTTCATCTAAAAAGAGATTTTAGAGTACTTACCGGTAGAAAAAGAGAGGGACCGACATCCATCAGGTAATCCCCTTATATATTGTTTAAAGTAGCTGAGCTTTCAATAATATTGAGTATCAGTCAGTTCAAAGTTATTGTTTTCTGATTAGCATTCCTTACTAAATCCAAGTTGCTGATTAAGTGAAGAGCAACACATTTTAAGTGTCAGTCAAGGTGGTGCTATAATTGTCAGTGATTGTAAAATGGCATAAATGATGAAGTGTGTGTATTAAGATTTAATGTACCCACCTGACTTCTATCTTTGTCTTGTCCTTGCCAATATTCAATGTTTTGGAGGCTGAGTTCAGATAATTGTATCAAAAAGGCTGTACTCCCAGCACTATCTCAACAAAAACAGAGGCTTTCACAATTACCGCTTCCTATTAGGAAATGCATAGGGTTTGTTTCCTCTCTCCAGAATACACTTTAAGTCCCAAAGGAAGGAGAAAAGGGGAAAAGATGTCCAAACATAGTATATATGTGGATGAATTCAGGAGATAATGGATACAGACGATTTTTAAAAAACACTCTGATGTTATGTTACATCTTGAGAAATCAAGTGATGGCTACAATATGGAATTTTTAATCAATAGATCGCAAGCTTAATAACAACATAATACTAATTTTTAATTACCAGCGTGGTAATAGGAAGATGTAATTGTAATAAGAGCAAAGTCGTCCAATTATTTCTAGTGGTAAAGCATTTCCAACACTAAAAATAGAAAAAATGATGGTAAGTACATGAGGTTGCCAAAGCTTCAGCTCTCTTCAGACCTTTGTTCAAGGGGCAGTCCACTGAAATGAGGGAACCCCAACAGCAGGGCAATGAAGAGTGGGTTGCTCTCTGTGGAGTTGGGGATGGGGAGAAAAAACTGTGGAGTGGAAGATGTCTCAATAAGACCATCTACCCAGGAAATCCCACAAGGGGTAATCCCATATGGAGCGCCCAGAGAACAATACAGTTGCTGTAGGAGAAAATCAGTAGTATTTGGCAGCAACTGCAAAGCTGCTATTAGATGACTGAGGAACAATCTTCTGGTGAAGAGGACCACAGGTTCATCACTTTCCACAAGTACTCCAACTGGTGGAACTTCTCCTTCCTTGATCCTACACACACACACACACACGCACACGCACACGCACACGCACACGCACACACATGCACACTTGAAGAAGAGGAATCAGGCTACAACTGCAAATAATCTTTGTCAATCTTGGAAACCAAATATGAACTGAATGCTAGGTTTTTGGAGGATTTTCGTAACAACTGTAATAAATAAAAAATGTGCCACTCTACGCAAGCACAAGTGATTCAAGTGCCACTTGTTGTCAAAGTTATATTACCATCTCAGTACACTAAAATATGCCAGTTCAGTGATAATAGAAAAATATGCCCTGTTTTTACAATGATGAGCTGCAACCTTGCATTTCTATAAAGGTCTAACCTCTAACAGTAACCTGGCCTTCTATTTGAGCTTTTATTAAAGTTAAAAAAAAAAAAAGTTGTGTAGCAGAAAGAACAACACATAGTCTAGTGTCAATCTGGCTCTATTATATACCAACTTTTATGATTGCAGACATGTTTCTCTCTTTTGTTAAACATCGCTGAGTCTTATTATCTAAAATCTAAAATGGGGTCGGTAATACTTACCTAAACAGTCAGCACTCAAGCTCAAGAAAAACTGGTTTTCATCCCATCCACACCCTAAACCTCTAGACCAATTTTAAATGCTACATTTTCCAAACAAGGGACAGGTAATCCCTGTTACCTTTTAAATCAGTGAGCTATTTCCTTTTTAACCACGCTAAAGAAGTGAACAGATAGTTCCCCTCGAGGATTTTGTTTTGTTTTGCATCTTTAAGTGGTACTTTACATTTAGACAGCGACGGTATTATAAATCTAAAGTGTGTGTGAATTTAGAGCCCCAATTCACTTTAGCTTGTTGAGTCTGAGCCTCAGCAGCTTTTGCAGAGCAGGGATACAGGACTAGGTTGTATGCCTTCCTGTGTGCATGTTTGTCTTCCATCATAGTTATTGGAGTTGGTCCCTTTAATTTTTTTTAAGAAGCAGTATATTTGCATGTGGCCTCGTTATGAGTTCTTGCTCTATCCCAGGATAGGTTTTCTTAGGCTGCCACACAAGTGCCCCACATCCTGTCACATGTACTATTTAAATATTTGAATTTTTCTTCTTGCTTTCTTATGGCTTATCTTCCTTCTAATCTTCGATGATGATTGTTCCCTGGCTCTCAATGGCTCTGATTTGCATGCCCTTAGTAACCCTAAGGTTAGCTGCTGTAATAGTCCACCACTGTGCCTGGAGTCTTTACAAATGGCTCCCTGTTGTAAATGGCATTTATAAGCATTTTACTAGGAGGGTAAGTCAGCATGGTTACGTGGGCTGCCTCAGAAAGGACTTGTATAACTCCTGGAGCGGGCAGAGATGCTGCTACGAAGCGCTTTCTCCTCCCACGAAAACCATCGCTTGGCTCCAGTGTTCGGTGGCTGCCTTTGTGCAGGTGAGAGACACAGGAGGAGAAAAATTCAGACTGTTCTTCTGGAATCTATCACCTGTTTCTCGTTGCATCTTTACATGAGTAAAAACTGCTCTGGGCTAATTTCATTAGTACGTTACCTCTGTGCCTCAGTTTCCTCATCTATAAACGGAGGGCGACAATCGCAGTCTCTTTCCTAAGGTCATTGTGAGCACTGAGTGTGTTTATTAATAAAAAGTGCTTAGAATAACTTGGTCCCAGGAGCACTCAGCAAATGTTCCTTAAATGTTCACAGCTGCTATAGCCTGTTCAGTGCCTTCCTCATCTCCTCCACAGCTTACTGAGCAAAGGAAGGTGGAGGACCAAACCCAAGGAGGGAAAACCCACCCTGTTCTTGTGTTCAGTCATCTCCGGCTGACTACCACCTTCGGTCTTTGTTTCAGTCCAGTGTTGAACACAAGTAGCTGTTCATTTCTCTTCTGTCCCCTGCTACCCCCTGGACTCCCATATATCTCTTGAACCTTATTTCTGTGAACAAGACCACAAATAAAACATGCTAATTTTACTTTCTAATTTATTATCACTAACAGTAGGACTAAAGAACAAATTTGGAGGATTCTGAGCTAAAAGAAAGCAAGGTGTGAACACATAAGGATAATAAGTGAAAAAGCACTTTTTCAGTACCAATTCCAAAGCTCACTGCCCTATCGCCCTCTTTAGTCATAAGCATGGGAAGAGTTGAGAGGCTTAGTAGAAAGCCAACCAGATGTCTGTTCCATGGAGGAGATTATGTTCTGGTCATTAAGGGAGCAGCACACCACTCCCAGCTGCCACTGACATAAATTGAAAAAATATCTCCCTAGACCCATGGTCGGCAAACTGTGGCTTGCAAGCCACATGCTGCTCTTTGGCCCCTTGCATGTAGCTTGTCCACAAAATACCACAGCCTGGGCAAGTCTCTTTTGAAGAAGTGGCATTAGAAGAAGTTTAAAAAATGTGGCTTTCAAAAGAAATTTCTATCGTTGTACTGTAGATATTTGGCTCTGTTGATGAATGAGTTTGCCGACCACTGCCCTCGACCTAACCTATTTAATAATTACACATTAAATACCTACTATGTGCTCTGATGTATAAAATAATAAACTAAATAGTCATTTGCCCTCAAGTAGTTCATGATCTAGTAGGGGACATAAGCTAATTATGAAAATAGCCATAATATAAGGCAGAAAATATTAAGTTCTGTGAGCAAACACATAAATAAAAATCTTTCAGACAAAATCTGAAAAGTATAGTCAGTTCATATGAATTTACCATGAAAATTTTTCCCCATCAGAATCTCTACTGAAATAGCGACTTCACCTTCAGATAAATATTGACTCTGTGTCTGGTCTGAGCAAGGCTCTGTGGATTCTATGCTAGATGCCAAGATTAGCAGGTGACTTGTCAGGGATGTAAGACATACAGACATATGATCATATTAAAGGCTGAATGTGAGAAGGAACATG
Source organism: Pipistrellus hanaki (assembly GCF_964339955.1). Taxonomy (NCBI): domain Eukaryota; kingdom Metazoa; phylum Chordata; class Mammalia; order Chiroptera; family Vespertilionidae; genus Pipistrellus; species Pipistrellus hanaki. Next base: position 51,681,641 of record NC_140510.1, on the reverse strand, counting down.
GGAACCCAGAAAAGAAAGTATTTCTAGTCAGGTACAGATATGCGCCCTGGGTAAAGGGCTACTTCCAGTTCCAGCCCTCTCTCAGGTCTCAGCAGTCTCCTGCAGGCAGCGTGCAATGGCCTAATGGCTCCTGCTATTTCTTCTGGCTGTGTCCCTTTCCTCACACTGTGGCCAGAATGGTTTTAAAATGTGAAAGTCAGATCCTGGTTATCCCTTTTCTACGGCCCTTTCGCGGCCTCCTGTTGCCATGGAATCAAACCCAGACACTTTCCCAGAGACATGGGGCCCTGCCTGCTTCTCAGCTCTCACCATGTGTCCACTCCGCTGTATCTGTGCTGGCTCCTTGCTGGTCCCTGTCTTTTTCAAGCATGTTCCATTGGCAGCATCTTTGTACTTATAGTTCCCTTTTCCTAGGACTCTCTTCTTCATACTCTAACCATAGGTCGTGCCTAGATTCTGGCCTTGCCTCTTGAGAACCTCTCTTCTCCTCAAGTCATTGGCTTGATACTCTTCCAGCTTCTCAGGTGCTTTGGAACTGAGCTTTCCCATTATTCTCCTTAGAACAGATCTTAGAGCAGGCTTCTCATATCTCTTATTGGGGCAAAGAAGCCGCATGCCCCATTGCCAGGGCGGTGAATTAGATAATGTCTCAGTCAAAGTATGATAACATAAGGATTGGGTATGAAACCTATGCTCCACTTCCAATGCTTTCACTCATTACCTGTGTGACCTCAATCAAGTTACAGAATATCTCTGTCTTTGTATCTTCCTAGGTCCAAACTTCTTTCCTTCATTCCTCCATTTCTTCATCCCATGCACACTCACTCAGGGCCTTGTTCTATTCATCGAACTGTGGTAGCCCCAGGGCTGAGGTGTGAATAAGACTCCCACCATTTATGCTCCTAGGACCTTAAATTTAAGCACAGGAGATAAACATGAAGCATTTTCATTCTATGTGCAGAGGAAATGACAAGCTCCCTCCCAGGCCACTGACTGGGTGAATCCTATGTATAGAGAAGAAAATAAATACTTGAAATTATCCAAATTCTGTTACACAGACCAGTGGAAAAGAGCGCCCTTCTTGGAAGTTTAAATTGGCTCAAGGTACAAGGAAAATTCTCATTTCAAAGCTTCCCATAGTTAATATTTTGGTTGTTTCTTTGTTTTTCCTAAAGAGTAGATGGCTTTGTTATTGGAAAAGGCACAATAATGGGTCCTGCTTTTATGTACTTCTTATGAACAGCATACTCAGAAAGCAGGGCGTAAATGAAAGAAATGAGTCATCTATCTGCAGGAACCATCATCTCCACTGAGAAGAGGGTTAACTGTACAGACTAAGTTAGATTTAGGGAAGGTTTTTATTCTTTAATATGGATTTAAGATAAGGCTATGAGAATTGCTATTTTCCCCTGTAGTGTGTGTGTGTGTGTGTGTGTGTGTGTGTGTGTGTGTGTGTAAAGTGTTCCAAAAGTTTTTTCCATGAGATTTAAAAAAGAAAAAGAAAAATGAAACTCTGCTAGCATTAGCTACCTTGAATTTTAAAAAGAAAAGAAAAGAAAATCCTCTCTAGGTGGTTTTATAGAATGCCTCCATGGTTTTATTTCAGAGAGAACTCATATTTTAAGAAGCATTCCACTATGGTATGCCTTAACTACATAAGAGAGGCAAGAATTATAAAACAAGACCAGCACTTCTGAGTAAGAAGTTGAACAAATAAATTAAACTTTATCCAAGACGATGCAAAGAGATCTTACTCTCTCAGGTGTAGAGGATGGAAAACCAGATTAGGAATTAAGGTTGCCTATAAGGGAAACGTGTGAAAGTGTGTCTCTTAAACTTTTGTAATGGTAATGGTTCACATACAGTTTCAATATGTTTTTCTCCTATCCTACAATTTCCTCTGGCAATCCCTTCAGTAGAGAGCTACCTTGACCAGCCCTTCCCCGCTCACTGAAGTTCCCCCACTGGCCAACCTCCCAGGGAAGTCAGAGGGCCAATAGTCCATACTTGGCGCAGTCTCCTTTGGCAGAATGAGGGGATGGAGGAGTGATTTGCACATGCAAATCTAGCAAAATCAACAGAACCACTGATTAAAACCATTCTTGTCATTGGAAATAAGAAACATACAACACATGCATTTTCAAGTTAAAAAAAAAAAAACAAGTTACTTTTCATTAAATAACAAAAGTATATCTACAATGATGTTTCCTTTATTTAGTGACTTTTTTTTGCTTGATCACTTAGCAGCATGTTAGCAACCACTGAGAATGGATATGCACACAGGCTGAGAGAGGGGGACCCAGCACATCTCTCGTACACTGTGCATGTTGGACAGGGACCTCACAGAATGAAGTCATGGGAGCTAAGGCAGGTGAGGAACAGTCTGACCAAACTGTTAAAGGGAGTTTAAATTTTAAAATGATTTTCAAAAACCCCCAAAATTCTAACCTACACAGAACAACGTTATCTTATTTTTGTGTCCCTGGGACTTCTTCTCAAAATTCTTTATAAGATATTCTAGTATTCTTTAGATTAGTTCAGATTTTTCTATGCTCTAATTCCCTGTAGCAAAGGGAATTTAAAATATGGAGTCAAAGGGGGGAAGGTAAAGGGGGGGAGAGAGAAAGAGACAGAAAGGTACATAGAAACCAGGAAGAGCAAGCAAAACTTGAAGGTGTTCACCCTCAGATGTCCAGTTCCTTCAACACTTCCTTCGGCCCCTTGCTGCTCTGATTGTAGAACAATAAACTCCAAGCAGATGGCATGCCCCCTCCGTCCGAGGTCTATCAGCCACTGCTCTTGGCTTTGAAGAGCCTCATTCTGTCTCGCTCTTGACTGAACTACTACAGCATACCTCGTGCTGCTAACATTAAGGTGCATGTACCATGCTTAATCAATTGACTCCATACTTTAAAATGTGATGGTTTCAGGTGAAAGATCCAGAGAATGAATAAAATAGTTATGCAGGCTCCATTATACGGTACTAATTGATTTTTTAGTACCTCTTCTAAGCCGAAGAAATGTAAATGGGTTAATTTGGAATAGCTGTTAGCAACACTTAATCTTTTCATGCCTGAAATTCATACTCTGTGGTTAAAGTTAAAAAATCTCTTTGAAACCCTTGGCATCAAATAAAATGGAAAAGATAAGCTGGGCTTTGTTTTAAGGGCACTCATTCTTTAACAATTATTTGGGTCTTCTTGCTAATAGAAAAGCAAGATAATTAGTCCACAAATGTGAGATCCACAAGAAAAGATACTTTTATCTGTTTGTTCACTAATGTATTCTCAGGGCTGAAAATGGTGTCTGGCAATCCTAGATACTCAGTTAATATATGTTGAATAATAAATGAGGAGCTAAAGCCCCAAAGACTATCAAACAGTTTAAGTATCAAAAATATAGTTAACTTATTTTGGGTGCTAAATACTAAATTAATATGAAAAATAACTATTACCATTTTTAATATTTACTCTTTACCCCCTCCTAAGTTGAGTATTTTATTCAAAACACCTTATTTAACCCTTCAATTCTACCATAAAATGGGTAGTAAATTTTCATTCTTTAGAGGCTAATATTTAATGAACCCAGGATTCACATTCTCATCTATTTATCTCCACACTCTGATCTCTTAAGCACAAAGCTATACCTATAGCTTGTATCACCAAAGAGTAACATCTCAAACCTGGAATTTAAGATTTACTTCTTGAGTCAGAAGCTTCTCCCGCTTTAGATTTGAATGTCTGTGAGGCCACATTCGTCTGAGTAACAGTGCACACATTTAATTTCCTTGGTCCTCAGTTCTTGTGTGTGTGCCTGTGTTTTATCTGTAGGATGTATTTAATTATCCTATTTTATAGGGAAGGAATTTATTAGAATTAGATGGGACATTCTTGGGAAGTTTGCCTAGTACATAATCGTTTGTTTTTGTGACTTTACCCACAAAAGCACAATAAAGTAGATAAGTTAAATTATTATATTATGAAATGAAAATGCATAGAAATGTGATCTAAGTAATTCCAACACTGAAAACACTCATTGTCACAAGATTATTTTTTCTCCTTTTGTTGGGTGGAGGTGGAAAAGGTATCTTATTCCTAGGATCCCAAGGTGGACTTTGGCATCACAGACCCATCCTCAGGAAATCTTAGCCACTTTTGTTTTTTGTTTTTTTTATTTATTAAGGTATTATATATGTGTCCTTACTCCCCCCCTCCCATTGCCCTCTATCCCCCCACTCATGGCCTCAACCTGCCCCCCTATCCCCCTGGTGTCTATGTCCATTGGTTAGGCTTATATGCATGCATACAAGTCCTTTTGTTGATCTCTACCCCTTACCTTTGCCCTCCCCTACCTTCCCTCTGAGGTTTGACAGTCTGATTTTAGCCACTTTTGATGACTAATCAAGGAAGCTTGAGAGGTCAGACTGACATTCTTGTTTCGTTCATTTATAGCTTTATTTTCAAAGCACAGAAAAGTAAATAGGAGAATATTGCCTGCTAATTATTTTTTACTAACTCCTAATTACTAGCTCTTTTTGTTTATTACATTTTCCATTTTTTCCTATGATCACAGGCATTTTCCTTTACTGCTTAACTTTTCCATATTGCAGGTGAGCACAAGGTGTCCTGTGGGAACTCTCCTCTCTGCTCTACTTGTACTGAAGGGCATTTTAAACTACTTAAGCCTTTCCATTTTTTTCCTGAGAATTATTACATACCAAAATAGAACATCATCCTACAGCGAATACGATGTCTAAGCAAATGTTTGTTAAAAAAACAAGTTCCTTGTTTCATTGAGGGCTTCCACCTAAGGGAGGCTAAGCCATAATGGGAAAGAAAAATAAGGGGGGTGGGGGGTGATGAAGAGGAAGAAAAAAAAATAGCCTACCCCTTATCCTATTGATTTTATGAATGATTAGCTCCTTATAAATCTCTGGCAGATAGCAAACAAAAAATTGATGTACTGATATGACAGACAATAAAGTACCAGTGGGAAATAGAAGGCATAAGATGACAAGAACTGCCAGGTGAGACTTTTTAAGAAGTGATTGGGTGTGAACCTAACAAGTGTAAAGCAGGAGTGCAGGTGGGACAGAGGAGGGTGCTCTGGATTTGCTTGAAAAGACAACAGGGCAACGCTAGGAACACTCACAGAGAGCAAGCTGGGTTAATACAGCGTTTCTCAACTTAGACTCCTTGTAATGATCACCCGGGAAGCTATTTAAAATCCCAATGCCTAAGCTGCCACTTCGACCATCGGAATCAGAATCTCTAAGTGTAGAATCTGGGCATTCAACATGTTTTAAGCTTTTGGTGACTCCCATGAGCAGCCAAGGTGAGAGCCACTGGCTGAGCAAGGGGTTCAATGCATGGTTCCTCCCATCACTCTGAGTTACACAGAACTTTTAATGGGCTAAGTCATTATTTTTAAAAGTGACAGTCATAGACCAAGCACATTTCCCTGTATGAATTCACTGACTGAGCTTCCTGTATGAGTTCTGACAACGGAAAGCTCCTGTCCATTGTCCAAACTGGTGACAATGCTACTTGTAAGAGCTGAATTACTGCTCTGATTGAGTCTCCTGGGTGGCAGACTTACAAACAGGGGTGTTGGTGAAAATCTAGATCTATGAGAGCAGCTGCAGATAGAACCTGTCTGCACTCTTTCCAGCTGCCTATGGGAACACTTGCCACCCCAGGCAGCTGTCCCGGGGCATAAATGAATGAACCTCTGCCAGGACCACCAACAGCTGCTGAAATCAGCTGCCATGGAAGGTGAAGGGGAGAAGGGGGTAGGGAGCACTTCTGGAGCCATTGCTGGTTTCTTGGGGAATCCATGACCACTCCCCAATGTTAACCTGGGTGGATGTGTCACAAAAAGGAGGAAGCTTGTAAAACAATTATTAAAAAAAATCTACAAATAGCCGAGACCGGCTTGGCTCAATGGATAGAGCGTCGGCTTGGGGACTGAAGGGACCCGGGTTCGATTCCGGTCAAGGGCATGTACCTTGGTTGCGGGCATATCCCCAGTAGGGGGTGTGCAAGAGGCAGCTGATCGATGACTCTCTCTCATCGATGTTTCTAACTCTCTATCTCTCTCCCTTCTTCTCTGTACAAAATCAAAAAAATATATATTTTTAAAAATCTACAAATAGTTAATATTAAGGAGGACATGCTTTGCTAGGAAGCTATTAATAACTTTCCATTTATTTGGAAGCAAATATCTGACATTTTAAAAAATTGTCTTGAAATACTAAAATATATTTCAAATTCACAGGACTAGTTCATTCTTTTTCCTTCCATTATTCCTTTTAATTTTTAAACCTGGAAATTAATGCATTTTCTTTTTTGTACTTAACAGATTTTATAACATGAGCTAAGGCTTTTTTAAAAGATACTTTAAATGAATGAATATTTCTCTCATTTCAAACAGCAGCAGTTTACATATTTTAAAGTGTATTTTTAGTGAATCAGTAACTATATTTAAAAGTGTTAACAAATTCTGGAGCTTAAGACATATATTTCTATTTCACTGGTGCCTAGTGAGTGTTGCTAAATAGTGGGAGTGAGTAAACCTCATAGTCTAGAAAGTGAGCTTATTATCTTTTTAGTTCGAGATATGATAGCTTAACCAACAGAGCTGAAAAGTATAAACAAAGCATAGTTTTGATGTAATTGCACAACTTCATGTACTTTCATGGTTCAGAGTTCATAGATTTTAAATGACACCAATTCTCTTCTATCTTAAAGCCTCAGATGTATCAGTGAGGTTGCAAATGTATTTTAACTCCACCACCAATGTCTTTTTTCCCCACTCCAGGTAAAACTACTTTTAATACATTTTTATGAGATTGTTCAAGAGAGAATATTTTCAAGAGAAAAATACCAATACATCTCTGAAGTAAAGAAAGGCAGATTTAGGAATAACCTAGTGAATTAGAGAAAGTTCAAAGAAGCATAATGTTCATAGCCAAAAGGTAGAATCTGGAACAAACATGAGATGAAGGAGGAATAAGGGATATGTTAGTCACATCAATTTCTATTACAGATTGCAGAATTCAACTCATAATGGCCTAAGTAAAATAAATATTAACACTTGAAAAGTGGGTATTTTTAGTTGAATGCATGTTTTTTAAAAATATCCTTAGGCATCCCATTATTCCATTTCCATTTTCCTTTGTAGGCCTTCATCCCTACAGGAAGATCCATGCATACACAGCACCAGCGTAGCCATCAGAGAGAAAAGAAAGCACCTCTTTCAAACATATCTAGTCTAGGAACTGAATTTCACTGAATTTCCAGATTAGATAAAATGCCCTTCTCTGAGCTGAACTGTGGCTATGAAATATACCAAAATACCCAGATCGCTTGCTGACTCCTGGATCTGGAGAAGGATAGAGTCATTCCTACCTGAATCACATGGACTGAAAGTGAAGAAAGGCTGTAACTCAAAAGAAAATGCATGTTATGGAAGGAACACTCATATACCTGCATGTGAGCATACACACACACAAACACACACACACACACACACACACACACACACACACTCACATGGAGAATCCCTATGTCATTTAGCACTCCATATGATATCCTCAAAATAGGATGATTCAAGGAAGCTTTGATAAAGGACTATTTACTTAATAAAGATATGGGCAGGGTATAGGGGGGGAAAAAACACACAGAGAATAGGAACAAGAGAGGAAACAACAGTTACAAGACTCTGGAACAAGAGAATCTTTCAGAAATGGTCACTCTGAGAGAAGCAATGCTTTTTATCAAGTGACAGATCCAGCACAAGGCAAATTGGCAGGGAGGGAGCCAGAAAAGTAGACACACCGACCTCTCTTTCTTCTCCCTCCCTCTAATCTCTGTCTGAGATCCCCGTTGGCCAAACCCAACAGGAAGCCATATGGCAAGGGAGCTCCCAAGGCATGATAAAAACAAGGGAGAGTGGATCTGCCAGATCAAACAGAAGGTATTTATAGCACACACACGCTCTACAAAAAGATAGTCCATGATAGTGTTCAGTTGTAAATGTGTAACAAATGAATTCCATTACAATAAACGGCATGGAAATAAATCCATCCTCAACCCCATATTATCTCTAGTCCCAACATTTATTTCTCTCGATTTTTCTTCATAACCAAGTTTTTTGAAAGAATAGCTAACACACCCTGCTTCTATTGTACTTTCTCCAAGTCCATTCACTCCATAATTGCCCCCTTCATAGCAGTACTTTTCCAAATGCAGCCTTCAGACCAGCAGCATCAATAGCTCCTGGGAACTTGTTACAGATGCAAATTTAACTAACCTTATCCAAGACCTGCTTAATAAAAATCTGTGCTGTAGCAAGCAAGCCCTCTGGTTGATTCTGAAGCACACTTGAGTTTGAGGATCATCACACTACAGAAAGAGCTATTTCTAAGATGACAAAGGACTCCACCATGCTAGAGTCTATGAGCACTTTTCTTTCTGTCTTTATCTTTCTTGACCCTGACCTTTGTGTATGAGATTTGACACTGTGATCTGATCTCTTCTGCAGAAAATCATCCTCTTTGTCCTCCTGTACATCTAAAATCATAGAGTAAAAATATCCATTCCTGTAGAAATATTAGGATAAAGAACACTGTATCTCCACTCGTTATATCCTAAACCTCCCTAATACTGGTGAGCACCTGACTGATAATAAGAGGTGATGAAGTAAAAATAACACTTCTCACGTAACCCCTTTTAAGTTGCCTACTTGCCAGTTTTACTTGATGTTCTTCCTTTCTCCTGTTTCTTCCATGTACAAAACTCAGTAGAGCACTGTGGAAAGGCAAAACCTGAAGTTTTCCAGCCAGCCATTGTGCCAGCTTATGAGAGTACCATTTGAAGAGTAAATAAGAAGGGAGACGTTTGGCCTCAAACCTAAGTCAAATTTCCCAATCTCACTTTATCAACAAATAATGCTGACATCTTTATCTGCATCTTATGTGTATTTTTCAGTGCAGAACCCATGAAATTAGGGGCAGTGTGTGGCTGTCATCCTAAATCCCACCACAAGATGTATTTGCTGAAAAATTGTGAAGATAGGGTCAAGTCTAATAGTTTTCCATCAAAATAAGACATGGACAGATTGAACACTCTACTGTGGCTGAAACAAACACCTTCAACAGTGGTGGCTTCTGAGCTCTGAATTTTGAAAACAGCAGAAGCTTATATTGTAGTTGCAGTCTACATGAGGATGGCTAGTGTTAATGGGCCTGGGCTATGCAGCTGAAATTTAGTACAAGTGAGCAAGTGGCCAGTTGGAGCTTTAAATAACATTTAACTGATGGGCTTGAGCTGAAAACTACAGTGAGGTTTGACCAGAAAAGAGATTTGTCATAGCAGTTATGATGGGCAATTCAGAGTCTTCAAATGAAACAAACAGAAATCTGGTCAGAGGGCAAATGGAGTGTTCTTTCCTGAGCTCAGGAAAGACTCCCTTCAGGAATTTAAATTGGAGATAAAACCTATTTAGAATAAATCTCTTCATAATTACACCATAATTAAACTTTTAAGATTTTAGTATTTAATAAATAATTGCAAATGTAATAAATAAATACATAAATAAATAAATAAATGATGAACTATCACTTATTCTGGGACTTGAGTCCACACAGCATGAGATAGACCTTTGCTAGAACCAGGAAAGGCCATTATCACGATGAGCAGACTTTTATGCACACACTATTAGAAGCTGGCTCAGCCTGAAATAGGAAGTACAAGGTTGGAGTCAGCATCTCCTAATCTGTAGGAGCTGAGATTTTTGGAGTCTTGAACATTGGTTGAAATCTAAGATTGCTTGTTCTCAGACTTATCCTGTTTCTTAGCTTCTGCTAAATGACCCATAATCTAAAAAAAAAAAAAAAAAAAAAAAAAAAAAAAAAAAAAAAATCTAGTCCTGCTAAAAACAAAATGTAAGTGGTACAGATGAAGCCATTGAAATAATACAGATTAACGAAAAATAAGAAAATTAGCAATAGCCAATTGACCACTATCATGGAGAAGTTAAAGCCAAAACTAGTTCTATCACTTCTATCATTTTTTCCCTCTATCTGTTCTCCAGTTACCACAAAATGCATGATTTTTGACTAACATCTGTGGTGAGAGTTTGGGTGGTATTATATTCTAAACCCTGGTTATATTATTTTTCTAGGATTGCTACTGTGGGCTTATAGATCTTGAGCTTTCTTAGTCATATGAATGAGCAAGTAGTATTGCGATGATCCAGTGTATCCTACTGATTCTCAAGCTCCTTTAAAGGAACCAGTGGAAGATACTATAGGTTGCAGCTCCCGAAAGAATCCTCACTTACTTAAAACCCCAACTCACTTGAAAATCAGCAAAATAATACATAAGGGAGAGCCAAATTTTAGATGTCAATTCCTGGGGAATTTAATGTAGAAGAAAATTTATACTGGGCATTAATTTCTCCTCAGTAATTTAATAATTAGAGGGTATTCTGACTATGCATTTCTGGGTCATATTTTTACTGCTGGCATTCTGTTATTTGGAGCATTTTTATATCGACATTTGACTGCATCTGTAACTTCTGGTGCATTATATAAATGAATACAATTTGAGATGGGGAATATAATACAGAATACATTTACAATTCAGCATAGTAGATAGATTTTTTAATGTAGTCTTCATCCATTTCATATTCCTCTGCAGCAAAATCTGAATTGCTCACTGTGGTTCAAGGAGGATAATGAGGAGTAATGAATGGTGACAGGAGTGACTTCACAAAGACGGAAACAAAACTGACCTTGCAAACTATAGTTCTCTTCTGACCATCAGTGTCTCAGGTTTGGCTGCCAAGCAAAGTGTCAAGAGATAGAAAACTGCAGAATATAAGATAATTATTCTATGACACTGATTACATTCCAGCTCCAACCCCTGACGTGGGAACTCCTGCTTCTCCAATCTCCTCACTCACTGCTCCCAATGGAAGAAGGACTGACAGATATTGGTGATAGCCACCCTTTCTTGGGAAGAGTTAAGGTGATGTGAGATTTTCTTGTGAACGCCCTCACTTATAAAACAGTATCTTCCTTTGGCTATGGTGACTCCATTCTCTTCAAATACTTTTCCCATCTCTTTGTCTATTCTTTCTCAATATCTTTCACCAGCTCCACTCCTTCTACACAGCCTTTCAGTGGGCTCTCCAGGGCACCATCTTCAGTGCTTTCAAAGTGATCTTTTTAAACTGCAAATGGAGGCAATGTTCTTCAGGTTAAAATCTTTCCATGGATTCCTTTAGCTTTCAGAGTAAAATAAACTCTTTAGCTTAGTCTATGAAACATAATCTAAATTAACATTAGAAGCATGAGGCCAACAAAGATGCCCCACACCTGAGTAATTTGCATGGAATAGAATGATCTGTATAAGAGGAATCTGAAGATGGGGTAAAAGGGTATAAATAGCACAGTATCTCCATATATTGGTTGGAAAATTATCTAAACCCATCAAGACTTTCATTTGATTTAATTTAATTACAGTCATCAAGCTGTGATTTAAAAAAAAGGAAATTAAGTAAAACATTCAAATATAACCTAATCTTTAGTGGTCACTCTAGAATCTCATAACAAAACAGCCTATTGGCAGGCTTTCGAAGGAAATAAAGAAACTTGGCTTATATCTGAAGCTGTGTTACCAAAAAATTGAAGCATAATGATTGCAAGAAATATGATGTAATTACAGTGCATCACTTTAATTCTTGGTCCTTAAAACCTTCATAAAATCAATCACACTGTTATGCATAATTTTCAGGTGGTAATAATAATAATAGCTAATGCTACTGAGAGCTTACCCTGTGTTTGACACTTAGCTAATTGCTATACTTATCTCATTTAATCCTCAGTAACCCTAAAAGAGAAGCACTACTATCTCCATTTTACAGATAAGAAAATTTGAGTTAAGATACTCTGATTTGATGATATCAGTCATTATGTGAGAAGGACTCTAGAGATCCCTTTGTGGCATTCCACATCAATAAGGGCCTGTGAGGAAGTACGTGAACTCTCTCCCGATTGGAGAATTGTCTCCAGAGCAGCCCCACTTGGAGTTCACTAAGAATGAGGAACTGATCCATAAGTTCTAGGAGCTTGGGCCACAGTGGAAAATGAAGGCCTATTCTGTCTTCTTCCTGCTGCACCTGCTGCACATCCTGCTGCCGGATGTTGCTGCTGGCTCCTTTCATTTTCCCGGACATCCTTTGTGCCCTTCCTCCTTCGTGCAGTGCAGCTCAGTGCCGTTCAGGCCAGGCAGGCTGGCTGCAGCATGACCTTGGGCACCGGTCTGTCTTCAGCATCACTACATGGAACCCCTCACTACATCATTTTGTGATTGCCCACCTGAACAGGGCCCCTGCCAGTTAGTTGGTGGAACCACCTGCACTTTCAGCACCAATCTAAGCCCCACTACCTCCACAAATGCCCAGACTTCACCATGCACCCCTTCTTCTTTGCCTTGGGAAGATCCTCTCTGTGGGGCTTGGTAAACAGAAGAAAAAGCACATGCCTTGCAGCCGCCAACACAAACAAACACTTCTTGACTGGGCCCCAGCCTTGCTGCCTCTCTGCTTCCAGGGGTATATTTTTTATTTTGTTATCCAGCAGAGGAAGTGGATGGATTTGGCCTGGGCGATCACCTTCTGCATCCACAGCTTCCTCACTTATGTGCTGTTATTAGAAGTGAAGGCCTCCTGGGCCTTTTCTTAATGGTCAGGTTCCTGGAAAGCAACCGGTTTGTGTGGGTGACACAGATGAGTCATATCCCCATGCACACTGATCACGACCCGAACAGGCTCTCCACCCAGCTCCGGGCAACATGCAATGTCCACACGTCCACCTTCAATGACTAGTTCAATAGACATCTCAGCTTCCAGATTCAGCACCAGCTTTGAGCACCATGACACCTCAACACAATTACCACAAAGTAACTCCCTTGGTGAAGTCTCAGTGTGCCAAGCATGGCACAGAGTACCAATCCAAGTCCCTGCTCTCAGCCTTCACTGATATGGTTCACTCACTGAAGAACTCCAGGCAACTCTGGCTCAACTATTGTCTTCACCAACAATAGCTCCCATCTGGAATAGTATCCTCTAGAGCAGTGTTTCCCAAACTTTTGACATATGTGTACCCTTTCTATAATTTTCGTAACGCTGAGTACCCCTCATACTCAGGAGAACGTAGAATTAGGCGCAGCTAAGCATGGTGCAGTGCATATCCCCACCAAACTCCGTTGCAACGCGTACCCCCACCAAACTCTTCCCATACCCCTGGGGGTATGTGTACCACACTTTGGGAAACACTGCTCTAGAGCCAAAGCAGAGGGGAGCTGGAGGGGCAGTGCCACTACAATTCTAATGTTCAGAGAGGGATGGTTTGAGAAGTTAAAGACTCTGGCTCAACCCCCTCCCCTTTATCTTCTAGGCAGATCTATGACCCAAAGAGGGAGGGGAACATGAAAGCCCCTGGGAGAAGGAATGGAATTATTGGGACACGGATGCAAGTTTTGTGTCAGATGCAGATGGTTGGTGAGAAAAGAGGGAGTCATGAAGGTGTTAGAAGAACAGGGAGGACCAATGAAGCCCAGACTTAGCAGTGGAATTCCACCCAAAAAACAAAGGGTGAGCTCATCTTACTGGTCTACTTCTTAGTGCCTCTCTCCACTTGCTTGCAAACCTCAGAGGTTCCAGTATGGAGGGAGATAGAGCAGCTGAACATTCTGAGCAAGATTTAGAAAGGAAGCATTAGTGCTTAGACTTCTGAGGCCTGGCTTAACGCGGTGTCTGGGAGTTCAGCTCACTTTAGGGCTGTGACCTCTGTTTGCCTCAGGCTCCCAGAGAAGCAATTTCTCCACTTTTAGAATCAGGCAGAGCAAAGGCCAGGACTGTGGAATTGAAAACATCCAGGCCTGAAGGATCCTGCCACTACTGATGTTGGTCCCACATTCCTTCCACAGTACCAAGAGAGCATTAGGTCTTAGGTCTTACCAAAATGGCTAACAGGGAGTTGCTGTCCATTGAAACTCCCTTTAGCTTTTGATTCACCTCTTCTAACTAGCACCTAAGGAGCAAAACACTCCTAGGGGAGGGAGCACATTTCTTGTTCCATAAACAAGTGAGCAGATGGGGCAACATCATTTTCTCCTCCCCTTAGAAACAAATGGGGACTCCTAATGGTTTCTCTTTGCTTCCCTAATTATAATTCCAAGTTTAATACAATAGCAGTGACCAAGCTTGGAAATACTGCATTACCAGTCATGAGGAAAACACAGGTTTGATCATAAAGAATAGAAGGGCTGTGAGAAATTTTCTTAACATAAGTTTATAGCGTTACTTGTGAGCAGGATCAGTGGGGTTAAATGTAATCACTTCACAGTTCTAAACCAGAAATAGGAAGATAGAAACATAGAAGTTCATGATCATCTGTTGCTGTCCTTAGGCATCTTAATCAACTCTGTCCAAGCATCTTTCTCTGCTGGAGACCAGGTAGGAGTTTAGCATAATCTCTTATCAGTCCAATTCTGAAATGCCATTTTTTTTATCTCTTGGTTTTTAAAAGATAAAAACAGTTTAACCCATCTCTAGAGAGCAAATATAGGAATGTGCCCCAGGAGTCTGACCTTAATTCCAGGGCTTGTCATGAGCATTCACACCCTCCTCCCTCCCAACAGCCATGGCCATTCAGTCCAGATGAGAAGATTATTTGCCTGTTCAACATCATCCTATATAATAAAACACTAATATGCAAATTGACTGAGCTGCAGAACAACCGATCACTATGATGTGCACTGACCACCAGGGGGCAGACACTCAATGCAGGAGCTGCCCCCTGGTGGTCAGTGCATTCCCACTAGGGAGTGCTGCTCAGCCAGAAGCAGGGTTCACAGCTGGCGAGCACAGCAGTGGTGGAGGGAGCCTCTGCTGCCTCTGCTGCAGGCAGATGGTAAGGAGAGAGGGGTCCTGGACTGCAAGAGCCCCAGACTATGAGAGGGATGTCTGCTAGGGTTCCCAGACTGCGAGAGGGTGCAGGCCGGGCTGAGGCTCCTCCTCCTCCACCCCCGTGCACAAATTTCATACAATAGGCCCCTAGTCTACTATAAGCATGTTGAGCATTTGGGACACTCGGAGGGGTGAGCTCCAAACTAGAAGAAGAAAGCAGAACCCTGGGAGAGTTTGCATTTAGTCTTGTGAATGAAGGTCCTAAGGCATGTTGGAATGGGACTAGAGGCACCATCTATGGAAAAACTTTCTTAGAGGTTTGTCAAAACAGAGAAAAAATTAAAAAACAGAGAGATGGGGAGAACAGAAGAGTTCAGATATGTTTCATTTGGGCAGAACCTGCCTCAAATTAGAAGCAGATTGAAGAGTTCCATTTCATTGGCTTCCTCACACCAGAATAGGTGCTGATCCTTCCCCATCCCTCTGTTCCCTGCTACTAAGTTTTGGGTGTGGTGTCACCAGTCTGTCAAGCTATCTGGCTTTGGGCCCAGGCTGAGCAAACCCAGTGAAGCCAAGTCTAGATTCTCACCACACCTCAAACACGTGGCCTTCTCTCCTTAGCCTCGCCCAGAGTGGTCTCACATGGCCACAAATGGACACAACAATGACAAAAGACTCTGCTCACTGTCACTGTGGTAACATGAGCGATCTTAAATCCAATGGCAGATGAGAAAACAAGCTTAGACAGGACAAGTTGCCTCCAGTCACAGACTGCGGCAGACCTAACATTTGAACTCACTTTTGAAAAACTCTAACTTCTGTGTTTGTCTTTGTTACTTTCATCTTCCTACCACTTTGCCAGAAGGCATCCTCTTTACTAAGCAAATATCAATACCCTTTTTGTACCGTGCTATTTTTGTTAACACATTCCTATGAAGTCAAGCTGAAAAATAAAGTTAATTTTGACCCCCTTGGAAAAAAAAGAGATAAATGATTAACTCAAGGCCACATAGTAAAAAAGGAAGCGCAGTGCTTCAACCCACAGCTCTCTGACACGCAACCCATGCTCCTCATCTCTAACGTATGCAACCTTCTTCCAGACTTTCAAAAAATTTCATCCAACTATAATACTATGCAGTCCCCAGGAAAAAAAGAGGAAAAAAAGTCTTCCACATAGATTTTATTAATCTTTCATGAATTCAAATGTGTTTTGAACCTCTATATATTATTTTGATTTTTTTCCTGGTTTTATTGTCTTTCAGGAAGATAGTCTCTGTAAAGTCTGAGTTTAATTTAAATTCAACCCAAGTTGAAAAAGGTTTACCACTCTCCTGAGTACTACCAATTTCTGGTATAGAATTGCTGACCTAGTTCTAAGTAAGGCATAAATTCACACAGCTTAAGTGTAATCTTTAAGCTAAGAGTTGAGATATTGTTTATTCCCACTTATATAGAATGCTGTCCTTTCAAATAATCCATTTCTTATTATAAATGTTTAAGGGATAAAAATAATTGTGCTTATAATTTAGCAAAAATAAGTGACGCTACTTTGACCTTGATTTTTAGATCTTATAGTCTGAATATCCCACTTAGGTTCAGTCTTAGGAAATATAGCACTATTTTATGTTATGTAAGATAAAAATCACATACTCAACTCTATATGTCTTTAAGCTGGAAGGTAGAATAGGTGAGTACAAAACAGCTGTCTGTTCTTACACTAAGTCTGATAAAGAGGGGAAAGTTCAAAATTATCTAACTATAGGATGTTAGACAGTTTTTACTAACTATTGCACCGGTTTGGCTCATATAATAAAATGTCAGCAACACTAAAACATCTACTGACTAGAGATATCAAAATTATAACTTGTGACACAAGCTTCAGAATCAGCAAACACCTCTAAGCATCTCATTGTTTTATAGTATTTATAAAGACAAATTATTTAAAGGACTATTATAAAATTTAGAAATTGTTACAAACTATAGCATAAAACTCCAAAGGATAAACACTAAATGATGAAGAGAACAACAACCAGAGCTGTAGTTGTAGTGATCTTAATTAGGAATTAATGAAAAAATAACTACATCCAATGTGTATAAGAGCCATAGGTTAAATAAAAGAAACAGATACGGATACATCAAGAAAAATATTCAGGAAGAATGTACAAACCTATGATTTTGTAAGGGCATATTCAATTGCAAGACATAGAAATTTTCTTAATGCAGTCTAATGAAAATAGGGCCCAAGGTAAAGGTAAATGTGCAGGTTTCATGGGCATTCTGAGAGAAGAAGTAAAGACTGGCAGGATCTCATAACAAACTGAAGGTAGGAAAAGAAGCATGCCTCACAGACCGTCTCCCAGAGCTCACCCAAGTCTTTCCTCCCCTCTCACCAGCTTCCTGGGCTGGCACATGACCCAATGTGGCCACATCATCATGTTAGCTCTCACCTCAGGCTGTTATTTCAAGCACAGCTGTGGATGCCTGAAATTGTGAATTGTACCGTACCTATCTATACTTTTACTATATAGTCCTATGATAAAGTTTGATTTATGAATTAGGCACAGTAAGAGATTAACAACAATACCTAATGATAAAATAGAGCAATCATAGCAATATACATTGTTAAATGCGGTCCCTCTCAAAATATCTTATTGTACTGTACTCACCCTTCTTCTTGTGATGATGTGGTATGATAAAATGTCTACGTGATAGATGAAGTGAAGTGAATGATGTTAGTTACTATTGACCTCCTCAGATACCCCAGAAGGTAGATCGAAACTAGCACAAATTTATTTTTCCTTCTTCACAATTTCATGGATAGAATTGTTCTTACTGTAGGTCTTAGCAACCTCAGCATTCATTTTCTTTCTTTCTTTGTTTTTTACTTTTTATATGAAGCATTTCACGCCTTCTCTTTGGCATATAGGAATTGCCAGCATCTTTATGCATGCACTTTGGAGCCATTATTAAGTAAAACAGGGTAACTTGAACAGACATGCTGTGTGCGCTACAGAAACAGTGGATCTGAGGCCAAGATGGGCACTAATGTGGAGACACTGATGCTGACAAAAGGATGAGTCCTGTTTATGGTGGGATCCAGGCAGCAAGACATCAGATGTTATTTCCTCACACTACTCAGAACAGCTACAATTTAAAACTTATGAAGTGTTTATTTCTGGAATTTTCTATTCACTATTTTTCAGACTTCAGTTGACAACAGGTAACTGAAACCACAGGAAGGGAAACTGCAGATAAAGCGGGATACTGTACTCACTATCATGGTTGAGCTTGCTTCCCAGTCTCCTCAGACATGGGCTATTAGTCTCTGGGTCAGGTGTTCACCCCACGGCACATTAACAGCAGCAGGGGCTGAACTGAAAGACAGTTTTAAAGAAGGAAAACTTGATGGAAAAAAAAACACACCAAAGTGTAAATCTACCTCCACCTACAAAAAGAACAACAGAAACAATAAAGATGCAGTCATTTGCTGGAAGCTACCCATTGTCTACACTATCATGAAAGTGCAACAGGGAACACAGAAGGCTGATGGACCTTGGGCTTTAGCAAGGGCTACAAGCTATGCACCCATTGTTCTGTCGAGACAATGGTGGTTCAAGGCAATCCCCTGACCTGATAATATTTTACTGTTTATCAGACCTTACTATTGATATGCCTATATCGCTAAAGGGCAAATGTATATTGTAATAAATAAAAAGTTCATGGGTCTGGTAATTTGAGGAACCTTTCCACTAGAGAGTAAAGTCTCCCACCTGGCTCCCCCCATGCCTTCTAAATTTATATTTCTCATCTAATGTATTCATTTAAGCACAGCCCCTTCTCCAGATCCTGAATCCTCACTGCAAAAGGTTGTGGCAGTCATTAGCCTATATATATTTTAAGTACAAATGGGGCCTGCCTAAAATAAAGAAAAAATAGGGATTCCTAAAACAATTTACTTGGTCAATTTTCCTCCCATATTTAATGCAAGTAAAACAATTTCATTTTTAGATTATTGTAAATTGAAAAGCAAATGTTTAACAATGCTTTTAATTTTGGTTTTTGAGCTTGACAGAGGCTGTTTGAATACCATAACTAAGTTTTACAGCTCCAATATGCACATTTCAAATGGACAGGTCTCTGAATAACAGGTAAAAATCATGAACACATACCGGTAATTCAGGTTACTGTTTTCAAAAGTACTTAGATGATATCCTGACAGTAGGATTTCTGTTGTGGTTCAAGCAAAATAACAACAAAAACCTTAGAATTTAATTTAAATTGGGTTTTATTAGATGAACTCATGAAATAAAAGTTATTAATTAAAAATCAAAATTTTCTAATATACTGCAATTATGCCTTCTATATTAATTTTAATATTCAACTATAAAACCATGTATATATAATATTATACAGACTAACTCACAAAACCATCTGAAATTGTCACAAGTACTTTTGCTTTGATTATAGAAATGTTTCTTAATTCATCTATTTTTTAATTTTTTTCTTAGAAACTTTATATTCTGTTTTCTGTGGAATTCTTAGTAGCATGCTTTTCACAAAGGAGGCATTTTAAATTCACTGACTGATTTTCATTTGTGGTAGCCAATCTCTCCTCACCCTACAATTCCTTAAGTTTTATTAAGTGCCCACTTTGTGAAAAGCACCATACTTAGTGAGGCAATTAGGTTTTAAAATGGCTTTTAATCAGTGATTAAACTTCCATTTTACTCTTTCTACAGTTCCCTAACAGATGAATAAATACATACACGAACTAGTAAGTCCTTAGATAATTAAGGATTGATTACATTTCCTAATAATGTACCTACTTTAATTGGTTCTCCTTTGCTTCTATATTCTCTTTATTGCAGGATTCCTCCCTTAGCAATTTTTCTCTGTGCACATTGAAATGACAAGTTAATGTCAAGGGGGGAAAAAAACTAACATTTTTACATGTAATTAATCACTAGGGTCATCTTGAATTGGTCCTCTTTCTTTAAATGGATTAACTGTAGAAATTTGTGTTATTTTATTTTTAAATGTTGTGAAGCTAAATTTACTATTTTAATTAAGATTTTTTATTTTTATATTTTTATTTTTTTTGTGGATGGAAACACTACCTAATATTTGCCAGTAGCACAAAGTATTCGGTGGTTTACAAATTGTGTATATCATCACTGCGTACAGTATGAAAGTTTTACGAATTTTATCATCTACCTGGAATTTATGCCCCAGCTTTTTTCCAAGTACCTATTAATATAAGCTCCCCACTTCCATTTCCCCTGATAGTATTTAAAAAATATTGTCCATTTTGTATTCACTACATTTTAAGTACTGCTTCACAATAATAACTCTAAATAAGAAGCCCAATTATAGCAGATTAATAAAACAACACTGACTAAATTTTCAGATCCATAAGGATTGTTGATTTAAAAACAGAGTATATGTATCCAGAACAGAAAAGCTCTGGGTGAAAATTCTAGAGTAGCCTGACTCTGAGAGAGTTAGAAGTAAACAAACCAGTTGTTAAGGCCAAATCAGGAGCTGAGTGTCCTAGCTCAGGATGAGTAGGTTGAGGTCATTATGTACTAAGTAACAAACCCAAAACCAAAACCAAAACCAAGAGGAGAGGTCAGAGGTCAGTTCTTTGGCAGTGGTTCACAACAATTCTTCAAAACTAAGGCTGGTGGCAGAACCAGAGGCAGGAATGAAGGGAGAATGGGACAGATCTTCAGGACCTGTCCCAAGTAGATCCTGGGAAAGGATCTGGGTGTTTATCTAAGATGCCCCTTGAGATAAACGTTAACCATTCAGGATTTGGGACATTCAAGAAGTTGCAAGTAAAGAGGCACTCTACGCAAGCAGGACCAAGGACAGGCCTAGGACCAAAAAGACCAGAAGCTTTCATTTCAGTGTTAAGCATACACAAAATGATTCAACTAACTGCCGGAGGAATTACACCACATGAAACATATGCAATTGCAAATCTCACAGCACCTTATTACAAAAGTTCCTGATACTGTGGGTATAGGCCTGATGGGATCCCAGTGGTGCTGTCCTCTGGGGTCCGGCAGAGGGGCTGGTCCTGTCCACATGCAGGGGCCAGTGCTCCTCACCTGAGAGCTCGGTTGCGACTGGATCGGGAGGTACTAGCCGTTCTTCTGGCAGGGAGAGGAGCATGGAGCGGCCATTGCTGGCTGGACTGACAAAAGGATGTGCCTTTGTGGCTGTCTTGACAGGCGAGCACCGTTAGCTGGCCAGGACCCATTTTTAAAGCCTGTTTTGTACCCACAGCAGCCCAGGTGGCTATCAATGAATGACGTCGATGCACACATGTTAATCTCAAACAGGGCGAGGGGCTGCATGTGGTTATCTAGGGATAGTACATACTCACACATATGGTTATCTTAGCAAGTCACTCTAAGTCAGTAATCGAAGTTCAAATTCTTATCTATGGGATACACACGCTTCGAGGGAGTGGGGAATGTGACCGTAATATCACACTTTAGGTTTCAGGAAAGTTAACTCAAACATTTTAAAACCTTCCTAACATTTTTGGACATTTTTTAAAGGTTTTTTAAACTTTTCTATATTTTACTACAACAGGACCAAATAAGAAAATAGTACAATAGATAATACTCTAGTATTGTCTAGAAAACCAAAGGCTAAGAGGAAAGTAACAATAATATAGCAGAGATAGCCAAAGTAATTTTTTGCAATAATGGAGAGTTCCACTCTTCATCATTCTAATCATGGCCTATCTATATGTGACTTTTGAACACCTGAAATATGCTCAGTAGATTTTGTACAAGTAAAAAACTGAATTTTAAAATTTTATTTACATTTAATTAACATAATTCAAACATTTATAACTACTGTATTCAATATATCAAAATGACTAATGTAAAAATATTGAAAACACCAAATACTAATCAGATTGGCCAAGGTGTTGCCAGGCATGATCATAACCCAACCTCTCTCTCTGCTTCCACTGCTTCCATTTACAGGTATCATCTCTAATAAACACCTTGTATCCCAAACACCATCTCACTCTCTGCTCTGGAGAACCCAACTGGCAACAACTTCCAACTTGCCCAAAGAGGCAGACAGTGAAGCAGACTATATGTGAGCAATGCCGGCGGGGGGGGGGGGGGGGGGGGGGGGACACGACACACATATGATAAATAAGAGACAGAAGCAATGTTATAACTATAATGAGTCCTCATTGTGCTATGTGTACTTAACATCAGCTAATAACATAAGAAAGCTATTTGCTTTTCTTAATGCTTTGCTTTCAAAGTAGCTTCATTAAGGATTGAGCAAAACTCTCTTCTAACGCAACCCCCTGGAAAATTCTCCTTTTAAATCACATGTGTCAAACACAAGGCCCGCGGGCCAAATCCAGCCCACCAGGCCTTGCAATGTGGCCCGCACTGCGCTGTCATCACTGCACTCCGCTGTCAGTTTATGACATTGTCAGTTTATGACTGTTCAGTAAACCATTCGGCCCGCAATTTAGGCTGGATTTTAGATTTTGGCCCCTTCTCTGATTGAGTTCGACACCCCTATTTTAAATTGATAATTCTTATATAAGAAAATAAAAGATCAATTTTGGAGATAATCAGAACATAATTTAGATTCTGAATGAGGACCTAGGAAAACTGAGCTTGCTATGTTATATAATTCAGAAGAATTTCATCATGAAATTTATATATTGACAGCTATTTGTAACAATATACTTTCAACAACCTAACTTTGTTTCAAAACACTTTTCAGATAGGGTGGATCTAAGATATAATAAATTTATTAATACAGAGGCCTGATGCACAAAATTTGTGCACTCGGGGATGAGGGGGGTCCCTCAGCCCATTCTGTGCCCTCTCCCAGTCTGGGAGCCCTTGGGGGATGTCCAACTGACAGCTTAGGCCTGTGCCTCATGGGCATCCTTAGCACTGCGGTGGAGGCGGGAGAGGCTCCCCTCACCACTGCTGCAATCGCTGGCCAGGAGCCCAGCTTCTAGCGCACTGACCACCAGGAGGCAGCTCCTGTGTTGCCAACGGACCCCTGGTGGTCAGTGCCTGTTATAACGACCAGTCATTCTGTGGTTCAGCCAATTTGCATATTAACTTTTTATTACATAGAATTGTGAATACTTCTGGTTGCTATCACCTTATGTTGGCTGAAATCATTCACCCCTACTTTATTGTGATATTTCCCTATATTATGGTAAGTAAAACTGCCTTGCTCCAATGCTCCTAATATCTGGGAGACATTTTAGCTAGATCCCCATGTGTGCACAGGCACTGCTTTCCCCTTTCCTGAGGGTGAATACTGTTAGAATTTCCCAAACCCTTCCAGTCACCATGCAGTCCTTTGAGTGGCTGATTTCTGTGCCAAGTCTATTGGGCTTGGCCCCTTATGAGCGGTTCTGAATTCCAAAGGCTGCTTGTTTGAAAATTCATGAGCTTCTCAATGATGCGGTTCCTTTTCTGGCTGCTCCACTGCTTAGTTAGTTCAGACAACAAGCTGTTTAGGGATGGATAATTTTTCATTTTAGCTGCCAAAACCTACAAGGAGGTGGGTATTTTACTGCTATTGTGGAATTTTCAGAAGTTTGGAAAAAAGAGGATTTATTTATTTATTTTTGTTTTGTTTTGATACAGGACATTTTGACAATGACTCTGGCAATGATACAAAAATCTCCATGCTTGTAAACCAGAATACCATTTGCAGCCATCTGGCCTGCGTGCAGCAGCCTCTGAGTGGGACAGATATAAAAACAGTTAACAATTAAGAGGTTTAAAATGGCTTTCCCATTAATTTCTGAGCTGAACTACCCCATGATAAAGGTATAATGGGCAATGAAGGGGTTGCTGATTCTTTGTCAGCACACTTCTCTTCGTGATAAAAATTATCTGTCAACTGCATTATTTCTTAATTTCTCAACCCCTCTCCACTATCACCATCACCATTCACCCATATTTCTGGATTCAAAATTTCTTTTGTCCTAAATATCACATTTCCAATCATGACAAACTAAAAAAATCCATGAAAAGTTCCACAGTATGCCCAGTTGTGTTTATCATTCTCCTTTTTTATATGACCAAGGCTGGATTCCAAAGAACAGAAGCAATCCCTTTGAACAGCATAATGGGAATCACCGGCTTTTAATTTTAAGTTTCATCTTTAAATGATAAACATTAAGTATTTTGTTAGGATAGTTTTGAACAATAAAACACAGAAGAAAGTTTTAATTCTTGAAACCTAAAGACATCATTCCTTTAGATCAGGAAATATGACTTGTGACCTCTTAAAATTTATTTAAAGGTTTTCATAATAATAGTTGGCATTATATGTCAAGTTATATAGATAGCACTACAAAAATTGTAGTCTTGTTACTTTCCAGGATAATAATAAGAGACCAAAGTTATCCAATGATCTAGAAACAAATCCTAAGGAGTTGTACTGAAAGTAAAGAGGAGAGTAAGATAGAGCATAGCAAGAGGTTCCTCCCATGCAGCCTGGTCCTCAGATTTCCATCCGGCCTGTCCAGAACGTGATCTGCTAGTAGTAACCTGTAAAACAGGCTTTGTGCTGTCACTTAGTTCGCATTTTTTCATACAGCCACATGTTTTTTTATCCGAAGCTTGCAAAGATGTCTCGCTAAGTTGTCAAGTTCAGAAAACCCAGAACTGGAAAGAGATCAGACAAGAGTTTTCCCAGACAAATTGGCAGGTTGGAGGAAGCCGCTGTAAATGGCAGCGGGAATTGCCCCTGTGCTTGAGCACACTTTGCAGTGAAGACATTAAGAAGTTTTGGTTTCGTGCACCTGGCTAGTGATTTACAAAGTTGCCTACTGATTTAATAGAGTGCTAGAAAGGCCTGTTGTTATACCAACTAAAAGAATCATAAAATGGTAATGAATGTTATGAAACTTCATGAATATTTCATCTGAAGGAAGGCTGTTAGATTTATCTTGAGGTTAAAGAGCACATAGGCCGTAAATCAGGCCTACGAGGGAGTTGCTTGAGGTTCCTGCTTAGTGAGAATGTTTACATGTTAGGCAACGCTACCTGCGGGTGTTTATTGCGTTAGTCACATTAGAACCTAGTGACTTTATATAAAGAAAAAAAAATTCAGTTTTAAAATATATAATATTAAAAAGGATCACCGAAGGTTTCTAAGAAGCATTTGGTGTTATTTTTTTTAAACAATATCAGTTTTATTATATTTTTTTCATTAATTTATTAAGTATTCAAAACTATAACCAATATTCAATAAAAAGGTATCACAAGGCAGTTGATACCTTTTTATTGAATCAAAGTGTGATAAAATAAAACAATGAGTATAAAGCCTGTTCCTTAACTATGGACGACACATTTACATTAAATCTTTACTATATCGTCAGGATCAAGGCAATTTCTCATTTGGAATATTTATAGTTAGTTTTAAATTCAGTAGTTATTTTGTTAGATAGGTATATTTTATTTCTTCCAATAGAACAAAAAAAAATATGCTTCCCCAGGCTATACAAACGGCACAGAAGTGAAATTTACTTGGGATTTCCCTTCTAGCTTTGCAGCTAGGTGACCACAAACCCCTTAACTCCTTTAAATTAAGGTTTTTCCCCTTTTCCTATGTTTTTCAAAGTATGAGAAGTGTTATTTAAATATGGATATAATTTTTCTGAAAAGGTTTTATTTTTACCTGGCAGTGGAAATGAAAACAGAAGAGCTCGTTCATTCATTTGATTGGTCACTCAGAATATTTGTGAATGCTTACGGTAGTATGTGATATGTACCGCTAGGTGATGGTGATGAAATGGGGGAGGGGTAAAATGTGGCCCCTACCTGCAGAATGTTTGGCTTCAAGAGGGGTACACGTAATTAAATGAGAAATTATAAAAAGTGTGATAGCTGACATAACAGAAGCTGTGATGAGGGTACATGGGAGGGATACATGCCCTAGATTTAGGGGTCAAAGATAGAACCTTAGAGAAAAGAAAGCTTAGAATCAGACCCACCTGAACTATGAGTAAAGTCGTAATGAAGTAGGATGTAGACTAGGAAGAAAAAAATATGACCTAGCAGAGAAGCTGAGGAAGTTTGTAATGGATAAAGTAAATTGAATGTGCCCTTTTGTGAAGGAGAACGGGAAGACAGGGAGGGAAAGGAAGGAGGGCATAGAGCACACCTACAAACCCTGCCAGGAGGTTGAACTCCTCAGGACAAAGGCCCTCGCTGAGGGGGGTCAGCAGGGTAGTGATATCACTAAATTTTCTTTTCATCTTGTTTAAAGTTACATGCCTTGTTTGGTAGAGAAAACGCTTTATACCTCTACTCTTCCTACTAGAATGAACACCAAGAATTTGATCAATGTCTAAGGCAGTGACTGATGGTTTTAAAAGCTGTTTTTTGTTTTTTTTTTCTTTTCCTCATTGTCTCCCCATTCATAACACAGACCAGGCCAAGGGTCTGAGCTGAGGTGTATATGGAGTGGGTTTACACTGCCTCCGATTTCTCTATAGTCCATGTAAGAACACAGCCTGTGGTAAGCACCGGGAGGCCTGAGAGTAGTTTTATAAAGAGAGTTGCAACTGGGAAATCCAGTTTTATAAAGAAAATGTTGAACATACTAATGCTCTTAAATGGTGGAAAAGAGAATGTTCAAGACACATGTCTCTAAGAATAAAGTCAGATAAATAAATGAAAAAGGATTCCCTCATAAGAATGGAGTAGTTGCAAAGTTAGATCATGAGATTTTTTTTAATGAAAGTCTTAAAAACATAAATTATCTTTCATTTTTAAAAGGAAAAAAAGTGGCCTACATTTTTAAAAAATTCATTCCCTCAAGGAGGTGTATTTCTGAATTTCCGCACCCTCATCCTGCTCAATACCAAGAATATGGAACATTAAATTAATAACTAGTATTGATTAAGGGAATATGTCAGTCCCTAGTGCTCTACATACATTATTTTATTTAATCCTCATTTTTAAATTTATGTAGTAAATACTATGATTTTCCCTGTTGTAAAGAAGAGGCACAAGGAGTGAAGCAATGTGCCTACATCATCCTGTCAGTGAGCTGCCGAGCTGGGACAGGAGCCCTGCAGGCAGGCTCTTAACCACTGCTCTCTGTCAGGACATACTGCACAGTGACAGCGCTTACACAGTTTTTATTGTAATAATCAGTAAGAATGTCAATACAATTTACCACAAAAAAGAAATCTGCTCCTGTTTACCCTTTCATATTGTCTTGCGATTGTTTATGAGGGAGCTCATATCTAGAGAAAGAGGAAATTCCAATTGGACTTTCTGGGAGGCAGACATTTGCAGATTTGCCACTTGCAGCAGTGCATTTGCACACCGACAACAGTCGTGGGCTGCTGTGGGAACCATGCCAGAGACCCCTGATAGCCGAGGCCAATTAGAGCACAGTGGCCTTGTTGTCAATACACTGAATGTCCAAGGTCACTCTGCACCTAGGCTAAGATACCATAAGCAGGTGCAAGGACACAAGCACAACAATCCCACAGTATGCTGTGCATGTGTGTCCTTCTGTAGCCAAAATATGATTGGGCATGAAACCTCCTTTGTCTCTGGACTAATATACAAGTTAGTGACCAGCTAGTGTGCTGGAGTGTGAAGAAGTGTGCTGGAGAGACAGGAGCTGAGAGCTGGTACTACTGCGATGTATGGCTAAGAGTTCATAGAGAGCTCAGATAGAGCTACCGTGTTAACCAGCCAGTGTGCTGAGAGAGAAGCTCAGAGGTATTGACTATGTGAGGCTACAGAGACCAGACAGTGTGCTGGGAAGGAGAGGCAGGAGAAGCTGCTGAGGCAGAGAGCTCAGATACTGCTATGACGCAAGGCGGTTGGGGTGTCGAACTCAATCAGAGAAGGGGCCAAAATCTAAAATCCAGCCTAAATCGCGGGCCGAATGGTTTACTGAACAGTCATAAACTGACAATGTCATAAACTGACAGCGGAGTGCAGTGATGACAGCGCGGTGCGGGCCACATTGCAAGGCCTGGCGGGCTGGATTTGGCCCGCGGGCCTTGTGTTTGACACATGTGGTTTAGAGGCAGCATGCGGCCGCTCAAGTAATAGCTACTCCTGTGTAGAAAAGATGTGTGTTTGCCAGCTGGTGTGAGGTTGGCTACATGGACTTTGTTTTCAAAGACTGTGTTGTCTGATGGCTCCATGGCCACTGGCTTCTGACTCATTCTTACTGTATATGCCCACAACTTCTCGTGGCTTCTACGTCTAAGATCCAGCGTCCCAGGAGGTCCAGCCCCAGGCAGAGGGACTCTGACCTAACACCTGTGACTGGTGAGCAGAAGATAAAGGAGAAACTTAGATTAAGTTCCCAACAGTTAGTGTAGTGAGTAGGGTTGAGAAGGAACCTAACTCTGCCATAGCCAGGAAGAATTCAGAAGAATACATGGACTCAGAACAACTCAGAGCAACAGTTCTATGCAGTGCCCTTGCTGCACCTGACAGCTGCTTAGACAGGGATATGTTGTGAGAGTTGATCATGAGATTTAATAGTTGTGTGAACATCACAGAACTATTGATGCACTTACTCCACCTTCTTTGGTGTAGCCTATACACCTGGGCTGCATGGTCTATAGCCAATTACTCCCAGGCCACAAACCTGTTCGGCATGTTATTGTACTTATTACTATCAGCAGTTGTAACACACTGGTATTTGTAAATATAAACACATATCAACATAAAAAGATAAAGATATATAAATAAAACTTATAAATCTGTATAGGGCACTTACCGTGAGTGGAGCTTGCAGGACTGGAAGTTGCTGTGGGTGAGTCAGTGAGTCACTGGTGAGTGCATGTGAAGGGGAGGACATTACTGTACATGACTACAGACTCTCTAAACATGATACACTCAGACTACCCTAAATTTCTAAAACAAGATTAAATAACGCACAAGAGAAAATGAAGTCAATTTGTATGCTGAAACAACATAAAATACTGTTTTACAGCAAACTTTTTTTTTAAATAGAAAGAGTATACTATAAAGTAACGATAAAAAGTACAGTGTAGTAAACACATAAAGTAACACAGTATTTGTTCTCACTATCAAGTATTATGCAGTGTTCATAACTATATGGGTTATACTTCTATATGACTAGCAACAGAGCAGGTTTAATTTCCCCGACATCACCACAAACACAAGAGGAATGTGTTGTACTATGATGTTACCATGGCTACAACATCACTAGGAGGTAAGAATTTTTTAGAATTATAATCTTATGAGACTGCCATTGAATATGTGATCTGACATTGACCAGAACATCATTCTGGGGCACACGAACTATGTCAATGAATGCACTTTGTGTTCTTACTTTGGTACTAGTATACAGTAAATGCATTAAGCACATGACATCATTTGTAAGGCAATAAATAATTCTAAAATCTTTCCTTCAAATAATATGCCATACTGAACTGTCATTCTCATTACCAAAAACTGAGTTATAAGGTTATTACCTAGTAGATGTCATATCCCTCATTTGAAATGGGAATCACGGTTTAGTTTCTAGAGGAAAACAGCTTACAGTTTATAGAGCATAAAACCAAAGTGTCCCTGACACAAAGAGTCATTTGTTCAATTTCTGACCTGCTCCAGCCTAAAGAAAAGAACATAAGATGACAAAATGTTTCACACAGCAACAGATTAATAGTCAGAATCTGTTTTCTATGTTTTCATTCATTTTGAATGAATACGAAGTCTAATCTTAATGCTAATATAAATGCAGCAAACTGAACCATTAAATTGACCGTGTGATCTATCACACTTCACACTGCTTTATAAGCAAAATGCATCATTCTCAGGGGGTTTCTCCTAGTTAAATAATTGTAAGAAACATATCTCTTGCCACTAGTTTTATTGATAAAATACAACATGTCACTTAATTCATCCTTCCACTGTTCTATCACCTTCTACCAAGTGATTGGGATTCTGATCACCCTGTGTTCTGCTCTCAGATTGAAAGCCTCTACTTACTCATCTGTTATTCTTCATGAAACAAAGCTCTAGTGTGACATCTGTTTTCTTACTGAATCTTCACCAGAGACTCAGATGCCAGCAAGCAGAAACCTTGGGTTTCCCTCAGAAATCCTTGAGAGTCCCTGCTATGGCAGGGCTTGAATCTAAGAGAATTCATGGACAGAGTGTCATTATTAGATTTTCATTTCTGAATTTGACTTGTGGGACAAGAGATTGATGGAATAATGATGTTTTGCTGATCTTGGAAGCTAGACATCTCTTGATGAAAAGCTTTAACTTCATACCTTTTCCTCCACTGATGTTCAGCTAAGTTCACATCATATTTTAATCTTAGGATACAGAGAACATTTGTTTTGTCTTAATCAGGTACTTTAATGAAATTCCCTGCTTCAAATACCAAATGGTAATTTATAATTTCTGTCAGAAACTAGAATTAATTTTGAAATTTTTTTGCATTTATTAATGAAATTTGCTAAAAATTTATTTATTCACTTAATTCAAATTACTGAGAAAAGGTTACAAATAAATTTAAATCAGAAGCAGATTTTGGTCGTAACACAAGTTTGAATAAATATGTGTCTGGAAAATTTGTAGATATTGATAATTTTTAAAATTAGTCATAACATATGCTAAATAGCCAAACTGTATGATTTACACTAATGTGTATGTGTGTGAATTAAGACATAAACACATTCACACAAATGCTTAGACATATATTCCATATTAATAGAATTGTTTTCTTTTTTTAGCTGTATTTAGGTAAAATCCTATATAATAAAAGCCTAATAAGCTAAGTGTCTGTTTGTCTAGTCATCCATTCAACCAATCAAAGTGTAATATGCTAATGATATGCTAAGGCCACTCAACTTCTCGCTATGGTGTGAACTAACCACCAGGGGGCAGATGCTCCGACTGGTGGGTTAGCTTGCTGCTGGGGTCTGGCCAATAGGGACTGAGCAAAACAGGCCAAACATGCCGTGGAGCCCTCCCGTGGTAGGCCAACCTCCTGTGTCCCTCCCTATCCCAAATCATGCACCAGTGGGATCCCTTAGCCTAGCCTGTGCCCTTTTGCAAAACAGGACCCCTTGGGGGATATCCAATTTCAGCCCAATTCCACGGGCCAGGCTGAAGGACCCAACTAGTGCACGAATTCGTGCACCAGGCCTCTAGTAGACAAATAAAATTGTAAGATATCTAAAGTGTACATTGATATGATGTGATAGACATATATATTGTAAAAGGAGAGCCCCCATCTAGTTAATGAACCCATCTATCACCTTATTTATTTACTAGAGGCCTGGCACATGGATCCATGCACCAATGGGGTCCCTCAGCCTGGCCTGGGTCCTCTCACAGTCCAGGACCCCTTGAGGGCTGTTGGACTGCTAGTTTCAGCCCAATCGCCAAAAGCTAGGCTGAGGAACCTGCGGGGATAAGGCTGAAACCAGCAGTCTAACATCCCCTGAGGGATGTAGTAGTGCACAAAGCAGCAGGGAGTAGGGCAGCAGCCTGCTGTCACTGCCACTCACTAAGCTCACTGAACGGCATTCCCATTGTGGGAGTGCACTGACCACCAGGGGGCAGCGCCTGTGTGGAGTGCCTGCCCCTGGTGGTCAGTGTGCATCATAGTGACTGGTCAACTGGTTGGTCACTTAGGCTTTTCTATATATAGATTTGGTGAGAACATTTAAGTTCTTCTCTCTTAGCAAATTACAACTATACAAAATAAAATGTTAAAACCAATATTAGAAGCAATGAGTCACCTACTGTTTCATTATCCATTACTACAAAATAATCCACCCCAAAATTAGCAGTTTATTTATTTACTTTTTAATATATTTTTATTGATTTCAGAGAGGAAGAGAGAAGGAGAAGAAGAGAGGGAAACACCAATGATGAGAGAGAATCATTGATCGACTGCCTCCTGCACACTCCCTACTGGGGATTGAGCTGCAACGCAGGCATATGCCTTTGACCAGATCGAACCTGGGATCTTCAGTCCACAGGTGAATGCTCTATCCACTGAGCCAAACCAGATAGGGCCAAAATTAGCAGTTTAAACAGTAATTTTTTTTTTGTTCACCAGTCTCTCAGTTGACTTGATTCAGATGGGAAGTTCATATGGCACTGGCTGGGGTCACTCACTCAATTTCTTTCAGCTCAAGACTGAGCTTGACTAGAAGGTCTGGGAAGGCTTTACTCATATGTCTGGCACTTTGCTGCTCTTCCATGAGGCCAGTCCACAAGGTTGGCTTGGGCTTGCTCACAGCATAACAGTCTCATTAGACTTTTGCTTAGCAACTGGATTCAAGAGGAATAAAGGAGAAGCTTCCAGTCCCATCAAGGTCTAGGCTAGGAACTGGGTAGTATCCTTGGAGCTGCATTCAGTTGGGCAAAGCAAGTCATAGTGACAGGTAAAATTCAACAAGGAAGAATGGACTCTACCACTTTGATTGGTAAAGCAACATAAATGTAGAAGAAAGGAAGATTGGTGACCATCTTTGGAAACTAACACACCTTCCTAAATTAGCATTTCGAAGGTCTCTGATTTTTAATTAGAAAAGAAGTACTCTCAGTCTTCTTCATTATACTAGACAATAATTGGTTTTTCCAAAATATTTTTCTGTCTAAATCCCATATAACCCCATATGTTTAAAAACCCATGAACTAATTTGCTTGTGATGCTACCCTTCATATTTAAAATATTTTTTTAAATATGCTTTTATTGATTTTTAGGGAGAGAGGAAGGGAGAGGCATAGAGAGACAGAAACATCTATGAGAGAGGATCATTGATCAGCTGCCTGCTGCACAACTCCCACTGGGGATTGTGCCGGCAACTTGGCATGCGCCATGACCAGGTATTGAACCCATGACCTCCTGATTCCTGGGTCAATGCTCAACTGCTGAGCCACACTGGCTGGGTAGACATTTAACAACTTTAAATATGAAATCAAATCTCATATTTCAAATGTACTGTCTTTCCCTCACAATTCTTCTGATCTGCACTAGTCTTTTCTTCATCAGTTTATATTTTCCCTTAGAAGATGAATTGAAACCCCGAAGAAAGTGAAAACTAAAGTCAAACTTATAATGTGTTTCTATATATGAGCCATTCAATCCAGTCAAACCCAACCACCCACCCAGCAGGTCAGGCTCCAGGAGCCTGAGAGAGGTTGACAACCTAACAGTGTTTGTCCCCATCCATCTCATCAAACACAAGTTTTTAGTTATCCACACAAATGGTTCCTCCATTGACAAAAGCCACTGAGAACTGACTTTACATTTAATAGCCATCCTATCTAATAAAAGAGTAATATACAAATAGACCGAAAGGCGGAACAAGCAGGACAACTGAACTATCGAACAACTAGTTGCTATGATGTGCACTGACCACCAGGGGCATGTGCAAAATATGGCAGGCATTGGCAGTGGTGGGGTGGTAGAGCAGATGAGGGAGGTGGCAGACCAAGGTGGGACACTGGTCACTGTCATCAGGGCAAGCCTCTGATGGTTCCTGAAAATTCTTTGCTCCCTCACACCGTGGTCCAGCCCGACACTTGCACCCGCTGTCAGCAACAGAACTGCTGCTCGCACCCACTGCTGGTGCCCAGCGCCAAACCTGATCACTCAGTACTATAAGTGGTGCATGTGGAAGCTGCTGGCAATGACCCTGCTCACACCCGCTGCCAATGCCCAGTGCTGGTCCCGATCGCTTAGGGCCATCAGTAGGTGCAAGCAGTAGCTGCCAGCTCTCATTGCCCCTGAGGGCTTCTCTACCTCCCCTGCTCCTGAGGGGTGATTCGGGCTGGAGTTGCTGTGCCTTCAGCAGGTTCAAGCAGGGCCAGCGTGTGGGCGCGGCAGTGGCGGGAGCAGAACTGCTGGCAGATAGGGGACCGGGGGCCCCAGCAGGAGGAGCCAGGCAGGGGTGCAAAGGATGGGCTGAGACCCACCCGTGTGCCTACTGCAGCCTCATAACCCACAGATCCTTTCAAAGTGCATGGATTTGTACACTGAGCCCCTAGTTTAATATATGTTAATCACAAAATATTCTTTACAAATATATCAAAGAGAGT
Source organism: Pipistrellus hanaki (assembly GCF_964339955.1). Lineage (NCBI taxonomy): Eukaryota > Metazoa > Chordata > Mammalia > Chiroptera > Vespertilionidae > Pipistrellus > Pipistrellus hanaki. Next base: position 51,647,562 of record NC_140510.1, on the reverse strand, counting down.
CATCCTGATTCTTTTGTAACTACAAATTGTGTTTCTGAACTTTTAAAATAAATGAGCTACTTCTAATAGACACTTCTACAAAGGTGTCTTTTCTGTTTATTAATAACTAGAGGCCTGATGCAAAAGATTTGTGCAAAAATGGACCTTCCTTCCCCTGGCTGCCAGCACTACCTTCACTCTGGCTGGAGCCGCCTTTCCACTCCAGCCTTGGGCCACCTTTCCACCTACCCACCCTGCCCAGAGGCCCAGAGCAGCTGGGGTAGTGCTAAAGACATTCACCACACATAATGTTTCCTCCACTAGTATATACTTTATACATACACATATGTGCTTTGAATCCAGCATAGCACAAATGCCTTTGAATATGCTATGAATGTCCTGAATATTGCTGAAATTAATCTCTTTCACAAATCACTTCTAAACTTCAGTAGGACATAAAGAGAAGTTAACATTTTTCTTATTCTAGCAAGTTCTTACCAGGTTTCCCTTAATTAGTTCAACACACACACTGTTCCTCCAATATCTGTTTGGAAATTCTGTTTATCACCTGGTACCTTTACGTGGACGGAACACAAGCCTGTGTTTAACCTTGTGGTGAGTCCACATAAGATTCAGACAGATTAAATGCACCTGGGACAGCCACAGCAAAGAGGGCAAGAGGGATGCCTGTCCTTGAAAAGCAATAAAAAGAAAAGGAGCTTTGTCCTACAGCCTCATTTCTCAGAGCTGAGTTTATGCTGGGTTCTCCATAATTCCAGGGGATGACTGTCAATATAGAAAGTGAATAATCTCACCCTAGTTCACACACAGACGTTCAGAGGCCTATTTAGATCATCAACATGTATAACTTAATTTGTTTACTTTAAGGAAACTCTCACTTGGTTATTAAATGTGAAGTATCTTAGAGCTAGGATTTATTTAAAAAAAAAAAAAAAAAGCCTAACATGCCTGAATTATTAACTATCAATTTATTTCTTAACTTGGCACAACAATTCTCTTTTCAAAGATTATTATAACTAGTCTTGGGCACAGCTGGAGCGAACATTTGTGTTTACATTTAATCTGGCTATTTCCACTCATGCTCACTGAGCCTTTAGGGACAGAGCAGCAGGGAGGAAGGAAGGCCACGGTCAGGCACTTTGTGCTGTTCACAGCAATTTAGGTTGGTTGGCTAGCTGTGTCAAAAAGAATACTAATGTTAATATATATAACTTGCATTTCTCCTGTCTTAAACCTACTATAGATATTCTAATGTTTATCTTTAGGTTGTTCTTGTGAGGAACATAAGTACCAATTAAAAAAAAAAAGTAAAAACATTTCTCTAAGCCTCATCATGGACAAGCACGGAAAATATTACAGGTATTGGAAATTCCCCAAACTGATATTCTCTGATTGGATAAGAAAATGTATTATGTATTATCTGTATAGCTGCCCACCAAATCACAAGTGTGACTCTCAGTCTGCCCTTTGCCTTGTAAGTAGTTCCTCCAAATCTACCAATTATCAGTTTATTAATGATTTTTTTGACCATACATTTCTCTGGTCAAATAATTCTCTCTTTCTTTTTATAATAGCTTTGTTTTCGTTTTGATGGAGAAAACCTCCCCTGCCTATTCAATTCAGGGATCTCAGAGTTGGAAATTTTTTCAAGGAAACAATAACAACAGCACATAAGGATTCATGTATAGTATAATTAATAACTCATTATAGGAGCAAAAAGTTTGCAAAGCAAGAGCATGTCTACCAATAGGAAAGTAGCTGGAAAGATTGCAATTCTTCAGATAAAATGAAGAAGGCCTGAAGTTGTGGTTTTCCCCAGCTCATGTCCAATAAGTAAAGAGCCAACAGTCAAACCCATGACTTAAGATTCCAAAGCTATTCCTCTTCTCAATATTAACAGCTACTGTCAGATTGATTTTTTTCAAAAACAAAAAGGATAGCAACAACCTAGAGCAGCGGTCACCAAGTGGTGGTCCGTAAGGTCCGAAAGGTTGGCGACTGCTGACCTAGAGTATTTTTTCAAGGCAATCCTTCTAGTTGTGATTATGATATACTCTGTGTAATTCTAGCATTGGATTTGTAATTCTCATCATTTTTCTGACATTATGTAATTCCTGAGAATATAAGCTTGGGGTCATGAAGAAAAAAACTGCTATGATAACTTATGTCAAATTGTCTTACATGTCTATTTGGCCAATACAATATTTATTCTCTTATATATATATATATATATATATGGCACAGAGCTGGGAAGAAAATTTATCTGTGCAAGGTGAGCTAATAAAATTTTCCATATATATTAGAGAGTGCATTTGTCCCTACCAGTACCTCTGTTTATAGATGAGGGAGTTTGAAAAGCCAGTGAGTACATCCAACCTTTTCTGACAGAGAAATTATGTAACTATGACAACTTGCATACACTTTCAAATATTTAATGCCAAGGCACTTGTATTTGAATTTCACGTGTTTGAAGAGATGAATGCCGTGTATTCATGGATTCTTTTTTATGTTTTTAGAGAATAAAATGGCTCACAAATATATCCACATTCCTTAATTCTTACTAAAGGGATTCCTGGTAAAGATAAAAGCCTTTATTTTGTCTCAGATGTTACCCAGCAAAGACTTTCATTTGATTGTAAACTATTACCAAATGTTTCAGAGCACTTTATAAAAATATGAATCTAAAAGATAAGGGATAAGAGGAGATAAGGAGAGAAATGGAAATAGTTATACATGGATCTATCCTAAAAGTATTTATAGCGTTCAAAGTGAAATAAGATACACACACACACACACACACACACACACACACACACTTTACAAGGTAAAGTGCTGAATATAAAAATGATGAAGCCAGATGGGCTTTAAAATCAACCAATACTGGATTTAATTTTCAGCTCAACCAATGTGACGACTTTAGACAAACTAAACAATTTAGTTTTGTTTCCTTTTTTTTTCTATAGAATGAGTGTAATAGTACATACCTTACACAATAGTTATGGCAACTAAATACATCAATATGTGTAAATCACGTAACTCAGTGCCTATGCCAAAGGACCTGCTCTATAATGGTGACTATGATCATTCTGTATATAAAGAACTAATGTGGTACCCTCACATTTCACAAGAGGAATATATAATTTTGAGTAACATTATGCAGATAAAGTTTATAAAATGTGTTAGAAGTTAAAACCTACTAGAGGTAAGGAGAAGAGAAGGGAGGTTGATGAAAGTTTTGAAGACAGATGACTTAAAGGGGGGTGATACCATCAACAAAGATAAATATAAGGATAAAGACACCAGAGGACAAGGAGATTAACCAATGGCAGGAACCGCTGTTTACAGAAAAGGCATCATTACTTTTTAAGCATCTTGCATTTAGCCAGGTATTTTCTTGAAGTTTAGAAATGGAAAGAACATGAAAGTCCTTTTTCCATGGGCCTATTTTAAGCAATGTAAATTACACGTTCAGCCAAAGTGTTCAATACTATCCGAGAGGTACTTTTATGAAACTTTACCTACACGGTCTCCCCGGACCACCCAGCTGTTTCAGAATTACCTGACTGTGTAAGAAAATGACTTTGACAGATTTGAAAACTCTGGCTGTTGAGACACGAATGTTATGTACCCACCTCAGAGTTGGACAAAATCCAAATAAAAAAAATGAATCCAAAATTTCAAAATCCTCTAATTAAAAAAAGAAAAAAAGACTTTGAATACAAGATGATGTAAGCTTAGGTTGGGAGATGCTTTGAATGATGAAATTCTCTATGACATGAAGAGACCCACAATAAGAGAAAGAACCCTCCGGTGGTTTTGCAAAGCATAAGCGACTTTCAACTTGGTGACCTACAGGAATGCTGATCAAAGTAAATTATGTTGGGAAAAGGATTTTTCTATTCCCTCTGAGTAGACTCTTCGTATATATCCAAGCACTTTATATATTTTGCATTCTTCAATTTTTCTTCAGAGGTGATTAGCACAATATCTTAAATTACTCAATGTGTAAAGCTACTTTAAAACAATTCTTCCACTGTGTTAATAGAGAAACAAATCACTGTGTTGGAACTAACCTTACTAACACACCCAGGAAACAAACAAAGGGGCCATGATTATATGTATGAACAGTTTTCCCACAGAAAGTGGGCTACCTAGGTTGGCTGCCTGGTCACAGCAAATAAAGGCAGATTCTGTAGCAAACCAGTTTACCTCCGAGGGGGGGGGGGGAATTTTTCCAGGGGGGAAAAATGCACCTCTTAATAAAAACAAAACAAAAAACTGTTTGTTTAGTCTTTGGATTTTGCCCTAATATAAATACTGTGGTTTTCTTGTTTTTCAACATTCGTAAAAGTAATATGCATGGCATAGCCTTTCTAACTGTAGGTTTTCTGGTTAGAGTTCTAAAGCTGTACAGAACCTACTCAATGCTCTTCCATACTTAAAAATGAAGTAATACCATAGTCATCAAACATACATCCATAAAGCTATGGGATATAACCCTCCAGCAATCATTAAACATTCTTTGGGAATATGGCTCACTGGGAAAGTTCTAACAAAAATCTCTTACCTCATGCAATATGTGAGGGGAGTCCTTTTATATTTGTACTAGAGGCTCAGAGGGTCAAAGGATAATTATGGAAGTGACACAAGTTGGATTTCAATAGCTGTTAGCATTTAGTGCATGGATTCATGCACTGGTGGGGTCCCTCAGCCTGGCCTGCACCATCTCGCAATCTGGGATCCCTTGGGGGGATGTCAGATAGCCGGTTTTGGTCTGATCCCTGCAGGCCTGATCCAGACAAGAGGGAGCCTGATGATGTGTGTTGAGAATTTGTCCCCTGGTGGTCAGAATATGTCATAGCGACTGGTCAACTGGTCATTCAGTCATTCAGCCGTTCAGTCATTTGGTTGCTTAGGCTTTTATATATAGAGATATTAACATTCACTGGCTCCTTTTTAATAATGAGAAAATAAAAACACCCCATAATCCCACAGCACATATAAGCACTGGTAACATAAAAACAATAGAGCCCTGACTGGTTTGGTTCAGTGAATGGAGCTTCTAGGGCTGTAGACTGAAAGGTCTTGGGTTCGATTCTGGAAGAGGGCATATACTTCGGTTGTGGGCTCATCCCCCATAGGAGACATGCAGGAGGCAGCTGATAGATGTTTCTCTCTCACCAATGTTTCTAACTCTCTATTCCTCTCCCTTCTTCTCTATAAAAAAATCAATAAAAATATATATTTTAAAAAACAATATAAATAATATATATGAATGGGAAGACATTTCAAGTACTACTGAAAGGTATAAAAATGTTTCTTTCTCCATCCCCAGACCAAAGCTCTTTCCACATAGATGAACACTGTTAGCAGTTTTTTGCATATGCCTCCAGAAAATAATTGGCATATCCTGGATACTAATCTTTAAAAATTTTTAGGCCAAAGAATGATATAAAACAATTATTATGTGCTTTGTATTTTTATTTGATACATCTTGGAGATCTTTCCCAGTCAGTAAACAGATCTGTTCTATTTCTCAAAAAGAGACAGGTAGTGCTCCAGCATGGATGAGCCATAATTAGCTAACAACGTCCTCCATTTGTGATCATTTGGGGTATGTCCTATTTTATTTTGTTTTTCAATTACAAATAATGCTGCAGTAGATACAGTGCACATAATATGGAGACTGTTCATGAGCATATCCATTAAAAAAAATGTCCTAAGTGTGAACTGCATGGACAAACATACCGTATGTAAATTTGAAGTTTTCACAGATATTGTTAAATTCCCTTCCAAAAGATAAGACCAATATACATTCCTAACATCTATCTGAGAATGCCTGCTTCCTCTAGCCTCACCAAACTTCACCAAAAAGTGTTGAAATTCTCATTCCCACCACTGGTGAATGTGCCTTATTTGGAAATAGGATCTTTGCAAATGATCAAATGAAGATGAAATTATTAGGGTGAGCCTCATGCATTATGACCCTGTCCTTAAAAAGGGAAGAAATTTGAACTGGGACCGACAGGCTCACATGGAGAATGCCACGTGAAGATGAAGGCTGAGGTCAGGGTGATGCATCTACAAGCCAACGAGCACCCAAACCTGCCTGCAAACCACGGGAACCAGGAGAGGAGCATGAGAGAATCCCCCTCACAGCCTCAGAGGGAATCTCCAGAATTGGGAGGCAGTAGTTTTGTTATTTTAAGCCACCTGGTTTATGATAGGCCAAAATACCTCCTTTTGTGATTTTCCCTTCATTCATCCCTTCTCTTATCTTCAAGTACCTTCAAACCTTTTCATTTTATGTTGCTTAGTGCCCTAATGCAGTGTCTTGCATGCAACAAAAATTGATCGACACATCCTGAGTGAATATTGCTATCATAAATAATCTAGTAAAATGAGCAGAAGAGTTCATACATGAAAATGGTAGGTTATTATTGTTTTGATTAGCATTTCTTTGAGAGTGAGGTTGAGCATCTGATTTATATTATTGTCTTTTTGTATTTTTTGCTCCTAAAAACACTTTTTCATGTTGTATGTTCATTTTTTATTGGAATTACATTTTTATTATTGACTTGTACAAATCCCTTATAAACAAAGAAATTACTAGTTTGTCACATGTTGCAAATACATTCTAGTTTTCAATTTTTTAATTTAATAAAAGGACATTATACTAATTCTTTTATATTTTTATAATACTTTTATGCATTATATAGCCAAATTAGTCAAATTGTTCAAAAGTTCTATAAGACTGTGTCTTATTTGGAAATATCTTTATACTTTTAAATTTGAAATAAATACAATGCATTTTTTGTTCTACTTTTTTATTTAAATTTTGACTCATAAATTAGCTAGATTCAAATAGTGGATCAAAAATGTCAAATATTAACAGTTTTCATATGGTTCAACTTAAGGAATTATTTCTCAATATAAATAAGGTAGTTGATCTAGTTTACTTTTTTCTTAATGGCTATCCAGGTTCTAATATTATTTGATATATAAACTATTTTTTTTCTAATGACATTTAAACAAAACCTACTATGATAAATATTTAGGTCAATTTCTGTTTGTTTGTTTTTTTCTGGCCAGTATAGTCTTATTTTAATACATTCTATTTTTATAACTATGAGAATTCATCACCCCTCATTATAACTATAATAGAGAATACCCTGCATATTCATGAATATGTATTTTTGCAAATGAACTTAAGAATCAATTGGTTTATCTCTTCTCCCTTCTCTGTTAAAAAACAACAACACACAAAACCATTCGGATTTTGATTGAGTTTGCACTAAATTTGTACAGACTATTGTCGGAAAACTAATATTTTTATAAAACTGAGTCTTATTATTTAAGAAAAAATTATCCCTTTCTATAACTCAGCCATAAAAAGAAGAAAATCTTACCTTCTTCGACAGCATGGATTGGACCTGGAGAGTATTATGCTAAGTGAAATAAGCTGTTAGAGAAACATAAGTACCATGTAATTTCATTTATATGTGTAATCTAATGAACAAAATAAACTAACAAAATAGAAACAGACTCTTAGATACAGAGAACAGACTAACAGATGTCAGAAGAGAGGGGGTTTGGGGAACTGGGTGAAAAAAGTAAAGGGATTAAGCAGCAAGCAACAACAAAAAGCCTCACAGACACAAACAACAGTAAGGTAATTACCAAAGGGAAAGGGGAATGGGGGAAGGCAGAAGAGGGAAAAGGGGGATAAAAGGTAATGGGAGGAGATTTGACTTGGAATGGTGAACACAAAATACAATATACAGATGATATATTATAGAATTGTACACTGAGACCTATCTAATTTCTCCTGGAAATTTTTTGAGACTTTTCATAATTAGAGGTATCTATTACAGGAGAATTTTATTTTTATTTAAGTAAAAATTGTTTGGACAAAAAAAACAAGTCTGGGGTAATTAAATCATCACATCTTTATTATGTTGATTTTATGAGCAGGTCACCATGAAAGTGAAGGCACTGGCACTTCCAGGAAGACTTCCTTACCCATCCTCTTGACTGTACTACAGCTGCCCTGGGTCTCAGTACCCAAACTGCTAAGTGGCTCTTACATCAATAATAATAGCATAACAGAGATAACAACAATAGCAATGACAATAATAGCAAGTGCATTTAGAATGCTTAGCATGTACTAGGCATTGTTCTGAGTGCTTAAAGGGTATAACATTTAATTTTGGTACTTTTCTCATACAGATGAGAAAAACTGAAAGACAGAGTTTAAAAAACTTTCCAAGGTATTGTATTTCAGCCTGGACGTGGTCAAAGTGCCAACCCCAACCCGAGCAGTCTCATTCATTCAAGGCCCATAGTCATAGCAGGCATTTAATATCTATCTAACTGGAGAGTCCACATTCTATTCAACCATCTGTGGACAGAAAAGAGGCCAAATACTAAACTGGACAAGCTCAGGGGAGCCCTGCATGGCAGGTTTTACAAACTGAGAGACCCAAAGTAACCACACAGAATGGTCTGAAATTAAAACATTCTAACTAAAGGGGAGTCATGGCAGGTAGCCATGCCTAGGCCTGTGATAGGCAAACCGTGGCTTGCGAGCCACATGCGACTCTTTGGCCCCTTGAGTGTGGCTCTTCCACAAAATAGCACGGCCTGGGTGAGTCAATTTTGAAGAAGTGGCGTTAGAAGAAGTTTAAGTTTAAAAACTGGGCTCTCAAAAGAAATTTCAATGGTTGTACTGTTGATATATGGCTCTATTGACTAATGAGTTTGCTGACCACTGCCCTAGGCAGTATCTTCCCTGACAAAGGTCAATCTTCTTCTTAACTGAGCCTATTGCCTTTTTGCATCTACATAACATACTTTTGGAATGTCAGGGTAATTTCCTTTATCTAGACCTCTCAGGGCACAACCTGTCACCAGAGCAGGAGTCCACAGAACCCTTTATGGTTGCTGTTACCATGCTGTGTTGTTAACTGTAAACTATCCTGTACCCAACAATGTAAATGAAGTGTCTATCTATTCCTTTTACTCTTTATTCAATCCCAGAGATTTCTCTGCTTTCTCTTCTCTTTCCTCCCTAATCTATCACCAATGGATTTCATATAACCTCTGATGCCCCCTCCTTTGATTGTAATATATAACATAAGGTAGAAAACTGCTATTCTCTGGAGCATTTTCTCAATCTGTGGAGATTTTGATTCTAGTCAAGTTTTGTCAATTTGGTTCAAATAAACTCATAAAAATTCTAACAGGTTTAGATGTTTCTATGTTCACACATTCATTCAATATTTGATGTTGATTCTTCCTCTTTTACATCCGTTCCCTCACTTTACATCTGTACTTTCCTTTATATTTCTTTATCAAGCACCCTAAAATAGACCCTATTAAACTCTCCTAATTGATTGAAGTTGTCTCGCAATTAATCTTCCCAACTCCTCTTTGCTGGGCACCCTCCTTTGACACTTCTCTGCCTGGTTAATGTTTTTGAAATAGAGTTCAAGTGCAAATACTTTATGTGGCATTTATAATGGCCTGTAAATCAGATCCCAATCTATCGAAATATTTCTGTGTGTAAGTATTTTGTTTTGTCAAAGCTGGATTTTTGTTGTTAATCCTCACCTGAGGATATTTTTCCATTGATTTTTAGGGAGAGTGGAAGAGAGAGGGAGAGACAGAGAGATAGTGATGTGAGAGAAACACATTGATTGGTTGCCTCCTGCATGTTGGGGCACAGGTGGGAAGGAGCCTACAACCAAAAAATGGGCCCTTCACCAGAACTGAACCCAGGACCCTTGGGTCTGCAGGCCGATGTTCTATCCACTGAGCCAAACTGGCTAGGGCTAACCTGGATTTTCCATCATTATTTGAGAATACCAAACATTTTCCAAACTTTCATTTCATGTTATATACTATTTCCTCTATGAAGACTGGCCTCCTCTAATCTTTAGAAATGTAAGCCATTTTTCAAGGACCTTTTCAAATGTTAACTGCTCCAAGGAGTCCTTTCTCAAGATCCAGGCTGAAAGTGGTATCTCTCTCTTCTCCCTAACCTAGCAATTTGAACTATGCTGGTGGCATGAATCGCATTCTATGTTACAGATATTTATGTATATATGGAGAGGATGTTGTAATAAAGTATATTTAAGAAGGGTTTTTAAGATTGGGTTGAATTTGGATAGGCAAAGAGAATGAGGAGAGCCTTACAAAATGAGATTTAAAAAGGGGAAAAAAATAGGAGGTGAGATAATAAGAAGGGGGAAACGTACAAGTGAGAAGCTGGAAATCAGGCTGAAAAGATAAAACAGGGCCAGACTATTGAGGATGTTTAATTGCTCATTAAATAATTTAGATTTTATCTTGATCTTGATGTCTAAAGACTTTACATTTGGGAATAGAGTGCATGGAAGCAGTGTCCTGGGAATGTTAATCTGGTGCTGACTATAGGATAGATTTACAGATGGGAAGACTGGCAGCAAAGGAATAACCAATAGTGGAGCCAGGGCAAAAATTCAATGATCATCCTGGTTAAACTTGAATCAATTCTGACTTGTGATTGTACAGAATATATTACTGTGTTGAAAAAACTGTGCCAAAGAAGCTGTTTAACAGAAAATCTTAGAGCTTGAAGGACAATATATCCCTTGGCAAACTAAGTATTTTGTAATCAAATTTTCTCTAACAGCAAGGAGAGAGGCTGTAGGCTGGTACCTATTAACAGGCCTACACTTCAACAATTCTCTAACTCTTTTTATTCTAATCCCTGGAACTCCCATTTGACCCAGTAATCCCACTCCTACGAATATATCCCAAGAAACTAGAAACACCAATTAGAAAGGATATATGCACCCCTATGTTCATAGCAGCACAATCTACAATAGCTAGAATCTGGAAACAGCCTAGGTGCCCGTCAGCAGATGATTGGATCAAAAAACTATGGTACATCTACACAATGAAATACTATGCTGCCATAAAAAAGAAGGAATTCTCATCATTTGCAGCAACCTGGATGGAATTGGAGAACATCATGCTGAGTGAAATAAGCCAGTCAATGAAAGAGAAACACCACATGACCTCACTCATCTATGGATAATAAAGAACATTATAAACTGATGAACCAAAAGATAGATATAGGGACAGTAAAGCAACAAGTAGACTGTCAAATTACAGCAGGTAGGGTAGGGAGATCTGGGGGAAATAATAGATCAACCAAAGGACTTGTATACATGCATATAAGTACAACCAATGGACACAAAACTCTGGGGAGGGGGGGTATAGATGAGAGGGGGGGCAATGTTAAAATATGTACACAGATAATAATTGAATAAAAAAATGGGGGGGAAAATAAAAATAATAAATAAATAAATGAAGTAAATTATAATCTAGGAGGCACCATATATCCGTACACCCCATATAGAGAATCTCAATAAATCTGTAGTAAAAGGAAAACAAACAAAAAACAACAACACATTTCTGCATATTCTTAATGAGGAAGTGGAACCAATATTTGTAGAGAGATTACTAGATTTTACATTCAATCTCCACAGCAAGACTGCAATTTAGATATTGTTTTTCCCAATTTTACAGTTGTGGCCCAGGAGTCTCAAAGAGATTAAACAATTAACCCAAGATTACATAGATAGCTGGTCTGTACCAGGAACAAGAATTTGATTGCAGGTCTGAATGCTAAAATCTCATCCTCTTTCAAGTCTGTTAATCTCTCTCCTCTAAAATATGGGCTTCTCTTAGACACCATGGATAGTATGCTTGATGGAACTTTCCTAAGAAGAGAACTATGATAATGACTGTAGGAAAATGAGCCCATTAACAATGTAACAAGAGCCCTTACTCATTACTTGTAGAATTAAAGAATGAGTAAAATAATTGGTTCTGTAGTGGTTCACTTCCTTATGAATAGAGAAAAGGGGGGGAAATGGCACTTTGTTCATTTTTAAAAAAAAATTCTCTTGAATAATTCACCTCCAAAAATCTGAATAATTTATTTTCAGTTAATTTATACACCCCAACTTTTAAAAATGAAGTTTGGCACAATGGGTAGCACAATGTTTTGTGAAGCCTCAGTGATATCTGGGAAAATTATCATCATAATTAGCTAGTTAATATTAATAATATGAAGAGAGCAAAGCGGGGAGGTCAGACATTATAAGCAGAGTCATCTGGGCAGCTTCACCAGGAAGATAGAGCATCACGCTCCCCAGGGATCCACCAGTCCATTCCCTGCAGGTCACTAGGGGAAGGGATCAAACAAAGGGGGAGAGGAACACATTGTGTAGTGAAATTGGGGTGATGTAGGGAAGGTGAGGCCTGTCAGTCTAGCCTGGAAGAAAGATCATTTGCTAAACATGTGGTGCCACAGCAAGCCCTTGAAGTCGTGAAAAGTTAATTAATTCTTTAAGCTCCTGGTTACAAACCCCAGACAAAGGTACTTTCTCTCCGCTGTTGCCTCTTGTTCCATGACCCACACTCACCCATGCACTCACCTGTTCTCTCTCCATGGCCATGTGGCCTTAAGCAGCCACAAGGTCCTACTGGAGTGCAATGGGAACACAACTAAGCTAGCCAGATGCTGGACTATACTGTGCTTTAATATGGAACAGAAATTCTGGGCAGCAGCCTTAATTCTGGCCCTGCTGAAGACAAGATTGGACCTCTTCCATTGCAAGTCAGAAATGGGACCTCCTTAATTGAACATCATCAATAAAACTTTCCACAAAAACCCCTCCTCCTGTGGGGGCCTCAGGAAATTAATTTTCTTGAGGCACTCTAAGAACTCCACTTCCATCAAAAACAATTACTAACAATATTTATTTTATAGTATGACTTCTATAGCAGCCTCTAAGATGGCCTCAAATGGTCCTTGCCTCCTGGCATTCATCCCCTTGTGGAGTCCCCTCTCATACCACATGAAAATTGGTCTGTGTGACCAACAGAACAGGCAGGTTTGTACTTCCTAGACTAGGGCATAGGAACTCTGTGGACTCTGCCCACCTCCCTCTGGGATCACTTGCTCTGGAGAAAGCCAACTGCCATGTAATGAGAAATCCAGGTGGTGGGAAGCTGTGGTTTCCTATTAACAACTACATGGATCAGCTTGCAAGGAGACCCTTTGGCCCAGGCCAGCGTTCAAATAACTGACATCCCTGCTGACATTTGGACTGCACTCTCATGAGAGAGGCTGAGCCAATCTACACAGATAAGCCATTTCAGAATTCCCAACCTAAAAAACTGAGAGAATTCCCCCATTGGCTTCCTTGATCTGCTTTAATTTATGGAAACATATATTGTAGGATGGTAGTCAGAAATATTATAAGACTTAAGAATACTGCTTAAGCCGAAACCGGTTTGGCTCAGTGGTAGAGCGTTGGTCTGCGGACTGGGGGGTCCCGGGTTCGATTCCGGTCAGGGGCATGTACGTTGGTTGCGGGCACATCCCCGGTGGGGGCTGTGCAGGAGGCAGCTGGTCAATGCTTCTCTCTCATCGACGTTTCTGGCTCTCTATCTCTCTCCCTTCCTCTCTGTAAAAAATCAATAAAAATATATTTTTTAAAAAAGAATACTGTTTAAAGAAGACAGAAGGAAGGCCAAAAGGCACATGAAAACATGCTCAAAGTCACTAATTATCCGAGAGGTGCAAATCAAAACAACAATGCGGTACCATCTCACACCTGTCAGAATGGCCAACATCAACAAATCAACAAACGACAAGTGTTGGCGAGGTTGCGGAGAAAAAGGAACCCTCGTGCACTGCTGGTGGGAATGCAGACTGGTGCAACCACTGTGGAGAACAGTGTGGAGTTTCCTCAAAAAACTGAAAATGGAACTCCCATTTGACCCAGTAATCCCACTTCTAGGAATATATCCCAAGAAACTAGAAACACCAATCAGAAAGGATATATGCACCCCTATGTTCATAGCAGCACAATCTACAATAGCCAGAATTTGGAAACAGCCTAGGTGCCCGTCAGCAGATGATTGGATCCAAAAACTATGGTACATCTACACAATGGAATACTATGCTGCCATAAAGAAGAAGGAATTCTCATCATTTGCAGCAACCTGGATGGAATTGGAGAACATCATGCTGAGTGAAATAAGCCAATCAACGAAAGAGAAACACCACATGACCTCACACATCGGTGGATGATAAAGATCTTTATAAACTGATGAACCAAGAGACAGATATAGAGAAAGTAAAGCAACAGGCAGACTGTCAAATTACAGTGGGGAGGGTAGGGATATCAGGGGGAGATAATAGATCAACCGAAGGACTTGTATAAATGCATATAAGTACAACCAATGGACATAAAACTATGGGGAGGGAGGGGATGTGTGGGAGGGAGGGAGGAGGGCAATAAAAAAAAATCAAGAAAATATGTAAAAAATAAATAAATAAATAAATAAATAAAAATTAAAAAAAAATAAAAAATAAAAAAAAATAAAATAAAAAAGAATACTGTTTAATACTTCATAGCTGTGTGTGTGTGTGTGTGTGTGTGTGTGTGTGTGCGCGCGCGCGCGCGTGCATGCGTGCAGGAGCCTGCCAGATTGGTGCAGGGTCTGGTGCAAAATGAAAGTATAAGTCCCCTTCTTCAAAAGTGCTAATAGCAGAGCATTGATATCTGAACATGGCAGCCCATGTTATTACACAGGTCCCATGGCCATGAGCAGGCTGTGTGTGTGTGTGTCTGTGTGCATGTAACAGCCATAGCTAATATTCCTTTACCATATATCAGGCATTTCTACTTTAATCCTGACAACTTTATGAAATAGACTCTATAATCATCCTTGTGTCAAATGAAGAAAATAAAGCTTAGAGGTATTAGTTAGCTCGTCAAAGTCAAAGCTCAAACATCTATTAAATGACAGGACCAAGATTGAAACTAAATATGGAAACTCTTGAGTCCACACTTTTAATTGCAACCTTAAATTATAAATTTATTATTGTAGCATAAAAATTGTCCTTAAATTTAGCAGCTAAAGCAATCATTTTATTTTGCTGACAGTTTATAGGGCTCAGCTAGGCAGTTCTCACTTATAGTCTCTCATGCAGTTGAAGTCAGGTTTTGGCTGAGGCTGTAGTCATCTGATGGCTCAGCTGGGTTGGGGATAGGTCAACTCACATGGCTGTCAGATGATGTTGGCTGTTTGCTAGGAATGGGTTGTCAACCAGAACATCCACACATGGACCCTCTGGCATGGCAATCTCAGAGTAATTAGACTTCTCTTTAGCAGCCGTTCAGGCTGGACTACAGCATGTATGGTGGCCCAGTGCCATTGAGCCTTGGTGCAGGATGTGCAGATAAGGAATGAGGTACAGAAAAGTTAAGTAACTTGCCCAAGGTTAGCCTCAGATGGTGGGGTGATGCAGCTCTGGGCCTGGTGGGCCCAAGTGCGGGCTTACTGCCTCAGAAACTGGATTTCTCCCATAGCAAGACAGAGCTGAACCATCTGGTGTGGATGAGACATCAGGCAGAGTGTGTCTGGGGGCTGATCGACAACATCAACCAGATTCTGCTGCTGGACCTGTCAGGAAAGTGACTCGTCACGTGTGGCAGCCTTTTCAAGGGAACTCTAATAATATTGCCACTATCGCTCAAGCCCTCCTACACTGTGTCCCTGAAATTCCTTCCCTGAGACACTGGAAAAACCTAAAATATTTACTATCAGGCTCTTTACAGAAAAAAAGTTACCAAGTTTGATTTAGACAAAATGAGAATTAAAGTAGAAGAGAACTAGTATAATGGAGGAAGTTATTCTTATTAGCATAAAACACAAAGGGTCACACTGAGCCAATTAATAATGCTGATAGGAGTAAGTTGGTGAACATTTTCATAAATTATTGAGAGTATAAAATGTTTTCTTTCCTGATTTTACACCCATGATAATTGGGATATTTGCCCTGCACATCTATGTCACCACTAATGTAAAGCTGCAAACACAAATATACATCTTCAATAACTATAATTTCATTTTCCCTACTTACAAATCAGAGGTTCTAACAAGCAGATTTGTCATGAATACGTGCATCACAAATGTGAAAGTTCAGAGAAAATAAAGCTGGGGATTTTTTTTTTCATTTTACTCTTATTTATTTAGCACCATACTATAAATTATTAAAGAGACAGGTGCTCCTTATGACATAGTTTTTACTATTCCTTTAGCTGTCACTAGGAGAGGATCAATGGGCTGACAGGTATCTCAACCACAAACTACAGTTTCAACGTAGGATTCATAAAGCTGGAACATTAGAGAGTTGGATTGCATATATATTTTTCTTTAGTCTAGCCACAGAAAATAGATGCAATAAAATAATAAAACAGCACTAAAGACTTTCATGTGCATTCC
Source organism: Pipistrellus hanaki (assembly GCF_964339955.1). Classification (NCBI taxonomy): domain Eukaryota; kingdom Metazoa; phylum Chordata; class Mammalia; order Chiroptera; family Vespertilionidae; genus Pipistrellus; species Pipistrellus hanaki. The sequence goes on along the minus strand of NC_140510.1, from coordinate 51,631,206 downwards.
CCACTTAATAGCCATTCCTAATCACAAGTTAAATAACACAAGAATAGCAGTTTAGATATAATAAATGCAGAATTTTGCCTCTAGGCTAGATTTAATTTAAACTATCCAGAGAGAGTGACATTCCATTATTATCTCCTGTAGAAAAACAATCATTTAATGTCATTTCAGGGGTGCCTGTAATCCCAAGAGTGAATGGGGTTACCCAAGGGGAATGACACACTAGAGACAGAGTCTAGATATCTTATAGATCACACCTGGGATAGAGCCCCAAGAGCTAAGGCATGGACAGGGGTGAGCATAAGTTACCCTCAAGCTTTAGAGCATGGAGCCAGGGGATTTCCCAGAAACAATGCCCTGGTGGGATAACTGGACACTAAGTGCCTCCTGATATGATGCACCTACAACAGCCAAATGTTTCAACTAAAAAATTTTTTAACATTTAACTTTTAGTTATAAAGAAGTAGAAAATAACATATCATGAAGGAAAGTTTGAAAAAAATCAGGAAATGAAATTTTCTATAATAAAATTGGCCGGCAGTCTTGAGAAAGTTAATATTGGGGTAGGGGGAAGAGGAGGTAGAACTATTAAATAAACAAACAAAAAGTTCACAAGATAACTGCATAATGACCAGTTATTGAACGTTTAGATTTTGCTAAGTGTCCACATCTATAGTTTCCATACTCTTTTCCTTGTTCCTGAGCTTTAACATTCCTAGCCATCTTGATCCTTTCTTTTTTAGGATTTCCCCAAATCGCTATACTGGTTCTGAGATCATGTTTCTAAATTTCTTAATATCTCAAGTTAGAGTTAATCTGAACCTAGGGTTTTAAACTTATGGAGAGTGACTACCTACTCTCTTCTATGATAGCCTCACCTATGGCATACTGCAGTACTCTCCCTAAACTGCTTGCCCCACCCTTCCATTTTATAGGTTGAAGCATATGAAATCGTCCTTAGATGAAAAAGGGCATCTATGGATAATCCCGGCCTGGTCACCCCTAACTGCCCTCTGCTGCAGGCTTGATTGCCCCCAACTGCCCTCCCTTGCAGGCCTGGTCCCTCCCAACTGCCCTCCATTGCAGACCTGGTTCCTCCCAACTGCCTTCCCCTACTGGCCATCTTGTGGTAGCCATCTTGTGTCCACATGGGGTCAGTCATCTTTGACCACATGGGGACAGTAATCTTGTGTGTTGGAGTGATGGGCAGAGGAGGAAAGTTGGGGCTGACCAGGCCTGCAGGGAAGGGCAGTTGAAAGGGGGAGGTCCCAGGCCTGCAGGGGAGAGCAGTTGGGGGGGACCAGGCCTGCAAGGAAGGGCAGTGAGGGATGGCCAGGTCTGCAAGGGAGGGCAATTAGGGATAAACAGGCTGTCAGGGGAGCAGTTAGGCATCAGTCAGGCTGTCAGGCGAGTAGTTAGGGGGTGATCAGGCTGGCAGGCAGAAGCAGTTAGGGGCAATCAGGAAGGCAGGCAGGGGAGCAGTTGGGAGCCAGCAATCCTACTGGGATCAGGCCTAAATGGGCAACTGGACATCCTTTGAGGGATCCCAGATTGGAGAGGGTGCAGGCTGGGCTGAGGAACACACACTCCTGTGCATGAATTTTGTGCAACACACCTCCAGTTTCATATAATACTGGTTTGGTGATGGTGAATTTCTTTAGCTTTTTCTTATCTGTGAAGCTCTTTATCTGACCTTTAATTCTAAATGATAGCTTTGCTGGGTAGAGTAATCTTGGTTGTGGGTTCTTACTATTCATCACTTTGAATATTTCTTGCCACTCCCTTCTGGCCTGCATAGTTTCTGTTGAGAAATCAGCTGACAGTCGTATGGGTACTGCCTTGTATGTAACTAATTGTTTTTCACTTGCTGCTTTTAATATTCTATGTCTTTTACTCTTGGCATTTTAATTATGATGTGCCTTGGTGTGGTCCTCTTTGGATTCCTCTTGTTTGGGGTTCTGTGCACTTCCAGGACTTCTAAGTCTATTTCTTTCACCAGGTAGGGGAAGTTTTCTGTCATTATTTCTTCAAATATGTTTTCAATATCTTGCTCTCTCTCTTCTTCTGGCATCCCCATAATTCAGATATTGGTATGCTTAAAATTGTCCCAGAGGTTCCTTACACTATCTTCATTTTTTTTTTTTTTCTTTTCTAGTTGGGTGTTTTTTTGCTCCTTCGTATTTCAAATGGTTTACTTGATTCTTAGTATTCTCTAGTCTCCTGTTAAATCTCTGTATATTATTTTTTTATTTCAGTTAATGTATGCTTAATTTCTAGTTGCTCCTCCTTTTTTATATTCTTGAGGTTCAGCAGTTTCTAGAAGATTCTTGAGTAACCTTATAACCGTGGCTTTGAACTCTATGTCCAGTTGTTTGCTTTCCTCCATTTCTTTCATTTGTGACCTATTTCTTTGTCTCTGCATTTTGGCTGCTTCCCTGTGTTGATAGAGTGGCTGTGTGTGCTAGGTGTCCTATAGGGTCCAGTGTCTCAGCCTCCCCAGTTACCTGAGGTGGGCATTCTTGGTGCACCCCTTTTTTGGGCAGTGAGCATAGTCTTGTTGTAGTTAAGCCTTGATTATTATTGATATCACTGGGAGGAATTGACCTCCAGGGCAATTGGCCATGAGGATCAGATGTGTCTCCAATGTGATAACTTCTGCGCTGGAAACATGCATATGGGACAAGATTTGCTTCAGTGGGGCTTTGGCCCTCACTAAGTCTGCCCCCTAAGTGTGTCTCTTATGGATCTGAGGAGTTGTAGTCTGGATGGTCTCTCTCTGACCACTGGGTACATTGGCTCTTGGATCTCCAAGGAGAGAGGCCACCCAGAGGGGGGCTACAGAGAGATATGCAGATTTCTTCTCTTTGTTTGGGGTTTGGAGGTGCCCAGATGAGGCCCAGCTGTGAAGCAATGCAAACTGTTGTTGAGCCTTGGGTCTTCTTTTGGAGGCTCTGGGGCTCTCTGACCCAGCTGCAATACCTTAGGTTTCAGATTGCAAAGGACCAGGCCATTCATATGCAAAAGCCTCTAGGCACAAATTGGGTGGGACTGGGTCTCAAGAAATCACTAGGGTGGAGCAAAGAGTAATGGCTGACTGTCAGCCCTGCCTGGAAGAGGTCCTGTGTCTCTGTGTCCCACGGCACCATGCATGAACAATGATTACTGCAAGCACCTCTGAGAGAAAGCCACTCTTGAGTTCTGCCCAATGCCAGAGAGTAAGTTTCTCTCTGTATGATTCTGGGTCCCCAGTGTCCTGCCCAGAACTGGAGTTCAAAGAATATGGACCTTGTGTCTCCCTCCCAATTGAAAATGACAACAGCGTACTCAGTCACCAGCCCCTTCTGCGCATGCACCTCCGTACCTCTGCACTTCACTTCTGCTCCTCCACTTCTCCTGTGAGTCTCAGTGTGCTTTTCTCTCTCCTTCTAGTTGTAGAATTTTCACTCAGCCAGTCTTCCCATGATTCTAAATGCTGCTTGTTTGTCTTTTAGTTATAGTTTTAAAGTGGTTGTGTGAGGCAGCAAGTTCAGGTGTTTACTTATGCCATCATTTTGGTTTCTCCTGTCTTGTGAACTTTTATAAAACAGTGCAGTGATTGCTAAAGTAGCTGTATATTTTGAACCAATAGCCAAATCATACTTAATTTAGAAACAATAAATCTGGAAAACTGAATACTAAGTTTTCATTATTTCCAGAGGACATAATTGTATAATCAGATAATTAAGAGAATCAATTGAAAACTCATTTAAATTAGTAAGACAGTTCAGTAAATTAGCTAAATAAAATCTAAATTTAAAGAGCCAATCACTTCCCTATATTTTGCCAACCACCATTAGAAATTTTAATGGAAGCAAATGCAGAAAGATGGCACCTGGCTGGAAATGCATGAGTCAGCCTCATTTGGCTTCCAAAGAAAATAGGTAGGAAAATTAAGGAAAGGATGAACACTCTTAACAATGCTGAAAATTAAGACTACAGGAAACCTACTGCAGGATTTGGGGAAAACTGACACTAATAACAGGAAAGATTGAAGTCAAATAGCTGTTAAATTTGTGGCCAAGTCACATACATATCTTTCATATTCATCTTTTATAGTTGAGCATTCAAGACATAGTGTTTCATTTATTTACCCAAGCAATTATAAAAATAGAGAGTCCCAGCTAGGTCATAAAGAGAACTCCAGGACTCCCCCAATGAAGCAATTGCTTTTTCTATGCTCTCTGATCACAATGTAACAAAACTGGAATTAAACACATGCACGAGCTCCTGCACACACACACACACACACACACACACACACACACACACACACACAGGCACACAGATAGGCATGCACGCATTCACGCACACACCACATTCTAAGTACTCTTAGGGAGAACTGATATTAAAACTGCAATTAACAAGATTTAGAAGTTAATGGCAATAAAACATTTCATATAAAAACTTATGGGGTGGCTGAAACCGATTTGGCTCAATGGATAGAGCGTCGGCTTGGGGACTGAAGGACCCGGGTTCGATTCCGGTCAAGGGCATGTACCTTGGTTGCGGGCATATCCCCAGTAGGGGGTGTGCAAGAGGCAGCTGATCGATGACTCTTTCTCATCGATGTTTCTAACTCTCTATCTCTCTCCCTTCCTCTCTGTACAAAATCAATAAAATATATTTAAAAAAACAAACAAACAAAAAAAAACTTATGGGGTGGAGGCAAAATTTAACTCACATGCCAATTCATGGCTTTAAATGACTTCATTATTCAATGGGAAGTAAAACTTAATAACCAAAGTATTCAACTCCAGGTAAAAAGGTAAAGCATAAGTAAAATAAGTCTGGTTAGAATGTAGAAAGTTGAAAGAGTCCCTCCTCTTACCCTAACAACCAAAACAAACCAAATAAGCTGCAAAAACCATAATTTTTAAGCCAATCAGAAATCTGAGGATATAAAGAAACCTAAATAAATTAAATTCAAGAAATGAAAAGCCCTTAATAGGATAAAAGAGCCACAGCTGCTTATATTCTAGGCATCGTGACAAGAATGAGGACAAATGTACCACAGATGGGTTTAAGGAGGTATGAATGGAACTTTCAACATTCTTTTAACCACCATATGGAATTACACCCTAAAATTCAAAGGAACCACAGACACAGAGTGTATCTGCACCTACGTGACAACTCTTTCTCATAGTTCTTCACCTGGCAATTCCCCAGCAACTCATAAAGCTGGCAGCAAGAAAATAAATAAGAGAAAAATGACCCATAGTTAGAAAAGCGGGTGGCTCAACATAAAGTACTAAAAATTTTCTAGTCTCTTGCTAGTGGCTAAGTCTCTGAACATGATTTAATTGAAAGTCCTGATCCCACCTAAGCTGTTGAAGCTAGTGATGAACTGAATCAAATGAAAGATAAATTTTTAAAAAATAAAATAACACATGAGCTCAACAGCAACAAAGGACCACATTAATTTAGAGGCCACTGTGGGAGGGTGGCCAAAAAAGGCTTCCTGTTTTATGAAGTAAAAATTAACTTCAGTGTGTCGCATGTTTCTGTACAATATGCCATCCATGCAATGATACACACAAAGAAGGCAGAAAATGTGGTCTGTGGTCAAGACAGAAAGTACCAATAGATGAAGACTAAGAGATGGCTCAAAGTTGGAATTATTAGATAGGGACGTTGAAATATCTGATAAAAATGCTAACAGATCCAAGGGAAAATGTGGACAACATACATGAAGAATTTCAGCAATGAGTTAGAAGCTGTAAAAGAAAGAAGAAGGAGGAGGAGGAAGAGGAGGAGGAGAATCAGCAGCAGCAAAGGAATTCTAGAAATGAAAAATATGATATCAGAAATCTGTACTAGAAGTATCAGAGTAAACATTCTCACTTTTTTCTTGATCTTAGTGGAAAAGCATTCAATCTTTGACCATTAAGTATGAGATTAATTGTAAGGGTTAAGGGACAACAAAGCAGGTTTTTAATTAATTTACTTATCCTCACTGGAGGATATGGTCTTTTTTATTTTTTGTTTTTATTGATTTTAGAGAGGAACATCGATGTGAGAGAACATTGACTGGCTGCCTCCTGCATGCACCCCAACTGGGTATTGAACCTGCAACCTAGATATGCGCCCTGACCAGGAATGGGACCCACGTCCTCTTAGTGTACGGGATGATGTCCAACCAACTGAGCCACATGGCCAGGGAGGTTTTGGTTTTTTTATAGATTGAAGAAAGTCCCCTTTTTATTTGAGTTTATTTTAATATGGATAAAGGCTAGAATGACCGTAACTCACTAAAGCATGGTGAAAGCATTATTTCAGACAAGGATGGCAGGGCAAGGAATGATACACATACCTAGACAGCTACCGAGACACCTGTGATATGAGACAGCAGTTGCTCTGCCATCAGTTACTGGAAGCAGAAGTTACCTATGGAATTTAGAAATGTCAGACCCAAGCACACAGGGAAAAAAATATGTAAAGTCATGGCAAACAAGCCAAATATACAATCCCTTGGCTATTTTTACCTGTAATGGCTAAAATCAAAGTAAAGAAGCTCAGACTTTGCCCCATCTAAGCTATAGCCTCTAGCTTAAGAGCCATTACCTAAGTGAAAAATTATGCTGGAAAAACAAACATCTCTTCAATTACTTCTGGTTACCAAAAAGGTAGTCAAGGATGTGGGACACACACACACACACACACACACACACACACACACACACACGCATTAAAACCAGGAAGTAAAACGGAGAGGAATTGTCTTATTTTGTGATCAGTATCACTGGCTTTTTGAAGAACCTTTATTAAATGGACTGGGAGAGTGACTAACCTAGGAGCATTTTTGTGTGTGTTGCTTTGTATGTTGCAGAATGGAGGAGCATGTTCGGAGTGATGCAAGACCCATAGCTCACTATTGAGTAATCACACGTGACTGTGCAGTTTCCCGGGGGTATCAGGGTGGCCCTGAACACATCCGACTAGCAGCCCACATGGAGCCACTGCTAGTAACCCTGGGAGGCTCTAAATGGGTCCTGACAGGAATAAGCAATCATTCTGGACCTGGTGGGGCATGAAAATACCCCAAACACTATCAAAGGACTGGAACAGACTTACTGTCCCAAATTAGAATCTGTTAGGCCAAGGACCACAGTTTACAGCCACTAGGATGAGACAATTTAATGGTGATTCTTAAAATGTGGAAATGGCTTCTAGATCTGCATTGTCAGTGGTTGAAATTTGTTTGTAATGAACTCTTTCATGACTATTATAAAAAAGATGTACTATTTTATTAACTGAAACAGCCACTTCATTTTTATATAATCCTTCATTTATTTGCTCTATTTTCTTCTTCAGGTTCTCATGAATCGCATCTTCTCTATAAACTACGTGGTGTCTACAAAGGTAGCACTCAGCAAATCCATGCACATCTGTAAAGATAATGAGCATGACAGTGTTGGTAATGATGACCAGTATGTAGATTAAAAGTATATATAACTAATTAAAACTTAATTTCCATTGCATTATAAAAGAATATCCAGGAACAATGAGAACAAAAGAAGAATAGTTAACAAAGCGAAATTAATTACAGAAATTTTAAAAGCAAGATTCAAAAGGAAAGTGGGAAATGAAGCAAAGAAACAAAATCGCTTAACAAAACTAATCAGTAAAACATGTAACAGGAAACAAGAAATGCTTTAGGCACTGATACAGCAGCAATTATATCCACATCTTTTTGTCTTTGATGCCACGGGGAGTCTCACCTCCCATTCCCGGGAGACCTCCTTCATGAAGGTCGGTTTACTGAATATCTTGTCTTTTTTTCTTGTAAAATTATTACACACTTCACCAATGGTATTAAAACAAAATATCTAACAGGGACAAGAAATTGCTTGCAGTAAGAACTTGTTTTGTGAATGGGTTACCTGATTATTTTGATTTTGATTGAGCATTGGGTAAGATGAACGGGGCTTGCCATCTTATGTTCATTCATTAATGACAGACACTCATTCCTTTATATTCAACAAATATCCCCCATGTGTACATTTTCCCATAATTCTCAATACCATAGTAGTGATGAAAGAAGTAGCAGAGAAACTAACGGCCTCTCTCAGGCCAAGGGATGTAGTCATCTATGTTCTAACTGGAAAGAATATGAGTTTATATGATTAAATCCCCTCATTTTAATACAGGGAAAGCTTCTAGTTCATTGAGATGCCCCAAAATCATATAGGTGGTTATCTGCAAAGCTAGTGTGAAGCCACAATCTTCTCACCACAGTTTTACTACTCCCTACTCTGTCTCCATTTCTCAATCCATATAGACTCTATAAAACTGAGAATCAATTTGTATTAGTCAGGGTTCTCCAGAGAAATAGAATCAATAGGATTGTATGTATACAGAAAGATGGTTATTATAAGGTTTTCACTCACATGACTGTGGAGGTTGGCAAGTCCATAATTTGCAGTGTGGACTGCTAGCCTGGAGACCCAGGCAAGCCAATGAAGTCCAGAGTTAAGAGTAATTCACTCAAGGGTCCTAAAGACACACCTACCTTAAGAAGTCATTGCAGGAAACTCTTGTGTAAGTCTTAGTGTGTGGCTAGGGGGTGAATTTAAAAATACCACAATTTCACCACTGTAATTCTGACCAGGATTTAATATTTAAGACAGCAATGAAAATATTTAAATGTAAAAAAATATTTATTATTTTCCATTCCTATCTTCTGGCTCATCTGGCTTTCTGATCTGCACTCACCAGCACTTAATTTACTTTAAATATAAATCAAGGGTATTGCTTTATTGCTAAATGACTGGAATATAAAACTAGTCTTTTTAGTGACACCATCTGTTGTTCATGACACTTTAAAATGACGGAGATTTCAGTTGCTAAATATTCCACAGAAAACATATGAAGAGATTTTAAAGGGTTTGGGTTTTTAAGAAAATGTAGTATCCTTGAAGCACGAAATGAAACCCTTTCTTTAAAGTGTTCGCAATAACAAAGAGGTGTTTAATTATATTTGATATACATGGATCTTTTCTGAATAAGCAAAAGAATTAGATTTTTATATAAAGATTTCAAAGAATTTTCCAGGTATACAATATTTTAGATAGCTATAAAGCAATAAAGTAGTAAATGAAAAAATAAGACAAAATGAATTAATATGTAAAATAGTTTATCATCAGCTATGCTAGCAGATGTCTTTAACAGGGTGTTTGAAGTAATATCATATGATTTAGCTGCAAGTATGTGTGGCCATAAATTCAAGTCTGGAGTTATCCTTCAGTCACATAAAATATTGAACACAGCATATCATTTTAAAATGATTTGTAGTGCACCATGTAGAGAGCAAAATGACAATCTATGGCAATACTTTCTGACCCAGCTCTCTGACAAAGCCACAGTTTAGCTGGTTTATTGACAGGGTAGATTATTATAGATTAGAGTGGTCCACAAAAGATGGCAGCTCCCGTTCTTCTGTAATAGTTTGACTGAGCTGTTCTTGACAACCTTTCATCCATGCAGCTCAGAACATTACTAATAGGTATTCTTACGCCTAAATATTTGTCTGATAACTTTTTATTTTCATGGGGTTTGCAATCTTAATTTGTATTCATCAGTTATCCCTAAGAGACATTCTAGCATGTTCAAGTTGTTTAAAAATGAGTTGCCATGGCTTGGGAAGTCTGACTAACCCTAACAGAGAAATGCCATTAGCCCACCTGCCCTCCCAAACTCAACTTTGCGCAATTAATTCATATTTACGTCTTAAGTAAGGGGGGAACACATCCGTTAGCCTTTTCAGGACCATTTGATTTTGGCAAGTTGCGTTACCTTCATTTGTTTCTGTGCTTTCGTAACTATTAAGATTATCACTGATTTTTATTCCACTTTACAGAAGGTTTGATCTACTACCTGCATCATTTTTTTTTTTTTTTTTTCATTTACTACTTTATTGCTTTATAGCTATCTAAAATATTGTATACCTGGAAAATTCTTTGAAATCTTTATATAAAAATCTAATTCTTTTGGAATATCATAACTAACAAAGAAAACTGTTTTACAGAAATTACGATTTTGTTTTGTTTTTAACTTCAAATTGCTATGATTTGGGGAAAGAGCTATTTGTTTTGGGACAAAAAACAATGCTATCATATTGTAAACATCTCAGTATGGCTGGGGGGAAAAATCAGGACAGAAATGGTTTATTATATTTATCTCAGAATTACTATTATCTTGTGCAACTATCAATTCATCCTGAATTTCCCTTAAAATTTTATTTAGTTGTCTTCAACTTTCCTCACAGTGACTATTTCAACACTTAAACTTCAACAATAATCTTATATTCCAAAGTTTAAACAAGCAACTTCACTCAACAAAAATCAATGAGGTGCTTTCCAAGACATTGTATTACTTAGTATATAGAGAACTCGATAAGCCAATAGTTTTCTTATTCAAAAGACAGAATAAAGTTATCTAATATGACCAAAGATTGCAATGATTACAGAAAGCATTTATCCCTTTGAAATGAAAGTATTGACTGACAAGAATGTGAGAACAGATGTGTTCACAAAAGACTTTTTTTTTCTTTTCTGAGACTGTTTTGACAGTCTAGCAATGTAATTTTGTGAAGAGAGAACTGTGTTTGTAAGTATAGAGAATGTCATTCTATTTATTTTCTCACAATTTTAATAGAGCCTCTTAATGAGGCCCACCAACTAATAACTAAATGTAACTTCTAGGTCACTCAAGCACAGTGATTGCTGTGTTAAAATACAAATCAAATTAGCCCATGTAATTCATCACAATTATTTCATGCAATATAGGCTCTCAATTTTATAAGGCATGGTATTTTGACATTCTGGATCACATGCCAGTGTACTGTGATTAATAAAATACCATAAGAATAATCTACATAGATCAAATACATGACTGTCCACTGGGCATTTACCTATGAATAACCTCTGAAGGCACTGTCTGGAATATTATATCGCAAGTAGACATAAATCAAGAAGAAAGATGATTCTGGGAGCAGAAGAGTCAGGTATATTTGTCTCTCTCGCTGAAATGAGGACAAAGTCCATGTAACTTAAGGTAAATTAATGGATGTCTAATTCTCATTCCCCTTTCCCACCTCCATAAAATAAAAATATGACACCTGCCAAGGATCACAGGAATGCCAGTATATTAAAAGATTTTCTTGTTCATCTACACACTAAATCTCAAAGAAAAGACTCCAGGTGAACTGCATTAAAATAACTTTACTTCCAACATAAAATTTATGTTTATTTACAGTTAATTCTGTGGGCATAAGAAGTTCCTAGTAAATTGGCTGAAATGAAATCTGTAAACTTAACTGAAAACTAGACTACAGTGGGGAAGTGGTCTTATCACAATATAATCCATTTAATTTACACAATTTAATTGTCAATTATATCTCAACAAAGCTGAGGGATCAAAGGAAAAATGCAGAAGGAAGAGTGAAAGGCAAATAAAACTCCAAGCCTACTATGTTTGTATTATTTTAATGGCTTGAATGTAAAGAGTAATGTGTAAAGGAACAGATTATCAGAAAGAGGAATTAAAAGTTTCCAGGAACATAGCACGTTAAATTGTGGTAACAATAACAGTAATGATTAAAATGAGAACAAATCAAGTGCTTAAAATATAAAGAAACATTAATTCTTCACATAAAAGCATCACTTCTTTGCAATTGCAAAATCTATGACCAAGATTTTCAAGACCATTTCTGTTCTCATGAATGGGTTTATAGACTGCTTTTATAGCCATTGCTAACTTCCACATACAGTAAATCACCAGGTTACCTATCAGCCCTTCATGTATTTATCTATGTTTTTCACCTAACACCATCTACTACATTTCTGGCTCTAATGAAATTCTAATTAAAAATATTAGGAAAGTTCTTAACATAATTTATCATTTGAAAGTGTTAAAGAAAATCTCTGTGATTTCTCAGAGGATTCTACAAAATCAACACTTATTTTGAGTTCACCTATAATTTTTTTTAATTTCTAAAATAATACATAAATATTAAAAAGAAGAAAAAAATTATCTTTGTGTGTAGATGACATCACTTGCAATTCCAACTACTTGAAGCATATGCTCACCCGTTGGACAAATCACTAAGCCTTGGAGGTAGATAACATCAATTTTCCTAAGCATGGAAAGGATTATGAGCAGAAGTCAGGGAAAAGAAATACTCAACAATTAAAAAGTTAGCATCTTATTGGATTACTATGAGTTTTAAATAAGACTACAGATATAAAGATCTTAGCACAGTGCCTGGTATATAATTAATGCTCATCAGATGTTAGTTATTAAAGTGGGGACCATCTCTTCCTCTTCAAATGGTCCTACTTTTGATTTTGAAGGAAGAATGACTACCTTTGCAGTTCAGAAATGCTGAGAAGGGAGTTTCCTCTCCCAATCTCTCAACCTTTCCCTCTCCCTGTCCCTCTATCCCTCTAACCCTTTGTCCTGCTATCCCTCTATCCCTCTCTGTCAGTCTCTATCTCCCACTAGACAGAGAGAATTAGTTATTTGATTGGTAAACTTTGGAAAAACACTAGGCAAGAGTGACCCTCCTCTCCTGGGACTTCCATTTTGCAAAAGTCTGCCCAGGGGAAGAAATACATTTTGGACCTGCAGCTACACAGGAAGCACAACTAGATACCTTCTAGAAGCTGAACTAGAAGCCTACCTCTTCCTTAAGAAATAAGGTATTTTGATTTCCCATGCATCAAGCCAAATGTCTGCATTAAATCTCTTTGTAAATGGCCACCCCAAACACTAGCTGTGAGGACAAATCTCAGGAACTCTGTGGTGGCAGATCTATGGTCCAGATTTACCAGGGGGGAAAAAAATCAAAATATTATCATGTTTCTGTATAAAAACTGAAGATATATTTTTTAATTGAAACCAAACTCAGAGAGATTAATCATCATGTATATGGCTGGAAACATCTCAAGATCACTGGCACTACCTGCTGTTACTGTCATTGATATATGGCACAGAATTAACAAGGAAGAGGTTTACAGTAACTGCTCAGTGCGATTTTAAGTTCTGGCATAGCCTTCAGATCATCCATAACCCGTTACAGAAGTCTGATAGAAAAAACATACACAACAGAGGGTAGCCAAGGGGGTATCACTAGGATCCATTAAACATACTAAGATTTGGTAAATTATACCCTACTTAAAAAAAAAAAAATCTGTGATACAAGGAAGTTATTAACTAAGTAATCTATAATAAGAAAAGCATAATATGCAAATTAACCAAACAACTAAACAGCAGAACAACCGTCTGGACAACCTTCCAGATGATCACTCTATGACACACACTGCTGCCAGGCCAGCCAAGGCGGATGCAATATGATCGGTCAGGGGGGCCCTGCCATCGCCCCATGATTGCCCTGCAGAAAGAGGCCCAGGCCACTGGACAGTAGTACTATTGATCAGGGGTGGGGGCCTCCATGATCACCCCAAAGAGGGAGGCCCAGGCCAGCAAAGCAATCACACTCCATGCCTGTCACCAGCAGAGGAAGGCGGCCGGTTTGGGGAGGGGGGGCGGGAGCAATTCTGGACAGATAGCAAGCAGTGGCAGTGGCAGGGGCAGGGCCAGTTGTCGGCAGCCAGGGGAAGGAAAGCCCTGATAGGCCGATTCCCAGCCAGGCCTAGGAACCTTACCTGAGGGGTCCTGGATTGTGAGAGGGCACAGGATAGGTGGAGGGACAACCCTCCCCTCTGGTGCACGAATTTCATGCACCAGGCCTTTGTTTATATAAACACATAATCAAACCTAATTTAATGCTCTTGGGTTTCCCTAATTGGAAAAAAAAAAAAGTTTAGGCATAACTCGTGTATTGGAATAAAGTATCTTAATATGAGGTCAAATATATATTTTTAAAAAGAATTCATTGATCTCCCTTGAACAAATACTTATAGACATTTACTTCTTTAGAGAAGAAAGCAAAGCAGAAAGGACAGGATTAAAAGTCAGAATGAGAGTCAGAAGGCAATACAGCATGGGAGAAAGAGATTTTTGCCTTCAAAGGGAAAGCAATGTTATAAAGGGACAGAATTTTAAGTCTATGAGAAAGGGTTGTGTAGGCAGATACTATTTTAAAAGGGTTAAGATATACAAAGTACAAACAGATGATGTTTCCTACATTGTGAGTGAACAGACCAAATGACCACTGGCATCTCTCCCAGCTCCATGAAACCATGAAATTCTTTAAATCAAAGTCTCTCAGTAACTCTTAAAGAACATAGAAGAGGCTTAAATTAATGCTCTTTTTTTTAAATACTCTTAAGTTTAAATTATAATTTTCTAGTATTTTATTAATTCTTAAAGAATTTCTAAAATTTACACAACAAAAAAATTGCATTATGAAAGTTGCCTTTCCTGGAAAAGTGTATCACACTGCAGCAAAAGACCTCAATCTGTAAGAAATAACTCTTCACTACCACCAGGACAAAAAGTATCCTATTTTTACTGCTCTGTTTAGATTATCCAAAATTTAGATTTTTCTAGAATGTAAAAATCATTAAGAGAATATTACTTATTGACTATGGAATTCTACATCCAAATGTAAATTAGAACAATTTTTAATGTGCTAATCCAAGGACACCAAAGTGATATTCATATACAGACAGAATAGTTTGAATTTGTACAGGTAGTATGACTGCTGTTTTATAATCTATGAATAACAGACATAAGAATAATTATTAACAAGGAATGATCAGGAGCACATGCAAAATTCTTTTGATGAGCTGCTAAGAATGCACTGAAAATGCAAGTTCTTTCTTCTGATGTCATGGGTGAATATCACGTAATTCCATAACTTTTATTTTTACATATGTATCAAAGAGAGAGGAAAAAATGCTTAGATTTTTCTTTGCTTATTTGGAAAATAGGACTGCCTAAAATTTTGAACTAGAATACATTAACAAAATATACTTTTAAATTATCTCAAGAACTTTGCAAAATTAAAAGGGTGATTAAGAGGGATGTTCTGGGCAGTAAAAGAAATCCTACTTATTGACATACAAAGTCAAGGAAAGCTATACCTAATCATCTAATAAAAATGTAATATGCTAATTAGACCCGATGTCCTTTCAGGCATCATTCTGAAAGTCCTTCCAGTTGAAGCCGGGCCACGGGGAAGCATCATATTCTAACTAGTTCCTTCATAATGCCAGGAAAATTTTACATATATACATGCTGAAAAGAGAAAATAATTGCAGGTATCACTACATTGAATAAAACAGATCTATTGTCTAAACTCTTCACTCTGTACTAGTGACACATGCATATTAGAACCAATTTGAGATTATCTTTCATGATCCAAATATAGTAACAAGAGAATGCAATAAGAACCATTTACACTGTGCAATTGATGATCTTCATGCAACTCTCATGTGAAATTGCATTCCCTTAGAGAGAAATTGTTGAGAACCAGACAGTGATCTCTAATCTCCAAATTCCCTTTGTCCCTCAAACTACCTTCACATCCTGTTAATCCAGGGCACTTGATAAAAGGTGAACATGTTACCTAAACTCTCAAATCCATGTGTTTAATATTAAATAGTAGAGAGACTGTGATCCTGGTCTTATAATTCTCACTGACTAACCAGACAGTGATATAGTAGAAAGGGAGTTAAAACATATCTTTTTAATTTGTATTGTTTTCAGGTTAACATTTTAGAGCATATGGCTACCCTGGTAATAAGCTAAAATAGTCAAGAGATGGTGAAGTTTCAAGTAATTAACTCTCCTCTTTAAAATTTTAAAGGTTTCTATCTATAAACTGTAAGAGAAATATAACCTCAAATTACATTGGAGCATGCATTTATGTGAGGACAAATTCAGAAAGAAAAATTATGAAAAATTAATACACTAAGGCAAGTAATTTAAATGTTATCTTTCCTCACAAGGCAAAACAAAAGTATTCAGTTACTATTATTCCACTGGAGAAAGAAATTCAAATAGGAAGAATAATCCAGCGTTTGTAACCTCACCCTGAGTAAGCAGTCTATCTCGCAGAGACCCTGGGTTCTCCTGAGGGTGAGATAAAACATGGTATTGTCTCACTGCAGAAGATGACTCCCTCTGGGGGAGAGGGAGTATGGTGAAGAGTGGAGGAGAAGCTCTTGGTTTTCATAAGAAAATTTAGGTTCTGACATTAATAAGGGATGCTTTAAATTAACATGGGGTTACCCTAAGCTAGGGGTGTCGAACTCAATCAGAGAAGGGGCCAAAATCTAAAATTCAGCCTAAATCGCGGGCCGAATGGTTTACTGAACAGTCATAAACTGACAATGTCATAAACTGACAGCGGAGTGCAGTGATGACAGCGCGGTGCGGGCCACATTGCAAGGCCTGGCGGGTTGGATTTGGCCCGCGGGCCTTGTGTTTGACACATGTGCCCTAAGCATAGGGCATGCTTTCAAGCCACTTCAGCTGAGAAGGATGCTTTTTTAGGGCTTTTTGATGATTACCTGACTGTACACGGGTCAAAGATTTTTCTCTGCAAATCCTGGGTGATCTTACCTCCTCCGGGTCCAGGTTGTTACATGTCAGAGGATAACAATTAGACATCTGTTTCACCAACTTCCTAGCCCTACGTGCCTGCTGCTCTGTACTGTCCCAGCCAGTGAATGTGCCGGCATCTCACTCAGGCAGGATTTGCTGAACCCTCCTCAGCAGCCCCCATCTTGGCCCCAAGGGAGTTGCTCTAATTTGCTCTAATCTGTCACTTTTATTTTCTCATTAATAATTCAATGACGAGAGCTAAATATTTAAAGCAATTAATGAAGTTTTGACTGTTCAGCCTTCTTTCCTAATGAATAGCAAAACAAGAGTAGTAAACACACAAAATACTAAAGGTTTTGTGTGTATGTTTACAAGAGAGGATCTTTAAATAAATCAGTAAATTCAATCAGAACATAAAAATTACTGTTGATGAGGAAATTAGAAAAGACTAAATCATATGAAAAATACATTTTTTCCCCTTAAATCTTCAGTTAGTTAAAAATTCAAGTGGTGTTGGATTCTGGTTCTAATGGCTTTCCTGGGTATTTCCTGAATGCCTATGGCAATTTAGCTAACATTAGATGTCCGCCATCCTAAGGTTG
Organism: Pipistrellus hanaki; assembly: GCF_964339955.1. Lineage (NCBI taxonomy): Eukaryota > Metazoa > Chordata > Mammalia > Chiroptera > Vespertilionidae > Pipistrellus > Pipistrellus hanaki. The sequence goes on along the minus strand of NC_140510.1, from coordinate 51,614,056 downwards.
CTAAAGAGAGATGGAAAGATTTTATTTCTCGTGCTTGTTTGGTTTTATGATGGATAACATTTTATTACTTCAAATCATTTCATAGAACTTCAATCCTGTTTTGAAGGAAGAAAAATAGCTGTTGACAATGCTTTAAGAATTAGGAGTGAGCTGCCAGCAACCTTGATGTCAGACAGTGAAGCAATAGAATAATGAAATAAGAGAAGACAGCTTTATCATGGACAAGGCAAAGCTCAGTCCTCTCCAGGATCCATTAAAAGGGCAATTTCTTCATTGATTTGTTCGCTTGTATAAAAATAAAAATAAGGTCTCCTTCACTCTAAATCTAACTTAGAAATTATATAATGGTCTGTTTCAATTTTCCTTAATTAGTTAAGAAGATCTATAGTAAGAGCTATTACTCTTACTATTATCTATTTGAGATGTGGAATTAGTCTTGGTGATGTTTCTATTGTTTTGACTTAACAGGTATCTTATCTAATAAAAGAGTAATATGCAAATTGACAATACCTCAGCCACACCCACCAGCCAATCAGAGCGAGTATGCAAATTAACTCTAACCAAGATGGCTGCAGCTACAGAGAGCAGGAGGGAGGCTTGGATTTCGCAGGCAATGGAAGAAGCCAAGCTTTCTGCCTACCCTAGTGGCCTAAGCCTCCACACAAGGCTATAAAGTTTCAATTATAGAAGGTAAACAAATCCAAACAGAAATGGTGGCAGCCACAGAGCAAGCAGAAGGCTTGGCTCCACTCCAGGCTACAAAGAAAGTTTCAATTGTAAAAGGTAAATAAATTCCAGATACCAGGGCCTCCACTTGGGTCACCAGGGGGTGTGGCTGACCTGCAAACCACCACAGGCCCCTCGCTCAGGCCACCCCATGCCCCAAGGGACCCCACCCTGACCCAGAACACCCTTCAGGGCAAACAAGCTGGCCCCCACCCATGTACCAGGCCTCTATCCTATCTAAAAAAAAGAGTAATATGCAGATTGACCATCACTACAACACACAAGATGGCTGCCCCCATGTGGTCAAAGATCCTGCCCCCATGTGGACACAAGATGGTCACCACAAGATGGCCAGCAGAGGAGGGCAGTTGGGAGGCACATGGCCTGCAAGGGAGGGCAGTTGGGGGTGATCAGGCAAGCCAGGGAGGGCAATTGAGAGGCACCAGGCCTGCAAGGGAGAGCAGTTGGGGGTGATCAACACTGCAGGAGAGGGCAGTTAAGGGTGACCATGCCAGCAGAGGAGGGAAGTTGGGGGCAAACAGGTTGGCAGGGGAGCAGTTAGACATCAATCAGGCTGGCATGGAGTGCTTAGGGGTGATCAGGCAGGCAAGCAGTTGGGAGCCAGCAGTCCTGCAATATGAGAGGGATGTCCCAGATTGGAGAGAGTGCAGACTGGGCTTAGAGACACCACCACCCCACCACCACCCCTGTGCATGAATTTTGTGCACCGGGCCTCTAGTTCTAGAAATAACTATCTTATATCTGATGGCCAATTATGAAATTTTAACAAAATATTTAATGAAATGTTTTCATTAAAATAATCCTAATAATTTAGAACCAATTCATTTTTAGTTATCCAGAAATGTTATTTTCCATATTTTTCTAATGAATTTTTTTTTTTTTTTATCAACAACAATTACATTGGTGTCCCCACCTGGATTTTGAGTTTTACACTTAGTTTCTATACATAAATTGTTTGTTTCAGGTCTATACAACACAGTATTTGGTAGTAAGAATACTTAAAATGAACTCTATCCTCCTAATAAATCTTAAGTGTACAATACACTATTGCTGACAATAGGTACAATGTTACATAGCTGATTGCTAGAGCTTAATCATCTTGCTTAACTGAAACTTTGCTTCATAACTCCATACACAACAATTATTGAGGTCAAATAGCTGCAAGAATTTTAACTGAAAGTGTACTGATCAAATCCAAATCCCATACTACTTTCTTATCACATTCTTAAGATTACTTAACTTAAATATATTTTTCTTAAATGTTTATTTAACATCCAAATTTTAAACAAAGTTTCAGAATTTAATAAGGATGGCGCTTCAGAATAGCTTTAACTTAAGGTAACTCTGGAGGTTTCAGTTGATTAACATTACCTTTTATTGTTTTATAAATGCATCTTATTTTTTCTTCCTAGTTTTGTTTTGGTAACTTTTGCAGAGAGAAGTTGAGAAAGTTCCAACCATTTTCGGAATTATTAACTACCTTCTCCAAATAGGTCTCCCTGTCATCTGGATTTCCCTACCAAGGTGAAGGGCAGGACTGAGTTCTTTCTCTCTTGGAAAAGGTTCTTCTCCTTGAAGCTCACTTCATCAGGCTGGGAGGTAAGGGGCTTCCTAGACTTACTACAGCAACCTTAAAACATGAAAATTTAACCTAATCTCATACATGATCTGATTCTAGATCTTAGGTTAAAACATTTATTAACATATGCATCTCCGGGCCACTGAGGGATTCTTCTAATGACAGAAATATTCTGTATTTTGGGCGTGTCAATGTCAATATACTAGGTGTCATATTGTACTATAGTCTTACAAGATAATTCCATTGGGGGAAGCTAGGTAAAGGGTACATGGGATGTTTCTGCATTATTTCTTACAATTGTATGTGGATCAACAGTTACTTGAGATGTAAAGAAAAAGAAGACTCTGCATCTAAAGTGCTCACTCAATCCCTCTTCTGTGGAAGTTGGCAGACATGGAGAAAAATCTACCTCAGGGGTGTCCCAAATCCAATTTTTTCTAGGATAAAGCATTGTCCTCGATTTTCTCTTGTATTTTGACATACAGATTTCTCTGGCATTTTGGCTCAAAGGTTTGAGTCAATAAATAAATTATGTAAGCTATCATTTACTTCTTTGGGCCTCAATTTTCTCATATAAAATGAAGAACTGAGTTATATGATATTTTAAATGTCTTTCATACTCTAGAATTCTATAATTCCAGGTACACTGAATTAGTGGCTAAGTATTTTTGAAGCAAAATATAGTAACTGTGACATTATCAGAGGTGAGTCCCAAGATAACTGACATGGTCAATATCTTGGACTCCTTAGACTTTCATCTAGTGATCAGTGATGGGAAGCTTTGGAGTAAAAGGAAAGAACACTTCAGGAGTCCTGAACAATTCTGTCTCCAGTAGTCAACTACAAGCTGCTCTTCCCATACTCCTCCCATTCTATAACAACCTCGGTGACCTCTAACTCATCATCAATACTTTTCAAATGTTCACAATAATACCAAATCTTGATATAAAAATTTGACCCAGGATCTCCCTAAGAGGGAGCTCTGTGATGACTGTCGTTATCACCCCTCCTCTCCTCAAGAATACACCCCACAAAGGAAACAGTGTAAAAACGAACTCAAACTCAGTGACAAAACTGCACTCAGGCATTTACTTTAATGTTTGTTCTTAGTTTCTATTGAAGATTAAATAAATTAAAGACCACTTGAAAAACATTACTGAATATTCTCTTAAAACCTTTTTAATGAGAATGTCTTTATATTGTTTAGGTTCCTCAGCAAAAGAATTCATGCAGATTCAGCATAGATAGGAATATAACCTTTGAAAAATTAGACCCAGGAAAAAGCTTATCTCTCCTAAAGACTTTATTCCTTGACTTTAGTCACATAATTGGAATTTGTATCCTTTAATGTTTTTTACGTCAGTCAGTGCTTCCTAAAGCTCAGACCTTAATTTAAAGCTCAAACTTAGAACTCTGAGATTAGTGGCATTAAGCAGTTCTTATTACACATTTGGAATATCTCATAAGTCATATTAAGAATAAAGATGTCTGGGTCCACACCAAGAGATTTTGAATAAGCAGGTATGGAATAAGGGCCTCAAATCTGCCTTTTTAATGAATATTCAAAGTAACTATGATGCAAGTGGCCCATGGAAAGCACATTGAGAAATACTAGCTTAATTTTAAACTAGTGGCCCAGTGCACAAATTCATGCATGGATGGGGTCCCTCCGCCTGGCTGGCGATCTGGGCCAATTAGGGCCGACTTGAGGAGGGACTACAGGAGGTTGGCCAGCTGCAGGAGATGGGCTGTGGGAGTACACTGACCACGAGGGAGCAGCTCCCGCATTGATAGTCTGCCCCTGGTAGTCAGTGCATGTCATAATTATTGGTCGGTTGTCCAGTTATAAAGGTCACTTAGACTATATATATATATATATATATATATATATATATATAGACTCCCCTATTTTTAAAATTCAAATGTATCTATTTTTATAGCAGTAGTTTTATTATATAATTATTTTATTACAGATCTTAATTATTTTCTAGACACAAGCAGAATAAAAATAGTTTGTGCATCTCTACATAAATATAAGCACATATAGCAGGTAATTAATTTGCAACTAATAGAAAAAATATGGGTAAACATCTTTGTATCATGAGCAAGATAGAACTACTTAAAAATTGCCCAGACCAAAAAAAAAAATAAAGAATTTTATTGCATCCAAATTAGGGATTTCTATTCAATGAAAGATACCACAAAATTAAGGGACAAGTGACAGACTGGAAGAAATATTTACAACAGCTAAAAGAACAAGTTCAAAGAATTACACAGCATATGCTGTACACACCAACATACACTAGAATCTACCCAGAACTTAGCAAATCAATAGGAAAAACAATAGCAACCCCTGTGGAAAATGGGCAAAGATTATAAGTAATATAAAGAAAAATATCAAAATATTAGCAAGCATTTAATGAGATGCTTAAGTTCACTGGTTATCAAAGACATGCAAGTTAAAACAAAAATAAGGTTATCATCTTACATTTAATACTCATACACATCAAGAGGCTAGACACTGCTAAGGGTCTGGCAGAAATATGATGACATAAAAATGCAGGTATTCTGAAAGCAATCTGGCTGTCAAAACTTGCCAGTCCTTCTGTGCCCTAAGACTTTCCAGGTAGGAATACTACATCCATCTTTATGTTTACCAGCAGAATGCCAATTTAAGTCTTTGCTTTCTCCTTAAATCACCTCTTGAGGGAAGGCAGAAAAAGCCTCATTCTCCTGTGGAAGGGTGTGAGAATCCCAGCACAGCCCTCTATGAAAATTGTCTTTCACATTCCAACCCCTGATCCATTTTTACCCTCGGTGCCAGTGAAGGGTTACAAGGAGTCACAGCCATCTTCATCGTCTCCCATCGTCTCCCTTGAAAATCCTGCACCATGGACTCATACCTCTTCAGAGCACAGTGCCCGCTGACTCAGTGATCCAGATTGATCATTTTGTTAACTACTGCAAAGAGCTTATATGAAGTTCAAGTGAACCAGCAGGCTTCTATCTGAGGAGAGCAGATTCATTCTACCAGAAGTGGGTTAACTTTTACCCCTCACCTCCCTTCTAGTTCTGAACGTACAAGATTCTAGATTATTCTGTTACCTATGCAAAAGTAACCACAGAACTTCAAGAGAAAGATAAAGCACATGATAATGTTTTTAAAAATCACTGTAGTTATGCTTCTGACAGAACAGTTTAAAAGTAACTATGTCAAATTATTTTTATATAACGCTTATGAATAAAGCAAAATAATTTACACTTATGGATTTACCCTTCAAAATTGAGGGAAAGTGTTATATTTCAAGTTTTTAATACAGAGTATCTTTCTCCAAAGAAATGAAGTTCTTTTAATTTTAGAATATTGGGTCAATTTCTCTATATCATCAGTATCCTATATAATAAAAGGCTAATGTGCAAATTGTCCCCTCCACCTGAGTACGACCAGTTTGACCAGGGGACGGGGACTGCCAATCGCCCGCAGACCCTTCTTCCCCCCCCCCCCCCACGCCCCAGCCCAATCAGCCCTGATAGGGGTGGGCTGGCCGGACAGTACCCATGCACAAATTCATGCACCAGGCTTCCAGTATTACTAAAGGCTTGTAGAGCAGTATCTTAAAATGTGAGCAAAACCAGATCACCTGAGTTATATTTAAAATATGCAAATTCCTAAGCCCCATCCCAGATATATGAAAGCAAAATGTCTGTGGACAGGGCTCTGTGATTTTGCATTTCACAAGCTCCCCAGTATTCTTTTATAAAAATATTTTTTATTGATTTCAGAGAGGGAGAGAGAGGGAAAGAGAGATAGAAACATCAATGATGGGAGAGAATCCATTCATCGGCTGTGTCCTGCACATCCCACACTGGGGATTGAGCCCACAACTCGGGCATGTACCCTGACCGGGACTTGAACTCCTGGTTCATAGGTTGATGCTCAACCACTGAGCCATGCCAGCTAGGCTCCCCAGTATTCTTAAGCAATAAACTCGCAAGCTGAAGTACTTAAATGCTCAAATCAACGTGGAAAAAATCGCTGTTTAGGAATCTGCAATTGTGAAAAAAAATTACATTTTGTAATATAGACTAAATAAAATCTCTAGGTTTAAACATCACCTGCTATAGAAAATCAGCTTGGTTTAATGATTAGGGCTCTGCAGCATCCCTCAATAAGTGTTTCATTCCATGTACCAACATTTCCCCCCTATGAATGGTATCAGTAAATAATTCATATTCACTGTGATAAATAGGATATACAGTAATTCCTTTTTTCCTGCCTCTGAGGCATAATGTGAGGTTAATTAAATAACAGCTGCAAAATACTTTTAGCTCCTGAGAGAAAGACATTATATAAGGCAGTGCATTATATATGCAGCATTCTTTCTTCTCCCATGAAAATAGGACTAATTGTTCTTGAGAACTCAGCCCGTGGCGGAGAAAACCACCATGACAGGGCTTTCTCAGGCATTGAATGCACAAGGGCAGCATTCTGTAACAGTTGGCGTGAGACCCAGTGAACAGGGCTGCTTCTATGCTTTGCACAAAGACCACTGCCACCTTGTGGAATACAGTCATTGTCCTTATCTTGGGCTGCTATTTCATTTGTGTGGAACTGTGACAAGATAATTTGGGTTTTCTGCTATCAGGATTTGTGACATAGACGGTCTTAGTCATCCTGAGGCCTATTATCTGTGGCCAGGAGGGCAATGCGAGACCACCCAGAAGGTCAGGTGGTGCTAATGGAAGGGGGAGCTTTATAAACAAGACAAATCCCAGGGGCTTTGAACTCTACTTAACTCTCAAATAAGGCTTGTCCCATAAATGTGCTTTTGTGTTTCATTCTGGTCTGGAATGAAGGCTGGAAAAAGAGGGAGGGGAAATTACCACTGGTGATCATTAAATCCAATGATGATTGCTCTGGGAAAAATAAGTCAGTCTGTAAATATTGTTTGTATTCACTTGTCAAAAGAATGAGAGGGACTGATTACAGAAAATAAATGAAATAAGACCACAGAACAGCCTTTGAAGTCTATCAAGTTTGGTAAATAGTTGTCATACGTTGACAAACATGATGAATTTTTAAACCCATCCTACGAAAATAGGTTTTCATGAGGATTCCTACCATGCTGTTCTCATATTAGTTGCAAGGTTTGGACATGGACTTAGAGAAATTACAGCAAGGGAATACTCCATGATAAAAACATAGTCTTTCTGAGCATAAATACTGCCTTTTACTTCTATACAGCAGGCACTCCTTGAGAACAAATATGTTTGGGTTATCTTTATTTGCATTTTTAAAATGTTTGTGGCTGACTCAGCTTTTGGCAATAAATAAATAAATAAATAAATAAATAAATAAATAAATAAAAGAATAGATAAAACTTGTCTTTGATAACCTCATCTCCCCACTTTTACAAATATCTTCCCTCAGGTGGGAATTTTCTCACGTCTGCTATATGGTCTTAGCTCCTCTAGTCATCAGATAACTGAAATCTAAATCAATATACATAAATGTTTAGGAGACTGGCAGGTCCCTCCATGGAGGAAACAGGCACATCTTTGGATAATTATCAGTCAGTCACTGCTTAACCCAAAGGTGGACTATCGAAAGAAAGGTTCTAGAAAACTGGGCAGGGAAAAGAGCTTTTTTGTTTGTTTGTTTCTGGAACCCGAGTTTCATTACATGGGCAGTCATCTATTCAGCTTATTCGTTTTTAAAAGTTAAAAAAAACAAGGGGTTGGAAGGAGAGAGGGCAATGGAAGATATCTGTAATACTATCAACAATAAACAATATATTCTTAAAAAGTGCAAAAACCACGTGGTGGCAAGAGTAATATCCTAAATCCTTCCAATAAAATGCTATCTTCTTACCCCAGACTCAAATCTTATCTCAGCACACCTGTTACATCCAAAAGAAATAAAAATCAGATGACCCAAAGTATCAAAAAAATAGATGTGTTTACTGAAATATCTTGAAGAGGCAGCAAAAAAATATCAAAAAGAACACAACACATAATTCTAAGACGTTTTTTTTTTCTGTAGTCTGTTTTTGGTAGATTTTTCTCTTAACCTCATGAATTGGAGCAATTATCCCCCTAATTTTTCCATTTTTGTATTTCCTACTGCAGCCCCCACCCTCACCATCTGTACTATTGCTGACCTACAGGAAAGCATTTTCCTTCTTTTTTAAAAAATATATATTTTATTGATTTTTTTACAGAGAGGAAGGGAGAGGGATAGAGAGTTAGAAACATCGATGAGAGAGAATCAACAATGAGCTGCCTCCTGCACACCCCCTACTGGGGATGTGCCCACAACCAAGGTTCATGCCCTTAGACCGGAATCAAACCTGGGACCTTTCAGTCCGCAGGCCAATGCTCTATGCACTGAGCCAAGCTGGTTTGGGCAGGAGAGCATTTTCTGATGTGAGCAAATTCTTCATGCTACATTTCTACCCAGTGTCCAGCAAGTACACCAGAAGCCCAGAAACCTGGCAATGACAACAAAAATCCCCCTTGCACATGTGTCAAACACAAGGCCCGCGGGCCAAATCCAGCCCGTCAGGCCTTGCAATGTGGCCCGCACCGCGCTGTCATCACTGCACTCCGCTGTCAGTTTATGACATTGTCAGTTTATGACTGTTCAGTAAACCATTCGGCCCGCGATTTAGGCTGGATTTTAGATTTTGGCCCCTTCTCTGATTGAGTTCGACACCCCTAGGAGGGAGGCCCAAAGACTATGAGCACGTATCCTTTCAATAATTTGCTCCTTTAGCATAAGCATGATATCCTTCTAGCAAAGAGGGAAATAGTTTCTGTTTGAGCACCATTTTACAGCAATCCCGGCTGGTTCCCATTCGTCCCTCTGAAGGGTAACAAGTGTGCAGTAAGTGGTGCACTGACTGGAGGACACTTTGCTCAGGTTCGGGTTCACAGTCACTTAACAACCAGCTCATCCCGGAGCTCCATGTCCCACACCGTGGCCCGGCACACTCCAGCTCCTGTTTGAAGAGCCTCTGTTAACTCACACTGACCTGTTCTCTGGCGGAGACTGCTGGCTACTTTCTCCCCCACTCATCATGTGTTTGTTTCTCATAGTGGTAAACTCAACCTTTAGCTGAAGGCCTGGCCACTCCTAAGAAAGAATATATCCCCACCTCTCACTTGCCTTGCAGTTAAATAGGACATTAAAAGTATCTTCTGGCCAATGATAGGTGATCTTTTGAGCTGTGTGCTCTTGAGAGAATTCTCAGTGGCTTCAACTCTCCCACTTTCCCTTTCTGGCTGGCTAGAGTGAGGATGTGGGTGGGAACTATCACAGACCATGTGGATGAAGCAACACACCGGAGAAGACAAAGCAACCAGATAGAAGGAGCCCAGAGCTTTGATACCAAAGAACATCAGGCAGGAGAAATTTTATTTTGGGTCTCATTTCTTTTGGGTCTCAGTATACCAACTCAAGAGCCTTCCATCATTGCCAATAGCAACTACACAGGCCTTCCTTGAGTCCCTGGTTTCTTTGCATTAAATAAATGGTAGTTTTCTTACCTATAGAATGTAAATCCGGGTAGACAGGCGATCTTATTAATTCCTATATTCCAGTATCAGATATGGATACAATTTATGCATACAATAAATATTGGCTGACTAGATAAATAGATGGTGCATGGACGGATAAATGAAACAGACACCTGATGGTGTGATCAGTTTATAATTACCCAGATTCAAATATTTTTACCTTGTAACTTAATGGAGTTTCCCAACATGGGCCATAACATTTAAACTATTAAATAAATAAATAAATAAATAAATAAATAAATAAATAAATAAATAAATTTTGGAAGAAAAAGGCTATTGTCATGAGAACCCGACTCTTCATTTGCACATTACAATGTGCACGTGGTGCCCAGTGTGCACTGGGCGGAGGCTGTTTGAGCCATTGTTCACGCACCCTGGACCAGGTCGCTGGTGCCCTTCTTCCGCTGCTGTCTGCTGCTACTTCTCAGTCTGCCCCTCAAATGCTCCAAGAAATAGCTCTCCAGTCTCGAGACGGCATTCGCTTGCCTCCATAGCATGATGGACCCCACATATTCCAGAACTTTCTGGCTACCAGTAGCAATATTGCCCACTCTAGCTTCCCAGTTTGCTGATTGACTCGTGCTTTTAAATCTGTTCTTCCCTTTGGAGTTTGTCTTGACTTTCAGTTACTACTGATCTTTCTGTTCTCTCTCTTTTTGGCAAGCCAGACGTTATTTAGCCTGCCTGAGAATGCAGATGTAAAGCAAAGCAGTCAGGGAAGTACCTCTGGAAGTATTTTTGTACTCCATGTTCCTTCCCTATTTCCATCCCCATCCCCCCCCGCGCGCGCGCGCGCACACACACACACACACACACACACACACACACACATACACACACACCCCTCTGTGACCTTTCCCTGTCCTTTCACAATGTCTCCCATCCACAACTACTATGGGACAAGGATCAACTGCTCATGCTTATTTTGCAAAAGCTGCAGCTGGCATTCAAACTGCTGCTGTGCTTGCAGAAAAATCATTTTAAATATTTGTTCTCCTTTAACTCTTCAACAATCACTTGGTATTTTATGTGAATTATTAAACAAGACTTAGAAAACATGATCTTATCCTTCAGAGATTTTATTCTAAGAAATATATGTGTGTGTGTGTGTGTGTGTGTATATATATATATATATATATATATATATATATATGCATATATAATTAAAAAGTCATATTCCTATACATGTTTTATTGTTATAACATAACTCTATAACATGCTATAACTGTGCTATGAATTGAGCTTACTTCATTCTTCAGTGCATTGAGCAATATTAATTAAAGGAGATCTGAATAAGTTTTAAACAGATAATCCCTTCCAGATGGGCTTCTCTTATGTACAAATTTACAACTCTCTGTGGCTAGGCAGTGCTTATCCTTCCATCTGATGTTTCCCATTTTTGCTTTAATGCCAGTAGCATTTCCTTTAATCACGTACCTATAATGTACTGAATCAGCAATCAAAACACTGTATGCCCCTCATACAGAAATGCCAGGAAAACCGTACAGGTATGTACTCTCTTTTTACTCAGCTAACCCACACATTATCCACACCAATTTCTGATAACTCGGTTTTTTTACTGCCTTTTATACAGTAATTTGTCAAACTTATAGCTTTCTTGTTCCATTGTCTATTATCTCTGTTCAAATACTACCATTTACTAGGCTTTGCTCAATATAATCCTATTTTTTCCTACTGAATTTTAGGTCTCACTCCTCAAATATCCTTCAAACCTCATTTCATGCAATAGTGCTAATACATTTCAAATTGATGGGCTTCCACCCAGGAAAAGGCATGGCAGGAGGAGGAAAGATGATTTGTGAAACTGTGCTTGCCCAGACCATTTCTTAGAATCCTTGGAAAACAAACTGCGGGCTTGAACATTCTAAATTTTTTTTATAGTGAACCTAAGGTAAATATCCCAGATACACGTGCCGATAAGGCACCTTCTCAGGATGAGAACTGTGAAATGGCTTCTGTTTAGTAAGAGGAACATTAAGTGTCTCCAGCATGTCTTCTTACGGCAGGTACAGATGACATATGCTTTCTGACACAAACATGTTGAGACATGCCTAGCCAGAGTGGCTCAGTTGGTTGAGTGCCATTCTGTACACCAGAAAGTTGCCAGTTCGATTCCTACTCAGGTTGCAGGTTTGATCCCCAGTTAGGGTGTGCAGGAGGACATCCAGTCAATGTTTCTCTCTCACATCCATGTTTTACTCTCGGCCTGCCCCTTCCTCTAAGCATGTCCTCAAGTGAGGAGTAAAAAACATGTTGAGATTCCTGACACGGTCACAGGTATAAATAACCGCTTTTCATATTTTGGCTATATGAGTTCAAGTGCTGTTACTTGAAAAAAAAACTTTGATACTGGTGAAGAAATAAAATGATCCCAAACCTTGGGTACTTGGTGTACCAAAGGGGCAACCTAGAGTATAGAAAAACAAAGCTGGGTGCTTAAGAAAGTTAAAAGTGGTGAAATAGCCCGGCTACTGTGGATCAGTGGTTGAGCATCAACCTATGAGCCAGGAGGTCACAATTCCATTCCCAGTGAGGGCACGGTCCATGTTTCTGGCTTCATCTCCAGTAGAGGGCATGCAGGAGGGAGCCAATCAAAGTTTCTCTCTCATCATTGATGTTTCTATCTCTCTCTCCTTTCTTTCTTTCTTTCTCTCGGAAATTAATAAAAATGTATGTTTTTTTAAAAGAGTGGTGAGATGGATAGCCATGAAAGGCTATTTTAAAACTGATGAAATTGTTACTTTAACTAATAACCCATTTTGAACATATGCATTTTAATTCTGAAATAAAATTATTTAATGTAATTACTTCATCTGTAATTTTGTTCTAAAATTGAAACCAACAAAGTGGGAAGGATTGGAAGAGTTGTGTTTGCCTTTCTAAAGTGGGTACTTTTAAAGCAGCAGGCCTCGCGCAGACGTGAAAGGAAGAGGAGACCATGAGCTCTACAGAGACACCAAACCAGCTGACGGCACGATTGGATGCACCAAACAAATGAATAATTGATAAGAATATCAAGTGAGGAAAGGAGTAGGTCAGAAAGTGCAAGCCACTAAATCAGAAAGACAAGTCCTGAATGTCTAAATCGGCATCATTTGCTTTTTACAACAGGTGCTTGTCGTTTTTGTTTAGAATGTTTAGACCGCTTTAAATCACCAGGGTAAATTAGAGATATTTTCTTCATCGATCGATCACCATTTCCCTAGCTCCTGAGATGCTGATTATGCTTTATACTTTTTCTATTAAAAATAAAGCTCAGTAAAATCACAACAGAATTTCAAAATGACATCATATATGGTACATTCTGAAAACAAAAAGGAAAAATCCAGATTAATAAATTCATTTATTCATTAATAAGTATTTAATGTATTATTTAGTTTCACTGACAAAACCTGTCTATGTAGCATAAACTACATAAGTCCTTTAACATAAAAAAAAACTATTTTTTAATTATTTCAGCTGGATATAAATGTTTTATTATGTTTTTATATTATTGGCTCAGTAAAAATGAGTGTAATATAATGTTTCTAGAGTTAGTTGTGTGTGTGTGTGTGTGTGGTTTTCAATTGTTTTAGGGAGGAAAGTTATATTTTAGATCTTTTGTATTTCCTTTTCTCAAAAATATTTTTATTGATTTTTAGAGAGAGAGGAAGGGAGAGAGATAGAAACATCAATGATAGAGACACATCAATCGGCTGCCTCCGGCATGCCCTCTACTGGGAATGGAGCCTGCAAACCAAGCATGTGCCCTGACCGGGAATCAATCCAGCGATCTCTTGGTTCATGGGTAGACACTCAACCACTGAGCCACACTGGCCAAACTATATTTCCTTTTGATCGAAAGTTCTCAGAGAGCTCTGCAAACACATCTGGGACTTTTGCTGTTTCTTCTCTGTAGGTGAAATTACACACAGATTTTCACTTACAGTACGTGTTCCTCCAGGCTTGTTTTTGTCATTGTTTATACTATAGTTCCAAATTTAGGAAATGGGAGAGGTATCTTACTGAAGATTGCTAAGAAGTACCTACATTAAATGAGCATTTATTGCGCACTTTCTTTGTGTCCAACACACTATTAGGCAACAAGAATATAAAAATGACACCAATATATAACAGAGAAATATATGCTTTTATCATTGTTAGTTTGTATTACTGCATATTGATAAACATAATCAATTATTCATTTAATAGATATTTAACAATATAGTATCAGAAATTATACTAGTCCAGAGTTAAAAATATAATACATATACTAGAGGCCCAGTGCATGAAATTTGTGCACTCGTAGGGTCCCTCAGCCCGGCCCGTACCCTCTCCCAGTCCGGGAGCCATCAGTAGGACATCCTTAGTGCTGCTGCAGAGGTGAGAGAGGCTCCCGCCGCCACCACTGCACTCGCCAGCCATGAGCCCAGCTTCTGGCTGAGGAGTGCTCCACCTGTGGGAGCACACTGACCACCAGGGGCAGCTCCTGTGTTGAGCATCTGCCCCCTGGTAGTCAGTGCTCATCTTAGTGACCAGTCTTTTCCCCGATCAGTCAATTTGCATATTACCCTTTTATTATATAGGAGGATATTCAGGCTTCTGGATGCTCACAGACAAGTAGGAGCGAGGGGAGATGTCTAATGGAAAATCTCTATGATAACTAAATTAAGGGAAATTCGTCAAAGGTACTGTGACAGTGCAGGGTAAAAACAGTTAGTTTTTCCTTGGGCCATCAAGGAAATCCATATAACCATTGTGCTTGCCTGAAGCAATACTGCTAGACAGATAAGGAAAGGGGTCCCTGATTTTCTCATCCTTTTGGGCAGCAAGTTTCCTACCAATGTGTCCTCATTCACCCTAAAAGAATCCCACCTTTAGACCACCCCCAAATGTCTGTCTCTGTGCGCGGTAATCACTTGGCATCTGCTGAGATGTGCAGCAAGGGTATTAATTACTGCTCACCGTGTGATTAATGCGGCTGGTAGTGCTTGATGAGGTCAGTGTGTTTTGTGGATCTTAGATTAATGATTCCAATTTGACAGACAGCAAGCCACTAAATGGTTACCAGGTGGCAAAAACATTGTGTTACCCTAGGCAGAACTGAAGAGAGTAATATAGCTAAGAGATCGGTTCAGAGCAAGATTAATTACTACTTGAAAACAGTTGTCCCATATTTTCCCAAATAATCTTACACAGAAATTCTAAATTTTATTTTTAGGAAACAAACCGACTTCTCAGTAGTTTCTACCAAAAATCAAAGAAATTATTTGAAGATAAAACATCGATTGGACTTCAGTGAAGCAGGGTGATATGAGTTTTACACTGCATAATAAATGTCTGTTTAGCCTCTGGATGGAAGGGGGCCACATAAATGTCAAGAAATTTAACTGTAGCCGAAACCAGTTTGGCTCAGTGGATAGAGCATCGGCCTGCAGACTGAAAGGTCCCGGGTTTGATTCCTGTCAAGGGCATGTACCTTGGTTGCAGGCACATTCCCAGTTGGGGGGGGGGGGGGGCGGGGGGAGGCATGCAGGAGGCAGCTGATCGATGTTTCTCTCTCATAGATGTTTCTAACTCTCTATCCCTCTCTCTTCTTCTCTGTGAAAAATCAATAATATATATATATGTGTGTGTGTGTGTATGTGTGTGTGTATGTATGTGCATATATATATATATATATATATATATATATATATATTTTATTTTATTTTTTTTTAAGAAATTTGGCCGAAACTGGTTTGGCTCAGTGGATAGAGCATTGGCCTGCAGACTGAAGGGTCCCGGGTTCAATTCTGATAAAGGGCATGCACCTTGGTTGCAGACACATCCCCAGTAGGGGGGTGTGCAGGAGGCAGCTGATGGATGCTTCTCTCTCATCAATGTTTCTAGCTCTCTATCTCCTTTCCCCTCTATAAAAAAATCAATAAAATATATTTTAAAAAAAGAAATTTAACTGCACTACTTACATATTTAGCTATTTAGATAGACTACATTTCTAAGACGTTTCCTAAGACTCTCCAAGAATATCCTATTAGCACTGTCTTCACTGAAATACTAATTTTAAAAAGAGATAAAGAAAAAGAAATAGAAGTCAGAGAAAATCTGACAGAAGAATACTGAAGAGTTATATTTCTGCTTCTGCTCCAGTAAGAACAGCAAAAGCCCTAACGCTCAGCTCTTTTACCCCATCCCCAGAGCATGAGCTCAGGAGGAGGAAGTCATTCGCTCCTTATGTTTATGCTCCCAGCACTGAGCACAGGGGCCGTTATGGGGGCTGACAATTGTGCAGAATTGTTTACCAACCAGGACTGGAGCATGGAGACTTAGCCTTGGCATGTATGCCACTGGGCACACAGGGCCTCAGCTTCCATAGCCGAGATCAGTCTGCAAAGAGGCAGACAGTGCCTGTGACTGAGCACACAGGGGCACCAAGTGTGAGGCGGCGACAGGAACAGAACTTACAGCCCCTCTCCTTAAGGACCTGGATACAGTTCCTGAAACAGGATTGCTGCTGGTGGGGAGGAAATTTTCTGACCCAAGGCCTGGAACATTTAACCTCACAAAGCTTTCTATGTGTTCCACTCAGAAACATCGGCCTGCCTTATGACCCCTCCACTGATCTGCATAAGGCTGCTCAGGTGACAATAAAGTCTGATGTTGTTAGCCAGATGATGCTTTTCAAAAGTCAGTGACTGTGCTGTTCCTTGGCTAAATACCTGCAGTGACGGTGGCTTTTCCCTTTATCCCACCGGTAACAGCTAGTGTTCATGCATAATCTGGCCTCCATTGCTTCCCTAACTCCCCTTTGCCCCTCTCCTGTCTCTGCTTTTGCACTGCACTCACCCTAGACAGGGGTCTTCAAACTACGGCCCGCGGGCCACATGCAGCCCCCAGGGGAGTCTGATCCTGCCCGCCAGGTTTTTTGGGCAGTGAGCGCAGCCAAGGTGTTACAGTAGGAATTAGTAGTTCATATAGTCCGGCCCTCCAGCTCTCTGAGGGACCGTGATCTGGCCCCCACTTTAAAAAGTTTGAGGACCCCTGTGGCCTAGAACTTCTTTTCTCTCCCTTCCTGTGTCTTTGCCCAAAGACTTTCTCAGTGAGGTCCTCCCCCCCACTCCACTCCCTCCCTTGCCCTGCTTACACTTAGACCCTTTCTCAGTGATATGTGCCCGCCTGCCCTGCTTACAGTTTGAACCTCCCTCACCCTAGGCTTCCCATCCTCTGCATTCTGTTCTATTTTCTGCTCAGCACTTATGTAATGCTCTAACATACTATGTATGTATTTATTCGATTTAGGGTTGACCTCATTCTACTAGAAGGGAAGTTTCATAAGGATAGGGATTTTTGTCTGTTTTGATCTCTGCTGCATCCTCAGTTCTAAAGGTGTGCCTGGCAATAGGATGCATTCAGTATTGTTGAACGAAGGGAATCAATCACTCACATCAATCACTAGGGCTTTTGGACACAGGAGCTGCACATAGGCGCTAGTAGAGATTAGAAAAAATTAGAGGCTTAGCTTCTTATTGGCATGGAAGAGTAAGGGCCCACTGATGAAGTCAAGCTAGAAATGTTCCTTCCCCAATACTTATTATAAAACATTCCCATAGGCATCCATTAAATACTGTATTGGCAAAAAATCATAATAATAATTAAAAAGAAATGACCCTTATTTTAAAGGCAGTTTTGGGATTTGGGGAACAATGGTGACTGTTCATGCATACCACAAGTAAATTTACCCTGCAAAGGAAGACTTTAGTCCGGTCTCCACCTGTTAAAGCTTCAGGCAGTCTACTTCTAATGGCGAATACAGCTAAGTGTGTGCTGTAGGAGGGCCCTGTGTTAATACTATTCGAGCCCATATTAAGCAACCAGCCCAAAGTCACCAACAAAAGTTTCTAATACCCAATACAAATGTGTAAAACCCTACATGTATATGAAAGATTTCCTCGTGTATTTTCAGAATCAATTTTAATGTTTTATAATTTTTTAACAATGGATATCCAGGAATAGCACATAAAATTCTACCCTTATGCTTACACAAAATAAAGATCCAATTAATAGCAATTAACTTCAGAATCTTGTTCAAAGCAAATTAGGTGAGAGCCAGAGTGCTCCATGTCCCCAGCATGACTAGACTGGTTCCAAACTGGGATGGATTTTCACTACACACTGCTCTCTGTTTCCTCACACTCAGATTCTTTCGGGGTTTTGGTATGGAAAAATGCTTAATTGTACAATTAGCCATTAAAGCAAAGACTGGTTTTAAATCCATTTGGAAACATACAACTGCTAAATCACTGTTAATTCCAAGTTTAAATTCGTCATGTGCCATTTTTAAATCTATGATGCCATTGATTGGGTAATGCATCATTATTCTATGTCACTAAGAAAGAATAAAATGTCAATTATAATTGTGAGATGGCATTGATTATTAGGTACATCCCAATTTCAGGGATTTTTAAATGAGAAAAATGTCAATCTGAATCTACGAATTATTTATTAGTATTTAGTAAAGTTATAACCAAGGTGGTAAATTTTCTCTTTTACTAACAAGGAAAAAAATAAGAGTAAATTAATTACTTGATTAAGCTACTATTTGGTAAAAATGCCCTTGTGACATGACATATTATCAAACACTACACCAGACTCAAGAAAAATTGCTGACTACACTAGAATGAAATAAACTTGCATGAACCATACAATTAATCATGATCTCCAAGAACACAATCTAGAAAACAATTAGTCTCGATATAAAAGAAATAACATTTCAGCTGCAGACTTTTAGAAGGAAATATTATGCTTCCAAAAAAGTAATATTATCTTAGGATAATATTGGCTATTCTTAAATGCATGACGTAATTGATTTTCTCAAATTGTTTTTAGTGGGATTCTATGAAAACATAATGGCTTTGTCTAATGAATATATTCACCAATATGATCTTTTATATCCAATTCTTCTTCATGCTGTGTTCTAATGGGAAAATAGAAAATGTCATTCTAAAAATTGTTTTGACAAATAGCAGGTAAATCACAAAACATAAGCTAGATAATGCTCAAAATGGGAAAGGATTTGGCAGCCAAATAGCCAAGAAAGAAAAACGAAAACTATTAGCACCAAGACTGAAAGCATTTATAGAATTTCAAGAATGTGTGACTAGATCCTTCAGACTGGGAATTATAAACAATAAGAAATGTCATGTAGCAATTTCATTTTATGTAGAACCATGTAAGTAAATGTACCATTTGATTTGATCATGAAAATGTGAGAAAGATAAATGGTTAACAAAGTATAGGATGCAGTAGTTTCTTTTGGTGATAGCGTCTATGTTTTAAACAGAGAAAGTAAATATATGTAAGATTAAAAAACATTATTCATCCCTCTCACAGCAGGGTGACTCAGCCTGCTGTCACCAAACACGCTACCTCACGGTTCCCGATGGAGTTTCTTTAATAGGATAAGACGAATGCAAGTGTTTAACTATTTTAACATATCAACAACAGAAAACAAAAGCAGCGATTGAAACAAAAGATGCGGCTTCCCACTAATTGAATACGTTTATGTTTTCAAACAGAAAGCCACTGGTGCCTGGACTTTTTATAACACCATGGGAATAAGGGTTTACCAATTAAAGGGCAAATTATGGTCAATACCAATGAGTCTCTCAAACACTTTGCCCATCCCTCATACAGAAGGGATTACTGTCTGCCAGGGAGTCTGTGAGCATTTTATTTTTTATTTTTTAAAAATATATTTTATTGATATTTTACAGAGAGGAAGGGAGAGGAATAGAGAGCTAGAAAGCTAGAAACATTGAGTAGCTGCCTCTTGCATACCCCCTACCTGGGATGTGCCCGCAACCAAGATACATGCCCTTAACCGGAATCAAACCTGGGTCTCCTCAGTCCACAGACTGAGGCTCTATCCACTGAGCCAAACCTGTTTCGGCCTGTGAGCATTTTAAACGTAAACTGAATCTAGACCATGATTTCAAAAGTTTATCACATCCGAACCTACTTTGGTCCAAGTGCAGGGGGTTGTCTAAGTTATTGACCGGGCACACTGCCTGGGCCACGTGCCCAGTAAAGGGAGAGGTCTCTTCCAGAAAACCTGTCAGTAATGCAAGACACCTCACTGGTCTAGAGCTTTTTGTTGTTGTTGTTCTGTAAGGCATCCACAAACCAGCAAGTTATCACGTAGGAAAAGAGCTTTAATCCTACACATGAACCTCTTCCAATTCCCATTGTTTGGGCAAGTAAGTCCAAAGGAAAGCTAAAACCACCTTCCACTTGCTCCCCTTTCTTCCCAGCGGGTTCTTCTCTTTCAGTGGGCTCCCTTTTCCTGGGCCTTCCGATGTTCTCCCCCAACCTCCACTCACAGAGAGCAACTTCGGCGGAGGAAGGACTTAACAAGTTATTCCTTTTGGTGACATGTGCATTTCAAACGGTGATGCTGAAGGAAGGACTAGTAGTTATCTACATTGTAATACCTCCACTGGGGTTTCTGAAGAGGCTGTTTAGGTCCCCCTTCGGTGCAAAGGACCAACTCAGCCTCGTCTCTGCCTTTATGCCAACTTGAACTGTATTTCATATTTTCACGCACCTCAACGATGTTTCCTTCCAGGTTTCGTCCTACCGGTTATGAAGGAGTTTGCAATGAAATATATAAGATTTTCCAGAATAAATAGAAAAGAAAATATCCACACCTACTTATAAAAATATTCATAAAGTTCACCTGGTTCAGGACAAAAGGAGCTTAAGGTTACAGAACCATTTCCAACACCAGTGAGTACAGGTGCGGAAGTATGCAAGCAGCTACTATACAGGTGTTTTCATTCCAGCTCCTCGGCGAGCAGAGGAGGAGATGAAAACGGCCGCCTTCCATCAAGCTCGGAGTAAAATGTTTACTGTCCCGTCCTTTCAAATAGGATGCAGCCTGAGGACACGTAAGAACGTGGGACCAATGGCAAAGGGGAACGGGCATTGTGGTCTGGAACGTTTTAGACTCAGAACACCAGTTACAGTCTATATTTGTGGTCAAATGTCTCCCTTCAAGTAGGGATGATATGCTCCAGTGTGTATCCACGATTTTGGATTTTTAGGAAGGAAAGAAAAGGAGAGAGGGAGGAAAAGGGAAAAGGAAGAAGGGGAGAGAGAGAAGGTTGGAGGGCAGGGCCAGTGATGTTTTTCTGTGGCCAACAAAATCTCCCCATTTTGAATGTGAAAACTGCGCATGACAACAAACTTCATTATTGACCTTTACACTAGGGCGGTGGTCGGCAAATGGCGACTCGCGAGCCACATGCGGCTCTTTTGGCCCCTTGAGTGTGGCTCTTCCACAAAACACCGCGGCCTGGGCGAGTCTATGTTGAAGAAGTGGCGTTAGAAGAAGTTTACGTTTAAAAAAATATGTTGACTCTCAAAAGAAATCCCAATTGTCATATTGCTGATAGTTGGCTCCGTTGGCTAATGCGTTTGCCGACCACTGCGCTAGGGTCTGAGGCCACAGCCACGGTTCCTCACTCAAACAGCTTTGCCACAAGATGGATCTTAATGTTTCTAGCCCTGGAAACACAGGAGAATCATCTGTGCAGGTTTAAAACTGCATCGAGGCCCTGCAGCTACCCCTGTGGTTCTGATGGGATTGGCCTGGGGTGCAGTCGGGTTATCCAAAGATTTAAAGCTCCCCAGGTGGGTTGTGTGTGCTGGCACTCAGTGCTCCTTAAAGGACAGAAGACACAGCTCTTCCAGACACCTGTCAGAACTGACTGCGCAGGATGCAGCCCAGCTTCAGGAGCGGTCCACCTCCCGCTGAAAATTCATAGCCTCCCCCCTCCCCCCACCCCCCCATGTACTCAGGGAAATGGGGGTCAATGGTGGATCGCAGTCTTGCTAGGAGCTCTCTGACCCTCTAATCAATCCCTGGCTCGCGCGCTCGCGCTCGCTCTCTCTCTCCCTCCCTCCCTCGCTCCCTCCCTCCCTCCCTCTGGGCTCTGACTCCCGCTGAGGGAGAGGAATAGACAAACAGCCCAGCTCAGCCAATAAAGGGCTGCAGATCGCTCTCTTTGCCCACGGTCACCAGCCAGAACCTGCCTTTCAGTAACTCTAGGGCGGCGCCGGAACGTGGCTGCCACCTGGCGGCCTTCCTCGGTAGCGCACCCCTCTTTCTAAAGAGCAAAGTGAATGACTAATTACACACTCCCACTTCATTTACATACAAGAAACAGGCTTACATAGTCCCCTGCCATGGAGGAAGGGAGGTGCTCAGTGGTGCCAGGCAGAACCAGAAAGGAAGGCAGAGCCAGCCCTCTCTGTAAGGTCAAATGGCACAGCTCGCCTTCAAATTGCTTCCTTCGCCCCCACCTGTCTGCCCTTCAAGGACTTGCAGGAGAGAGGTTAGCCCACATGGGTCAGAGCTGTGTTGTCAGGAAGGATCTGGCACTGCAGTTGGTTCTCCAGTGTGGTGTGATGCGAACCATCTGGAGGGCTTGTGAAAATCCAATTTGCTGGGTCCCCAGGCCCTGGGTTTCCCAGTCCGCTGACCCGGCTTTGGGCTTGAGAATCCGCCTTTCTAACAAACTGCCAGCTGATGCTGCTGGCCCAGTAACGGCACTTTGAGAACCACTGGACAAACTGGCAAAGACCAGTGCATTGTTCACAGGAAGCTAATAAACGCATCCGTCCCCTCAGTCAGCAGAGGAGACAAGACTGGGTGAAGTACCTACAGACTGGGGCAGCAACCAGGGTCAAAGAGGTCACTGCAAGATCAGTGAGTTACACCAGGAAACCAAAAAAGACCAGCAAAGAAGGGGTCTGAAGGACAAATGGGTAGCCAAGGGGGTGCAAACTACAGTTTAGGGAATATAGTCAATAAATCTGTGATCACTATGTACGGTGCAGATAGGTGCTGGGAATATCAGGGGGACACTTAAGTCTATGACTACCTAACCACCAGGCCATGCATCTGAAACCAATACAAAATAATATGGAAAGCAAACTGTAACTGAAAAATAAGTAATAAAAAATAAATAAGAAGTGGTCTGGGTGAGGATTGGACAAAACGTCTCTCCACTGCTTTGCCTGGTGCTGTCTGGGGGCCTCTGGGAAACACTGCATGCTCTCTTACCTAAACACCAAATCTTCCCAAGCAGACCTGATTCACAAACCAAAAGGGCAAGCTCCAACAGGTTTCTAATTGAGCATTTTGTGGAGGTGTACAGGGACTGAAGATACATAAGTGTGCGTTCCAATGGCGCCATCTAGTGGAATTTTGTTTTACGTCAAACAGCCTAACATGGAGGTGACTTGCTTTTGACAGGAACATCATTTGCTAATTAGTATACAACTGAAAAGGATAAATGAACAAAATAGTAAACTGTGGCTGTGTGAAAGACATTTTTGCAATTATGCATACCATTTTCTATAAAGACAGAGCAAAGCCCTCAGCTGAGGAATGTGCATACACAGAGAAATACGTACACATAGCATTTGTAGAGAAGTCTGATAAGAATAGGCAGCGGAAATGGAAAATTATATTATAGCAAAACATTTGTTGTAGTACTTATATGTGAAAAAAATCTAAATCTCTTCTTAATAACAGATAAATTATATACAAATGAGAATAAAAAAGCTCGTGTTCTGTATACATGTAAAATGATTCATATACCCACACCCCTTATAAACAGTTGAATAAATTGAATTCTTTACACTCTACTTCAGACCAGGAAGAGAGAGAATGAGGAGGAAAAAGAAAAATGCTCAGTTGCTGCTGCTAGCCCTGAGAATGAATCAAAAGGGAAAAACTCAAAATGCTAAAAATCTGCTTCACTGGCCACGGAGTGTTAAGTGCAAAACTCTTTCCTGGTGAGCTGATAGTTTAAGGGTAACTATTTGCTGAACGAAAGTTAAACATTAACGAGCAGGAATTTTATTTCTCTAGTCACTGCTTCAAACACGACCAGCTGGCTGCTGCTTTCCCGCCTCTGAATATCTCGGGCAGAGTCTGTTGATGTCTGATCATGTTTATGATCCATAGACATAAATTTTTACCTAGTCCAGGCTAGTGAAACTGAGCACCCACAGGGGTCCGGCCTGACCCTCGTCTTCTGGCCCCAATGTCATGAAGCCAACCTGGGAACTTGCTAAGATGCAAATCCTCAGGCCCACGTCGAGAGGAACAGTCCTCTCAGCGCCCGTCACCTGACATGAAATGCAGGCTCTCCCATCCTCTTGTGTGAGTGTGGGAGCAGTGACACACAACTGCCTTGCTTGGTCCCACACCATTCCTCATATATTTTTTTTAATAAAATATTATCGATAAAATGTTACCTAGCCCATATTCCCCCACCCTAGGCAAGATTTCAATATGTCCAGTTCTAAAATTACATTTAAGAAAGTATATCTGTAATCTATAGAGAGCACTGTACATAGTATTATATTTCAGTTCCTTCAACTAAGGTTTTATTCAATTGTATTTCTATTTCTTATATCCAAGATCCCTGTATGAATAAATCTTCACTGAATTGTATATGTGCTCAGGAAGGGAAGATCGGGGTTTTAGGTCGGGTTCCAAAGAGGCAGACTCTGAGATGAGGATTCGTGAGCTGGTGATGGATTAAGAACGTGCTCCGGGGAGGGAGAAATACCTGAGGGAGTGAAGAAAGCGGAACAGGAGGGAAAGCCACTCAGGGATGTGTTTCAGACCATGTCCCAGGGAGGGAGCCTCAACCTGATCCTACTACAGGGAACTCTGAAATGAACCCAAACTAGAGGCCAAGGAGCGAGGCTCTCATCCTCACAAGCACATTATTCTTGAAAAGAGAGGCCTGCTGTTGGCCCAGTAAACAGAGTTCATGGGCGCTGGCCACCGAAGTCCAACCCCGGCCATGGCCGGGGGAGGGGCGAACAAATGGGTGAAAAGGATACAGAGGGATCTGGGGGGAGCCCCAACAGTCCACTTCCATCAGCACAAAACGTGTTTCCTTCCCATTGGCATACTATGTTCTAAATGGGTAACCAAAAAAAGACTAGATACCAATAGGAAACCAAACAGAGCCAAGTACAAAGCTATGGTATGGCTGAAGCCTATTGCTACACATTGAAACCAGCTGGGGATCTCAGCTATACTGCTGCCTGCCTCCCAGCCCTGTGCATTCTGATTGATTGGTAAGCAGTGCAATCCAGACACTGAGGGTTTTGAAAGTCCCTCCCACCTCCAGGTGATTCTAAATTCCCTGGAAGTGTTGAACCACTGATCCAAGACAAGAGAGACCAGTGTCAGCTGTTTTCATTGGGGAAGAAATATCTGGAAAAAGGTGAGGTTTCAACTGGGTCTTGGAAGACGGTTAAAAGTGGAGTAACAAGAAATAGAAGGGGCAGACATGACTGGCAAAAGATGTAGCCTAAGTTTAAAGGCAAAAAAACTTTCCTGATAATAAAGAAAGCAAGGAAACCAACTGGCAAAGCTCTTGCTGAGACTGGTGAAAAATAAGGTTTGATAGATACAATGGACCTCTATTATACTTGGCCAAGCAAGTATTTTTTTAATTTGACCCAGTGGACAACCACTGTAAATCTTTTAATAGAGGAGTGGAATGATAGAAGTGGTTTTTTTTTAAATAGTATTCTGCAACAGCACAGAAGACAGATTCACACTGCAGGAGACTTGAGTTTCCGAGGTCTGCAGAGAGACCATTTCAGTGATCCTGGTATTTGATGGGATCTCCGCTAGGGCAGTAGCTGCCAGGATTGATAGGAAGGCACACGTAAAAAAAGGCATTTTAAAGAAAAGAGAGATCTTGGAGTTTGGATATAGAAGCCAAAGAAAGGCAGGAATTAAAGACAAGGCCAAACTTAATAAGCAATTGTAAGTATTAATTGGTGGTTTTCTCCACATGTATGTAAATGCCCTGACCCACTTTCATCTGGGCTGGGGACATGAGGCAGACTTTGCACTATTTTGAGATGCCAAAGAGGAATAAAAAACAAAAGACACCCACCAAATATTTTTCTTTAAATTATAATTAATAATAATAATAAAGTTCCATTGTGCATACATATAACAGAAAACTTTAAAGGAAAAGTGTTAGAAAACCTTTTTCATCCCTCCCTCCATTCAAACTCTCCCTGGAAAGGCAAAAGATAATGAGGTAGGCAGAAGAGAGCTTAGATACTCAGAGGAAGGACTTTGAACACTGCCCAACCCCATTCCTCTGACTCCTCCACATTCCTAAGTGTTGTAGATCAGAAAGAGTCAGAAAAATGTACGACCCTCCTTCATCCTCAGGGACCCACGGGTGGAGTGAAATAGTATCCTCTTTTTGGTGCACCACCATGGCATCACGCTTGTGATGTCTTGGGCACGCATGTTTTGATGATGGCCTTATAGTTTGACAGTCCTGGAGAGAAATCCTAAAGCAACTTGAGTTATTTGACATTTAGTGGCCCAAAGGAGTGTCAGGAATGGTGATGGAAAAATATGGCAGCAAAAAGTAACATTGGACCCTCGGTTCCCATAATGTGTGATACCCAAAGACATCTCAGCAAAAGTAGGAATTGATGCTGACAACCAAGAAAGATGGCAGGAGGATTACACAGCTCAGCTCCTCACAGTGTGGGGCCGAGCAGGACTGAGACAGGGACCTCTCTCCGCCAACAAGGCACCTCTGCAGTGAAGAGAAAAAGAGCAGAAAACATTTTTATACAGAAACATAAAAAGAGATAGTATAATTCGTATATATGTACAAATGTATGTGTGTGCTATATAAAATGTCATTACTGAATGTGAATGACTGGGGGCTCACTGAATTTGAATGAGTTTAATGGTTAAGACGTCATTAAAGTAACTGAATTTTCCTAGAGGTGACTGGGCTGCTTTGTCATGATGAGGAGTGCTGCATGAGGTGAAAATATAATTACATTTCATTATACGAAGGTAAGGAATGTTGCATTTTACACATCTGCGTTTTCACTCTTTGAAAATCGCATTGACTTCACAAGGTTTTGAGCTAATATGACAGGAAAAATGGTGGCGCCAAGATGATGAGTCTGGCTGGGGGGCATGTCAAGTTTAAGTAACAAGACAGGCTGTAGAAAATGTTCTGTGGGTAATGGGAGTGCGGAACTAGAGGCAGACGAGGAGAGAGAGAGGCAAAGTTGTAGGCGAATTCAGTTGTCATTAGAGTAGAGGTGATAATTTGAGCCTCTATTCTAATGACACAGGAAAGCACACCCAGTGAGAGCTCTGAACTTCTACGTCACGCCCACCGGACACGGAAGTGATATTTTACTAATTGATGAAATTATTCGACTGTATAAAAGGACATGACATAACATGTATTCCTTTTTTCTGTGTCTTTTTCATTATTTTAAGAAAATGAATAAATCAGAAGAATTTAGTAGGCCTATATTTTTTCAACTATTATTTCATTTATTTATGTACTTTAAAATTTTCAGATATTATAGGTAGACGGAATAGGAAAGAGATCTCGGGAAGAAAGATGTGGATTGCTGAAATACATGACAAAGGCTGAGATAGGTTAAGAAATTTTCCCAGAACGAATAGCAAAAACAAAACAAAATCCAGAAGATGGGCAATAAGAGAGAAATGACAGGGTATATAAAGAAGTCTCCGGAATTTTGACCTCCAAAATAATAGGAATAAGGGAAGAGAAGGGAAGGGAAAGGAAGGGGAGGGAAGTGTCTGTGGTAAATAATATTTACATATTCATTGCATGGTAATCTATGTTTATTGGGTTTTATTTCACAAAATCAACCCACCAGCAAGTCACAGAAAGTATAGTTTTAATTCAAGGATAGATCATAAATCCTATGAGCCTTGACAATGTTTACATTGCAAATTAACACTGATGGTTTAAGAGGTAGAGACTGGAGAGAAATCTGATGCAAGTATGGGAACCCGGCTTTAAAGAGCATAGAGGGAAAATCAACTAATTTAAGGTAATAGACTATAAGATAAAGCTTTGAAAATATCATTAAAAGTCCTAATAGTAACCAACAGACCTAGAAATCAGATAATATCTGACTAAATATGGGAGGCAGAGAATTTGTGGTGGGGTCATACTGTGTGACATAGCAAAATTCCTAAAGTAGGCAGCCTCCAAGATAAGGTGACCAGACGTCCCGCTTTTGGCGGGACAGTCCCGATTCCTAACAATTTGTCCCGCGTCCAGCGGCGTTTTAAAAAAGTCCCGATTTTTAGAAAGACTTTTAAAACGCCACAGGACGCGGGGCAAATTGGTAAAAATCGGGACTGTCCCCCCAAAAACGGGACGTCTGGTCACCTTAGTAAGCACGCAGCTCCAACTGACACCTTGATTACAACATTATGAAATACTATGAGATGAATGACTTGGCTGAGCCATGCCTGTATTCCTATTGTGAGATTAGTATGCTAAAAATTGAATCACTGATTTAGAAGAAAAACCAAAGCAGCTGTCCAAGAATGAGAGAAATATGGGCAAAAGTAGAAAAATTATTAATGCAAAACAAAAACTCCAACTTCAAAAAAAAAAAAAGGCATTTGCTGTAAATTAAAACCACAATGAGAGATTATCTCACACTTGTGAGAATGGCTATTGTCAAATAAATCAACAAACAAGTGTTGGCGAGGATTTGGAGAAAAGGACACCTGTGCACTATTGGTGGGAATGTAAATTGGTGCGATTATTATGGAGAACATTATGGAGGCTCCTCAAAAAATAAAAATCAAACCATTTTATGATCCACCAATTCTACTTCTGGGTATTTATCTGAAAATTTTTTAAAAACTAATTTGAAAAGGTATATGCATCCCCATGTTTATTGTAGCATTATTTACAATAGCTAAGGCACAGAAACAACCTAAGTGTCCACTGACAGATGAATGAGTGAAGAAAATGCGGTACACCACACACACACACACACACACACACACACACACACACACGTATATAAGATAATATTATTCAGGCATAAAACAATAACTAGTGGTTGAATCTTCAGGGTGTTATGGTTAGTGAAATAAATCAGACAGAAAAATGAATACCATATGATCTCACTAGTATATGTGGAATCTTAAAAAAAAAATTAGCTCAAAGATACAGAGAACAGATTTGTGGGGTTTAAAGGTAGGCAATAATGGGTTAAGGGGGCCAAAAGCTAGAAAATTCCAGTTATAAAACAAATAAGTCATGCCTGGCCAGTGTTGCTCAGTGGTTGAATTTCAACCTATGAATCAGGAAGTCAAGATTCGATTCCTGGTCAGTGCAGACTCACTCCCCAGTATGAAGCATGTAGAAGGCAACCAATCAATTATTCTTTCTCATTTATTTCTCTCTCCCTCTCTCTTCTTCTCTGATATTAATAAAATGCATTTAAAAAATAAGTTATGAGGATATAATGCACAGCATGGTGACTATAGTTAATAATATGTATAGTGACAGATGTTAACTAGACTTAGTGTGATAATTTTGCAATACATTCAAATACCAAATCATTTTGTTGTATACCTGAAACTAATATAATGTTACATGTCAATTATACCTCAATAAAAATTAAATTTGGGGATATGCATACTGTTTGTCACAGCAGTTCTATTTCTATGAGTGTACCTGAGAGAACTGCTAATAACATAAGAATGCACATTGTTTTAATAGCAAAAACTTGGAAACAACATAAATATTCATCAAGCATAGAATTAATAGATTGTGGTGTATTCATTCCATAGCTTTTGGAATTTTAAAAATATTTCTCCTATATCATGAATAAATCTTGAAAACACTTTTGAATGAAGAAAACAAAAAATCCAGCTCTCTATACTAGCATTATATCATAGTTAATATGTTAAAATAAAATTTAAATAAATACCAAGTTTTAACCGTTCGACTAAACCTTGAACTCTTTTGATGTTTGGTGTTAATGTTTCACACATTTCAGTAAAATCAAATCAGACTAATTCATTGTTCCTGCTCCTGAGAGACATTGGGATATAAAAAGAATGGAATTCTTTATTTGGAAAGATACTCTCTTTTTTATAACGGAAATTCCAAAGTATAAAAATTCAGTAGAAATAATTAATGGGAGATAAGGGATTCTTTAAGAAGTTCAATAAAGTGAAAATGTCTCATAAAGTAAAGGCTCACTATGGAAGTTAAACAAAACAAAACACCTAGCACACTGAGAGAAGACCGGGGGCCACGGAATGTTCAAAGAAGGCCTGAGAGCTTAGCCTCCCTGACCTCAGCATAGCAGAGAAGAAAATAAAATGTACTTAACATTTCCTGGGCTTCAGAATGCATTGTACATCGAAGGAACACAAGATAAATTATTTATACTGTTTCAACCAAGATTGGCAAAATCCCAAACTGTCATAAACAGAGTTTAAAAAGCTTAACACTGCATAAATAATTTATAGTTTCTAAACCAGAAAAGTTCTAAATTTGAAGCCCTGCATTGACTCTGTATCAACCACAGGGCATTCATCTCCCTTCAGGAGCTGATGAGATGCTTTATAGAAAGGTCACCATCATAAATAAGAGCACAATATTTCATTTCGTATTTCCTTTTTTTTTTTTTTTCAGAAATGTAAACCAAACACAGGATATTGAAGAGACATGCCATAGCATTTTTAAGTAAACAAGAACAACAAAAATGCTGCGCCCATGCTTTTATATTTATCATGTGAGCTACATGCCAAATTACCCTGTATTTTTCTTTTTATGGGAGGATCAGGTTAATTCTGTATTTACCCAAATTCTAGATCATAAAATATACCCATGATGCAATGTGCTTTTTAAAGTGAAGTGAGAATTACAAACCCGCTGGGAAGAAATCTCAATTACAGAATATTTCTAGACTTTCATAAAAAATATTTTACATTTCCTGCCTACATTTCCTGCCTACAACTGATGTCATAATTTTTTTTAAATATATATATTTTATTGATTTTTTACAGAGAGGAGGAGAGAGGGATAGAGAGCTAGAAACGTCGATGAGAGAGAAACATCGACCAGCTGCCTCTTGCACACCCCCCACCGGAGATGTGCCCGCAACCAATGTTCATGCCCTTCACCGGAATCGAACCTGGGACCATTCAATCCGCAGACCGACGCTCTACCGCTGAGCCAAACCGGTTTCGGCTGATGTCATAATTTTTTAACGACTTGCTTTTATCAAGTGTACCCAGAGCATTCAACTAGGCTTACATAGAAATGTCTCTTTCTTCCCACACTGAGGTTCCTCTGGTTTGTGCAGCAGTTTAATGACTGAGGTTACAGGATGGAAATAACCGAAGGAACCGACACGCAGGTGTGGGAAGTGCACGTTTCACCTCCGGGAAGCACAAACATCATGGCACCTGCAGAGAGCCGACCTCACGGGCTCAGCCGTGGCGTTTCATGGGTGTTAGCCAGAATGTTTTGCAAGGAAATTAAAGAGCACTGGTTAATCTGGCAAAGTTACTAAATGGAGGTCAGATAAGAATACTTCTGCAGCCTAATAAGGAGAGCGGCCACCATCTACGCACGGAGTGCTCACCACAGACTGTGGCACCTGCCAACTGCTGCTTTCCTGACCGTCCGT
Organism: Pipistrellus hanaki; assembly: GCF_964339955.1. NCBI lineage: Eukaryota > Metazoa > Chordata > Mammalia > Chiroptera > Vespertilionidae > Pipistrellus > Pipistrellus hanaki. The sequence continues at coordinate 51,582,573 of NC_140510.1, read as the reverse complement.
CCAAAGCAAGCCCATCGGCAGGCAGCAAGGTGTGTTCCACGTGATAATGTCCCAAATGCACAAGCAGATTAACTAATATTGTTTCAAGCGTGACCATAGACTCCCTAGAGTTCCTTTGCATTTAAAGTCCTGCGTAATTCAGCCCCAAATAACCCGACTGACAAATCTTTTTCTTTTTTCAACTTCCAGCATCATTTATTTTTCCTAGAATTTGGATGCAATTAACTGCGGCAAGACAGAGTGCAATACTACTTAAGTCTCACTTTGGTTCTTAAACCACCTCAGTATGTGTAAAGGTGAGCTCACATCCCAGTAAAACTGGAAAACTAAAATGTGACATACCGACAAATTTCCTCAATAGTGATGTAACCACCAACATTTTATATGTAAAACATGAACTTTATAGAATTTGCCCTTTAAAAACTAGCTTACAACACATTAAAAAAAAAAGTTACTCTTTGAAACCAGTTTGGCTCAGTGGTAGAGCGTCAACCTGCGGACTGAAGGGTCCCAGTTCCATTCCGGTCAAGGGCATGTACCTTGGTTGTGGGCATATCCCCAGTAGGGGTTGTGCAGGATGCAGCTGGTAAATGTTTCTAACTCTCTATCCCTCTCCCTTCCTCTCTGTAAAAAATCAATTAAAACTTAAAAAAAATTACTCTTTGCTTATCTGTCCTAAACTATTTAGTGTTATACCAACAGACCCCCCTCCCTATAGCTTCCACCATGTAGAGACAGTTGATTCCCCCCTTTGCTGGACACGTACCTGTGCTGGATTGTCACACAGCTCACGTTGCTAGCAAATTTGCTAAGGTGAGGAAGACTGATCGGTGTTCTGGGAAAAAGCTGGAAGATGGCCCTAGGTTTCTGAAATCTGGTGATGCTGCCATCGTTGATATGGTTCCTGGCAAGCCCAGGTGTGTTGAGAGCTTCTCTGACTCCCTTCCCCTGGGCCGTGTTGCCATTTGTGACATGAGACAGACCGCTGCTGTGGGTGTCATCAAAGCAGTGGACAGGAAAGCAGCTGGAGCTGGCAGTCACCAAGTCTGCCCCGGTGCTCAGAGGCTAAATGAATGTTATTCCCAACACCTGCCACCCCGGGCTCACTCGGTGGTGGAAGAACATCTCAGGACTGTTTGTCTCCACTGGCCATTTAAGTTTAATAGTAAAAGACTGGGCGAGTGATTACAGTGCATCATAAAACCTTCAGAAGGAAGGGAGAATGTTTTGTAGACCATTTGGTTTTTTTGTGTGTGTGTGGGGGGGGGTGGCAGTTTTTAAGTTATTCGTTTTTAAAAACATAGTTTTTAATGAAAACAACATGAGTAAAACTCTGTCACAGAATTCTAACTGCCGGGAGCAGGCCTAAACCTCAAGGCGTCCTTAGCACTGCTGTGGAGGTGGGAGAGGCTCCGATCGATGTTTCTAACTCTCTGGCCCTCTCCCTTTCTCTCTGTAAAAAACCAATAAAATATATTAATTTAAAAAAAAAAAAAAAAGCAAGTGGTGTTCCTGGGCAGAAGAAACTACACAATGGAATACTACGCTGCTCTAAAAAAGGATTTCTTACCATTTGCCACAGCATGGATGGAACTGGAGAGCATTATGCTAAGTGACACAAGCCATTCAGTGAAAGAAAATACCACATGATCTCACTCATTTATGGATACTAAAGAATATTATAAACTGATGAACAAAAATAGAGTAGTTTTTGATATAAATAAATATTAAATGTCATGCTATTTACAATATCCAAGATCTGGAAACAGTCTAAGTGCCTATCAGTAGATGAGTGGATAAAAAAGCTGGGTACATTTATACCATGGAATACTATACAGCTGTAAAACAGAAGGATCTCTTACCCTTTGAGACAGCATAGAGGAACCTGGAATGTATTATGATAAGTGAAATAAGCCAGCAAGAGAAAGACAACTATCACATGATCTCACTCATAAGTGGAATCTAATTAACAAAATAAACTGATGAACAAAATAGATCCAGACACAGAAGCATTGATCAGACTGATGAATCTGAGAAAAGGTTGGGGGAGGGTGGGGAAGGGGGAGTGTGGGTGGGTTGGAAGAGATTAACCAAAGAACTCATATGCATATATGTATAACCCCTGGACACAGGTAATAGTGCATAGTGTGGTGAAGTCCTGGGGGTGTGTGGGGAGATAAAGGGGGTCAATGGGGGTAAAAAGGAGGACATCTGTAATACATTCAACAATAAAGATAAATTAAAAAACAAACAAACAAAAAAAAAACTTGGTCTGGACAGCATAGCTTAGTGGTTGAGCATAGACCTATGAATAACCAGGAGTCATGGATCAATTCCCAGTCAGGGCACATACCCGGATTGTGGGATCGATCCCCAGTGTAGGATGTGCAAGAGGCAACCAATCAATGATCCTCTCTCATCACTGATGTTTCTCTTTCTCCCTCCCCTTTCCTCTCTGAAATCAATAACAAATATATTTAAAACAAGAAATATCTTGAATACTGAATACATGGCAAACAGCAACTCAAGAGAGATACCTGGATTAGCAGAAGGCATTGAATGAGCAAGCAGGAAATATGTAGTTGTACATAGGCACACAGATTTGGGGGCTGTTTGTCAGCACAGTATAAATTATGCTAGCCTGACTGCTTTTATCTCTGTTGCCAGAAGTGGGGCACTACCACAACAACAGAGATCAAATATGTAACACTGGTGTCATTCCTTGGTAGCAAGTGCTGAAGGAATTGATAGTAGAAGCAGAAAAAAATGGTAATTCATGCTATGTGGTTGTAAAATATTTGGTAAAAATTCTGAATTGGGAGACAGACTGTGTTACCTTGTCATTCAAAAGGTGGATGTAGGAAAAATAGAACTGAATTCTATAATATGTTTCTGTGGATACTAATTGACAAAATATTGCAGGAAATGGATAAGAAGTAAGAATGAAAGTGAGTACAAAGTTTGAGAAATTATAGGTTAGAATGAGGTAACCAATTTTCAAACAAAACAGTAAAATATAAAATTGAGAAAGTGTTAAAAAAAAGAAAAAGAAAGCTCATTAAAACACAGTTTCAGCAAGGATCAAAATAAGGGTATAGCTTCCATAACCATTATCAAAACCTCTGAGGAGTTGAAATGTCCTAAGGTCACTCAGTAAATTCTTTCAATTGGATAGAAAGCAGAAGGGAGTGCTAATTGGTGCCTCTCACAGAAGTCTATTAGACAAAGTCCTGAGCTGCTAAATTTCCTCAGGGGTGAATACTCCCGTCTCCTGCCTGGGGCACATAAGGCTGTCCAGGAATAGTCTCAGCTGACTGGAGGAAGAGGGAGAGCTGGAAGATTTTCTGTTCAATATGAACACTTTCCTTTAACCCCACTGTTCTGTAAGATGGCACCCAAAGCTCTAGAGAATAAAACTCCATTCTCCTGCTCAATACATATAATGTTGCTTTTGTCACCTCTCACCCCACAGTGTTGTTGTTTTTTTTTGAGTTCATTCCTTTTTATCCCTCCTCTGTCATTTTAGTTGAGTTACAGGAAGAATCAAAGGTAAACATCAGTGTCCAATCTACTATATTTAACTGAAAGTCTACAGTACTCTTTACCCGATCTCCCTCATCCTCTCCAGTGCCCCATAAACCATCCTCAGCACCACAGCAAGAATGATTCTTTAAAACAGCATCCATATTCTTTCCCCATATTACTAGAGGCCTGGTGCATGAAATTCATGCACTGGGGTCAGGAGGGGATTGATGTCCCTCAGCCCAGCCTGCACCCTCTCCAATCTGGGACCCTTCGGGGATGTCTGATTGCCAGTTTAGGCCCAACCCCTTTGGGGGATGTCTAACTGCTGGTTTAGGCCCGATCCCAAAGGGGTTGGGCCTAAACCAGCAGTCGGACATCCCTTTCACAATCCAGAACTTCTGTCTAAAAACCATTCGCCTGCCTGCCAGCCTGATCACCCCTAACCACTCCGCCTGCCTGCCAGCCTGATCAACACCTAACTGCTCTCCTGCTGGCCCAATGGCCCCAATAGATCTCCCCTGCCAGCCTGGTAACCTCCAACTGCTCTCCCCTGCCAGCCTGTTGCCCCTACTGCCCTCCCCTGCCAACCTAGTTGCCCCCAACTGCCCTCCTCTGGTGGCCTGGTCACTGCTAACTGCCCTCCCTTACTGGCCTGATCACCCCCAACTGCTCTCACCTTCCAGCCTGGTCACCCCTAACTGCCCTCACCTGCCAGCCCAGTTGCCCCCAACTGCCCTCCCCTGCAGGCCCAGTCCCTCCCAACTGCCCTCCCTTGCAGGTCTGATTGCCCACAACTACCCTCCCCGGACAGCCATCTTGTGGAGGTCATCTTTGACCACATGGGGGGGGCTATCTTGTGCGAGGACATGAGGGTCAATTTGCATATTACCTCTTTATTATATAGGATACCCTCTAATGGATGTCCACTGCATTAGAATCAAATTCCACCCCCTAATTACAGTCTACAGGCCACACATGATCTGAGCCTGTGTATATTTCGATTATATCTCACTTGTCTCCTCATTTTCTGTTTAAGCCATTCTAGAATCTTGCAGTTCTTGCACATGCCAAGATCATTTCTACCTTGACGACTTTTTTCTTTCTGTTCCTTCTAAGAATCTTCTGTCCCTAAGTTTGTACAAGGCCAGTTGTTTTTCATTTAGTTCTCAGCTCAAATATCACCTATTCAGAGATGTTCCTAAACATACAATACTCAATCTGTGACAGCCTAATTCCATTCAATTCCCAGTCTGGGTTTTCTTGCAGTTTTTAAGATATTAAGTCTGTAATTTAAAACATTCAAACAAAGAAATCTCTAGGCTTATGTGACATCATCAGAAGAAACAACATCCATCTTGCACAAACTCTTCCAGAAGTTAGAAAAAGAGGAAACACTTCCTAATTCATTTTATGAGGTCACTATAAGACAAAATCTAATGAACATTACAAGTCAGGAAATCCTCAGCTAACCACCTCTCCTGAACTTGGACACAAAATCCCTAAACAAAATATCAGCAGCAAATCTAACCCAGCAGTATACAAAAAAGGGTTATATACATCATTACTCTAGGGGTTATTTCAGAATATGAGATTAGTTTCATATTTGAAAATCAATCTGTGATTTCCCCCACAATAACATAAAGGAGAAGAACCATATGAGAAGCTTAGTAAACGCATGAACACACTTGATATAAGGGAAGCTCTCTAATCTAATACTGTTTCTACAACAACACTAGAGCGAACATCATTATTATTTTCCTGAGCCTAAAATTGGTGAGCCAATGTTTCCTCTATAAGCACAATTGAAATGGAATGTTAATGTAATTATCTAGATTTATGAGAGAAAATGTATAAAAGCATAATTTTACTGCAATTATCCACATTTGCTATCTATATTAATTCCATTACAGACTGACTTGGCATGATCAGAACATTAAATAGCTTGATTTGAACAATTTAGACATTTAAAATTACATGTTTATATTTAAAGCAAGTATCAGAGAAGAGTTCAAAGATGAAGGTAGGAAATTGAGAAAATAAAGTTGGAAAATTGGTCAGAATTTCAAAGATCTAATCCATAACCAAAGAGAAAAAATGAGGGTTTAAGCAATGATAAAATTTAGAAAATGGTGGGAAAATAATGAGAGTTGGGGGTGGGGAGGAAGAAAAGGGGAGAAAGAAAGGAAGAGGAGAGGAAAGGAGACTTTTCCTATGAGTGATATAACATCTAACCCAGTTTCTTAGGGAAATTTCAAGGTGGCAATGTTATATACCCCACATTTACCAGAGGCTACATATAAAATGTGCCTTGAGGAACATCATCAGACCAGGCAAATGTCCAGTGATCTCTCCTTCCTGCCTTTCTCTTTCTGCCTAACATGTTCCATAAATTCATATATGAAAGTTCACATGCTGTAGGAAACAAGATATAATCCCCTCACTTTCTGTCCTTCACATGACAACAATAGTGCATTTAGATCAACTAACTGCCTTTGGATAAAGTGAGAGTGCCTACTCTAAGAGATGAGCTACCCAACAGATCTATTGTTAAAGTGTTGACAAGAGAAAAGGAGCCACAGAGAAAGGAGCGCATACACTTGGGTTAAGCCTTGGGTAGTCAATGGGTTACCATCACCTATGCGGGCTGGGTCATAAGGGGCTGGTTCCAGGCCAGAAGAAACCTGAAACGATGAGCAAGGACCAATAAACCAGAGAGAAAAAAGTGGGAAGAAGAATAGAAAGAAAAGGAGGAGGAGGAGAAAAAGGAAGAGGAGGAGGAGGAGGAGGAGGGTGTATGCACACACCAGCACATGCAGGTGTGTGTGGGATGAATCCATAAGGAAAATATCCATGCCTGTGCCTACAACAAAAGCAGTGAACATAAAATGAGGAGCTGGGTGTGAAAGGCAAACCCCTGTTTTGCAAAAGGGTATCCCTGATTTTTACTTCAGAAATAATTTATTTTGTTTACCTGTCATAAATATTCTCAAAATTGTGGCCTTAAGCTACATAATTTTCAAAGAGTAATATCCCAATCGTTGGGACTGTGGGAACAAAAACAAAAAAAAAACCAAAAAAACAAAACATGAGGTTACTAGTAATCAGTGAAATAAATGGGGTTTTATATATATTTTTAAAAGGTGGTTCCTCTTGTTAAATTCTCTATCCTAGAAACTACAGCAGGAATCTGTCCTTGGCATTAGAATAAAGTACAGCTTGTCTCTTCCTAGGAGAACTGTATTCCTGTCCACTGTGCTCAGTGGGGTAAGCCAGGAACAGCTTGTCAGATTACACAGCATTGCTAAGCGTGTACTGCTCTCAGCTGATTGCTTTTTAATCAGAACTGGGCCTCTTTTGCTAGATATAAATCATCTTACATAAAAGAGCTTTTGAATACAAAGTCAATGAAATATTTTTTTTTTCTGGAGGTCTTAAATGCAGTCCTTATTTGATTATGGAACTCAACCTTGTAGTGCACAACACATGCTATGTTTCTATAATACACATGATATAAATACAAATACACGATTATCCTACTAAACTGCAAAATATTCAAATGCAGTGCCACCCTAAATTGGAAAAATAAAGGCTAGCTTATGTTATCTATTTCAAATAACAGTGCAATTCCATAGTCTCTATCTCAATACCCAGGAGTGAAGTAGAAAACAGACTACTGCCATGTATATGAATGAGCACATGGGGGTGGGAATTGTGTTGGGGAAAGAAAGGAAGCGGAATTGGACAACAGACAACAAAACATTGCCTCATTAATCTCCAAGCTGGTGAGTGGGAAATACCTCCAAATATTTTGGAATTGACTTAGTCAAGTAGCCTGGGTTTGAAATCTAGGACAAATTAATTCCGAAGTTTCTAGCAAATTACTTCACATCATTGAGTCTCAATATCCTCGGCAATAAAAAAAAAAAAAGAAAAAAAAAGTGGTTTGATTTTATCAAACCTAAGCATTTTGTTATCTTCAGATAAACTGATTATACTGTATACATGGCACAACTGTGACCTCTGCTTGTCTGCCATCTGTATAAGTCCTGGCTAAAATGTAAATAGAAAAGGAAAAAACAAGTTTATAGAAATGAGGCCTCAGGTCATTTTTGAAAAGCAACAAGCTCATTATTCAACAATTACTCACTGAGCACTCTCATATCCTGAGCACAATGCAGGGCATTAAATTGTAGATAAATGAATAAGTAAATAGTAGGATAAACAGCAGGTGGGCAAGAAGGGAGGGAGGGAGTTAGCTCATTGGTCCTCAAGTCTATAAACCTCGGACTGTGAAGAGTGTGAGCACTGCACTTGTAAGGAAAGAGCTCCCAAAGTAAATGTTTACCAAGGTAAAGATAACACTGATAAAATATGCTGAGATACGATTTTAGATGATATACAAAGAAACAATTTTTATTGTAGTGGATGTTATATATATGTGAATTATACATACGAGGCAACCAAAGTTTTATATATAATTATGATATATATAAAACATGGCATGTCATACTTATATTTTCAGAAATAGTGTTGATTAAAATAAGGTGACATAAAATAAGTGAGTTGAATTAAGTTCAATTAAAAATATTACATAATATTTTTGTAGAAAGCAGAAATCTTGAAGATGCATTAAAATGATTAACATGAGAAAATATAAAAGATAAGCCTCTGATTTATTGCTTTTGAACTCATGGTCCTTCCCTATAATTTTTTAATTCTTAGACTAGAGTAGAGTAGCATATTTCTAGTCCCAGGTTTCAATAATTTTACACACACCCACACATACTAGTACACCCTAAGCCAGTGTTCTGTCAATAGATGAACTCTTACCTCAGTGTGAACAGTACGTAACTGGAAGAGTTTCCTTTGGGAGGGGGAATGAAGCTAGACTAGAAGACATCATAAGAACAATAACCATTTATTGAATATCCATTCTGTGCCATGCTTTGGACTTAACATTATTTCTAATCTTTATAACAACCCTGAAAGTTAGGGTTTGGTTTTTCCCCCCCAATTTTACCTATAAGAAAACTGATACTGAAGTTTTCTTTTTTAATCCTCATCCGAGAATATGATTTTTATTAATTTTGAGAGAGAGAAAGAGAGAAAGAAACACTGATGTCAGAGAGAACATTACTTGATTATCTTCCCAAATGTGCCCTGGAATCTGGAACCTTTTGGTGTATGGGCTAATGCCCCAACCAACTGAGACATACTGGCCGGGGTGCGTCTCTGTGTTATCTATCCTTCAAAAGTTACTGGGAACATATGTCCTTCACGTAGCCAAATAAATTTTGAAGCATAATGCAAACAGAATTATTAACAATCTGTTCTATAATTCCAGGATATCTTAACATTAGTATGTAACAGAAGGTAGGAGAGAAAACAGGAAAGTAAAACTGCTTAAGTTTTTCTTTAGATTAAGTGTAGACCTTATTAGAATACTGTTAACAGATGCACGGCCTTATATATGCACAAAAGAAAATTGGGGGTAATCTCCCTAAGAAGATAAATAAAGCGTGTAACTTTCAAATATGCAGAGAAAAATGTTTAAAACAGTGTAATTAAAACACAATTAATCCAAAACAGGCAAGAACATAAGAAGGAAAAATAAAAGAATATGATATGAATAAGGTCAAGATGAAAGGATTCAATTTCTTAGAGAAAGACAGAGAGCCCATGTGGACAGGATCTGAGTCTCCACCGGCATTTAGTCAACATCAACTGGCAGACATGTGAGTGAACATGTTGGCAGATAATTCTAGCTTAGAGACTTTGAGTCTTCCAAACAAAATGAGCAGACACAAGCCATGCCCATTGGGCCCCACCCAAATTCTTGACCTATAGAATGCATTTTGTATAATAAATGCTTTTTTAAAATATATTTTATTGATTTTTCACATAGAGGAAGGGAGAGGGATTGATAGCTAGAAACATAGATGAGAGAATCATCGACCAGCTGCCTGCTGCACACCCCCTACTGGGGATGTGCCCGCAACCAAGGTACATGCCCTTGACCAGAATTGAACCTGGGACCCTTCAGTCTGCAGCCAAACTGGTTTCTGCATAAATGCTTTTTAATGCCACTAAATTTGGGGGGAAATGTATTATATACCTATAGTAATGAAATGCACAAATGCACACACATTCACACACACATTGAGTGAAAGAGAGAATTAATGATAAAGTGAATAGGTCAAAATACAAGCTATTAGTGAAGACAAGTACAGGATATATGGGAGTGATTTTTACAACTTCTAGGGCACATGTGTCAAACACACGGCCCGCGGGCCAAATCCAGCCCACCAGGCCTTGCAATGTGGCCCGCACCACGCTGTCATCACTGCACTCCGCTGTCAGTTTATGACATTGTCAGTTTATGACTGTTCAGTAAACCATTCGGCCCGTGATTTAGGCTGGATTTTAGATTTTGGCCCCTTCTCTGATTGAGTTCGACACCCCTATTCTAGGGATTTGAATGTATATTAAAATTTAAAGTTTTTGAGGGCTAAATGAGGTCAATGAGCAAAAGTCCTCTGTCATCTCTAAAGCACTCTGACAAATAAATTAATATGCTAGTAGTAGTTTTTCCATGCAAAATGCTGTTTGAAGACCAAAACAGACACAAAAATTTCACTAGATTATAATCTTTCTAAACTGTAACATTTATGCTGCTCTCTGTTAATGCTAGAGAACAGAAATAAGCATCCTGCCTGTATTTATCTGCTACTAGTTGTTAATGAGTAAAAAATATTGGACACCCTACACATTATTTAACGTTCATTCCAAGTGAGATGGGCTATTTTTAAGAAGAGAATTTACAAGCTTTTCTTTCTTAAATTACCCTAATTCAATAATGTGCCATGTTACAACACAAGGGGTCAGTATTTCTTTAAAAATTCCTCTGTCAGATGAATAATGTAATTCACAGAGGTGGCACAATGGAACATCTTTTAATGATATGTCAAGATCAAAACAATTTAGCACCCACGTCAACTATAACTCACAGCTATTGGGACAAAATCATAGTGCTACACTTCTGGAAACACTTGAATAATTCCTAAAACAAGAAGTTTATGGGTTAGCACAGATGTAGAGATGAAATGCCTCCCAACCAGAATAGTAAAAAACAAATATGTCATTCCAGTCCCAGCTACTCGACCTGTCTTCGTAGGAGGACAGGTTAGGGAGTGGATCCCTGTTTCAGCAGCAGCAACCAGTAGTTGTCGGGAGAGAAACTTCACCACACTAAGAGGGTCCATTCGGGAAATATCAAGTAAACTAAATGGCTGTTTCCCTGGAAACGGGCAGCAAGAATCCCTCCAAAGAACTCTCTACTCCAAGCTTAAAATACTGACTTATATGAACATCCATTCAGTATGTACAAATACCAGAGATATATAATATAGCCCAATGTTTCATTGTGCTGGTGGCCCTAGTGGCCTTTTTTTCAGGGGTCAAGTCATAGGTCAATGGGAATCACCTCCTAATGGGCTGAAAAAGTAAAACACGTAACACTACAGCATGGACTGAAAGCAATAACCACTGAAGTGATTCTAAATGCAGGTCAAATGCAGAGCAGATCCGCCTCCTGAAAGCCATGTGATGTTATCAGTATCTATGCAATGCCCACCATGCCAGGCTAGCCTCAGCTTCATTTAGCAAATGTAATCTCCTCAATAAGGCTGAGGCAGATCCTGGTGCAGAGGCACAGGTTAAATAAGTAGCCAGGTCTAGGCGGGAGGTCTAACTCCAGAGCCTGTGTTCTTAGCCCATGATGCACTGCTTTTCACAAGGCTGAGTTCTGTGCTAGCGTTTGAGCGGCCTGAATTTCAATCTTCCCCTGACACCACACCTGTGAAGCTGGGGAAACTGCATCATGTCTGGGCCTCGGGGTCCACTTCATCCCACCCACTAACCACCCCCCACCATCACCTCCATAGATAAAGAAATTGGACCAGGTGATGTACAAGGCCTTTCTTTGGCTCAGTAATTCATGACAGTCTTATGAAAGCAGCTATCAAGTTGGTCAAAGTATAGAATCTTGTATTCTTAGATACTTGCCTTCTGTGATCACTGATCACAGCAAAGAACACTTGGATTTTTAATTTCTCAGTGAAAGGCATACAGTAAATCACCAGGTTGTTTTTTTTAAATAAATTGATGGCTACGTCTTATCCACTCTTTATCTGCAAACAGGTGTTGATACAGAGAACTATATATGAGTACTGTATTAAATGGGGATGAGGGAGTACTCACATCAAGAATGTACAAAGGACAGCAAATAAGGAAGTTCTGGGCAGTAAGTATGAACTTCACCTCCTGTACTTTACAGCTCTGGCTTTAGCTGGCTCCAATCCTTTCACTGGACTTAAACAATGTGACAGCTTTGAGAAGCTTGATACTATAACAGAACAGAAACTGCATGTGGTTTAAAGATTTTCTAACTGCAATTGCTGACCTTGTCATTAAAATCTTCTGAAACTGAATGCAAAACAGATTGTATTAGGTAATTTTACAAACTCTAGATAGTCTAATAGAATATAAATTCAGCATTCAATTATACTTCCTCACATTCATCATGAGTATTAAAATTGTTTCTTAAAAGCATAGTTTCAAACTAGCCTTTTTACAAATGGAAGGAAATACTCTCCTCCTCTAATGCGTTTCTCAACTGTATTATAAGTCCTTTGAGATTTTTTTAACATGAAGTTAATTTATTTCTGCTGTATTCCTGTTCAGGCTGATGTTGCCAGAGGCTTAGTTGGAGAGAGAGAAAGAAAGATAGAAAAAAAAGAACATTACTTTCAAGTATAAAAAAAATTTACAGCTCAACTAGATATCAAAATTGCTAAAATTTCATACTTGAAATAAATGCTACAGGCTTAAAAATCTAGGAAATAGCTTTTAAATAAAATTTTAAACCTTTAATATTTAGTATTCTAATTACCGTATTTTCTGGCTTATAAGACGACCCCTAATTTTACAGTTAAAACATAGGTTTAGGCCTATATTCGCTGTATAAGACTACCCCCCACTTCCGAGGCAACACTAGCTCTTTTTTTAACAGACCGCCTCTCTGACTCTGGCCAATCTGAGCAGGCTTTTTTTCGTTTCAAAAGTCATCTTATACGCCGGAAGATAGTATGAAATAACAATGTCATCCTGTCAGACTTTATAATTTTTGATTCATGAATTAACTTTGGCCTTTTCCCCTATAATGTAACTACTGTGGAAACAACTATAAATTTTGAAAAATAAGCTTCATTAAACACCTTACGCTATATATAAGAATAAACTCAAACCCAGCCAGTGTGGCTCAGTGGCTGAGCATCAACCCAGGCACCAAGCCATCAATTTATTTAAATTGAATCCTGGTTAGGGCACTTTCTCAGGTGGCAGGTTGCAGGCTTGATCCCCAGTAGAGGGTGTGCAACAGACATTTGATCTATGTTTCTCTTAGTAATATTTTTTTATATTATATATCTCCTCAGGCAAGGGAAACAAAAGGATTAAAAAAATAAACAAACCAATGGGACTACATCAAACTAAAAAGTTTTTGCACAGAAAATGAAACCATCAACAAAATGAAATGACAACTCATTGAATGGGAGAACATACTTACCAATGATAAATCTGATAAGGAATTAGTATCCAAAACTCATCAAGAACTCATACAACTCAAGGTCAAAAAGCAAACAATCCATTTACAAATAGGCAAAGGACCTGAACAGACACTTCTCTAAAGAGCACATACAAGATGGCCAACAAACATATGAAAAGATGCTCAATGTCACTAACCATTAGAGAACTTCATATTAAAACCACAGTAAGATATTACCTCACCCTAACAGAATGACTACCATCCATAAACTAACACACAAATGTTGGTGAGGATGTGGAGAAAAGCGAACGCTCGTGCACTGCTGGTGGGGCTGCAGACTGGTGCAGCCACTGTGGCAAGCAGTATAGAGTTACCACAAATATTAAAAATGGAATTGTCTTGCCGAAACCGGTTTGGCTCAGTGGTAGAGCGTTGGTCTGCGGACTGAAAGGTCCCTGGTTCGATTCTGGTCAAGGGCATGTACCTTGGTTGCGGGCACATCCCCAGTAGGGGGTGTGCAAGAGGCAGCCGATCGATGTTCATCTCTCATCGATGTTTCTAACTCTCTATCCCTCTCTCTTCCTCTCTGTAAAAAATCAATAAAATATATTTTTTTTTTAAAAAAATGGAATTGTCTTATGACCCAGTGATTCCACTTCTGGGCATATAACTGAAGGAACCCAAAACATCAATTCAAAAGAATATATGCACTCCTATGCTCATCAAAACATTATTTACAATGGTTAGGCTCTGGAAGCAACCCAAGTGTCCATCAATAGATGAGTGGATAAAAAAGCTGTGGTACGTATATATAATGAAATATTACTCTGACATAAAAAGAATGAAATTTTACCATTTGTGACAACATGGATGGATCTAGTAGATATTGTGCTACATGAAAAAAAGTCAGCTGGATAAATATAAATACCATGTGATTTCACTTATATGTGGAATCTAAATGCCAACTCAGTTAAAAAAAATCCTATATGATAGTTCTAAGGGCTGAAAATATTCTTTCCCAGACTGAACAAAATTTTGCATTCAGATTATGTTACATTTTCCTACCTAGAAGTAAAGAAATGGGCACAATCTGATAACATCAAAACTAAGATAATTTTATTTCATTGCTATTATAATATGATAATCTTAAAAATCTTAGAAAATAGTGAACATAATTTTAATATATTAAAGATTTAAATATCACCAATGTATTTTAATGAGCAAAACAGACCTAAAATAATAGTCAAAATTTTCACAGAATTCTTCTCTGAAATCCACTCAAGTCTAATAGTTCTCACAGGGCACATTAGACCAAACCAAAAAGCTTTTTTCAGTCATAAATGAAACTAGAAAACAGGATTCCAGACAGTAATAACATAATGAGCAAACTAGCTCTATTTGTGCCAAAATTAATTTTAAAAGTTGTTTGGATTAATTTTTAGCTTGATTTAAACTACATTTAAACAAGACACTCAACACTGTATCTAGGCGAGAGTACTCAACTTTAATAAACTTCAAAAGCCATTTCAAATTTTATTACTTTATTCTCATCTTGTAGCTTGTTATATTTTTTCTTAAATTTTTATGTTGGAGAGGAGAAAGGGAAACTAACATGCATTATGTTCCAGCAAAATACCAGTGGAAACTGAATTATCACCAACCCTCATAACTTCCCTGGAAGAAATACAGTTTTTTTCCAGCGATTTCAGAAGAGGCCTTCCGACTTGAAAATAATGGTGGCATGCTACTTATCTCTGTGCCTAAAAAGACTGACCTGGGAGTAAAAATCTTCCCATGGCACACTTCAAAGTTCTTTATGTGGAAGAACAGCTGAACCAAGTGATTAATTTGGACTTTAAAGTCACAGGATTGGCTGACAAGAGCCTGCCTTACAATGGATGTGTCCCGGGGCTCACAGAGGCCTTGGCAGGGGACTGGGACTAAGAGTAACACAGTGTTCCTGGCTTTGGGGGCTTATAACTTGAGACTTATAGAGGGAGTTACTTAAAGGATTGGCATTTACTTAGATGTCCACAAAAGCCTGGTCCCACCTGTGTTCTCTTTCTAACCCAAATTTCCCCCAAGTGCCTTCTAACCAGAGATAACTAGAACAAATCTCAGCCGTCCTCTGGTCGTGGAGGACATCTGGATCTCTCGCACAGCGAGAAAAGCCGGCCTCTCTGTGAGCCCCGTGTTCTTCAATGTTTGCGGGGGCTCTTGAACCCCTTCTCCACTAGGGGAGGGCGGGCCTCGGTTACACGAAACCTAGGCTTTCTGGACTAACGGCCAGAAAGCTGGTACTACCACAACTTGGAGACTATATGAATGGTGGCTCTCTGGATTCATTTGTGGGATAACAGAATAGGTTCCTTCCCAGTTCCCAAAAGAGCTCCTATATTGGCTTTTAACAGCACATGCAACTGCAATCATAGTCATTCCTTCACCAGATCCAGAGCAGCAATGACAAATCCATGGAAGGTGTATGCCTACTCTTTCCCCCGGCACCACAGTCGGCATTAGCTATCAATCTCCAGGTGAGCGCGGAGGACACTACTTAGAGTGCTTCTCAAAACAGCATTACAATCCATCTATCATTGGTAGTCTAGAGACTGCTTCTAGGTGACACCTACTTACTAGCCCTGGCTGAAAAAGCTCTATTGAGTCCAAAAGGGAATCCCCATAATGGACTCCAAATGAAGGCAGCGTTGTCAGCTAATATGCCTTTTCGATGACCCAGGCACTTAAACTGAGCAGCCTCCTAGCATTCCAAAACAGTGTCCATCACACCAATGTTAGCAGTGGCACAATCCACCAACCTTAGCAGTGGTACAACCCCCAAAACTTTTCATTGGCTTTTTGTTTCAAGGATATTGGGCAAAAGGTGGGGAGAAGCATTTCTCTGGAGCCTAAACAGTGTTAGTTAAAAAAAAAAAAAAAAAAAAAAAAGTGGATGTTTTAAGTTTTCTATATCAACATCAGGTACAGAATCTCAAGTGGCAGTGACAACCATAAGCTCGCTAAGAAATTTATATTTGTGTAATCTTGATACATGTGGAGCCCTATAAAGTCTGAATCTCAAGCAGAGAGCCTCCTTGGCGAAGGTAACCTATCTAGACTTCAAAAATTTACACGAGTGATAAATTTTAAAAATAAAAAAGTGAAACTCTTAATGTCTGCACATGATCATTTATCTCTAAAACATAACTTTATTGGTGGAAAGGCTATGAGAAGCAATTATTTCAATAACCTGTCAGCTTGAAAACATGTTTTAAAGAGCCCTACATAAATGCTAACAACAATCACACACAAAAAAAGGAAAAAAATACAGTAAAGCAGTAAGGACAATAAAACCTCATTGAACACATGTGAATAAAATGAAGAGAATCATATAAACAAAACTATTAAAACATTGAATGGTATAAAGGGGACTTGAATGAATAGAGAAGTGAACCATGTTCTTGAATAGTGTACTGGATCATGCTACTTTCAATTGAGTTTAAATAATGCTATTTTTACTAAATTCCTCTTCTATGTATGGTTCTGAATTAGAATTGCCCAAAAGATATTGCAATGGGATTTGGGAGGTGGAAGTGAAGCAGCAGCCTTTTTTGCTCCTTGAAGCTGATAACAGTTATTTGCAGTGACAAATAGGCATACGGGAAACCCAAAACACTAATTCAAAAGAATACATGCACTCCTATGTTCACTGCAGTGTTCTTTACAATAGCCAAGATATGGAAGCAACCCAAGTGCCCATCAATAGACCAGTGGATAAAAAAGCTGTGGTACATATATATACAATGAAATATTACTTAACCAGTCATAAAATCTTATCTTTAAACAGCTAACTGAAATAATTCAGTTTGAGAAAGACAAATACCATATGATTTCACTTATATGCGGAATCTAAAGAACAGATTCCTAGATACAGAGAACAGACTGATGGTTGCCAGGAGGTGGGGTGGGAAATTGGGTGAAAGGGTGAAGGAAATAAGAAGTACAAATTGGCCTGGCTGGTATTGTTTAGTGGTTGAGTGTCAAACTGTGAACTAGTAGGCCATGGTTCGATTCCCAGTCAGCACACATACCCAGGTTGCAGGCTCGATTCCCAATAGGGGTATGCAGGAGGCTGCCAATCGATGATTCTTTCTCATCATTGATGTTTCTCTCTCTCCCTCTCCCTTCCTCTCTGAAATCAATAAAAATATATTTGTTAAAAGAAGCACAAATTGGAAGCCATGGGAATGTAAAGTACAGCACAGGGAATATAGTCAATATCATTGTAGTAATTATGTGTGGTGCCAGGTGGGTATTGGAAATATCTAGAGGAACACTTTGTAAAGTATATGATTGTCTAGACGCTATGCTGTACACCTGAAACTGATAGAAAATAATATTGAATATGAACTGTAATTTAAAAAATAAACTTTAAAAATGTTTTAAGGAAAAACATATTTGCAGTGACAGAGATAGCGGTTTCAGTGAATCCCAGTGCTTCATGTCTAGCTCTTTTTTTCCAAACTGCTGATGATAACTAACATTGCTTCCAGCCCAATACCAAACTCCACCAAATTCTTCCCGCCCTGGATATGTATGTTACCTTTTCTATGGAGGGAAGGGGGTTTGTTTCTCCTCCCCTTGAAACTAGGCTAGACTGGTGACTTCTCTTGACTAATAGAATGTTTTGGAAGTGTGCTGTGCAGCCCTAAGTCCAGGCTTGAAGAACCTATGGCTTCCACTTCTGCAGTACTTGAAGCATGCTGCCGTGCTAGACGTAAGTCTAAGCTCTGCAGCTGGACAGAAAGGTATATGGAGAAGACCTGAAGCATCTTGGCAACAGTGAGCACTAAGGCTCCAAACAGGTGAAAGAGGTCTTCATGGACCTCCTAGCCCAGCTGCAGCAGAACTCCCAGTTGAATATAATGACATAAGCAACCGCAGCTACATTACATGAAGCAGAAGAGCTGCCCAACTGAGCCCAGCCCAGCCGGAGAATTGTGAAAAATAATAAACTGTTCTTGTTTTAAGGCACCAAGTGTTGCGGTGACTAGTTTCGCAGCAACAAGTAACTGAAAGGGGGAAACTTGTACTATAAAGATGACAATAGTACTCCCTTTCCTCCCTCCCTTTCGGCCTTGATAAAAACATTCTAAAGGTCATCTGTGAGACTACCTGGTGACAACAGCCAATCATTTTTTGAAAAGTAAAATAATGAGAGAATTCTTGACCTACCGAACACTGAAACATTTTTTAACTTCAGTAATCAGATAAGAATAACAGCTACTAGTATCATGTATTGAATGTTTACAGTGTCTTAGGCATTGCTCAAAGCATTGCCATGACAAATAAATAATGTATTATTCTTCATGCTTACAGATGAAAATCTGAAAGTAATATTCAAAGCTGTTATACTAATAATTACAGAGCATTAATGCTAAACCGGAATAATAGAAAAGATAATAAAACTACATATGTGTCAGAGTTTGTTAAGATTAATCACATATGTAAGAGCACTAGTTCTATCCATGCATTATACTGAATGAACAATCATCAGAACTGAAGAGCCTTCAGTCTCCTGACATGTCTCCTAAGGGATCTAGGACAACCATAACTCTCACCCTAAGGAAAAAGAATGAATACTCCATGACTTCAGCCACTCTGTCCGCCTGCTCTGTACAACAGGCTCTAGCAGTAAAGGGAACAGTAATATGGCCTCTGCTTAGCACATCAACTTTGCTTTGGGAGAAACTCCTATTCTTGGGGCAAAGAGCCCATCTCCTTCATTCATTTCCTGAATGGGCTGAAAAAAACCTTTCGGATCAAAGAGCAATTCATTCATTTCCCAGATGAAAGAACACATGCCCACTGGGTTATGTGATTTGCTCAGGATCACGTACTGGTGCCAGAGCTGTTCCCCAGACCCCACCGCCTCTCTGCTCTAGAGTGATTCCTTCCCTGTGTCCTTTCCACATTAAGACCCCTTCAGGAGCACCTTTCCAGCCCCAACCACCTCACTCTTATGAACTGACAGCAACGTAAGGAGGGGAGAGAGCAAAGGCAGTCTCTGCCTTATTCACCTTGCGTCTCAGCACCTGGCACCGTTCCTCTCCACAGAACACACTGGGGAGCACTGATCACGGCAGGAAGTGCCTGTTAGCCAACAGTTACCTTCCACTCCCCTCAGCAAAGGCAAGCTATTTATAGAAGTAATTTCTTGACTATGTCAGTCATCTGTTAATACACAAATATTGATTTCTATCTATGCTAACTGTTAGACAAAATAACTGTATTCTTTAAAATTAAAGATTTGTTTTCCCACCATAATAATGTTTTTTCGGTTTCATCATTAATATCGTCATTAAACAGGAAGAGTTGCTTCTTTTCCTTTATCAGAAAGAGGACAAGAGGTTTACTCACAATTAATGATTGGAATGCTCTGAGGTGGGCAGCCTGCGCTTTGCCTGAAGTGCCATTTCATCTGCAGGAATGTGACCCTCAGCTCATCAAACCACGTTAAAACCATACGTTTCTTTATTTAAAGATACCTGTTCACAAAAGTGCGTGTTTTTTCTCGTCCAGGTTTCTTCTCCCTACTGATGAGCACCACTGACATCCCAAAAAGTACAACAAACAAGCCAGACAGACTTGTAAGTTCTGATCAGGTTTCACAGGTCAACTACACCATTCCAAAATGTCCCTTTACTCCAATTTCTTCACATTCCCCATTCGCGGCTAAGAAAAATCAACAACTGCTATTACTTAGTGATGTAATATTAAGACAGCTTCTTAATGGATGTTTAATTGATTTCCATCCAATTAAAACATTTGCTTGCAAATTGCACAGGATGGCAGTGGAAGGTATCAATTTCCAAGAATATACTCTACCGCAAGTTTTCAGTGTCTTTTTCTTTGCTCTGCTGTTCCTGCTGTGTTGATTAAACTGTCATGGTTTAAAGGAGGAAATATCCAAATTTAATCGCAGTTGACATTGAAAAAATGTAAACACATGCTAACTGGCTCCTTTGTTTGAACAGCCATTCTCAAACTGAGTTTGTGATGTTCAGAAACTAAACTTCTCCTATCAAATCACCATTCCTAACTTGTCTCAGTTCTTACTGATTTCTTTTTTTCCCCTCCACATTTTTATGCTGGAATATACAAACATAATTTACTATCTCAACCATTTATCAGCTCTAATGGATTTCTACAGGATATCATTCACAAGTGCAACAAAAAGCAAGCTATTTTTTATTGTTTCAGTTTTACCTCAAATAATAAATTTGCTGATTTATTTTTATCAGACATTTTTCTTCAATTTCTGCCCACTCTCTTCTACTCCTCCCTGGAACTAAAGTTGAGATAGCACACTGGCCTTGGCCAGTGTGGCTAGTTAGTCATCCCGTGCACAGAAAGGTTGCAGGTGTAATTCCTGGCCTAGGTTCTGGGTTTGATCCCTGGTGGGGTAGCAGACCAGAGGGAATGGGTTGATGCTTCTCTCATACGTGAGTTGTCCAGAGTTCTGTGGACTTAGAGATAAGAGCCTTTTCTCTGAGATTTAACTTCATGCAGGGTAGTCAGCAATCTGATCCCAGATTAACTTGACCTCAGCGGTGGTCCAGTCTGGGAGATGGTATATAGCCGTGGTCGGTAAACTGAGGCTCGCGAGCCACATGTGGCTCTTTGGCCCCTTGAGTGTGGTTCTTCCACAAGATACCATGGTCTGGGCAAGTCTATTTTGAAGTGGTATTAGAATGAGTTTAAGTTTTAAAAATTTGGCTCTCAAAAGAAATTTCAATCGTTGTACTGTTGATATTTGGCTCTGTTGACTAATGAGTTTGCTGACCACTGGTATATAGCAATAGGAGGATTTCGGCAGTGCTGACATGCAAAGCTAGGGAGGCACCTCCAGATGATTACATTATCCCCAAACAGACTCTACACTGCAGCTGGGAGTAGCAGGGACAGAGCTCCCTCTCTCCATAAATAAGCCATTTCAAATAGCTAACCAGATTCACCATCCTTATTGAACAGGACAGCCCCATAGCAGACTACAGCAATAAGCAAGAAATTAAGGCTAATCTTCCAGCCTGGGCTCACCCAGCAGGGATTTGGGTAGTATGCACTGCTTGGAGGGCCCTCTGGGGCTAAAGGCTCATGCTTGCCAAACACCATACCTATAGCAGCAAACTACATTTACAAGCATAAATTATATGGTACTTGATATATCCTAGTTTTAATTATCTTAGGGATTTCTGAACTGAAATCTGTGGGTAAAAAATATCAGAGACTATTGTTGAATATGGCTAAAGATATGAGGGTGCTTTTATTTCCGGACATGAACTTGAGCTAAAGTATACAGACAGTATGGCAATAGCATTCATCCTTTACATTGAAGGACTCACATAAAGCCACCTCAGATAGAATGGTAGAGCAAGCACTGCTATTCTCCTTGACTGAAGGCAGATTGGAGTTTGTTATATAATGCTGTTTCCTAGTGGACTGTCTGTATCAATGCAGTTCTTAAGGACGATTATTTTTTTCTAAGTCAGTGATGGAAGCTGCGCTTTAAGGAGAACATATTTATCATTTGATACTATTTCCTCCTTCTTAATGCTTTGCATCCTCAGACTCATTCCTCTGAATAAGGTCTGACTCAGTGTGTCATCTGGCATAGCCATACCTGTCACATTTCAGTCCTGCTTTGTCCAACATAAAAGCCCAAGCAACATGCTGTTTAAACGGAGCCATGCTGACAGTTTCTCTTCATTCAAATACCATTTGTGAGATTTGCATGGATTAACATCCAGATGACAGGCACCTAGCTTTTATTCAAATAAAGAGAGAAATTATAACCAGACTCAGATCTCCTCATTGCAATGAATCAGTGACTGTCATCTAACAAAGATTTCCCATGTAGCTTGCCAATAAATTTAGGCCAGGGTCCTTGTAACTTTATAACGGAGATGTCTCTAGACATGCCGATAATACTATTTTCTTATTATTGGGAAATAGCACCAAACTAATTAAAAACCTCATTAAGTATCCCCTCGGCTCACTGCACACAAAAGAATCTATTTTTGAAATTGCTGCATTTGTCCAAACTCATCCACAGACATTCTTAATTCTTCAAGAGGACAGGAGGTAAAAGGCTGTGTAGGTTAGAATGAGAATCATCTTTCAGGGGTTGATTTTGGTCAGTCAGATACCATTGATATGCTCTCTGACCTGAAGGAGACTGAAGAGGATGGTGGGGAAAAAAGGTAGGGGTAAAGATGCATAACACTGGGGTGCCTGTGGAGTCAGTCTATTGTGGGAGCTGATGGCCCTGGACTACGGATGCCTTGCAGAGAGGTGCCCATCAGCATGTATAATGACAATTTACCAAGCACCAGTCACAAAGATGGTGGCTTTACGTAAGCTTCTTATTTGTGGACCGTAGGCCAGGTAGTCTTAGAAAGTAACTGCTTTTTATTTTCATTGTCGTAAATGCTGAATCACAAATATAAACACAGATAAAATTCTAGAATCCAGAGTTTCTTGAACTCTTTTTCCCAGGCCATCCCTAGAGAAAATGAGGAGGCAGAGTAGAAGTGTCTGATACCTCCTGTTCTTTGTTTCCACCACCAACCCTGCCCCCCAATGCCTCAGACACTCCCTGGGCCTCAGTTCTACTTTTTTCTTAACCCCATTGAAGCCAGTACATTGTTTGAAAAAAAATTCAGAATAATATTCACATCCACATTGAGCTTAAAAAACAACTACTGACTGTTGCTCTGCCTGAAACAAATAGAAAACTGGGAGGGGGGAATGGGGGTGATGGTTTTCAAGCCAGTAGAAAATAAAGGACAGTGATCCCTGAGTAACAAGAACAAGTGAGAGGAGCCTTATGATGACCCCAACTTACTGCATTGAGAGCGTGCCCAGGCCATGGTGTGCTGGGAGGGGGAACCAGCTGTAGTCTGGCAGTCCCTCTAAGTTGAGAAAAAATGGGGATGTTTTTGGTTGTCTCAGTGCTGAGGATGCTGTAGATATCTAGTGGATGTCCCAAATAACAGAATTTTCCCAGCCAAATTGTGCAAGTGCCCCGAGAAGGAACATGGCAGAGGCTATCTGCCAGGAACGCCGAGGAGGCTTAGGGAATATCCAAGACTTTCTATTGTAATGACACTGGGGAGAATGTGACTTTCATGTTGTCTATGTATATGAAATCAGCAGAATGTACACTTTCTATATATACCCTGTTTCCCCGAAAATAAGACAGTGTCTTATATTAATTTTTGCTCCCAAAGATGCACTAGGTCTTATTTTCAGGGCATGTCTTATTTTTCCATGAGCTAGGTCTTATTTTCGGGGAAACACGGTATTATCATTTTATTTGCCGATTATACCTCAATGAAGCTGAAAAATAAATGAATTAAAAATGTGGCTTAAAAGATTGTTTACGTCACACCTTGTTTGTTTTTCTCATTCTTGTTCTTCAACTCTATTAGAAAGACAAAGATGACATGGGCGATAAGGGAAGGGATATGTAGTAAAATCTGCCTGTGTTCAGGAGAATCTTGATGCATTTCATAAAAACATAAGGGGTATAGGCTCTTGGTGGGACGCAGAAAGAAGTACATTTGGGGAGGTGATGGGAAATATTCCAACAATCTGAGAGAAAACAAGGGCAGGAAAGGGAACAGCAGCTGCCTCAGTGGTTTATTGGCTTACGCTTCCCCAACCTGTCTTCAACATTTCCCTTTGTATGTCCATAGGATCTACTAGTACATTAAAAGATAGAGAATGAGCAGTATATGAGATGATTTTGAAAAAAGAAGGAGAAAAGAAAGAGTGAAAAGAACCTAGGCTGGAGCAGAAGGGGGCAGGCTGAGCACACGGGACTATGTCAGTGTGGCCATCAATGGGAGATCATCTGTTTGGGCCAAAGTACAGTGTTGTCTATGTCAGTCAAGCTAATCTCTCATGATTTCTCCCCTATTCATGGTGTGCACTCCGTAAACATCATAGCAGTGATGTGAACTAAGCATTTCCAAAAAAAAATATCCATGATTAGATACCATTTTAGCAATGGTTTCTTGTTACTTCCTGTCTTACAGCATAGTTTCAATTGTCATGTAATTCTAAACTCAAACAACTGAGAATAACATTTAAAATATTCACTTGGTTTCAAACACAAGGATGTGTGTGTGTGTGTGTGTGTGTGTGCGCGCGCGTGTGTGTGTGTGTGTGTATTCTGGCTGGTTTATGTTACTAAAGTCAAGCAGAAACTTTTTCTGTATTCCTTTAGAAAGGCAGTGAAATAAAGAATCCAAAAAAAAAAAAAAAAAAAGGAGAAAGAGAGGGCAGAAGTTGTTTTGTTGAACTCATTTTTGTAAATCTAACCAAAACATACGGAGTGGAACCTGTGACCTTCACTATTTCAACAAGGAAAAAGGAAGTCAACATCTCAAATGGACAATTTTGCTTGGAAGCCTCTCTGAGCAATTTTAACTTGGTTGGTACAAACATTTTCTGCCAATTAAAATTGTGCAATATTCTCACAAGTGAAACTACTCTTGGAAACTACATCTCTTTGAGAAAAATAAAATTACAAGTTTGGTGTTTTAAGTGCTTAATTTAATAATATCTGACGTAGACATAGTCACTAATTATTTATTTTTACAATATTATAAATATTCTAAATTATTATTATTTTGGGGCATTGGGAACAAAAATCCAGAGATTTCTTCCTTATCAAAACAAACCATATTAAATAGTGCCTCATAGTTTGCAACATAAAAATTTTCCAAGTCTGAGAACTTCTAAAAATTAGTAAAGGCATTTCCTGTTTATCTACTACAAGTTTTTAAAAATATGTTTTTTAGAGTGAAATGGAGGGGGAGAGAAAGAAACATCATTGTGAAAGAGACACATCAATTAGTTGCTAACTGGGCTGGGATCAAACCTGCAACCCAGGTACTCGCCCTTGACCAGGAATTGAACCCATGATCCTTAGGTCACTGGGCCAGTCCTCTAACCACTTGACATCCAGCCAGGGCTACAAGTTGGTCTTTTTATCTGCTACCAGTCCAAGGTATTGGAAGTACCATCCAGAAGCATCAACCTGATTTAGGTAAAATTCAGGTATGATTTAATCATTAAATGGCTATGTAAATATAACAAAGGACAAAGCATATAAAAGTAGCTCATTCAAATAAAAATGAATCCAAATGGACAATGAATAAAAGGTAGCATAACTCATTATGAAAAGCACAAGGCTTTAGATTCAGAATAGCTAGATTCAAGTCTAGGCTTTCACTTCCTAGCTGTGTGACCTTGGACAAGTTCCTGATCTCTTTACACCTTTTCATCAGCAAGTAAAGATGGTCAGATATTCTACCTCACATGAATACATTCAGAAGTGAAGGAAGCAATCCATATATGAAATTGAGCATTACAATAAATGTTATGGTATATGCACTCAATAACTGTTAGCTAGTATTACTCTTATTTAAAAAAATAGACTCTACCTCATTACCAATCAGGAAGCCACAAAGTAGTTTATTTTACTATATTACAATGAAACATTTTTAAAAAGGATTGATAGCAGCCTGTGCTAGCAAGAGAATTAAAAAAAAAAATGGTCCACAACATATATAATCAGTGGGAATACATATTGGCTCTCTCCTCTCTGAATGGCAAGTGTTCCCAAACTCATCTTATCAGAGGGCATAGTTTCATCATGAGCATCATAATTTGTTACACTCTAGTCCTTGCAAGGCACTAACTGGAAGCTGTTCATTTAGCTGTTGTGTTTGACAAAACAAGATCAAAAGAAACAGAGTACACACAGATACTCATATTTGTGTGAGTGCTCTTTTCTAACCCACTTACAAACAACACTTGTATTTCAGTTAGTCTCTGTAGATTTTAAATTGAATTTGTATTTAATAAAAGAACCATGTGGTAGCTATTGGTTCTTTATTGAAAATACTCTTTGATATATATTACTTAATCTACTCCCCCCCCCACCTTTCTCTTCTTTTTTCTATTGGGAAATGTTCCCAAGACTTTATTCTTCTAACCAGAATCAGACTGAATCATACATCATATGGTGGCAAAATTCCCTTGGCTACAATGTTTCAAAAATAAAACTAAAATAATAAAATGTTATGAAGTAGCTGTGGTGTAATGGAAAGAAGACCAGTGTAGTCAAGAAGCCTGAGTTGTAGCATTTTGAGCCCTCGGGCAAGTCTCTTAACCTCGCTGAGACTCAATTCTCTCATCTATAAAGCATAAGAATACTATGATTTGCTGAAATCATTATATGGGAAGCCTATCACCCAAATTTGTTTTGTTAATTTGGAGCAACTTTCTCTTCTCAGTTTCCATGGCGATCGAGCTATGACCTTGTAGAGGCCTCCTCTGATACCATCCAAGTCTAAGAAGGGCAAGAGTGTCACTGGATCAGTGCTGAAATGAGATCCTCCAGTATTCAACATTATCATCACTTTAGGGGAGGGTTAGGAGGGAAGAAAGGGTTGAGAGAGGGGAGAGGGTATGAATTTAAAAGGAGATCAAAGTTCTTTCCCTCCTTTGGCTCTTTACAGGGAGAAACAAAGGGATTATAAATCAAGCCAGAAAGGATCAGTTCTTTCACAGCTCCTGGAAGAATAAAATCAAGAGGTCTAAGAGGAACAATGGGATGAATGAAGAGTGGGAGTGTAAAATGGAAGAAAGCTAATTGACTCTAGACCTTAAGCTAACATAAAAGTAACCCCTCAGAATATGGGAAAGGACGAGTGAAGCATAAGCAGGTGCAGTAGTTGAGAATTTCCTGTGTCTTACTCATAATGTTCTAAGCACAGTTCCAAGGGACTCTAAGGGCAGTTGAAATTTTAATATTGAGGATTTGGCTCTAACTTGTATAATAAATAAGTTCAAGCTTTGAAGTCACACAAGCACTAAAACTGGCTTCCTCCTTGCTTCTTCCTTCCAACACACACACACCTGCTATTCACAATACTGCATTTCCACTACATTCCCTGTGACAATCTTGAACTCCTCAGTGTTAATGTAGGTTAGGACTATGAGGCAATGCCCAGAGGCCTGGTGTTCCATTACCTGAGGCCTCTAGGCATAGGAAAACTTGTTCTAGCAGAGTACAGGGCTTTAGGAACAGAACTTTGGGGCATTATTTTATCTCTCTGATCAATATCACCTCACTGGTGACTCTGGGTGCAATTAGAGTCCCTTTTAATATTGCTTCTCTTGGGGCATTAAATGTGTCTATAAAGATTGCTACATTTCTAAAGGCTTATTTCTCAAACAAGGAAGTCCTACAAACAACTCCAAGAGAGAGAGACCCAGAATCTCTGCATTCCTAAGGTTTACCCTGGGTAACCTTGGGGAACGGTATAGGAAGTACAGGGAGTACACAGTTGAGTCATTAAAAGTGATGAATACCCACCATTTCTTGCCGTCACGAGTTGACGCAATCTGAGGACATGTCCCAAAATTATAAATGGTGTTATTTAAAAATTAGTTAGCTAATACATAACCTTATGACATTTATATGTGTCGAGATTCAGAAGTTGTGATGCCCAGTTTGATGTCAACAGGACACAGTTAGCTGTAAGCAAACTAATGAAAAAGAAAAAGTCTTCTTTGGCCTCCTCCAAACACCATTTACTCTACACTCACTCTCTTTGACCCCTCAGCATGCAAGTCCCCTTTGATGACTTTTGGGCTGGATACTCCTGTGGAGTGGCCTCCTCTCATTGGCCCACCCCAAACGGTTCATCACCTACCTCCTTACTTCACACTAACTTCTAATCAAAACTTAGCTTGTCATATATTCTACTCTTAATAGACTCTTTTTATCTTAAGAATTATCTAATAAAAGAATAATATACAAATTGACCATACCTCTGTTATACCCACAAGCCACGCCCATCAGCTACGCCCATCAGCCAATTGGAGTATGCAAATTAACCCCAATCAAGATGGCTGCAGCCACAGAGAGCAGGAGGGAGGCTTGGGTTTCCCAGGCAATGGAAGAAGCAAAGCTTTCCACACACCCTGGCTGGCCTAAGCCTCCACTCAAGGCTACAAAGTTTCAGTTATAGAAGGTAAACAAATCCAAACAGAAATGGCGGCAGTCACAGAGCAAGCAGAAGGCTTGGCTCTGCTCCAGACTACAAAGTTTCAGTTGTAGAAGATAAATAAATTCCAGATACCAGGGCCTCTGCTTGGGTCGACGGGGTGGGGGGGGGGGGGGGAGCTGTAGCTGGCCTGAAAATCACCATAGGCCCCTTGCTCAGGCAGCCCACTCCCCAAGAGAACCCCCACCCTGATCTGGGACACCCTTCAGAGCAAACCAGCTGGCCCCACCCATGCACCAGGACTCCATCCTATCTAATAAAAGATTAATATGCAGAGTAACCATCACTCCAACACACAAGATCAAGATAGCTGCCCTCATGTGGTCAAAGATCCTGCCCCCATGTGGACACAAGATGGCCACCACAAGATGGCCAGCAGGGGAAGGTAGTTGGGAGGGA
Source organism: Pipistrellus hanaki (assembly GCF_964339955.1). Lineage (NCBI taxonomy): Eukaryota > Metazoa > Chordata > Mammalia > Chiroptera > Vespertilionidae > Pipistrellus > Pipistrellus hanaki. The sequence goes on along the minus strand of NC_140510.1, from coordinate 51,553,899 downwards.
CCAGGCCTGCAAGGGAGGGCAGCTGTGGGTGATGAGGCAAGCAAGGGAAGACAGTTGGGAGGCACCAGACTTGCAAGGGAGGACAGTTGGAGGCAATAAACCCTGAAGGGGAGGGCAGTTAGGGGTGGCCAGGCCAGCAGAGGAGGGAAATTTGGGGCAAACAGGCTGGCAGGGAGCAGTTAGACATCAATCAGGCTGGCATGGGAGTGATTAGGGGATGATCAGGCTGGCAGGCAGAAGTGGTTAGAGGCAATCAGGAAGTCAGGCAGGTGAGCAGGAGCAAGCAGTCCTAGATTGTGAGACGGCAGTCAGACATCCCTTGAGGGATCCCAGATTGGAGAGGGTACAGGCTGGGCTGAGGGACCCCCCCCCCACCCCCCGTGCATGAATTATGTGCACCGGGACTCTAGTTTACTACTAAAAAGTGAAAGTTTATTAAAGAGGATTACTCATTGATTCATTATATCATTAAATTCTAACATATTAAAAAAATTATTCATAAGAGCCACAATAATTTTCCACAGGACTCTTTGCCAAAGTTAGTGATGAAATAATCTTCAGCAGCACCCCCACTTCAAATGTTCAAGTAAAGGTTCTGTCATGTATGAAGGCACAATGCCATGTTGAGGACACATAGTAAGGTCACCATGAAATGATGCCTTGAACTCACCCTTCCCCAGTAGAAGCAAATGGGGTGTTTTATATATAAAATGAAGAATCATGGAAATTACATGACAACCTGCATTTTTTTCTTCTCTATTGGTAAACCTTTGGTGAGCCAGCCTTTTGTTTCAAGATACCTCTGATGATAGCAGAGGGGATCAGGGTACAACCCAGAGAAAAAGAGGATTAATCTAGATGGCCACACCTTGGTTTTATGGTAATTTTAAGGATAGTCATAAAAGAGGTATCCATGACTAATTCATTTGGAAAGAAAAGTGGGGAAAATATTCAGGATAAAAGCCCTGTTTTGGAATAAAGAGTGCATTCAACCAGGAATGTTTTCATTACTGTATCTCTTGAGTTTCTAAGCACAGTAATAAGGACTAAATTCATAAAAACAAATAAGGTTTTCAAGTGAATTACCCAGCTTTTTTTTTATTATTAACAATAGAATTACTGTTCTATATTACTCTATAATTTAAAGGAGATCAAAGTTATTTGCCTCCTTTGGATATTTACAGGGAGAAACAAAGGGATTATTAATCATGTAATCCTATAATTCTATAATTCTAATTCATTCTTGTTCCTCTCTTTCTACAATTCTTTCTTGTTTTGTTGCTTCCACACATGAAATCAGTCCCCTTTTACCTGCAAGTTCATAAACAGAATTTTCTTCTTGTTTTTAACTTTTAGCAAGTTAAAAAGCCTTTTTCTTTCTCTTCTTGCAAGCAGAATTCTGGGCCCCTATTTTATCACTGGAAATTAGATCACTACAAATCCAGTAGCAAGTAGTCTTCACAAAACAAGTTCCTATCTATAAGAATATTTAGAACTTGTCATTAGAGACCTTTTAGCTTGTGCCATTTTCCTTTGGGCATCATAAGCATAGTGATCTTAATTTGTGATATTTGAAGGCCTTTGAAAGTGAGAACATAAAAGAGTTATTAACTGAAAGATAAGAAAAGAAAAATAGATAATTCAATAATAATAGTAGGAGACTTCAGTACTTAACTTCCAAAATTGGATAGAACAACTAACTATGCAGAAGATTAATAAGATAATAGAATACTGAAAAAACACTATACATCAATTATCTTTAACATATCTACACTAATAAAAGAGAAAGATGCAAAATGACTGTACCTTCACGATACCACCAGCCAATCAGGAGTGAGTATGCAAATTACCTAACAAAGATGGTAGGTTAATTTGCATACAGAGGCACCAAGTGGCCAGGGGCGGGGCTGGATACTTGCAGCTCTGGGCCTCTGGGCAGCGTGGGAAGGTGGAAAGGCAGCTCCAAGCCGAAGCAAAGGTGGTATGGGCATTCAGAAACAGGAAGGCCTGTTCTTGCATGAATCTTTGTGCATTGGGCCTCTAGTATTTATGTAATACTCTACCCAAGAACAACAGATATACATTCGTCTCAAGTGCATATGGAATATTCTCCAGGATAGATCATATACTAGTACATTGAACAAATTTTAAATAATGTTAAAGAATTGAAGTACCTAATACAAAATATGTTCTCCAATCAAAATGGAATGAAAATAGAAATTAGTAACAAAAAAAATTGAGGGAAAACCACAAATATGTGGAAATTAAACAACATGATGCTAAATAATCAATGGGTTAATGTAGAAATCAAAAGGAAAAACAGAAGCTATTTTAAAATGAATTAAAATAAAGACATAACATATCAAAACTTATGAAATGATAAATGAACCAAGAAAAAAGAGAGGAACTCATGTTCCCAGAATTAGAAATGAAAGAAAGGACATTAATACTAACCTTACAGGCATTAAAAGCATTATAAATAATACTATAAATAGCTACATCCCAACAAATTAGATAATTTTGATAAAATGGACAAATTCCTAGAAATACATAAACTAATGAAATGTCCTAAGAAGAATTAGATCATCTGAATAAATCTATAACAAGTGAAGATAATAAATTATTAACCAAACTCCAACCCCTTTTCGTGATAAAGACAAATGGCAAACAAAGAATACAAAGGAACTTTCTCAACCTGATAAAGGATATCTATGAGAAACATATAACTAATATCATATGTAACAACAGAGACTAGATGCCTCCCCCTAAGATCAGAAAAAAGACAAAAATGATCTCTTTTACCACTTATATTCAACACTGTACTGGAGGATCAAGCCAGGACAATTAAGCAAAAATAAATAAATAAACAAATAAATAATAATAATAAAAGACATTCAGATTGGAAAGGAAGAAGTAAAGCTCTATCCACAGGTGACATGGTACTGTACATGGTAAATTATAGTGAATTTACTAAAACACTATTAGAACTAAAAAACAAGGTTGCAGAATACAAGGTCAATATACAAAAATCAATTATATTTTCATACACTAGCAATGAGCAATCTGAAAATAAGAAGAAGAAAATAATTCCATTCACAAAAGCATCAAACAATAACATATTTAGTAATAACAATGAACAAAAAAAAGTGCAAAACATATTTGGAAATCTAAAAAACGTTGAAAGAAATTTTTTTAAAAATCTAAGTAAATGGGATGGGGGATGGGGGAATCTATGATTGTGGATTGGAAGACTTAATATTGTTGAGATGGGAATACTCCCCAATTTAATCTACAGCTTTAAGATAATACAAATGAGAATCTCAATGGAGTTCTTTATAGAAACGGACAGACTGATTATAAAATTTATATGAAATTACATGAGACCAAAATGAGATAAAACAATCTTGAGCCAGCCAGCATGGCTCAGTGGTTGAGTGTTGACCTATGGACCAGGAGATCCCGACCAGAGCATAAGTCTAAATTGTGGGTTCGATCCCAGTGGGGGCCATGCAGGAGGCAGCCTATCAATGATTCTCTTTCATCATTGATATTTCTATCTCTCTCTCTCCCTCTCCCTTCCTCTCTGAAATCAATAAATATACATATATATTTTTTAAATCTTGAAAAAAACTAGGAGGAGTTACAATTTCTGATTTCAAAACTTACTACAAAGCAATGGTAATCAAGACTGTGGTACTGGCAAAAAGACAGACATATTCATGAATTGGAATAGAATTTAGAGTCAAGAAATAAAATTCTGTGTCACAGCCAACTGATTTTCAATAAGGTGCCAAGGCCATCTAATGCGAAGTCTTTCAACAGATGGTGTTGAAATTACTGAATAGCCACAAAAGACTGAAGTTGGGCCCTTTCCCCACACCACATACAATATTTAACTCAAAATTGATCAAATACATAATTTTAAGAGCTAAAACTTGTAAAAAAAACAAACAAACAAAAAACAAACGGTAACTCCCATGACCTTAGAGTTGGCATTAGAATCTTGGATATGACATCAAAAGCACAAACAATAAAAGGAAAAATAGATCAGTTCAACTTCATCAAAATCAGAAATGTTTGTGCTCCAAAGAATACCACTGAGAAAGTGAAGAAAAAGAAGAAAAACACCCCAAAACCCTCAAAATGGAAAAAATATTTGCAAATCATATGCCTGATAAAGACCTTGTATCCTAAATATACAAGAAACTGTTACAACTCAGTAATTATAAGAAAATCCAATTTTTAAAAAGCACAAACATGTTGCAAAAACAATTCTCCAAGGAAGATATACAAATGGCAAATAAATGCCCTGGCTGGCTAGCTCAGCTGGTTAAAGCATCGTCCTAATAAACCAAGGTTTCAGGATTGATCCCAGGTCCAATGAATGTATCAATGAGTGGAACAACAAATGGATATTCCTCTCTCTCTCCTTCTCTCCGCCCCCCCCCCCCACTTACTCTCTCCCTCTCTTTAAAAGAAAAAAAAATAAAACTTAAAAACATTTTTAAAACTTTAAAAATTCTTTCTAAATGGCTAATAAGTGCAGAAAATCATGCTTAACACCGTTAATCAACAGGAAAATATTACTAAAATCACAATGAGGTGCCACTTTATACCTGCTAGTGTTGATAAGAATGTGAAGAAATCAGAACCTGCTGATATGGCCGAAACTGGTTTGGCTCAATGGATAGAGCGTCGGCTTGGGGACTGAAGGGACCCGGGTTCGATTCCAGTCAAGGGCATGTACCTTAGTTGCGGGCATATCCCCAGTAGGGGGTGTGCAAGAGGCAGCTGATCGATGACTCTCTCTCATCGATGTTTCTAGCTCTCTATCTCTCTCCCTTCCTCTCTGTACAAAAAAGAAAAAATAAAATAAAATAAAATTAAAAAAAAAAAGAACCTGCTGATATGAATGTAAAATGGTGTCTAGTAGTTCCTCAAACACTTAAACATAGAGTTATCATACGACCCAACAATTCTACTCCTTGCATATACTCAAAAGAATTGAAAATAAGTATGCAAATAGTTGTATACAAATGCTTAAGCAACACTATGACCAAGTGGGATTTACCCCAGAAATGTCAGGTTGGTTTAACATCTGAAAATCAATTGATGCAATACATCATGTCAATAAAATAAAATAAAATCACAACCCCTTGGGTTTTAACAAATTCCAACATCTTTTCATGAGAAAGGCACATGACAAACAAAGAATACAAGGGAACTGCCACAACTAATGAATTAGATAATCAAATGTGATCTGTCCATATAATAGATGTATTACTCAACCATAATAAGTAATGAACTGCTGATACATGTTACAACATGAATGACCCTGAACACGTTACGCTAACTCAAATGAGCCAGTCACAAAAGACTACATATTATTCCATTCCTGTGAAATACCCAGAACTTAGAAATCTATAGAGATAAAAAAAAAAATAGATTAGCAGTTGTGTAGGGCTGGAGTGGAAGTAAAGGAAAATGAGTAGGGAAGGAAATAGCGAAAGCGTATGGTGTTTCTTTTTGAGGTGATGAAATGCTTTAAAGTTGATTACTGTGATCATAACATGTATTTGTGAATATTAAAATCCATTGAATTATACATTTTAATGGGTGACTTTGTGTAATATGTGAATAATATTTCAATAAAGTAGCTTTTAAAAAAGCATTGCTCTAGTTTGAAAAATAAAAGTTCTTGGCTCCAAGCACAAATGAAAATAATTAAATGTCTACAAAGAAATGTTAAATATACTTCTGATCATTTAAATTTAATGCTATAAACAATTTAATTATCCTGGACAACAATTTGTAGGTTAGACTGTCTCATTTCAAAATCATTCTCTAGTAAGCAGGATGATTCTTTAGAAATCAGAGCTAAACATAAATAATTTCAAAAACAAACCAATAAAAAGCAGTTACATTCTGTTCACTGCACAGCAATTACATTTAATGTGACATGTGGGTACAATTAAGTGTGTGTGATATGATGTAAGGCAGTATTTTGCAAAGTAAGTGACGGAGGCTGTTTTAAAATGTCCCTGCTTTTACCATGCCTTTGCCCCACAGGCACATGCACTGGCACTGTGTTCGTCAGGGAAAAGCCTTACTAATTTCAATTTCCTTCCTCTTGACTCAACACAGTCTGGTTTCCAGAAACTCTTAGCTCTAGCTTTCTCCTCCGGGGTTTCAACATTAATTATCTGTCATCTTTCACACACTGAGGCCTACACTTTCAGGAAAGAAATGTGAACAGATAAACCACCGAGAAATTAGCTCATTTCCATGCAAATGTCTTTATGGAGAGAAAATGTCTCTGTGTCAAGAATGAAGACATAAAGCACCCAACTAAGAATGCCTGAAATGAATTCGGTATAGTATATGTAATTATTCCTCCTTGAGATGAAATTACAGCTAGTTAGTATTTTAAATTTGGCCAATTGTTAAGATAGAAAGAGGAGAGAAACTTTAGAGACAGAATGTCCTGGGTTTGAATCCCTTGTCTTTCATTTGCTGGTTATGTGATCTTGAACAAAGTTGTCCAAGTTCAGTTCTCTTATTTGTCTAAAAAAGGATGATAAATTATGCATGCATTATTACATTACACAGTGGGAAAGGACTCTACCTCGGAGCAGTAGGCACTCAAAAAACTTCTCTACCTTAATATTCTGGAATTTGAATATAAAATGAAAACATCAGTAATGGCACCATTGAGTCATTCATGAAATGTTGCTTGATCCCTGGTAACTAAGATTTATTTTGTCTGTTCTAAATACCAGAGATAGATCAGACACTACTGATAAACTATAATGATACCTTCCCTGCTCTCTCCTACTCTCTAGTATTATATGATATCTAATAAAATAGTTCCTGAGCACATTGAGAAGAACAGACTTGAGAGCAGGCCTACATGAGATAGGCCCCTCACAGTTACTGATAGTAGAATAACTGGTCATTCCTTCCTCTCTGGTGTAACATTGCATCCACAAACTGCTTTATATCACAGGGACATTGTGAAGAATTAAAGACCTAATAGAAACTCACAAGATGATTACAAGCATTGAATAAATGAATGAATACATAAAGCAGCTAACAACTAAAGGAAGGAACAAAGACGGAAAGACAAAGTTACTTCTGCTGTAGCACTAAGAAAAAGCATCTTGAGTAAGGTCAGGAAACTTGTTAACAGAACGGTTAAGAGAGACCTAAATGACTACATATGTCTGATGAGATTTTGCTTCTCTCTCAACTTACATTTCTTTCTATTCCTATTTTCACAAATTAACCCTTAAGAAACTGCACTGTACCTATAAGGTAAGGGCACCCAGTTAGTAATAGAAATTTTCTAATGGGATGTGGTGAGGATGAGAGATTCTGAACTTCTCATACACCTTCTCTGGACCATTCAAAGTTGAGCTCGAAAGAAATGGAATTGGGGAAAGCTGGGGCTTGATCTAGTTAAGTCAATTTCTAAAGCATGCTGGGGATGAGACACATGAGAGAGAAAGTGATTTGCTTGTTTGGTTGTTCTTTATATTTTCCCATATGCAAAAACAAGGTCTATATACTTCCTCCTAGCAGGAGAAGGAATCATGAAATTTGGAAGGTGTCTTTAAAATAATTCTAATATCTTGCCCAGCCTTCCAGAAAATCTCCTGAAAGCTTCTGTGATATGCTGACACCTTTAAGTAACCAATCCAGAAAATAAATATGAAGGCAAATTTTCTGGGCCCAGGGCCCAGAGTCTCATCCAGACCCATATCCCTAGGGAGGCACTATCCAATCTTTGGTCCACACCAATCACTGCAGAGATGCCCACCGATACTTGATTCATGATGACTGCCACATCTGAACCAGGCTTAACAGATGAAATCTTCACTAACCTGGGATCCTCTCACCTTAGTGTGCGAGTAGTCATCTCGCAAGCTTGCTATCTTACCTCTCCCCATATGCACCCCAGTAGGGGTGTAGGAGGAAGCTGATCAATGTTTCTCTCTCATCGATGTTTCTAACTCTCTATCCCACTTTCTTCCTCACTATAAAAAAATCAATAAAATATATATATTTTAAAAATAAATAAATAAAATGTTTAGATACAGGGAGAAACCAAGATGGCAGCATAGGTAAACACCTAAACTGCTGCCTCGCACAACAATTTCAGAACCACGGGAAAGCTGGCTGAGTAGAAATTCTACAACTAGAAGGAAAGAGAAATGAGCTCTGAGATGCGTGCAAGCAATGAAAAGCTGAGGTACAGAGCATGTGAATCAGGCTGACAGAGGGTGACTGGGTGCACTGCTTTTTTCAACCTGAAGAGAGACAAGCTCCCGATTATTGTGAACTCCAGTTTTTGGGGAGATGCTGGGGACTCAAACTCCTACAGGGAGAAGCTGGACTGTCTGCCATTGGGTGGGAAAGTGGGGGTGACTTTCTTCCTTTCTTTCTTTCTTTCTTTCTTTCTTTCTTTCTCTCTTTCTTTCTTTCTTTCTTTCCTTCTTTCTTTTTTTTTTTTTTTTAATATATTTTATTGATTTTTTTAACAGAGAGAGGGATAGAGAGTTAGAAACATTGATGAGAGTGTCATCAATCAGCTGCCTCTTGCACACCCCCTACTGGGGATGTGCCCTCAACCAAGGTGCATGCCCTTGACCGGAATCGAACCTGGAACCTTTCAGTCCACAGGCCGACGCTCTATCCACTGAGCCAAACCGGTTTCGGTGCTTTTTTTGTTTTGAATGGAGTTTGGTGTAGATTGAAATCTGTGCCCACTGTTCTAGGGACAGAAAATATGGATTGGGGGAAAGACAGATTTTTAATAAAATACATTTTAAAAAACCATTAGGTTATGGAAAACGAAAGAGAAAGTGGGAATTGAGAAAGGAATCTGTTCTGTTTTTCTTGTTGTTAGGTGTTATCTCTGCAGAGATTATGGCAACATTGCTAGGTTTTGTGTTTCCTTGACAAGGCTGTGGGGGTGGGAGGGGGGGCTGGACCCTGAGGGAAGGCAGGAGTCAAGGGACATCTCTCTGGGGAAAAGAAGTCAAGCCCTGGATCAGGTGGCAAAGTAGAGGAAGGACAGGGATGGCCTGGAAGGGGCTGACTCATGGACTCCAGGAGAAATGGCACCTAATTCCTCACTTAGATTTGTGTACACAGATTTTTGAAAGTAGAGAACCATTCATGTTCCTCCTGATGACTCTTACTGTGACCGTGCTTAGTCATAATTCCTAGTGATCAAACACACAAAATGTGAGACATGTCCCTTATTTATTTTTATTCCTACATCCTCCAGTATATTGGATACTAGCTTTTAAGCCACCCAGACAGTCTGCATTTTCCCTAGAACAGCTTTGACAAACTACCCTGTACCCCGAAAATAAGACAGTCTGTCTTATATTAATTTTTGCTCCCAAAGATGCGCTAGGTCTTATTTTCAGGGGATGTCTTATTTTTCCATGAAGAAGAATATGGTACACATTTATTGTTAAATGAAAATAAAGGAAATTTATTACCTGTATATGGTACGGTAGTAGTTGTCAACACAAACCAGACAAACTGTGAATCTACAGTTTCGAGAATTTACTCATTTATTCAATGACAATCATGTCATCATCTTCTGGAACATCATCATAACAATCCAATTCCTGAATTTCCTGGTGAATTTCTTATGACTCCATTTCTTTCAGAATCAGTGGACCAAATCTCTCATGTTTAGCCTGGGGGGCCTTATTTTCGGGGGGGATGCCTTATATTTCACTCAGAAGGAAACTTGTAAGTAGGTCTTATTTTCAGAGGATGTCTTATTTTCGGGGAAACATGGTAGTTGGTGTATTCTAAGACAGTGTTAACTAGTTTGCTGACTATAGGCATATACCTTTTAAAATACTACCACATAGTATTAAATTTTAATTCAATATAAACCTGAACTTGAGGCAGTGAAATCCCCATTATTGCTTTTTCAGGGTACTTTCATTCTACTTAATCCAGGGATTATAGAACACATGGTCCAGAACTAAATGAGGTTATAAAAACTATCCCTTTTCATAATATACTGGGGCTATTTTCCTTCACTGACTTGTTTATTCAAATGTCCATAATTTTTGCCAAATTACTTATTCAAAATAATTAGAAAACATACTTTTTAAAGAGGGTATGCCTGATTTAAGCAGAAGAAAGTTCAGCATTTGATCCATTTTTCCTTCCTGGGACCAGCTCTTTCCTTACTGCTTTTCCCATATATTTGGTCTCCACCCCAAAATTTCTGTTGCTATTAGAATCTAGGCTTTTGAAAACCAAACCAGGAATACCAGCAGGCCTTCAGCTTCCTATTCTGCCATATCTCTTTCCTGAGGAATGAGTCAAATAAATCAACTGCTTGCTTTGGGGAAAGGGGGAAAACAATACTGATGAGCAAAAAAAAAAAAAAAAAAAAAAAAAAAAGTCATTAAAATATTATTCTGTGTAAGGTACCATGTCAGCATTTTACATACAGCATCTTAATTCATCCTTAAACAACTCAAATGATGTTTACTGTGTTGTTAAATGTTGTAAATGCCATTATTATCCTCATTTTAGAGTGAAGAAAATAGGCTTGGTAGATTTGCTTACCATAAAACAGCCTCTGAGATAATTTCCGGATAGTCACACCCTTGGGTCATTCCCTTCCCACTCTCTGGCCTATCAAGTGTGGGGTGAGCCTAGCAATTTGATTCTAACAAAAGAAAGATGAGAGAGAGAGAGAGAGAGAGAGAGAGAGAGAGAGAGAGAGAGAGAGAGGAAGAGATTGCTTTTGAAATTAGGCTGTGCCCTCTCTCACTGTCCCCTCTGATGGAAGCCAGCCGCCATGTGTGAGCTGCTCCACGGATAGGCCCATTTTAGGGGCAGGGAAGTCATGACTCCAGCCAACAGCCACTGAGGACCTGAGGCCTGACAGCAACCACGTGAGTGAGCATGGAAGGCACCCTCCCCCTGCTGGGCCTTGAGGTGGCCGAAGCCCTGGCCAGCACTCTGACTGTGGCCAGTGAGAGACCTTGACCAGAGGACCGGGCTAGGCTGCACCTGATTCATGACTCTCGGGAAGTGAGCTATAATACTGCTTTGAGCACTGAGCTTTAGAGTAATTATCTAATACATTTAAACTAGGTGATTTGGCTCAGGACATGCTCTGAGGACTTGGGATTGGCTCTCTAAGCTTCCCTCGCAGAGGCCACAGCTTGTGGCTTGGCCTAGTACACCACCTCCTATCTCCCATTGCAGGAGTAGTGCTGAGATTCCAGCACACAGCACACAGCACACCCACACACCCTAATCCAGTGGTCTGCAAACTCATTAGTCAACAGAGCCAAATATCAACAGAACTACGATTGAAATTTCTTTTGAGAGCAGACAACCAACTTCTGCACATGGGCAGCGAAGTTTCAATCGCATTGTACGTGCACGCCCGCACGTGGTATTTTGTGGAAGAGCCACACTCAAGGGGCCAAAGAGCCGCATGTGGCTCGTGAGCCGTGGTTTGTGGACCACTGCCCTAATCAATTCCTTCTCTTGTTCCAAAGAGAGATTCCTTGCTTGTAATATGTTGTTGATCATTACTTGCATTATTGATAAATTCCTCTTGGATGATGACTCAGAAATATCCATTCTTATTACCACATCATTTATTTCTCTGTTTCTCTACCTCCTCTTCTTTTACTGCTTTCAAGCTCCTTTGTAGCTCTTATTTACTAGTAGGTCCCATTTTCCTCTTCATTTCCACTTTCCCTGGTAAACTGTTTTTTTCCTGTTTCTGCTTTCACTTACAGAGAAAAGCACGACTTGCCTTCTGGAAACATAACACTTGTCTGAAAAGAACAGCTTCCTGGAAACATAATCAGAAAGAAAAACATGGGTGGAGAGGGGCAGGGTGTGTGTGCACATGAGAACCTCTTCTTTAGTGGGTTTCTTGTTTTTGTTCCCACCCACTCCCATATCAACACATTGCCCGGGGCACTTCAAACTGCTGGCCACCCCAATGAAAGTGTTTTCATGGAAGCTGTCAGAAATAGTTCCAAGCGCACTTTTTAGTTATGACATGTGGGTTACATAAGCACTGGAGACTTGTTAAAACGTTCAGAATATGATACGAATTGAGTCACACAACAGTGGGTCAAAGCTGCAGCTTTTCCGTGTGACTAACATGGCCAGCCGGGATTTAGGCATCCTGGACAAAAACACATCTTATGGAAAATCAGTGAAAGAATATATTTTGTTCCTTCCAGGCACCTATACTCCTAGCTTTAAAAAATATCTATGGCTACAATGACTTTGTATTTGGATTAATTATGCTTTCAAATATAGCTGTAACAGAACCAAATCATCACATTAGAATTTGGATATGGGATCCAAAGGAAATTCTTTATTTTATTTAATTACTCTTATCTTCTCAAAACCCCTACCCACTGGGGTATGTTCAGGGGAAAACAATAACAACAACAAAAGAAAAACAAACAAACAAATGTTTAGCCACTCCTCTGAACCCAAGTGACTTAACTTGTTTCTGTATTTCTCATAGTAACTCAAATGGCATGTGAGACGGGACGGTTCTTCCTAGAGCTCCGCAGACATTTGGCATCCTGTGCCCCCTCCTCATCCCTACCTCCTCCTTCGACACAATGCAAGTAACACAGCATGATGACACCACCAGCTTCACCACCCTCACACATTCCCAAACACCCCCTGCAGGTTAGTACTGCTGACCCCCTAAAAGGAGAATCCTAAGTAACGCTCAGGTACTTAGGCAAACCTTCTAGACCCATCCCCACTCACCCACCTCCCCTCTAAAAGGGCATCTGGGCTCTTAAGGGAATGGGACCAACGAGGATCCTCTGGTTTCCAAGGAAATGGGCACTGCTCAGCTGACTGCCCTTCCCAGCTAAAGCCAACAGCGAGTGTCATTCATGAGCTGGTCATCACATATAAAGTCAGCCCTGTTGCTACAGGATGAAATGAATATTATTCTCTAATGTGACACTGAGAATAACCTTGTTGCACAACTGATCGTCCAATTATACCCTGGTAAAAGAAGGAAACCTTCTTTTTTGATAGAAAGTTATAATGCTATGACAGAAAGGACATTCAGTTAAAAAATTTGTTTCTCAATTCTTAGGTATTGGGGAGAATTCAATCCCGAAGGTGGAGTGTACTAAATTAAAGATTTGAAATAGCTTCCGGGGGGGGGGGGGGAGGGGGGAATCTACAAAGAACAGAACATTAAAATACCCAAAAATATTCTGAATGAATTAGCACATTGAAATTCCTTTCAACAGTTTATTAAGTTCACTGTCATTAATTCTTAATCTCGCTGGGCCTGGGATGAAACGATAAACTTTGATGACATATGTCTGCTTCTGCACAGAAAAGAGCCCTGAAATACTGATGTGTTCCACCAGTGCAGCCTAAGTTCCCTAAGCAATGTCATCTTAGAAGATGGTATCTGAGACTTTGTTCTTTAAGAAACTTTTTTTTCCCCTAATAAAGTAGAGTTGGCATAAAATAGTTTATCAGTTTCTAGTGTACAGCATAGTGACTCAACCTTTGTATGCCTTATGATGTGATCACCACAGTAACTGTAGTAGCCGTCCACATGCAAAGTTATGACACCAATGACTGCATTCCCTGTGCTATACACTGCATCCCCGTGGCTTATTTATTTTATAACTGGAAGCTTGTACCTCTTATTCCCTTCACCTTTGGTACCCATCCCCCCACCAAACTCCCCTCAGGCAGTCCTCAGTTTGTTTTCTGTCTCCATGCAAACAGGACTACATCAAACTAAAAAGTTGATGCACGGTGAAAGAAACTATTAACAAAATAGTGACAACCTACGGAATAGAAGGTATTTGCAAATGGTATATCCAATAAGAGATTACTATCCAAAATATAAAAGGAACTCATACCACTCAAAATCAAAACACAAATGATGCAATTTAAAAATAGGCAGAGGACCTGAATAGACATTTCTCTAAAGAGGACATACAGATGGCCAAAAGACATATGAAAAAGATGCTCAACATCACTAATCAATGGGGAAATGCAAATCAAAACCCAAATGAGATACCATCTCACACCTGTCAGAATGGCTATTATCAAAAAACAACAAATAACAAGTGTTGACAATAATATGAAAAAAAGGAGCCTTATGAGATTATAAATTGGTACAGACATTATGGAAGGGAATATGAAGGTTCCTCAAAAAATTAAAAATAGGACTATTATCTGACCCAGCAATCTTACTTCTGGCTATATACAAAAAAAAAAAAAAAAAAAAAAAAAGACTAAATATAAGAAATATACACTGAGTGGCCAGATTATTATGATCTCTGCGTGCATAATAAACTGGTCACTCAGTGTGTGTGTGTGTGTGTGTGTGTGTGTGTATAAAATCTTAGAGGCCTAGTGCATGAATTTGTGCATGGTTGGGGTCTGGCCAGCCTGGCCAGGGAAGGGGACATGGGCAATTGGCCAGCCTGCCTGTTGGTCAAACTCCTGGTCGAGGAGACAATTTGCATATTAGTCTTTTATTATATAGGATTACTATATAAGATATATACTGAGTGGCCCGATTATTATGCATTCAGAGATCATAATAATTGGGCCACTCAGTGTATATGCACCCTATGCTTAATGCAGCATTATTTACGACAGTCAAGTTACGGGAGGAACCTAGAAGTCCATCCATAGGTGAAGTCTGTCCTTGGATAAAAATGTGATATACATGTACAATTAAGGATTACACTGCAACAACAACAAAAAAGACTGATCTTTGAAATACCCATAGTTCAGAGCACCTACTGCAGTCTTTTCCACAGAGCTCTGAGACTTTCATTTTGCTGAAGACGCAATCACTAAACTAGGGTCTTAGATAAGCTTCAGAGAGAAGCAGAAACCTGCTTAAAAATGAGACTGAATTGCTGTGGTCAATTTATTTCAGTCCCAATAACATTAGAAAGAAAAATACCCTAAAAACTATTTCATAAGCGTTGAATCAATGCTTCCCATGAACTAAGAATCTATTATGAATAGTGAGAGCAGTGACAAATTTCCAGGGTCTTCTTGTAAAATCTACAATTTCTGAAAATTTTAAATGAACTTCACTTAGGGAAGGCTGTGGTCTGAATTTTTCCCATGCAATTCTTACAATAGCGGTGAGGTAGTTAAGAAATATGGAGCATATCACACAAACCTAAGTCTTTCTAGTATCTCTCTACTGCTAATACTGTTGTGGAAGATATAGAAATGCACCCTTCAGATGTTCAGACTTTTCTTCAAGGAAGGACTTGTGTCTCTGACTTAGAACTCCTTCTAGCTGGCCTCAGCTTTTGAGTTCTGGTTATGCTCTTCTTGGGGCGGCCTCTGCTAATGACCAAGCAAGAGGTGCTACAAGGACCGAGACTTTTGCCAAGTACAAGACACTTCTACTAGGCAATCCTCATGCTGGACCTTTCTTAGGCTTCCAGAGACTTTGTCAGATCTGCATTGTTATCTGTTGACTACTCCTGCTCAGTCTTGCTGCCTGCCTTTTCCTTTCATGGGTGTTACTTCTGTCTCTATCTCTGTTCACTTCTCAGAGGACCCAATGGTACCAGGATTGACCAAAAAAAGTTGTAAATTGGGATTTTGAGACTGAATCCCTCACTACCTGACTGGCAACACACACACACACACACACACACACACACACACACAAATAAATAAATAAATAAATAAATAAATAAATAAAACACCACCACCCCTGCTGATATCTGGGGCACAGTGAGTCCTTGGCCCAGTATGGTAGTGCAATTGCTAAAACTCTTCACTGGCAGAGTTTTAACTGGAACATAAACACTGGGTGAGTTTATTGACTTTGGGGAACTCTCTTTGAATATAGGATTAAACACTCTGGAAAGGACCCAAGTGGGTGGAGCAAATTCTCTGCCAGGGTGACTTCTAGACACCTAGAGAAAGTACTGTCACCGACATGTGTATACAGAGTGAATCTCCATGGAGCAAGAAGTGAACTGTGACAGACACAGAGATGTGCTGCTCAGATATCTCTTCAACAAAAAAAGGTCCTTTGTATTACCTGGGAGGAGTGTCTTCCATGACAGCCTTCCACTGTTAACACTTTGAAGTCCACCTCAGGTGTTGAGGCCACATTCTTCTTGTGGTGGCTCCAGTCAATGACTAAGCAAGAGTGTGTTACAAGGGCCTACCACTGTATCCCAGTGTGGCTCTACCCCTGCCCCATCTGGTTTCCTGCCTTTTCCTTCCACCTTTCCACATTCTTAACTCTATCCACCGTTAGCTTCCTGAAGGACCTAAAATAGAGGCATCATCTTCTTTCTATAGAATTAGCTTCTCCTCATTACTGCATTTTGTCTATGGTACAATATTTTCCCGTTCATTTGAGTTTAAAATCTTGTAATTTAGTACGCATGTAACCACTTAATAACATTTATTTTTGCTTAGCTTATTGGTCTAATTATCGAAAAAGTATGAAAAAGGGTGTCTGCTCTTTTTAATATTTTCACGGGAAAGACTACTAGGGTTAACTTTTTGCAACCGAGAAGAAAAAGTTTTAAAGCAGATTTTGCCAAGTCCAATTCCCTACCAGGTTTCCCATGAGCCACCTGAATATGCTCTCTGGCGCTTACCCGGAAGAACTACAATTCCCGTCGCACATTGCGGCATCCAGAGCCTAGACTACAGCTGCTTACGTCATTTCCACCCACCCAGGCGGTGGATGCTGGGTTTTGTAGTTTGTGTGTCAACTTCTCTTTTGTCGCCTTCTGGGGAAGGGAACAGCGGGACCGGATAGACTGCTCTGTTACGGTTTTTAAATTAACACACTAGGATAACGTATCAAAGCCAATGTAGCCTCAGTTTTTTTTTTATGTAGTTCACGTTCTTTTTTCCTCTTACTCTGCTGCCGGGAAGGGGAAGTGACGTACTTCCGGTGCAATGGCGGCGCGGTGGAGTTCCAGGTAATTATCTAACTCGGTAGACTCGCCACCGGCGGCTAACCAGAGTGGGGGTGGTGGGCTGCCGGGCCGGGTGGGAAGAGGAGCGGGCCCCGGGGTGGGTGCGGGTTTGCCGGGGCGGCTGCGGGCGGCGCCGGGGCGCGCGCGGCCGTCTTCCCGCCCTGCGGCGGCCTGGCCCGCGAGGTGGAGGGGGAGAGCCGCCGGGCGGAGCCTGAGCGGGTGGGCCAGGGGCGAGCGTGCATCCCGGCCGCCTGCGCGGAGGGGCCCGGCCTCCTAGCGCGAGTGTGGGTACCATGTCTCCGCAGGGTCTTTGTTGCCGAAACCCTGCGTCCGCGCTGCTTCTCCTTCCGTGTGGGCTGTGTTTCGGCCGCGAATCACTGAGGACATCTCGAGTCGTTTGGGCTCGAGGCCCCTCTCTCTCGGGCTGCAGTCGGTGGAAGCGGGATTAATGAAGTGTAGTTCATTAACAAATAGCGAAAGTTCCACTCTCCGTCGTAACGTTCATGACTGCTTCTCTAAAATGCCATTAGTCGTGTCTTTGTCATACGTGTGCCCCGTAAGGGATGGTTGTTCTCGGCGTTTACTCCGAGGGGTCTCTTTGTTCCTCGTATGTGTTGCACTTCCTCCGTCATCCCTTTTCCTTCTGTAAGGTGATCCGCCTCCAAACTTGTCACCCCCTTTCCGGGCGCCCAGGATCCTACAGTGCACTTGCATGAAACAGGAAAACAATTGTCAATTTCACCGAGTCTAACTGCAGCACCAGTAGACCTGTTTTCACATAAACCGCACAACAGTTTCTTGAGATAAAAGAAGAAGGGAAAAATTGGGAAAAGACTATTTCAGATGCAAGACTTTGGTGATTACAAGTGTGGTGAGAATTTCTTTTACATGTATAGGTACCCAGACTAGAAATAACAAATAGATAAACAAGCAAACTTGGGCTTCTGAAGACCAGTTCACCTGCCTCCTCTTTAACTTGTCCTATTTTAGGATTGCCTGTGAACTGGAGAGTTAACCTCAAAAATTGCTTAACCATGGAAGAGCAAATTTAGAATTGCCATTAAAAAGCGTGATTTTGATCAAAAGAAGCATTGTCACAGGCAGCATCTGCAGGAGGAGGAGACTGGCTTGTGCTGGTGCTGGGGGACCAGCAGAAAGGCAAAGATTTCGGTCTGTCTTTAGCATGTATTAAGTCTCTCTCTTGGGACAGGTTACTAACTTCTTTCGTCTCAGCATCCTCATTTTAAAATTGTGGTTAATAGTGATAACCTACCTCAGTGGGTTGGTTGTTCTGAGGATAAAGAAAAATAATTTATATAAGGAAGGCATTGTGCACAGTTTTAGCTGTTATATTATTTTTAAAAATATATATTTTATTGATTTTTCACAGAAAGGAAGGGAGAGATAGAGAGCTAGAAACATCGATGAGAGAGATACATCGACCAGCTGCCTCCTGCACACCCCCTACTGGGGATGTGCCCGCAACCAATGTACATGCCCTTGACTGGAATCGAACCCGGGACCTTTTGGTCCGCAGGCCGGCGCTCTTATCCACTGAGCCAAACCGGTTTCGACTAGCTGTTGTATTATTGTTACTACTATAACATAGTTGATGAATTCGCTGTCTCGGTTCTTGTTCTTTGGTTTTGAATGTTGCCCTTCCACTTGTATGTGGCCATGCCACTTTTATGGAGCCTTTCCCACTTCATTTAACTGGAGCTCTGAAACTTCAGAAGCCAAGAGGCCCAGAGGTCCAGAAAATGTGCTCTCCTGAATCAGCAGCACTAGCCTCTTCTTGGAACTTGTTAGTAATGTAAATTGTTGGGCTTTAGCCCAGACCTGCTGATTTAGAAACTGGGGAATGGAGAGGCGGGGGGTGGAGGGAGATCTTTCGATCTCTTTTTTTACCAAACCATCCATGTGATTCTCATGCCAGTTTGAGAGCCACTGGTCTAGCTCATCTGGGGATCTGCTGTGGTCCATCCCACCCCCAGAATTAGGTTTGCTGCCTTCCCTATGAAATGTTTCAAAGTACTTCATCTATAGCCAACCAGTATATCCCTGTTATGCCTCCTGTGCTTCCCCACTTTGACTAGTTTAGTCCTATCATTTCTGAAATTCTGACACTTCCTGGACTACTTAACTGTCTTTCCTAAACCAGCCAGAGCTCTGTCAGTTTTCTGAGCTCTTGAATTGTGAGTGGTTAACTCTCCCAACTGGTGATTGTGCACTGCCAAGTGGTCTACAGTTGCTGTAGTACACAGTGAAACATTATCCTATCTAATAAAAGAGTAATATGCAAATTGACTGTACATCCACTAAACCCATAAGCCACACCCACCAGCCAATCAGGAGTGAGTATGCAAAATTAACCAAGAAGGCTGTGGCCATGAAGCGAGCAGGAGGCTTGGGTTTCCCTGGGAATGGAGGAAGCCAAGCTTTCTGCCTGCCATGGCTGGCCCTGGACTCCACTCAAGGCTACAAAGTTTCAATTGTAGAAGGTAAATAAATCCCAACAAAAATGGCGGCAGT
The DNA here is from genome assembly GCF_964339955.1 of Pipistrellus hanaki. NCBI lineage: Eukaryota > Metazoa > Chordata > Mammalia > Chiroptera > Vespertilionidae > Pipistrellus > Pipistrellus hanaki. The sequence goes on along the minus strand of NC_140510.1, from coordinate 51,534,367 downwards.
CACAGAGCTGGAGAGAGCAGGAGGCATTGGTTGCCTCTGGCGATGGAGGAAGCCAAGCTTCCTAGCCTGCTTGGCCTTTGCTCAAGGCTAAAAGTTTCAATTATAGAAGATAAATAAATCCCAGATACCAAGGCCTATGCTTGGGTCGCCGGGCGGCGTGGCCGGCCTGCAAACCACCACAGGCTCCTCATCCAGGCCATCCTTCAGGCCCCATCTGTGCACCAGGCCTCATCCTATCTAATAAAAGAATAATATGCAGATTGACCATCAGTCCAACACACAAGATGGGCAGTTGGGAGGGACCAGGCCTGTAAGGGAGGGCAGTTGGGGGCAATCAAGCCTGCAGGGGAGGGCAGTTAGGGGTGATCAGGTTGGCAGAGGAGGGAAGTGGGGGCGACTGGGCCTGCAGGGAATGGCAGTTGTGGGGGGAGCTAGGCCTGCAGGGTAGAGCAGTTGGGGGGGGGGGGCAGGCCTGCAGGGGAGGGCAGTTAGAGGCAATCAGGCTGGCAGGGGAGCAGCTAGGCATCAATCAGGTTGGCAGGGGAATTGTTAGAGGGTGATTATGCTGGCAGGCAGAAGCAGTTAGGTACAATCAGGAAGGCAGCAGGTGAGCAGTTTGGAGCCAGCAGTCCTGGATTGTGAGAGGGATCCCAGATTGGAGAGGATGCAGGCTGGGCTGAGGGACACACCTTCCCATGCAAGAATTTTGTGCACCGGGCCTCTAGTGTATTTATAAAGCGCATGCCTTAATTTGAACATTATTCTCTTTATTGCCCACTTTTATTTAGTCTAAATTTTGTACTACTTGGTCTATCCCTAACTTGGTATAAGTCATGGCTAGCCTAGAGCTAGTTTAAGAAAAAATGATTATTGGTAATAGAGCTTATCCCACTGATAACTTTGTGGGCTTATTTATATTTCTCTACTTTTCAGTTCAAATCTTAGCATGGAAGGGTGGTGGTACAAGAAGGCCTCCAGATTTACTAAACCGATAGCCTAAATATTTTATCTCAGTATATGTAGTTCCTAAGTGGACATTGGAAGCGACATTTCAATGCCTACAACAAAGGGCAAACTTTCAAAGCATTCTCTTCAAAAATAATACATCAGGAGGAAGCAATGGATTAAAGCAAGCCTTTGCCATTTGCAACCAAGCTAATTTGTTTTTCCCAGTGAAGAAATACTAAAAAGATCATAATGGCTGTTTTGGCCTACAGACATGTGTTCCTGTCATATAGAACAGGTTAGCTAATGGGAAGGAGAGACCCTTTGGAGATTTATGTTTAACTTGACTAGGAACCTAATTCATAAATGTAATAGGCTAGGGCATAGTTCAGCACTTCCACCTGAATAGCTACCTTGACTGTTTTTCCCTGAATTAGTTTATCAGGACAGCTGGTGACAGGAGGCTCTGTAGTGGAACATAGTGCTGTGTGTCTAGGGGCTACCTCATAAATCTCTGGAGTCTCTCACCTCCAAATTTTCTTGGAATGTGGTTTGCTAAATGGTTCTTGAATTAAATACTTAGAAAGCCCACTTTGAAAGCTGTGCACATCCCGACTGGGGATTGAACCCGAAAGCTGGGTATGTGCCCTGACTGGGAATCGAACCAGCAACCTTTTGGTGCATGGGATGATGCTCAACCAACTGAGCCACATGGGCCAGGGCAAGAATGGTTTTTATAAATGTTAATTAAAGGTGTGGAGGTAAGATGTTTTTCCAGTGGGACTATGGAGAAAAGATAATGACTGTTCACTTAACAAATAAGTATTGAGAGCTTTCTATGTTGGGAATATGGCAATGAACAAAACAAGACAAAAATCCATGAGCAAAGACTAACCGCTACAGAGAAGTAAATGTTAGAGGGGTGGACAGAATAATGGAGAAAGGAGGAAAACCAGGTGAACCCAGTGTCCCTGTAAGTAAGAACTTCAGTAAGAGGAGCTTCGCAGACCAAATTATAGAGCAATGGCAGATAAAAGAAATGGTCCGTGGGTTTAGCAACAAAGAGGTCATGTAACCTGGATAAGTCCTTTGTAGTGAGAATAGAAAACCTGGTTTTGGCGGATAAGTGGAGTTAATGGGTGAAGTTAATGGGTGGTTAAGATTGGAGGCATCAAGTGTAGACTTATAAAAAAATAAATTGGCTGTTCAAGGAAAGATAAAGAGTATGGGACTAGAGAGTGGAGAGGGTAAAGGGAACTCACCTCATAAATGCAATAATAAGTTCAACATGTAGAATATTAAAACACCTCAATGGTAAATCAATACTATAAATCAAGAAATAGCTGATAGAAATTTTGAAACAAAAATTAAAAATTCCTGCTCTCATAGAGCCTATATTCTGGTGAAAAGGAGCATAGAATATGTTAAAGGGTGTTCCTATGTACCGTGTATCACCGAAAATAAGACATCCTCCAAAAATAAGACCTACTTACAGGTTTCCTTCTGAGTGAAATATAAGGCATCCCCCGAAAATAAGGCCCCCCTAGGCTAAACATGAGAGATTTGGTCCACTGATTCTGAAAGAAATGGAGTCACAAGAAATTCACCAGGAAATTCAGGAATTGGATTGTTATGATGATGTTCCAGAAGATGATGACATGATTGTCACTGAATAAATGAGTAAATTCTTGATACTGTAGGATTCACAGTTTGTCTGGTTTGTGTTGACAACTACCGTACTACTGTACCATATACAGGTAATAAATTTCCTTTATTTTCATTTAACAATAAATGTGTACCGTATTCTTCTTCATGGAAAAATAAGACATCCCCTGAAAATAAGACCTAGCGCATCTTTGGGAGCAAAAAATAATATAAGACACTGTCTTATTTTCGGGGAAACAGGGTAACAGCAAAATAATTTTTTTTTTTTTTTTAACTTTAAATAGTGTCTAGGACAATGTAGCTTAGTTGGTTGGGCTTCATTGTCCAGTACACTGAAAGGTTGCTGGTTCAATTCCTGGCAGGAGGCCTGCAGGAGCAGTCAGTCAATGTTATGTTCTCACATACCGTAGATGTTTCTCGCCCTCTCCCCCTCTCCTTTCCTCTCTCTCTAAAAGTTAATAAACTATTAAAACATTTTAAGTAGCATGTCAAAATGATCACATCACTAACTTTGATTTCTTTCATTACTTAAATACCAGCCCATATGGATGGGCTTAATGATGAAGGAAATGAATGAATAGCTATTCCCAGTTTATAGTGAGTTCTTTTTAGTATGAATATGGGTATCACTGAGTTCATTAAAAAGTAATAACTTTTAGACTCTGTTTTTTGTTTGTTTCTGTTGTTTGTTTCTGTTGTTGTTTTAACTCATCGGAATCTATCATGAGATGTCCCCAAATTGGTGTGGACTCCTCTATATATAGAGTCACAGACCAGAGACAAGTCAAAGGCTTTTATATTGTTTACTAGAGGCCCAGTGAATGAAAATTAATGCACTGAACTGGGGGGGGGGGGGGGGGGAAATTGGGGAGGCCCTCAGTCCAGCCTGCCTCCTCTCATAGTCCAGGAGCCCTCAGGGGAAGGCGACGCACCATCACACCTCTGCTGCTGCCACTGCCGGCAGCACAAACTTTGGCTGGCCCTGGTTACCTGAGCCTCAGGCAGACCTGGGCGGCTGGGTAGCTGCCATCTGAGGCTTGCCTGTGCCTTGGGCTGGCCCTGGGTGCCTGGGCAGCCGACATCTGAGGCTTGCCTGTGCCTGGGGCCAGCCCTGAGGGGCTGGAGGACTGAGGGAACTGGGGGACTCTGGAGGCAGGTATGCGGCCATGCCACATGCCTGTCGGCCCAGTGGGACTGAGGGGACTGGGCACCACCATCTGTGGCTGTGGGCACTGTCATATTTGAGGGTGTGGCAGTCAGTTAGCATATTCCCTTTTTATTAGATAGGATTCCTCTTCACTTACAAAATCCCAACAGTATACAGATACTGTCTGCACAGCTTCCAGCCTTGTACTTGAACATAGGAATATTCAGTCATTGAAATGGTTATGAGTGTGCAATGTCTAAGAAAAAACAATAGTGAGTACAGGTATGCAACTTTTTATTGTAATTCTTTTTTTTTTTTTAATGTATTTTATTTTTTACAGAGAGGAAGGGAAAGAGATAGTTAGAAACATTGATGAGAGAGAACATCAACCAGACACCTCCTGCACACCCCCTACCGGGGATGTGCCTGCAACCAAGGTACATGCCCTTGACTGGAATTGAACCTGGGACCTTTCAGTCCACAGGCCCATGCTGTATGCACTGAGCCAAACTCTTTCGACTTATTGTAATTCTTGAAGTCATGTTTTAACAATCAGAATTTTTCAGATTTTCGAGAAGAAATTTTAGTGCAGGTTTTAGTGCAGATATGTTAAGTAATTGCCATTTTGGGGTCCTGGCAGAGTCCTCCAATCAAGCACATTAATATTTCTGCTGCACATCAAATGAGAGTCTCATGAAGTCTAAAGTTGGTGCATATCAGGAGTTGTTGCAAATTGAGTTTACAAGCTTAAAAAGGAAAATCTATTTTCAGATTTCAAAATTGCAGATAAGGGATGTCACCTTGTACCTGGTGACATTTTCTGAAAGAGATAGGAGTATGTTGGCATTTTTATTTTCCTGAAATTGGGAACTATGCTAAAATCAAATTACATCACTTTCCTTTATGTGGTATATCATGGGTAGACTTTTCTCTAATATCTATAAATATAAAAGCCTAATATACAAAATATACAAGTTTGACCGGGAGATGGGGAGTTCGATCGCTCACTATGACGTGTGCTGACCACCAGGGGGTGGTGTGGAACGAAGGAAGGCCCCAACTGGCAGCCAGGGAAGGGAGACCCCTGCTGGCAGCTGCTAGGGACCCTATCCGTGCACAAACTTTGTGCCCTGGACCTCTAGTGTATATATATTTAAAAAATAGCAAGAAAGAAAATAGAATGGTTTTCTTAAACAAAGGGGTTTTCCTTCAGTACCGATGGGGACAGAATTAATGCTTAAGAACTGTGGCCAGTCTACTGCTACTGTCTGTTCCCTCAGAAGGAAAAATCACTGGAGGGGCAGGGGCTTGGATCCTATTTGAGGATTTTTCTCAGGACTCCATTCTCTCCCCCCGTCCCCCAATTTTTATTTTATTTTATTCTATTTTTTTGCATTTAGAACAGATTTAAACTACATTTTATTTTGAATATTGATTAATATTACCATTCTTCCCACTGGACAACTATGATTTATGGATTTATTTTTATTTTTTTAACTGTTAAAATATCTGAGATTTGTCCAGTCGGCTGTTACTGTGTAGAATGCAGAAGAGCAAACGAAAGGGAATCCATTCCCTTTTGAACAATTTCCTTAGGAGTCCTCTAACCTAGGTTGAGGACTTATAAGGGATGATAGTAGAAATGTTGTTGAGAAATAATAGAGAAAACAGTGCATTTTGGCCATTGGTTGAATATTTTTGCATTTTCTGAATTTTTGAGATAATTGCAGAATTTATAGTTTCATTTTCACTTAAAGTCCTTAAATATGTTATTAAATATTTTGCCTTCTGATGTAAAATTGTCATCATTTTTAAACTTTGTGTCCTTATAAAATCTCCTCCTTGCTAAGGAAAGCAGGTGTGATTTTGCTGAGTTGCTTACTTGTGACAAGGAGAGGAAAATTTAATAATTCATCATAAAATCCTCATAGTGGTGCTAAAAAGAGCAGTGAGAGCTATAAACTCTGGATAAATTGCTCTCGTTGCAAGAATTTCCAATTAGACCAAGTATCAAGCATGTACATGTTGAACTCCAAGAATTTCCCTAGAGGGAAATTTATATAAATCTGGATGGTGATAGTACTTTAAACATTTTGTTGTTGTTAGAACTGCAGTACCAGTGTCTACCTTACAAAATTTCCATTTCATACTTACATTTTGGGACATGGTATACTTGATTGCCAGAATTTTATTTGGTGATGATGATTGAAGGGTAGAAAGAGGAAATGACACTTACTAAATTTAAATAAGTAAGGTAAATTTGAAATAGAAAGTTGCTTTTTTATTTTATTTATTATGTGTTGGTAGGTTGAGAAGAGAGATAAGGTTTAAGATCCAAGAGGAATATCAGAAGAAAATGCTAAATTTTGCACAATAGTTATGTGCTTTAGGTTGAAATTATATTTTATAAATTGATAAGTTTATAAAGTATCTTATGTAATTTGCACTTGCTAAGATTGATACCATGCTAACCATTGTAATAGAAACTTTCCTGGACTTAGTGATCGTGTACATCCCCATCTGTATTAAATGGTAGCAGCTCTATGTCACTTTATAGTGTCAAGGTTATTTGTGTACATGGTCTAATGAAAAGAACACTTAATTGCCTGTCCTCAGTCTAGGTTTTTAATTATGGTCCATCACTAACTATTATAGCTTAGAGCATTAAATGATTACTTACGTTTTAAGTTTATGATTTAAGTTTATGTAGATATGTCTCCTTCATTTCATATCATAACTTTTCTGACTTTCATCTTTAAAAAGAAGTTGTACTTAATAATATGTAATAATTTTTTGCATTAAAATTAATATTTTTCCTAGTTGTATTCAGTTTTTTTGGTACTGAGAACAGTTCTTTCTCTATATTCTTTACCTTAAACATATTTTCTATTTCATATTGTTTTTGTAATTCTGTGCTGTGCACCATACTGTAAATCACTTAAATATGCAATTCTCATAAACCCTAAGTCACTTATATATGTAACTCCAGTAAAATACTTGGAAACGTAACTATCAATTTAGCATTTTTCAAAAATTCCTAAAATGTGTTTAACAGATGGATAGTGAAATTTAATTTTAGCTTTTAATGTTGATGACTAGGTTTATTCTGAACAAATACATAATTCTCATAAGTGCATATATCTGCAGCCCTTTGCCTTTCAGACTTGATTATGCTAGTCATTATTATAGCATCTTATATTTCCGTGCAGAGTATATTTATCTCTGACTGATCATTATTACAAGAACATTGGATATTTTATAATTGTTTTCTCTGTTCACTTGTTTTTTTGTATGTGTTTTTTTTTAATTATGTCACAATACTATCTTATGATGTAGATATGTCTCCTTCATTGAGAACAAGTTGAATAAAGTTATCTGACATTAGTTTTTAAATTAACTTTTTTCTTCTTAGTCATAAGAATAAAATACCTTATTGCATTTAATATACCCTTTTTATTATTTGCTCTCTTGTTCAGAATCTTTGCTAATAATATGTGTTCTTAATACATTATTATATAGAGCTATCGACGGATTTTTTTTATTATTGGTTATATCTCTGCCTTATTATTGGTTATATCTATGCCTACTGACTACGAAAAATAAATTGGTCAAAGTTAACAAAGCTTTCTTTGGTATATTTTATAGGTAATCCTTGCAGACAGAAAAAAGTAAACTGTCAGAGAATTCATACCATTGGTACTTGTTATTTGGACCAGCTTAAGGAGTCTGATTGATAGGATCAACTGGCAACAGAAAATGAAAAGTAGTGTGGCACAGATAAAAGTAAGTGTTTGAAACTTGTAATTAAAAAAACAACATGTAGTCAATTACCTATCCTTTAAACAAAAATGCATGTATGTAATTCAGACAGTAAAGTGACATTGTGCATACATCTAACACAATTTCAAATGTATATACTTGGTCAGGTGGGAGTAATAGTGTTCAAAAGGACAGTTGAGAGAACGTATGGGGTGTGTATGCATGAATCAAGAAAGTGAATGTCAGTGGGCACATGATAAAAAATAATAGGGCAGGAAATTTTTAATGCACATGAAATGAACTATGATGCCCAATGGTCGTAGTTCCTGCATATCTGTCTACAAGTGAGCCTTTTGTTGCATAGTTCATTATGAGACAAAATAAATCATAAACTTAAAACATAAGTAAATTACATGATCTGTTAGAGTGTTAAGTGCTCAACTATGCTATGAAGAAAAGAAATAAGGCAGTGGTTCTCAACCTCTCTAAGGCCGCAACCCTTTAATACAGTTCCTCATGTTGTGGTGACCCCCAACCATAAAAGTAGGCATATCACTTCCTGGGTCTCAGAGTATTAAAGGGGAAAGTGTATTTTTATTTGATTATAAATCTATCCACTTCTCCCTTCCTCACCTCCATGAGCTCTGTATCCATAAACTTTCTTTAAAGAGAACCAGTAGACTGTGACCTTCTTAACAGCAGGCATTGGTATAAGCCCTGGTATGTGGTAAGAGTGGCTGCTTGGTGTACCATATTTGTTTTGCTAAATGAATAATTTTTAAAGCTAATTTTGACAATGTTATTTTCAACTATTGCTCTGACTTATAATCTAAACTCTATGATAAAGTAAATTGGGAAATTCTGGTTATTATTATTTGGATTTTACCCCAAATGATTTTTCACATAGTGAAATCCTGTTCACCTACTAAAGCCTAGTTCAGGTCTCCTTACTCACTGTCATCCCTCAGCATTCTGTACCGTGGTGGTTGTGCCCTAATCAAGATCTCCTGTTCGCACTTACTACTTGTGCCAATCAACCATTAACGTGATCATATTTATGAAATCCTGATTCACGACTTCAGTATTTTTGGTTTCTCCCTCTTTCTCACAACAGATGTTATGGAGAAGTGTTAAAAATCATTAGCACAGAATTGAGGCCATCTCCCTAATGTAATCAAAATAATTACAGTGCCTTGTAAAGGAAAAAGTAAACTTTGCAGTATTAGTGTCTCTTTCTTTTCCTCTCTCCTCTTTTTCCCCCTCCTCCTCCTTCTCTCCTTTCTCTCTCTCAGGAACATATAATCTGATATGTTTAATTGTGGAAGTCTTTATAACCATCTCTCTCCCACAAGATAATAAATTCCTTGAGGGGTTTTCTTTTGTATTCTCCATAGTATCTATGCAGGAAGGCCTATGTCATAAAATAAATGTCAGTAAATACTATATTTGATGTTACCATGACTTGAATGAGTCTTGTGTTCCATATTTGGCTTAAGATCTTGATGTCAGGTTTTCAAACCTATATATATACTAGAGGCCCAATGCATGAAAATTCCTGCAAGGGTAGGCCTTCTTTCCCCCTGGCTGCTGACACCGGCTTCCCTCCAGCACCCGGGACCCGGCCTGGCTTCCCTCAGGCCCCGGCTTCATCAGGAAGGATGTCCAGAATGATTTCCGGAAAACATCTGGTCTAATTAGTATATTACCTTTTTATTATAGATGTTGAACATTTCTACTTCATTGTGTTGCTAAGCGAAATAATTTAAAAACTTTCTTGTATGCATTAGAAAAAGGGTTTTAGATGGTTGCACTGAGTATAAAATAACAGCCTGACTATGGCTACTGTAAATTACAGATTTGATCACACGTTTATTTACTTACAAAGATTAATCTGGTTTAAATGCTTCCTTCAATAGTTAATGAGACTGGCAATTTACTTATGATAATGTTAGACTCCAACTTCTGTTAATTAGCTAATCATAAATAGGAAGTTTGAGCACTTGTTTACATTTCTATGAAGTAATTTTCTATTTTTATATATATCTTTTTCCTATCAAGAAGGCAAACATGTAAGTATGCAGAACAAGTTACATTATTCGATTTACTTTTCTTAGATTTCTAGATTAAGATACTTTAAAAAACATACTGTTTTTCTTTTCTTATAGTTAGGTTAATTAAAATTATTTTAGTTCTTTTTAAAAACCTTATCAATATGGATGTTGATCAATGATATAAAAATTTACCTATTTATAAGTATTTTGGCTTCTTAAACATATTTGGATTTTTAAATTAGTATACATGTTCTTAATCTGGATGGTTCATATCTCTGTCATGTGACATGTCTCTTCAATCTCATGTTTATTAAAGTTATTTGTATGTCTGTTAGTTTTCAAAGGATTTGACACATGAGCTACATATTTCAAATCCTTATAGCCTAATGTAGTGCCATACATATCAGACACTCAAATGATGTTTTCTGAAAACACAAAGGAATGAATTTTGTAAATATACTAGAGTTTGTTTCTTCTAACCATTTATTTTATCTAGATTCATTAACCTGGACTAAAGTTGTGATTATTATAAGCCATAGGAAATAAGAAGGTCAGTGCAGTAGTAAGTGTTGGGCATAACCACAAAAGTGAGCTCTTGCTAGAAAACCTCTGGCCCTTAGTCATGTTTTTCACCAAAAGAAAGCTTTCATCTTATTTTCCACCAGGAGAAGCTTTCATAAAAATGGTATCCTATATTTTTATAACTTATATATAGGAATAAAATATTAACAAGATGGCATGTGAGAAATATTTCATCTATCTTGAATTTTTTGGTTTAAAGGGTATTTGCTCCATAGTGAAAACATACTTTAAAAAAATATTTTTGAAGTAATTTCTAAAGCATTTCCAATTTTCTGAGATATGTATTTCATTAGCTATGAGTTAACATACTTTTTAAAATGCTTCCTCCCTTCTTCTTCTTCTTTTTTTTTTTTTTTTTGAAAGCATTCTTCAGGTCATGACAGAAGGGAAAACAACAGTTCATATCAGAGGACCTACTCTCCAGAAGACAGGTGAACAGTTTTATGTGTTCTGAATTCAATTTAAGTGTTTTATAAGTTTAAGAAATTACTTAACTCTTAGTTTCCTAATTTTAGAGCGGACAACTTCTTTTTTATAGTTTTATAAAGAATATTGAGTGGACTTGAGGACTAATCATTCTTGAATGATCTAGGTCTTTCTAGTAAATAAATCTAGATTTTAAGTAATTTTTTAGGTAAGAGGGAAGAACTTCAATATCTCCAGTACTAAGTAGAATGAATAGATAATAGACTAAGCAAATGAAGTCATTTACAAGATAAGTGTTTTTCATGCTGACTATATACGATATCCAGATACATATCTTGCTAAGGACAGTGGGAATCAGGATGACAAGTTTGGTTGAGGGAATTCCAGCAGTTATTTTGTTGTGTACAACAAAGCTTTTATAATCAAGACTGAATGAATGGCTGTCAAAAAATGAGCTGTCTGTTAAAAACAGTTTGATAAGACATGTTTTAGTCATAGAGTTGCTTTACATTACCACTGTACGGCTTTCCTAAGTATGACATAGCTGTTTTGAACTTTGGTTTTCTTATTTGCTGTGTTAGATATGCAGAACAAGACAGATCCCCCCGGGATAGAGATTACTTTGAGTACAGCAGGTCCGACAATGAGCGTTCAAGAAGAGGACGTTCTTATGATGGCAGCATGGAGTCGCGGTTAGTATTGGAAATTTTAACTATAGAGAGTATATTTGTTTAACTCTCCTTTATTCTTTATAATAAAAACAACAATACCATTAAATGGATGATCTTCCAATAAGGACTTCATGTGAATTAGTTCTATTGCAGTAAGTGTATGACGGTAGATGCTGTTCGTCTGTTTATAGATCAAGAAACAGGCCTAGAGAAGTTAAATCATTTGTGTATGTTCTAGAAATCTGTCTGATTCTAGAGCTGAAGCTCTTATTCATTATACTGTACTGCAAGAGGAGTTGGCTCATGTGTTTTGAGATTCTTGATTGAATGAAAGGAAATTGTTTATATTATATGACTTAAAGTGATCTAAATTTATTTTCTTGCGTAATGGCAAATAAACATTGAAAACGAAGTTACCAATCTGTGGTTTTAATCTAAATAAAAGTTATTATTCTTAGTCTTAGAGAACTTGAATATCCATTTTATTAGTCATCTAGTTTCAACAACTTGTCTACCATGTTTTATTGTTCACTAAATTCTTATTGTTTTTGATATCTCTGTCATTATCTAATATAGACTACCAAAACTGTATCCCTACAAAACTCTGCAATTTGGTGCTTAAATGCATTATTTGATATCTGCAGCCCACATTTCCTTTTCACTTCTCTTACTTTCTTATATGTATGTTTGTATGTATATGTGTCTTCATATGTCAGATTAAATGAACTTCCAAAAGCCAATCCCATCTGCTGTCACCTTAATGACACCTTAATAAGAACAACTACTATCATCATATTTAGTGTGCTAGGCATTTTGAATACTTTCTCATATACAAGCTAGATACTGTTTTTCACAATTTAGAAAAGAGGACTGGTTTGAAGTGATTGAGTAATTTACCTGAGTGGCAGTTACCTGTCTGCTAGATGATGAAAAGGGGATTGTAACTCAATTCTCACTCTAAAGCCCATGAATTTTCCACCATCCCTGACTATATTACTTCACTGTGAGTCTTGTTTGGTCCATTTTATGTACAAAAAGTCTCATTTGACCCACACAGTCAACTGGAGTATTAATGTAGAATATAATGATTAATAGTCCAAAAGCATTTGAAGGGAAATATTTCTATCTGGATTCAAAGAAGATTGTGTTGCTCATGCACTCTAAAGGAACCAGCACTACAATTGGAAGGACACAATTTTATCAGCCAGCTAGTAGTTTTAGTTGGTGGTTCTCAGAAGAATCATATCCCTGCTATTAGCTACCCTCTTAGAACATGTTATGTTTATAACAAGAAGCAACTCAATTGCAAATCAGTGCCTAGATTTCAGAGCACCTGGCTTTGTGACTTATTGGGGTTTCTAACTTCAATTTCAAAACTGACTGCTTTTCTCTGTCTCTAGGTTGTATTACTGTATATTAAGACAGTAATCTCATATGCCCTCTAGATGTATGTAAAATCTATTCAACAGTTTCCTGGTAGTGCAACCCTTGCTTTCATATAAGATAATACAAAACAGTTTTTATTTACTATATTCATATAACTCATGGCTGCACAAAGTGTGAGTAGAATGACCTGAGTTTCCAAGGCAGTATCTGTATATGTAAAAAACAGATAAGTGGACAAGCTCTTCTCTGGGGAAAGATAGCAAAAAATTGAGGATTTACCATTTCCTGTTATTCTTGCTAGTTTCAGAGATCAATATTTTAATTATTTTTAAAGTGTTAGCTTAAGAAAGGATACTCACTTGCATTAATAGGAAGAGTAATTGTGGCTACAAAATGGTTGATTTTCTTTAAAAAAGGTCTCAAACAGAAACTTCTGATATTCTGAAGTTTTTAATAAAAATACCAGTTTTATCAAGAAACAATTTCAAATATTGCATTTTTATGATAGTCTTACTCCTAAATTGTCATTATTGATGATAAACTTTGGTTTCTCCTTTATATAGTTTATATCATAAGCCAATTTGTCTTTTTAAAACCATTCCAAACCACTTTTCACCATTCCAAACCACTTTTCCTTCTCTGAATTTATGGGGCCCACTTATGGTCTCACTCATTTGGTATTCAGAAATATATTTAAGATTGTATTTTATGTTGTCTTTTTTCCATTTTCAAAAATGTAATGTTACAGAAGTAGGGACCGAGATAAACGCAGAGAAAGAGAAAGAGAAAGAGAAAGAGATGTGGATCGGAAAAGGTACCGGAGATCTTCATCTCCTGGGAGAAGAAGCCCAGAACCATCGTTGACCCAAAGTTCCTCTGCTCAGGATGAGCCTACTGCGAAGAAGAAGAAAGATGAGCTGGATCCTCTTCTTACTCGTACTGGCGGAGCGTATATTCCTCCTGCAAAGCTCAGGATGATGCAAGAACAGATCACAGATAAAAACAGGCATGTTCATATCACTAAGTATACAAAGCCATGTTATTCTCATTGAAAAAATTCAACTATAGCCTAATTAACCTTGGCTGTTGAGAATTTACATTAGTCTACAATGAGAGAGCCCTCAAATTAGACTGCTTTCCTTCTTCACTCTATAACTTCCATTGGAACTCTGCATGCTATTTGCCCTGCCCTGACACATTAGCTCAGCACTTCTTTATTTATTTGCATGTATGAATTTTAAAATTTCAGAAAATAACACTTAGCTATTTTAGATTATTTCTTTAATAGTTACATGCTTACCTATTAGGAGTGTCTTTTTTTCCTGGATAATCAAGAGTATTCATATTTTTTACCTAAAATGAATCTTCAGTTTTATTAAACCAGGAGTTGGCATACTTTTTCTGGTAAAGGTCAAATGTTAAATATTTAAGGCTTGGTCCGTTATTCTATCTTCGTTGCAGCTACTTGATTCTTGGGAATACAACCATAAATAATATGTAAACAAATGAGTAGCTCTGATCCGATAAAGCTTTATTTACATAAACAGGCAGTGGGCCACCTTTGGCTCATGGGTGTAATTTCCCAACCCCAGTACTAATGCATGAAACTAAGTTTACAATTTTCTATTCCCTCCTTTTCTCAGACCATAACATCTTGGATTATAATGTTTTGCTACTCTAAGAAAGACATTCAAAATTTATATATGATTATTCACACTCAAAATACCTTTCTTTCCCTTTTCAAAGCAGTTGGGATGTTGAGGAGCTATATAGGAAAGTGCAGTTAAGTTTTCTCTAATGGGATGGGATAACAATTAGGAAATGCATGGTGCAAGATTGAAATGCCCATTCAGTTGCTAGATAGTTAGTAAAAAGATTGGGCTAGAAGATAGCTATACTTTAAGAAAAACAGATTCTAGATTTGTCAAGAAAGAGTGTTCCTACATCTTTTGTGGGTATTTTAATGGCACCTTGAAAGTTCTTGATTACCTTATATAAATGAAATCTAAATGTGTGTCAAAAATAAGCTTGAAGTAGAAATGTCATTTGTGTAAGTGTAAAGACTTGAGATAAATTAAAATTGAAAAAGTTGTGTGCTAGAAAGGGACATTAGATGACATTAAATTTAAAACTGGTAAGTACGTTTCTCTTCATGTGTCATGTCCCAACAGTTGGTAGTGATGCTTGGAGTTTTATGCTGAGGAGGAATTTGGAGATGGCCTCTGTGGTTCATGAGAGCTTCATGATCATGTAGGCATTTAGTTCTTGTAGAGGCAGTAGAGACAGTGTTTACTGTCCCCAGTCCATACCAAAGCAATCCTAATTATAAAAGACCAGAAACATTGTTAATCCAAGTCTTTCTTATGAATAAAGTGGGCAGTCAGCAGTATATGAAATTTTAAGTAATTCCTAGAACATAATTTTATATATACATTGAGTGGCCAGATTATTATAATCTCTGAACGCATAATAATCTGGCCACTCAGTGTGTGTGTTCTATCCACTGAGCCAAAGCAGTCAGGGCTCTTTTCATGTTTTAAAAACTGTATTTCAGTATGATTGCTATCCTTTGTAATCCTATACATTTGTAAATATTATCCCAAGAAGTCTATCAGCTTCCTCAAAAATTTATAAGTATAAGAAAAAAAATTAAAACTACATCTGAAATGACATTCCACAAAGAAATAATTATAAAAACCATAGAATCTTAAAACTTTAAAAAGTTTTAGGCAGTATCACGTTCAACCAAAGAAACTTTAAGGCTAAAAAATTTACCTACAATTTTAGTTAAAAAAAGAGTATAGCTATCTGGCATTCAACTGGTATAGCTGTGGGATTATTACATAAATGTAGAGATGTTTTTTAAAATATTTATAACTGTCAGTCTTTTAGCCCATGATATCATATGACTTTACTTTTCCTTATAATTATTATGTATTTACTAGAGGCCTGGTACACGGGATTGTGCACTGGTGGGGGCGTGGCCTACAGGGATTGGCCAGCTGTAGGAGTGCCACTCAGTCAGTGGCTGTGGACCTGCCCTCTGAGCTGCTGCTCCAGCTGTGGGAGCAACCATTCATCCTAGTCAGCCAAGTGATGCTCCCACTGTGGTAGCTCACTGACCACTAGGGGGCAGCTCCTGCATTGAGCGTCTGCCCCCTGGTGATCAGTGCACTTCATAGTGACTGGTTGACTAGTCATTCTGGTCATCCACTGTTCGGTTGTTGGGCTTAATTATATATGATAGTTTAAAACAATTTTGTTTTCACATGCTTATACTATGGAACATAATAAAAATTTACTTCTTAAGGTTTATATGTGGGTATTTCATATTATTTAAAATAAAAAATAATAGCTTTCATCTAAAAAATATTTAAAGGTAAGTTTGAATAAAGTGTTATAATATAAAATAAGCATGTACTGCATCCAACTAATGAATTAAATTGCAATATACATGGACATCAGAACCAGATTATTCTTATATGTTCTTAATAACCGTATGTTATTAAAGGGAAGCAGTCTGTGTAAGCATTATATGTACATAAAAATCAACTAGCTTAGGATATAATCTTTGTTTAGTAATATTTTACTGCATTTAGGGTCATTTTCTGAAAATAATGTTAAAAATAAGGCACTAAGTATTTTTTTATGTTCAGATAACTTCTTGTTATTGTGATTGTTGCTGGAGTTTTAATCTTTATTAAAATCTATTCTTTTTAGCTTAGCATACCAGAGGATGAGCTGGGAAGCCCTAAAGAAGTCAATTAATGGTCTTATCAACAAAGTCAACATTTCTAATATAGGTATTATTATTCAAGAACTCCTTCAAGAAAACATAGTTAGAGGGAGGTAAGCATCTATTTGCAGTATTTCATAGTGGTTTTTCAAAGGAACATAACCTACATGAATCATAATCATTGATTTATTATGCTACCTTATTTCAAAGGTAATTGAGAATATTTAAAATGCAGTTTTTGTAAAATTGTAACATTAACAAATAACCTATACTTAACAATTAGAGGTTATATGGAGTTTTTGCTTTTAAGGAGCTTTGATGTGATATAATGGTTTTCTGCAGACATTCATGTACTGGATACTTCTAATAACTTACACTCATGAAGAATAGTAAATATCTTCAAACCAGTTTAATTTCTAATGAAAGCTAAGTGAGAATGTGAAAGAAGTGAGGAAGATCAGTAATAAATTTTAGAAAAGCAGAAGAGAATGACTTAGCATTTTCTGTGCGGTTTTAAGTAGTTGGTGATGTTGAAAAGGGTCAGGAAACAGATATCCTATATTCATTTTATTTATTATTTAAATCTGAAGTCTATTTTCACATGATCCTGATTCCTTTCCAAATAACATTGGGGATATAAACTAAGATGCAGCATGTTTTGAGGATAAAGAAAGGTGACCTTAGATAGCCTCTGTTCTCAAAAATAGATAGTGCTCTTTCATTTTCTGAGCACTTATGTGGGTTGCTTAAGATCATGCCATTTATTAGATGAGTTCTCTTCTCATTTTCTACTCTAATGAATTAATTGTCATACCTTAACCTGATAACTATTAAGACAATGTTTTCCTGCCTTTTGGCAGTCTAATAATTATTTGTCATTATATTGCTAAAAAATAACTATTCAGCCCACATTGCATATTTCTCCTTGTCATATGCATATAGAAACATGCTTATTTTAAAAATGTGTTAACGT
Source organism: Pipistrellus hanaki (assembly GCF_964339955.1). NCBI lineage: Eukaryota > Metazoa > Chordata > Mammalia > Chiroptera > Vespertilionidae > Pipistrellus > Pipistrellus hanaki. Next base: position 51,517,026 of record NC_140510.1, on the reverse strand, counting down.
AGAACCTTTTATATTTCTGTAATTGTTTATCATTATTCTTACATTACTTCCAAATCTTCATTTTTAATTTACTGAAAATAGGTTTAATGATGGGAAATACCCAAATTTGTCTTTAATCACATAATTTTATATAAAAAAATGGTCCAGTCATGGAAATCTTATTTTAAGTTTAGTACTTTTGAAGCAGGTCCTTTTTTCTTACACTATTTTGCAAATGTTTAATTACTTCTAAGAAGTTAAAAAAAAACAACCCTCAAATTTATAATTAGTTATAACAAACAGAAATTGGAAAACAGGAATTATATTTTGAGACAAAATATTTTATGAAAAAATTGTAGTAAAAACTGTTTTATGAAAGCACAAGTTTATTTTTTTGAAAGCAGTTTTGTTAGACAAACTTTTCTCCTAGATAAAGTGATATGAATTTAATCCTGATTTAGGATTTGTGATTATTTACAGAGGAGTAATATTACTGGATTTCAAATGAGTTTTTTATTCTTGGAATTAAATTGGTGATTATTGTTGATGGTGTTGTTGTTTTTTTTAAACAGAGGCTTGCTGTCCAGATCTGTTTTGCAAGCACAGAGTGCTTCTCCAATCTTCACCCATGTTTATGCAGCATTAGTGGCTATTATTAACTCTAAATTTCCACAAATAGGAGAATTAATCCTCAAGAGGTTAATTCTTAATTTTCGGAAGGGCTATCGAAGAAATGATAAGGTATGTATAATTGGCTTGTAAGTAGACTGCCACATACAGACAGATTAATAAATCAGTATCAACAATAGTGAGCAATGTTGATTTCTATATAGGAATTCTTTTTTAAAACTGCATATTTCATGAGAACTTTTTTTTAGTTCTATTAAATATCTCTGGCTACTAATGATGAGCCACAGAAATTTTAATTATTTTGCCAGAAATGGCACTCTTTCACATCTATTAGTTCTTATAAAAAATTATCCTGTATATTACATATTTTAAAGAGTATGTAAGCTGTATATTCTATAGATAAATGAAAATTGGTTTTAGTTTATAGATTAACTTTTCCTCTACCTTTACTTTGCAGCAACTTTGTCTGACTGCTTCAAAATTTGTGGCACATCTTATTAACCAAAATGTGGTAAGTAATTATCTTCAAAACTTGGTATATTTTAGTGGCATTAGACCACACAGACTTGATGCACTAATGACATATCTCTGGTTTTTTTTTAATTTTATAGTCTTGGAAAAGTATCTTGGATAATTTTTTAATGTTAAAGCTATAATAAATGCCTTTAAATTATTTAATATGAAGAATAACTAGATATTTTATCAGATTGATCTCTTAATTCTGTTCATGGTCACTTAACATACACACATACACACACACACACACACACACACCCCTGCCACTAGTTGTTGTCTGCAGGGTGATCAGGCCCCGCTTGCACTGCCTTTGGCCTGGTACCACCTGCTGGCCTGCTCTACCATTCTGCCTCAGTCCCGCTCTCATTTAGGGCCCATTGGGGCCAGCAGTGCCTCCACTGCCCCCAGCTGCCAGTGCTGCATCATCTACACCTGCCACGTTTTGTGCCACCCCTGGTGGTCAGCACATGTCATAGCAAGCAGTTGAACTCCTGGTTTCCTAGTCAAATTCTGGTCAAACCACCGAAGCCGGTTTGGCTCAGTGGTAGAGCATCGGTCTGTGGACTGAAAGGTCCCAGGTTCGATTCCGGGCAAGGGCATGTGCATTGGTTGCAAGCACGTCCCTGGTAGGGGGTGTGCAAGAGGCAGCTGGTCGATGTTTCTCTCTCATCCACGTTTCTAGCTCTCTAGCTCTCTCCCTTCCTCTCTATAAAAAAATCAATAAAATATATTTTAAAAAAAATCTTACAAACTGGTCAAACCACCCTCAGTGGGGACAATTTGTATAATAGGCTTTTATAGGTAGTAGATTAAGTAATTTTATTTACAAATAATGTGTCTATTCAGTTTTGTGTTTATTTTGTATTCAATCACTATTTGAGATTTTTGATTCTGTTTCAACTTGAAGGAGATAGTAAAATTGTTCTTGTTCACATTCAAAGTTTTTTTTTTCAATATGTATTATGTTTAATAATATGTATAAGAACAATTTTAAAATCACACTTTTATTTCTGTAACATAAATATTGTTTTAATTCCTATGTGAAAAGCTTGTCAGTGTTTACTCCTTAAAAATCTTTTAGATTTGTAATCTAATTAGCTATATTATAACAATAATAACATGCTGTTTAAGACTATAAAGACTTCACATGTCTATGTCAGGACAGCTATAGGTTTCAGTTTTATAATGTATATCTTACTTTATATTAGAGATACTTTGGCATTGTCAAAAACAGTTAAAATGATAAATATTTTAGTTCTTCCCAACTGTGGTTCAGGGTGATATTTTCTTATAATTTATAAGACTGCTTGCCCCCTCCCCCAAAAAGTAGTATGTATTTTTTATCTTGTGCTCAATGCAAAAAAAATAATGTCCTGAGTTGAAATTTAGTCTTCCCTCCCCATCTTGAATAAGTATCTGACTTCAGAAAGGCTTTTGTACAATGTTTTTGAACATTTCTAGTTGTTTTTCACAGCAAAGCTTCCCAAGAGAATTTTATTCTCACTCTACCTGGCATTGTTTATAAGTTAATTTTTTAATATGGCCAGTGCAAGTAGTTTGATTTAGTTTAAAAAAATAAAGGATATATTTATTTTTTAAATATTTATTTTTCATACCAGAAACTAAGATATTTTGTGATAAAATAATTGTGTATGTAATTTAAGAATTATTTTCTATCTAATAGTTGCTTTTAAAATGAATTGGACAATGGATATAAATATTTGTGTTTATAAAGAATCACTATTCTTAATATTGTGACTATGAAAATATCTCAGGTTAAAGATTTTTAACTTATATTTTGAGGTTAATTATTGTATGTCCTGTAGATAATATATATTATATTTTTAACACAATGTATAAGAATATTTCTCCTGAAGATAAGTTAAATAGTTTTATTCAGTGCAATACACTAGGATTTTTGTAATAATCATTTGGGAATTCTTAACAGATGCATAATGAAAGCAAAAGAATAATTGTATTTCATATATGCAATAATTTTATATATATTATAAAACTTTGCTAATCATATATACAGTATTATCACTGCAAAAAACAGATTTAGTAACTTTTAAAATTACTGTCAATACTAGGCTTATATATGTAAAAGCATTTTCTCTATGTCTTTATTCTATTTAAGGCACATGAAGTTTTATGCTTAGAGATGCTCACTTTGCTCCTGGAAAGACCAACAGATGATAGTGTTGAAGTAGCTATTGGTTTTCTCAAGGAATGTGGCCTCAAATTAACACAGGTGTCACCAAGAGGAATCAATGGTAGTGTATATCCTTGTTTTGATATCGAGCTTTTGTTTGAATATTATAATATGTATTGCTTATTTTATTGTCTTTTCTTTCTGCTTACCCTTAGCTATATTTGAACGCCTTCGAAACATTCTCCATGAGTCTGAAATTGACAAAAGGGTGCAGTACATGATTGAAGTGATGTTTGCTGTAAGGAAAGATGGGTTCAAGGACCACCCTGTTATTCTGGAAGGCCTTGACTTGGTGGAAGAAGATGACCAGTTCACCCATATGCTTCCTCTGGAAGATGACTATAACCCAGAAGACGTTCTTAGTACGTCAGGGGTGATGGTTGGGAAGTGCGGCACCAACAGATATAAGCACAGGAAATAGAACTTACTTAAACTTTTCATTTATTTTTTTAAGATGTTTTCAAGATGGACCCTAATTTTATGGAAAATGAAGAGAAGTACAAAGCTATTAAGAAGGGTACGTAGAATGTTATTAAATGATTTTATTTTGGATAAGTTGAAGCAATTTTTGCAGTTATATAATAGTGATAGAAAGATCTATATAGAGATCACTGACTGCACCTAATTAAATCTCTTCTTTTATTGAAGCCATATTCTTCATTGTTTTTGTATGTAATCATTTTTCTGTTTAATGCTTGTCCAATGTACTACTTCATTCTAAATTATTTACATAATTTTTTCTCCCCACTTGGCGTGTTTCAATTGTGTAACTCTTAAGTTTTATCCCTCTTAAGAATATTCATGTAGTACACTTTATTTGACTTCTCTACCACCTAAGAATTACTACTTTAAGTGACATGCAATTTATTACTCAATTAAGTGCTATATTTTATTATTTCTTGAAAGCAGGTTGATAGCCTTCTGATAACATCAATCACAGTGCTAGATATCAGTGCTTAATAGATAATTATTATTTGTACATCATTAATATATTGTAAGCATATACTTTGGACAGAATTTGGTTTGTATTTTGTCTGCCATTGCTAACTAAGTGACCTGGAAGATGTTACTTATTTGATGAAAGAGTAAATGTTCCCTGTTTGTGTGAAGATACATACAGTGCTTTATATTGTCACAGAATTAGTATTTAGACAATAATACTATTTTGTTTCACATTTCTATCATTTATTTCATAATGCTAATATTCAGGGCTACTTATATAATTATGTTTCTATTGTACTTAAATATTATAATTATATGATAACTTTATAGATTTATTTTCCTGAATTATGATTTTACCTGAAAAGTACTCACTGCTCTGAAAGCTCCTAGGATGAGAACTATACGTTGTGAGCTATTCTTTGAAGTGAAAATGAAAAAAGCTGATTCATCTTAAAACTCAAATGATTGCATAAATGCTTTTCCTTGCGATAACCTTCATCTTATATTTGTCTTTAACAGCAGTCCTATCTTTGCACTTCATGTTTTGTTACTCAGATTATTATAAAGACCTACCAAGGGCTGAGATTTAATAAAATCGGTAATATTCTACTTCTTCGTCAGGGACATTGTTAAGAGAAATGGGCTTTCCCCTAGTACAAGAGTGTGGCAGCAGCCAAGAGCACCACTGCTAGTGCAGTTTGATGCTTTGATTTGTGCTCAGGTTGCAGCAGTTTTAACCCCTGTTGCTTTGGGCCATCATTGAAGATGTCAGCACAGTGAAAGGCGGATGATGCAGTAGTAATTTTATGAAAATGGTTTTAACCTCACAGACCACCTGACAGGTATCAGTGGTTCCCCACCCCTATCCTGAACCCCAACCCCCAAGACTTAATACTTTGAAACCACTGCTTTATCCAGTTAATGAAATCTAATTGCCATTGCCTAAGTGCTTTCAGTAAGTAGATTCTAAACTGAACAGATGAGAAGAGGATGATGTAAACGACTAGACAATTCATTTGACCTTCCTTCTTTCATAAAATATCCTTCTAGAGCTGGCATAAAAGAATGGTCCCAGCAGGAAGTGGGCACAGCTCAGTAATTAGCACCGTAGAGTGACTCAGGTGTACTTGTGTTTTAGGTCTTGCAGCATTTGGGAAAACAGCAGGAGTGCCTGTCTTCCTTCTATTGAATACTAAACAGTTTCCTCTTTTAAAAGTCTGTCTAAAACCAAATTATATAATAATAAACTATACACTTTAGTTTATTTCTAACATTTGTTAGAAATATTCTTGAGGATATTTATAAGTCTCCTGCTTGTAAAATGATTTAGTCCTGATAGCATGAAGTTCTCTACTAACAGTCAATATTATATGTGGCTCCTGAGTTATATATACTGCTTAGTGAATAGAAAGACATTAAAAGTTTTCTAAAAATGAATTGGCCCCAAAACATTTTATTAAAAATTCTCTGATCATAATAGAAATCAAGGAAATGAAATGTTGGCCAGATTTGTAAAATATTTTACCAAACTAATAGAGCACATACCTGATTGAACAAAATATAATTATAGTTTTTGTTACTTGTTTTTTATAGTCTCTTATTTACATCACTTTTCACCCAGTTCTGAGTGTGAGTTGTATTTTAAGAGGTGATAATCCAATGAAGTGTTCATCTTACCAGTTTTCCTAAAAGCTTTTTAAACTTTGGCTTTTGTTTTATATATAGAAAGTCTTTGGATTGAGTGTAATGTTTATTTAATAGGTATATATTTTAATAAAAATCTCATTGGTGTCTATTTACAATGAATGCTAAATTAACCAATGGTTTATTCTCTCTCCTTTTTTTTTTTGTTTGTTTGTCTTTCATAAAAGATTTTTAGCTTAAATTCTTATTTTCTGTATCAATGTTTTTTGTAATAGGCTGTCTTCTTTCTGATGATGAACTAGGAATATTTTGACTCCAGTATGTTCTTGCTCTATTGGAAACTTTAATCTACTTTTTCTTTTTCATTCCCCCCTTGTTTTATGGTCACTTTCTGTCAGTCAGAAGAATGACACATGGCTCTTTCTAGACAAATTAGTTATAATGTTCTCTGACCACCAGGCAATAACAGGAGGCCTCTGTGATTATCTGTATAGGTTGATAAACTGTCGCACCATTACAGATTTCAGAGAGTTGTCTTTGAAGAATGAACTGCATGGGTATCACTTCCTTGTTAATATTTTTCTAAATTTACTTTGGTCTTTTAGAAATTCTTGATGAAGGAGATAGTGATTCAAACTCAGATCAAGATGCTGGAAGTAGTGAAGAGGAGGAGGAAGAAGAGGAGGAAGAAGGGGAAGAAGACGAAGAAGGTAAAAGTATAGTTTACTTAATTAGTACTGTAAAATACTCTGAAGTTGAATTAATTCTCTGAAACAGTGCTTCCCAATGTGTATGAGCTGGGAGGGTCTTGTTACTGGCATCTACTGGGTAAAGGCTAAGAATGCTGTGCATCCTACAAGTCACAGACTGCCCCTGCTTCAACAAAGTATCACCCAGCTCAAAATGTCAGTATTGCCAAGGTTAAAAAAACTTACTCTACAGGTATTAAACAAGGAAATTCATTTTAACATCAGCTTAATTTTAATTTGACATTTTCTGTCTTTGATTATAAACTATGAATAAGGTACATTCATTTTGAGTGCATATGATTTATGTAACCCTAGCATTAATGTGACAGATAAGAATGACTCCATATTTGCTGTTCATTTTGACAAAATAAAGTTGGGAGGCCAAAATCTACATTTATACAAAAATAGGTATGATATTCTTCCCCTTCAGCTTTGATTACATTATATTTCACAGAAAAAATTAGCTCACTACTTTGGTTGAGTGTCAGTTAAAACTTTAGAACATGCCTACACTGGTCATTATTTACTTGTATTACATATTTGAAAATGGTAAAAGCATCTCTTTCCCTTTTAAGACATAACGTATTTCAGTTCTGTCTTATCTTAAAGTGTAACTGCTTTTTTATAAAAATAAGTTTAATTTTGTTCTATTGTCTTCTTTGTTTAAAACATCTTGCTATCCATGAACTATATTTTACTTCAAAATTTCTTTGTTTTAGGTGAAAACTAGAGGTCTTGTGCATGCAAGTCATGCATTTGGGGGGTGGAAGGGGACGGTCCCTCAGCCTGGACTGCACCCTCTCACAGTCCATGAGCCCTCAGGGGATGTCCGACTAAGCCATCAGACATCCTTTGTGGTGCCGCGGAGGTGGAAGAGGCTCCCACCACTGCTGCTGTGCTCGCCAGCCGAGAGCCCAGCTTCTTGGCTGAGCAGTGCTACCCCTGAGGGAGTGCTCTGACCGCTGGGGGGCAGCTCCTGCCTTGAGTGTCTGCTCCCTGGTGGTCAGTGCGCGTCATAGTGACCAGTCATTACACCATTTGGTCGATTTACATATTAGCCTTTTATTCTCTTAAATTGTACTTCTACTCATAAGTTATAGTTCTTCCAACTTATGAAGATACTCTCTAGAAATAATATTTTACTAAGCAATATTATAGGTGCAGCCTTTTATAGTGTCTAAATGAGCAAGTGACACAGAAACAAAAGTAGCTTTTCTAGCTTGGTTCTTAACTTCTTTGAGCTAACAAAACTTACTAAAGTATTTTAAGATATGATAATAGACTTGAAATAGTTACTTTGAATTCTACAAATAGTAATTTATACTGTATAAAAATATGGTTATTAAATTCATAGATTCTAAATGTATTTAGAAAGTTACACAAAAATACATTTCAGTTCTTCATATTTATTTGCATATTTGCATAATTTTCTTGTTTCTTTCAGGACAAAAGGTGACTATTCATGACAAAACAGAAATTAATCTAGTCTCATTTCGTCGAACAATTTATCTTGCTATTCAGTCAAGGTAAGATAACTGTACCTCAGTTGATTCTTACTTTTGATAGCAAATGAACAAGGAGATGGGAATTTTAGAAACTGTTGACAAAAAACTTTATACCATGTTAGTGATTCTCAAATTCTATCCCAAGCCCAAATTGATAGGTCCCAAATTGAACTCTTGGTTCTTTGCTTCAAAAGCAAATTATCTTTATTTATTTGGAAGATCTAACTGTGTTACAGAATTGAATGGGTTTTTATTTGTTTGTTTTAGTTATGTCATTTCCTTTTTTAAAAATACATTTTTATTGATTTCAGAAAGGGAGGGAGAGGAGGTGAGATAGAAACATTAATGATGAGAGAGAATAATTGATTGGCTGCCTCCTGCACACCCCACACTGGGGATCAAGCCTGAAATGCAGGCATGTGCCTTCTCCAGAATTGAACCGTGACGTCCTGGTTCATAGGTCAATGCCCAACCACTTGGCCACACCATCTAGGCTAGTTATGTCGTTTCTTATAGTTTGATATCACTTATAAAAACCTGAAAACAACTATATATTATAGAACTAGCACAGTATTAATTGTGTAGTGGCAATTTAATATTTTATATTTTTCTGTTTTCTAATTCTGGTTCTGAGGAGAGAAGCACTGTTTTGTTAACCCTTGGACACTGGTTTTGTTGTGCAAATAGAAATGTATAGAAATTAGGTTTAGGGAGGTTTTAGGACCCTTTGGATCAGTGTTAAGTAAGAACTATTATGTCATGAAAAGAAAAACTATTCCCTTTGAAGGCTGAGTTTAGTTTTGAAGAAAAGTAAATCAAAATGTAAAATGTTTAGTACATCTGTTGTTTGTTGTGTGTCAATCTATTGATTTAGTGGGCAGTGTTTACATTTTACTCTGAAGGAGGAATTTTTCCCCTTATTTTTCTTTGTTACTAGGTTGTGTATATTTCCATTTAGTATGATGTAATAGCACTAATGATTCATAAGTAGGAGTCATCTTGTTTTTATTCTGTCTGAAAACTTTTTGGCTTAAATTCATCTTCTAAAAAGAAAAGTTAAATAGCAAACATTGGTTAGAAAATTTTTGGTTTATCCTTAACTATTGCTTTGCCTTTCACATGAAAGAAGAAAAAAACTATTAAATATTTTTTTCATTCAGAATTAAAGTGGAAGATGAGAATTTTTGTTATAGATAAATTTTTGTTTTAGGAGTTTGACCTTTTATTTGTATATACTTTTTTAGAAAATCAACAGTTTTCTTATAAACAACAGTTTTATTGTTTTAATATTGCTGTTAACATTAACTTTGAAGAGTTACAGTGGAACTCTCTGAAAGATTATTTAAAAGCAACATTTTTTTAAGTTGACCTACCCTTAATAATCTCTGAATCATAGAAAAGACTTAAAATTTAAAGCTTTAAGACACAGTGATAGCCACTATTGTGTAGTGATATCCATCACAGTATGTATTGGTGTTTGTTAAGAGTTCTCAGCCTCTAAATGCCTAGTCACAATGATTTCTATATGACAAAGGTTAGTATTCTTAAAAGCTTATACAGATTTTAGGAAACACAAAGACTGATAGAAAGGTATTTAAAGGATATGGTTGGGAGATTCATATAATGGATTATAAAACATAAAAAATACTAGTCATAAGACATATCACGAGTAAGTGATGTTGTCGCTCATTAAAACAACTGAAGTGGTTTATTTCATCTAAGCAACAGTACTAGGTACTAATAATTATTTTAGTGATATATATTATTTTAGTGATATATAATTATTTTAGTGATATATGTTTAGTGATATATATTATATTATATATATATGTATAAAACATTATTAGTGGGAATATAAATTTAAATTCTTTATGGGAAGCCTTTCAGTAACATGAATCAAGGTCTTAGTGTTCATTCCATTTGTCCCTTATTTTTCATTATTATATTTCCTCAAGGCATGCATATTGATAGAAAATTATATACAGAATTGTTCAGTGCAAAAGAGAGAGAGAGAGAGAGAATCTCATTGTTCGACACAGATAATCAAAATGTCAAGTCAGAGAGAGAGAGAGAGAGAGAATCTCATTGTTCGACACAAAAAATCAAAATGTCAAGTTGATGCCGCCATTGAATATTAGGCTACCCCTAGCCGGGTCGCTCAGTTGGTTGGAGTGTTGTCCCATGCACCAAAAAGTTATGGATTCAGTTCCCATCCGGGCACATATCTGGGTTGTGGGTTCAATCCCGGCCAGGGCACATATGAATTGATATTTCTCACATCGATGTTTCTCTCCTTCTCTCATCAAATTGATAAACATTCTCAAGTGATTATAAAAAAAAGAAAAGAAAATTAGGCTAATGGAGCATTGTTACTGATATGGACAAGTGGTCTGATATAATGTTAGTTGAGGTAAAACTTATAGAATATCTTTACTGGAAAAATAGGTAGGCATATTTTAGAAATAACATATTAGAAAAGAAAATGCCACGTCTTTTTAAATACTTTTTAGTATTTCTATGTTATTAAAGTTTGTCAACTGTACTTTAATATTTTAACCTTAGTGCTAAATATTATTTAATATTATCTATTATAAAAGTTCTTTCCTGATAAATAAATTTTCTTAAAGTAAATTATTTTCACTTTAATTTTCTTAAAAAATTCTATTACATTGTGTCATCTTGGGTTCTTATCCTACTAGAGGCTCAGTGCAAGAAATTCGTGCACTAAGGGGGTTCCCTCAGGCCAGCCTGCACCCTTTCCCAATCTGGGAGGAACCCTTGGGCTTAAGCCATCAGGCAGACATCCTTAGCACTGCCACGGAAGCAGGAGAAGCTCTCACCACCACCACTGCGCTTGCCAGCTATGAACCCAGCTTCTGACTGAGCTGGGAGCACAGAGACCACCAGGGAGCAGCTCCTATGTTGATTGTCTGCCCCCTGGTGGTCAGTGCTTGTCATAGCAAGCAGTGGTTCTGCTGTTTGGTCAACTTTCATATCTAGCCTTTTATTATACAGGATTGTATTTATGAAACACAATAAGTAACGAAGCTGAGAAATAAGATACCACTGTTATCAAAAGAATTAGGGTTTGAAAATTCTACAAAAAGTCCAAATATATTAGTATTACTCCTGCATCAAGTTCACATTGAGTTTGATAATTCTCTTAGGTGAAGCATATGGATGTAGAAGCCCTGTGTTTGGGTGTGAATCAAGATAACTTGTAAAAATGGTGATTAAGCAGTAGATGTCATGCTGTGCTCTTGGAGCATCTTCTACCATTTCCTGACTTGGATTAGAGAGAAGAGGAAATAATTTAGTAGTGTAATAAAAATTTAAGTCTACTTTCCTTTGTCTATGGATTTCCTATTCAGGACATTTCATATAAATGGAATCATACTATATGTGGTCCTTTGTGTTTGACCTTTCTAACTTAGCATAATTTAAGATTTGTCCATATTGTCATATGTTATCAGTACTACCTTTGTAGAGTTAAGAGCTATGTTTTTTTTTTTATATGTACAATGTAATATGAAATAATAAAAAATATTAAAGACAACTACTAAAGTAAGATTCTTCTATATGTAAGAATACTACGATTTAACTATGCTGCAAGTTTTTAACCTGGCTGTTATGAACATTTTATCACTGCAGTTTAGATTTTGAAGAATGTGCTCACAAATTACTGAAAATGGAGTTTCCTGAAAGCCAAACAGTAAGTTAATTTTTTCTTCTATTGGGAAATACGTTGGTTATAAAAATGTTCAGAACAATTAATAGTTTTCATGAATTGAAATTATTACTTAGTATTAAATCTTTATTATTTAAATTTATATTTTTCTAAACTTTATAATAAATCAAAATGTAAAAGAGCTCAAAAAATTAAAATAACTCAAAACTTAGAAGTTCTGGCGTGTTTCATATATACTACTCCTAGTGAATTAAATTGGCTGCTTGAATACAATGTGGGAAAAGGAGGAGGTCTCTGAATCACTACACTTTATGTAAATTTCTGAGTGGTTACCTGTAAATCAAAATGTGGCTTAAATACGATAGGAAATTTGTTCTTTAATAAATTACCTGGTCCATCTGCTTTATATACTAAAACATTATTTTCAGATAGAAATTATAAAGATCATCATACATGTTGTTACTTTATTTAATTATAGAGAATCTATCATTTTTTCATTCATTCATTCAACAAAGTGTATTCAGCATCTATTATATGTCAGGCATTCTGCAGTGTCAGGTATTGAAGATTTATAAAGTACATATTAGACCCCCTTTAGCCCATAGGACTTATATAGTCTTATAATTGAGCATACCTCACTTTTTAAAGTACCATAGAACTCTAATGCTAAGACTGGACTTAAATAAATTATCTTGGCTACTTTTTTCTAATTGTGCTCTTGTATATTTTACTCCCAGTCCATCTAGACTTTATTTATACACTGAGTGACCATATTATTATGATCTCTGAACACATAATAATCTGGCCACTCGTGTGTGTGTGTGTGTGTGTGTGTGTGTGTGTGTGTGTGTGTAGGCCTGGTGCATGAATTTGTGCATTGGTGGGGTCCAGCCAGCCTGGAGGGGACATGGGTGGTTGGCCAGCCTGCCTGCTGGTCAAACTCCTGGTTGAGGGGACAATTTGCATATTAGCCTTTTACTATATACAATATACACTGAGTGGCCACATTATTATGTGTTCAGAGATCATAATAATATGGCCACTCAGTGTATATTTATTGTTGACAGTATTACAGATGGATTCTTGCAACCTGAACCATGGCTTTGCGGTTTTGTTTTTCACACCTTTCCTTATATGTGCTAGACCCAGCACAGATGCTAGAGTCTAACAGGCTGTTTGGTTTCTAGTTCTTTTAAAAGATTGATTATCTGAGCTAAGTTACCATTAGCTGTAAGTCCTTTGTCTTAAGGCTTTTTATTTTCTTTCAGTCTTGCCAAAGCAAGGCCTCCAAAAATTAGCTTACCTCCCCCCCCCCCCCCCAAAAAAAAAAAACAAACAAAAAACCATGGGAGAGAGTATGTCTTAAGGCTTCAAATATGATATGTGACAGGGATTGGCAGACTGTGGCCCAAGCCATTGCCCATTTTTATAAAGTTTTATATGTTCTTTGGTTGTATATGGCTTCTTTTGCCCTATAGCAGTAGAACTGACTAGTTACAACAGATACCAACTGAATGGCCTCAAAAACCTAAGTATTTACTATCTGACCTTTTACAGAAAACTTTTGCCAACCTTTGTTCTAAAATGTAGATTTATTTTTGAAATGCCATAATATGGAATTTTGAGACTAAATTATTCTTTTCAAGTTAAAAAGAATATTCTTTTCCTTTCAAATTTTGTTTACTAATCCTATATAATAAAAGGCATATATGCAAATTGTCCCCTCGGGAGTTTGACTGGGAGTTCTATCACTCGCTATGTAGTGCTATTGTGCGGAACACCAGGGGGCAGTGCAGAACAAAGAAAGGCCTTGATTGGTCCTAATCCCTGGCCAGGCCTAGGGACCCTACCAGTGCACAAATTTTGTGCACCAGCCTCTAGTACACATATGTCAAACACAAGGCCCGCGGGCCAAATCCAGCCCGCCAGGCCTTGTAATGTGGCCCGCACCGCACTGTCATCACTGCACTCCGCTGTCAGTTTATGACATTGTCAGTTTATGACTGTTCAGTAAACCATTCGGCCCGCGATTTAGGCTGGATTTTAGATTTTGGCCCCTTCTCTGATTGAGTTCGACACCCCTACTCTAGTATTGGGTCGGCAACTAAGTAATTGCGGGTTTCACACACATATGGCTTCAGTTGAATTTTTAGGTTTGCAGACGTAGTACAAATGTAAAACACATTTTGTATTTGATAGTTGGCTATTCAGCTGTTAATCAATAAAAAAAGTTTTTTGATCTGTTTTGTAGTTTTTGTTTGGCGTTCGTTGAAAAATGGAAAATCAAAAGGAACATTTTCGTCATATTTTGCTTTTTTATTTCCGCAAGGGAAAAACGCATCACAAGCTCATAAAAAGTTATGTGCTGTTTATGGTGACGAAGCCTTAAAAGAACGGCAGTGTCAAAATTGGTTTGCCAAATTTCGTTCTGGTGATTTTTCACTCAAAGATGAAAGACGCTCTGGTCGTCCAGTTGAAGTTGATGACGCCCTAATCAAAGCAATAATCAATTCGGACTGTCACAGTACAACACGTGAGATTGCAGAGAAGCTTCATGTATCACATACATGCATTGAAAATCACTTAAAACAACTTGGCTATGTTCAAAAACTCGATACATGGGTTCCTCACGAACTGAAAGAATCACAGTTAACGCAACGCATTAGCAGCTGCGATTTGCTAAAGAAACGTAATGAAAATGATCCATTTTTAAAACGACTGATAACTGGCGATGAAAAATGGGTTGTTTACAACAATATCAAGCGGAAAAGATCGTGGAGCAGGCCAGGTGAACCAACTCAAACAACATCAAAAGCTGATATTCATCAAAAGAAGGTTTTGTTATCAGTTTGGTGGGATTACAAAGGAATTGTCTACTTTGAACTCTTACCACCCAACCGAACGATCAATTCTGATGTCTACATTGAACAACTAACGAAATTAAACAATGCAGTTGAAGAAAAGTGGCCCGAATTGACAAATAGAAAAGGTGTTGTATTCCATCATGACAATGCAAGGCCACACACATCTTTGGTCACTCGGCAAAAATTAATGGAGCTTGATTGGGATGTTTTGCCACATCCACCATATAGTCCTGACCTTGCACCATCTGATTACTTTTTGTTTCGATCTTTACAAAACTCCTTGAATGGTAAAAATTTCAATAATGATGATGATGTCAAATCGTACCTGATTCAGTTTTTTGCTAATAAAAAACAGAAGTTTTTTGAACGTGGGATTATGATGCTGCCTGAAAGATGGCAAAAGGTCATTGATCAAAATGGGCAATACATTAAAGAATAAAGTTATTTAGTTCCATGAAAAAATTGTCTTTGATTTTCTTTAAAAAATCCGCAATTACTTAGCTGCCGACCCAATATATTAATAATAGTGTACCTATTCATACTCTAGGTTCACTTGATTGTTGTCATTGGAAGGAGATAAATTTGTGAATTAACCTTTAAAATTATAATTGAAATTGAAATTACTGTATGATCTTGTCGTATTATTTGAGAATATAATAAGTCATTATAAATATGATTAATATTAATCTTGAGGATAATATTAGGACTAACCAAACATATTTTGATAACATTTGGATGAATGTCTTAGTGCATCTGTTTTTAGGCGCTCAAAAGACTCTCCTAAAACTGCTATAATATTTAATTAAAATGTTAAAATATTTAATTATTCTAAGCCACAGGGAATAACTCTTGTAATTGCATTTAGTCTAGGGAAGAAACTAATTTGTTTTATAACTAGTGCTGGCTTTATTAGCAATGCTATCAGCATATTACCATATTATAGTGTTTACAACCCAATTAACTCCCATGTTATTGTAAAATACAATGTTGGTAGAAAAGCTGAAAATGCCTTTAATATATAAAATTAACATACTAAGGCAGAAGTTAGAAAAACATCTTTCAGTTTTTAGTACTGTTATAAATTTTGACAAAGTACATCTTTTCAAAACTTACACATTTATAAACATTTAATTGAGGTAACTTGTGACTAATCTTTTAAAAAATAATAATCTGGCAGTATAAAGATATCTAAAATATCCTGTATTGTGAAGTGAGGCCTTCGAGTAGCTTGTTTTATTTATAGATTATCAATTTCTAGAACAGAGCTCTCCCAAAGGACTTCTTGCAGTGGTGAAAATATTCGTATTCTCCTGTGTCCAGTGAGCATCCGCTACTCACAAATGGCCTTTGAGAATTTTAAGTATGGCTAGTGTGACCAAGTAACTAAAATGTTAACTTTATGTAATATCAAGTAATTTAAACTTAAATAGCTGCATGGGCTGCAGGCTACCCTCCTGGACAGCATATTCTAGAATGCATTCTGTGCTTCTCCGGGATCCCCTTCCTCTCCCTTGTACATAAATATATGTAATAAGTACATATTGGTCTAATTTTAAAAATGTTTACAATATCTACTTAGGTTGCAGCTCATGCTATTAAATATGACAAAATGTCAAAATTGCTCATTGAAAATATAAAGATAAATTAAGTAAAAGTAAAAATGTACTGAAAAGGTTATATATTATATTTTATAAGCTTGCTTTTGATTTATAGGAAGTAAATATATTGCAGTTACTGTGTTTGAAAAGTATAAATTTAAACTTTCCAATGAGAAGTGTTTTGTAGAAAAAAATGAGTCAGTTCTACAGCAGTGGTCAGAAAATGAATTTATGCCTTTTTTAATTTTGTCTCCATTGTTTTGTACATGTTGCCCGAGAGTCTTCATCTATAAAATTGCTATAATCAATACATATTTCATTAGGATTATTTCAGGAATTAATAAATAATATTTGTTAATTATAAATAATTTAGAATGATATTTCCTGATCCTGGATTTATTCTTGGATTTTTATTTAGCTTAACAGAATTTTCACAGAGGAGTTTTCAAGGCATATAAATAGCTGATTGGACAATATATTATTCTAGTAGTTATAAAATGATTCCATCTATTTGTATAGATTAAGCTGTAGGTAGATCTGTATGTATAACATTTGTTTTGAGGCTAGAAAATTCACCCATAGAGATCTTCTTATTTGTTCTTTTAAATATATTTTTTTTCTTTATCAACCAGTGTGTCATTTAAGTAAATATTGAAACCTTTGCCTATTTACGCTTTTGTAAAGACTCATTTTCCATACTAAACTAAATATATTTCCTAATAATGGAATTTAAAACTTTGAAAGGTATATAGCTTAACTGTCAGATGTATTAGTGAGATGTCATATATTGGTGACCTATATTTAAAAGAATTCTGTATGGAATCTTTTTAGAATACAGTTTATTCGATATTTTTTTATTTGTCTGTTTCATATACGTACTAGGTTCTCTTTAAAAAATATATAGTTTTTATTTAAGAGAGGAAGGGAGGAGAGGGAGATAGAAACATCAATGATGAGAGAGAATCACTGATTGGCAGCCTCCTGCATGCCCCACACTGGGACTTGAGCCCACAACCTGGGCATGTGCCCCGACTGGGAATCAAACTGTGACCTCCTGGTTCATAGGTCAATGCTCAACCACTCCGCCATGCCAGCAGGACACATACTAAGTTCTGTTAAAGTGATTCACACTTATATAAATTTAGAATTTTATAAGCAGTCTAATTAGCATGAATGATATATGGAAACTGTCTGCCAGAATGAAAGCTTTAAAAGAAACTACTCTAAGCATAGATTAGTTTTTTTAGTCTTAATTGCTAAAATTCACAAAGTTTTAGAATTTTGTGTTTTTAAAATCTTACTTAACATTTTAGCTGTCTCTGTTATATTGATAAGTTATCATAGAACATGAATTAATTGTGTGTTTTTATTTGTTTTCCAAATAGAAAGAACTCTGCAACATGATACTTGATTGCTGTGCTCAACAAAGAACATATGAGAAATTTTTTGGCTTATTAGCTGGGGTGAGTTCTAATTTTCTTATTGGAATTTAATGGAATCACTAAAGCTATTCTTAAAACAACAGTGTCTTAAGGGAAAGGAGGATAGAGATAGGTGAAGGTGGTAAAGGAGAGGAAAATGGAGATGGAAAGAGACTTTGCTTAGTGCGATGAGCATATAGTGCACTGTGCGAATGATATTTTATTGAATTGCACACCTGAAACCTGTATGGTTTTATGATCCAGTGTCACCCCAATACATTTAATTAAAAAAAGAATATTGTGAATTAAAGTGTCTGCTTTATGGTCAGATCTAATATAACATGTCTTTGCTGAAAGTAAATTGGTCTTCCCTTATCCAGGTTTTCCACTCTCTGCACCCAGCCTCTCCCCTTTCATTTTTTTAATCCTTTACCATTGCATATCACTCTTCCTTTGAACTTTGGGAAATTCTACATGTTTTATAAAAATTTCTCAAAGAAGAAAATTAAATGCTGTTTTTTCAAAGTCTGAAAGCAGCTTCTGAAGTCAGATGCATGTTCATAGGCAGAACAAATAGAACATGAGCTAAAATAATTTTTTTAATCCAAACTCTACCTACAGAGAAATATATTTATATCGTATACAAATGTATGCATCTATGATTTGTATAATTTTGTATAATTTGTCAAGTTATGCTGTGTATAATTTTGTAGCATATAATTTCCAGATAGATAAGGATAATATATATTAACTTCTTGTTTGAACATCTTATCATATAGCACAAAAAGATGTACAAAATATTTATTTTTGATTCAGTACATTTAGAAAGATTTAATATGCTCATCATGGTATTGATTCTCAATTTTTTTAAATTAATAGCGATTTTGCATGCTAAAAAAAGAGTACATGGAATCCTTTGAAAGTATATTCAAAGAACAGTATGATACCATTCATCGCTTGGAAACAAACAAGTTGAGAAATGTTGCTAAGATGTTTGCTCATCTTCTATACACTGATTCACTTCCATGGAGTGTAAGTAGATGGGGCTCAGTGTTTTTACTTCCTTCCTGATCTCCTGTCATTCTCAAATGTGTATTACGTATAATATAGCCATACTTTTTCTATGTAGGAAATGTTCTTTAAAATGAAATGTGTAGCAAGCTTTTATTATAACAGCTATCTTTGAGATTACGTTCATATAACATGAAATCAAAAAGCTAAATGCAAAAATATATGAATGTAACCATTCTGGATGATATTAAAAGTTCAGACATATCAGTGCTTTTGAATAGGGATAGCTGTATTTTCATAGAAATGATTATAGATTTTTATCTTTGTACACATTCATGTGTACACACTGCTATTAATATGCACCCAGGTTTGGTAGTAATGCATTGCTGAGTTATTGCTTGTTTCCTGGGGGACATGAGAAAAATATTTGTCCTAATAAGACATGTTCTTTTTAGCAGACAGTGAATTTAGGTCAGCGTTGGGGAGGAGTTCTTATAATCAGAGTTAGAACCAGGAAAGGTATCTTAATGAGACAGTGTACACTTGATTACAATTTGAAATGCATCCATTAAGCTGGCATTTATTGTATAACTGCTGTTCATTCAGCCAACAATAGAAAGAAATTGCATCCTGGAGGAAAGAAAGGAGAGGATCACATTATTGACTACCAGAATCTAATGGAAGAATGAAGCAATATCATTGAGCTTATAAACATTGGGTAGATTTTTATAATATTTTAAGTACTAAGTATACCTAGCTACATTAATAAGGCATTTTGTAAGTTAGCGTAGGAGCCAAATCGTAATTTTTTTAAACTTATTTTTCCCTCTTTGAGAAAATGAAATTAAAATTTTACAATTGAAGCACCAGGGCTTCTAGAACATATAACTCAACTAACTGGAGGTTGCTTTTATTTTTGTTTGTTGTAAAACATCTCTACATGAGTTTCAGTTTTTAAGCTTCAGTCTTAACTATTCAGGATAAGCCATCAATCTTCCTGTGTTTACCTTTGTCACATATTACAAGTGCTGAACAAAACTATAGCCTAACACACTCTATGGTATTTTTCCTCAAAACTTCATGTACACACATTTTGATGAGGCTTAGGAGTTAATAATCTTTGCTGCACCATTATACACTCAAGATAATATATTCCTGCTCTAAAAAGCACAGACTCAAGAAAGAGAATGAACTCTATTTCTGTAGCTTTTTAGCATTCAAAAAATTAGCACAGAGAAGTTGTCTTAATCTTTGCCAAGAAATTGTATATATCCCCACTAGAGAAAATATTCAGAGATAATTCTGATTGAAGATGAAACTAAATCATTTTAAGAGAAACTTTGAGTATGAATATTGGTCACTTTGTCTTAATCTTTTGAACAAAATTAACCCTTTGCACTCCGCTGTCCCCTCTCAGGGGACATCGGAATTCTAGCATATCACTCGGATGTCCCCTCTCAGGGGACATTGCAGTTTATTAGTGATTACGGGGAATTGAGTTATTTCAACGCAACTTTTTGAGACATGCATGTTTCCCTGAAGTTTTATCTTGAAATGGCACAAGAAATTAAATCAAAATATCATAAAATTACTAAGATATATACAAGAAATGTCAGCTGGTTTTGTGTCGGACGAGAACGTGAGATGCGTGCTCACGACGGTCCGAGCACTTCGCAAGGCCACTTGAAAAGAGCGATAAGGGGAGTTTGTAGAAGAAAGGTCGGTTTTCGAACATAGCGCGCACTGTATAGTGAGATATATAATTACAAATAAACAAGTCTACATCTGGAGGAAAAGATTTTCAAAGCTGAGCTCATTTTGGTTTGAAGCTTTGAGCAGTGCACATAGATCTAACGAGTGAGAAAATCGGAAAAGTGATTCTTTTCTTAGTGAATAAATTGTTTGGTGAAAGCTATTTTGGTAAATATCATCTTGTCAGTTAGTAATAACAATTAGAAACTTATCATACTGTACAAAATTATAAACAATAAAATATTGTTTTTTTTGCAAATATACATTCCTTGATGTCACCCAATTCATATAAGTCCAATATCATTATAATACGTTACTTGGTTCCAAAATTATACTAAATAATACGAGGGTCTGTAAATGCATGTTTCCGCCACAAAGTAGTGTCGAGAGTAGCTGGTAGCCAATGTCCAGAATGGTTCGGAGTGCAAAGGGTTAAATTGTCTTTTTCATTTAATTTTCAGGTTCTTGAATGTATAAAGCTGAGTGAAGAAACCACTACGTCCTCCAGTAGGATTTTTGTTAAAATATTTTTCCAAGAACTGTGTGAATACATGGGTCTTCCTAAACTTAATGCAAGATTAAAGGATGAGTAAGTTTATCATTAAGCACATTTTATTCTTACTGTCCTCCAGGGTTTTCCTTCACTTCAGTGACGTGCCAGCCTGGGTTGGTAAAGCAAGAGTTATGCCCCTAGGACTTCATTAGGTACCACTCTGAGTCTCATGTTGTGTGGCCAAGCACAATATGCAGTTTTTAGTTCAATAGAGAAAACACAGAATTAATGCCTTTTTTAATTTAGATAAAGCCCAGAAAATTACTTCTGTATACTCATTGGAGTTCTTTAATGATGAGTATTTAGAGTTTTTACCCTAATTTTGAGCGTTAGAATGACAGTTAATTTTTTTTTATTATCAACAATTGTGAATATATACAGATGAATATGTAATGTATCATTACACTGCACTAGGGTCTTGTCCCAGGACTATTATGTAATCTCTGTTCCAGCTATTTGTTCCGGTTGCCCATTGCTGCTCACATTCGCACTCCTGAAGTCAGCCTTTCATTATCTAGTAACTGCCAAGCCAACTCGTCTTCCTCAGTCATTATGTCCCTTCACTTCTCAGCCTCACTTACAGAGCTGAGCACGTGCTCCCTGTGGCTCCTCATCTTCTTCCCATTCTACCTAACTCCTCTCAGTCTTCTTATCCTCAGCCTGCCTCTCCAGTGTACACCACAGGTCTGTCCTGGTTCTGGTGCTCTCTGTTATGCTTGTTTCCCAGTCCCTGCCTCCTTTCCAGCTTACCTAGTGAAGCCCATTGCAGTGCGCTGTGCTCCAACCACACCAGCATTGCCCGAGAGTAAAGCAGGTCTAGCTCATTCCTGTCTCATTACCGCCATTTCCAGAGCTGGGAATTCCTCCCTTTTTCTGTTCAGCAAACTCTCAGTCATTCTTATTTGTCACCTTTTTCTATGAAACAGTTTTTCTTGACCCTGCTGGTTAGTCACTCACTGTGGAACTCAAACCACATGTGCAAAACCACATACTAAATATATATTTTTTTAAATATATTTTTTTTATTGATTTTCCACAGAGAGGAAGGGAGAGGGACAGAGAGCTAGAAACATCGACCAGCTGCCTCCTGCATACCCTCTACGGGGGATGTGCCCACAACCAATGTACATGCCCTTGACTGGAATCGAACCTGGGACCTTTCAGTCTGCAGACTCTGAGCCAAACCGGTTTTGGTGAAAACCACATAATATTTTCAATATTTTCTGCTCCCCTTCCTAGAAATAATAAGGATGTGTTATCAATAAGTCATTGACTGAATATGATTTCTCCCTTTTGTTGATACTTTTCCCTTCTCCCATCGCCTTGCACAGTTCTGTGTATGTATGAGTATGTATGCGCATATGTGTGTGTGTATGTATGAAGAATTTTTTTACTGTTCTGTTTATACATTCACATATATACATCTACATATGAACATAGATTATGTTTGTATGTTATATATATCTACTCTCTGTGTTGGTATATATATTTAAAAAAAACTTTGTTGTATAATTACAGAAAATCAAGTTTAGTAAATTAATGAGTGGCCTCACTCATTTCATTAGAGACCATGTAGCCTAACCTCATAAGTTATATAAATCATTAACTTGGTTGTATTTTATTTACTAATTTAATACGTAGAAACTCTGAAAAGTGACTGTATGAGAATTTTGCTTTTACGTAAAGAAATTTATCTTTCAGCAATCTGTTCTTTTTGTTCATTTTTCTTTTTTTTCTTTTTTAGAACCCTACAGCCATTCTTTGAAGGGTTATTACCCCGAGATAATCCCAGAAACACTCGTTTTGCCATCAACTTTTTCACTTCTATAGGTCTTGGAGGTTTAACGTAAGGATTATTTTTAGAATTTCATTTTCAATTACAAAATTATCTCATAATTTCCTTCTAAGCAGAATCTAACATTATGTTTTTAATTAGGGATGAATTGCGTGAGCATCTCAAAAACACACCGAAGGTCATTGTTGCACAGAAACCAGAAATCGAGCCAGATAATTCCTCCCCCTCCTCTTCCTCCTCCGCATCCTCCTCGGCAGAGTCCGACTCCTCGGCTTCTGGGTCGGACAGCAGTGACAGCAGTTCCGAGTCCTCCAGCGAAGACAGCGACTCCTCGTCCACCAGCAGTCAGAGCTCTGCCTCAGGTACTGAACTCACCATCCATCGTGCTCTTTCCTAACAAGTGTATTGCTGGTGATGTTTAACATGAGAGAAGTAAATAATTTCATTTTATACTTAACTTAGAGTTCTGTTGTTGAAAAGCCACAATTAATATAAATGATCATGGGCCATTGTTGCCGCCTATAGTAAATTTTAACATTTATAGTGCTCAGATTACCTTTTGGAAGCCTTTTCATAGAAATGAAGGTATTTTATTGGTAAATATTTATTTGAATGGTGACTGAAATACCATTCATAGTGTCTAATGTAGTTGACAGGAGTCTTCCTGATGTTAATGTTTCAAGAAATTTTAATTTTTTTAATAATGACACTTTATGGTAGTTATTGACATGTATCACACTTTTAGTGCTTATCTCATAAGTGTACAGCTATATAAAGAAAATGTGCGTTTTTGGCTAGAATACCATAGAAATAATGTGCTCTTAGTGCATCTTAATGAGGAATTTATAATATTGGTGTATCTTATTGGTGACATTAACTTTGATGACTTGGTTAAGGTGATATCTGCTGAATTTCTTCATGTAAATATTTTTCTCTGTAAGTTAGATCTTACAGAGAGATAATTTGATGCTATGCAAATCTCTAACTTTCACTCTCCAGTTTTACAAACATCCATCTTTGGATCTTGTCTGGAACACTTAATACTGTGGTGTTTGCCAAATGATGCTTTTTCTATTTGTCTCTTTTCTACATTTAGTAGTTGAATTTCTTCTGTAAGAAAGAGTTGTTCCTTTCCCCGATTTACTTAATGATTTTACACTATACTTTATCACTGTGGACTCGTGGATATTTATTGTTTTCTGTGAGTTAAAGTCCAATACTTCATTTTACTTGCTATTAAAATCATTTCAGCTTTGGCAATTAGGAGTTTCTTCATGTTGACTCCTGTGTTCCTTGGACATACTCCTATCCCTTTTCTTGAAGGGCACTGCCTTCCTTTATTGCATCTCAAGTTCAAGATCTTTTCCTCCTTTAAGCAGAGATTTTAAATTTATATCCAGCATTTCTAGTTGTTCTTCAACTGGTCTATAGCCTTCTCCATTCTACTTGGAACTGGAAGTGCTATAGTAAAGAATTTTTTCAAATGTGCTATTTTCTGAAAAGTTCTGTGTTGTTTTCTGCAGGGTCAGCTCTGCTTTCTTCTCTAATAGTATTTTTATCTCTATTTCAGAGAGGGAGCACTTTTCCCTACAGCCTTAGAAGGTTGGAAGTTTGGTCTTTTTATTCTCATTCCCTGGCTTGTTACACTTCAAAGTATTTTACATATTACATGGCAGCCAGAATTGTGGGACTCTCGGTGTTTTACTATATTATTAGGGCAAGATTCCATTTGCTCACAGGAAGTTTTCTTGAATTGAAATATGCAAACATTGTTCATTTAACGTTCACCTCTTTTAATTCTAAAGAATTCGTTATTTCATGATATTTGAGAACAGATGATAACACAGCATGAATTTCTGCAATAAGGAAGCTTGCTGATTCAAAATTAATTTGCCTCATCATAAATTTCAGTAGAGAGCTTCCAGTTTTAATAATAAAATATTAAATAGCATAAAAGCAGTATGAACTGCCCCCAAATTGGAAGATGGTAAAGCAGCTACCAAAGAGAGAAGAGATTGCACATTATTATATGGCACAGGTTTTAATGTCAACCGAGCAGTGAGAGCAGCGAGAGCAGGGTCAGAGGGACATGCTTTCGCACAGAGCCAGATGGCTTCTGCTTGGGTAGCTGCAGCTCAGCTGGGTTGTTTGATAGGCACCAGAGAAACAAGTCCTTAGTGGCAAACCGACTACCTGTCAAGACGGCATTTGGCCGAGGAAATACAGGTTGGAACAGAGATTTAGGTGGAGTACGATGAGGGTAGGTGATCTACCCTTTTTTCTTCTTTCTGTACACATATGAATGCAACAGAAACTGTGGTCATCTCAGCATCTTTGATTTATGTACCCAAACTATGTAACACAGATAAAGCAGTTAAATTTGTTTAATAGCTTAAAATGGTAAGTCATTTTATTATAATTATTTAACATTTATATTGGTGATTACATCAGTAAAGTAAGTTGTTCAAGGCCTTTTTCGAAATCAAGCCAGAGTGGCTCATACGAAGCCTGGGGTTATATAGCTTACCCTGGCTCCTCCTGGTGCTCCTCCTACTGGTGCAGCTGGTGCTTCTCTAACAGCACTGAGAGCAAAGCTGGTTTTTATGGGAAGAAGTTTTTATTTGAAATACATATGTTCATGCTGTCAGGCAAACCCAAATCCCTCTCCCTCTCACCTTTAGGAAGTGATGTTGCTGGTGTGTGTGATCCATTAGTATTTTGATCATGTACCAGATCTGACATATTTTGTATCAATAATGCACATGGGCTGGAATTTCTGTTTTTGAATAAAATTTTTAAGTGGAAATGTACTATTTTAGTTACTTCATAAAAGATTTTACAAGATTTGCTGTAACGTTCTTAATCACTGTTTTGAGTCTAATGATCAAAACAGTACTTTGGTAACTAATGCTGATATATTGTATACTTCCAAATATTTCGTAAAATGTTCTGTCATTAGGCTTTTCATTCAATAAAGTTAGCTATGCATCCAGTTTATCTGAGAATTAGTAAACCTATATTATATTAATGAATGTGATTATTAAATCATGACATTAAGATTAAAGTTTAAACTAACTATATTTCATTTTACATGTGCAGCTAAAGCTATAAGAAAGAAGGGACAAGGGAACACCAGAAGCAAAGAAGTAGATAAGTTGTCCAGGAAACAACAAATAAATGATAGGAAGCAAGAAGAAAGAAGATCAGAGCAAAGGCACCAGGAAACACGGACTGAAAGAGAAAGGAGACCAGAAAAACTCAGAGATAAAAATTCAAGGGACCCAAATTGGAGAGATCCCATAACAAAGTACACTTCAGACAGAGGCGTTCCTTCTGAACGAAATAGTTACAGCAGGGTCATGAATGATAGAGACCACGAAATGCATCTAGATTTGGAAAATGAGTATGGTGATCTGAAAAAGAGGAGAGGAGAGAGAAGAAATTCTTTTTCTGAAAATGAGCATAGATACCGAAATAAGGACAGTGAAAATTTTAGAAGAAAAGACAGATCAAAGTCAAGAGAAAAGAATAGAAAACACTCAGACTCTAGAAGCGATGAAGATAGGTATCAGAATGGTGCCGAGAGGCGACGGGAAAAACCTAGCAGATCCTCTGAACAATCCAGAGAATCAAAGAAAAATCGGGACCGGCGGAGAGAAAGGTCTCCAACAAAGCAAAAAAAGTAATCCTACAAAATTACTGAAACTGAACATGCCTTATATTCTGTTGAAACAATTTATTTTTTACATTGATTATCGAACTTTATAGAGAATTGTACAAAGTACTGGTTTGTATTGTACATTTTAAAAAATGTTTTCATTTTAATATGGTTTATATAATTGATACATCTCAAGGCTCTCCACATAAAATTATTTGAAAAGTTTTCACCAGAGAGGGATGTATTTCTGGCATATATTTTGTTAATAAAATGATTGAACACTTATTGAATCAGTGATTTTTTTCAGACAGATTTTTTTCCTGATAATATTTCCAGTTGTCATAGAACTGTTATAATTTTTACTGACCAAAATATATAAACCATTTCAGTTTAACATTTCTGCATTGTTGATGAGATGCTATGAACCTTCTTGAGGAGTCTCCTTTTTTTTATTAAATAGAGGACTTATTTCAAGTTTTTATAGTGTGTCTTGAACAAAGGAGGTATATATAATTTTTTTGCACAAGTGTTTTGCAAAGTTAGGTCTGTATCAGTCTTTAGACAAATACATGGCTATATTATTTATAATTAGGACTCCTCGCATTGATAACAGCTCTTCTTTCTGGACTGCTAAATTAATGTTTACTTGAAATTTTGTGACTAGTGCTTTTTCTCAGCCTTGAATTTATATCACTGTTGGTTAATTATGGTTTTTAATTTTTAATCTGCATTAATATATCATTGGAAAACAAAGTCATAAGAAATGTGAACAGCCTAATTGTGAAATATTACAAGTTTTTATAAGAATTTTAAGTTTCTATCGTTATTCACCATTTATTATGTGATCATATTATTTATTACTTTTGAAATAAAATATTGCCTCTGAAATTTTAGATTTGTTGACAGACATTTGACCCTACTTACTAAGTAGATTACTTGTGATTGTTCCCTTTAAAAGTTCATAAAATCCATTTGAGCCCATGTCTGGGTTTAAAAATAGTGGGGCCACCATCTTAGTGTTTGGCTTTCAGGCATACTCTGATTCAAAATGTTTTCTATTTTTGTTTTTAAAAGCTTGAGTATAAGGAAAAATAAAGTCCATGTAAATGAAGAAATATCCTCTACTCCTCCAATCCTTTTGCCCCCCTCCCCCCCCACCCCCATTCTACTTATTTGGATCTTTTGCTCCTCATTGTTTTATTTACTTTTAACAAAAGTACTTAACGAGACACCTAAGTACCTTGAAGCAGAAGCATTTGAGTGTAAGTGACTCCTGTGGGCACGGTGAAGGGAGGGAGGGGGCAGACCTGGACATCTGCCTTCGTGCCATGTTCCTGCAGCACGGAATACGATGTGTTCGCGTGCACGGCCTGCCAGTCACGCAGAATCTCACCCGAATCCTCCTAAAATGCAGACAACAAATATGTTGCCCATATTCCCAAGTGTTTACCTTTTAGGATTAGCATTTCTAAAAGGTTAGTGGCATTCTGCATATTTTGCATACATTCCTCATCATTTTTCAGATTCTGGGCTTCCTTGCCTTTAAAGTTTCTCTGTGTCTACTACATCCCTAGCCACCTGCTCCCACGGTCCTCCCCTTTACGGTGACTTTACCATCTATCTGTACCACCTCTGAAATCTCCTGTAAGCGCCACATTCTTGACTTTAATTCTTGTGCTGTTTTCATCTTGACTCAAGTATTTTTTTTCCTAATTCGTGACTGCCTCGTACTTGTATGCTTTCATTCATCAACATCTTTAGAACTCAGATGCTTCCCTCCCGCCCCCCATCCTCACCTTTTCCAAGGTAGTCAGATACTCTGATCTTTCAAATTCTCTCCTTCCGTTTATTCCACTGAATGTTTCTTCAGCCAAGCCAACTTTCACGCCCGTGATGATTTAGAAGATAGCCCGTGATGATTTAGAAGATAGCCCACGGTGACCTCTGGGAAACCTCTGTTTGCTTAACGTACACATCTTATATACACACCTCCAAACCCTTCCTGAAACACTGCCAATGGTTTTCCTGGCTCTCCTGGTCCTGCTCTTGTGTCCCCTCAGCCTTGGGTATTTGCTCTACAACTTTCGTTATACCCACCCACTTGTTTCTTTTTAAGTCTTAAACACCTTTTCATGCATTGCCTGTCTCCAGTCAGAACATACGTTTCTTGAAGTTAGTCCTATCTGTGCATTTTATGTTTGCAGATAAAGATAAGGACTAGTTACCACTACCAGATGCCTTGTGGAGAGAGGAAACTCCAGTAACACGTTCCAGATTGTGCATGTGACTTAATCTGGGCCACTCAGGGCCCTTCCTCAGTAGTTTCTCAGTCTAGAACGTGGGACACAGGGCCATGTTGAAGGGCGCACAGACCAAGAAGGGTGTTCACTGAAGCCGGAGCACCTACTGTGGAAAAGCTTATCCGTAGAGAGGGGCAGTGCAGCCCAAAGGAAACAGCCCAGTTGGAGGAGAATCTTAAAACTTGAGATCCGCAATTGAATTTGCTTAAGCTAGACTTCTCAGTTTAGTGACGCTGTTCTCCTTAAGCTTCTTGATTTGGATTTGCGGCACTTGGACAAAAAACACCCATGTTAATTCAGGGTAATTCCCATGGATGGACAGGCTGGAATCATGTGGGTGGTGAGGACAGCTATCACACCTTAAGGTACTTTCGCTTACATACTTGTTCTCCTGGTCCTTTCTTTAGATGCTAGATGGAAATGGCCTGTGAAAAACAATACAACAAAGGACCTTTGGTGGCTCTTAATTGTGGGAACATCTAAGTCTGTGATTTTAAATGAAGTTAATTTTCTTTCTAGTGATTTTAAATAAGGTTCATTTTAAGTGGGGTTAATTTTATTGCTAATGCTCCATTTTAAAAATAACAGAGAATCTCAGTTTCCCTAAAGCACTCTCCTCAGAGTCTGAATTGTGTTGCACAGACGCAGCAGTTCAGTTCACAAGCAAAAACTGGTTTCGTACTACCAGAGAAAAGGACTAAATGAAGCTATTTTGGGAGCGGTAATACCTTCTTAAAACCACGAAGATACTTGAGCACATTACCTTAACAACTAATGTATTCTCCTGATCATTTACAATATGAAATACTGAACAGTAAGAACACTGCGAACATTTTTAATCGTCTGACACAAAATAAATGTAGTCTGAAAATCCCATTATACACAAAAACATGCAGAGACTCTTCCTTGAAATACAGGGAAAAAATGTGAAATGTATATTGCCATAATTTCTTAAGTTTTGAAAACAGTTTTGCTCTTGTCCTGAATATGATTTTTGTCCATAAAAGGAGAAAATGAAACTCTTAAGGATAGTTAGCCAAAGAGGGGAAATAGAGGAGGGAAATTGTGTTTGCGGTTAATGAGACATGGTTCACTGCTAGCCTGGGCTGGAGGCAAGTACTGGTAGAGTGATTGGAGACGTGGGAGGCACCAGAGAGGAGAAGACAGTTACTGATGAGCCATTTCCTATTGTAGATACTTTTTGGAGGTCAGAAGTTCAATGTTATGTTCCATTGTTTACATGCCTTTGTATCTCCAGGTTCAAATCTAAAATCTCTTATGGGTGCTCCATAAGCATTTGATTAATGAATGGGGAAACAGATCAGTTTATTGCTAGGCAGAGTAGTTTGGAATACTTTGGGATTCTTCATGTTTTATGAAATATTAAATGCAGGATCAACTACTACCCCTGTTTCCCCCAAAATAAGACAGTGTCTTATATTAATTTTTTCTCCCAAAGTTGCGCTAGGTCTTATTTTCAGGGGATGTCTTATTTTCGGGGAAACATGATATCAACCTAGTTGGAATCCTAATGTAAGTATTTTATGTTAGAGTAAGAGAAAGTAGAAGGCAAGAATGCATTAGCTTGAAACCCAGGCACCAAAATGAAGATAAAATATATTTATAACTGTGTTAAAGGAAAAAATGAATAGAAGTGGTGGGAGTATAAATGAGTAAAATCTGCTTAGAAAATTGTTGACAGTTGAACATCCAAGTTCCTTGTGAGTCAGCAAGTGGACTCCTGGGTGCCCAACAGAAAAATGGAGCTTTATGTTGAATAGGGGAGGCTGGGTAAAGGGTACAAACTTGCAGTTACAAGATGAATAAAGTCTGAAGATCTAAGCATGGGGG
Source organism: Pipistrellus hanaki (assembly GCF_964339955.1). Classification (NCBI taxonomy): domain Eukaryota; kingdom Metazoa; phylum Chordata; class Mammalia; order Chiroptera; family Vespertilionidae; genus Pipistrellus; species Pipistrellus hanaki. The sequence goes on along the minus strand of NC_140510.1, from coordinate 51,486,358 downwards.
CTATACTTGATAACACTGTATTATATAATCGAAATTTGCTCAGAGAAAAGAACATAAGTGTTCTTCCAAAAAGAAAAGGGTAGCTGAAACCGGTTTGGCTCAGTGGATAGAGCGTTAGCTTGCAGACTGAAGGGTCCCAGGTGCGATACCAATCAAAGGCATGTACCTTGGTTGTGGGCACATCCCCAGCTGATCGATGTTTCTGACTCTGTCCCTCTCTCTTCCTCTCTGTAAAAAAATCAATAAAATATATTTTTTTTAAAAAAAGAAAAAAGAAAAGGGCAAATATGTGAGGTGATAGATGTGTTTATTAACTTTATGGGGGATATCTTGTTACAATGTATACGTACATATATTAGTACCTTTATCTTACAACTTTATTTGCCAATTATCCTAAGTAATAACAATGTAATATGCAATTGGATTCCAAATTGAGGGACTTGCTTAGGGTAATGTTCACTTACATTATACATAATCTCTATGACAGTGTATGAAATCTCTATTATATTGAAAGTAACTTCATGAAGAAAAGATTGAAGACCCCTGAGATCAAAGCCAAGCTAACATAATCAAAGTCCTCCCTGGAGACAGGAGAGTAGTAATGAACTTATCTGAAGAACTTAATATAGTATAGGATTTTAGAGTCTCAGGTTATTTAAGCACTTACTCTGGCTCTTTTGTGTCCAGTTGGGATGTAGGACATAGTCACAAGAAAGCATCACATCTACCTTAACAACAATCTGGATAACTTGCAAATTCATAGTGGGTTTTCCCCCTATGGACACAGAAGAGAGTTGAGGATGCATAAAAACCTCTTGAATTACAATTAAAAAAGTGAAAGACCTACAGATGCTCTGTCCTTGGTAGGGCAGCTGGAGGAGGGGAAGCTGCCACCAAAGCAGCTAAGAAGAAAATGACTAAGCTTTTAGCACATCTTTAAAAGGCTGAGTAAAGGTTTGGGTAATGAATGATTCACAAACCCTAAGATCTCCATACACCATTTTCTCTCACCCATCAAATCTTTTCCATAAACCTTCACTGAGTCACTACTAGAAAGACTGGGGAAAAGGCAGGAAAGTGGAGAGATTTAACCCCCACCTTTAAAGGTTTTCCATATAGGTGTTTGGGTTACACAGATGTATGCATTTGTTAAATTTGATTGATCTTTACACTTAATATCTGTGTATTTCACTGTATATGATTATACCTAAATAAATAAGGCTGGAAACCAAAAGAATACTGATGATGATTTAGGCCACTTAAAAATTGCAAGCTAAGCTATACTTTTAAAATAGGAAACATATTTCACCCGTAAGCATATTACATGATAGCTTATTTTTATATGTATTAAAACGAAACAAAACAAAAAAAACGGAGCAAATTCCAATAAGATTTTTTAAAAATGTTATATCATTGTTTTGCTTAAATAATTTTGTGAACTATAATTCTATAGTAAGTCGAATACAGGACTTTAAAATATATATTTTGCTTTCCCCTTCAGGATATTATCATTTAATCATTCAACTAGTGATTAAATTATATTGAAGCCTAAGTAAATTCTCTAACAACCCACCAGTACCAGTGCATCTTTTACCATAAGGCCTTACTCTAACTCTTTCTAGGAACATATTAAGGCAAACATTAAATCAATTTTATCTTTTCCACAGACTCTGTTGGAGACATATTTAAATCTCAGCAGTCTTATTATAAGTTTACCAGTCCCAGGTGTCTAATTAATTTATCATTAAATATAATTAAGAAACAGAAGTAATTCAGTGTAAGAACCTGTATAAGTTCCAAGGAGAAATTCAAAAGCTTCCTTAATTCATTGGAAATTTGATATGTTTTTACCCACCAGAGAGAAAACATTACCCAGAGGAGTCTCTCCACTTTGGTATATGGCATTTAAAAAATGTGTCCATCTATAATTATAGAAGCGTAATATGCTAATTAGACCAGACGTCCTTCTGGTTGAAGCCAGGGCTTCGAGGGAAGCTGAGTCCCAGGTGCCAGAGGAAAGCCGGTGCCAGCAGCCAGAAGAAGGAAGGCCTACTCTTGCACAAATTCCGTGCATCAGGCCTCTAGTTTGTAAAGAAAAGACAAGTTCCTAGAGAATAGGATATCTGCATTTCCTATTTTATGCAAATATATTTATCATGATGGAAAACCATATGCTTTCCTTTCTTAAGTGTGTTTATCACAATTTTATTGAAAATTTAATAGTCTCATGTAAGAAATTTTCAAAGTATCTAAAAAGTTGGGGAAGTAAAAATAGTCTCATCACTCCAATGCAACTACAGTTAACCGAGCATTCCTTTCAAGTCACTAAAATGTTTTTTTGTTTTTTTTATCAAATATTGACAGCATAAAAAAAGTATTTATTTATAATATTTTAAAAGCATATAGAACAATGGTAAAAAGGAACACTTGTGTACCCATTGCCAAACCCATTGCCAAACCATGTTACCAGTATTTTTAAAGTCCTCCATGCCCACATAACCCAATTCTTCTCTCCATTAAAGAATTTTGCAAACTATAATTTAGGTAACTAATATTTTCTAAATGTAATATTTATCATTTCCATGCTTTTATTTATGGAAATGATAAATATTAAATTTAGAACATTAGTTTACCACATATGTTCTCTCCTAATCATTCTATCATTTCTCTTACATATGTTATTTCTTTGATTCTTTTTGCAATATCCTGGATATTTTCTTTAGCTATGCCTTCTGATTTTCCTAATTCTCTCAGTGTTTAATATTCTGTTCAACATTTTTCTAGAAGTTCCATTTGTTTCTTCAAATCTGTTTTTTTCTTCTATTTTAATAGATTCTCATTCTGCTCTCATATTTACAACTTTCTCTTTTATTTTTGAAAATAGATTTAATTTGTTTTCTTTTTTGTGCCTACTTTAAATATATAAGGCTTTGGCAGGTCTGATTTTGGTCTCTGTTATTTCTTACTGCCTTGTTTTCTGTGTGTTGTTTTCTTTTTTAAATGTGAGCTAATATATTTTACTTGTGTTAATTTTTGAGACTGAGTTTTAAGTGTGTTTCCACAGAAAGGATGTATATTACTTCAGGCAGAAGTATGGGGACAGTATCAACTGGGACTACTTTTCAATTTTTTAAAAATTTTATTTTTATTGATTTCAGAGAGGAAGGGAGAAGGGAAAGAGAGAGAAAGATCAATGATGAGAGAGAATCATTGATCAGCTGCCTCCTGCAGGCCCCCTACTGGGAATCAAGGCCGCAACCTGGGCATGTCCCCTTGATAGGAATCTAACCTGGGACCTTTCAGTCTGCAGGCTGATGTTCTATCCACTGAGCCAAACCAGCTAGGGCGACCACTTTTCAATTTTGATTGAAAGTTTTATGGGCCATAGTGCTAGTATAAGTTTTAGGTCCTCAAATTTCCATAAGGGTAACCTTGTGGTTAAATTTTCAGGGATGATATTTTGCCATTCACCCTTCATCCTATCATCCAGTTTGTTGCCTTGATGATTCCTTCTGTGGAATAAGCTCACTTCCACTTACCTCTTATACTCAGCATCTGGGCTTTACATGGTGCCTACCATTAGACTCTCTAGCTTCTAGAGACCCTAAACTTTGTGTTTAGAATTACGTTGGTAAAGGCTTAAGAACTGGCCCTCCAGAAAAGAAGAATCTCTGAATTGCCCATCCCTGTGTTATAAATACTCACATGGCTGATTTCAACTACCAACACGATGCCACTGAGCATGAGGTGGGAAGAGGTATGGACAGCCAGCCCTGGGGCTGGCTGCAGGCAGCTCCATCACACCCTGCTCACATGTCACGTGGCTGTGAGAACGGAAGATGATTTCACTAGGGTTTAGCATATCCCTGGAGTGAATGGCAGTTGGATAACTAATTATCTCCTTGCATTTCCTCTTCGACTTTGTTTTAGGTTTATCTATATCTCTACCACCTTGCAATATGTTTTAAAAGGAGGGGTTTGATTTATTTGTTTCATTTTATTTTGACCCAGAATTTGTTTTTAGCAAAGGAGCAGTTTAGGGTACCTTGTCAGCCTAATTGCCAAACATAAAAATTCTTCTCTTTCTTCCTTCATTTTTTAAAAATAGAATGTATTGTTTTCATTTTGTAATTGTAAGGATGATACAGTTTAATGTTAGAAAACTTGAAAAATATACAAAGTACAAAAAAGTATATTAAAATAATTCATAAACTCATAACCTAGAGCTAAATACTGATAACATTTTGGTGCACATCTTTCCCATCTTTATATTATGTGCGTGCATGTGAATACCTGTGCGTTTTTATCTAGTTTCCATCATACCTTATCTCTCATTTTATAATCTGGTTTTTATTTCTTTATAATATTTAATGAATATTTTTATATTATTAAATATTCCTCTACAACCCATTTTTATGGCTTCATGGTGTTCTCTTGTGTGAGTGAACCATAATGCTGGTCATTTGTATTATTTCTAAGTCTTCACCATGAAAAGCAATGCTGAAATGAACTTAAAAGGTGTGCATCTGGCCAGTTCCTGGGGGCAATGAATTCTTTTCCCCATCCTAGATTTGAGGCAATCTTGGTGTTAGGCCATTTTTCTCTTTTCTTATTTTTGCTTTGCTCAGCTGTATCTCATTCTGCAGCCATTCAACTTTTGCCAGCTGTATCTCCAATTCTTCATGGTTAGTAATCCTTTCTACATCTATATTTTTGCTTTGTCAGCCGAACATATTAACCATTTAAGAAATGGTACCATGAAGGGATATATATATATATGTCTGTGTGTGTGGGTATGTGTATTTAATTCAGGTTTTTTAAAGACCAAAGGAAAAGTCTGCTGTCTTTTTTTTCTAGTTCTGTGTTCTCCAAAATCAATGTTGCTCCTAGATATTGATGACTCTATTAATTATTGATGTAACCCCCTTATAAACTACCAAGCGTATTGCTTCCTATCAAATGGAGATATTGCCAGCCCGCGGTGTCCGTCTTTGGCAAAGGAGGAGGGAGACAGCAGAGCACACCCAGGGAAGCCGGTGTTTGCAGCAGGAGTCATCAGCTTGTGAGGAATTACAGTGCAGATCAGTTCTTTCTCACTGAGCACTCTTCATCTCTCCGACTGCCTGTGACTTGTTGTGATTGAATCTCTTCTTGGATGAATCTATCAGGAAAGGGCAAAGCAAGAGGAAGTGAAGGAATGGCTCCAGGTTGACTCTTAGGAATGAATAAAATATTTACAGAATACAAACTTGAAGTAGGAAAAGTCGGTGATGTTTCCCAAAAGATTTGTGGGCTTTTTTTTTTTTTTTTTTTTTTTTTTAAAGAGAACCTCTGTGAGTAATTTTTAAAAATATATATATTTTATTGATTTTTTACAGAGAGGAAGAGGGATAGGGAGCTAGAAACATCGATGAGAGAGAAACATCGTCCAGCTGCCTCCTGCACACCCTCTACTGGGGATGTGCCTGCCAACTAATGTACATGCCCTTGACCAGAATCGAACCTGGGACCTTTCAGTCCGCAGACCGACACTCTATCCACTGAGCCAAACCGGTTTTGGCCGAGACAGTAATTTTTAATCATTCAATAAGAATGGACTATGGAATAGCTCTTATAGTCAAGCTATTTCTCAGAAAGTCAAGTTGTAGAAATAAAAATAACTACTTCTCTAATGGAAATGGTTGGCAATCTCATATGAAATCAGAGGCTATGTACATGTCAGGCTTTATTTCTAGAAGGATTACAGATAATACTTTAGACTGTGTGTTTTTATCTAGTTTCCATCATAGTGAGTGAAATATTTAGGAAGACACTCTCCTATCCACCCACTTCTCCCCTATTCCATAGTAAATATTAAATTATGCATCAGTCATATCCCTAAAGTTCAGCCCCTTGTACTCAGATACATAGTATATAACATTGACATATTTTCTATTTCATCAATTCTTGTTCAGCCTTTACCCAGATGCAAAACTAATTTTGTTAATATCACTTGCCCTAGCTAAGTTTTGTTGTAACAGTGCAGTAGGTGATAAGAACATAGTTTTGTAGACAACTTGGATTTGAATCCCAGTCTGTCACTAGTATCTGTGTGACCTTAGTCAAACTGTTTAATATTTATTTCATTTCTTTATTTGAAAATGGGTTCATGAGATGAAGCCTACTTCACAGGTTACCTCCAGGATTAAATGAGATGATACATGTAAAGTACTTAGTACATTACTAGGATAAATGGGCTAACTACCTTATTACCAATAAACATCTATCTTAATAGTTACACTCAATTAAATTCATATAGTATTTATTAAATACTTACGTATGAAGCCATGCTTTGGAAAACTGGAAGAGTATATCTCACATTTTTTAAAAATGTATTTATGTATTTATTTATTTTTTTATAACAAAGGTGGAAATTTATTGAAAAACAAGTACAAACTCCCAAATGGGAGAGAAAAAAAAGAGTCCCACAAAACTGATTTCCATCTAGGGAGGGGGAAAAGGGTCACCAAAATGTATTTATTTTTAATAAAATTTATGTATTTAAGATATATAGGCCAAAACCGGTTTGGCTCAATGGATAGAGCGTCAGCTTGGGGACTGAAAGTTCCTGGGTTCGAATCCCGTCAAGGATATGTACCTTTTTTTTTTTTTTTCTTTTTCTTTCTTTCTTTATTTATTTATTTATTTATTTATTTATTTATTTATTTTTTACATATTTTCTTGATTTTTTTTTATTGCCCCCCTCCCTCCCTCCCACACATCCCCTCCCTCCCCATAGTTTTATGTCCATTGGTTGTACTTATATGCATTTATACAAGTCCTTCGGTTGATCTATTATCTCCCCAAGGGTATGTACCTTGTTTGTGGGCATATCCCCAGTAGGGGGTGTATAAGAGGCAGCTGATGGATGACTGTCTCTCATCGATGTTTCTAACTATCTCTCTCCCTTCCTCTCTGTACAAAATCAATAAAATATATTTTTTAAAAAGATATATAGCATAATGATTTGATAGTAATATATGAAATATATGTAATATATATACATATAGTGAAATGATTACTACAATCAAGCTAATGAACATATCTCCTCACATTGTTACTTTTTCTTTTTTCTAAAAAACACCTAAACCCTACTCTTTTAACAAATTCCCATTATTTAATACAGTATTATTAACTGCAATCATCATACTGTACATTAGTTCTCCAGACTTATTCATCCTACATATAACTTTGTACCCTCTGATGAGTATCTCCCCAGGGACCTCCTTCTGGTCTCTGATAACCATCATTCTACTCTCTGCTTCTATGTATGTGACTGTTTTAGGTTGTACATATTTGTGAGGTTGTGCAGTCTTTTTCTTTCTGTGTCTTGGCTTATTTAACTTAGGATAATGTCTTCAAGATTCATTGCAAATAACAGGATCTCATCCTTTTTTGAGTCTGAATAATATTCTATCATATCTATCACAATTTCTTTATTCATTCAATGATGGACTTTTAGGCTGTTTCCATATCGTGATTATGAGAAATGATGCTGCAATGAACAGGGAGATGCAGAGACCTCTGGGCCGTACTGATTTCATTTTCGTTAGGTATATCCAGAAGAAGGACTGCTGGATCATCTGGAAGCACTATTTTTAGTTGTTTGAGGAAACACCATACTGTTTCCTTAATAGCTATATTCATTTACATTCCCACCCGCAGTGTGCAGGCCTCTCTTTTCTCTACATCCTCACGAAAAATTATCTCTTATGTTCTTTTGATATTACATGAAAGCCTACCTTCATGAAGTTTACAGTGTAGTAAAAAAGAACAAATTTTATACACTTTAAATGTGTACATAACAATATAAAGCAGTATATAATCAAAACATGGTACCATTAAAATCTTTGATTTGGAAAACGGAGTGACATTTTATGGGCTGGAAAAGTGGGAAGGTCTTTCAAAGGAGACTTCACACTCACGATTCTTCTCAGAATGCAATAAGCAAAAGCTCAGGCTTTGGAGTCAAGTAGAGATGATTTGAATCTGACTCTGCCACCTCTACCTGTGTGACAGATTATTTAAATTCCTTATGCCTCAGTTCTCCAAATGAGACATTAGAGTGATTAGTGGAGTTCTTTCCCCCCCTCAAATCCTCTTCTGAGGATATCTTTTCCATTAATTTTTAGAGACAGTTGAAGGGGATCGGGGGAGAGAGAGAAACATCGATGTGAGAGACACATCGATTGGTTGCCTCCTGCATGTGCCCCAACTGGGGCCAAGGATTGAACCTGCAATCCAGGTACATGCCCTTGACTGGGAATCAAGCACATGACCCTTTGGTGCATGGGCCGGCACTGTAACCACTTGGCTACACTGGCTAGGGCTGATTAGAGGAGTTCTTGACCATGGCAGGTGGCTACTTTGTAAATGTGGTGGTGGCAGTAGGAAATGCTGTAAATGAATAGGGTTGAGAACGAACAGAAGGATCAATTTTTAATGCACCCCTATTTTGTTATTTATGTACTCGATATAATTTTAAAGGAAGCAGTCAGGAGCTTAATAAATACCCTTTGAAGATTGTGATGAGCATGCTTTGATGCTATATTTTATTGAACTCTTTAATTATATACCAAAGATTATTCAGGATAAATTATTAAATTTAAGTAAGTTTAACAGCCAAAAGATATCATGAATCATAATTCTTTATAGGGTATACAAATTTTTCAAAACCTTCTGTACTATAATGTTAATTTTAAAATCAATTTATTTTCTAATGTTCTATTAATATTTTACTCTATTTCATTCTACTTTATATAATTCTACTTTATATAATTTTATTTATTTTATAAAATTATATTTATTGTTCTCAAGATAACAAATACACAGTTGAATACAAAACACAAAAGCCATTAGCAGTGAAGTTATTCATATACCTACAAGATACACATGATTACATCTCTGAAAGAGAATCCAGAGGCAAATATGTTGAATAATAAAAACTGCTTTGGTGCTCTATTCAATTATTAAAAAATCCACATGGTAAATGTGGATTTTTTTAAGACTTGAATATTCATTATATCCCTTCCACTTTTGTATTTTCTCTCGACAAAAATACTACCATTTTCATAACCTTGGTTATACCAAATACCATAAAGAACTATTTTTGAAGAATCGCTTCATTATTGGGTCTTGGCTGCTTTCTTTAAAGAAATCCGTTGATTCCTCCTTTCAAAGTTTGGGTATTATCAGCATTTACTTCTCAGTGAAGAAAAGTTCTACTTTCGAAGCTGAGAAAGAATTAATTAGCCACAAGTTCCTAAGTGGCACTTGAATAGATAAAAGGAAATTCACATCCAGGAGGCATAAACCGAGGAGTCAAGGTTAAGGCACAGCATGGATCAGAGCAAATGAAGAGAGAGAAAAACAGCCAGAAGCCAGGCTGAAGCTAAGGGCTTGGTATCCTCCAGGGTGAAGGTGACTCCTCAGTCAGTGTGCTGAGGGGAGGCATCTTGAGCAAGGTGTGAGCTTCTCCGTGAGCCGATGGGCTGCCACAGACTCTAGTTAATAGGATGTGGTAGGTGTTGCTTTGACAGGAATTTACAGTGGAGCTCTCCCCTTTCTCTGAGGCAGGTCTGGTATTTCTGAGGTCGCCTCATCACTAATGCTGACTTTTAGGCTCTGACTGTTCCCTGATCTCAGATGGGATATTCACTCTCTTGGGAGGAAGTCTTTGATTTAAAGGTGAGTGTGAGGTGGGTGTAAGGAATCAGAGGGAGCCCTTTATATCCACAGTGTATGGACTGGAAGTGAATTTATTAATCTCCTTCTCATCCTTTGGAATTATCTTTTTCTGAAGCAGGCCCTCTCTGGTGATGGTTGTGTCCTTAGTCTGGCACTGACAGCTGTTTCTAAAATCCTGGCTCTACGGGACTCCTGGGTAATCCATTAGACACACAAGGAGACACATTACTCTTGCAGGTCCCTGGGACTGTGTTTATTGGATTTCTGCTTTAAGGTATTAAATGCTTAGTCAACCTGAGCACACATTGAGTATCTAGCACTATATTAGATGCTGGAGGCAGCCAGAAAAGATGTCTAGATGATGTTCAAGCCCCAGTGTAATGTTGATATAGGAAAATGAAATGTAAACAACAAAAAGGCCCTTGGCATGAGACATAAAAATGTGAAAATTAATAGAGCACATTTTGTGTATGTACCAGTCTATCACTGATCACTTATTACTCACTTAACAAATATTTATTGCACATAGCTGATGTGCTTTGATGTTGTAAACTTTTGACACAGCACAGCCTGCTCTTAGATTGCTCATTATCTAGAAATAGTTGTAGCAAATAGACAAGTGGTTATAATATTTGCAATGCTCCAAGTGACTGGTACCGATCTCAGATTGGTATAACTAAGAGAAGCGCCAATATGTGATGTTCGTGTTGTGCCTTCAAAGATGAGGAAGCTGAGGTGGGATGACATATACAAACAGATGGAAAACTCACACTAGAATACAAAGCACAGCCTTTCTGTGTTGGTTATCGAATGCTTCATGACAAGCTTTCTCTAAAATTACTTGCTCAAAACTATAACATCATTAGTGATCGTTCATGGAATCTATGGGTGAGGAATTTGGGATGGCTTGGCTGGTGGGTTCTAGCTTGGGATCACTCCTGAGATTATAGTCACATGCTGGCCAGAGCTGCACAAATCTGAAAATTAGACGATGGCTGGATTATTTGCTTCCAACGTGGCCAACTCATGTGGCTGGTGAATTGATTCTGGCTACAGCTGGAGTCTCAATGCCTTTTCAAATAATCTTTCTATCTGAGAGACCCAGGTTCTTTTGTATTATTTTATTGGACACACAGACTAGCACTGACTTAAAGTGGAAAGGGACCTTATAAAAGGTTAAAGATCAGAAGGTGAGGGAGTTGGGGGGGTCATCTTTGAGATTGGATACAATACCATCCGAAAAGAGAATGATTTAAAATAATAGTTGGTTTCAGAAACACTTGCAGATCACTCTCAGGGGTCTCTTTGCTTACTGGCCAGCTAGAGTGAGAGTACCTTAAAAGTAAAAATGGTGTCTTTTATCTCTGTTTGGCTTCTTGGTGCTAGAACATCATTAAGTGAATATTAGACACTTCATACAGGTTTCTTGAAGAAGTGATTTAACAAATATATGAATGAATATGATCTGAGAGATAAATTTAAAAATATCAAAACCACAGGATAAGTCTTGATTCAGGAGGATGTGAGAAACTGCATAACTGGGCCATAGTCTGGATGAAATCTAGAAAAGAAGGTGAGGCCGATCATAAGAATTGCAGGTGGCCGAAACCGGTTTGGCTCAGTGCTCAGTGGATAGAGCGTCGGCCTGCGGACTGAAAGGTCCCGGGTTCGATTCCAGTCAAGGGCATGTACCTTGGTTGTGGCACATCCCCAGTGGGGGGTGTGCAAGAGGCAGCTGATTGATGTTTCTCTCTCATTGATGTTTCTAACTCTCTATCCCTCTCTGTAAAAAATCAATAAAATGTATATTAAAAAAAAAAAAAAAAAAGAATTGCAGGTAGTAACCAGTATTAGCCAAGGCTTACCCGGCAGACATGACTATTCCAGTCACTCAGGAGTCTCCTTCATGGTGTGTGTGGGACAGTCATTGGATGAAACAGTTCTCAGAGCAACCAGAGACTTCAGATGATGAAGACAGACCTCTGAATCACATCTCTGAAGTCGCCATTGAACAAGCCCCGCCTCGAAATGCTGTCACAGGGGTCGTTGCACTGAGACATTTACTGTGACAAACTGGACCTTGGAATGTCTTTGGTAAACACAGCAAAGAATTTGCAGCCGATTACTTATCGTATCATTTATTCCTCACAACCGTAACAGGTTAGGCCCAGGCCACTTACTCCGAAGCCCAAGTAGATCCTAAAGTTCAATAAGAAGCAAAGGAGGCCGTAGGCAATAATGTAGCTGAACCATTAGGCCTGAGGAATGCAGGCTGCCCCGCCCACCTCATGCCTCTTATAAAAGGATGAAAGGGCCCTAATCGGTTTGGCTCAGAGGATAGAGCGTTGGCCTACAGACTCAAAGGTCCCAGGTTTGATTCCGGTCAAGGGAATGTACCTTGGTTGCAGGCACATCCCCAGTAGAGGATGTGCAGGAGGCAGCTGATGGATGCTTCTAACTCTCTATAAAAAAATCAATTATATATATATATATATATATATATATATATATATATATATATATATATATGTGTGTGTGTGTGTGTGTGTGTGTGTGTGTGTGTGTGTGTGTGTGTGTTTTAAGGATAAAAGGCAGCAAGCACATCCTCTGACCCAGTGAATTCCTCACTCTGCACAGCCGCCAGCCCTCCACATTTTGGGAGTGCATCCTGAAGCACAAAGGAGGCCTGGGGACCAGGTGCACTCCCGCTGTGGGCATCCTTCACCTGGCACAGCCTCTTCGCTGGTTCCACACTCACACCAGGAGGAAGCAGCCTTCAGGGGGCCTGGGTGGGCATTCACTTGTCTCTCCAACTTGGGACGGCCCCTGTGGTTTGTCCTTGCTCCACCCCTGGCACAGGACTAACTAACCAAGTGCCGTGTATGTACACGCAGAACTGTCAAGGTACCCAAAACACAGAAGTCTGTGTACCACCCCTTTTTCCCCTTTTAGTTTCTCTGAAGGAAATGTTGCAGTGGATCCTGACAGTTCCATTAAATAGGAGAACGGAAATACGTTTTCCGTCTATTGATGACTTTTTGCAGGTGAAACCTTTCCCACTCACGTGCTTCCCTCCTGAGCTGTGCTGAGGCGCTGCCTCCTCTCAGGGAAGCATCACAAGTGGGCGGAGGCAGGCCCCAGAGAACATGTATCTGTCAGGCTGGGGAGAGGTGGGCTCAGGGGAGAATGAAACTGTGTACAGTAGCGAAGTGAAGTCCTAAAGCGCTGCACTTCCTTTTATTGCCAACAAGATTGCTGACATCGTTTCCAAGAAAAGGGCTGGAGTTTGGTTTTGACACAGTTATTATCACTTTTGAAAAGAAGGGCGTCCAAAAGCAGAGCTGGGAGGTGTGCACGTTCCAAGGGGAGCGCATGCCCCAAACCTGGGACAAGGTCAGAAACAGTTCCTCCTGCACCTGAAAGGCACAGAACCGGCAGCTCTTCACAGACGCCCTCGCCCCACACCCACGCGCCCTCGCTCAGCTCTTCCCTGCAGCCCACGCGGCGCTGGAAATAGATCCATAGGTGCGCCGTCAGCCTTGTGCAAGGCTCCCTCAGACTGATGTTCGGAGTGGGAGTTCACCCAGCGGGTTAAGAGTTGAGGTTTCCCGGGGTCTCTCTGTGCGTGAAGAAAATCGATGATGGCATTGAAATGGTAAGAAAACAAAGCAGACTCAGGACTGTGACAGTCTTCTGGTTCCCATGTGCTGTGTCACCTGTCAGGTGTGCTCCCCTACCCCATCCCACCCAAATCCAGCTCTGCCCCAGAGTCGGGACCAGTTTTGCCCTATACGCAGTTTTGGAAAGAAATCCCATTTAACTGATTCTTGATTCTGGACCACGTCAGGGACGCTAGAGGCCCTTCTCTGACGTGGGCCTTGCAGTGACCACTGGCTCTCAGCCTCCCAGCCTTGGGCATGAGTCCCTATCCTGGGTCTCTCATGGACCAGGAGGTCTCTTTCATGTCTTGCCAGTCCTGCTGTAGCCTCTTGATTTTGGGCTGCTAATTCCTGTTTCTCAACTCTGTTGCATATCATTGTGTAGGAAGAGTTTGTGCTGTTTTTGTTTTTTGTTTTTTGTTTTTGTGTGTGTGGTTTTTTTGGGGGGATGGTGGTGGTGGTGGTATTTTTTCAAGTTTTATTAAGAAATAATTGACAAACATCACTGTATAAGTTTAAGGTATATAACACGATGGTTTGCTTTATATTTACAGTAAAATGATTACCACAATAGGTGTAGTTAACATCCTTTTTTTTAATTATGGCAAAACATATATAACATTAAATTTACCATTTTAAACGCTTTCAACTATGCAATTCAGTGGCATTAAATGCATTGTTGTGCAGCAGTCACCACCATCTATCTCCAGTATGTTTCATCTTCCAAACTGAAACTCTCTACCCTTTAACCCCTCCATCCTTCCTCTCCCAGCTCCTAGGAAGCATCTTACTTTCCGTCTCTCTGAATTTGACTATGGTGGGTACCTCATATAAGTGGAACTACCAAGACATTTGTCCTTTCGTGTCTGGTGTTATCTCACTTAACATAATGTCTTCAAGATTCATTTACACTGTAGCATTTGTCAGAATTTCCTTCCTTTTACGGCTGAATAGCATTCCATTCTATTTTGCTTATCCACTCATCCACTGATGGACATTTGAGTTGTTTCCACCTTTAGGTTTTTGCAAATAAACTTGCTGTGGACATGGACATACAGGTATGTGTTCGAGTTCCCTTTTTTTATTATTATTTTGGGTACAGGTATACCTAGAAGTAGAATTGCTGGTCATACAGTATTTCTATGTGGTTGTTTTAAGAAGAGTTGTGCTGTTTTCATTCCCACCAACAACACACAAGGGATCCACTTTCTAGACATCCTTGACAACACTTTTTTTCTGTTGTTGGTGGTTTTTTGTTTTTATTTGTTAATACCTATATTAGTGGGTATGAAGTGGTGCCCACAGTTTTTATAAAATGACCAGTGCTCATGGCTCAGTGCCAGAGACTATGATTTAATTGCTTGGAGGGGAAGTCTTGTCAACAATATATATTTTTAAAAACTTGATGACATTAATGTGCAACCAGGGTTGAAAACCTCAATATATTCTTGGCTTTTGCTGCCCAACTTCTGTCCCATGTTCATAGGCTGCCTTCCTGGTGTTATACAAAGAGACAAAGATCTAGAGAGGCTGGCTAAGTACACACAGCAGTAACTAACAAGGTCTGCCTGACCCCAAGCCCTGTGTTCTGTCCTCTGTACATGAATTGTGCCCTGAAGGGTGATTTTCACAGATTCCCAATGCAGTCTACCAGTACAGAATGCACTAACTCCTTGGATCTGGTTTGTGAGGTACATTAGTTTCCTGGGGCTCCTCTAACAAATTGCCATAGACTGGAGGGCTTAAGATAATAGAAATTTAGTCTCTCACATTTCTAGAGACCAGAAGTCTGACGTAAGGCATTTGCAGGTTTGGCTCCTCCTGGAGGCTTTGAGAATCCCTTCCAGGCCCCTCTCTAGCTCCTGGGGACAGCTGCTAACCCTCAGCATTGCTTGGTTTGTAGATTCATCCATCTTCACATGAATTTCCCCTCCGTATATTTGTGTCTTCTCTCCTTTGTCTCTTATAAGAACACTGGTCGTTCAATTTAGAGCCTGTTTGATCCGGGATGATCTCATCTGGAGATCCTTAACTTTACTAAGGATCTGCAAAGACCCCTTTTTAAAATAAGGTCACGTTCACAAGTACCTATGGTTAAGATTGGACATATTAGGGGTCAGATACAACTCACCACAGGGAGTTTTTGTAGGTCTTTCAAATTCTAATCAGTTCCATCATGAGTCAAGAGTTCAATCTATATCAAAACCCAATATGTTAGGATCAAGACTGGACCTGAACTTGTTCTGGGATCAGAATACCAAAGTGGCCACAGAAATCTTTGCCTCAGGCCAAAGAGGCTGCTTGCCATTTTGTCCATCTGCATTGGGCTCTGGGGCAAAGTCTAGTCCCTGTAATAGTTTTGGGATTGTCTTGGAGTCAACAAGGTAGTAGTACCAGCACCTTAACTCAAGATGCCACAGAAATGTCCTGACCAGAGCACGTACCCTGCTTTCTCTGCCCCCGTAAAAGGATCTGCTGCTGTACATGGTGTTGTGGCTGCTCTAGGATGGGACAAGGTGTTCTAATCATGGGAAGAAACTCTACTGACAGCATTTGAGACCTCCCTGGAAGAGCTCCAAGTGGATCATGCTTGCGTGGTGTTCCTTCTCCCTGTTTCCTTGCCCTAACTTATCCTATGTAGCCTTCATTTTCCACACTATGGTGATTTCAAGGCTTTTGGGAAAGGAAAGAACAGCAGGGACAATAACAAAAAAATAGACCTCCTCATGGAAAGGGCCAGGGCTCCCTGCCCTGTGGGAGATGGGAAGGCTCCTCACCAAGCTGTCTCTCTCTTCAGTTAATTTTACTGTCCTGTCCAGCAACAAGGTTCCATCCCTGATGGTCAGTCTCCGGACCGTGTATACCCTGTGAGCAGCTGAGGGAGAAGGCAGTTGCACTTCATCTCACAAATACCTCCACTGTGTGTTGGAATCAGGGCAGCCCCCCTTTCCCCAAAACGCAGGCATCTGGGGTGTTGGGTGTCAAATCCTGAACGGAATTATTTTCGGTTCTGGAGCATTGGATAAGGTGTCTAAAGTGAGAGCATTTTGTTTCTCAGCTTTGCAGAGAATTGCACACATGGTTCTCACTCTCATTATCTTTTAATATTTGGACTGATTTTATTGCAAACTATGACTCCTTTATGAGTGAATACACCAGAGAATCCAAACTCAGTCTCCCAGTGGACTCAGTCATTTGTAAAACTGGCAGGCAGAGAATCTACAGAGCAGAGGTTTTAAGAAGTGATAGAGGCAATTCATCAACTCGTCATGCATATTCTCCCGACTGCCAAGGAAATTAAATTTGTTTTCACCTCCTGAAACTCCGGCACATTTTTATTTTATAAATCTATTACGTGTTTAATGCTAACCTGCAATCAATTTGCCCATATGGCAAAAACCTACTCTTACTTTTTTTTTTTTTCTTATTAGAAGTTTTGCCTGAGTATATTCATTGAAGGTCTAAATTCTGGTTCTGTATCCTAATGTTATTATAAATTTATAATTTTTTACATATGCAGTTGCCAAGCTGGTCATTTTCATATTTTAAAGTCTCCTGTGGAAGCTTAATTATGTTGGAAACACACGTTCAGGGGCAGGGTCATATGTTAATCTTTTCCTCCAAGAAGTCATGGTAGTGTCGGATTTGCAGTAAGCATCCCATGACTGTTGATTGGAATGCACATATGTGAAGTAGGCTTGTGCCTTCTATACAACACAGAAGCTTACACTCCCCGCGTGTTTCATCTTATCCATTTCAGTGGTTCTGTCTGTGTTCCATTATGTTTCCTCAAATCTCAATCGAGTATTTTTGTTATAAATACACAAAACAACATGAACATAAAACTTACAGTGTTACAAGTGGTCAATATATATACATAAATACCTTCTACCTCAATAATTAAATAAATACAAATGAAAAATGCAAGATAATTTTGTCTATCAGTATGGCACAAATGTAAAAGTATGATACCATTTTGAGTTGGTGAGAGTAATACCATACACTATTGGAGGAAATTGAAATAGGCACATGAATTCAGGAATGAAAATGTTTATTTTACTTGGGAGTCATCTCCATATTAGGAGTCTAGTTTACAAAAATAATTGCACAAGTCTGTAAACACCATACGCAAAGGACTTTTAAATAAATTATTTGAAACAAGATCAATGCCATCTGTAGAGGCATGAATAAAGAAACGAGGTTCACCCTAGCTGGTTTGGCTCAGTGGAAAGAGCAGAGGCCCTTGGATTAAGATTCCCAGGTTTGATTCAGGTCAAGGGTGTGTACCTTAGTCGCAGGCTGCATCCCTAGCCCTATAGGAGGTAACTAATTGACGTATCTCTCTCACATTGCTGCTTCTCTCTCCCTTCCTTTCATTCAAGTATCTTTGGGTAAGGATCAACAACAAAAAGAAACAGTGGTTCATACAATGGAATATAATACAAGCTATAAAAAGAACAAAATAGCCCTGGCCAGTGTGGCTCAGTTAATTTGGGCATTATTCCATGCACTGGAAATTTGTAGGTTTGATTCCTAGTGAGGACATATATCTAGGTTGTAGGTTCAATACCCAGTTGGAACATGTACAGGAAGCAGTCAATGGATGTAACTCTCTCACAATGATGTTTTTTTCCTCTCTCTTTCTCTCTTTCTCCCTCTCTAAATTAAAAGAGAAAAAACAAACAAACAAGGTAATTAGATTTATTAACCCAGAAAAAAATAGCCGGGGTATATTGCTGTAGGAGAAAAGGAGTTATGATTAATAACTAATAAATATTCATTTATATGCATGCGTGTACGCGCGCACATGTGAGTGTAAGTATATAGGCATTAAGAAATCAAATAGTACAAATTATTTTAATTTTTGTCTTGTTGGAAATACTGTATTTCAAACTTTTCAATCACAGTGTTAGAGAAATCAAAATAATTCAAAAGGTTAGAAGATCATATATTTTCTTACCAGTATACTTTTAATGTAAGTTTCTAGTCACTTACTCATTAAATCATCTTTAGAATTATTGAGAATATCTGAGAGTCTGGAACTTATACATTCATTAAGAAAGGGAGGGAAAAATGAAATTTTATGGAGAACTGTACAGATCACAACATTGGAGGAAATTAAGGCAGAGATAGAGGCCTTAATAAGTTACATTAAATGTAACTTGTACAGATACATTCAGTTATTCATTCATTTAGCATGTAGTACCCTTTGAACTGTTCTAATTTTACAACAGATCAGGCAAGGCCCTGCTTCTGTGAAGATGGTGGGAATATTTGGTGAACAAATAAATGTGTGACATTTTGGATAATAATAAGAGTTATGAAGAGCCCTAGCCAGTTTGTCTCAATGGATATAGAGTTGGCCTACAGACTGAAGGGTCTTGGGTTTGATTCTGGTCAAGGGCACATGCCCAGGTTGTGGGCTCAATCCCCAGTGTGGGGTGTGCAGGAGCAGCCAATCAATGATTCTCTCTCATCGATGATTCTCTCTCATCTCTCTCATCTCCCTTCTATCTCTTTCCTCTCCCTTTCTCTGTGAAATAAAAAAAAATATTTTAAAAATGATTTGGATGGAAACATTTAATTCTAATTTTTTAGTAATCAATTTTCAAACTATCTTTAGAACCAAATGTAATCATAAATTGCAAGTGTATACACGAGTTACTTATGCAAAGTTGAATTTTCAAAGTACAAATCAGAATCTAATTACTCTGTTTGCAGAAGTATTCACACTAGGATTCCTTTAAAACAGGAACTTCTTTAGTGTTTGTTTCCAGACCATTAACTACTTGATAGTGGCTCTATGGGTGGGGTAAGCAATCTAATGTACAAAAGTTTAAAGTTGTTAGACAAAAATGGATGGGAAATGAATGTTAAATAAATCATAGGGAGATAGGAAAATAGAATTGATTTATTAATCTATATGTCTTAGAAATAAATCTCTTTGCGAAAGTGAGATAGAGACTTAATTGCTGCTCACCAGGCGCAGAATAATTTTGTTGTAGTGGTTACTGGGAGTAATCAAGTATTATATATTCTTCTTATCACATGCAATGCCAGCATTTTCTTATTGCATTCTATATAGATTTATCTGCATACTATTTTACACACTTAATTAAAATGTTGATATATTTGCATGCTGTTAGTGAAAGTGCAGCCTCACTGCCACATATATCTCAGAGTTATTACAAAGTAATGAACGTCAATCAGTGATCAATCCTAGAGTGACAATGTAAGACAGGATGGTGAAGCAAGGCAATTATCTGAGTAATTTGGGAAAATTCAGAGTTGTTCCACTTGAAAATTCTAGATATTTTAAAAAATGGTTCCTCTAGAATTTAATTAATATTTATACCACTGAGTGGTTTGACTTGGGAAGGATTATAGCAGCCCTGTCCACAGAGAGCCTTTGTTTTAAGCTGGCAACTGAATCACATGTATTAAAGGAAACATCTCGTGTTTTCCATGACTCTTTGGCTAAAGGTTGCAAGCTGATAAATACTTCATAATGCTTATTCAATTCAACTCAACAATATTAAGCTCTTATAACTGTGCTAGATGTAGAGATTACTAGTCTCACGGGGCTTATGATTTAGTGAGGAACACTAAAGGAACACATTAGAATTTATATGACACGCTCTAAAAACTATGTCTAAACAAGGTTCCGTAGGTATAAAGCAAATGGAGTCATTTGTTCTAACTAAGAACTCTTTGTGGAAAATATAACTTTTAAGGCTGACTTTAAGGGATGAGGACATTTTCATAGGCAACGTTGACGGAGAATAATTTTCCTGAAGGAAGGGCATGGAGACAGGAAAACATAAGACACCTTTACAGACCATGAAATGTCCCGTGGGACTAAAACTTAGGCTATGGACATTTGCTGTGGTATTTGGAAATAAGTTCCTAGACCAGAATTATAGTTTGACAAACTAAGACAAAAAAGACTAAACTTTGCTAATTGGCAGCAGGTACCTGGGGAAAGTTTTTGAGCATTGATTGTTCTGTTTAATGAAGATAACTAACTGTTATACCAGTTTGTAAGATTGGAAGGGGCTGAATCTGGAGTGTTGAAGATCAAATAGAAGACTCTTGCTTTTGACTAATGGTGAGGCTTTGTATTAGTGTAGGAGCAATGGGAATGGAGAGAGGGGGTGGTTTCTAGAATCTACCAGGGTAGAATTATGATAGCCTAGTGACAGAATGAGTCACATGGGATGGAGGTGATGCAGAAGCCTCCTACATTTATGCAGAGGAAGGGAAAGTTAGATAAAAATATTAAGGAGGAGCAAGTTTGGAGAAGAACTACACAAGATCTCAGAAACCAAATAAGGAGAGGATTTCAAGAAGGAGGGCAACTGAAATAAATGATTCAGAGAAACACTAAAAGGAGGGTAAAGAGGAAATGTATAGATCTCAGCTGTTGTAGGCATTCTAGCTGAGGCACCAGACAGGAGTGAAGCCATTTGGGCTTTCCAGCCCCAGAAGATACTGCTTGGATCACCAAGGAGACCTCCTCTGCCCAACTTGCATCTTGTAAGCAAATATTGACTCTTGTTGTTTTAAGCCATTAACGTTTTTGAGTGCTTGTTATGTAGCAATAGGTGTCTGGAATGGGTGATTTAGAAAATAAATAAATGATGTTAGAGAGGTTTGATGGATGGAATAAGGCCCCAAAGAAGATAAGGGGACCTAGGATGAAGTGGAAGGATGGTTCTTAGAAATGAGTAAGGACACGGTGTGTGTGTGTGTTTTGAGGCAGGAATAAAATGAGGAAGGGGTGAATAAAAATTAAAGTTAGATGTGAATGGGAAGAAAATTGGACCAATTCAGATCAGACAGTGAGAATGAAGAATGCACCAAAGAACTGAGAGCTAAAGAGGGGGAGAAAAAAATTTGATTGTGAATGAGATAGGGATTCATCCTGGGAGGAGTAAATAATTAGCAGAATACCTGTAGGAGCCTGGGTGAGCGTGGTAGTCATGAACTTGTAATGAGGCCAACATCTCTGTGATTTTTTGCAGCCACCCTTACTAAGATTGGCTTCCTTCAGCAATCAAAACTTATTGTTTAGGTGGGTAAACAGTTATTCCTATTGAATTTAGGAGATTTGGACTCCAATTATATCAACAAGTGGGGAAAGGTCACAAACTGAAAATTTTGGATGTTTCAGTCTTTCAGAGACCCATCCCATTTATATAGGGACCTGCTGCTTGCCCATTTGCAATACTGGAAATAATTTTTGTTAGCAGTTGCCAAATCATATACCTGAGATTACAGACAATGCTTTTTATACTAAAGAAATTGAGTTCACATCTATTTTAGCTTCCTGTCCTATTTTCACATTTCCATCCGTTTGGGTTTCTGTCCCATATGTTGTCCTCAGCACTGTCTTAAACTGCTGTCTAGTTTACAGCTCAAAAAAGCTTCTGCTCCAAATAGGACTTTATTTCAGTAGGAAGCTGTACTTTCAGTCTATTACTGTGAGGCTTAATTAGTAAAAATTTAAAAGCTCTCTGTGATGGAAACAATAAAAAAGTTAGTTTTATACCCTTGAATAGAACAGAGTGACTCTTCTTTCTAGCTTCTTATATAAAAGGTAAACTACTGCAGGGGTTTGGAATGTGACTAGCTGTGGAAAGCCAAAGCTTAACAACCCTATGACTTTGAGACACTAAAGGGAGTTTATTATATGCTCATGTCCCCACTGAATAAAGTCTGATTATTTCCATCTTATTACTTGCCTTGTTTGGAACTCCAGGGGCTCCCTTTTCCCTGACTTCTCATTTCTCTGAGCCTCAAATTTATGGTTGGCTTTGAACTTCTGATCCTCCTTGTTTTTATTCCAAGACCGAACTGTGTTGTTTCTCTAGGCCTAGAGTTGACATACTTTCCACCACCAGGATGTGGTTCCACAATAAGGAAAGAACTAGTCAAGGTGCAGCATCCATGGACTGGTGCCATGCAATGCCTAGTGTCATGGCTGAACAGAGAGGGTGCCCACTGATAGGTAAATTTAGATACGACTAATTAGGTTTGCTTACCAGAAATTCCAAAATACCCTTTAAAAGGTACAGGTTGTCATGTCAGGGATGATAAATTATGCCCCAGTTGCATTCAGTGAGAAGATCTGAATTAGAATTCAGGCCCTGGCCGGGTGGTTCAGTTGGTTGGAGTGTCATCTCATACACCAAAATGTTGCAGGTTTGATCTCCAATCAGGTATATTGTAAGAGGCAAGCAATCAATGTTTCTCTCTCCCATCGATGTTTCTCTGTCTCATTCTTTCCCTTCCTCTCTCTCTAAAAACCAATAAAAAAAAAGTGTATCCTTGGTGAGGATTTAAAAAAAACAAAAACGAGCCTGGCCAGTGTGGCTCAGTGGCTGAGCATCGACCTATGAATCTGACCTATGAACCACGAGGTCAGGGTTTGATTCCCAATCAGGGTAGGGGGTGTATAGGAGGCAGCCAATCAATGATTCCCATCATTAATGTTTTTTTCTCTCTCTCTCTCTCCTTCCTCTCTGAGATCAATTAAAAATTTTTCATAAAAATTAGAATTAATTACTGGTTCTTTTAATAATTAGCTGGGAATGATTCAGGACCACTTTATGTTTCTATCTATGTGCTAGAAGTTAACACCCATTAGGATAGGCATAGACTCACTACCAACTTAAATGAATGTCAGGCTGAAGGAACTTAAGTTGATATATGATGATATATACCATGGACAATAAACTAAGGATTCCAAAAACACACTATTGCTATCCCAGTCCAGACTACGTGTTAAGTGGGTTTAGGGGGAAAAATAGTATGAAACAAACCTATGGCTTGGAACTAGATTGGCGTCAATATAACTGGCGAAATTCAAGCCAGACTTGAGATGTGCTGAAAACCAAATTTCCTAAAGCCTGGGGGACTTTGGCTTGTAGTATTGAGCAGTTAAATTCTAGAGCTATTTCATTTGTGCCAGCCAGCTACTTACCATCACTAACATCCAACTTGCACTGTAGTTTTACTACTGAAAGAGAACCTTTCTCGGCCTGAAAGTGTGCAGAGGATACATGGCAAGAAGAGATCCTAACTGCTGTGCAGAAAGCTATAGAGAAACTTTCATAGGAAGAGTCTGAGCATAAGAAGCGCCTCACAGACATTTACACAACAATTTCCAGGTAAGGGATCGCCGTTGTCTGGTTTGAAACAACAAACAAAGCAAACTCATATGAGGCCTTCCAAAACAATATTGAGGAAACAACATGTCCCCAGGATCATAAAGGGATGAGAAGAGGTACAGAGAAGCTGTGCAAATAATGAAAGCATTTGGGATCGAAAGAGGTTCTTAAGAAATATCATTGTGCTCAACATGGCCCCTTCAAGCAAAAAACTTGAATTGTTGGGAAATTAATTTTTGTGATTTGACTGCCATCCTTTTCCCAGGTTGGATTACATGACTCACAACTTTTAAGTTCTACATTGGAATACAGGCAGCCTCCTCTTTTGGTGTCAATGATTACCGCGGCAGAACCGCATATTTTAGGAGTGTCTGGGGGATGGTGTACAGTTTTACTACAGTACAGTCCATATTCTTTGAAGCCCATGAATTTGAGTCAATAAAAAATATATGTATAGGGTCCAGCACTTTAAGCAAAAGCACTTGTGATAATATAAAATGAATTAAACTATTGTTCCAGCCTTCATCGTGAGAGACAGTTCAACAAATAACAAGATTTTTTCCATAAACATTTACAAGTGTCACCCAAGCATATATAGGAATTAAGTCCAGCAGACTAATGGCAGAATGGTCTGTGGAAATTTATGGGCAAGAAGGCCAAGACACCCCTGCAGTAAGCATTTTAGCTAGTCTGTAATTACAGTTTTATTCTAATGCCCAACGGCAATGGCACATGGTACAATTGATGAGGAATCTTGTAGGCCGAGTACGTGCAAGAGCTTCTGCAGAGATGACAAGCAGAGGTCCTTCTCTTCTTAGACCATCTCAGCCCAGGAATACATTCTAATTAGATTCTCTGGAAATAGCTTGGGGTGGTTCTGAACCATGGAAGTCTGAGTTACAGGATGATGGATCTTCTTTTTCTTTTCTTTTCTTTTCTTTTCTTTTATTTTTTCATTTAAAAGGAATTGCCAGGAACTTTTCTCAGGGGTAAAAATTTCTTGAGAATAAGCCTTCAACATATAAATAAGTATTTTTAATGGTAAACTTAGGACAAGTTTTCCAAAGGTATTATTTCCACTGGGATACAGTTCAAAAAGCTAGTAGTGATCATTAGCTGTCAGCAGTCTAGGAATAAGCTGCAATTATGTTTTAAATCTACCAAGATGCCCCAATTTATCTTCCTTAGACTGGCTGTTTCAAGTCTTCACAGACAAACTTTTGTCTTGAGGATCCCTGTTTCCTGAGTTCCCTTGCAAAGACTCCAAAACCAGAGATGCAGAGACAATTGGGGAAAATCAGGACAAGAAGATAAACCATTCTTCAGCATAAAGGATAGGATATGGTGGGTAGCCATGCCCCTCCTATGTCCAATCCCACACAGAGACCTATTAGGCAGTTTCTGAACTGTGCCCATGCACCCTGGACATTTTTTAAATTGATCTTCAGAAATCAATATCTATTAGCTTTGATTTTTTTAATCATTTATTTTGTAATATAAATTAAAGAATAGTTCAGGAGCATTAACATATTTTATTTATCCACATTTTATTTACCAGAGGATACGTTTTTGAAAAATAATTGATTTTAGAGAAAGCAGAAGGGAGACATTGATGTAAGAGAGAATCCTCAATCAGTTGCCTCCTGTCTGCATCCCAACTGGGGATTGAACTCACAACCTGGGCACGTGCCCTGACTGGTAATCAAACCCGCAACCTTTCGGTGTATGGGAGCATGTTCCAACCAACTAAGCCACATCAGCAGGGTGACATATTTGTTTAATAATGAATGGTATTTGGTATTGTTCCAAAACAGAAATATGTAGACATTTATTACTTCTTAACTCTTACCTTTCTTTTAAAAAAACTTAATATTGAAGAATAGGTCAATGAATTTTCCTAAAATAAAGAACATCCAGTTCAAGAAACAGAACATGACCAATAGCCAAGAGCTGGCCCTGTGCTCCCTTTCAGGCACTGCCTTCTCCCAAGGGTACTTGCCATCTTGAGTTTTTATTCCTTTAGTTAGTTTTGCCTGTTTTGTTTTTCTTTTTTCTTTTGTATTGTATTGCATGTAATTGGGTGAATCAATTATGCACTTCATGTATCTGGCTTCTTTCAATCAATATTATGTTTGTAAGATTCATCCTTATTATTCTATGTAGTTAAAGATGTACATTTTTATTGCATATCATTATTCCATTGTATGAATAGGCCACTAGTTATTTGTAACTTCTTCTATACCTACAACTTCTTCATCTAGAAACATGGCCTCTACAACCAGCTACAAAATTCTAACTTCCATGACTTGGTCTGAATCGCCGAGTTCAAATGATGTCCTCCTGAGAGAGAGACTAACCTTTCTCGGGCTTTTCATCTCTTCAGTATCAAAAGGCCACCTGGTCCACTCTGGTAGCTCCTAGCTGCATGGGATTGCTGAGCACTTGAGATGTAGCTAGTATAAACTGAGACATGGCAGATTTCAAAGAATTGGCATGAAAAGTTATGTGAAATATTTTAATGATTTTTATATTGATTTTTTATTGAAAAGATTATGATTTGGAGTGAATAAAATATATTATTAGAATTGATTTCACCTCTTTACTTTTTTTTTTTTCACTTTAAAAATGTGGCCATAGGAAAATTTAAAATTACATAGGCGGCTTTCATTATACTTTTATTGGTTAGTGCTGATCTAGATCACTAGCTCAGTTATTCTGATAAAAGTCAGGACATTGGACCAGGTAAACTCCCCAGTTATTTGTTCAAAAATTCTCTGAAGATCCAAGTGCACATTGGAGCCAGCGCATGGATGCTCAGTTCCTGGCAATTGCATAACTGAGATTGGTCCAAGTGAGAACCAACACCTGCCTGTCTCAGTGCGAGAGTGCTACACACACAGTATGCCTCGGGTAGCCAACAAGCTAACATATTGCATTAAGCACTGACACCACTTAATTAAAAATGTGACGAGAGATGTTGATTATAAAAGTATACGAGGCTAAAAATGATGAGAGACTTCACATTTCCAGCCTCCGTGGGGAAACTACTTTTCGCTTCAGTTAACACTGTTTATAGCTGCTGTTGGTTTATATGGAAAATGTGGCAGCTAAAGTTCAAACGATTTATATTTGGCAATATAATTTGTATGGGTTCATTTTGGAGGCCAGCTGAATAATAAAAGTGGCAATTAATTTTAAAGTTTTTGAAAGTTTACGTTTTATCATCTACAGACCACATTCTAGATCAATTGCAAGCATTCAACTTAAGGTGGCCCCACAAGTCCCAGAGCCATAAAGAAATTAAGATAATACTTAAAAGTAAGACTTTTTTTAAATGGACGTATGACTCCTAACAACTTTATGAAATCCATAGTCTTCTCATATGCAAAGTTTTATTCTGCTTATGGTTTTAATCTGGAAGGATTTCAGGACTGTTAAATATTTCATTAGGCAAATAGATTCTTAAATTTCCCAGTACATCTGACATCTGAGTTTTCATTTTTTTACCCATGTTTTTCTGTTCTCCTTCTGTGTCATTATTACTCACTGTTGGCAAATATACTCACATACCTCTTATCTTTAAAGTCATAAAAGTTTTAAATTATTAAAAACCTAGAGAAGTATGTCTTCTGGATTGTGCATTATATTATGCTTCTAATCCCCAATTGCCTAATCCCTTAATTAAAACTGTAGCAATTTAAGTCATTGCAATGATGTTTTAGTGATTCTATATTTTAATTGCATTTAAGTGATGAATATTTGATGCTGTATATTTGTCAGACAAATAGGAATAAGCACCATAATTCCCCCAAAGATAGTTAACGATGATTGAAAGCTAGAAAGGCCTTGATTAAAAGAATTAGGAAATTAGACAAAACCTGTAAATGTGTCCAAGGGGCAAATTCAAGGACTTCATTCTAAATACCTTCATGGGAAAAAGAAAAACCATGCTGATTTTAGAAAAGATTAAAAATTGAACAGGCCTAGAGTTTTCATCAGGAAATGATCTGGTTTTAGAATCTCCATTATTTTTAAGCTACTTTGGGGACTGTTTTAGAAACACCTCAGCTTCTGTGGAATGAATGATCCTCTGAGTAAAGCACGGCCTAGAATCTGTTTTTCTATCATCGGATCCTCACATAAAACCAGCCCATTAAAGTCCTCCCAACTCGAGGAGGAACAGAAAGAAAGCATTTGTTCAGAGCAAGAGTGAGAGGTGAGGAATGGGTGTCTGGGTGCTTGTCACCCACAGAGCAGTGTGCGGTGCTTGTGAAGTCTGTGCAAGGCCACTGAAGACAGGGAGCAAAGGGCACAGCCATTTGGCATTCTTCACAGGCACAAAATGATGGTCTACATTGAACCCAGAAATATCAGAGCTGAAAAGGGACCGTAGAGATCATTGAATTCCACTCCTTCTCTTAGTGAGGAAGCCGAGGTCCAAAAGGGAGGGGGCATGGTTATTACTGACAGCATGTTCTGCTTAGAAAGTATATCAAGGCAAGGCCTGGAAAATGTGAGTGCATTCTCTCTCTCTCTCTCTCTCTCTCTCTCTCTCTCTCTCTCTCTCTCTCTCTCTCTCACACACACACACACACACACACACACACAGACTGTGGCCTTCTGTCCTCAATAAATTCTCCCAGAGGGCTCTTTTGGTATATTTTGTATATTTGAAGAGAGAGCTCTTTTAAAATAAATATTATTTTTATTTTTCCAGTTTTATTGAAGTGTGATTGAAAAAACTGCATATATTTCAGGTGTACACATGATGTGTTGATATGCATAGATCCTGTGAGGTGATTATTGCAATCAAGCTAATAAACAAATGAATATATCCATTGCCTCATGTAGTTCCTGTGTGTGTATGTGTGTGTGTGTGTGTGTGTGTGTGTGTGTGTGTGTGTTGGGAACATTTAAGAGGCACTCCCTTGGCAAAGCTTAAGTATATAATACATATTATTAACTATAGCCACCATCCTATACAGTAGCCTCTAGAATTTACTTATAACCAAAAGTTTCTACCCTTTGACAAGAGATATATATAATATTGCTGGCAAGCAGGTGGAGAAAAGGGAGCCCTTATACACTGTTGGTGGGGAAGTAAATTGGTACAACCATATGGAAAACAGAATGGCAGTATGCAAGTTCCTCAAAAAGTTAAAATTAGAACTGTTCAAGACAAAACCACAGACCCCAAAAGGCATCATTTGTGCTACAGCCTGTGATAACAAACTAGACTTACTACCTGACCTAATTGCAGTTTGACCTTCACCCCAAAGGTAATCTTAATCAGCCAGTTGAATATGCTGGCCAAGCACCAGTAAGGTAATCAACTACATCCCCTGTCTTCATCCCCCAAAGGAAGAAGAGATCCTCTATGATAAAATCCTTGCCATCCATCTCCTTCCCCTCCAAGAGGTGTTCTGGCCTAAAAATAATCATTTCTCTCCCCCCTATCCCCCCTCCCCCCCAATAATGCCTTTGCCCCACCCTCCTTCCTATAAAAATCTTTCAGTTTGTATAATTCCTCTGAAGGCTCTTCTAGTTGCCTCTTGGGATACTGCCTGATTCATGAATCAAATGCATGATAAAGCCAATAGATACTTAGATGTACTCACTTGAATTTTTTTTTTTTTTTTTTTTTTTTTTTTTTTTTTTTTTTTACCGAGCTAGGCTATCCTCCAGTGATCCTACTCTGGGCACATATATCCAAAGGAAATAAAATCACTTGAAGAGATAGCTGCACTCCCATGCTCACTGCAGTCTCATTCAGAATAGCCCAGATAAGAAAACAACCGAGATGTCCCCGGACAGGGGAGGGAGCCCTTTTAGTGGACCTGGACCTCTCCTCTGAGAAATCCTCTGGAGGGAAGTATTTCCAGGTTCAGTGCTGTAGTCTTGAGGGGCAGCAGACAGCTCATTTATCTTAAGCCTACAGTTACCAATAACGTGATGTACACAAAGAAGGAAGTATAGTAACCTTTTTTTTTTTTTTTTTTAGCAGCCTTATCTGTGGCACAAAAGGGCCCAGGTTTTATTCATTCATTGACAGCTTATACACTGCCTCCTTCCAGTTGGGCCATTTGTGGTCCTTCCCAATACATACATATGTACCAACAGAAAACGGAAGACTCACCTAGAAGGCAAGGTCATAACTTTAAGCAGCCATTGGAGAATACTACTATTTTTAGCAACAATTTGATACTGTTGTCTTATTCTGATGTGAAATATTCAGTCAAAAATACCCTGCCTTTGTTTGGAGGCCTCTAAATTTCTGAGGTTTGATGGAAAAGGCCAAATTTCTGCGTTCTACAGGGTTATCTGCTTCTTTCAACTCCCTCACATTCAGCTCTTCCAACCCCCATATCTCAGGCTCCCATTCCCTCCGGCACAAGGTGTCTGTCTCACTTGGCTCTGTTGCCCTGTTGGGCCAGAACAGTCTTTGTTGGGGAGGGAGGTGGATTGTAGGGTAGTTAGTAGGATTCCTGGCTTCTATCCCTCTCTCAGTCACCATAAAAGTCTCCAGACATTGCCCCACGTGAGAACCACTGCTCTGGCATGGTGAATCTGTGGGAAGGGGCTGCCTGTATAATCTGTAATGTCTGCCTGCTGTTCCCCAGGCCCTAGGTGCAGTGCCTGCTGCAGACCTTGCAGAGACGTGCAGCAACCCCAGTCCCTCCAGCAGGAACTTGACAAGTTCCTTTCCTGGGCATGGTGACTATTCTGCTTTTCTGTAGCATGCTAAGAATTTCTCTGGTGGAATATAAGAATCTCCACAGAGTTGGAGACCATGGAAGAAACCCTAGCATGGGTGCCCTCCTCAGATGGCCACCCCCACTTTTGCAGCTGACAGCATTTCTTAAGCAGACTGAGCCCTGGTTCCCAACCATAGGAGTGGAAGACTTCTTTTTTGCCTAAGAGCCTCGTCCTTGATTCTCAGGGGGCTGCCCCAAGCCCCTGATGGTGAAATAGTCCCAGAGAGCACTAGAGAGACATTTACAAAAAGATAGAATGAGTGTCCTCCACTCCCAATACCATGAGTTGCAAACGTGTCATCTACCAACAGGTAAGGGCTGTGGATCCTGCCTTGTAAAGGCCGTGTTGATTTCAATCATCCTAAATAAGTTAGCTTTCCTCCTAACTCCTCTGGTGAGACTAAGGTCACATACCAACGTGACTACAGAAGAGGGTATGTGGGAACAGGAAAGCGTGGGAGAAGCATTTTGCACTTTCAGCACCTGTTGTTTTTTTATATACAAAAATATAAACCAATTTTTATATGCATGCTTAGACTCTTCCTGCTTCTGGACCCCTTTCTAGCAGTAAAACTATGTCATTGTATAGGGTTTGTGGTGTTCTTTGTTGTTTTTACATCAGTGTTGGTGCTCAGATTCATAGGGCAGTTGGAAGGTGCACAGATGAAAAAAATATCACTAGACAGCATCTTTTTCTTCTTCTCTCCTTAATTTCCTCCTTCACATGCAGGCACAGAGTGCAGTGCTTACAATGAGATTCTCGAGGCCATTCCAGGTGAGTGCAGGAAATAAATGGTGTGACAGAGGAACCCCCGCTGATACTAAGAGGGGAAAAAAAGCTTCTTTCCAAGACAGCTAAATCTGTTTGCATAACTCAGCACTTCTCCTGGGAGAGGGCCCCCAGCAGGGTCACAGAGATGCCGCTGAGGGGTCACACAGCCTGTGCCCGAGAGGACATCCTGCAGCTGTTTGATGGTGGCACCTCCAAAGGCAGACGGTCTGACCTGGATGAACCCTCCTCTCCGGCACTAGCTCCTTCCCCTGGCTCCAGCCTTACCCCTGCTCTGCTCTCAGGAGAATGGTTAGATTCTGATTGCTGAATTGTATTTTTTAAAATTCATTGGGGTTACATTGGTTCACAAAATCATACAGACTTCAAGTGTATAACTCAAGCAAACCTTATCTGGACACTGCATCCTGCACCCATTGCCCCAAGCAAAGTCTCTTTCTGTCCCCACACCCACCCTACTCCCCTTCCCCCCTCCACCTACCCCACTCACCTTTCCCTCTGGCTATCACCACACTGTTGTTTGTTTCTATGTGTTATATCTGTATGGTTGTGGTTTTGTTTGTTTGTTTGTTTGTTTTGGTTAATCACTTCACCTTCTTTCATCCAGTCCTGTTCCATGTACCCATCCCTCTCTTCTATTTTGTCAGTTAATTTGTTTCATTAGATCCCACATTTAACTGAGATGATATAGTATTTGTTTTTCACTTAGCATAATTTTCTCTGGGTCCATCCATGTTGTCGCAAAAGGTAAGATTTCCCCCCCCCCTTTTTTTTTTGACTGAGTAGTATTTCATTGTGTAAATGAACCACAGCTGTTTTAGTGTTTGTAATACATGGAGATAGTGGGGTGTAATTCTGAAGTTTTAGCAATGTTAATGAACTTAAACACAATTTTTTTTAAAAGCTTTTTTCAAAAAAGAAAGGAAGTTTTTTTTCCAAAGCAGATATTTTGAATCCCAGATCTAGAGTCATCCATCAATGGACTTCATGGGGTTTATAAACCCCTTGAAATAAATTGAATGCACATGCATTTTGCTGAAATAGATTTCATATCTTTTATAAGTTTCTCCAAAGGGATTTATAATTAATGAAAGGTTAAGTACTACAGTCCCAGAGGCAGTCATGAAGATACCTTTTTTTTTTGTTTATCTAGAATTTTGACGTGTGTGTGTGTGTTTGTGTGTGTGTGTGTGTGTGTGTGTGTTTGATTTTGAGTTATCTGGGACCAGATAGTTTTATTGGTGTTTTTCTATGAGATATTTTTAGGGGTAGTGAACCAATTTGGGGTTGAAAGTTTGGTTTTGTGACAGCAACAGTTTTCCACAGTAGCTTCTACCTTTTATACATGGGTTTAGTATATTCTATCTTTCTCATTCATACAGTGGCCTTTCAACCCCAGTTAAAACTCCTGAGATAGAACATGGCTCAAACCAATGTATTCTGTGGCCTCAACCACCTACTAACTCATCGATAAAAGTAGTCTTCAAAGCAGATTTTAGTTAACCAAAATTTCATGGTGATTTTCTTATAAAAATACACACACAATTAGCACATTTACTTCGCTACACTCTTCAGCATTATTAGTATTTCTTTGCAAATGCATTCCCTTTAGAACATATGAAGCTGTCTGCCACTTTCCTTCTACAAAATTGTCACTTGTATGTAAAAAATTAACACATTTTACCCTGCTATCTTGATAAAGAAAATAGCACCCTACACAGAACCCTTCTGATCAAGATATAGAAATCAGAAGGTCAATATGGTAATCAAGAAGTTTCTGACTCAATATAGAAGCTTTTTTCCCCCCTTTCATAAGTCTTCTTCTAAGCTTTCTCTTTTTATTAAATCACAATGCCAGGCAAAGTCAGGACATGCTGTGCCTGTCATTGTGGTTTATAGATCAATTGAAAGCTAGAATTAATCATCTGTCTTGATTTTGGAACCTATTAATTTTCCTAGAACAGTACCCCAAAGACACAAGTCCTTCATTATGTGATCTTATGCAGTGTCATCTGCTTTTCTTCCTCTTAGAATAAACCTTAGAAAATGTTAGTTACATAAAAAAGCATTTTAAAGTAAATCTCTATTTTTCACTGGCCAAGTAGATGAAAGTTCAGTTTAACAAAACAATGCTTTGTTTCTCTTTTCCTCAGGAATCTTTAAATTATAGATGGTACTCCAAGTCTAGGTCCACTAACTAGAGATAAATTTGAGTCGCTTTTCTAATTATCATAAAGGATTTTATGAAGAATGGACTAAGCTCGATTCTCAGATCTGAGGTCCTCCATTATATTGGTAATGAGAGTTTGTTTTTTTAAGTGTTCAAATGTCGAAATTATGGCAAAACATTTAGATAGCAGAGTTCTGAGGAGAAAGTCTGTATATGGTAGGTCCTCAATAAATATTGTTCAATGAATCGGTGGAGTTGAGAAAGGAGGATGGTGAAGAGGCTGGGGAATGCTACTAAGTAAGGCCTCAGAATATTCTTTATGGAACCTTGTGTAGCTGGGTCAATCCTGGGTTCTTCTGAAAAAGCTTTATTTCTGGGTAGCATATTACTGTATGAATGTATTATCTTGTAATAGAATGTGCACCCTTTGATTTGATTCCAGTGTCATTAAATTAAACATTGAATGGTGTGGCTTTAGAGAATATGAATCAAATGTTTGTTCATTACAAGATTAAATCAGTTCTTAGGTAATAAAGAGAACTTAGTCAATATCAGACATATATATCATAGACCTTCAACTAAGATTTTTAATTAAGGGACAATTTCTATGCATATTTAAAAACAATCTAGATATATATAAAAGCCTAATATGCAAAGTGTCCCCTCGGAAATGTTACCAACTGGGAGTTCAATCACTTGCTATGGTGTGCGCTGACCACTGGGGGTGGTGCGGAACAAAGGGAGGCCCGG
Organism: Pipistrellus hanaki; assembly: GCF_964339955.1. NCBI lineage: Eukaryota > Metazoa > Chordata > Mammalia > Chiroptera > Vespertilionidae > Pipistrellus > Pipistrellus hanaki. Next base: position 51,452,336 of record NC_140510.1, on the reverse strand, counting down.
GCCAGCAGCCAGCAGCCACAGGGACCTTACCCGTGCATGAATTTTGTGCACTAGGCCTCTAGTATGAATATACTTATGCCAGTATTAAAAATAGAACTACCACATGACCCAGCAAGCCTACTTCTAGGTATTTATTTAAATAAATAAATAAATAAATAACATTAATTTGAAAGATGTATGCATCCCTCTGTTCTTTACAGCACTATTTATAATAGCCAAGATATGGAAGCAACCTTGGTATCTGTCAGTAGATGAATGGATAATGAAGATATGATGCAGACATCCATAAAAAGAATGAAATTTTGCCATTTGTAATAACATAGATGGACATAGAGGGTATTATGCTAAGCGAAATATCTCAGAAAAAGACAAATACCATATTACATCACTTATATATATGTAGAATCTAAAAAAAAACCCACAAAATAAATGAGCAAACAAATATACAGAAACAGACACAGATTCAGAGAACAAACTGATGGTTGCCAGTTTGGAGGGAAGTGAGAGGTGTGTGAACGGGTGAAAAAGGTGAAGAGAACTAAGAAGTACAAACTGCCAGTTATAGGGTCACAGGGATATTATGCACAGCATTGGGAATGCTGTCACCACTATCATAATAACAAGTGGCCCATGGTTCCTAGACTTGTGGTGACCACCTTGTGAGGTATTTAAAAGTCTAGTCACTACGCTTTACACACCTAAAACTAATATCACATTGTATGTTAACTACAGTTAAAAAGTACATATAAAAATATTCCAGTTGATGGAAGGAAGAGTCCATTTCTCTTACAGCTACCTATGCAAAAAACAACAGTCTTGTCTAGACTATAAGTGTACTGTTTATTGAGGTGACCAAATAGAAGGAGAAATTAATTGCATTATGCAGCTGGTTTCATTTCAGCTTTTCTGCCTCTTCATTTTCTGTTGTGTTTAAGGAATGCTAGTTTCCATTTTTTGCCTTGAGAGCAGGGAGAAGTGTAGAAGATACTTATAACATCTGTAGTGATGGACAGAAGAATCTATAATAATAAAAACATAATATGCTAATTAAGCCAGACATTTTTCCAGATATCCTTCCAGACCACCTTCCAGACAAAGCCGGGACCCGGGTGCCGAAGGGAAGCCGGTGCCAGCAGCTGGGGTAAGGGAGACCTACTCTTGCATAAATGTCATGCATAAGGCCTCTAGTAACTCATAATAGGTCGTGCCTATATGCCATCTGGTATGAACACAGATGTGTGTCTTCTTTAAAAATAAAATTCCTGCACTCTAAAATGGGAAGGTTTACAACACTCTACTAAAGTCAATACCCATTCTTGAGTGGCTCTTACTTAACAAGAAGCAGCCCTACTTGATAGTCACCAATTCATTTCTAGAACTCCATTGACAGGCATAACACGTTTCCCCTTCTGATTTTCAGTGTAGAGGTCACGGTGCTCTCCAGCATCAATGGACTAATTCTTTAATGTCTGGTATTACACATCTTACCTCATTAGGCACCTAATTCAGTAAATCCAGAATTAGGATATTCTGTGTTTCCTCTAAAACCTCATCATGTAGTTTGAAAGTTAAAAAAAAAAAAAAAAAAAAAAAAAAAGCCCAAGGTAGAATTGCTGAGGGAGATTAGGCATATTTTATTAGGTTATATAATTGTAATTCTTAACTGCACAGTAATCTTCACATAATAAAAGAATAAGACCATCTGCAAAACCAATAAGCCATTCATAGGGGAGGTTCTTTTTTGAAGCGTTTGTACAGCTAGTACCAACAATGAATTTACCAAACCTACTTACTTTTGGGGAGAAGAATTACATTGGTGGTCTTTTTATTAGGCAACCCAAACTTCTCAAAGTCAGAGTGGTCCCTAGTGTATCTTCATAGGATAAAAGGCTCTGAGACTATGTCCTTTGGGAAATCACCAACAAGTTACATTTATTCCAGAAATAACAGTGTCGCTATCGTTGTAAATATTAGTATGTCGAGGGGATCCCAAGGGCAACCTGGAGCGTTTCCATGGGCCGCTGTCTCTGAGAAGCACAGTATGAGGAAATGTCTGATGAGCATGGAAAACAATAAAAAAGAATTATGAAATGCCTTCGGTGATAAATGTTCCTAAGTTTTACTCCCCAAAGGAAAGAACAGGATTCTACTCTTGTATGGGTAGAATGTATGCTTAGGAAGATGTCCCTGTTTGCACCTCAGAAATGTACCTTTCAGTGGATTGGATCCATTTGTCTCAGTCAAAAGAAATTTAATGTCATTTTTAAAGCCCCCTGATGTTCCATCTCTCTTTCTATGAAAAAATCAATTATACACTTTAAAAGCACATTCTCGTTACTCAGCTTTATTAGCGTTATTTAAAAGACATGATCCCTGCTCAGCTGGCATGGCTCAGTTGTTGAGCGTCAACCTATGAACCAGGAGGTCACGGTTTGATTTCTGGTCAGGGCATATGCCTGGCTTGTAGGCTTGATCCCCATTTTGGAGCGTGGAGGAGGCAGCTGATCAATGATTCTCTCATCATTGATGTTTCTATCTTTCTCTCTCTCTCTCTCTCTCTCTCTCTCTCTCTCTCTCTCTCTCTCTGAAATCAATAAAAATTATATTTAGGAAAAAAAAAAGAGAGAGAGAGAAAGGATCCCATGTACTACTTACCTTTGGCACTCTTCCCTGTAACAGATAATTGACATAATTGCAGCTTCATGTTCTGCCTGTCACCTACAGGTGCGGTTTCTCTGCTCTCAGGAGAGCACATGAACTCCCGTGGCACAAAGAATTCTCACTGAAGTTAGGAGATACTTGAAAACAGTAAAAATTAGGCATTTAGTCTCTAACCTATTGGCCTAGTGCATTTTGTTGGCTCGGTGTTCTCTTTGATTCTTTTCTGGGTTATTCTTAATTTGGCAGACACCTGCTGACCATGTGCTCATTTGATGTATTCAGGTCTGATCTGAAAAGCTGACCTTATCTTGGTTCTTGGATTGTCTTGTTTTTCTCTCACTAAAATAAAGATACTAAAAAGATAAAACAAAATAAAAAGCTAACACAACTGGTCTCCACAGATAGAGTCCATTTATCCTGTTTCTTCACAGATGTATTTTTCATTGTTTTAAGAACTTTTGACAACAGAGCATTACAAGAAAAATGCTGATAATTTCAATTTTATTAGCTCAAATGTTATTTTTCTTTCAAAAATTTACAGAGCTTATCTAGAAAAGAATGATGCAAGACAGTTGTTACAGAATAATTACCTAGCTCTACTTGTGGAGGATAGCATGATGGCCTATGCACTAACATTACGTGACTATAAACTAATTCTACATAACATATAAATAAACCATACACTTTTAAATTAATTTAATTTTTGTTGTTAATCTTCGGCCAAGGATATTTTCCCATTGATTTCTAGACAGAGTGAATGTGAGAGGGAGAGACACACAGAGAGAAACATTGATATGAGAGAAACACATAGCTTGGTTGCCTACCACATGAGCCCCTACAAGGGCCTGGGGTCAAGCTTGCAGCTGAGGTATGTGCCCATGACCAAGAATCAAACCAGGGATTCTGCAGTCTGTGGGCCAGTGCTTTATCCACTGAGCAAAACTGTCCAGAGCATTTAAATTTATTTATTTATTTATTTATTTGTTTGTTTGTTTATTTATTTATTTATTTATTTATTTATAATCATAGGCTCTTTAGAGATTACAGTATGATATTCTCTCATGTCTACATGGCTCTGCTAGCATGGGAATGATATAACAGGCAGGAGCAACAGGATCTGCACTTCTTTGCTGAAGAGGGATGTTCTAGGTTGAGTAAGCAGAATGAAAACTTGAAAGATGGGACAACTTCTAAACTGATGGCAGAGCCATAAATATCTGGAAGCTACCACCAGAATTCCCAGCCTAGCAAGTACTTATAAGAAATGGGGCGAGTTCTTTCAAGCAAAGATTGAAAGATTGCTGCCTGGCTGTAAGTCTGAAAAGAGGCAACAAAGTCTGAGCCTATCAATGAGTGACTAGAACTTGGCCTTGAGAAGTTATCACTGTGTTTCCAGAACAGAAAGGGTGGTTGTTCCTGCCTTTTCAGCTGGCTGCACAGATCCTTTTGTTGCTGAGTTTAATGTGGCATAAGAGCAGTGGCTTTCAAACACGTTGGATCTCCCTACAGGAATATTGTTTATATTAAGGCCCAACACTCAACTGTACATATAAAATAAATGAAATTAAAAGTTTAATAAATGTACACTTATTTCCTATTTTTATTAATAGCATGCATGCATTCATTTTTTTACTTATGAACCATTCTCTTCTGCTTATATATAGATAAATACATCTATCACAAATCTATTTATAAATTACAGGTAAAACTGAAGCTATATATTACCTATAAGACATACGTTATAGAGAATACATTTTTTTTTCTATTTAAATAAGTGTTTGTTATAACTTGCCAATGGTCCCTGAGCACAGAGCAAAAAACAATAAGAAGTCCCAGTGTATCCTTCTTCAGTAGGAGAAGCTCTGCTCCCACCTTCCAAAGGGGCACCTACTGCTTTGCCTCCATTCTCCCGACACCAGTGCACACAGTTTGCACGCAGCTAATTTGCACTTATTATTCTAAGTGTCCTGACATTTTCTCTTAGGTTAATTTTGTATTCTCAGCTTGAATGAAAACTGGAACAACAGGGGCCATGGCTGCTTGACTCATGAATCTCCTTTCACAGCTCTTCCTGGTATCCAGCACAGTGTGTCTTTCCTCTGGATGGCTGATAATTGCTGCTGACTGTTAACACAATTGCATGGAAATGCAGAAGGAATGCAGTTTGGTTATTAGTTCAGGGTCAGAGTGCACACAGTGTATATCCTCAGGAAATATCAGCTAGAAGGCAGGTAGCAGCTTTTTCTCTGTAATGTGATTTATTCAAATTAATAGTTAAATTGTCTGATTTTGAGTTGGCGGGTACAAATACCTTGTTTATTATATTCTTGCATTCATTATATAATCTAAAATATGACTTGAATTTTTTTTAAAAAAAATTCTTACAAAAATGCACTCAGGAGCACCCTCATTTACTTCCCATTTACAGCAAACTTTGGACCTTCTGGGCATGGAATTAGATTAATCATAATTCTGCATTCATGAAAATTATCATCCTTGGCCCATTTGAGATTCATTATTCTATCTATCTACCTCCTGAGCTATCATATCCAAATTGGTTGATAGATTTACTATTTTACCAAATATGACAATATATTATAAAATTATTATACATAGGGCAATATTTAAAATAATTGGTAGTCGGGGACATAACTATTTAATTGGCCAGAGGACCTGAAACAGACATGTGCAACTTTTAGTATATGTAAGAGATTATAGTAAGGGGAAAGGAAAGGCAATTGAACCAACTGAGCTAGGAAAATATGTGGATCACTAACACTGACTACAGATGGATTACAACCCTAAATGTCAAAAGCTAAACTTGGAAATGTTCAGAAGAAAATATAGATGCATATCTTTCTAACCTCAAAGGAGAGAAGCATTTCTTAAACAAGTACAGAAGTGCTAATCATAAGGAGAAGATTGATAAATTTGACTACTCTAAAATTAAGAACTTGTGCTCCTCAAGAAATCTTTAAAAAGCAATAGGAGACTAGTTAAAAAAAAACGGGGAGTAGGGGTGGGACATATTTGCTAACCAGAACTAAGAAAGATCAGATTCAAAATTATGTGAAGAATTTCCACAAGTTTAAAATGATCCACACCTCTCTTCTATTCTTACCAACTTGCCCCTGCTCTTTCATTTTCTATTGACTCTGATCCCTTTATCCACCCAACAACAAATTAGACATTGAATGAGTTGTTCATTTCTACCTCTGTGCCATTTCCTCCAGCTGGAATACAGCCATCACCAGCTGGACCACTAACACCCTAAACACTTCCCTGAGCAAAGTCCATCACTAACAAGTACCTTCATTGATGATTCATCCTATCATTGCATATTTCCTCAATATTCATAGAGACTCATGTATAGTTGGTTCCTCTTATTACATATTTCGCTTTTGTATTCTGATTTTTTTTTTTTTTTTAGATATCCTATCTACCCTATACCCAACCAACACTTTAATTTTCACTGAATTTAGAACATTTGTATTCCACTCTATTTTCATGGTCTTCCTTCTGCCTGGGTTTTCAATCCCAAGATTTAGCACAGTGTTGTGCATGCAAAGGGGTACCCAGAAAGTGACTGATCAATTGCAAACAAAGATTTTACTCAATTTAATCATAAGCCCTTCAACTAATAGGACACAATGAAGGTTTTATCCAAGGAAATAATAAAGAAAGGAAAAGACAGCAGTTCACACAAATAAATGCCTAACAGTGATCTTAAGCCAGTTATAGAGACATATGGAAGAGATTTAAAAATATCTGTTTACAAAGAAATTGTGAAGGAGGAGGAAAGCAATGTAAACAAGCCAAATTGAGAAAATATTACATATTGGAGTAGAGAAAAACAATAAGCAGCAAGTTTTATAAAAAAAAAAAATGGCAGTAAAATATTCTAATCAGATGGCAAACAATAAAAGCCAATGGCTGGACTAATTAGGACTATAAGCAAGACATTGTTTAGAAGATAAAAACCCAGATGTGTTTATATCTTTTACTTTGGAAAAAGCAAGTGGAGATCTACCTTTATCAGACAATAATTTACCAGGGACAACAGATGCAGGCAATTAAGATCACAAGTTATCTACAAACAAATTAGAGGAGGCTGCGATTTTAGATGGTTGGTGTTCATGATTTTTTTTATGAGAAAGTAAGAAAGAGATAAAGCATTGATTTAGACATTTTTTTTTTAGATGATACCAGGATAGTAAGAATTTCAGGATGATTAGAGTCTAGCAAAACCTATATAACCTTTCATTACTCTATTAATGAAAGGTTATATAGGTTGAGAATTTAGTTTGGGCAATTAAGATGCTCCAGTTTCTTTGATTACTAAAAAAAAAATACCTGAATAAATGTGATTATTTGCTAATTGTAAGGTCACTAAGACATTACTTCCTAGTAATGCAATCTGATAAAAGGAGAGTTCATCTGCTCTTCTCTTTGAGGCTAATCATTATGCAGGCACCAAAAGATCCTAATTTTCAAGCTGGTTCACATACAGGCATACTTCATTTTATTGCGCTTCACAGGCTTTGCGTTTTTTCACAACTTGAAGGCAAGACACTCCACTAGCAAAAAGATTACAACTCACTTTATTACCATACTCACTTTACCATGGTCTGGAACCAAACCTGCAATATCTCCAAGGTATGCCTGCATAAACTACTTTTGTGACAGAAATCCTAAGGACAGCTTTTTGGTACAACTAAGTCCCATCTTCCCCATCCAGGTACTTAACGTAGGCATGCATTTTGTATTGAAACCTAGATAGCAACAATTATTGGGTACTAACTCTATGCCTAGTGCTGCAAGAAGTGTTGTCAGATTAGGTGAGAAAAATGTTTTCAAACAATTTGTAAAAATTTAAAACCTCATCTGAGGATATATTTCCATTGATCTTTAGAGAGAGAGGAAAGGATGGGGAAGAGGGAAGAGAGACAGACAGAGAGATTAAAAGAGAGAGAAACATCAACCAAACATCAACTGGTTGCCTCCCATATGTACTCCATCCAGGAATTGAATCTCAAACGTAGGCATGTACTCTGACTGGGAGTTGAACCCAAAACCTTTGTAGTGTATAGGACAAATGATCCAATCAACTGAGCCACACAACCAGGGCAAATATTTTCAAGCATTTTGCATTCTGTATGTATGCAGTTGATTAATATAGATACATCCATTCATTCATTTAGTCAGCAGTGGAAGGCATACATATGAAATCAACTCCAGGCTATGGCATGTACTTTCTGGGTAACCTCAGGTAAATAACTTACTGTTTCTGAGGCTGAGCTGATCCATGAGATTGGGCAGTTGGAGTTGTGGTGGTAAATCTTTTTTTTTTTTTGTATTGCTAAGACTAAAATTCTTTTTTTAATTTTCTTTATTGATTAAGGTATTACATATGTGTCCTTATTCCCCCATTACCCCCCTCCCCCCATTCTTTACAAGGTTGTTGTGACAATTAACTTTGAGCATACACATGAAAATACTTTGGGAATTATAAATATCCTCTAAAATGAGCGAGGTCAAAAAAGAAGAGAACTAGCCGAAACCGGTTTGGCTCAGCGGTAGAGCGTCGGTCTGCGGACTGAAAGGTCCTGGGCTCGATTCTGGTCAAGGGCATGTACGTTGGTTGTGGGCACATCCCCTGTGGGGGTATGCAAGAGGCAGCTGGTCGATGTTTCTCTCTCATCGACGTTTCTAGCTCTCTATCTCTCTCCCTCTCTCCCTTCCCCTCTGTAAAAAATCAATAAAATATATTTTAAAAAAAGAAGAAGAAGAAGAAGAGAACTGAATGAAAGAAGGTGAAGGTATTAGCCAAAGAATAAATATGCATGACCCGTAGACACAGACAATGGTGTGGTGATGGCCAGAGGGAAGGGGACGGAAATGGGTGGAGATGGGCAAAGAAGAGGGGAATGGAGACATTTGTAATAGTGTCAACAATAGAAATAAAGCGAGAGAGAGAGAGAGAGAGAGAGAGAGAGAGAGAGAGAGAGAGAGAGAACTAAGAAGCCTTTAGACCTAGGTATCAAAAGATCATTGATTTTATTGGAATTGGAAATTTGACTGAGATGATGGATCTGATTCAGAAGAAGGTGAGAAACTGCAAGCAGCAAGTTTGTTGTGTCTTTGCTGCCCCCAAATAGATATGCTTTTAAATCAGAGATTGTATCTCATTTATTTTATGCCTCTAGCTCTGCTGCAGAGCTACATGGGATGGTTTCATGTTAAAATCTATAATAATAAAAGCATAATATGCTAATTAGTCTGGACAGCTGGATGACCTTCTGGACGACCTTCTGGATGAAGCTGGGCTTTGAGGACTGAGGAAAGAGCCAAGCCCCTTGCTCGAATTTCATGCATGGGGCCTCTAGTAATTAGATAAATGTTGATGACAAAGGAGTGAATGAAAGAGGACAACAGCTTTAAATGAAAGCAAAGGGGTGTTTTATTTTTTTCTTACTTTGAAAACAGGAGACTCCTGAGTATATTAATTTTAAGAAAGCAGAGTGGGTAAAACAGGAGGCATTGAAGGTATTTCAGAGGTGCAGTTATTATCTTGAATGACAGAGAGAGGCAAGAAGAAATGAGATCAAGAATATAGAGGAGGACCTTGGCAGTGTGGCTTAGTTAGTTGGGCATTGTCCCCTACATCAAAAGATTGCTGGTTGATTCCAGGTCAGGGCGTCTTTGGGTTGTAGACTAATTCCCAGTAGGAGGTGTGCAGGAGGCAGCTGATGGATGTTGCTCTCTCACATGGATGTTTCTCTCTCTCTCTCTCTCTCTCTCTCTCTCTCTCTCTCTCTCTCTCTCTCTTTCTCTCTAACAATCAATAAAATATTCTTTTTTTGTTTGTTTGTTTAAAGGGTAACAAGGAGGTCTATATTGAGAGCAACAAAGGAAATGAGCATCAAGTAACTATACATGAAGGCAACCTCACCTTAGAGAGATAAAGTTAGAAAATTCTGAGATGTTCCTTGTGGTGAGGAAGAAAGCTGATGATGCTCAAGGTTGATGGTTCCTACCTTCCAGGAATGCAAGAGTTAAGCTTTTCCTGCTGGATAAGAGGGGTTGGGGGTTTTGAGATGGTTGAATGGTCCACGAGAAGTTAATATGAGATCAGAAATGGATAGCTGAAAAGGACCTGGTGTAGGGATATCAGCATATCAGGAGTGATGAAAAGGAAGACTGAGTGTGAATTACAGGTTAGGAAGAGTGGAGAGGGAGGGCTTCGCAGACAAATCTTTAGTTGTTATTATTGGAGCATGTTCAGGCCAAGAAAGGTATGCTGGTGCCTTGCCAGATTTTACCTCGGACATCCCAAACTCAGGTTTGTTCTCCCTTTCAGTGGAAGAGGATAAGCAGAGAGCCTTGTATGCAACTTAAAAACTGCTTCGAAGAAATAAGATTTTGAAATACAAATGAGGAAAATAAAAATGTAAACCTGGAATTACTATAAAAAAGAAATATCTAGAGATGACAGGGTTTTCTTGAGAAGTGTACGTTCCCAGGATTAGGGAGCTCATATAGGACAGGAAATACAATGATTAGTTGGGATTAAAACAAATGAAGTGTAATTTAATGAATTTCAGGATAAGCTTGAGTGGAATCCTAATGCTAACCTAGATAGACTATGCCTCTTCATTCCTTATCCAAGTTGTACTTAATATTTATTACTTTTTCTAAAGCAAAATAAATACATAGGTAAGCACAGCTGATTTTTAGGTTTTAAAAGCCCTGATAATTCAGCAGATGTTTTTTTTTTTTTTTTTTAACTATCTGCACAATGCTAAAACTGAGTCTGTATTACTTCATTCTCTGCTAACTGCTTCTTTGAAAGGCATTCGTTACTTCTATAACAAAAGTTAATATATGAATGCATTATGCTTATAAAATGTTTAGTTAACATATAATAGCACAATTTATTTTACCATTCCTCTGTAGTTGGGCACTTAGTTGGCTTCCAATGTTTTTCTTACTCAAAAAACATGTCATGAACATCTTTGTACATTATGCTTTGCTTAGATGTGTTAGTGTGTCTCTTGGATAATGGGGGATTGCTGTGTTGAAGGATATGCACACTAATAAGGTAACGTCCTGAGAGGTTATATCAATTTACAGTCCCATCAATAGTGCATGAGAGCATGCCGATTGTTAATAGTCTCACATAACGTATAACTGCGTCCTTAGTGTGAGGAAGAAAATGGGAAGCAAACTCTCTTCTCAAGCTTTAAAATCAAGAACACATAACATACGCATGTGAAAGAAACATCAGGTGGTGTATATCACAAAATGCAACTAGGAAGATCTATCCAAATATATGCTACGTGGCTTTTATAGTGTATTTAAAACATTGTGCCAATCAAAACTTTTGTAAATCAATTTATATGGATGGGTTTTTCATTTCCTTCAATCTTTCATGCATTGATTTATTTTGCTTAGTAGTGATCATGCTATATTATAGTTATTTTCTCCTTTCCTCTTTACATTGCAATCAATAATTTTCCATGTCACTATAAAGTTCTAACAAATATAATTAAAAATAGCTACATAATATCCTTTTAATGGGATGTATTTATCTATTTCCCTTAGATTGCCTTCAGATTTTCTTATCATTAGCAGAGCTACAATAAACATATTTGTGGCCCATTTTCCTCTACATTTAACACTATATTAATAAAATATAGACCCTAGATTGAAATTACTGAGTCAATAAGAATAAACATTTTAAGAGTTTGATAAATATGGCAAAATACTGTTTATAGAAAAATTGCACCAATGAATAAGTTATCTATTTCACCATACCTTTGCCTCATTGTTTTATTTTTTTATAACTTTTTAAAGTCTGCTAATTTGATGTTATGCTGTTTTAAATGTTTTTAATTTTTAGTGAGCATGAATATGATATATACCTGTTTTTTTTTGTTTTGTTTTGTTTTGTTTTTTGTCCACACAAAATTGTCTTTCAAATTAATTTCTCAACCTTGGGTATTTTTGGATAGTTCTTAGTTGTGGGGAGATGGCCTGTGTATTGTAGTTGCTTAGCAGCATCCCTGCCCTCTGTATACAAGATGCCTACAACATAACCACATTGTCCCCAGACATTGCTCATTATCCAATTAGAGACAAAAGCAGACTTTTTGAAGAATCCCATTTTTTAGCAAACTAATTTTAAATAATTGAGTAACCTACCTATGTAGTTGATCTGTTTTGGAAGTTTAGATGTTTGTGTCTAAAGTAAGAACTCTTCACTTATAAGTGTGGAATAACTGTAAGCAAGGACGTGTTAAAAAGTGAAGAGCTAACAGAGGCTCATTGAGGCCACTGGAAAGTGACATGATAGTGCCAAAGCTGAACAGACAGCTTAGGGAATTTAATTCCACTGCCCAAATTTGCTTTCCAAGTAGCTGGGATTATAATTTAAGTCTTTATCCCCCAGTCTCTAGGTCTTTTCATAATCCTACACTATAGCTCATGCCATCTCTGCTCTCCATTGCCATTCAGCTGGGCTCATCTCCTTCATGGGACTTTTTCAGAAAACCCACCTGAGTTACAATAATGGCAATCTATCCACTAGAATATGCCTTTATTTACTAACTAGAGGCCCGGTGCACAAATTCGTGCACAGGTGGGGTCCACTGGCCTGGCTGGAGATCAGGGCCATCTTTCTCAGTCCTGATCAGAGCCTGCCGGCTTGGGGGAAGGCTGCGGGAGGTTGGCTGTGAGAGCTCCTGTGTTGAGCGTCTGCCCCTTGGTGGTCAGTGTGCGGCATAGTGGCTGGTCGAGAACTGTTAGGAGGGTCACCTAAGACCATCAGAAAACACAGATATTTACATTACGGTTCACAACAATAGCAAAATTACAGTTATGAATTAGCAATGAAAATAATTTTATGGTTGGGGTCACCACAACATGAGAAACTGTATTAAAGGGTTGAGACATTAGGAATCTGAGAACTGGCCTAATCATTCCTCTTGATTAACCTTAAGAAGCAGCATAAGAAGAGCTTAAGTTAGAAGGTTAGCTCTGCCAGTGTGTGACCCTGGGCATATCCCCATCTGTAAAATGGTATTAACATTTTCTCCCTCATGGATTCCTAACAATAAAATGAGACAAGGTGCTGTGGAGTTGGACATGCTTGAGTAGAGTATGTGGAACATAGTTTTCTTCAATAAGGGCTAAGTGTTGGCTACTCAGACACTGGAAGTTTTTGAAAGTGATTTAGCACACTAAGTTCCACATTAGTAATTTATCTAAAATGATGACATAGGTAAAAATGTAAAACTATTTTTCAAAATACAGCTTTAAATTAAAAGGTTTTAGTCATTCGAAGCTTTGCCAGTTACCAGGCAGTTGTGAGTTAAATGCGAACAGTAGGACCCTGTTTTCGAAAGGAGTGTTGCCACACCTTCAGATTTACAAAATGTGGGAGGAAGCAAAAATGGCAAATGTAGTTCAAAGAAGATTAATTATTTTATATCTATCTCAGAGCAAAGCGCCTGACCGGAATATGTGCTAACCAGGGTAATCACCTTGCAATCTAATCAGGAAAGGATTTGGAGGTATTGTGAAGTCAGTCCAACCCTCATCTTGGGCCCAAGGCAGTGCTGGATTAAGTTTCAAAAAAAAAAAGAAGCATAAGAAGAGAACACTGTTATTACTGCAAAGCCGTAGTTAGGTCCTAGAAGGAATGCTTTTACATTATTAATCACCTCTGGACACATAGAATATTATTGCCTTGGAAAGGGGGCACAATGTCACCACAAAGCACGCATTCCACTAGATCTCAAGAAAATAAAATTTTGAGGAAAGGTGAAAACAAACAGATCTTGGCCCCACTTGGGAAAAATGCCTAAATAATTAGTTTGAAAACCAAGAAACCATAATGTGCTCATTACAAAAAGGGAAGACACATACCAGTGAGACACATACATGGTCCTTCTCTGCTAAGATTATTCAAATTAGACAGGAAGATAAAAGGAAATTCAATCTTCAGTTAAAAAAAAAAAAAAGTGTAGGCCAAGAGGACAATTCTTTTTCACAGAACACTAGTGATTCACATAAAAAACAATCCCCTAAGACAGGGAGAAGAAAGATTAGCCTAGCTTCTCAAGTAAGCCTGTCATTTAGCAATGTGGTTTGGATCCCTTCTTCCAAAGGCAAATACTTAAAAGATAACAGAGTTAGGTTTAAAAGTGAGACAGAGGTAGAACACTAATTGATAACTCAGAAATAACCTTAAGATTGCCATTTAAAACTTCCTATACTTTTTCATATTGATTTTTTTTAGACATAAATGTCTGGGTCAAATTCTAGGTGAGATTTCTGCATAAAACCAACTCATTAGCTTTGAAGATCTATCTCATTATTTTCTCATCACACTTATGAGAAAATAATAATGAAAATTAACTGATCTGAAAAAACCCCTCGACATTGTGTTCCAACTCATTGCTACCCATCTTCAGCGGGCAGACATCCTTACAATAATATCAGTGGTTTTGAGCAAATATAAAAATTTTAGCTGAACCCGAATTGGGGCTTTTAAGAATAAATATCACTAGAACACGTGATTCATTAATTCTCATAGTATGTGAAAGTTAAAATAGATTTTCTGATATTTGTAATATTCATGCCCCCTTTTAAACAAATATAATTTAGTAGCCTATTAAAAAAAAATCTTATGTTATCTTCCATCTAGTTCTAAGTCCCTGTGAAATGTCCATATATAAATATTTTTGTATGTCTAAGACACTTTAGACCTTATTGCCCAATATTGAGCTAGACCTCCTATTTACTTCCCAAGTGATTGTTAAATTACTTGTTAGATCTTTCTCTGTTTGCAAAATATTTTCCCCTTTGCTGTGGTCCTGTGTTAACCCTGTAGAGATGGGATGCTTATTTCCCACATTACAGATGAGGAAACTGAAGTTCAGAGGGAATGAAGGATATCATTCAGCAGCAAGTGAGCAAATACTAAGTCAGAGCTCAGTCCTGCTCATCTAGCTAGAACTCATGTTTTCCCCATTGCATGATGCTGGAGCCATCCGACAGTAGTGATCAGGAAAGATTTGTAGTAGAAATTATTAGAGAACTGAAGACGAGCTGTAAGACATTGAGGAAAAGTTTGTAAGATATCTCAAAAGCAATGGAAAAAAGCCAAATATGAGCAGGACAATTATCAACCAATGGTACCGATATTCCTATATACCTGGTTTCCAAAATGTTTCACATGCCATATGTCTTTTGACTATGACTATAACACATTGAGACAATGCTGATAGAATTAGTCCTGTCTTATAAATGAAAAAAAAAAAATTGAGGTCTCTACGCTTAGAATTGACAGCTGAAATTGGAACTTCTATTCCTAGTTCCTAGTTTTCTTCCATGTTAAGAGTGTTTTTTGTTTTGAAAATACAGCCTCTGGCCTTGCTGCCCAAGTGTTGCTGATGTCTGCAGAGCAATCTAAAAGTCTTTAATGCCTTGTTCATAGCATCTTACCGTGTAAGCTCTTACCGGTTTCTTATTGAGTAAAACTGACTTAGCAAGTCTCCAAATTTGTTGACGCTGTTGAATGTATGGACGCAGTTAAAAGCAGTTTGTCCGTCGATGATAATCAATGTTTAGGAACCAATGCACCCCACACAAACAGTAGGAAACACAAACAGTAGGAAAAGGCTTAAAGGGATCCCTGTCTGCTGTGTCCCTCCTCCATGTTTCGGGGA
This sequence comes from Pipistrellus hanaki, assembly GCF_964339955.1. Classification (NCBI taxonomy): domain Eukaryota; kingdom Metazoa; phylum Chordata; class Mammalia; order Chiroptera; family Vespertilionidae; genus Pipistrellus; species Pipistrellus hanaki. The sequence continues at coordinate 51,436,941 of NC_140510.1, read as the reverse complement.
CCTCTGGGTTGGTAACCTGACAGCCCTCCCAAAGCTCCTCACTTAAGGCTAACAGTTCTGAGTTGATTTACTCTGTTATTGCCAGGAATGAGCAATAATGGCTCCAGGAAGATGGCGGTGGGAGGGCTTGAGAATCCCCGACATTAGGTAGCACTGGAAAGACACAGGCAATGCCAAGTTATCCAACAGGCACACATTTGCAATCAGAAACCCTAAAGTAGGGGTGTCGAACTCAATCAGAGAAGGGGCCAAAATCTAAAATCCAGCCTAAATCGCGGGCCGAATGGTTTACTGAACAGTCATAAACTGACAATGTCATAAACTGACAGCGGAGTGCAGTGATGACAGCGCGGTGCGGGCCACATTGCAAGGCCTGGCGGGCTGGATTTGGCCCGCAGGCCGTGTGTTTGACACATGTGCCCTAAAGAGAAGCTGTTTTTTTTTCTATATATTTGAATCTTGTGTTGTTGTTTTTTTTAAAATATATTTTATTTTTTTACAGAGAGGAAGGGAGAGGGATAAAGAGTTAGAAACATTGATCAGCTGCCTCTTCCACCCCCTACCGGGGATGTGCCCGCAACCAAGGTACATGCCCTTGACTGGAATCAAACCCAGGACTCTTCAGTCCGAAGGCCAACGCTCTATCCACTGAGCCAAACCAGTTTTGGCAAATCTTGTGTTGTTTAGTTTAATGTTGAATCCATGTTGAAGTGCATTTAGAAAGGAGGCACCGAGACTGCTTCTGAGCTTGGGCTTCTAGAGGCCTTTCTAGCAATCTGGCCTTGGCCGAGGACATGAGGCACAGTTCTTAGCATGTCACAGAGGGGACATTGGGTGTGGTCTGCATGTATTTAATGCTTCTTTCAGCTGTTGTTAAGAAAAGCAGCCCTCCAACTATTCTCTGCCCATAGGTGATTAAAAATAGACAGGAAGGAGAGAGGGATCCAGTTGTACTTTGCAGGACATTGAAAAATGCACACGCTGCTAAATTGTGCAAGCCACGGGAACACTTCTCAGAGGTGCTCCACTCTGCAGAGGTTACTCATTTGCCTCCAAGCGCCATCCAAGGTGTTGACTTGATGCTTTAAGGGCCCCTCTCAGGTACTCTGGGTCTGGGTTATCTGGAGACACCAAACACTTATCTGAGCTCAGTAGCCACCACCCTGTTCCCAACTCCAAAGTGCAGGGCGCTGGAAGCTGGGTGTTTTTCTCATGGAAGGCTTTCACTTCTGGAATTTCCTGCCTGTCCTCATCCGCCAGAACCCCACCTTACTGACCTTCAGGGACTCATGAAAGACTTCTTTTCAAAATAACCTTTCCTGATGGCAAGAGACCTCAAGACTATAATATTTTATAAATGACAACTGAAGCCATCTATCACCGCTCGTGTTCTTCTGGGGGGGATGATTTAATTTTGGTGCTTGCTTCCTGCAGCAATTTCAAGCAGGGTACAGTGTGGAGACTAAACATACCCGTGAGTGTCTGCCCCTTAGTGATGAGTGAGCATGCCTACCTGGGTGTGCAAATATTTAGAATTCTGAAAATATTAAAAAAAAAAAAAAAAAAGGCCAGATTACCGCTCCTTCTCACCGTGTAGCTCAGGTGTGCGGGTGCCTGCCACTGCCCTGCATTCCGAGCTCTTTCCAGAAAGCTCTAGGATGGTGTGCGTGTGTATCTGTCAGATCTCAAGCCCACCCTGGAGAGCAGCGCTGGCTCGGGCTGGACGCTGAGATATTTTACTCTGGACCACTATGCCAAGACATTAACAGCTGCTGGGTTAATTATTGATGGAGTTAGTGTCAGTCATCTCCGAAGAAACCAAAAGAATAATATTTTAAAGTCATCTGGTAAAAAAAAAAAAAAAAAGAAAGAAAAAGAAAAAAAAATCTCTGCTAACACAGCTCTCTGTTGTCCTTTATGACTCTTGCACTTCTCCAGCCAAAGAAGTAATCTCAGCAAAGCGCTCTTCTGAAATTATTTTTCCTCTTCCCTGAAATATTTTCTTTCCAAGCACTCTCTCTCCCTCTCAGAACTCAGCACCTGGCTGTGTGCTTTGTACGGCGTTCAGAAGATGCCCTACATCAGGGTAGCCGATGACACGTTTTCGTTTTTTGGAAAACTTAAATAAACGCGGAAGAGAAATCCGGAGAGCAGGAGCCCCCCACCCATGCATCCTTCAGATCCTCGGCGAGGCGGGGATGCCTCCCGCGCCCTGGGCCTGCCCGGCTCCGCTATTCCGTGCGGTCCTGCAGCCCGGAGCCCGCTGAAGAGGAAAAACACACAGCGGGGCTGAGGCTCTCCGAGGAGAGAGTTTCACTTGCCTAACATTTGAAAGATCCGCCCCACCGCGCCGCCGCCTGGCACCCGGGCTTGGAGACCGCCGCCTTTGCCAAGAATTTTATCTGAGCCCCGAGTCCCGAGGAAGCCGGAGCCCGCGGGGACCCCGGCGGGGCGCGCAGCGGGAAAGGCGGGCTTGGGAGGCGGCGATGCTGCGGGAGGCTCTGCAGTGTCCACCGGCCCCCGAGCGCTCCCGCCTCGCTCGCCATCGCGGGGGAGCCTCCCGAGCCCCGCGCTGACACCCCGTGGCCGGCTTCGGGAGGGGCGTCGGCGGGTGTCCTCCCCCCCATCCGCCCCACGGGGCCCCCGGCCGGGCGCAGCGCACACCCCGCCCCGGGCGCGCCCTCCGCCGCGGGCTCACGCCCCTCACCTGGGCGAGGCCGGGCGCGCAGGCGCTCAGCGCGGGGGCCGCGGCCGGCGCCTCTGCCCGGCGCCTCCCGCAGGAGTTGGGCTGTTGGGACCGTGCCGCCGCCCCTGCTGTCGCCGCCGCCGCCCCCGCCACCGCCCCGGCCCCGCAGATCGCGGGAAAGCGTCAGCGCCCAGCCCCGGAGCAGCCCGGCGGACCGCCGCAGCCGCCAGCGCGAGCTCAGCGCCCGGCGGGGCGACCCTGGACCCGCGCCCGCGGCCCCCTCCGAGGTGAGTCCGGGCGCCCGCGCCCCCCGCCGCCCCGCGCCCCCCGCCGCCCCGCGCCCCCCACCCGCCCCGCACCTGGGCGCCGCCGGGGATGGCGCGCAGCCCCCTCTCCGCGGAGTTCCCACTCCGGCCCGCGGTCCCACTTGTGGAGGAGGCTGCCCGGCGGCCGCTGGCCGGGCTGCGGGGGGTGAGGCACCCGGAGCCCCCGGAGTTGGGAGAGGGTCCGGGAAGCCTGAGGAGGAGAGGAGGCATCCCCCGTGCGGGCTCCCGGGCTCGGAGGGGAGGATGGAGACGGGAGGAGGCAGGGCCAGTGCCCTCCGTGGTGAGCCGCAGTGCCCCCGCCGCCCGGGCTGGGAAGTTTGGGGCTGGCATCTCCTCCCTCTTCATTCTGAGGATAAATGGGTCTTGGGGGGAAGGATGGTGGGAGGAAGGGAGCAGTGGAAGAACCTGGGGTCCCAAGAGAGCTCTGCGGCTGGTTGAAGGTGAAACGGGGTGGTGGACTGGTGGGGTGGTGGTTGGGGGGGGGGGGGTGGTGCGGGGTGAGAGACAGTAAAAGGTCCCAAAGTTTGCGGCTTGCTGGGATCCCTGAGCGGGGTCTGGGCTGCAGGGCGCCGGGGGAAGGTGTCCGCGCAGACTGGGAGCACCCTGTGGGGCTGCGGAAGGGACGAGGAGCAGGGGAGGGGAGGACCATCTGTTTGGACACTGTTCTTTGCGGGGGCCGGTGGGGAGAGCTGGCAGGACCACGCTTTCCGGAACGCTTTCCCAGGCTCCGGAGGACAAACGTTTCCTATGGTGAACCTGGATGGGGGAGTGTTAGGATTCTTCAAGGAAAATAAATTGCCACCAAGCCCTCAGCCCCCACCTGGGTACGAAAGAAACAGAATTTTGGAAGGCTCTCAAGTTCATGGCGTTAGCCAATGTCGTTTTCACGCAGAGGTGTGGCTTGCAGGTCTTTCTGGTTTTGCTTTGCTCAGGAGCACCACACCAGGATGAATGAATGCAAACTTTGTTAAGATGTAGCAAAAGATGCTCAGAAAGAACAAATAAAAACATTTGCTTCAAGGAGCCCAGCCTGAAGCTTGGACACTGGCAGCTTCAGAACAATGCGTGAAGCAGTAGGAAATGCACTTATCAAATTAAAAAAAGAGGCTTTTCATAAAGTCAATAAGCTACATCTTAGATAAAGTTCAAGGTTTTGGCTTGAAAGAATTTCCTGGGCCTGGTTTCACTGCTTTTCACGGTCCTTTCATCTTATTTTGATGCCATATGTGCAGTGAGTATGCACCACCCCTTCCCTCTATTAGATAAATGCCCCGAGAACAGCAAACACTGCATTGCAAGTTCTGTTGTTGCTTGAGGGTTTTAAGGTGGAAAATGCTTATTTGGTCCAAGTGTGGGTTGTAGTTCAGATTCTATATTCCCATAAGTCAAATATTGGTAGATTTATAATTTACGTTCATCCTCATTTCCAAAGTGATTGGAGGAAGCTTGGAACGAAAACCACAAACCAAAGAGCTATTCTTGTGGCTCTCCTTGACCTCTCTTGGGTTTGTAGTAAAATTCTTTTGAGAAGGTGAATCCTCCTAACAAAGGGAAAACTACCTCTCTGGGATCATCCTGGTGATATAAATACTTTTCAGTATCATTCCTTACACAATTTGTTTGCATTCTATTATTTTACATTACCTAAGAAATCACCTTTTTATAGATTATTGCCACTAAATAACCACTATAGGAGCAAAAATTTGAACTTGACCGCACTTGACCAATAAACAGATTCCCAGAGTAAAAATAGAACTGTGAACTTAGTGCATCCTTCTTTTTAAAAATTTTCAATTATTTAATTTCTTTTTTTTAAAAACCCCACCACATTCAATCTCTTAAGCATCTTCCCCATCACATAGTTAGTTAATTAAATTTTTTTTTTATTAAATGTATTAGGGTGATATTGTTTAACAGGATCATATAGGTTTCAAGTGTACATTTCTATGATATAAGATCTGTATATTGCACTGTGTGTCTCCCGAGGCCCGCCCCCCGCCCCCCAATGTATCCTTGAACTGAAGGAGAAAGGGAAAACAAGAGTGGTGTCTTCTCTACAGTCAAACCAGAGAAGGAACTGTTATTAGTACTTGTCACCAAATATATAGACAATTAGTAAGACCTGAGAGCAGTTGGAGGAAACCTATACGAAGTTTAACTATTATATGAGGGTCTATCAAAGTATATCAAGTGTTCTCAGAATCTTTTTTCTTAGGCTAGTGACCTGGCTTAGACAGAAAATCAAAATCCTGCAGAACAAACACAACTCTCCAAGGGGAGATGTCTCTATGGAACAATGCTGTGTGGAGATTCTCTGATTAAACCCTTGAACTGGGCACCTCCCACCCTTTAGATTTGTTTCTGAATTTGAAGATATTTTTGCTTGATTTTTAGCAACAATTAATACTAAAAATACAAGCAATTGTTTTGCTTCTCATAGGTGTGACTTCTTTGCCAACACCTGGAACAGAAGGAAAGGGCAAAATTGATTGTCTCCTGTTTCTATAAGATCCCGTGTCTTCAAAGATTTAAAGAACAATGATCGTTTGTCCCACTTTCCCACTGCTTTTCATGTGCTTCGAGGACTTCATGGTGACAGCCCCCCTCCGCCAAATCCACCATTTCACTATGTCTATTTTGTCACCTCCCCTGCTCCTGTCTCTGTTCCCCATGGGTCTCAATGTGGTCTTTTTAGCCTGCCTTTTCTTTTTCACTTTTCTTAGTACTGTATAATTCTCTTGATCCCCTTTGTTTTATAGATGATCTCCTTTTTGCTTTTGGTTCTGTGGTGTCCTTTTATTAGTGCTAGATTGTTTTTCTAAAGTAACCTCTTTATCTCTACTTTCCCTCCTAAATTTCATGTTGACATTTTGAACTATCTACGAGATGGCTTTTATATTACTCTCAAATGCTTCAAATATAACAGATCTAAAGTCTAATCAACATCTTTCTCCTTCCATGGACAGGGGTGATTGCTAATTTCTGTCACCCAGAGCCTTCTCAGTATCTTTGCTTTCCACATACAATACACAGGCAAATCCCAGAGACTCCATTTCCATGATGCTTCATGATGTTCTCCAGTCTTTTTATTCCCTTGGTGATGGTGATGGTGATGGCTTTGTTCAGACTCTTCTTATCTCTTTTTAGAGACCACCATGATGTTTTCCTGACGAGTTTCCCATCTCCTGTCTCTCTCATTTCCAGGCCATTTACACAATTTACACTTGGTTTGCAGAAGAAGCTTCTTGAAGCAGAGCTCACCTCAGTCACTGTCTAATGAACTTTCCTCCAGTGCCCAACCAAATGCCACATACTCATCTTCCCTGATGTTTAAGACCTTTTGCAGTCAGTCCAGACCCACAGTAGCTCCACAGTTTTTACTTTGATCTCATAGATTCATTAACTCATTTGTTAATTTATTCAATGGACATCTGAGTGCCCGCTACAAGCCAGGCACAGCTCTAGGTAATCATTTTAGAAGCACCTAAGTATTGGTACAGTGACATGTTTCAAATTTTATTTGTCAATGGTGGAATCCTCTGTTAAAATATGATCTTATCTTTTCGGCCAGCATGGCTCAGTAGTTGAGCGTTGACCTATGTACCAGGAGGTCACATGTCCAGGTTGTGGGCTCAGTCCCCAGTTGGAGGGTGTGCAGAAGGCACCAGCCACTGATTCTTTCTCATCATTGATGTTTCTGTCTCTCCTTCCCTCTCTGTTCCTTTCTGAAATCAATACAAGTTAAAAAAAAAAAATCTTGTGTCGTTAAAATGGGGCCCCAGCCATCTCATCAGCCTCCCCGCCCTACCCTTACGGATGATTAGAGGAAACCTATTAGTAGTCTCTGAGGCGCCATCACAGACTCCTGAGTCTGCTTGAAACAATTCAAAAAACACTGCTCTAGGCGGAAGGCAATGTTCCTTTAACACCCAGCAGGCCTGTGAGTTCTGCATCTTTGCTTGTGCTGTTCCCTTGGCCAGAAACAGGGCCTCCCACTTTCCCATAACCATTCCTGCCCGACAGAGTCAGTGCAATTGCTGTACACTTTCTATCTCATTTGGAATTCAGTGTTTGCTCCTCCAAACCATTTTGCTTGACTTCCTCTTGGAGCACATCATGGTCTTCCTCATCTATATGTGCTTTCTGCATTCTCCCCTAAAGGAACTATGCCAACCACACCTGACCTCAAGCATCTGTTACCAAAAAGACCCAGCTCTGGGCCTGACATATCGTGGGGGACAGTAACAAATAATTTAATTAGATTGACTTCTACTTAGTTCTCTAGTTCCCATCTCTGCCTGCAATTGCTCTTTGTTTTAATTCCTCATTTTGGTTCGTATAGTAGAGCCAGGGCTTCTTAAAATTGTTTATGCATCTTAATCACGAGGGGATCTTATTGAAATGCAGACCTTGGTTCAGAAGGTTAGGGATGAAGCACCCGGATGCTGCATTTCTAACAAGTTTCCAGGTGATGTTGTCATAGCTGATCCAACAACTCCACTTTGAATGGCAATGGTAGTAGATGCTACTTCCCAGGTTTGGGAGTTTCTGGCAGCCCCCACCTCTTTTTGGTGATTTTTCTCCAGTCCGTGTTTGCTTTGATATTATTTCTATTTTGAAAGGACTTTAGGCTTCAGCATGCTTCCCAAGACTGAATGGAAAGCATGGCGATTCTCTTGTATTTTCCCCTTGCGTTGCTGTTACTAAGGCATTGCAATGGCCGGTTCTCGCTATTGTTCTCTGGCCCGTTTATTGCTTTATTACATATCTCTCCTCATTGACCTGTCAGTCAATTTCAGATTGTGGCTGTTCTCCTTTCTCATCCTGTTATGATCTTTTCTTTCTTTTGCTCTCTCTGGTTTTTTACATTCTCTTCAGATGCCTTGGCTGATTCCTTGCCCCAACTGTTTGCCTGCTGCTTCCAAAACTTTGCTGTGAAAGGAGCAGTGAAATTGGGCGCAGGAGAAGCCAGCTTCCCTTCTGCCTTTCCTGCTGCTGGGGGACCCTGGGCAAAGCTGCTTCTCTCCAGGGCTCCTCACTTGTGGCTGGAGGGTGTGGATTGCATCTCCTGGGTCTGCTTCAGCACTGAGATGCCAGGTGGGATCTTCATGTGGGGCAGAAAGGGCAGACTGGGAAGGAAACAAGCATGGCCTGGTGATGTAGGTGTGGATGGATGCCCTCATCTAGTGTTTCTGTTCCAGATAAACAATTGGGGCTTTGGTTGTTCTGCCACTACTTGGAGAAAGACTCATATTAAAAAACAACAACAACAACAAAAAGCACCATCCTTGGCACTTGTTAATACAATTGCTTTCAACCCTAGATTCACACTAAAATTCTCTCAGGAGCTTAAAAAAAAATAGTGATATTCTTTGCTCATCTCGAGGGAATGATTTATCAGTATTTTTTAAATCTCCCCAAATGATTCTAATTTCCAGCCCGGGTAGAGGACTATAGCATCTGGTCTGTAAAGAGAGTATGGACTGGTGGTTAGGAACATAGCATGTGTTGAGTCAAACCCTGGCTTTGCTCCTTACCAGCTTTGAGAGCTTAGGGAGGTTACTTAACTTCTTTGGGCCTCGATTTCTTGATATGTGAAATGGGTTGACTTGGTTATAAGGAATTGGTAAGATCCAGCAGAAGGGTGCTATGTACATCTGGTTGTTTAAGAGAGAATAGTGGTTGTTTTTCATGATAATCACAGTATTACAATTTATATCCCTCAATTATGTAAGGGTCATCTTGTCTTAGTCCAGTTAACACTCTCATCACCCCCTGTTCACCTTTAACATATTTAGCATAGTATAATCAGTTTGAAAATAAATTTATGAGCTTTTTTTTTTTGCAAGTTAGTGACAAAATACAGAAGGTGGGTATATTAATGAAAAGCAATCATCCTTATGGTTTTGATCCATTTGGTGCCGCATCAACTCTATGATCTCATAAATAGCAGAGATGGATTAAAATACTTATAAACTGACATAAGAAGATGACCAGGCTTTTATATCCACTTCATGAAAAATAACTAGCTCTTTAATAAAGACAGTTCTGTCACCAACAAATAGAAAGGCTTGAAATTCATGGGTCTAAGAGAGCATTTTATTTTGGAAATAAATATGAATGTGCTACACGTTTGCATTTTTACTTTATAACGGGAGATGGAGTTTTTGTTTTTTTTAAAAAAGCACACACACAGAGATATTCTGTGCTATGCAGACTAAAACTAATCAACTCTTCTCTTTTTGGCTGAGATTCTGGAATAGCCATTATGCTATTATGGTATCCTTATATCAGCAATGCAAAGATTGAATAAATGGACATAAGCAATATTAACTGAAGGCCCACATTCCTTTTTTATGTATGCATCTGAAAATAAATAACAAGAGTGCTTATTAATTTCTCTAGGCCTGGCATGAATATCAGTAGTTGTTATGCTGATGTCCTTTACATGTGAAAGGACTGCAGATGGATCCAGTTCGCCTCCTTTTCTCTTGGAATAAAATGTTTCATTTCATTTCTGCATTATTTACTCCGTTCAATTAAATCCTAACTAGTTTATTTTTCCATATTGCGATGTGTTCTTTTTAGCAACACAATTAAGAAGATGTTATGAACTTTTAAAAAGAACTTTTGAGCTACACTAAGAAGAGGCCCATTGTGAGAGTTAATTTGCCAATTCTTTTAAATCTTAGCTTTAATATACTCATGTTAAATTGTGTAAAATTCCACAGAGATCTGTGATATTTGATGTTCATTAGTTAGAGAGGTCAGTCTGATTGTTACTCTATTACATAAGGTTTTCAGAGTCTAGAGGCCTGGAATCTTGGTCAGTTCATCTCAGGCTTAATAGGTTGTTATCTCTCTGAAATACTACTTAGGAATATAGAAATGACTACTATGCAGTAAAATAAAATCATTGTTGTTAGTATTAAAAGGGATCTTTATGCAAAATCCTTATTGATAAATTAGAAAAATAAGATTCAGAGAATTTATAATATTTAAATTTGAGCCTAGGCAGATTAAACATTACAAGTAAGGGGTAGAAAAATTCTAGTGATGCCGAAACCGGTTTGGCTCAATGGATAGAGCGTCAGCTTGGGGGCTGAAAGGTCCCGGGTTCGATTCCGGTCAAGGGCATGTACCTTGGTTGCGGGCATATCCCCAGTGGGGGGTGTGCAAGAGGCAGCTGATCGATGACTCTCTCTCATCGATGTTTCTAACTCTCTATCTCTCTCCCTTCCTCTCTGTACAAAATCAATAAAATATATTAAAAAAAATTCTAGTGATATTAAAACTAGAATTTAAAGTTCACATAGAAATTGAGTGAACTCACTGGGTGATGTCCTTAGATTTAATACTTTTTAAGAATTGATTAGAGAGAGAGATAGATAGATAGAGAGAGAGAGAGAGAGAAAGAAAGAGAGAGAGAGAGACATCAATTTGTTGTTTCATTTATTTACACTTTAATTGGTTGATTCTTGTATGTGCTCTAACTGTGGATTGAACCTGCAACCATGGTGTATCTGGATGATGCTCTAACCAGCTGAGATATCTGGCCAGGACCTAGATTTGATACTTTAGATATGGAAAAACTTTTCCTTATAAAATTGGGAGAGGTATTACCTATATGTTATGAAAAATATAATGCTGAGAATAAGAATACAAAATATAAAATGTCATTGTTTATGTATAAATGTTACCAGTGATGTCAGCTCTCGGTTCTCGAGTTCAGCAAAGAAAGAATTCAGAGCTAAGAACTCTAGTGCAAGAGGAAGTTTATTTAGCATGCAAAGCAGAAGTACACTTAAAGAGAAGATCCCAGTGGGCTGCTTTGGGCCTTTTAGAAAGAGTGTCACGAGGCAGAAGAAGCGAGCCAGCTGGGCTGCATGGGCTCAGGAAACAACTTACAGAGGCAAAAGAAGGGCTCTTGGAGACAGGTTCAGGGAATTAGCCCGGGACAAGCTGCCACTGTCCACTGTTCCCCTGGTTGCAAGTCTCATGGGACTCTTGGAGCTTAGGAGAAAGAAAACAAAGATACACACCTGAAGAAAGAAAGTGTGGGCATGTTAGAGAGAGAGCCTATACTGGGTCCTTGGTCTTAAGAGTTTTTATATGTTTTCTAAAGGCAGAAATTTTAGAAGAGATCTCAGGGGAGGATAATTCATCAGCTATCCAGGTGTGTCCTTTAATATGCCAGTTCATCAGTGTTGTGGTCTCTACTGATTGGTTGACACTAGAGGCTCATTGATCATTGCATCTGATTCTGATGTCAGCCATGGCAGCATCACTTTGTCTGGTTTTGTTGATTTTCTGGACTTGGAGCCTAAACAACAGCTGAGGCCTAGATGTTATCTCTAGTTTGACCAAAACTCTGTATCTGTGATCAACAGACTGAGGATTTGTTCTTAAGATTATTTGATGCTGATCAGAACCTCACTGTCCCAAGGGCTTAATGCTTAAGGGAGTGGTTGTGCAAGGGAGAAGAAGGCAGATGAGGCCAGTTTAAATAAGCTGTCTGTCTCAGTATCCCCATTCCACTTGCCAAGGAATTTTCCTAACTTCTTAATATCCTGCCACACTAATTTACTTGTTTACAAATCCAGGCATTTTGATTTTATATATATGAAATATTTTTACTTAAATAAATTGGTCATCGCACATAGTCTTAAATAACATCTGGGAATGCTGATGATAAAACACATCTCTCTCTGCATGAGTTGTATTAATGTAGGTGGAATTAGTATAGCCCAGTGGTCGGCAAACTGTGGCTCTTGAGCCACATGCAGTTTGCAGCTTTGTTGACTAATGAGTTTGCCGACCACAGGTATAGCCTAATGGTTGAATTCAGGCTCTGGAGTTGGACTTCATGGATGCAAATTCTACTTCTTCCATTTATTGCTGTGTGACTTCAATCAAGTGACTCAAACTCTCTGTGTCTTAGCTTCCCAGTACGAGTGAATTTTTCGTGGGATTATTGTCAAGTAACATGAGATAATACACATAACACAGTTAACCAAGTTCTTGGTACCTACAGTACTCATAAAATAGCCATGAGTAGACATTATGTAGTTTAATAATTGATATCTGTTACCTTCTAGGGACACTGATTTCTTTGCCAAGAGGACGTTTGCAACTCAGATTTTTTAGCCTTCAGTTTGAAACTTTCTTTGTATTTTTTATTATGTTTTTCTCATCTATTTTTCCTTGTTTACTTTAAGAGAACAATGAGACAAAAGGGAGAATAGAGGTGTGGAATTGTAAGCACTGCAAGGACTCTTAAAAATTTGCAATCATGTGAAACACTGACAAATTTTTAATAACAAAACAAATAACCTGGGCTCTAAGATTTTTGGAAAGACCAAGTGGTCTTTAAAAGTAACTTAAAAAAATGTAGCTTCTGCATGAATGTGCTTCATGAACTTGGTAGGCATGTTTAAATCTGGGAAGTTTGAAAATGACCCATATCAGAGAGTGACTCAGGTATAGGAGCCAGCTTATGTAACTATGGTGTGTGTAACCAGGGTGGGCTCATTCAAGACAGTCTCTTCTTAGGCACCGGAATTGCAATCGGATAATTACTTGAATCCTCCTGGGTTCAAAGAGATTATTTTAATACTTGTAGTGGGTTTTCTAAGTTAGAATTTAGACAAAAATAATTAGCAAGAAAAAAGCATAAGTTGTGCAGAATCATTGAAGACTTTAAGTCCATATATACTATAGTCTGAATCATCAATCCCACTTCCACAGGAATAAAGTCATCCCTACACAGAATGTGGAAGCTGAAGTGAACAAAGTCTTGTTCCTTTAAAAATATGTTTTTACTTATTTCAGAGAGGAAGGGAGGGGGAAAAAGAGATAGAAACATCAATGATGAGAATCATTGATCCCTTGACTCTGGCATGCCCTCTACTGGGGATTGAGCTCACAATTCAGGCATATGCCCTGATAGGGAATCAAACCCTGACTTCCTAGTCCATAGGTCCTCAACCATTGAGCCATACTGGTTGGGCTTGCTCCTTTTTTGCTATAGCCTTCTCCTTGTGTCTCATCCATGTAGTCACGAGGGTGGCTCTACAAATGTTTCTAGTGATGCTTGAACTTCCTAGATTATCTAAGAGAATTCCTGGGGAGCTTACAAAAATAAATGCAGTTTCCTGGAATTCACCCTTAAAATTTCTGACTAGCCAGGTCAAAGTTAGGACCCAGGAATTTAAACATTTTATCTAAATACTTTATAATTATCTCAGTGGATTCACAGACCACACTCAGAAATGAGTGTTCATTCTCTAAATTAGCACTAGCTCTCAACCTTGGGATACGTATCAGAATTACTGTGGTTCCGTCATAGAAGACCAGTAAAAGATCTCAGGCTCAGTTCTTTCATGTTGAAAAACCACAGGACATTCCTTCCTTTAGCTGCTCAGAGTCACCCTGTGGAGCCTGTCCAGTGTGAATTCTAATGAACCAGACCACTTTTTCACTGACGTCCCCCTGGCCTTTGCCCACAGGATTTAGTCCACCATGGTTGTCCGTGGCAATGTGGGCTACCTGCCATCTCCCTCAGCATCCCTGTGACCTCAGATTCCAGGGCCCAAATCTAACCCTACAAAATCTAAAGGGAAGTGCTGGGAGGTAAAGTATTGGAGCCAGAATTCTTCCCTGGCTCCCCAGCTGATGATGGTCTCTCAGTGACGTTCTCTAGCCAGTGCTGTGTGGAGCATTGCCTTTGCCTACATGTCTCATAGCTTCAGACAACCCCAGTGATTCTGGTAACCACATGGATGGCAGTGCCCATATGGGTGGTTCAGAGACCACCATGGCTACTGAATGTCAGCAGTGTCTCTTCCCTCTCACATCTCCAGGCTTCTTCATTCTCTGCATCCTGAGAACAGCCATTTCTCCTGTCCTTGTGGTTTTATGGTGAGAGACACGGGCTCCTTTCTCTCTGGCCTCTTTCTGTTGTCCCTTCACAGCTGCTAACTAGAGACTCTAAGGACCATGCCAAATGGACAGATGTGATGGCTCATATTCAAACTGCTGCTGTCCTGGCAGCGAGACCCCATTTAAGTCCTTTCAAATCCCTGAAGAATTTCTTGCCTCCCTGTATATAGCTTACATAAGCAAGGTTTATATTTGTCAAGAATTTCACAAGTTCCCAGATCTGTTGTCTTCCTCTTGTACTGCATTGGAAAACGAACAGTACAATGTGCTCTTGGCTCGCATGGGAAAAAGGCAACCTGATCTTTGGAAATATTTGATTTCTTGAAATTGTGTTTCTGAATTATCAAGAATTGTAGCAAGAACAGTTGTTTACTGTGTATGTGTAACAATTCTGAGTCTCCAGAGTATGTACTTCAATGGACCCATTTTAAAAACACAAATTATGCAATGTTTCAATGAAGCTACATAAAATAATGATAAATATGCCATTAAAAGTGATTAAGTATTATATTGTGAATACTCTATTGTAGTTAATTTCAAAATCTAGCAATACCATTCTCTCTTGTTAAAGAACCCTTTGTTATCGAGAAAACCTCAGAAAGTGACTGAGGGTAAGGTGGCATAAAAGTTGACAGTTTAGTATCTCCTCATTGCAAGGTCATGTTATGACAGAATTCTACATTCAGCCTGACTCAGCCCTCCTCAATGTCAACTCCTTTTCTCAACTATAAGGAAAGCTCACTGTAACTGAAGGGAGCAGGGGTGGGTGAAGATAGGTGATTGGCAAAAAGGTATACCTACCTTCTCTGGCTGGTATTTCTCAGTGGGTTGGACCACCCAAAGGTTACAGGTTCAATTCTTGGTCAGGGCACATACCTAGGTTCTGGGTTTGATTTCTAGTCAGACCAGGCACAGGAGGCAACCAATTGATGTTTCTCTCCTATATGCATAATTCACTCTCACATTCTCTCTCCAATTCCCTCTTTTTTAAAATCAATGGAAATATCCTCAGATGAGGATAAAAAAAAAAGGTATTCCTATTTGAAGTCTTGTCACCAATCAAATTAAATGTGAGAGTGAATTATGCATATAGGAGATCTACAGGAGATAGCAATGTCAGACCTTATGGATCTTCTCAAAACAAAATTACTGGTCACATGGCAAGTTTTTAAAACATTAGGGAATAGTTTAAAAGGCAGCCTCTGAACTATTAGCATCAGAGGGCTAGTAATGGTGCTTGTTTGAGAGGCCTTCCACAGGACGGATTTGCAGTAGCTGTGCTGAATTGGGTAGGTTGTAGCACTTCAAAATCCTCTCAGTCTAGCCCACTTGCTTGTGTCTGTTATTCTGACCATGAGAAAGTGTGCACTAGGGGCATGATTTCAGCACTGGAAGACGCCACTATAAGTGGTCCAGAATGAAGAAAGACACAAGCTTCTGACCCCCATGCTGTCCTTTCCTAACCACCTCTAGCAACAGAACAAGGCACTTGTCTCACCAACTAGTACCAGATGAGATGGCTTTGAACAGACATGGCAGCTGCCTGTAAGGACATGAAGGGATAACATGTGGACAAAGAAGTAGATTCACCTTTCTCAAGTTCCAACAGGCATGACCAGACTCAGTGGGTTGGACCTTAGGGAGGCAGATTTCAACTAGATACAAGAGAGAGCTTTCTAATGATTCCGAGCATCCAGCAATGGCCTTGAAGTTTCATGCTTGCTCCAAGTGCTAGTATGTGACATATACGAGGATCAGCCACCAGAAACAAGACAGAAGGAATTCCAACGTTGAGTAGAAGCGCATCTTGGCTGATCATTACAATCTGTTCCCTTCTTAGCATTATTGATAAAGTAATTTGAGGAGTGGCAGTAGAAAGGGGAGACATAAAAAAATAGGTAATTTTCTCTTAAGAAAATCCATAAGGTCTGATATTGCTATCTCCTATATTATCTCCTAGGGAGGCATTCTGCTCCTACATGTACAATGGCCAAAAGGGCAAAACATTTCAGTGATTGGGAATATATTTATTTTAACAGTAGAGGCCCAGAGCACGAAATTTGTGCACGGAGGGGCAGGGTCCCTCAGCCCAGCCTGCACTCTCTCACAATCTGGGACCCCTTGGGGGATGTCCAAATGCCAGTTTAGGCCTGATTCTGGGATTGAGCCTAAACTGGCAGTCAGATATTATTCTTGCAATCCAAGACTGCTGACTCCTGCCTGACTGCCTCATCGCCCCTAACCACTCCCCTGCCTTCCTGATCACCCCTAACCACTCTGCCTGCCTTCTGATCTTCCCTAACTGCTCACCTGCCTGCCTGATCACCCCTAACTGCCTCTGCCTTGGCCCCCACCACTGTGGCTTAATCCAGAAGGTCATCTGGAATATCCAGTCTAATTAGCATATTATGCTTTTATTATTATAGATTTACACAAAATGTTTTGGAGGAGACACTAGAAATAGGAGTGATCTATCTTAATCCTATATAATAAAAGGCTAATATGCAAATTGTCCCCTCCAGAGTTTGACCAGGAGTTCGATTGCTTGCTATGAGGTGCTCTGATCACCAGAGGGCAGCATGGAACATGGCAGGTGACCAGCGGCGGCAGCGGGACACTGAGGGAGCCAGGGAAGGAGGAGGCGGGGAGGGGGGAAACTTGATGGGCCATGATCGCTGGCCAGGCTTAGAGACCCCACCCATGCACCAATTTCATGCACCAGCCTCTAGTACTGTATAATATACCACACACAGATTAAGATTCCTTTGTTTGAAAAAGCTGTCACCGAGCAATGGTGACATAGCAGCTCCTGAGCCTGACAATAAACAAACACCTTATAAAAATTTATGAAGTTCAGATTGTAAAGAACACACTGCACATACAAAGTGAGTACCATTTCTTATGAAAATAATTTTATCTGTAAGTCAGTTGTTTCCATATGGCCCACAACAGAAGCTCGTGCCTCAACAGCCTGTGAACTTTTATGTGGGCTTTCAAAAGGGGATGATAGTTTTATGAGATACGATTTTCTCATCTCACCAAATTAGATTATTTGAGATAGCGTCCCTGGATGTGGAATTTCCATCCTGAGTAGATCCGCACCTCTGAGACTCCGTGCAGCCTGCTAGCAGAGTGGAAATGGAGCATAATAAATCTGCCCCGAGCCCATTTCTCTCCACACAACTCCATAATTCATTCTTTGCTTGGTACCCATGACCACTTTTTTTTTTTTTTTTTTTTTTTTTTTTTTTATAGCTAATCAGTCTGCATCCTGGCTGGCTCCCTTCATGTGCAATACCTCCTCCTTGGTCCAGATCTCGCCTCCTGGCACACTCTACTGCTTCCATGCTTCTTTCTAGAGCCGGATGCTGTCAAGGACCCTGGATCCAAGCTGTTCCTAATCATATGGCCAGCAGTTAGTCTACTTACAGGGTGGCTGATTTGTTGTCTTTACTTGAAAATATACGTTCCGTTTAAAATGGATAAAGACAGACAGCAGCATCTCTGGAGTACTTCTGTGACCCAATATGTCTGTTATTCTCTCCTGAATCTCCTCAGAGGGGTCAGAGGAGTGATCTGCTACTGAAGCCACATGGCTCTGTGTTCCAGTTCCTCCCACGAGGAATGCTTCCTCGCCGCTCCTG
Organism: Pipistrellus hanaki; assembly: GCF_964339955.1. Classification (NCBI taxonomy): domain Eukaryota; kingdom Metazoa; phylum Chordata; class Mammalia; order Chiroptera; family Vespertilionidae; genus Pipistrellus; species Pipistrellus hanaki. The sequence goes on along the minus strand of NC_140510.1, from coordinate 51,419,344 downwards.
TGGCTTTTCTCCCTTTCCTTTGCTGCAACATTGCAGGTGACTTTTAGGAGTTTGGGAATAAAGAAGAGTTTAGGGAAATATTCTTCAAGGTGGAATAGAGTCAATCATACTCAAATGCACTGGAAGTTTGCATGCCTATCTCCAAACTTAATTATTTTTATGATATTGGGGAAGGAACTTATTTTTATTTAATTTATTTTTAAAAATATATATTTTTAGCCGAAACCGGTTTGGCTCAGCAGTAGAGCGTCGGTCTGCAGACTGAAAGGTCCCAGGTTTGATTCAAGGAATCAAACTTGGACCCAGACCCTTCAGTCTGCAGGCTGACACTCTATATCTACTGAGCCACACTGGCGAGGGTGGGGAAGGAATTTATTTTTACTGGCACTCACCTTCATCATGTGCAAAATAAGCATCAGTAAGTGAATTTTAAGAGAGAAAATTCTATAAATTATGAATTGTACAGGCATGGAAAATTGTCCTCTTATCTTTCCTACAATTAATTCAATAATTATTGTCTTAAGATTATGTCAATGGAATCTGGTCTTTGGAAGAAGAGTTATCAAGAGGATTGTGCTCCCCCACATAGTGTAGACCAGGGGCCACTCAGAAATTACTTTGTGTAGAAGGCCAGCTGATCAGCTGCAGTTTGGCTGTGGGGTATGTATCACACATAGATTAAGATTATCACACATAGGCAGGCACCTAGAGCAGCAATTTTATGGAGAATGTAAGACTAAGCATGCTCAGTGTGACACAAAACTGGCAACAGAATCAACAACATCTAGTTTGCTGGTTTCAGGGAAAGAATTATCTTTATGTCCTTCAGTGATTTTAAAGACTCTTAATGAAATAGCTCCTTTAATTTTTTTAATGCTTTCATCTGAATTTATTCATTCACATTATTTCCAACTCCCAGAATTTGTTAAGAGCCTCCATGCCTTACCTTGTTTTACAGAGGAAAATAAAGCACCTAATGAGCCCAGAGTAGCACAGCCCAGTAGGGGCAGAGCAGAACTGGGGTCTCCCCAAGGAGGGGGTTCCCAGCTCCCAAGGTCGGTGCATCCAAATGGCAGCATCAGCATCACTTGGATGCAGAATCTTGGGCCTCACCTCAGACCTGCTGAATCTGAATCTCCATTTTAAACCTCGACATGTTGCATGTGCACATTGAAGACTGAGGACAGTGAGGTGGAGCCATCACTCTCCATTAACAGTTCCTCCCTGCTTTCGGCACATGGCCAGCCCTTTCGGCTCACTAAGAGGCCACTCTGTAAAGGGAAACATGCCTGAGGTGACTCAGGACAGCTTCCTGGACTTTATAGGTGAAATAAAGCAGAGTGTTACTGCCCCTCTCCCAAGTATTTTGAGAGGTTATTTAGAGCCACACAAATCGATAAACAGGATAGGGAATGCTTATGTCAGTTAATTCTTTGTAAGTTCATTTCTGGTTAAACAGCCTTCTAATATAACCACCTTTGTCATCCAAATTCCACTTGAACAGGGCAAGGGAGTAACATATCTGATTAGACATCTGAGTGATTAGAACAATTTAAATTAAATCTTGTGCTTCTGTTTCTGAAATGACTTCAGGATGCTAAAGTTGTTGGACACCCTAAGTTCCAAATTCTGAAAACAGTCATTCTAGATTTTTTAAAAAGAATATGGCTTTACCATGTAATTATAAAAGTAACTGAATAACACCAAGTATGGGATATAAATATGCTTTAATTACTTATCTGATAGTCATTAACTTTTCCAAGAAGGCAACTTTGCACAGTCAACTAAAAGTATGCATTCAGTCACTATCATATGCAAGTATGTCAGTGGAGAGAATATTGTCTAAGAAGAGAATATTTGACATGTTCCCTTTTTCTCTCATCATCTTGCAAAAGAGCCAGTTGGCTTTGAAGAAGCCCTGCCAGCCATACAACATGACAACGTTTGATAGTGCAACATAACTGAATGGGACAGATGACAGTGATTTACTTTGCTCAGAGATTTTTAGGACCACCTAAACACACTCTGGATTCTAGGGCATCTGACATCAAGTTGTAAACGATAATGGATGACTTAGTCCTTACATTCCTTCGGAGTCCCTACGATCCCCCAAATAGGGAAACTCTTGCCAGTTTCCTGGTGTGACCATCTGAAAGGGTCATTTGTGCACATGTTGCTTTGCACATACGAGCTCAGAAAATGGAACAAGAGTGCCAGTCTTTACATGTGAGATATAATGCATGCGATCCATGCAATGTTTTTTTTTTTTTTTTTTTTTTTTTTTTTAGAGGTAGATGCAACATGCCTTTTTAAAATATATATATATTTTTATTAAATTATTACTTTGTACATATACCAATGCCCCCCCCGTACATACCCTCCCTCCCCAGAGTTTTGTGTCCATTGGTTGTACTTATATGCATGTATACAAGTCCTTCAGTTAATCTCTTATCTCCCCCAGATCTCCCCAACCTCCCTGCTGTAATTTGACAGTCTGCTTGTTGCTTTACTGTCTCTATATCTATCTTTTGGTTCTTCAGTTTATAATGTTCTTTATCATCCATAAATAAGTGAGGTCATGTGGTGTCTCTCTTTCATTGACTGGCTTGTTTCACTCAGCATGATGTTCTTCAATTCCATCCAGGTTGCTGCAAATGATGAGAAATTTTTCTTTTTTATGGCTGCATAATATTCCATTGTGTAAATGTACCATAGTTTTTGGATCCAATCATCTGCTGATGGGCACCTAGGCTGTTTCCAAATCCTAGCTATTGTAAATTGTGCTGCTATGAACATAGGGGTACATATATCCTTTCTGATTGATGTTTCTAGCTTCTTGGGATATATTCCTAGAAGTGGGATTACTGGGTCAAATGGGAGTTCCATTCTCAATTTTTTGAGGAAGCTCCATACTGTTCTCCACAGTGGTTGCACCAGTCTACATTCCCACCAGCAGTGCACGAGGGTTCCTTTTTCTCCGCAATCTCGCCAACACTTGTCGTTTGTTGATTTGTTGATGTTGGCCATTCTGACAGGTGTGAGATGGTAACGCATTGTTGTTTTGATTTGCATGTCGCGGATAATTAGTGACTCTGAGCATGTTTTCATGTGTCTCTTGGCCTTCCTTCTGTCTTCTTTTGAGAAAATTCTATTTAGATCCATTGCCCATTTTTTAATTGGGTCATTTATCTTCCTTTTATTAAGTTGTATAGCTGTCTGTAGATGTTGGAGATTAAACCTTTATCAGTGATAACATTTGCAAATATGTTTTTCCATACAGAGGGCTTTCTTGTTGTTTTATTGATGGTTTCCTTTGCTGTAAAAAAGCTTTTTATTTTGATGTAGTCCCATTTGTTTATTTTCTCTTTAGCTTCCATTGCCCTAGGGGAAGTATCACTGAGGAAGTTCTTTTGGCATATGGCTGAGATTTTGCTGCCTGTGGATGCTTCTAGTATTTTTATGGTTTCCCGTCTTATGTTTAAGTCCTGTATCCATTTTGAGTTTATTTTTGTGTATGGTGTAAGTTGGTGATCCAGTTTCATTCTTTTGCATGTATCTGTCCAATTTTCCCAACACCATTTATTGAAGAGACTGTCTTGACCCCATTGTATGTTCGTGCCTCCTTTGTCAAATATTAACTGAGCATAGTGATTTGGGTTGATATCTGGGTTCTCAATGCTATTCCATTGATCTATATGTCTGTTCTTGTGCCAGTACCAGGCTGTTTTGAGAACAGTGGCTTTGTAATACAGCTTGAAATCTGGTATTGAGATCCCTCCTACTTTACTCTTCTTTCTCAGGATTGTTGTGGCTATTCAGGGTCTTTTGTTGTTCCAAATGAACTTTTGAAGAGTTTTTTCTAGGTCAGTGAAATATGCCGTTGGTATTTTAATTGGGAGTGCATTGAACCTATAGATTGCTTTGGGAAGTATGGACATTTTGATGATGTTGATTCTACCAATCCATGAACATGGTATGTTCTTTCATCTGTTTACATCTTCCTCTATCTCCTTTTTCAGTGTCGTGTAGTTTTCTGTATATAGGTCTTTTACCTCCTTAGTTAAGTTGATTCCAACATATCTTAATTTTTTTGGTGTGATGGTAAATGGGATTGCCTTTTTAATCTCTGTTTCTGCAAGTTCACTATTGGTGTATAGAAATGCCATAGATTTCTTGGCGTTCATTTTGTATCTTGCTACATTGCCAAATTCATTTATTAAGTCAATTAGTTTTTTAATGGAGTCTTTGGTTTTTTTATGTACAATATCATGTCATCTGCAAATAAGGATAGCTTTACTTCTTCTTTTCCAATTTGGATGCCTTTTATATCCTCGTCTTGTCTAATTGCAATGGCTAGTACTTCCAGTACTATGTCAAACAGGAGTGGCGAGAGTGGGCATCCCTGTCTTGTTCCTGTTCTTAGAGGGAATGGTTTTAGTTTTTGCCCATTGAGTATGATGTTGGCTGTGGGTTTATCATATATAGCTTTTATTATGTTAAGGTATGATCCTTGTACTCCCACCTTGCTGAGAGTTCTTATCAGAAAAGGGTGTTGGATTTTATCAAATGCTTTTTCTGCATCAATTGATATGACTATATGATTTTTATCTTTCAATTTGTTTATGTGATGTATCACGTTTATTGATTTGCGGATATTGTACCATCCTTGCATTCCTGGAATAAATCCTACTTGGTCATGTTGTATGATCTTTGTGATGCTCTGCTGGAGCCGATTTGCTAGAATTTTGTTGGGGATTTTGGCATTTATGTTCATGAGGGATATTGGCCTGTAATTCTCTTTCATTGAGTTGTCTTTATCTGGTTTTTGTAACAGGGTGATGCTGGCTTCATAGAAGGAGTTTGGAAGTGTTCCTTCTTCTTGGATTTTTTGGAATAGTCTGAGGAGGATAGGTTTTAGTTCTTCCTTGAATGTTTGGTAAAACTCTCCTGTGAAGCCATCTGGCCCTGGGCTTTTGTTTGCTGGAAGCTTTTTGATGACTGTTTCAATTTCTTCCCAAGTTACTGTTCTATTGAGATTTATAGATTCTTCATCATTGAGTTTTGGAAGGTTGTATTTCTCTAGGAATATGTCCATTTCCTCCAGGTTGTTCAGTTTGTTGGAATAGAGTTGTTCGTAGTATTTTGTAACAATCCTTTGTATTTCGGCGGGGTCTGTTGTTATTTCACCTCTTTTGTTTCTGATTTTGTTTATTTGGGTCCTCTCTCTTTGTTTCTTGGTTAGCCTGGCTAGAGGTCCATCTATCTTGTTTATCCTTTCAAAGAATCAACTCTTGGTTTTGTTGATCTTATGTATTGTTTCTTTGGTCTCTATGTCGTTTATCTCTGCTCTAATTTTTGTTATTTCCTTCCTTCTGCTTACACTGGGCTTTTCTTGTTGCTCTTTTTCTAACTCTTTGATTTGTAGAGTTAGATCATTTGTTACCATTTTTTTCTAGTTTTTTGCAATAGGCTTGTAGGGATATGAACTTCCCTCTCAAAACTGCTTTTGCTGTGTCCCATAGATTTTGGATTGTTGTATTTTCATTGTCATTTGTTTCCAGGATGTTTTTAATTTCTTCCTTGATTTCTCTGATAACCCAGTCCTTGTTTAATAGCATGCTGTTTAGTCTCCATGTGTTTGATTTCTTTGGATTATTTTTATTGTAGTTAATTTCCAGTTTTATGCCATTATGATCTGAGAAGATGCTTGATATGATTTCTATCTTCTTGAATTTGAAGAGACTTTGCCTATGTCCCAAAATGTGGTCTATCTTTGAGAATGTCCCATGTGCACTTGAGAAGAATGTATATTCTGTGGCTTTGGGGTGGAATGTTCTGAAGATGTTGATTAATTCCATATGGTCTAGTGAGTCATTTTGGATTGATATTTCTTTGCTGATTTTTTTGTTTAGATGATTTGTCGAAGGATGACAGTGGGGTATTAAAATCTCCTACTATGATTGTATTGCTATTAATCTCTCCCTTAATGCCCTCCAGCAGTTTTTGATTTTATTTATTTATTTATTTATTTATTTATTTATTTATTTATTTTTATGTATTTGGGTGCTCCTGTATTGGGTGCACATATATTTACCAGGGTTATTTCTTCTTGTTGGATTGCTCCCTTTAGTATTATGAAGTGGCCTTCATTATCTCTTGTTATGTCCTTCACTCTGAGTCTAATTTGTCAGATATAAGTATTGCTACCCCAGCTTTTTTTTCATTTCCATTTGCCTGGAAAACCTTTTTCCATCCCTTCACCCTCAGTCTGTGTGCATCTTTTTTTCTGAGGTGGGTTTCTTGTAGACAACAGATGTATGGGTCTTGTTTTCTTATCCAATCTGTTACCCTATGTCTTTTGATTGGAGCATTTAAACCATTTACATTTAAAGTTATTAATGATAGGTACTCATTTGATGCCATTTTTATTCTATACCCCTGCGTTCCTACTTCGCTTCCTATTTCTTTATTTTTACAGTAGACCCTTTAGCATTTCTTGCATTGCTGGTTTGGTGGAGATAAATTCCTTTAGTCTTTTTTTTGTCTGTGAAGCTCCTGATTTCCCCTTCAATTTTGATTGATAGCCTTGCTGGGTACAGTAGTCTTGGATTCAGACCCTTCCTTTGCATGACTTTGTATATTTCATCCCATTCCCTTCTGGCCTGATAAGTTTCTGTTGGGAAATCAGTTGCTAGTCTGATGGGGGTTCCTTTGTATGTGACTTTCTGTCTCTCCCTGGCTGCTTTTAAGATTCTTACTTTGTCGTCGGTGTTTGACAATTTAATTATAATGTGCCTTGGCGTCGGTCTTCTGGGATTCATTTTGCTTGATACTCTGAGAGCATCTTGGATTTGTGTGGGTTTTTTCTTCTCTATCTTGGGAAAGTTTTCTGTCATTATTTTTTGAAATACATTTTCCATGTCTACCTCAGTTTCCTTTACTTCCAGAACCCCTATTATTCGAATATTGTTTTGTTTTGCATTGTCCCAAAGCTCCCGTAGGCTCTCCTCCTGCTTTTTAATTTTTTTTTTTTTTTTCTAGAAGCTGCTCTAATTGGGTATTTTTTTCCATCTTGTCTTCTAGCTCACTGATGCGGTCCTCTGCTTCTTCTAGTCTGCTCTTGATGCTTTCTATTGAGTTCTTCATAGTAGCGATGTCATTTTTCATTTCTTCTTGAGTCATCTTCATTTCCTCTTGGTTTTTCTTCATTTCCTCTTGGGTCTTACTCATATTGTCAAATTTGTCTTCCATTCTTTTTAACCATCTTATGACGGTTACTCTGAATTCTTGCTCTGGTAGGTTGCTTGCCTCTAACTCATTTACTTCCTTTTCTGGTGATGCCTGCTTTTCTTTCATTTGTGGGCTGTTTCTTTGTCTCCCCATGGTCTCTCTTTTCAGGATGTCTCTCTCCTGCATTGATTTCTCTCTCCTTTCTGTGGAATCCCCATGTCCACGCTGGTCGGGGCCCCACAGTTGTGGTCCTTTCAGGTCTCAGGTAAGATCCCCGGTTGCAGCACTGATATGGTTGTGGGAGGCAGCCCGTACAAGTGTTTACCTGGCTGCCATCTTCCAGGAAGTCTCGCAACATGCCTTTTGTATGATGACTTTAACTTTGATTCCTGTTCCTGTTGGTTTCTGTGGCACTTGCTTTCAGCTTTACAGGTGGAAGGACATTTTGTTCTGGCTGAAGTACCCTGGGTCGACTTCCTTCACCAACTGCAGCACATCTACTGCTGAGATTTTCTATCTCTCCAGGCTGCCATTATGTCACACCACATTATGCAGCACTGGTCCTTTTAGTATTAATTTTTTTCTCATTTACTTGTCTTATATTCTTTTACCTTTTTTTTTCAATTAATTGCATTTGTACGCTGTCCGATCATGTGATTCCCCAAAGACCTCAACTGAGATAAGGCTACATATATAAGTAAGTCCGTGTCAATAAGTTGCTGCTGGAGTGTACCATTTATGTAGAGAAAAATATTCTCAATAGACAACCTAGTTTATTCTGAGAGTTTTAAAACATTACCACCTTTAGGGGTGTTAGGGTCATTTTTGGAGTGAGAAAATCAATTGGATCTGAGAGAATCAATCTTATATGGTGTTGCAGTAGTGAGCATTATGCTTTTGACATAAGAAGGAAGGAATATTTCAGCTACATTGATATTGTATTTGTCATTAAGACAAGTTTACAAAGAAAGACAATGGAAAAAGTAAGTCTTCAACATGGTCCGCCAAGTTGAGTAGCTTATAAACCTTATCATCCATTAGAGAGTTATGATTTTACCTAATGCTGTTTGTAATACCATTTGTTATTAAATTTTTATTTAAGTTCTGTGATAGAGCTGGAGACAAGTAGTGTTAGCTTTTTTTATTGGGTCATAATTAAATGTCCTGTACATTTTCACATGTCTGGAGAGTAATATTGATTCTTTCTTCTTCTTCTCCCCAGCTCTTTGCACTAACGTTGAGCCAAATGACTTGATCTTATTCAAAGTTCATTTGACTGAACAATTATGGTATTTTTCATATTGGTTGGTGTTTTTTCTTTTAAAAAATATAAAATGGTTTTATATAGAAATAACAACAATAACAATAGTAACTAGAGGACATAGGCTGCTTTACTATGTAGTTGTGTTTTAAACAGCATGTATTATATCATTTAATAACAAGGTAAGTACTATTATCAACTCTGTTTTATAGTGATGAAAGTGTTGCTTAAGAAGCTGAGAAACTTTTTTTGATTATAAGACTAGTGACTGACACATCATGATTTTGAACCCAGGCCTTACTGACTCTATTACCCACCTTCATAATGAAAACCATAAAGTAAGAGCAAAAAGAAAATTTATACATCTTTAGTTCAACTGTTCTTTCTATATATGAAGAAATAGACCAAGCAAGGTTAGGTGCCTTACCTTAGATTACAACTAGGAAAGGGGAAAGGCAATTTCATTGGTTTCCATTTTCCAGGAGACTATGCAGGCATATACAATTCTATCTAATTGGTTAGCTTGTATTAGGTATCTTCTTTGGACCAATCTGTCATCACAAGAAGAATAGGCACACTACACAGAATTGTTCAAAATGAATGCTATCTTGCTCACTTTGCTAGGATTAAAGGAATCCCTGCAGCTGGGAAAACTACAAAAGCTGTTGGCTGTGTGGGGTTGTTATCTCCCAGGATGGAAGCCCACTTCCAGCCAAACTCTTGCAAAACCAGGAAGCAAGTCCCTGCTAGAGACTTTTCCATGTTATTAGCACTCCTTCTCCTTTCAAAGTCAGTCAAATCCAGGGTGAACCCAGTGTGCCTTCGTTGTCTTTGCTCAGTGCACTCTCCAGGCCCTGCTTCTGTGTTGAAGATAGATTGGGTTGGACAGATGGGAAACCAGCAGCAGTCCTGAGACTGGCTGCCAAGCGGGACAGAGGAGGAGGTGATCTGATGGGCTGTGGCATTGAACTGCACAAATGAAGGCAATGAATGGGGACCCTCCGAGGTAATAGCAGTATTTTTCATCACCAAGTGAACAGGTTGAAAGTTTGCAAAAAGGGAGAAGGCAGCTCCTGGGCAAGGCACTGCTTTTTGTCACCTACCTATGTTATAGTTTAACTTGCATGATGGTGCTGCAACATAGATTTTTCTTTTCTTTTTTTAATTAAAAAAAATATATATATATATTTTATTGACTTTTTATAGAGAGGAAGAGAGAGGGATAGAGAGTTAGAAACATCGATGAGAGAGAATCATCCATCAGCTGCCTCTTGCACACCCCCTACTGGGGATGTGGCCGCAACCAAGGTATATGCCCTTGACCAGAATTGAACCCGGGACCTTTCAGTCTACAGGCTAACGCTCCATCCACTGAGCCAAACCTGTTTTGACTAGATTTTTCTTTTAATAGTATATATATTTTTTCTGACAAAAAAACCTATTCTGAACGTATTTTAGAAAAGTATAAAGAAGGGAGTTGTGATGCCCTGAGATGCACACACAGGTGGAGTGCTGAGTCACTGTGACACAGTGTTGTTTCACTCTAGATGTGTGTTTCCTTGCCCTTTGCATCAGGCAGCCAGGCCTCTGTGCTCCTTGTGCCTCGGGGGAGAGTTGGGTTGTAGAGATGAAAGCAGAACTTGCCTATATATTAGAAATGAGGCTGGCTTTGGTGTTCTGAAGGCCCCCAGAGGGGACTATATCCTGGGAAGGATGAGTAGCAGGGACTTAGCGAAGGGGAAGCAGGGAAATAGGAAAGAACAGAAAAAGAGGTTGATTTTGTAAGGTTAGTGGATCCAACTATTTCCTCCTTTGGAGCGCACCAGTGCTGTGGCAGAACTTTGTGGGGGAATGTGATCATCTAGAGAACCTATGCATTTTACATAGGGACCCCCAGCCTTGGTTGAGAGTCCACAGCACATGAAGCAGCCCCCTGCCCCCGACCCTGTACCAAAGTCTCAAAAGTTCTCCTGTCAATGCATTTCTTTCAAAAATTGCAAATCTGAGCATGTTCCTCAGCAAAAGATTCCCTATGTAGGATAGAGAAACATATTCCAAGCACATGCACTGTGTACCAGTGACTGTCTCCAGCCGGATCATGGGGTTGTTAATGAGCAGCTGGATGGATGGGGAAGGGCTACTCATGGGTGGCCTTGGCTGCCATCTGTTGGAATCTCCATCTAGTAGGCCAGTGAGTTTCAAACATAGCTTAGGAGCACCTAGAATTTTTATATAAAATCTCCTACAGAAACCCATTGGATCCTCGTGCCACACTGTCCTCCACACAGCCTTGGATTATTGAAGCACCTCTGTGTGTCTGTCTATAACTATGGGTAATGGAAAACCCATTGTCTGATTAGATTGGAAGTTTAATAAGATGACCAATGGTGGCATGAAGGTACATTGAAGGATGGAGACAGAGAATGTTAGACTGGATGCAGAGACCAACTATGAATTTCAGTTTCTACTGTGAGTCTCACTGGATTTGATGGTAGAAATTTAGTTACAATCCAGGGTCACACTCTTCTCTGACTTGGACTTAATTCCAGGGCATATTTATAAACATGGTAAGAAGCACTACTCATTCAAAACTTTATTGTAAAGAGCAGGAAATTTACAAATTTTAATGCATTTAATTACTATAGCAATCCTATGTGATATATACTCTTATCTTCATCTTGCAGGCAAGGAAACTGAGTCTCAAAAAGTTGAGTGATTTGTCAAAGTCAAAAAGCTCTTAATGGTTAGAGCTGGGATTTGAACTTAGATAGCCTGCCTCCTAGTATGCTTCAGTATCTCTGGTCTTAACCAACACAGCTGTAATGTGGAAGCATCTGGGGTAGTACGCCATTTTGTCCTTGGGAATGATCAGTCCTCTCTAGCATCCATTGTCATTACATTTATTTTTCTTTATTCATGTTCTAGTACATTGTCCATGCTCTGGATCCTCCAGAATGATTCGTTTAGGTACCCATAACCTGTACTGCACCTGGTAGAAAATCTTTGAGACTGGACTCTATCTACCCAGACCAGTGGTTCCCAACTGGAATTTTACCCTCAGGACTTTTGGCAATGTATACAAACATTTTTGGTTGTCCCAACTGGGGGTGACAATTATGTTACTGTCATCTAATAGATAGAAGCTAGGGATGCTGATAAACAACCTACAATGTGCAGGGCAGTCTCTACAACAAAGAATTATTGGGATCAAAATGGTAATAGTACTGAGGTTGAAAAATCCCAGCATAGATATGAAATTATATTTTAGCCATTTTATTTACAAGTCTTTTTTTTTTTTTTCCCCCTCAGGCTCCATCTTCCCAGGAAGGCACGGATTCCCTTGGTTCTTAGCTCCACCAAATCTTCTGGAGTTTCTGTCACCTCTCCCTCCATGATGGCTCAGTACAGAGGTGGTGAATGGGCTGGGACCTGGGTCCTTTCAGGTACCCACGTAAGTTGAAACTCTCTCACTTACCCTTTGACTATTTCCCCCTCCCTTCCTTTTATCTGGCCTGAATGTAGGAAGCTTTGCTCTATCTCATATTCTTCAAAGTCTGTTGACCATGCGCTCCCTTATGGTTTGAAACTCAAACTGCAAGAATTGATTACCCCTTTCCTTGATTTGCGTTATATAATCTCTTTCCTGGGGACAATAAAAAAAAAAAAAGTCAGCCACCTAACTGAAATTTTACAGAAATGCCAGGACAACCATAGTTTGTCAGCATTTTGCTATCTATATTTTGAGGTATACCGCTGTGTATGGAGGTGTCACCAGATTTTTTTTTATGAAAGGAGGAACCCCTCTCTAGGAATTCACAAGCCATATAAGCAAATGATTCAAATGTGTTTATCCCAGGTCTTGCCCAAAATATTTGGCCAGAAGTCTTATAATTTTCATGGAATCCCCCAGAACGGTTTGCACATAATTTATGAAATGCTGGTCCGTGTTATGCTAGTAAAGGTGGCCTTTATCAAAGCACTGGCAGAAATAAGAGGAAAAGTAGAAGTTAGACTCACTAGGTCTCAATGAATGATTGGTCCTGGGAGGTAAAAAAGCAAAAGGAATCAGTGAGAGAATATAGAAACTTTAAAACTGAAGGAATAAATTTCATATTTGGCCTTCTATATCACAAAATATTAGGCACCAGGGATTTTTAAAAGTATAAGCCACAGAATGACAATACTGAATTTATCTCTCTCCTGGATTGTTGTAATGGATTTATAAATGGTCTCCTACATTTGATTCTTTTCCTCTTCTAATCTGAACACCCCAATGCCACCATAGAAATCTTTCTGAACAGAAATGTAATCATGGCATTGCTCCGATCAAAGAACGTCTGTGATTCAGTTTTGTGCATAGATGACCCAAACTCCTTTGCATACTGTTCAGAGAACATTATGTCAAAATCTTCCTGAATATGGATTTGACTTTGTGTTGTCAGAATGAGCAACTCTTACTCAATGAGATGTTACCTCACACTGCCAGTGCTGCTGTGCTCCTTGCCTTTTAGGGACTCCGGGCGACAGATAGGCTGCTCTAGGGAACTTGCATCTATTCCTGCACTGTGTGAATGCCTTTATTCTCTCGGATTTATAAATATGTCAGTGATTTAATCTTAGAGTGGGAGTGTGTGTGGTCTGTCTCTGCCCATATGGATATCTTTGGTTTGCCCCTCTAGATCCACTCTCACCTTGTTCAATCAGTTCACTGCTCTGGAAGGCTGACCTGCATGGACTGAATCTAAAGAATCCCTTGGCCTCTGCCTTGTAGTTGGTTTTGGTTAATGGAAAATGCTGACAGGAGATAGGATGAAGGCAGGAGAGTGAGATCAGAGTATATGTCTCCTATCCCCCCTAGAAGGGCACCATAGACTGGTTGTGTCCCCTGCTGGTCACTGCTCCTCTCAAGGTGGCCTCCTCCAAGGTCTTGTCTCCTTTCCAGGTTCAGTAACTGCCCTCTCCTCTGCTCTAACCCCTGGTTCCTGAGTATCCCTGTGGCTCCTGTGTACCCTGACAATATGTGTATAAATAGTCCTTTAGACATAAACCCTCTTCTAATATTCCCAGTTTGAATGGTGCACTTCTTTCTCACTGGGACCCAGACTGATATAAGTTAGCCACTTGAAACACTTTGATTTTGAATGTCTGTGAATGGTAAAGATTTACATGATAAAGAACTGAATTACACGGAGACATGTCACAAGATGTCCATTTTTGTGTTTTACCTCACATCATTTCAAATGGTACCCTAAAGTTGAATATTCAGTTTAAAAGTAGTTGTGCATAAGAATATTTATTCTCTGGCAAAGAAAGGCCATTTTATTTTGTGATCTATTGGCTGGAAAATTTTCTATTTCATTGACTAATGGTTTTCCATGAAAATTATTGGGTGCAAGCTCTGAGTTGGTTTGGGTGATGGGAAGGACTCCATCTTTACACAGTTATCTCTGGCACGGTCCATGGGGTTAGGTGTGTTGGGAGGTTAATGGGAGCAAGAGACCCAGGAATTATGGGATGGTTCAGTGACGAGAGTGTTTGAAGCTGTTCTTTAATATGTCTCCAAAGAATTTTAAAGTATAAGTAAGAGGCCATTAGCTGACTACCGCTCAGGAGTTGTCTTATAGATTCAGGCATGAATCTTCTTCAGGGGAAGAGTTATTTGAAAGAATCCAGGTAGGAATGCCAAATCTTGATAGTTTTTCTCCTTTAGATAGTTAAAGACTTCAGTGTTGACTTTTGAAAGGGACAGCAACATGCCATTTTTATTTTATTTTTTACAATAATAACTGATATTTAGTTCTTAGTCTATTTATTATTGTTGCATATGATTTTTAAGTGAGAAATATATTTTAAGATAGTTTTATATGACTTAATTTCATTTCTATGATTCCAGCATTCTAGCCATGTAAAATAAAATTACTGGTTCTCTTTTAAGGCAGAGTGAAGAGTACTCAAATAGAGCAGACCAGAGATAGCATGAAGTTTCCAGTGTTCTCATTTGTTATTTTTTGCCTGTAGACTTAGCCATATAGTTATTTATATATCTGTTTATATATAGCTTTATATCCCTGTGCTTTCCTTTTCCTAAGGAATCTTCTTTTGGGAATGGCAATTCAGTAAGCATTTTCTTTGGAGCTGCAGAGGGGATGGTGCCCTATGTATTAGATTAGTGATATTGGGATGAAAAGTAGCAAACAAAATTAACCACACTTTCCATGTCATCAAAAGTGAGGCATTCTGTGCGCTTGAAGATTTTGGTACGAGGTATGAAAAGACAAATCTGTTGTACAGACAGGATTTCCTGTATAGTATTTCTGGTTTCGCACATACTGAAATGCCATTGTTGTGATCAGTAGTTCATGTTCAAGACATAAGATTAGGAAAGATCCAAGAAATCTCTTGAATGCTGGTGCTCAAGCTCCTTTTTGTTTGCTTGGTTGGTTGGGGTTCTTTATGTTGGTTTTTTTGTGTTTTCTTTTTCACCTCCTATACTTGGACACAGAGAGAAATGTGTGTCATGTTGGAAAGAGGCTTTTAAAACAGGCATAGCTTTGAAAACTTGATATGTATAACTCACTAATTCTCACCTTGTTTACCTCTGTCTTCACAGAGAGAAGCATTCTTTTCTACCCTAGGACTTGAACAGGAAATATTGGAGATTCATATTTTTAAAGAATTAATACATACCCTGTGGGTGTACTTAACATTTGAAATTTCAGCTGTGATTCTGAAGTAGTATTAAAGTTGGTAAAATTCTAATCACAATGCTAAACCTCTGAAAATGCACCTTGTTTTTTTTTAAGTTATTAAATTATAGGAATGATAGAAAGTATCTTCTTTTTAAAAACTATAATCTAGTCTTTATATCTGACTGTGCTATTTCATTGTGTTAGATCTCAAGCTTTCATTTATAACTATACAGATCTTTAAAAGAAGGAAAATAAATGGTTTTGATATTTTTTATAGTGTCTAAATAAGATAGTTTTTCTTCCTAATGTGGAAGCTCTTGGTTGTCAGGAATGCAAATATAAAATACACAAACTTGAATACCCTCAAAATACCTTCTAAATGAAGCAGTGTATTTGGAAGAGGGAAAACCACGGTGAGTCAGCTGTCTCCAGGTTCTGCTCTCAGAACAGTTACTGACTTGTTTAGTGACCTTGGCCATCTTTCTCTAACTCCATTTTCGTTTTCCCTCCTGACGAGTGGAATTTCTTTCTACAATCCTGCTTTCCCTGGATGTACTTTGGAAGAAAGATGCTATCTAAATACCACTAAAAACAGTAATATTTCCTATCTCAGGAGTGAACTTCAGTCTGGAATGTAACACAATCCATGTATTTTTTTTTTTTTACTTTAGTAATCCTTACCAAATATAAAATAAAATAAAATCTGAGTATATTTTAATGGAGCACCCTGGGATAAACGGACTAAAATTTCATTACCATATAAGAATTATATTCTATATAGATTCTTTTATGTGTGAAAACATGGCTTAGCAAGCTGGCAGCTTGAAAGTCCTTGCTTTATTAGTTAGCAAATGGTTCTGGGTTTTATCACAATTATTGGCAATCTCAGTTTTTGGGTGCCTAGGAATTCAAAATTATATGCTCAGCTGACCCTTTAATTAGCTCTCATTCTGTCTGACATGATTTATAGCCTGGCGGCTCATGTGTAAAAAAGATATATGATTTAATGAAGTGGAAAGGCAGGATTGTTTCCCACCTCCGATTGTTTAATGCTTTCTTCCGACTGGTGACTGGAGCTCTGGGGGCAAACAAAGCAGCAGTTATATCCCCTGGTACAAGGACAGGAAGGTCCAGTTTGCTATGATTTGTGATTGTTTGCAAAGATGCTTCTGTTTCATTAGGAAACAAAATAATTGATTCCGGTATCTTGAAATAGTCTTTTAAAAGAAATGTGAAAGGCTGTGGACTGAAATTCTCTTATTTTGCATTTTTATTTTATTGCTCTAGATGCAAATATTGTGGGGGAAGCAATACAGCATTTAATCTGCAGAGCTTTGCAGTGGTTTAGCACCATCGGTCCATTAGGTCCGTAAGTGTTTATGGAGTACATTAGGTATTGATCGAGTCACCGGGTTACAACAGTGACCAAGAGAGACAGAGACATGGCCCCCTCCTGAAATGATAGATAAAACGCCAATAAATAAATACATAAATATGATCATTTCTAACTTGTGCAATGGGGTGAGTGCCTGAAAAACAGTTTTTAACAGGGTGCTCTGAGAGTGCGTGTGGGGAATGGCAGGCAGTTGGTATCAGGGAAGGACACCCAGATGGAGGGAACCCCTGGGCCAAGACCCACAAGATCTGAATGCTGCAGAAACCGGAGGGTCTGGAGGCTGAGCACAGAGAACACAAAGTCCAAGGAGGAAGGACCTTGATGGACTTGTGAAACAGAGAAAGGAAAGAGGGAATGAGGCAATAATGTACAATATAAGGCAGAGAGGTAGGAATCAAGAGTGAGAGGGGCAGGTAGTGCAGGGCCCTGAAAGCCACAGTAAGGAAGGGACAGTGTTCCGTCAAGTGCCACATTCCAAAGACCTGTGCTGGGGTTCTCGCAGCCTGCAGTTCCACCAGCCTTCCCTAGGCACTGTGGTGTACCTGTTTACTTCCATGCGCCTCATTAGGTCCAGGCCCCACCTGAAGAATATGGAGTACAAAGCTATGGAGCCAACACACATATAAAAGTATCGTTTTACCTCAGGGTTCCCACCCTTCCCTAACTTTTTTTTTTTTTAATTCAGTTACAGAGACAAGTTATGAAACCATTCATGTAGACTCACTGATTGATAATAATTTTTCAACTTTGTTTTATCTCTCTTCTTTAAAAAAATATATATTTTATTGATTTTTTACAGAGAGGAAGAGAGAGGGATAGAGTTAGAAACATCAATGAGAGAGAATCATCGATCAGCTGCCTCTTGCACAACCCCCACTGGGGATATGCCCGCAACCAAGGTACATGCTCTTGACCGGAATCGAACCTGGGACCTTTTCAGTTCGCAGGCTGATGCTCTATCCACTGAGCCAAACTGGTATCTCTCTTCTTTACACACACACACACACACACACACACACACACACACACCTAGAGGCCCAATGCACGAAATTCATATAAGCCAATTGTTCTGCAGAATTGAGGGTTTTGATTTGTCTGATGTTTCCTCTTGATTAGATTTGGGTCCCTCAGCCTGGCCTATGTCCTCTCACTCTTTCACTGTCTAGGAGCTCTCAGGGGATGTCTGATGGGGAGCAGCGTAAGCCTGAGCAGTCAAATTGCCACAGAGGTGGGAGAGGCTCCTGCCAGTGCTGCTGCGTTCGCCAGCTGTAAGTCTGGCTTCTGACTGAGTGGCACTCCCCCTGTGGGATCACACTGACCACAACGGGACAGCTCCTGCGTTGAGCACCTGCCCCCTGGTGGTCAGTGCATGTCATAATGACCAGTTGTTCTGCCATTCAGTCGATTTGCATATTAGCATTTTATTATATAGGATACTTGATTTTGTTCTGTTTTGCTAAAGCATTTCAGGTTCTTGTAGACATTATGACATTTCACATATTCAGAAAATTTCCAACATAATACTCCTTGTATTGAAATTTCCAGAATTTCCCAATCATGTCCTTTATAGCTGATTTCTTGATGATCACATGTCTTTTGTCTCCTCTAACTCAGAACAGTCCCTTAGCCTTCTCTTTTCTTTATGATATTGACATTTCCAAGGAGTATAAGCCAATTGTTCTGCAGAATAGAGGGTTTGGATTTGTCTGATGTTTCCTCTTGATTAGATTTGGGTTAAATATATTTGGCAAGAAGGCTCCATAGGTGATGCTGTATCCTTTATAGTGCATGATATCAGGTGGCTCAGGACTTTATGATGATATTAAACTTGGTCATTGGCAAAGGTGTATCTGCCAGATTTACCCATTATAAAAGCATTTTTTCCTTTTGCAATCAATATATAATCTGTGGAGAGATACTTTGAGATTCTGTGAATATCGTGTTTCCTAGTAGCCTTTCAGTTAATGATATTAGCATCCATAACTGATTTCCAGAATCAGTTATTGCTATGATGATTGTGAAAATGATGACTTTCTACTTCTCTTGTTTTTTTCTTCTATACTCATTAGCTGTCTTACTTTTGTAAATAAAATGTCTCTTTTTTCGCACCTCTTTAAAAAAATCGGTGTGGACTCAAGGAACTTTAAAAAATTCATTATGTTATAATCTATTATCCTCATTATACATTTCAATACAGTAATTGTCCCAAATTTAATTAGTAAGAGCTCCTACAAGCAGACCTTTCCAGTCAGGTTTTGAGCACCTTTCTTCTTTTCCCTACCCCAAGAGGCTTCAGACTCCCTTTGTACTTACCCTCTTCCAAACCAGAAATCAGCAATTTCCCCAAAATGCCCTGGTTTCTTTTAGTGTGGATGTTATTTAGAAACCAATATCTTGGAACTGGATGTGTTTATTGCTCACAGGGTGTCATTGTTTTCAGTTTGCAGTCTCATTGCTTCTAGAGCCATTCAGTGGACAGAGCTAGTAAATAAATACACACACAAATAGGTTCTTAAGGATGCCTCTAATTCTAATTCACGCCAGAACATTCTTTTTCTCCTTCCCTCATCTCTCTGTGTTTTCTTTCTCCCACAAAGGAAAAACACTGGTTCCCAACAACAACAATATGTTCATATTTATTCATTTATAGCTACAATAATTCTTTTCCCAAATTTTATAATTGTTATATCAATGCCAACAACAAACAACTTCAAGATCTGTCTGCACTTTTTAAAAATTTTTATTTATCTTTATTTTGAGGGTATTAAAGATGCCCCTCAATATCCCCCATTGCCCCCCTCCATCCAGTTCCTGCCCCACCCAGGCCTTCACCACACTATTGTCTGTGTCCATGGGTTATGCATATAAGTTCTTTGGTTATTCTATCCTCCCCTACCCTCCCCCTTCCCTCTGGAATTTGTCAGTCTGTTCCATGCTTCTATGTCTCTGAATCTATTTTGTTTATTTTATTCCACATATAAGTGAGATCCTGTGATACTTATCTTTCTCTAACTGGTTTATGTTGCTTAGCATTGTATTCTCCAGGTCCTTCTATGCTATCTCAAAAGGTAAGAGATCCTTCTTTTTTAATAGCTGCATAGTATTCTATGGCATAAATGTACCACAGCTTTTTTCTCCACTCATCTACTGATGGACACTTGGGCTGTTTCAAGATCTTAGCTATGGTGAATAGTGCTTAGTGTCTGTTTTTGTGTTTCTGATTTGGTAGGCTAAGGTGCAGTGAGTAAAAGGCAGGATGTCCTAGAATCATGTTCTTTCCTTTCCGAAAGACTAATCAAAAAATGTAAAAGCCCACAACACTTCCTCTTACTTGCCCAGATTCTACTTTTGGAAAGTGTATGTATATTAACATTTTGAAAATGCAAATACTGACCCTGGAAGGGTTAAGCTCCTTTCAGCCATTTATACTGTAGCCTGATTAATTTCAATCTGTTTGCTTTCTCTAAATCCTGGAGGAGCTGCAGTGAGACTGCACTTTTCAAAGAGGTGAATATTTTGTAGCACGGAGACAACCTCAAGGAACAACCTGGGATGCAAGCCCAGTGAAGGAGGGAGATGAGGGAGCAGGCAGCCTCCATAGGAGGAGGGAGATTCCTTTGTAAACACAGCACTAGGCCAGATTTTTATTCTTCTTCAGTTTTGCATAGAGCCTTGGTTATCTAGATACCAAGATACCAACTGGAGCTCATTTTCCTAATACTAACACAGTTTAATTAATTAACTGTTCAACAACTCAGTGACTTGTCTGTTGCAAGAGGCTCTGCCTCAGAACTTCAGGCCCACGGCTGGTCATTACACCAACGCAGTTCTGCCTAAATTGAAACTCCACGCCCTTTCATAATTTGTGAATGCTTTATGCCTGGGTTTTTTTCTCTGTCACAGAATTAATAATCTCCACGTTCCAAAATGCACAAATCCGAGAACTAGAAGGTCCTCAGAGATTTTATCTATCAATTTTTTTTAAGTTGAGGTTCCAAGAGACAGGCATGCTTGGCACAGAATTGGCAGAGCTTGAGCCACAACAGGGGTCTTGGACCCTTGGTCCTTGTACTTATTACCTGCGACACCAAAACTCACCTCTCTTTGTTCTCTTGGAAAGAGCATTTGATCAAACTTGTAGGTCATAAAAGCATTCGATCTGCTTGTAAGCATTTCTACTTCTGGAAAATTAGAGATTTTACTTTCATTTCATGCAAGGATAGCCAAGTAGTATATGGAGGTCACAGATATTTTTAAAAAATAAAACATAATTTAGATGATAAGCCCCCCCATTTAAAAAAAAATTTTTTTAACCTATTTTTTAAAGTGATCTAATCATTCATTTGGAATCCTTGGGAAATGTTCATGCAATTTTATTGAATCTCCACTTTGCAGTAAAATGCAGTGTAGCACTGGGTTAAGGATGCATAGTGGGATCAGTCTGCCTGCTTACAAATTACTAGCTATGTGAGTTGGGAAAGTTCCTTTCTCCTTATTTGAAAAACAAGGATAATAATATCTACCGCATGAGGTTATGCGTGGATTAACTTAGCTCGGAGCCAGCAGTCCCAGCTTGAGGGAGGGATGTCCGACTGCCAGTTTAGATCCGATCCCTGTGGACATCTCCCAAGAGGTTCCCAATTGGAGAGGGTGCTGGGCTGAGGGAACCCCTACCTTCATACACTAATTTTGTGCACTGGGCCACTAGTAATACTATAATAAAGCTGAAAACTTGCTATTGCTTAGTGATGTTGTAGCTATAGTGATGTCATCGTTATGACATTCTAGCACGACATATCACTCACATATTTGTGGTGATGCTGGTGTAAAGCCGCCTGCTATGCTGCCGGTAGTGTAGCAATATAGCACCTACAATTATGTGCACTACATAATACTTGAAGATGACAAATGATTATTTTACTGGTTTCTGTATTTACTATATTTTCATAGCGATTTTGCAGTGTACTTTTTTCTATTCATTAAGAAAAGTGCTGTAAAACGTATTCTGTGTTACGCTGGCAGCAACCTCATTCATCTCATGTTTATGGTATCTTTTGATTGCATCATTTCTCTTGGGCTTGATTTAATCTCTTGTTTTATAAATTAAGTGTAGCCTAACTGCACAGATTTTATAAAGTCTACAGTCGCGCACAGTAACCTCTTAGCCTTCATATTCACTCACCACTCACTGGCCAACTCCTCCAGGGCAACTTCAAGTCTTGCAAACTCCATTCATGGTAAGTGCCCTGCACAGGTGTAGCATTTTTTAAAAATTCTTTTATACCATATTTTATGTGTTTTGATATGTTTCTATAACCAAATACCTATCATTGGGTTAACATTGCCTACAATATTCAGTACAGTGACATCTGTACCAGTTTGTAGCCTGGGAGCAATAGGCTAGTCCACATAGCAGAGGTGTGTACAGGCTATTCAATCTTAGTGCACTCTCTGATGTTAGCACAAAGACAAAATCACCTGACAACACATTTCTCAGAGCATTATCCCACCGTTAAGTGATGCATGACTGTGTTCCTGAAGACATTTACAAGAAGATATTTTAACCACTGAAGACCTGAGAGAGTATTTAATGGTTTTTCAGCGAACAAAGAGTCTTCAGCTATGTGGAGAAATATTATCAAGTTTATGGAATTGTTTATCAGAAACATTTTCACATTTCATTTTTTATTATATTTTAGAATGACTTGGAAATATGTGGAATGGTGTGTATGCTTTAGAGCTGGTTGTATTGCTTAACTAAAACCTAGTCACTCAGTAAAATGTTCTGTGTAGTTATTGTTCAAGCACTTCCACTCCTTCGTAATTTATTTTTTATCTGTCCTATCCTTTGAGTTACTGTTTAGGGGCTTTTTAAAATGCTTGAGTTCCTCTCTCCCTTTTTCCCTCCCTCCCTCATTCTCTCTCTCCTTTCCTCCTTCCCTTCCTTCTCTGTTTATCTGTCTCCCTTCCTCCCTTCTTCCCTCCTTTCTTACCATCCCCTTGGTAACTCCATCCCCTTCTTTCTTTTTAAATCCCTGTACTTGGCTAACAAGCTTTCACATCTGCTGACACTATTGATCCTAGGAATAAAAACATGAGATGATCTCTGGGAAAATATCCAGGCACAGAGCCCGGGCAATCCATAAAGCCCATATATTTCAGATCAGGCACGTCTCGTGAAATATTTTCAGAAATACAGTTGCCTGTGATTTGGTTTTGTAGGCCTGTGTAAAGGAAAGGTTATATAGTTTTTCTTGAAGTGGTTTGTATTTTTTAAACTCTCAACCTTCATGAAAGCCAAGAGTCATTTCTTCTCTAAATGTTTCCTTTTAGGTTCTCTTGGCATATCCTTTTTAGCAGTAATGTAGCCACTCACCGAATGATAGTTGAATGTTGAAGCAAATTATCTAAAAGATAAAATTGAGTAAAGGATTTATTTTTTTAAAGTTTATTTAATCAAGCTACAAAACAGAAATGAGTTCTTATTATATTTAATTTTTAAAATAAATGTATTGGGGTGACCTTGGTCAACGTGAACATATAGGTTTCAGGAGTGGGTTTCTATGTTACCAGATCTGTATATTGCATTGTGTGCCCACCACCCAAAGTAAAATCTTCTCCTGTCACCATATATTTGGGCTTCTTTCTCCCCCTACCCCTTTCCCTTTGGCAACCACCACACTGCTGTTTGTGTTCACGGAAGAGTTTCAGTTATATATCATGTTATACTTTAAATAAAGAGTTTCTTCCCTAAATGATATGTGATATGGTGAAAGAATTAATAAATAAGTAGCATTTACTGTTCGATCCAGCTGTTCTTTGTATTTTTACCTCTTACATTCTTCTTTGGTTTCATCCCTATCCCTATCTTATATTTACTCTGTGTTTCAAAGTATTAATGTTACAAACAAATGAACAATACTAGATAAGGCAGGCCCCTTAGTTCCACAAGTATGTATACCTATGTCCCCAAAATGCAAGATGCTCATAGCAACATAATTTTCAATAGCCACAACTGGAAAATACTCAAATGTCAATTTACAGTAAACTGGATAAATTGTGATATAGTCACACAATAGAATACTACATATAATTGGCAATGAATGATTTATAAATCACACAACATAGATAAAACTCACAAAAAACAAATACTGAACAATTCCACTTTTAGAAAATTTAAAAACATTTCCTACCCTTGAGGCAGGAAATGATTATCAGGGGCCTGGAGGGAATTCTGGGAGTTTGGGGAGATTCCATATATTGTATCCTAACAACTTTTGCTTGTATGTATGTATGTTATATTTTAATAACATGCTACAAGAAAGGCAATACAGTAAGTGCGTCCAACTCAGCCTCAATGAAGGCAGCATTTAATTGGTAGCAGATAATGGGTGGGGGAAGAAGGAAATGTGAAGCAATTCTGATTTTAACATATATGTTTAGTCTATTTTGAAGGAATATTTAATGTTAACATTGTGAGTTATTATCTTTTGCATATCAAAGTTACACATTTCAAACAAAATGTCATTTATATTTACAGTATACAAATGCAAAGCACTGATTTCCCACTAAACCGTCACTTCCTTAAAATGGTACATGTGATGTTATGAAATTAGCTATTAAGTATTCGAAATAGTGGAAGAGAGGTCCTTTCTTCAGTCTTAAGTGACTTACCCTGTGGACAGCATGGAGCTCTAATTTTAGGAGGAAGCATATAAGGACCTCTCTGACCTAGACTCTCCCTGAATCTCTATTTACCCCTCTCTCCAGCCCCACTTCCATGCTTTCTCCAAAATGCCCAGCTATTTGTAGTTCCAGTAGCACTCTTTCCAAACCTGCAAGTGTTTGCTCTTGCTGTTCCTTGTGCCTTCCTTCTTCCTCGCACTCCCACCGTATTTGCTTATGTTGACTACAGCATCCCTCTTGCTTAACACAGTGTGTGGTACACGGTGGGCTCTTAGTAAATTGAGGGCAGCTTAAAGAATTTATCAGCTTCTGATAATGCATTACATCATTATGTCCCCTAAAATAATTGTACGTCTGTTAGATTTTAACATCACTCCAGGTAAGGCAAGTTTCCAATTTGCCTTCTGTCTACTGTAGCACTTAGAACATGGTAGGAACTTAATAAAGACTGAATGGATGAAGGAATTGAATGTTTTGAATTGATTCACAAGCCAGAAGTCAGCTAAAGTTGTCTTGGGTGTATGCCTTATGAAATTTTAGAGTTGAACTTAGCTTTCTTGTTACGTTATTTATAGATGCAAGAGCAGTTGATATTTATTTTTAGTATGTATTTTGTGGATAGGTGTTAGGCAGTGAGAGGAATCTAGGTAAGAACTTTGTGAATAATTTACGAAACAGATTTTAAAAACATACATTCATTAAAGATATAGATCCATTGTGTGTACTGTGGGGAAATAGTTTGCTACTGACCCCCTGCTTAAAGAGAGGGTATTAAATACTCTAAAGGCACCTCTCAGGAATATTTTTGCTTTTCAGCAAAGCTATCAATAGCTCTTTGCTTTATAGAGATTGATGGGGCTGGGGAAAGTCGGGTCTGAGTTTTTTTGTTTTGTTTTTGTTTTGTTTTTAACAGGAATGAAATCAATCATCAAGTTAGAGTTGAAATGTCATCTTTTCCTTCTTCTTAACAAGCCTGCCTTCCACATCCATCCCTGAAGAAAACCCATGAGTGCTTCGAAACCCTTGCCTGTTTTGCTATGGTTTTATTTGTAGCTTTATAGAGTTGTTTTAAGAAATAGTGCACAATCGGTCTTTGTGGAAATACTCTTTTCCTTCCTAATGCCTTTAGAAAAATTTCTCCCTTATTCCTTTAAACATTGAATTCCATTTCTGTTTGTCAGTTCCAAACCCCAGATGCTGTTGTGTGGAGGGTGGATATTTTGGATATTTTTTTTTGGATATTTTTTTCCTTTTCTTCAATAACATTTTTTTTTTGTCTATCCATTCTTTTCTAGTATTAGACTCTCATTTCCATGTCATGTGGCTGACAGAGACCATGTGGCATTTAGAAAGGAGGATCCCCTAAATTGTCTCACTGAAGCCTGCAGAGGGAGTGAGGTATAGCAGGGCTAACAGTGATCTAGGGTCCTTAGAGGAAGGGGATGGCAGTAAAGGAGATGAAAGTCGGGGCTGCCAGATGGTGAAAGCCAGGAGCTAAGGAAGTACAATATTGTCTCCACCTGTACTTCACCCTATCCTGTCGTTGAAAAAGGCACTTAATCTCTAAGGTTTAGGGTGAAGCAAGACTTGACAACAGTTTATGACATGGCAAAAGGCAAAAAGGCTCATTTTAGAATGGTTTAGTGAGTCATCTTGTGGGGTCTTCTGCTTTAAAAGGTTTAACTGATAAAGTTTAAGGGAAGCTAATTGCATAATCTGAGCTCCAAAATAAACTTTCAGGTAATTTAGAAAACAGGAAATGAGGTGATTTTTCAGCTTGACTTCATTCTTCTACAATAATGTAGATAGTTTATTTTGTTAATCTGTATTCTTTAGAAGGAAAAGCATTGTGTTTTGTAATAACATAATTTAGGCTATCAAAATGTGATTTAATCACAGGTCAAAACCTCCAAATACTTATTTTTTTGCATTAAATTTAGACTGCGTGAATTTAAAATTCATTTTAATTTTTGTCACTTTTTTTTTTTAAAGGAAATGAATAGTAGCCACCAGAAACTGAACTGGCTTTGCTGTTGTAAACTGGGGATTGGGATTTGTCTGTCCTATAAAGGACACACTGCATTTGGATTAGACATAATCTGATTGTATTACAATACAAAGGCCATTCAAGTCAGCTTGGTGTGCAGGGTCTGTAAGCACCATTCAACCCCTGATTGGTCCAGGGAAGAGTATTAACAGAAGGATAACGATGAGTTTTAATCCGGGTCCCTAAAGCACAGCAGCTGTGGTTTCAAATGAGTTTTCTCTCAGACGTTAGAAATGAGAGTATATTTCTTACATTCCTAAAAAATGTACATGAACATTTTTTACCCATTTGAAGTGTATGCCTGTTTAATTTTATTTGATAAGATAGTTTTCTTACCTCACGTTTCTTTCAGAATGTAATATAAATGTTTGGCATTAATTTAAAATTGGAATTAACAATAATTTATTGCCCAAAGCAGGACTTTCCTGAGAGTGAAAGTGAATACTACTGACAGTTACCCAGGGACAGAAGGCCACCCTCTGTAAAAATCATACTTTTATCTTCCTATAAAGTTATAAAATCACAATGAAAATATTAGAAAGACAAATGTCTTTTCCAAGTGTGATTCTAAATGTATAGGGTCATTGGAAGTGAAAAAGCAATAAGAAAAGCAAAACATGAGTCTGTGGTCACCAAGTCTTTTTTTAAATGACAAGTTTGTTTAAGTATGATTCATAAATTTTATTTTCTTCTTATTTTGTGATTCCCAAATGTATTGATCTAGCAAACATCTATTCAGCACTTATTCTCTATATGTTTGTGTTACTAATACCACCATTCATATTGTACCTGTGGTTTAGAGAGCATTACTTTATTCTGTGAGGGATATTATAAGGAATAGAAAGTGCAGAAGAACGACAGCCCAATAAGCATTCAGGATTTAGTTTTGTAGTCAATGTTGGTTGCTTGACTCCAGAGCATCCTCTCTCTCTTTTGAATGCAGAGTCTCACCTGTGAAGTTTAGTTGACAAACGTCATTTCCAAAAGGTTCCTGATGAGTTTAAGCAGTCATTGCTTCCCATCCCCTTAGCCACAGCCATACATTTAAGTGATGGTCACGTAGTCCTGATAGGGTACCCTTTTTCTGCTAAGGACCATTTGGATATTTACAACATCATTCACTTAATATATATAATTCACTTAACATAAATTTTTATTGCTATGAAAAAAGCTCATAAAATTATTGAATTTCGAGTCCTGTCTGTGGTTGTCTTGGCAAGGCCTTACATGGCCTGTGAGCTGGATGTTCCCCATCCCTGCTAGACAATACTGGCATTTTAATTGAGCTTCTAGGGAAACAGCCTATGGCTTTCCTACTGAAAGCAATTGAAGCTGTAGCCTTAGGAGGTACTGCAGATCATCTGAGATCAAAACAATCCTGAAGGTGAATATAATACCTAAGGTCAGAGGGTGGGTATAAAGATAGTTTTGGTGACATTGTTCAGCGATTGGATCAAGCCAAATTCTGTCACTGGTTTTTTTTTTGGTTATGTGAACAAATAACCCTTCTTGTCTTTTTCTTAAAAAAATAAAATAAAAATAAATAACTTTTATTGCAATAAGTTGTATTAATACGTTTTATTGCTCAAGCCTTTGAGTTGGAGTTTCAGTTACTTGCAACCAAAGATTTCCAAGCCTAATACAAGATTTAAAAATAATTGCAAACCATTTGATTTGCAAAAATTTGAGAATCATTATGTGGGAAGATAAATGATGTGCTATTTCTCTGACTGATATAGGAAGGTCTTTGAGCCTTCCTGTTGGATTAGGGAGGTGGAGACAGGAGAGCCATAAAAATGCAAGAGAAACCATCCAAGTCAGGATGCTCTGTACAAAGAGAAACAATGGGAACAAAGAGAAAGGAGGGTTAAGGAAAATGTAAGAAGCTAAGAAGTACTTTAAAATGCACTCAGCTTTGTCTTCTCGGTTGGCCTGGAAGAGCTAGCTAGATGTAAAAGCAAATGTATCCAGTCATAGCAAGCATCTTCATCTTTTTATTTATAATGAAAACTCACTTTTTTTTGTGTGTGTGTGTGTGTGTGTGAGGTGCTTGCACTGCACCTGTGTAATAGAATAAAGCAACTCTAGCCAATATTTGATTATAACTGAAGAAGTTGATGTGTGGGGACAAGACCCAGGCAGAAGAGTGGATCTCTTTACCTCAACTACTTTAACCCACTTATGCAATCAAGGTTAGTAAATTGAAATATTTCTTGGCTAAGCTTATATGACCAGTGCAAAGTTATCTTTTAACTCATTATGAGTTTTTGAGCTCTCGAGTATTAGATATTTGAATTGATATATTTTTTTTTTAACTTCTCAAATGGAGAGAGCATCTGTAGGAGAGAATTTTTATACATGTGCTGAAATCTTCTTTCTCCCCTCATAACCTCCAAGCTTATATATTTATAAGCAGAACTTTAATATCTTCATAGCCTCTTTTCAAAAAATTTTTTTTACACGATCCAAGACCTTAGATGCAATTGATGGCTTACTACCATAAACCTAGAATTCCTGTTTTGGTGTGTTCATTTTTGTGTGCAAGAGAGTAATCTTTTAGAATGGAAAAGTATTCCAATGACATAATTTTTTAAGGCTTACTGGTCTGGGATCTTTGGCTTTTCACTGGGGAGATATCTAGGTTGACTCTTTCCTTCCTTTATAGCCAAATGGTATTCACATGCAGCCTTACTTACATATTGAAGTTCAAAAGTCTGGGGGAGTTAGGTTCAGTATATGGAGATGGCATTGAGAACACAAATGTCCTTCATGGCTTAGAAAGGGCACCCCCCATGAGTGCAGGACTCTGCTAAACACTCTTGACACCAAGGTCCATGCTGCTGCTGCTGCTGATTATGATGACAATTAGTATTCTACAGAGTATACAATTTTCATCATTATTACCTCATGTTATTCTTGAACTTTAAAGTACGTTACCACAAGAAATTGGTTTTACATGTTAGTCTGTTTGCCTTTAGTTAAAAGCTAGTTGAGAGCAAAGGGATGTACAAAGGCCCATTAATTTAATAACTGTAAACTGTGGAATGGCCTCCCACTTGGGCAGTGTGTAGCCAATGGGAGTGACAGGCAATCCTCCTTGAAGAGAAGGCCTGAGGAACCTGGAGAAGAAGGACAACAACTATTTATCCACCCTTCCCCATGGTCTTTTGTAAATCACTATGCTCAGTACACTTTTATTTAGCTCATTATCTCAGTGTAATATATATTGTAGAAATCTATTGTGTATAAAATTTTCCTCTCATGGAAAACCAAAAATTTTAATCACTTAAAAAAGAATTCTTTATGCTTATTTGGAGATGAATATTTTTCTCAAAAGGAGGAACATAATGTGTGTGTTGCTGTTACTTTTTCCTTTTTTACAGGAAACTTTGTATTATTTAGCAGAACATGGTGAATTTTAAGCAAATGTTATCACTAATGAGCCATCTCATCTTTGTCTCTTTGGACATGATAGAGGCACTCTTCTTGTAGCCTATTTTGTTACTCCAGTCAGATTACTAATGAATTATGAACTATACCATTTCATTAGGTTAATAAGAATTAAGATAAGATGCTTCCTGGGGACTCCTGCTTGGAATATATCATTAGTCATAGCTGTGAGGACTATAGTCAAGGCTGAACTGTGAGCTCTGGTTTGCCTGCCATATACCAAGGGGAAAACAGGTAGTCATTTATGCCTTCTTGGGTAAAAGTACATCTTAGTAAAATGGCTAGATGAGGAATAGCTTCTTAAAACTGCCTCTCTTGTTGATCTCTGCCAGAGGCCCAAAGGATCACATGTGAAACTAAAGTCTTCTTCTGAGAAGTAGAAGTCATTTAACAAGAATATTGTATTTAGTTTCATGTGTGGTTTCTGACCAAGGGATATAAAATATAAAAATAACCGAACTCTGAGTTAGAAGCTTCCCTTATTTGCTCAGCTGCCCCTACCCTGTTCCCAAACTCTTGAACTCCCCATTCTTCCTTTGTTGGAAGAAACCCAAATGTCTAACAGATTATTTAAAGTAATTAACATGAGCATTTCTGATAATAAATGGCTTTAAAGACTCTTAGTCACAAGGACCTTAATTGACCTCAAGTGACTGAGTTTGTGATTACTACTTTAAAAGGGGTGTAGCTTGGCGGAAAGAGTGACAGAGTGCCAAAGGGAGGAAGGATGAAGGGTGCTCTGACAACCAGAGTTTGTGTCCACTCACCAGTTGCAGCACCCTGCAAGGACTTCCTGTAAAGGCTAACAGCCTTTCCTTCAATAAGTGCTTTGAGTAGAAAAAGGAAAAACTGTTCTGTAGAAAACGTTTCTAATAGTTCCATTTGAAATTTTCTATTGGTTTTGATAAGTTGGACTGAAATGCACAACTAGGAAAATTTTCAGTTGTTTCTAGGCTAGCCATATGTAAAAGAGTCATGCAGTAATACACTGAGATTTATCAATAGTTAATAATATCATTAAGGTTTTAATGTCCTAGATAGAGACCCTATTCATAAAACTCATTTCCAAACTTAGAATATTCAGGAGGAAAAGCAAACATTCTCCCTCCTCCAGGTCAAAAAGGAAATAAAAAAAATATAAATACAGGCTAAGAAAATTTCATATCAAAGTTATGCTTTGTAGCCAAAATGTACTTATAAATAACTTCATAACAATAAGAGGATTTATTGTTAAATATAAAATTTAAAAGTAAATTAGTGAAATATTCAACTCTAGATATTTAGAAGGAATAAAATCTTGAAACAGAATAACAGCAATAAATTGAACTAACGCAGTAAGAATAAAATAATAATAAAGGTTAAACAGAATTTAATGTTGGTAAACTGAAAAACAATAGAATTGGTGATTTTAAGACTGGTTTAAAATCAAATAAACTTTTGTTAAATGGAATAATAAAAAGAGAGAAAAACAAATAAATGCGTTTAAGAATAAGTAAAGGACTATGGCCATAGCCACAAAAGATTAGGAGTTATGCCAATACTCTGTGAGTGAAACTTTATGTAGATATACTGGAAAATCTTGATGAAATCTTCTGCATGTTAATTTTCATTAACAAAACCAAAGCCACATAGTTAACTGGAAAGGAGATTTTTAAGTAACTATTATATAAAAGTGTAAAATTTTTATTAAAAAGCTCTTACAGCTCAGGAAAATATATCAGTAGAAAATTTTAAGTTATATATAAATATATCTACATTTATAATACACACACACACACACACACACACACACATGCATTTGAAAAATCTGGAAACCTATAATAAACTTATTTTTAACAGTATGCTAGTTACATTTTCAAAAATATTCACAGTACATTTTTCTTTGATTTGTAGACACCATTTTGGAGGAAATACCCAAAGTACTATGTCTAATTCTTATATATCTAATTCTGGAAATTATACAATTCACATATCACAGAGTGTCCAGAAAGCATGTTACACAGGGGGGGAAAGTGTATTAATAGAATCTCAGCAATCTCAGCTGTTATTGACTAACATGTACCAAGAAGAAGAGGCCAAGATTTGTTTCAGGAGTCTGAGCATCTCACATTTTACTCTCCTCTCCAAGGAGAAAACTGAGCAACTTTCGGTTTTATTTTCTGGGGGAGCATTAAATTGGGTTGCCCAAGAGAGGATGAGATTTCAAGACTTGAAAGAAGTGGAGGGTCCCACCTAGACTCATGAGTTGTAAAGTAGAGAGGAGAGTGGCAGGGCCCCACCCTCACTCACATGGGTAATGTGGCAGAGGGGGAGGAGTTGTCAGGATAGGCGGTGTCACAAGGGAGACCATTCTATTCTGGGCACTTAAAGACTCCAGGATCTGCTACAGGCTTGGAGAGAGTGGAGCCAACTACTTTGGACCTGTCCTTGGGATTTCTTGGTGGTGACCACAAATACTGAGGCCATATCCCATCCTAAAGTTTGCTGCATTTCTTGGTACTCTTATAAGACCAGGGCAGGAAGGGATGTGAACTAACAAATACTGTCTATTGGCAAAAGGATATTCAAAGCTATACTTTATTTGATTTAGGATACTCAGAGCTAGACTTCATTTCATTAAGAAAAATTAAACAAGATGATATTAGATTGTGGAGCAAATTTGTGTTTGTATTGTGTATTTACAAATGCATATATGTACGCACACACACCTATGAGATGCTGACATAAAACACACCAAGATATTAGTGAGTGCTAAAAAGAAAGCCCACCTTTGTTACCTTTCATCTGATGAAGAGGCTTTGGAAGTGTAACTATGGGGAAGAGTCGTGCCCCTGGATGAGTTTGATGTTCCTCTAGATTTATCTTGGGTGATGAGAATTAGGGCTAGCACTGGATATGAGAACATTTGTATCCTTTTCATTGATTTTTGCGTGGTACACCTTCTTCCAGTCGGCTCTGGAGAGTAAGGCAGGGTGAACTGACCTGAAGTGTCCATATACTGTGTCAGTTCTTTCTGGTAGTTAGTTGGAAAAGTTGGAACATTTCTGGCAAGGGTGTATTTCCTGTTTATGTATGACACTAACTCACTAACAAGGGATTTAACTGTTTAACTGTGACATTCAGAAGTTATTTGTCTGTTAAACCATAGGTTAAAATTAGGTAATGTTTGATCAAGAGACATTAATCAATTGTAGTACTGATTTAAAGAGCCTTTTAGTGGAGGGGAAAAAATAGTTCTTTATATCAGATAATTTTAAACTGAAAGAAAAATAGCATTCTGCTAACTAATAAAGTGGAATGCTTAAACTGACTGAGTCTCCATGTCCTGCTGCTAAATCATCATAAGCTATTTTTTACACTTAATTTGTATGTTTTTAATTAAGGCATTTGGAGGTGCCTGCCTCTTACGTGGGAAAGGAAAATTTATAAAACTGTCTGTATTTTCATAATTTTTTTTTATAAAACATTCCCATTATGCAGTATGCAGGGACAAGAAAAGGACTCTATTTCTTCTTACCTGTTATATGTTCTTCTTTCTCTCTTTCTTACACACACACACACACAGAATAATGCCCGCACATTCATAGTTAAACTATTGCTCTTTTTTTCTCTCCACTGTTTTGTAACCTACTTCTGACTTTATCTTTATTGTTCAGATTATTACAGATGTCTCTCTTCCCTCCTCCCCCCCCCCCCATTCTCCCTTCCCACCCGGTTCCTTCCCTGCCCCAAGCCTTCACCACCCTATTGTTTGTGTCCATAGGTAATGCATATCTATATATATAAAATCATAAGTGACCGTTATGACCAGATGACTGGATGACTGGCCAGTAGCTACACTGACCCCCAAGGGTCATACTCTCAACACAGGAGCTACCCCTGGGTGGTCAGTGCGCTCCCATAGCCAACCTCCTGCAGGCCTGAAAGGGAGGGCAGTTGTGGGGGGACCAGGCATGCAGGGAGGATAATTGAGGGCAACCAGGCTGGCAGGGGAGGCAGTTAGGGGTGACCAGGTCATCAGGGGAGGGCAGGTAGGGGTGATCATGCTGGCAAGGGAGGGCAGTTAGGGGCAATTGGGCTAACAGGCAGGTGAGTGGCTGGGAGCCAGCAGTCCTGGATTGTGAGAGGGGTCCCAGATTAGAGAGGGTGCAGTCTGGGCTGAGGGACACCTGCCCACTCTGTGCACAAATTTTGACCTCTAGTTTCATATAATACTGGTTTGGTGGTGATGAACTCCTTTACTTTTTCTTATCTGTGAAGCTCTTTATCTGACCTTTAATTGTAAATTATAGCTTTGCTGGGTAAAGTAATATTGGTTGTAGGTCCTTGCTGTTCATCACTGAATATTTCTTGACACTCCCTTCTGACCTGCATAGTTTCTGTTGAGAAATCAACTGACAATCACATGGGCATTTTCTTGTAGGTAACTAACTGCTTTTTTCTTGCTGCTTTTAAGATTCTCTCTTTGTCTTTAGTCCTTGGCATTTTAATTATGATGTGTCTTGGTATGGTCCTCTTTGGGTTCCTCTTGTATGATACACTTTGTATTTCCTGGACCTCTAAGTCTATATCTTTCACCAGTTAGGGGAAGTTTTCTGTTATTATTTCTTCAAATAAGTTTTTTTTTTTTTTTTTTATATATATCTTGCTTTCTCGCTCCTTCTGGCACCCCCATAATGATAATGTTGGAACACTTGAAATTGTCCCAAAGGCTCCTTACACTATCTTCATATTTTTGGATTCTTATTTCTTTTTGCTCTTATAGTTGTGTGTTTTTTGCTTCCCTGTAGTTCAATTCATTGATTTGATTCTCAGAATTCTGTATTCTACTGTTGAATCCCTGTATGTTATTCTTTATTTCAGTCAGTGAGTGCATGCCTAATTTCTGACTGATCCTTTCTATTTTTCTTTATTTTCTTCCTTCCTTCCTTCCTTTCTTTCTTTCTTTCTTTCTTTCTTTCTTTCTTTCTTTCTTTCTTTCTTTCTTTCTTTCTTTTTCCTTTCTTTCTTTCTATCTTTCTTTGGCATTCTCACTAAGATCCTTGGAGATTTCTAAAAGATTCTTGAGTTACCTTATAACTGTGATTTTGAACTCTATATCCAGTAGTTTGCTTTCTTCCATTTCTTTTATTTGTGGTATGTTTCCTTGCCTCAGCATTTGGCTGCTTCCCTGTCTTTGTTTTTTATGTATTAGGTAGAACTGCTATGTCTCCTTGAGTTGGTAGAGTGGCCTTGGGTAGTAGGTGTCCTATAGGGCCCAGTGGCTTGGCTCCACAGTCACCTGAGCTGGGCACTCTAGGTGTGCCCCTTTGTGGGCTGTGAGCAGTCTTGTTGTAGTTGAGACTTGATTGCTATTGGTGTCACTGGAAGTAATTCACCTCCAGGCCAATTGGCTGTGAGAACCAGCTGTAACTACAATAGGAGAGCTGTTATGCAGAAGACACCCCTATACAGCAGGACTTGCTTCGGTGGGGCTTTAGTGCTCATTGAGTCTGCCCCTAGACTGTGTCTCTTATGGATGTGTAGAGTTGTAATCTGGTATGGTCTGACACTGACCACTAGGTACACTGACCCTAGGGACTCCAGTGATGTGTAAAGTCAGCCACTGCCTGGGGCCACCAAGCAGGAGCTACAGAGAGATCTTCAGATTCCTCCTCTTTGTATTGGGTTTGGAAGTGCCCATATGAGGCCCAGCTATGAATCAAGGCAGGCTGTGCCCATATGAGGCCCAGCTATGAATCAAGGCAGCGCCTTTTATTGATAGGTTTGGGGTTTCCTGACCAAGCTGCAGCTTGTTTGAGATTTTAACCTGAGCAAGGATGGCCATTCATATGCAAAAGCTGCTGCACACACCTTGGATGGGGTTGTAAAATAGAGGAGGCATGGTCTTGGATGGGGTTGTAAAATAGAGGAGGCAATCACTTAGGCCAGTGGTTGGCAAACTCATTAGTCAACAGAGCCAAATATGAACAGTACAATGATTTAAATTTGTTTTGAGAGCCAAATTTTTTAAACTTAAATTTTTTCTAATGTCCTTTCTTCAAAATAGACTCACCCAGGCCGTGGTATTGTGTGGAAGAGCCACACTCAAGGGGCCAAAGAGCCACATGTGCTCACAAGCCACAGTTTGCCAACCACAGACCTAGGAGGAGCAAACAGAAATGGTTGCCAGTTAGCCCTGTGACCTGGGAGGACCCAGCATAGGAACAGTGATCCCTGTAAGTACCTTCATCTGGGAGAAAGCAGCCCCTGAGTTCCTGCCTGGATACCAGACAATCCAGTTTCTCCTCATCTGTGTTTGTGTCCCCCAAAGCCTCACCCTGGTGCTGGAACTCAGAGGAAGCAGGATCTTGTAAGTTCAATTTATGGTGCTGGCCTTTTAAGAGGAACAGTTAGGTCTCCAGCAGCCTCTGTGTCACTGAGCCCCAGTCTGCTCTGGTTTTCACAGCCCGTTGCTATGGGGACTTCTCTTCCCAGCTTTGGGCTGGGGGTCTGGTGTGGGGCTGGAACTCCTTGGTCCTCTGGGCAGCCTCCGCAGAGACTATCTCCTTCCCTATTAAAAGAGCGGCACACGTGGAGGCAGCCTGTTCTGTGACTATATACCTTCTACCAGTCTCAGTGTGCTCCCTTCTTTACTTTTTTATTCAGCCAGATTTCCAGTGGTTCTGGACGATGGTTCTGTATTTTAGTTGCAATTTTGATGTGGTAGTGGGAAGCAGCGAGTACAGGAGTTTACCTATGCCACCATCTTGTTTCCCTTCTGACTTTTTCTTTCTTTGATTTACATTGTCTTGGTCTTTGACCTTCAGGTGAGTGACCCAGACCAATTATTTCACGTGATTTACATTGCAAGTGAGATTGATGATTTTGATACTGGCTCACTTTTATTATTTACATGTAATTTAAGAGAACTTATTCTGTTTTCATATACAAAACTGAGGGTTGAGGAGATTATATAAGTAGATGAGAAAATTCCCTTTCAGGCATATTTGTTGAGTCAACAGGGTCAGATGAGAAACTGGCAAAGAAAGCATCGTGAAATTCAAGAAAGAACTATTTTGCCCTATTGCAGCATTCTTCCTGCCTGTCACATTGTGCTACTTTTTATTACTTGCTTTCATTGATTATATTGAATAATTAAGAAATAATGTACAACAGACGAGTAATAAAAGTTAGTATGTCAATAGAAGACTAAATAAAGGTGAGCAGTTCATTTGCCTGTTTGACATTGAGCACTTTCTGCTTGTGAATGTGTAAGGACAGATGTATGTCATTCTTCTGCTTTTGACAGAGTTGGGAATGACCACTGTGTTTCTTCACAGTGAAAGCTTTGTTTTGTGTGTAAAAAATTGGAAAGCACCATCTGGGACCCATCGTATGTTCATGTTTCTTCAAATGAATCTGGAAATCATACTTTTGGGATTTTGTTGCTAATGAAGAAGGAAAAGGAGGGGAAAAAAAAACAAAAAACACTTCCATAAATTATACCTGGACCATTGGTACGTTTCTTGAAGAAAAAAAAAAAAGAAGAAGAAAAAGAAGAAAGAAAGAAATGAAAGGAGAATGGCAATTAAAATATACTATATCCTATCTGGAAGGGTACCATTAATATTTTTGAAATTTCATATTTAAAACTTGTGGGCTTTTATTTAAATATTTTGCTTGGTCACTTTTTGTTCTTGCTAGTGGATGAGAAACTTTTGGGAAAACACATCTAGGAAAAACATTGGACTTCTATTTGGGAGAGCCCCTACTTGGGGTGTGTTTAGGAAAATTTTCTCCTATATGGAAATCTGAACAGAAGAAAGATCCTATTGCTGCCTCTCTCCTTCCCCAATAAGACCAGCATATTCCCATTGACCAAGCCAATAACTCACTTTAAAAATAAAGATAGTCCAGATTGGTTTCTACTGTTTCTAATTAAAAACCCCAACCCACACAGAAATGTTCAGAGCAGAGTACTTAACTTCATTTTTCAGCACCTGGTACAGTAGTAGTCTGCTACCTAGGTAGTACTGAAAAATATTTTATCTACTCCTTCATTTAGCAGATGTCTATGAGCATCTACTATATAATAGGCCCAGGTCCTATAAAGAAAAGAAAACAGAAAAGTGTCTGGTACTGAGGCCCATATTTTGAGTAGGAAAGTATAACATATAAGGTGGGTATGGGTTATGAAACGATATATTAGAATATATAAAGCAGGATAAGGGAATGGGTTGCCATTTTTTATACAGGGATATCATGGAAGACTTCTCTGAGAGAGCTTTTCTTCTCATGGCCTTAGTAGAAGGACTCCTGAATAAATCTGTGGAAAAAGTGCCCCAAATAAAAGGAAGAGCAAGTGAGTGCAAATGCCCTGAAGCTGGAAAGCAGAACGATGCCTGGCTTGTTGAGTTAAGGGGAGAAGCATGGAAGACTCAAGGTCAGACATGGCAGGGGCCAGACCATTTGGGCTTACGGACTTTGGCTTTTACTCTGAGCAAAATGGGAAGTTAGTAGAGAGCTATATGCTGAGGAGTAATATGATCGGACTTGTTTTTCTTAAAGAATCCCTCTGGTTTCTGTGGGAAAAAAGACTGGAGGGAGTAGATTAGAGATGAGGGAGAAGGCTCCTTTGGGGATCAAGACATTCTAGGTGAGAGATGTTTGAGGCTTGAGCTAGAATGAAAGTGGTGAGAAGCAGAGATCCTGGTTTGTCCTGAAAAATCTGTGTTGAGTAGAGAGTTCTCTATGAGTTTGAAGTTCAGGTGAAAGAGTGAGGTGCTAGTGTATATAAGCAAATTAAGGTGTCAGTCATAAGAACTTTATGTCTAGTTGGGGGAAACCCAGTACGGAAACTGGTGATTTCAGTATAGGTCAGTCAAAAAGAGATTTCACATGTGAGCGATACAATATATAGGCAAGTTATCGGTATACAAAAGGATGAGATTACCTTGTGAATGAATGAATGTAGAGAAGAGGTACAGTGTCTGAGTTTTGGAATACTTTAGCATTTATAATCAGACAGAAGGAGCACCAGCTAAGGAGCCCGTGAAAGGCTAGCTAGTGTAATAGTATCAAGAGAGAGCCGTGGCCTAGAAGCAAATGAATTTTAATCGTCAATATTGAAGGATTTCTAAATGTGTTATAGGAACAAATATAAAAATAACATGAGGATTGTGAATTGAATGCTGGTGAAGGGCTGGAGTGGTGTTAAATTAATTAAAAAATCTGAATTATTTAATAAAGATACAGCATAGCTATGTTCTCTGATTGACAAGATAGTAACTGCATTTGGTTCCCACAGATAAATAATATCATGATCTTAATATGTAGCTATTTAGGTATTTACAGAAATACTGGACACTATTTTTTTATTATTTTTAAATTGCTTCCTCTCCCATCTCCCTTTTATAATCATTATTTATCTTCCGAAATTCCCTAACCACCCTCTGCCCATTTTGATCTTGGCTTATGAACTTGCCTCATTCTTGACTTAGGTAGTAAAGGTAAACATTTGTGAACTCCATGAATTTCCTGTCCTCATTCCCTGCAAATCTGTTTACCCCTATCTGGTACTTCCTCCTCACAAGTATCAAAGGAATGATGTTCCTCCTAGGCAAGTCTCTC
Source organism: Pipistrellus hanaki (assembly GCF_964339955.1). NCBI lineage: Eukaryota > Metazoa > Chordata > Mammalia > Chiroptera > Vespertilionidae > Pipistrellus > Pipistrellus hanaki. The sequence goes on along the minus strand of NC_140510.1, from coordinate 51,379,973 downwards.
CACCTGATCTCTTTAAAAAAAATTTTTTTAAAATTATAGTCAACATTCAGTATTGTATTATATTAGCTTCAGATGCACTTCATAGTGGTTAGGCATTTATATAACTAAATATGGTGATCTCCATAAGTCTAGTACTCCCCTGACACCATAAGTAGTTATTAGAGTGCTATGAACTGTATTTCCTATGCTGTACTTTACATTTTGTAACTGCCAACTTGTATCTTTTTAATCCCTTTAGATTTTTCACCCATCCTCCCAAATTCTCTTCTATGAGGAAACCATCAGTTTGTTCTCTGTTTCTGTTTTGTTTCATTTGTTTATTAGGATCCACATATAAGTGAAATCAATATGGTATTTATCTTCATAAGTATGACTTATTTCACATGTTCTCTTGTTGCTCCTTTACCTCAGGATCTTCACAGTATCTATTCCCTTCTTTAACACCTTTATTCTCTCTCTCTCTCTATTGCTTCTTATAGCAACTAAATATTTGTTTATAGTTTACCCATCTCAAAAACATAGGCCATTCTCAAATTTATATTCTTATCCAGCTGGATAATAGAGACATGTATTTGAACTAAGAAAATGAAGAAAATAATAATCACCCATAATTCCACTAATTTCAGAGATGATCATTATGTGACTTTACATCCCCCCCTCATGTATTTTTACTCATTAGGATCCAATTAAATAAAGAACTTTTTATAAGTTCCTTTTTATTTGCCTAACTGATACCTTAAGACTTTATACATACCATTAAACAGTTTTAAAATAACTGTTTTAAATAGCTAGCATATTCAACACTCTAGTTATGCTATGATTTATATATTTATTATTTTATTGGATATTTACCTAGTTTCTATTTTTTTAATAAATAAAACTAGGGTGACTATATTTGTATATAAATCCTTCACTAAATTTCAGATTATTTTCTAGGCTAGGATCTAAAGAAAATTGCTGAATCAAAGAATAAACACTGTTTTATGACTCTTGTTAGATATTCCTAATTATTTTAGAAAATGATTCTGTTCATTTACATACCTCCCAGGGTGTGTAAGAGTGCCTCTCTCCTCTGATTATTTTAAACTTTGAGGACTTAAAAACCTATTTTATGAAACAAATTTTTCTAATTGGGCAGTTTAGTGAGCATTATTTCTTAAAGTTATGTTTATTTGCTTAATAGAGATGTAAAAATCACTTTTCAATGTTTATATTAGTGATTTATTTTTCTTCTTTTTATGACTTTTTTCTCATGTCCTTTGCTCCTTTTCCATGCCCTCTATTGGAGTTCAGAAGTTGTTTTTGTTGGCTTGATGATTTATCATATTAATGTTTTCAACCATTGGTCTCTCATATTTGCTGCCATAATTTTTTCTAATTTGTTGTCTTTTACTTTTATACTGTTATTGAATTAAAAGTTCTAGTTAGTCAAATCACCAATTTATAAATAAATTAATTAAATAAATAGCAGAATGGCATAGGGAAGAGACCCAAGTAGATAGAAGAATGTAGCAATGTCTAAATTCATTGGGGACAAATGTCAAAATTTGGGGGACAAATATTAGAATTATTTTTCATACCTCATACCAAAAATAAATTTCAAGTAGACTAAGAATACATATAGTAAAAGAACAGAATAAAATAAAACACCAGTATGTGAAAGTGCTTAAATGGACATTTATGTTATACTTCTGGATCTGTTCTTATACCTGCACCTCACATTTATAACAAGATTGCTGTTTATTCAGGAATTTAGATGGTGGGATAGGACTCAGAGTAATGTGCCAGCGAATTAACACACAGTTGCACACAAAGTGGCTTTTTTTTTCTCCCTGAACTTTTACCTTTGATATCCCAGAGGCATTAATCATAGTTCTATAGCATTTCTCTGCTGAAGACAGCCAGCACTCTATAAAAATGGTAAAACATATTTTATTTTCATATTTCACCTGGTGTTATCTGTCTTATGGCATATTTTTTTTTCTGGGTGAAGACCAACATGTTGCTGATATTGTCATAAACATTTTGTCACTAATTATAATTTTCCTGTTAATTATAATGTGTTTTGCAATTCATCTTATTTGGTTATTTTATGCAAAACTGTAATGTCATTGCTGTAATAGAAAACTTATTTTGTTAAATATCTGAATGGGAGGCATCAAAGTTAAAGTCTTGGAACAGCAGATGTTCCTATGGAGCAATGTGTTCTCAAAAAAGAACTTTGATGAAATATATGTCAATTGCTTTTTTTTTTTTTTGTCACTAATTTGTGGAATATTCTCTGTTATGCCACATTTCATTTGTTTTTATATTTTTATTGTGAGACATAATATTTATTGTAGATATAAATATATAAACTAGATTACCACCATGCACCTGCCACCCAGTTTTATTAAATCTAGACTTATTTGCCATAGCTGAGTTGTTGTTTTAAACCAGTCCTGTATTACAGATACAGTTAAAGCTCGTGTGTGCCCTGCCTCATCCTTTTCCAAAAGTAACCATGCCTTAGAGTTGTGTTTATCATCTCTATTCAGGGTTGTGTACTTTACTGTACACACATGTATCATTGAAGAATATATGTGATATTTCTTCATTGTGGTTAGCTTCATATAAATGGTAGCCAACTGTATCATCCTTCAACTTTTTAATTTGAGACTGTTTTAGGATTCATCTATTATAAAGTTCTTCATATCATAATAGTTCCCATTTATTCATATCAACTGCTGAATAGTATTTAATTTTATGATTATACAAATTTACATAGTTTTTCACTTGGATATTTATATAATTAATATATATTTTTACTATTATTATGCTTGAAATGTACTTTCTCTACTTATTTTCTTGGCAGATATTTTCTCTACCACATATATCTAGAAGTGAACCTGTGACAAGCATGGAGAATACACATAATTCCATTCTCATAAATACTAGCCAATGCACCTGACAGTATTTACACAATTATAGGCCCTCTAGAAGATCACAGATCGCTGTGGCTCCCCATCCCCATAGCGCTCATTGTTGTTAGGTTTTTAAATGTTTGCCATTCTGCACATAATGTGAAATGGTGTGCTGCAAAATTGTGAGATTGTCATTAGTGAGATTTAGCATCTTTTCATATGTTCATAGGCAATAATAACATATAATGAAGAGCTGATATTGGAACCGGATAACTTGGGTTTGAATCCTGACTCTTCTAGATGATCTTGGGCCTGTCATTTTGTGGCACATTAGGAATACTGGAATAATAATCATAGCTTTGAAACTGTTCTGAGTTAATATATGAGAATTTCATACAACTGTGTCTAGTCTTTACTAAGATGTTGTTATAAAACAGCACCAAGACATGGTGAGATTCAAAAAAATTCAGTTATGTGAAATGTCAGGTTACGTTATTAAAGGTTAATGACTCTAGTCCTTCTGACCTGAAAAGATTGGGATGGAAAAATTCTGGAGATGTTGATCATCTTGCCCATTGGGTTGTTTGCTATTTATTATAGAATAGCAGGAGTTCTTTCTATATTTTGAACACTAATCCTGACAAATTTCTTTTTCCCAATCTCTGGGTTGTTATTAACCTTGTGGTATTAAAAAAAATTTTAACCTTTAGTGTGATCAAATTTAATCATTTTCTTAGTGGTTTATCCTTTTAATATCTGGTATAAAGTTTCTGTCCCCCAACCCCCAAACAAGTTAATAATTACATTCTCTTACATTAAAAAAATGTTATGACATTTCTGTTTTATAAGGAAAATTATCTTTGGAGTTTATTTTTGTGTTTAACATAAATTAGAGAGCTAATTGTACATGCATTATTTACTGTCCAGCGGCCCTTATGGCTGTCCATTATCTAAAATTACACTATCTTCATTACTATATATTTTTAATTATAGTAGTAGTAGTAGTAGTAGTAGTAGTAGTAGTAGTAGTAGAAGAAGAAGAAGAAGAAGAAGAAGAAGAAGAAGAAGAAGAAGAAGAAAGAGAGAGAGAGAGAGAGAGAGAGAGAGAGAGAGAGAGAGAGAAAGAAAGAAAGAAAGAAAGAAAGAAAGAAAGAAAGAAAGAAAGAAAGAAAGAAAGAAAGAAAGAAAGAGAGAGAAGGAGGATGAGGAAGAGCAGGAGGAATAGTGGCATCAGCTAACCAGTCTTTAAATATTGGGTCGGCAGCTAAGTAATTGCGGATTTTTTAAAGAAAATCAAAGACAATTTTTTCATGGAACTAAATAACTTTATTCTTTAATGTATTGCCCATTTTGATCAATGACCTTTTGCCATCTTTCAGGCAGCATCATAATCCCATGTTCAAAAAACTTCTGTTTTTTATTAGCAAAAATCTGAATCAGGTACGATTTGACATCATCATCATTATTGAAATTTTTACCATTCAAGGAGTTTTGTAAAGATCGAAACAAAAAGTAATCAGATGGTGCAAGGTCAGGACTATATGGTGGATGTGGCAAAACATCCCAACCAAGCTCCATTAATTTTTGCCGAGTGACCAAAGATGTGTGTGGCCTTGCATTGTCATGATGGAATACAACACCTTTTCTATTTGTCAATTCGGGCCACTTTTCTTCAACTGCATTGTTTAATTTCATTAGTTGTTCAATGTAGACATCAGAATTGATCGTTCGGTTGGGTGGTAAGAGTTCAAAGTAGACAATTCCTTTGTAATCCCACCAAACTGATAACAAAACCTTCTTTTGATGAATCTCAGCTTTTGATGTTGTTTGAGTTGGTTCACCTGGCCTGCTCCACGATCTTTTCCGCTTGATATTGTTGAAAACAACCCATTTTTCATCGCCAGTTATCAGTCGTTTTAAAAATGGATCATTTTCATTACGTTTCTTTAGCAAATCGCAGCTGCTAATGCGTTGCGTTAACTGTGATTCTTTCAGTTCGTGAGGAACCCATGTATCGAGTTTTTGAACATAGCCAAGTTGTTTTAAGTGATTTTCAATGCATGTATGTGATACATGAAGCTTCTCTGCAATCTCACGTGTTGTACTGTGACAGTCCGAATTGATTATTGCTTTGATTAGGGCGTCATCAACTTCAACTGGACGACCAGAGCGTCTTTCATCTTTGAGTGAAAAATCACCAGAACGAAATTTGGCAAACCAATTTTGACACTGCCGTTCTTTTAAGGCTTCGTCACCATAAACAGCACATAACTTTTTATGAGCTTGTGATGCGTTTTTCCCTTGCGGAAATAAAAAAGCAAAATATGACGAAAATGTTCCTTTTGATTTTCCATTTTTCAACGAACGCCAAACAAAAACTACAAAACAGATCAAAAAACTTTTTTTACTGATTAACAGCTGAATAGCCAACTATCAAATACAAAATGTGTTTTACATTTGTACTACGTCTGCAAACCTAAAAATTCAACTGAAGCCATATATGTGTGAAACCCGCAATTACTTAGTTGCCGACCCAATATATTGACTTATTTAATCCTAATAGGGCCCTGTGCACTAGGTACTCTTATTATCTTCATTTTAACATTAAGGAAACAGTGGGCACCTACAGATTAAGTGACTAACCACACAAATGTGTCAGTGGGTATCAATCTCAGACTATGAAACTGAGATTAAAACCCAAACTGCCTGGCTACAGAGTCCACATCTATAACCACTCTATTACCTGTCCTCCAAGGAATTGTGCTGTGTAATAAACACAAGTTCCCACCCTGCCAGTATGGCTCAATATGGCTCAGTGGTTGAGCATCAACCTATAGACCAGGAGGTCATGGTTTGATTTCTGGACAGAAGACATGCCTGGTTGTGGACTCGATCCCAAGTGTGGAGTGTGAGGAGATAACCAACCAATGATTCTCTCTCATCATTAATGTTTCTGTTTTTCTCTCCTTCTCACTTCCTCTCTGAAGTCAGTAGAAAGATATTTTAAAAAAAAGTTCCCTCTCTTTGTTCTTCTTAAAAAAATAAAAATAAACAAGCAAAACAATATCAGCTAACTTTGGCCACATTCTCTATTTCATTTGTTTTCATTATCTCTCTCACTTATCAGGAGACAGTGGTATATAGACAAGGTTCTAGATAGAAATTATAACATTAAATCATCTGTTCATCATTTTGAAGTAATAAATATACCCTTTTTTATAATTTCTTTAAATCTACAAGGAGTCAATGTTTTCCATATTGATAGGCTGGGGGTGACTTCTGAATTTTTCTAATTTGTCTCACTTCTGTTCTAGATATTATAAATTCTACTTTTCCATTTGATGACAGAGAGAATTAGAGATGGCAATAAGCAGTGTAATAATAAGCTGACTCATTTGTGTAACCCAGTTGTTTGTATTTCTTTGAATTCCAAATGACTTTCTACTCTTGAACTCATTTCTGTCTCTCCAAGCTTGAGCTGAATGGGTCTTGGATTTCTGTGCATTTAGATTATATGATGGAAACACCTATCTTCTCTATTTCTAAACACCAGCTTATTGTCAACCCCTATGAAGTGGCAGAACCTGAGAGAACTTCTATTCTTATAATTACATGAGCCCAACTCACATGGATATTTAGTTCTTATTAGATGCTTTGTTACTGGTAATATTTTTGAAGATAGAGATTACACTTTTTCCATCTAGCCCAAGGCCTTGCATTCAGTAAATGCTAAAAAGTTTATAATTGTTGATCAATTTTTCAATCTATTGGTATGTTAAATATGTATATTGATCATGGCCCAATGATGATAATGTGCAAAATATCACATACAGTTTAAAAATCTAATTTTATAAAATGTATGCTTCTACTTCTGAACTGTTCCATTCACTAGAACAAGGCATTTATCTAAAAATTAGTTTAGTATTAAAATAATTTTATATATCAATAAACAGCTAGCATTTATAGTAAGATTTTTGTTTAGTTAGATTTAGAGAAGTCTATGTTCAAGTATCAGGCAGACACATTCATGTGCTAGTAAAAATGTTCTAGCAGTTTATCATTTGCCATGGATGGGAAGAACAGCCACCTGAAACCACATTGATTAATTTTTCTATTTTTTTGTTTTGTTTAAAATAAAATATTATTTTAGAAATGTTTACATTTACTAAAGGACACATATTTCCTATGTCACAACGATGAATCTTCTGAACGATTTACAATGTAAGTTTTGGATTAACACAAAGTTTGACACAAACTTTGGAGCCTGATGCCCTGGGATTAAGTCCCAGTCAAATCATGCATGACTTTGGGCTCTCTGGGCCTCAGTTTCTTTCTTTCTTTCTTTCTTTCTTTCTTTCTTTCTTTCTTTCTTTCTTTCTTTTTTTTTTTTTTTAAATATATTTTATTGATCTTTTACAGAGAGGAAGGGAGAGAGATAGAGAGCTAGAAATGTCGATGAGAGAGAAACATCGACCAGCTGCCTCTTGCACACCCCCTACCGGGGATGTGCCCACAACCAATGTACATGCCCTTGACCAGAATCGAACCTGGGACCTTTCAGTCCACAGACCGACGCTCTACCACTGAGCCAAACCATCTTCGGCTGGGCCTCAGTTTCTTTATCTGTAACATGAGGATGATTTAAAAAATGTCTCCATTAGAATGTAAATTGGTTCAGTCACTATGAAAAACACTGTAGAGCTTCCTCAAAAAATTAAGATTAGAGATTCTATATGACCCAGCAATTCCTCTTCTGGGTATCCCTCCTTCTTCCCTCCCCAAAAAATTGAAAATATTTATTCATAAAAATATATGTACTTCTATGTTCATGCCAGCATTATTCATAACAGCCAAGACATGGAAACAACATTAGCATCCTTCTGTGGGTGATTGGAAAAAGCAGATGTGGTAAAGGTATACAATGAAATACTACCCAGCCATAAGAAAAGAAGAAATACTGCCATTTGAGGCAAAATAGATGGATCCTGAAAAAAAAATGCTAAGAAAAATAAGACAGGAAAAAAAAAGAATCATATGATTTCACTCATATGTAGGATATAAAAACAGGAAGAAAAAAAACCAAAATAAACAAAACACTAATAGATGCAGACAACAGTATGGTGGTTATCAGAGAGGAAGAGGTGGGGGGAAGTAGAAGAATATAAAGAAAGTCAAATATATGGTGATGAAAGAAGACTTGACTTTTGGTGGTGAACACACAATGCAATATACTGAAGATATATTAGAGAATTGTACATTTGAAACTTATTAACCAATGCCACCCTGATAAATTTAATAAATTAAAATTCTGAGCTCTTAACCTCTGATCCTGTAGCTCTACAATAAATAAAATTTATGACATGGCAAAAGCATGTTTATGTTACAAGAGTTTTCTGAAATTGAATGAGTTAATACAAGTAAAGTATTTATAAGAGTACTAATACATAGCACTATAGAAGAGTTAGCTATTATATTGTTACTAGAGGCTCAGTGCACGAACATTCATGTACTCTGGGGGGGTCCCTCAGCCCAGCCTACACCTTCTCACAGTCTGGGACCCCTTGGGGATCGTCCTGCTGATGGCTTAGGCCCACTCCCCAGAAGAATCAGGCCTAAGCTGGCAGTCCAACATCCCTTTGACAGCCCAGGAGCCCTCAGAGAGCAAGGAGTGAGGAGTGGGCCTAAGCCATTAGTTGGACATCCTTAGCATTGCACTGGCCAGCCATGAGCTAGCTTCTGACTAAGCAGCACTCCCCGCTGTGGAAGAGCACTGACTGCCAGGGAGCAGCTCCTGTGCTGAGTGTCTGCCTCCTGATGATCACTGTGGTCATAGTGACTGGTAGTTCCTGGTCATTCCACCTTTAGGGTCAATTTGCATATTACCCTTTTATTATATAGGATTATTTATTGTTATTTTCAAAGCTTAAAAAAAGGCATTTTTTGCTTTAGCTCTATTTCACTAGAAGTTTTACCTGTCAGCGTGTCTCTGTAGCAGTGTAGCATCATGGAGAACACTCTTGCTGTCCGCTTTCTCTGGGACCTCTCACTTTACCTACCAGACACAGGTTTCAGATTTGTAAATTGTGATCAGGGTTGTTTGAACCGATATTATTCAGTTTCAAACAGGCTCAAGCATTCTAAAGTATCAGAGGGTGACATGATGGCAGAACTCACCACGGAACACTTGCAGAAATACTCAAGGAATGATTTTGTGAGGTTCAATTTATGCTAAACATTCACCAACCTATCTCCTGGAAAGCACATCTTCCCAAGACATATGCAGACTTGTTCTAAGGTTGGCTTCCTGATTCTTACTGAGACAGTTTTAATTTTATCATTGGACATTTCAAAACAAAGGAGGAAATGTAAGTTAAATTATCATCTAAAATAAGCCCTTCTGTTAAGATGTCGCAAGCGGAATGCCCGAGTTGAGAGGGAGGAGGATTTAATGTAGTCCATTGAACTAGATACATTAACAGAAGGCGCCTGGGGAGAGGTGAAGCTGTGATACCCAGAAGAGGTTAAGGAATGTAGCACAAAGTGGATGATTTAAAATGATGAATTACAGAAAGGAACATTCCCAACAGGATGCACAGGGGAAGGGTGTGAAGAGAACTGCGTATTTTAAGGGCTGGAATAAGCAGTGCATATTTGGAGGGTCTCAGAGTACATAAAGAGATCTGCTTAGCATGGCAGCCAGCTGCTCACCTCTCATGATGGAAGAAGGAATGTGCTTAAGCTGAAGTGTAAGGGATTTGGGTTCCCCTTTCTAAACAATGAAGATTGTTAAACATTGATCTGATTTGTGTCACCTCAACGCTGGTCATACTGAAAGATGGCTTAACTGTTAATCAGCCAGAGATGTTCCTGTGCAAAAACAAAGCGACAGATCCATGACCTCTTACTACCTACAGTTTGGTTTGCTTTATGTTTTCGTACTTTAGAGAAATTTCTTACTTGAAAGTGTGTCATTTTCCCTTTGGATTCTTTTCCCCTGCTCCCCTTTCCCTTCATTTTCTTCATAAGTTTTATTACTTTGTGTATTACCATTTTCCATGCCTCAGTTCCTCTCTAGTGCTGTGATTTTTGTTGTGGAGGCATTGGGGGGGGGGGGTTCCTCTCAGATAGATGATATACCTGCCTCTTAAACATATTAAAAAAGTGGGATATGTAATTGATTTCTTCCCCCCCCCCCCCCCCCAATTGTTAAATACTAGGCAGTGTGCTAATCGCCCTGGAGATTCCAAGTTAAATAAGGCATAATTTCTATCCTGCTGGTATTTACCATGTAGTGGATTGAAGACAGATATGATACAACTAAAATGGAAGAAGTGATATAATAGAATTGCACAGAGAAGGGAGTTAAGAACATTGTTTTGGGAGAATGTGTTTATCAATCACATTTCTAGTATAGATCCTAAGGGAGAAGATAACTATTCAACCCAAATATAGCTATACTAGAGGCCCAGTGCACAAATTCATGCATGGCTGGGGTCTAGCAGTTTAACTACACTTTCCCACATAGCCAACATCAGAAAACATCATTCTTGTTTGTAAATTTGTTAAGATGACCTGAGATTTCAATGAACTGCTTGATGGATGAGTCCGATTTGTGTGGAGCAATCTACGGAATTACTCAAGTTCCCTTCAATGCCAGAGGCAGGTACCAGGGAGCCAGGAGAGCTTGTTCTTGCTTCACAGGAAGACCTGCTGGAGCGGCTCCAGGGCCTGCCTGCTCAGGAGGGTGTTTCAGGTTGCTGTGGGAGGAGCACAGCTGCAGAGCCTGCCCTTGCCCAGGCCTCCATGCTCGGTTATGATTTCAGGTTCTCCCTCCTGTGTTCTGCTATCTCATGCTTCACCGTGGTGCCAGGGAGAGCAGAGGGTGAGTAAATCCAGCCTTCCCAGTGTCTTAGCACAGAGAAGGGAGTTACGAATCTTATCTTGGAAATATGTGTTTATGAACATATATTCCCACAAATCTTGCAGGGAGCACATTCCTATTATACACTTAGAGGAAGAAGATACCTACTAAGAAAGACTCCTGGTATTTAACTAGTCTGAAATTAAAAAAAAAAAAAAAAAAAAAAAGAAGGAGGAAGGGAGGGAGAGGGAGGGAGGGAGGGAGAGAGAGAAGGAAAAGGAAGGGAATGGAAGGGAAGGAAAGAGAGAGAGGGAGGGAGGGAGGGAGGGAGGGAGGGAGAGAGAGAGAGAGAGAGAAGAAGAAGAAGAAGAAGAAGAAGAAGAAGAAGAAGAAGAAGAAGAAGAAAGGAAGGATAGGAAAGGAAGGAAGGAAGGAAGGAAGGAAGGAAGGAAGGAAGGAAGGAAGGAAGGAAGGAAGATAGATGAAAGGAAGAAGAAAGAAAGAAAGAAAGAAAAAAGAAAGAAAGAAAGAAAGAAAGAAAGAAAGAAAGAAAGAAAGAAAGAAAGAAAGAAAGAAAGGAGAAAGAGAGAAAGGAGAGAAAAGACCAACCTAGCAGTCATTTCTACACCGGGCCTCTCATCCAAATTGCACTTCAGGGAGAAGCCTTCACCGAATTACCCACCTACCTCTGCACTGAGCTGTGTTGCTGCTCCCTGAGCCAGTCCTTATAAAGGAGGTTCTGGAAATCCTATTTCAACTAATAAAACTGAGGCTTTCCTCATCCAATTGGTGCTCCACAGCTATATTCCCAAAACATCTTCACTGATTAGGGTGGCTGTACTTTGGCCAATCAGGATAGTGCCTTTTGGATCAATCACTATTTGGAGTCCTCATTTGCATGAAGATGGACCAATCAGGGATCAGGGGAGGGGAATTCTTTCTGTGTAAGTCAGCTCTCATCTGACACTAGAGCACATTTTCTCTTCCAACAAAGACTGCATTTCCCTGGCTAAACTGAAACATTGAAGAGCTCTTGCTGAAACAGAGTGGAGCAGACCAGTGTGCAGGGCAAAGCAGGTCAGCACGGAGCAGAGAAGAACAGGGAGGAGCAGAGCAGAGCTGAATAGCCTGGCCCAGGGCCACCTCACAGCCAGGATGTATCACAGTTGAACTGTTTTGCACTGAAAAAAGTTACCTTCTTTGCTGCACCCCACATTGGGGTTCCTGTTTACCAACCATCGGTTGACACTAGGTAAGGGGAAGTGACTGGGGGCATTTGTCACCGAGAAGTGCTTTATACCAGCCTTAGTCCACTGGCTCCAATGATCACTCCTTAGTACGGCCTCTGTTGGCTGCTGCTTCCCAGAAACAACTACAGATCCTGGGGAAGAAAGCCCAAATTTTGGTAGACAAGTAGCTGTGGCTGCCACATTATCCCTCAGGATATTTTGAAATTAAATTGAGTGGTAAATGCAATAGCACCTAGCAAGAAATAGGCACTTAAGAAATGTATATTTCAAAGACAGGGAAGGTTTCTCCAACAAGAGAAAACCCATGTCAGTGGATGGGAAAAGTTGGAGGAGATATGTTTCTGGATTAAAATAGGCTTTGGAGAAGTAACAACCAAATGTGATGTGTAGACTTTATATTGGTTCTAATTTGAACATACCATCTCTAATGATTATTTTGAAGGAACTGGGAAATTTTGACTATGAATTGGATACCAAATGAATCAAGGACCCATTGGCAGTTTTGTTATGGTGGAAATAACATTGTAGTTATGTAAAGAAAGTGCCCTTTTTAGAGATATATCCTGAAATACGCTTGAAGTTTGAGATTTGTTTGAAAGGCTCCCACAAAGCAATAAAGGGAAGATGATGTAAGCATGGCAGTTCTTGAGATTGTTACATATTAGATGATGGCTATGTGGAGGCTCATTAACTTATTCTTTCTGTTTTACCATGTGTTTGACAAATTTAATAATTCCTTTACCCTCTCTCTCCCTCCCCCAGGGAGCTGTGCATGGCTAGACTGGTGGCTTAGACATATAGCTGCTGGCAGGATTTAAATGGAAAGAGGAAAATAATATGTAACTGAAGTTTAGCGTTAAAAGTTGTATGTACAGTATTCTTTGTGTTTACATGTGAACTTAGGAATCTCTTCAGTGTGCACCCACAAAGCAGATTTCGGTTTAAAAACAGAGAAGTAGATTTCTTCAGCTTCAATAATAAACAGAAACTATGCTTGGGGTTCATTAGCAAGAATGAATAATTTCAGTGGGTATGATTTGTAACAGCCAAAGAAAGCCACTATGAATATACTGCTTTTTAATGTAGTGCCATAACTCTCTTATTTATTCCTGTTGTTTTATCACTCACTGAATCACATTCAAAGGTCTTATACTATAATATTCTTTCTTTAATGATATTAATGTCTGTTAAAAGTTTTAAGAGGAAATGCGATTAATTTTAGTGTATTATTTCCCCTTAACATAAAATATAGATCTATTTCTTCTCCAACTTAGATTATGTAAAAGCTTGGGGTATGCATTTTCAAAAATGAATTTCTATCTGAACATGGGTTTTCTATATTGAATAATCAGAGTTGGAATTAAAAGTCACTTAAGATTAACAGGTTGCCTTTTTTTCTTCTTCAAAATGTTTTATCTGCTTTTAGAGTTTTAGCTCTTGGATGTCAGATTAAAATTCTGAAGAATGTTTGATTCATCTCAGAATTGAATGTCAAATCCAAAGACAGATATTTATAACCGAGTTCTGTTCAGGCAAAAGTCAGTTTCCAGACTGCAGCTTAGATGATTATAAAACTCTCATTCACAGACAGATGTTGTCATAATTTTAAACAAATTAAAGCTTTAAGATAAGATCTTAAACCAGCATTTAATTCCTTGTTTATTATTCTTTAAATTTGCAGAGTTTTTGGGGTTTATTTGTTGCATCTAAATAATTATTTTTCACAACAACACTCTGGCACTGGTAGCATTATCTCCAGTTGACTGATGAGAAAACTAAAGTTTCTTAGAGGTGAGGTGACTGACCTAAAGTCATCCAACTAGTCAGCAGCTAGCTAAAATTTTTATTCAGTTCTTCAGAGACCGAATTTTCCCATTATCAAATTTCTACAAATAAGAAACTGGTAAAAATGAAAATAAATTACATGCATTCTAGAGCTCTTTGCAAGATTTTAGCTAATGGAATATTGTTCTTACAAATGCTTAAAGGGCATAAGAGAATTCATATACAATTTTTTGACAAATTTTCGTGTAAAGGAATACAACGCTGGCTCTAATAGAAACAATTAGTTTTTAAGAGAAATAGCTTTATGAGTTTTCCTTTTTTTACACTGACTGGCACCTTAAATGAAGGTGGAGCAGACCAGTGTGCAGGGCAAAGCAGGATGTAAGATATGCTGGTTTATTGAGGTACTAGAGGCCCAGTGCATGAAATTCGTGCATGAGTAGGGTCGGTAATCAGGGCTGATCTGTGGGGTAACCAGTGGAGTGATTGTGACCCCCCATTGTACTGCCTGCTCACTCGCTTTACTATCCCGCCATTGTCCCACTCTCATTGGGGCCCCTTGGGACCAGCAGTGCCTCCACTGCTGCCTGCTGCCAGTGCCAAGGTGGGTGGAATGGCCTGAGATTCCCCTGCCCAGGCCAAGGTGGTGGTGGGGCTCCGGGAGGTATGTCAAGTTCTGCTGGGCAGGGGGCACGGCCTCAGGTCCCCCTGTCCAGTGCCAGGGCATGGGGTGCAGCCTCAGGTCTCCTTGCTCGGTGCTGGGGTGGGGGGCATGGCCTGAGGTCCCCTGTCAAGCTCTGCTGGATGGGGAGCACAGCCTGGCACTGGGGCAGGGGCACAGCCTGAGGTCCCCTGTCAAGCCTCACCAGGTGGGGGGCGCAGCCTCAGTCCCTGCTGTTTGCTCATTAAGGCTTGTTATGGGAGATTGGCTTCTGCTGTGGGCGCAGCCATCTTGTGTTACAGAAACCCCACCTCTGCTGTGTGTGCAGCCATTTTGTTACAGGGTGATGGTCGATTTGCATATTACCTCTTTATTAGATAGGATTATCACCATGCTTTATATTACATCCCCAAAACTTATTTATGACCGGAAGTTTGTACCTTTTAACCTCCAAAAGTGAGTAAAAATAGGTGAAGGAGGTAAAAAACTATGTTTTTTAAACTGATCATTACTGGGTCAATAGACACGAAATAGGAGTCCCTTTTAAAAATTTAGACTACATTCCTGAATCTCACACACATGACAGTAATATCTGATGATCATCACATTATCTTAACTAGCATAAGCAGTTTAAGTATAATAATTAATGAAAATGATAAGATGCACAAACTATTGATTGAAACAAAGAAGTTGGATAAATGTATGCATAGTATACTATCACTATCATTCTTATAAGAAGGAGAATGGATGAACTACTAAGTATAATTTTTGTAGTGGAAGGTTGAACAAGTAGTAGATAGAATTTTTTGACCATACCTTTTTTGTAAATATGATTTCGAGCAATATAAATATTTTAAATAATTATTTAAAAAGTAAATGTAGTGTCTGGCTGGTTACTCAGTGTTTAGAGCTTTGGCCCTCAAACCAAAAAGTCATAGTTTTGACTCCCAGTCAAGGGCACATACCTCAGTTGCAAGTTCAATCGCTGGCCCGGGTCAGGGTGGGTGCAAGGGGCAAACAATCGATGTGTCTCTCTCACATCAATGTTTCTCTCTCTCCCTCTCTTTCTCTTTCTCTCCCTTCATCCCTCTCTGTCCTCCCTTTCACTTTCTCTAAAAAGTGTGTGTGTGTGGGGGAAATCCTGAGGTGAGGATTTAAAAAATATTGAATGTAAAAATCAATCCCTAAAAGTTAAAAACAATGTGAAACCAATAACCTACTTAATGAACTAGCATAACCACACAGAAAAGAACTTCTGAAAACTTTAAATCATTGGTAATTTGACTATAACTAAAGATATGTACCCTAAGAACAAAAGGGATGCTAACAGAATAGAAGAAGTCATATTGTGATCCTAAGACTAGTATTTGAGATAAAATAGATGAGTAATTATGTTGGAGCCCTTGAAAATAGGAATTTGAGACATTGGAGTAGGAAGATAAAAAAATGAAAATCACTGAAGACAAACAGGGTTAACAGAAATCCTCTAGTCCTGAATTTGAATTACAACATCAGTGTGATCCTGTGATACAGTTTTTAAATGTATTTTCTAGTTCTGTTACTGAAAAGTCTTAGGAACTAATTGTGTAACAATGAGCAGCCCTCCCACCAGACTGTGGTATCTAAATGCCATTTCGAGGAAGTAGGGTCCTTAGAGAAATGGTTCATTAAGAAATAAAAGATGAGGTGGAAAGTAAGAACAATGTAGACCACTAGGCTTGTATCAAAAGCACTCACTAAGCAAAGCTAACACTTTGATCATCAGTAGAGTAATCTCTGTAATGGATTGAAACGCATCTAATATGTTAAAACACACAAGTTTCTAATGATACTTAAAGAAAAAACAAGCAAACAAACAAAAAACTAGACCCCTCAATGGTCGCCTGTTCAAAATGCTAGCAAATGAACTCAGTATTTTGAAAAAAATAAAGAGAAGAAATGAAGCAATTTTTCTACATTTCCGGGAGATCAAAAGTTGATAATCAAAAATTGATGAGAGGATTTTCTCTCTCTCTCTCTTTCTCTCCCTCTCTCTCTCTCTCTCTCTCTCTCTCTCTCTCTCTCTCTCTCTCTCTCTTTTGTAGGACTTTACTAGCCAATAAAATGGAGAATGAGTTTAGCTGGTTTGGATAGGGCATTGGCCCTCAGATTGAAGGATACCGGGTTTCATTTTGGTCATGTATTTCACTTGGTTGCAGGTTCCCCAGCCTGGTCGGGGTGCATGCAGGAGGCAACCGATCGATGTGTCTCTCACATCAATGTTTCTTTCTTCTGTCTTTCCCTCTCCCTTCCGTTCTCTCTAAAAATTAATGGTAAAATATTCTCAGGTGAGGATTAACAACAAAAACAAAATGAAGAATGAACGATATAACTAGAATATTTTCATTTTGTAATAATGGATTCAGGTAATGTCCACCAAGTAGCTGCTAATATCACAAAAAGAGAGATATAAAATCTTAAATAATCTTAAGTATAATAATCTTAAAAGACATATCAAAAAGGCATCATGTGCTATCTGATGGAACTCCACAGTATCTTCCCTGATCTACTTATGAAAAAGATTAGACCTCATTTTTATCCGGCCTTTACATTGCTATTGTAATTAGCTAGTTGCTAATATTAATAACAGAAAGAGAGCCAAGGGGAGGCCAGACATCATAAGCATGATCATCTGTGCCGCTTCACCAGGAAGCTGCAACATCACACTCCCCAGGGGACCATGGGTTCATTACCTGCAAACCACTGAGAGAAGGGATCCAGCAAAGGGGGTGATGGACACATATGCGGTGAGTTGGGGCAATGTAGGGAAGGAGTTTACCTGTCAGTCTGACCTGAGAAAAAGATAGTTTGCTAGGGAGGTAAAGCTACCTCAAGCACTTGGAATCTTGAAGGGCTAATTGGTTAAGCTCTTGGTTATAATCCCGAAGCATTCCTCTCTTGTCTTGCTTTGTTCTTGCTTGCTTGCTTATTCTTGTAGGCTTGTTTCTTGATTGGTTGTGACCAGCACTCACCCAGGCTACCTCGATAGTCATGTGGCCTTAAGCAGCTTCATAGCCATGACCATGCAGACCACACACACAGTGGACTGCAGCTGGGAACACAAGCTAACCTAGCTAGATGCTGGATTGGACTGTGCTTTAATATGGAGTGGAGACTCTGGGCATTATCCTTAAACCTAGCCCCACTGAAGACAAGATTGTACTTTCTCCATGGTGGGACAGAGGGAGTTGGGACCTTGGAAGGGAACCCCCTAAATTTTACATCTTCAAAGTTTTTCACGATACCACATCCTCCCAGGGGGCCTCAGGAAATTCATTTCCCCATGGCCCTCCAAGCACTTCACTTTTACGGATCACAGGTGGGGATACAGAAGACACTCCATTGATAACAACATCTCATTACCAGTTTATAGAAAGAAAATAAAACTAGACACAGTGAACAGAGGGTGGAGGCAGGCTTGCAATGCAACCCTTTTGGCTTTTAAATAAACAATCCTTCTCTGTAAACATGCATGATAAGGAGAAGGGAGGTCTCACCCAATGATGTACCTACCATTCTTCCTTTCCTTCTAGCAGCATGCTATGCCATGCAAATGCACTACACGAGGGAAGCAGCCTTGAAATGATTCATTAAGAAAAATATTAAAATGAAATTATACTTTTTTCCCCCGCCCCCCAATCTTGTGGGGAAGGGGAACAGCTTGCCTCATTAAAAATTCAGGAATATTGCCTTGGAGCAGCCTAACTAGTTTTGGAGTTTCTTATTTAGTCAACATGCAAATTACAATCTCCCTCAAAAGACTTGAATTTGGACAAAGAATGATCAAGAAAATGGAAATAATTCCATTTTCATATATGTACAGGAAATATGCCTATATCATTTAGATATGACTACATTGTCACTCAAAATCTCCACCCCATTCAGGCTGAGCAAAGTAGGGGGAGCACACCAGCATTAAATATATTTTTATTTATTTCAGAGAGAGGAAAGGAGAGGAAGAGTTAGAAACATCAATGATGAGAGAAAATCATTGATGGGGGGAAACCCACAGCCAATGAGAAATGCCATTTTCAGTACTAAGAGATGAAGACAGCTCTGATGTTCCCCAAGGGGGATAGCTCCCTCATCTAGGACCCAAAGGAGATGATATAATATTTTTAAAAGTGAATATTCCAGTCCATATGTCAGGACTTTTGCATAAAGTAATCTTCAGACAAGTAAATTAAAAACTTCAAGTCAGTAAACTCTTTTGTAAAGTGACCCTCTCCATGAATGGAAGCAACTATAGTTTCTGATGACTGAAGCTTTATTGGTAAAATAGCAACTCAGGAGGATGGCAAAAATAAGTTTTGGTGCTTCAAGCAGTTCGATGACTGACTCCAATCACACAAAACTGAAGAGATTTCAGAAGCCTTGAGAGATAAAAGCCAGGCATCTACTTCTCACCTCATTGAGATACCAGTAGAAGCAACTTTGGACCCTGTTCCTGAAATTATAATGCACACAAAACATAATGAAGCAACCCTTTAAAGAAGGTAAAAGAAATACTAGGAAGTTTGATTTCTAGTCAGCTGATGATTATTTAGAAATTGGCTACAAATTTTCCCAAAATTGTATGCCCTTCAAGCTTAGTATTATTTGTTTTTCACCCTTTTATGTGGCTGGGTTTTCCTATACCCCCAGTAAGGATAACTAAGTTATATCCTTCATAGCTTCTGCCTCATGGAGGAAAGATGGAAATAAATTAGCATGGTGTATAGCAGTCTGTTCTTTGGTTTAAATCTAAAAGTGATTATGCTCAGAGATGTTTCATACTTACTTTGCAGTTTTTGAACAGCTTCCTGATATATGGAAGGTCAAAGAGACTTGCAATTAAAATAGGGCTTGCTCCATACTTTAAGACAGGGGTCTTCAAACTACGGCCCCCGGGCCACAAGCGGCCCGCAGAGGAGTCTGATCTGGCCCGCCAGGTTTTTTGGGCAGTGAGCGCAGCCGAGGTGTTACAGTAGGAATTAGTAGTTCATATAGTCCGGCCCTCCAGCTCTCTGAGGGACCGTGATCTGGCCCCCACTTTAAAAAGTTTGAGGACCCCTGCTTTAAGACATGGTTGCTTTTGTCAGGAAGTTAATGTTAGCTCTCTGATATTACTTATAAAATTGTATGTCACTTATAAAGCTCTGCCAACCCAAATTGCTAACACCACTGCTTTTATATTTCTTAGCATTGTGTAATCACCTCAATTACTATTTTTTTTTTTAAGTTGGTTGACTCAGAATTTTTTCTAAATTGTAAAAAAGTGAAAACTTGAATTCCCTTCCAGATTTTTAAATATAGCTAGTTTTTATACTGTTTATACTTTGTAATCTCGAGGGAGAAGGTATAGATATCTCTTTATATACAATTTATAAATTTTATGTAAAATTTAAAATCTTACTATATAAGAGTAACTTACATATATAAGATTTAACACACATAGCACAGCAGAGTGTGATCAGTGATCATTAAGATAGCACTGACACCCTGTAAAACTCACTACCACTGTTACCTGGAACATTCTCATCTTCCTCTACTTCCTCTTTGCCTTCTGGAGCTGATCTCACCTACCACATAATGACAAGGATGAAAGCCAGATGGGCTGAGTTCCCTCCTAGGCCTTCAACTTTCCCCAGCAGTTGTCTGCATCCAAAGCTCCCCTTTAAGGCTTTCTCTTCCCCTAGAGCAGTGGTTCTCAACCTTTCTAGTGCTTTGATCCTGTAATACAGTTCCTCATGTTGTGGTGACCCCCAACCATAAAATTATTTTCGTTGCTACTTCATAACTATAATTTTGCTACTGTTACGAATCATAATGTAAATATCTGTGTTTTCCAATGGTCTTAGGTTCTACAGCAGCGGTTCTCAACATGTGACTCATAAATTACAGTTATGAAGTAGCAATGAAAATAATTTTATGGTTTGAGGAACTGTATTAAAAGGTTGTGGCATTAGAAAGGCTGAGAACCACTGCTCTAAAACTTCCTTGTCCACTCTATTCTACATCCCATCCCTGTCTCCTTCTTCTGGAAACTCACTGTCATAGTTACCCTTCTTCTCCTAAATTGCAGACTCTTTGTATTCTGTCTTCAAAGCCCTTCAAATCTTTCTTTCTAGAGAACAATTTTAGTTGCTCCCTACAGCCTCTTCCTTTCTTAGTCAGCATCCTTTGATTTGAGATTTTAAACCATTCTCTATTTTTCACTCATTCATTTTCTTTTTAAACTCCCTCTGCACACTCTCCTTGTTACAAAATTTCATGACATCAAGTTTTGTTTAGGCTGATAACACCCCAGACTGTATCTTCAGCCAACATTTCTCTCTGTATTTTAGGCCCAAATTATTCTCCTTTACATACAATAAAATCCTCCCCAACAGTGTTCTCATCTCATCCAAGACAAATCTTGAGGTAATATTGATCCCTCTTGCCTCTATTCTAACTGAAATTTAATGCAACTTGTCCTAAAATTATATGAGCATTGGTTTTTATTTTCTCAATAAGATTTTTATTTTCTCAAGACTATAGCATGTACTTCTCTGCTCTACCCCTCCTCCCAACCAGATCTAGAAAAATAGCAAGAGTCTAATGGTTATTAAATATCTAACTAAAGGACTTGTATGCATGCATATGAGCATAACCAATGAACACAACGAGTAGGGGTTGGGGGCGGCCAGGGAGAGGTTAAAAAGGGGGGGGGGGGAGCCTTATATAACACTTTAAACAATAAAGACTTTAAAATTAAAAAATAGTAGAAATGTATAAATATATTCTTTTGGGGAGAAAAGCTAATTTCAGTGACAGATGATTAATAGCATTATAGAGCTATTGCCCTACAAAATTGTAGCTTTTTATTTTCATTCTCTTTACTAAGTGTTCATTGTTTTATATATATAGCATTTTATTAGGTGACAGAGTTTCTGTAATTAAGTTTTAGAATATTTAAACACCTCTAGAAGCTGAAAGTGTTTACAAATCTAGCCATGATGTAGGTACATTTTTAGGCCAAACAACACAGGCATGGGTACATAAATAATAAGTGTGTAAACGCAAGTTAAGGCTGGGTGGGCATAATGGTAAGGTGTCAAGTTTGGGATTATGTTGAGTTAAACAAAGTGATTTCCCTGGAGATGGATTTCAAATAGCCTGACTTAAGAGTATAAAAACAGAAGACTGGCCCAGTAAGAACAGCTTGAGTTCAGGATCAGAGACAGAAGGCGCCAAAAGGCAGGGTGGGGGATAAATCCAGGGACGTAGGCTTATCGTAGAAGATAAGCTAATGTAGGCTCAAACTAGAAAACAAGATGTTGTTCGTCCCTCATCAAAGTAAATTATTGTCACATCTATCAGTGTGTCATTTCCTCATATAATTGGAAGCATAGACATAATAGCTGCCTTCTCATTTTGAATTTTAAACTGTACAATGAAACAGTTGCATGTACACATTACTTTCTACCTCCTGAATTGCCCTGCCTTGCTCCCACTCCACCATTTGTTACCTTTTCCTTTCACCGGGCACACCTCCGACACCTGTCCCAGCTGCCTGCCACTGCAGGCTGACCACCAGCACTTTGGCTGATTTGGATTCCCTGGATCCAGTCTGGTGCCCCTGGTATGTGGTAGCACTCACTGAACAGATAACATCCCCTTTCTTTCTCATGAAAGGCATAGAGTTCAGTGTAAAGAGCCTGAAGTTTGAAGTTAGACAGATCTGGGTTGAATTCTGATTTCTCCACTCGTTCAACATTTGAGTTTGCAATTGTCTTATCAACTTGGATGTTTTCTCCTCATATGTAAGAAAGGAGCATTCATTTTGACCTTTAAGCTTATTCAAGGATTATGAGAAAATGTGTTCCAAATACATAGCCCCGTTTCTGCCGGGTCGGGTGCTTCTCATCAACATTTTTCAGTGTGTGGTCCCTAGAACTCCTGCATTGGAATCACTTAAAATGCAGATTCTGGGAGCCTTATTTAATTCATATCTATAGGGATCACCATAAGACTCTACATTTTAAACAGGTTTGCCAGGAGAGCCCGAGGCACTCTGAGTTTAAGCATCCCTGGGCTATGCATTCATTTTCCTCTCTGCTATCTTTCTCTCTCCTTTTTTTCTCACTTCCTCTCCCCTCCCCCTTTCCTTTATTTATAGAATGTGCATGGGGCATGTCGGGTTATTTTCACTTTTCAAGGTTTCATATTTCTCATGTAAAAAGAAAATTTCCTACTCCTTTAGTCACTGCTTAGAATGGTGGTCGGCAAACTGCAGCTCAGGAGCCACATGCGGCCCCTTGAGTGTGGCTCTTCCACAAAATACCACTTGTGGGCACCCACATACAGTGCGATTGAAACTTTGTGGCCCATGCGCAGAAGTCGGTTTTCAGCTCTCAAAAGAAATTTCAATAGTTGTACTGTTGATATTTGGCTCTGTTGACTAATGAGTTTGCTGACCACTGGCTTAGAATAAATCATTGAAATGCTTTCAATCACCTAGAAAAGGCACACACAGAGATCATAACTTTAATATAAATATTAGAGTTGTTATGGGGTCCTTCCTTATTATGAACATGATGCAGTAACATTCGTGTGTGGCTTAAAGCAGAAGGTAAATTATCCAATGGCTAGATGTAAGGTGAAATGAAGAAGGCAAACTTTAAGGCTTTAAGGGGATGCCCCCAAATTGGAATCAATATAAAAACTGTTTTTTATCTTTCAAAAAAAAATCAAAATTAATTCAGAAAATTTATCAGAAACAAAAATCAATATTTTGCATAAAGAGAAGATCAGTATTGATCTTTTTGTCAAGATCAGTTTCCTTTTTGTCAGGTTCCAGTATGGCTTGCCACACATTGTTACTAATCTAAACTGTTGCATTAACATATTGTTTTTCTTGGTTGTTATTTTCTTTATTAATGAGGCAAGAGTCTTACTTGCCTCATTGTAGTCCTGGCCCTGGCTTATCTCCATTGCTAAATCATTTTAGTGTTAATTAGCTAAAGCAGAACAGTACATTTCTACCCACATTTCACCAGAATCTCTACTTAATATTCTAAATGACAGTTGTATAAATACTCTATTTTTGCTATAGGTATTGGGAAATAGTCACATTTTGAGAATGTCAGTATGGATGTTAGGGATTCAAATATGTCTCAGAAAGAAACATTTTGCAAATGACACTGTCATTTAGAGATTTTATTGGGTACAAAAAGAAGTAGCAAGACTATAAATCTAGTGTTGGAGGCTCATTTTCGATTGTTCTCAATAAGGGCTGGAAAACTGGGAGTCAACAAAAAGGAAAAACGTACCAGTAGATCAGAATCAGCCTGGCAAGAGAAGTGATCACGGAAGGAAATTTCTGTATAATTAAATGTCAGTTTGCATTTTGAAATATTGCCTGCTGCCTCCCACTCAATCACCAAGTGAGATGAGAGAGAATATTCTCTCTATGCAAACCCAGAACTGACAGCAGTACTTGGTTTATCCGAGAAGGGTGACTTATATGTAGATCAGAAGGATCAGAGCAGATCATTTTCCCAAGACATTAAATTCCACCAACAAATTTAGGTAGACATTATGATTTTCTCCTATAAGAAAAACAAATAAACAATAGCCTGGCGGCATGTGGTTCTCAGGTGTCAACCTATGAACTAGTAGGTCACAGTTTGATTCCTGGTCAAGGGCACTTGCGTGGGTTGTGGGCTCAGTCCCCAGTGTGGGCATGCAGGAGTCAACAGATCAATGATTATCTCTCATCACTGATGTTTCTATCTCTCTCTCCTTCCCTCTCCATTCCTCTCTGAAATCAAAAAAAATATATTTACAAAACAATAACAACAAAAAGATAAACATGAAGCTGTATAAACTTTTGGAATTTTAAAACACAGAAATTTTAGAGTTTGTCTAATTCATTTTCCACCCTTTACAGAATAGAAATTTGATGCCCATTCAGATGCATGGTTTCTCAAGGTAACTCAACTATCAAGTGACTGACAGAGCTGTCACTTTCTTTCACATGATGCTGGGAGCATTTGCTAGGTTAAGAAGGGTAAATGATACAATATGAGGTGGTACTGGTTTCCTGTTCCTGGTAGGCAAATGGTATAGATGTTTTTAGATCTGGTGTTGTGGGACTGAGAAGTGGAAATACAAACTTGGTTAAGTGCTCAAGGCCAGCTGAACACCTATGTTTCTTAGCTTTTCAATAAATATTTTACTTCTTTCTTCCCTATTCTAACCAATTACACAAATTACAAATTTACACCATCAGTGTCTACAGAGGTAAAGCTTGGACATTATGGATTTTGGTAAAAGCCTCTGGATATTTTTTAATATGTTTGTGTTTTATTTATTGATTGATTTTTATAGAGAGAGAAAGGGTGGGGGAGATAGAGAAACATCCATGTGAGAAAGAAACATTGACTGGCTGGCTCCAGCATGCCCCCTACTGGGGATTGAGCCTGCAACCTGGGCCTGTACCCCAACCGGAAATAGAACCTGTGACCTTTGGGTGCATGGGACAAATGTTCAACCAACTAAGCCACACTGACCAGGCCCCCTGGGCATTTTTGATGTGCACTGCTTCATTAGAGCTTTCTTTCTTTCTTTCTGACAAAGTGGTATTTATCAGTCAATAACAACTTAATGTGAGTTAGCTCAAGAGTAGGCTTGAGAGTATAAGAAAAGCAATCAATAATAACACCAAAGAAGGAAATTCTTCAAAAGCAAAAATTGTTTCTTTTCAAGTTTGTCCAGCCCCTGACAAACTTGGGAGGAGCAACATAACCAGACTGAGCACTTGAATGCCCCTCTTAGAGCTTGAGAATCTTACTTATATGAACCTGTTGTCATGGAACGTAAGACTGCATATATTCATTGTCACGTTGTGGTTTCAAAACAAAAAGATATTTCCTAACCTCAGGAGTAGAGAATTGAATTTATCACACTCCTCAAGTCAGAGCATGCTTTCACTCATCATTTGTTGGAGAGAGGCTCCTTTTTTTGTATTAATTTATTTCCTTTTATTCCCATATGCCTCCTTCCCCTCCTCCAAGAGGCAAACACTCTTATGTATTTGGCATGAGTTCTTTTAAAATTATTCCAACAGATATGAATGTGTTTACAGTTTTGATATATTTTACATTCCTCATCTGGGTCATTGAGGTGAGAGGAGAAGGAAAGAAGAAAGAGTTTGATAGATGCTTTAATGCATCTTTCAACAGACATACATTTGTGGCAATTGTGAAGGCTGCTCCTTTTCAAAAAGATTAAGATTCTTCCTTAATTTTTCTTGGTGATATAGCACCACATGAATTTCACTTGGTGATGTAAACACATAGTGTTTCAAGTATTCAAACTGGTAAATTCAGGTAGTAGCCTCATGCATTGCCCCATCTTGTCTATCATTTTCTCCACAATCTTATGCAGGTAGGATGGTTGATTGCCAGCTACCTATAAATCAAAAATATCTGTACACAATTCTGTATTTGAAAATATGAAGTTAGTTTATAACCTGCTGTAGTCACCAGTAGATAAAGACTTATTTGACTCGCTGAACAAGTTATACACAAGCTGTCCTTTTCCCAATGTATAAAAAAATTATACATTAATTTACATTATACATTGTGCACAGTGTAGTTCTGTGATTTTTAACAACTTTGTAATTAACTACCCCATTTCCCTGAAAATAAGACAGTATCTTATATTAATTTTTGCTCCCAAAGATGCGCTAGATCTTATTTTCAGGGGATGTCTTATTTTTCCATGCACTAGGTCTTATTTTCAGGGAAACACAGTACGGTATCTATCTAAAAATAGTTGGAGGGCTATCCTTCATGTACATTTTATAGAGTAAATTTAACAGTTACTCTTAGAGTCAAAAAATAAATTTGGCCTTCCCTATTTTTTGCTGTGATTTTTTTTATAATGGCATTAAGTCAAACCAGTCATTTCTTTTCAGAAGGAAAGTGAGAACACAAAGACTTTAAATGTCACCAAATGGACCATCACAAGCAGTGGATATATTTGGCAAAGAAACATTTTTAGAGATCAATTTTAAAAGGGCAAAAGACCATTTAAAAGAAAATCAATATGGAAAGAACAGGTAGTCAGAAGTGGCAATGAATTAAAAGTTAAAAGAAAAAAAGTTTAAGCAAAGTCAACTTTCTTGTCATTAGACTCTTATTCTGCACAATCCTTTTCTAGGTCATCTTCCTAGCCCTTCTCTATCTCACATCAATTCCAACCAGCAGTAGGGTGATGACATAATGAACCTGGAGGGTCCTCTTTCATTTGAAACCTGGAGGCTTGGTCTTGCCCCTAGAACATTAGGACACTGATTTTCAACAAGGCATTTTCTCCTGTTCTCTTCTGAGCGGTTTCTGGTCTTGATTCTTACAATCAAAACCTGACAATCTCAAATGCCCTAATATTTGAGTCTTTGTGATCTGTTCTTATCTATCATCTTTTTTTATACCTGACCTCCTTCTCAGTAATTGAGTCATTCTCTGCCTGTAGTACCTTTGGGATTAATTTCTCTAACTGGGTGTGTGGGTTCATTTCCAGGAAGCCATATCGCACCCACAGAAGCTGTCAGCTTTGAGTCAAGACCCGGTGTTCTAAATTCTTACAAGAGGCTTGGGAATTGCTATTTTGTTCTCATGTTACTCTTAAGTACATTACACATGCTGTGTGCTTTGACCCAGTAGAACACAATCCTTTGTCTAAATCTACCTTAGTTCCTCATTAGTGGCAGAAGCTTGTAATACGGTAGCTATAAGGGGAAGATAAGAACTGGCCAAGGACCAGATAAAATTAATCATGGGAGGCACTGGCTTTGAACTCACTGATGTCTTCATATTAACTATTACATGTGTGTGTGTGTGTGTGTGTGTGTGTGTGTGTGTGTGTGTTTATCACACATGCACACACACACACACACACACACACACACACACACAGCATTGCATTTTCAATTATTCCAGACCTAGTGTTCAACCCTTACAAGAGAAGAGGTTAATGAAAATTACATAATTTTTAGCAGTTACGCTTTCACGTATGAAAAAGCAATCATCAGGACTGGAATCCTTGTAGGAAAACTTATATTCTATTTTTGAATCCCCACAGATGTTAAAACTTTGCATCTGCTGCACATCTGTCATGGGAATTTCTTTGACTTTTGAAAGAACAAATGACAAAATGATAACTCATCTTTGTTCCACAAACCTCGAGTGTCCAACTTTGAGGGTGGGTGAAATAAAGAGCGACAATGACCGGAGAAGCTGGGTGTGGGTTATCTATTGGCCGTGAGTTCTGCTCCACTTGTTTCGAGTCAGAGCGAGAGAAGGGAAGCCCTGTCCTCCTGCCTCTGATCTGATTCTCTGGAGAGGTCTCCCAGCTACATCCTAGACCCTTTGACATGCTGAAGAGGAGTACAGCCCATCACTGCAGTTTTTAGGAAGGATTTTCTGTGAGTGTCTAACAGGAACCTTTTCTGCTTTATCTGACTCCTGACCCTAGCCTTTCAATGCAGCCATGCAATAGAGGCTACGGCCTTTTACACATTGTCTCACTGCCCTTAACTCCATTAACAGATCATATTGGTTTTTAGGATGCTTCTTGTTAATCAATGTATTATGCTTAAAACAGTAATGGCAATTGTGAATTATAGTAGTCCTTTTTTGTCCGTGGCTTTGCCTTTTTTATTTTGCTCATGAAAATATTAAATGGAAAATTTAATAATTAACTAAACAGTGCACATGTTTTAAATTGTGTGCCAATCTGAACAGTGAAATCGCAAACCAGCCTGCTCTGTCCTGCCCAGAAAACGAATCATCCCTTTGTCCAGGGTATCTATGCTTCATATGCTACCTACCCTTCAGTCACTTCAATGACCAGATCCGCTGTCTTGGCATTGCAGTGCTTAGGTACAAGTAACCATTACTTTACTTAATAATATTAACCCCAAAACCATTCCCATACCTTCAATAATAGTATGTTATAATTGGTCTATTTTATAATTATTTATTATTAAACTCTTGCTGTGCCTACATTATAAAATAAAATTTATTGTAAGTGTGTATAGATAGGAAAAATCATAGCACATATAGGGTTCAGTACTATCTGTGGTTTCAGGCACCCACTAGAGAGTCTAGACTGTATCTATGGATAAGGGGGAACTACTTAATATAAAAATTAAGAATTTCTATAACATGGAAGGATTTTTCTAAGCTAAAGGTAGTGGTCATAAATGAAAACATGGATAGATTTGATAGCATTAAAAAAAAGAAGTTAAGTAAATCTGAAAATCTTCATGAACAAAATGAAAGGTAAATGGAAAAATATCTGCAATATGTGACAGAGTTAATGTGTTTAAAAGACAAAAAATACCTCTTAAACTCAATAAGAAAGCCAAGCTCCAATTGAAAAACAAAACAAAACAGAGACCATGAATAGGAAATTCACAAATAAAGGCTATAATACATATCAATGTGCATATGAAACACTGCCCAATTATGTAAGCAAGTGCATTAGAAAACATTCCGTGCTTGTCAGATTGACTAGGCTCTCTCAGTGTTGTTGAGGGTGCAGGAAATAAATATTCTCTCATGCTGCTGACAGGAGTGTAAATTGGTATGGCTTATCCAGAAGTCAAATTGTCAATATGCATTAACAGTGGACATAGGAATTCTATTTCTCAGAATTTATGCTAAGGCAATAATCATGAATATGCATAAACACACAGATACAAAGGAAAAAAAAATCTTTTCCAGGATTATTTAAAATAGTCAGAAAATGGAAGGAAAAAAAAACCTATCATACTACCTCCCTGGGTTCTAAGAAAAATGAAATGGTTTCAGGTGGTCCTTCATTCTCTCTAATCTGAGAACCAGCTACCCTATTATAAGCTACTGCCACTTAGGGGTTACCTAAGACTCCCTGGTCCTTCTCAAGTCCTCACAGGAATGAGACTCCAATTTGGCTAAATTATCTCTGTAATGTGAATATTTTTCTGTCATTAGGACTGATATTAAAGACAAATATTTAGTGCATGGAAAGATGTTTATGATATATAAACTGAAAAAGCAATATACAAAATTATATGTATAATAATCAGATTTTTATAGATATATAGTCACATTTTTTTTTAAATCTAGAAAAAATACTCTAAATTAAAATGTGTATCTCTGTTAGTGGGTTTGAGGGGGCATTATTTTTATTTTTTAATGATATTTCTCAAAATTTTTATGTCAAACACATTAGTTTTTTAATATGTATTGAAGTTTAATATACATCTAGAAAAGTATGCCTCATAAATGTACAACAAAATGAATTTCTGCAAACTAACCACACCTGTGTAACTGTACCCAGCTCAAGACACAGTACACAATTTTGTGCTTAATTTATGTCATTGACCACCACCTCCAAGGTGATGACTTCTAATGGCATACATTAATTTTACATGGTTTTGTACTTCATAAAAGTACATAAAATCATATAATTCATAATCTTTGGTCTGGCTTCTTCTCTTTAATATTACTGAGATTCATCCATATTGTTGCTTGTAGTTGTAAATGATTCCTTCTTACAGTTGTATGTTATTCTCTGTGGGAATTAAGACTGAATGTTACAATGTATTTACCCATTTTACTGTTGATGGATATTTGGATATGTTTCAGTTTGGCTCTATTGTGACTAGTGCTTCAATGAACATTCTAGTAAATACTGTACATTTGGTGAACCTACCTATTCCTGTTCGATATATGAGAGTAGAATTGCTGGGTAATAGAATATGCATATGTCCAGCGTTAGTACATATTGGCAGTTTTACGCAGTAGCTGTACCAATTTGTACTTCACCAGCCATATTTGACTTTTTTTGCTCCATATCCACATCAAGTACTTTGTATTTTCTGTCATTTTCATTTCAACTATTTTAGTGGGTATAGAGGTATTACATGATATCTTTAATTTGCATTCCTCTAAGGGCTGATGAGGTTGAGTGTCTTTCCTTAACTTTATTAGTCATTTGGTTATTGTTTTCTTGTGAATTCAAGGCTTTTGCTCATTTTCAATTGGTTATCTTATTGATTTGCAAAAGTTTTCCTATAAATTTTGGATGCAAAGCATTTATTAGGTAAGTATATTGGGGATACATCATCCCCCCTCTGTGAGTTGCTTTTTAAATATCTCAATGATGTATTTTGATGAAGAAACCTTTATTTTTTATTTTTTTCCTTTAAAAGCTTTACTATTTTTGAAACATTTAGATTTGCAATCCTTCTAGAATTGTTATATAGTGTGAAGTGTAGGAATCAAGATAATTTTTTCCATTATGCATATCCAGTCAACCCATTCCATTTAGTATCTTTTCACTACTACATTATCATCTTTATTATAAATTAGGTGACAGAATATATATACTGTGTGTGTGGGTGAGTGTGTGTGTGTGTGTGTGTGTGTGTGTGTGTGGTATGTCTAGACTTTCCCATTGTTGTTGTTGTTTTTTTCTTAAAACTAGACTGTTTTAATTGCTATAGACACATAATAGGCTGTAGTATCTGGTAGGTAAGCCCTCCAGCTCCATTGTTCTTCAGAGCTGTCTGGGCTATTCTTGGCTCATTGAACTTCCATATATATTTTAGAATCATGTTGTCAGTTTCATAACATAACCTTTTTGGTATTTTGGTTAAAATTGAATTGAATCTAAAGATTCATTGGTGAGAATGAATCATTAGTTCATAATGAGAAAATGCTAAATAATTTAAAATACTAAAACACTATTAGGTTAAGATTTTTTGTGTGTCAGTTTGTTTACCAAAAAGAAGACATATCTTTTAAGTTTTCAATTATAGATATATTCAAGACATACCTATTTTAGGTATATTCTAGAAGATAGTAGAGTAACAATGAAATCTAGTTATTAGTCCTATAGGGAAAATGTAAGATTTCAAGGTTTATTTCTTATGCAAAGAGTATGCAGAAAGTATATTTGAACAGCCTAGACTGAATTATTGCTTTCTTGGGTTTGGTTCATCATTAAAAGCCTCATGTCACAAAGTAATATATTGTAAGCATAGGATGACCATATGCTAAGACAGCTCTAGCTTGTATTTTACATCTACTGAGTGGGCATCCTGTCCACCTGTCTTCTATTTTTCATGGGCAAAAGTTCCCTGACTTGGCTAATTAATCACACAGTTAATTTATATAAGTTAGTTATTTTTACTACAAATTTCATGCTGATACATTTCCTAAGAAAACAGCTTTCTTTGGGAATAAGTTATTCTGAATTAAAATGTCTAAAATACTTCTACATAATATTATCAACGAAGTTCCCAGGAAGGGTGAGAAAGACTACCCTATTGTGATACTTAGAATAAAAAGCTTTCTTAGCTGGGATAAAAGGGAATTAGCAGAGAAGTTGCCTGCTGTCAAGGATGAGGTCTTAAAGGAGGGCATGGCATATTCAATTCATTTTTAGGTAGGCTTTGGGAATTAAGTGAAAACTGCTCCAAGAAGGTAGGATGGAGGTGTGTGAGCCAAAAAGGAAATTCTCCGTATTAGAAAATGAGAGTTAGGCTAGCATCTGAGAATTGACTATAGAGCTCTATCTTCCTGACTGTGACGTGGTTCAGAAAGCTCCATTCTTCCAGTCCTCTGAGACACCTGTGTCTTGAAGAGGAGAGAGAATCATTCATGACCTGCGGAGAAGGTTCTGTGGAGGCTATATGTATTCTGGGGAATTCTGTGTAGTATTCTGGGGATTGCAGTCTAATGGGGCCCCTAAGTGCTGGTGCTTCTCTCTGGAATGGAGGGATCACATGCCCTTTCCACACCTAGTTGCTGTGAGGGTAAAATTGATTGGCAGTTTTCAGAAGGGCCCCAGACGAGGGCAGAGATTACTTCAAATAGCTGTGTGATCTATAGAGTAGTGGTTCCCAAACCTGGCTGCCCATTAGGAACACCGGGGGAGGTTTCCATTGATTGAAGTTTTACTCATTATAAAAGTAATTTATATCACTTGAGAGATTTTGGAAAATACAAAGAGCAGAAAATAATTAGGAGAAATTGTTCTATGTTCCTACCATCAAAGTTAACCATATTAGGTTGTGGTTCAATCCCAGACCAGTTACATCAGAATCTCTTAAGAATGGGGCCGGGACACCAGTCTTTTAAAAACCTGTCTCAGGCCATTCTAAATTATGATCAGGGTTTAGAATAATGGAATCCTCGTTGACACCAATATCTCCTTCTGCCCTCCTACTCCTATCCCATTTAATCCATCACCAAGTTCTGTTGATTTTTCTTCTCAAGTTTATTGAACCTCTCCACTTTTCCTTCTGCTGTCACCATCATCTTCAGGCCCACCCACATTTTCTCTTCCTTGGAATTTGTCTATAATTCACATGGAAACTTCTCTACTGTACACCACATGGTTTATCTACTCTGAAACCCAAGTGGTTTTTTCACAAATCAAATCTGTTCCTGTCAGTCCTTCCGTGTAAAACATTTCTGCCCCTTCTCTAGGCTGACACTCCAGGTTGGCCTCTACTTAGTGCCTCCGCTGGACTACGCATCTCATTCCTCTTTCTCTGCTCTAGAGGGACTGGGCTTCTGGACCTTTGCACATTTCATCTTCTTTGTCTGGAATGTTCTCTTCTTTACTCCTATTCATTCTTTAGCTCTTAGTTCAAACATGACCTCTCAGACTGCCTTGACCAGGGCGGTCCCTATTGAAGGCATTCATAGCACTGTTTCTCTTCTGCAGAACACCTGGTACAAGTGCCTTTGATCCTCATCAGAAAGATAAAATGTTGACTTCTTGTTCATCTAAATGTAGGTCATATAATCAATTGAGAAGTTTGGCTCTAATATATTTATATATTTGAACTTTTAGCAAGTATGTGTTGTTGAGCCAGAATTATGTGAAAACAATTCATGCATTTAAAAAGACTAGAGGCCAAAACAGGTTTGGCTTGGTGGATAGAGCGTCAGCCTGTGGACTGAAAGGTCCCGGGTTCGATTCCAGTCAAGAGCATGTACCTTGGTTGTGGGCACATCCCCAATAGGGGGTGTGAAAGAGGCAGTTGATCGATGATTCTCTCTCATAGATGTTTCTAACTCTATATCCCTCTCTCTTCCTCTATGTAAAAAATCAATAAAATATATATATAAAAGTTAAAAATAAATAAAAAAGACTAGAAATAAATAGCAAAATATGGTTAACTTTGATGGTAGGAACATAGAACAATTTTCCCTAATTATTTTCTGCTCTTTGTATTTTCCAAAATCTCTAGAGTGATATAAATTACTTTTGTAATGAGTAAAAATTCAATCAATGCAAAAAATGTGTCTAGATGATATCTAAAGAGAGTATGACTGGAGATTAGATGATGTAACATGGTGTCTTCAGTTTAACTACACTTTTCCACATAGAAAAAGCCAGAAAACACTATTCTTATTTGTAAACTTGTTAAGATGACCTGGGATTTCAATGTACTGAGAACATTACTTGCTTGATGGATGAGTCTGATCTGTGTGGATCAATCTATGGAATTACTCAGGTTCCCTTCCAGGCCACAGAAGGTGTAATGTCAGGTGCCCAGGGAGCCAGGAGAGCTTGTTCTTGCTTCACAGGAAGACCTGCTGGAGCGGCTCCAGGGCCTGCCTGCTCAGGAGGGTGTTTCAGGTTGCTGTGGGAGGAGCACAGCTGCAGAGCCTGCCCTTGCCCAGGTCTCCATGCTCGGTTATGATTTCAGGTTCTCCCTCCTGTGCTCTGTTGTCTCATGCCATTCTGGGGTGCCAGGTAGGGCAGAGGGTGAGTAAAACTGGCTTTCCTCATTATGAAGAAGTCTACATAGCCCTGTCAATAAGCATTGTTCTTTCTTATAGCTGCAGAGACACCTTTTTGTGTTAAAAATCAATACTTGCCCAAGGCCAAAGCCTAAAACATCATTAAAAATAAGTTTCCAGATATTGAACTAGAAATTGTATTATATTATTAGTTTAAAAATTATTTAATTATCTTTTTGAGGTAATAATTTTGAGGTAGCAAAGCCGGCCTTTTACTGGTGTGTGGGGGGGGGGGGGGGGGCACACACGTGCGCCCGAGTATGCTGTTTTATTCATTTGCTCTGCTGCTATATGGGATATTTTTTTCTTTCTTTTTTATTGACATACACCACTGTATAAGTTTAAGGCATATAGCATGATCATTTGAATTACATATGTCATGAAATAATAGTTGTAATGGGTTCAGCTAAGATTTATCTCATATAGATACAACATACAGAAGTTGAATTAATTATAACAATATTTTTATTTTGCCAAAGGTTCATGGAACCTCTGTTAAGTGCTGGGCATCTGATTGGCTTAGGATCTACAATAATGAAATATAATAAGATAACTTTGACTTACAGTTGGGTAACTCAAATGTCTCAGACTATTTACTTATTATATTACCTAATTTAAAATAGTTCAAACCTTTTCCCTACTTAATGCAAGAATTTCAATATGTTATCTGCTTGCCCTCTTGCCCACTTTTTTGAACACCTGAGATACTCCAACAAGTCAGTTGTTTATTCAACATCTCAACCAGCTGCCTGGTCTGGACCACTGCCTCATTTTTTTTTTTTATCAGTAACATCTACAGCCTCCTGCTGCTGCTTTCCCATGCTGGGCTGTAACCCTGGGTGCCATTCTAGACTCTCACAACTTCCCACACTATTAGAAAGAGCAGCTGTGATGTTTGCATGACTTCACTCATGGCTTTAGGATTTCAAAAGAATAAAGGAAAGAAAATATAAGTAGAGAACTCCATTCTTGTTACTAGATATGGAGATTCTCTGACTTCACAGACCAAAGCCCTCCCCGCCCTCCCACTCCCACCATTTAGGCATCTCTGTTGTGCAATCTTCTCTGCCCAGGCTGAGGCCCGTCTCCATGCTTCAGGGACCCATTAATTTTTCCACAAAGGACAAGGACAAGTCTCTAACATCGGGATCACAGTCAGGTGACAGTGTCCCAAGGCACAGTGA
Source organism: Pipistrellus hanaki (assembly GCF_964339955.1). Lineage (NCBI taxonomy): Eukaryota > Metazoa > Chordata > Mammalia > Chiroptera > Vespertilionidae > Pipistrellus > Pipistrellus hanaki. The sequence continues at coordinate 51,344,452 of NC_140510.1, read as the reverse complement.
CAATCAGCTACAGGCTCCCCCCTCTACCGGTCTATTTCCTGCTCCTGTGAATCATTTTAGAGCAGTGGTTCTCAACCATTCTAATGCTTCAACGCTTTAATACAGTTCCCCATGTTGTGGTGACCCCCAAGCATAAAATTATTTTTGTTGCTACTTTTCCGATGGTCTTTGGGCTACCCTGCTAGCAGTCGCAACCCACAGGTTGAGAACCGCTGCTGTAGAGCCTAAGACCATTGGAAAACACAGATATTTACATTATGATTCATTAACAGTAGCCACATTACAGTTACAAAGTAGCAACAAAAATAATTTTATGGTTGGGTGTCAGGTAAGAGGCATTCATGAGCTTACTGAATTCCAGTCCCCACCCATCTCTTCTGGTGAAGTGCTTGAATAAGAAAACACATCTAACAAATACTTTTAGGGACAGTACCACTTAAATTGACTTACAGAGGGGGGAAAATGTGTGAAAGAAAATATAATTTGCAGAGATGTTATTGTGCTGCAGTGAAAACAACTTTTTATATAATTATGAGAAGCAGATTAAGCTCCTCGGACCATATTATCTCCAGAATCTATGGTTTACTTTCACATCTCCACTTAACTGGAGGATCCGTCAAGAGGTTTTCCCCAAAACAAAAGAGCTGTGTGCCCCCAAAGCTGAATTTAAATCTTTTCCTCAAGGGAAACAAGCTGCTAGAAACATTAAAATGTCAGTTTTTCTTATTCAGCAATTAGTGTCAAAATCTCTTGGGATTCACTTTAGGCCAGAGCACCCCATTAAGACCTATTTTTCTAGATATAATTCAATAAGGTCTCAGTAAGCGATAGGAAAAAAAAACAAAACAAAAAAACCCCTCAGATAGATGAACTGCCTACTGAAATCAAGCACTAAGCTATAATTTCAGCCCAATACAATAAAGTTAAAATGCTGTAGAAGAGTGCTCAGAGTACCTCGGGGGCTGGTAAAAGAATTCTCCAGAGTCACTCTCCTGATCAAGAAACCTCAATGTTGCTTCCCCTGGTTTATTTTATGCTCTTTATTTTTAAAGATTTTTTATTTTATTCATTTTTTTTAACCACTGTAGTTCCCATATCTAAATTCTATTATAACATAAATACTGAAACATACCAAAACATGAACATACTCTAGTGACCTCTTAATTTTTCCAAAAATTGTATTTGAGGAAAGGTTGTTGTTTTTAGCCTGATACCCAAGAAGGCAACTTTTTACCTTCGATCTCTGCAGGCTTTTCTCTTACCCAGCTAGGATTAATAAATTGGGACGTGGTGGACAGAACACACATTCCCCACCACCCAGGCAGGATTTCTTTCCTACAGTGCCTCCTTTCATTTTAAAGCTTCCTTTCTAATTACTTAAAATAAATATATATTTAAATAAATCTAAAGCACGATTCATTTCTAGGACAAATAGCAATCAGAAAAGCACAGGTAACCAAACAGGTTTTATCTTTTATAAGATAATACAAAGAAGTCTTTTTTTTTTTTTTTTTTTTTTTAGATTTCAAATTTAAAAGTCATGAAGTATGTCATGTTCTTGTGAACTACAGTGTATTAATTAGCAAGGCCAGTAATGTCCAAAATGTTAACTGTTAAGACCAAAGTGTCATTCGTTCTCAAGGATCTTGGTTGCTCCAGCTGAATCGGACTTCAGTGATTCAATGAGAGCATGTTTGACCTGGCCTTGCCAAGATAAAAGTTATTTGTTTTCCTTATGTTTTACAATTGATTTCCTTATGTTTTTCTAAGCATGGAATGATATATTAATGATGAACTCTTCTTAAAAAATTATCTCTTTATCGTTTAGTTTAGTTAATTCTTAAGATACATTTTAGTATTTTAAGAGAAAATATAAAGTAATCCTATCTAATAAAGAGGGAATATGAAAACTGACTGGCATGTATCACAAAGATGGCGGCGCCCATAGCCACAAGATGGCAGCACCCAGTCTCCTCAGCCCTGCCAGAGTTCACCAGTCCTTTTAGCCCTGCTGGGGGGGTGGGGGGAGGAGGGCAGCAGGTGCATTGTGTGGCTGGACCCACCCTCAGCCCTCCAGCCACCAAGGGTCAACCCGAGATGCAGGCAAGCCTTGGATGGCTGCCATTCAGCACTGCCCGAGGCTCAGGTAACCAGGGCCAGCCAAGGCTTGCACCACCAGCAGTGGCAGCAGCAGATGTGTGATGGGGTGTCGCCTTCTCCTGATCATCGGGTTGCCTCCCACCCCTGAGGGCTCCCAGACTGTGAGAGGGGGCAGGCCAGGCTGAGGGAGCCCCCCCCCCCCCACTCCTTTGCATGAATTTTTGTGCATCAGGCCTCTAGTAGAACATAACTTTATAAGGCACTGATATTTTCTAAAGTTTTATGAGAAAAGTTATTTTGTGACCCCATAATATTTTGGATTTAGGGAATAAAAGAAAAAAATATTGGTATATGTGCAGTTTAAATGACATTTTGTTTAAAACTCAGCTACGGGAATTGCTTAAACCTGATTTACGTATGGTTTGAGTAGATTTTAAGGAGGATAACTGCCTTTGTAGAGAGCTAAAAGGGATAAATTCATTTGGAAAAGTTTGGGAAATAGAGTTCCTTAAAATGGTGGCATCAGAGTAAAGTGTCCATGGGACAGATAGACTTAATATATCAAATTGAGGGACTTTCCAACAATTCTCTGAGGATTATGATTTAGGCTTTGCTATAAGAGTGTACGGGTATAAATAGGAGTTCTTTCTGGCATGCTATATGAATATAATCAATATCTGTTTCCATGGTCATACCTGGTGCTGTAACTCATTTTCAACTGGTGAATACTCCAAATAATGGACTAACCTCTACTTGCTCCTTCCTTCCCATAGAGCTCCATGCCAACTTGGGTCAACACAGCTTCTCAAAGCCAGTACTTTTCAACCACTTGCATTTTTTCCCACGGGCAGAAATCCTTCACAAGCCATGATCCTGTGTTTATCTGAACCATTCATGGCACAGTACTGTCCACCTCAGCCAATTCTTTCTCTTGCATCCCCATTTTCCTTTGGTTTTTGACCAGTATTCACAGACTCTTATACTCATCTTTATTTCCACGAGAGTGTCATTTTCTTTATTCTAACTGAGAACCAAAAACCTGGCAATAATTGCACTAAGTATGAAAATACTGGTAATCCTGGTATTGCTAAAATGAAGACATTGTATATGTTACAGAGATGTGTTACGTAGAACTGAACAAGATACAAATTCAAGGCTGTCTTCATCAGCTAAGGTTCTTGAGGTACTGAAAAGTCTCCTTTAAAATCTTCACTTAAGTTATAATCTATCACTATATCCTTAACTAAATAAATGAAAAACTTAAGTGCTTAAAAGTAAAGAAATTATGTCTTAATCTGTTTTACTCTTTTTCAAATATTGCTTTACCATATATTCCATTTCTATTAGTTTGTATTTAAGATGTGCATTTCAACCTCATAAAAGGTTAAATTGATATTTATGGGCTATTCTGGAAACCTAAATACAATTTGTTTCACTACATCTAGGAGAAAATATGTTCAAATTCCCACTGGCTTTTGGAACACAACCAAATAGAAGGTTGCAGACATACTGTGTTTTGGTCTTTGTTACTTGCCTCCTCCACTGGTTAGGGCTTGTGTCTGTTTGCAGGTGTGTATCTGTGTGTCTGTTACATATACCTTTGTGTCTATACATACACCTTTCACAGTTCTTGGTTCATAACATCATTTATTCCTTCCTTTCTTCAATAAATATTTGAATTCCTATTATGTAAAAGGTCTGTTTTAGGCCTAAGGGATATCCAGAAATGAGGTTACGGCCCTCAGAGAATTTACACTCTAATGGAGAATAGACATAAACCAAATAATTGCAAAAACACACATAAAATGCATGAGTAATAGATGCTATGAAGGGAGGCCACACAGCACTGTTCGAGCATGGGACCAGAGATCTGCCTTGTCTCCAAACGCAGGCTGGTTTCCTGGAGATCTCCAGGAGGGGTAAAGCTGGAGGTGAAAGTGCTCCAGATAGAGGGAGTTCGTGTTCAAAGAACTTATTTGCTCCATTAGCTTCTCTTTATAATTTTTTCCAGGAGTGACCACTGTGTAGCTGGGAGACTTTTAGCTTCAGCCATATAGTGAAAATTAATTGTAATCATACTAGCAAATAAGAAGGCACATATTTCACAAGCAGTGATACCTGTTTTGTTTTGTTTTTTTCAGGTATGAAGTACTACTTAAGTCCTGACAACTACCCTGAAGATGGAATTATGAATATGGCAACTTTTCTGCGGGGCATTGAAGACAAAAGGATAAAAAATGACCGGCCTGAGGACCAGTTCAGTAAAGAGAAAAAGAAAATCCTGTTCTCCTTCTGCGAGGTCTGCAACATCCAGCTGAACTCTGCAGCCCAAGCCCAGGTCCATTACAACGGCAAGTCCCACCGCAGGCGCGTCAGGCAGCTGAGCGATGGGCAGCCTCAGCCCCTGGCTCAGGCTGCGGGGCCGCTGCTGGCCAGCCCCAGCACCACCAGCACAGGTAGGCAGCAGGGTCGCGGGCTCCAATTACCCTGGGAGAAAAGCTTCTGTTCTAGAAAATGAAGGCTTTAGAGCAAGACTTATTTTTCACCATAAGCTACCCCCATAATAATCTGTATTCTACCCCCATAATAATCTGTATTCTTTTCCCTACAGGTAAAATCCAAGAGCTGATTGTTACTTCTCAGTATATATTTACTATTATCGTATACATTTTATTTTAGACACAAACACAGATAAATAGAGACACACAAAATTTGTGCATTGGGCCATTGTCGTGGTTCCATGCCCCCAGAGTGTGTGAGCATTTCTTAAAGTATTTTAAAATGTGTTTAAAACGGATCGGTGACGTCAATATTTTGCTCCCTGTAAAATTAGGCTATGCTGGGTTCCCTCTGCCTGTGTTCTATTGGGTAGCACACTCCTTGATGGGGTATAAAAAGCTGCAGCCCTATTTATAACACCCCACGGTGCAGGGAAGGAGCATTAATCTTGTGTGGTAGGACTCTGCACATTCTTTTAGAGACTTGCCAGCCACAGCGCTTTCGCCTTCGTGCAGGCGGTGTTCTAACAATAGGAACAGGCATTGCCCAAGCCAGCCAGGCTCACCTCTGAGGCGGCACCACCGCAGCACTCTTGCCTCTCACCCTTTCCCGGGGGCTGGGTACAGGCAGAAGCTTTGGGACTTTTGCATTCCTGCATCTGCCTTGAATTTCACACCATCTTTAAAATCTTTTATCGTATCCTTGGGCAGAGTGTCCTCCTCCTCCACATTGCTGGGATGGTGTATCTTCACGGTGACATAACTAAAGGCATGTTACCCAGGGTGAAGAGTCTACAAAAAGTGAACCTTCTACCCAGGTTTACCTGGGAGGCCACGATAAGCCTCCCCCTGCCTGTGGAGGGAGAGCTCCAGATTCCACTCTAGCCTGCGTCTGCTCTGGTGACAGGCAGACCCGAAGGGAGAAGATATTGGAATTCCACTTGGGGCTGTTCCATAGTTCTTGGTTTTGTGACATTATGACATGATCCTTATGAAACTCCAGGGTAAATTGCTGTGGATACATATATATGTATATATATATATATATATATATATATATATATATATTTGTATTTCAAGTTAACCTAACTACTTTATAGCAATTTAATTTCATTATTTCCCCAGTAGATAATGGTCATGCGCTGAAAGACTTACAGGAATTTATAGGATGCACGCTTAGTACGGAAATTATAATCAGTATAAATATTGATAGGTAACATTAATGTATTTGTACTTGATATATCAAAAATTAATTTACATATTAAATATAGTTGGTGTTAGGTTAAGACTGATTTCTGTTTTATATCTAAACCAAGGAACAAATAACCCTGAGTAAAGATTTTAATTACATCAAAATATCCATGCTTAAAATGAAGTTAACCTATAGCTTCTGATAACTAATATTAGTAGCTAGCATTACCTGAGTATTTTCTAAGGGGTGGGGGATTGGAATGGGGGGTTGAGGACAAATATGTTATACCTTAATCAATCAATCAATCAATCAATAAGGGTTATATTCTGGTCCTAAGAAGCTTACCAGAATTTTCTCACTTAATCCTCTCATTAACCCTGAGGTAGTTGCTATGATTATTCACTACTTACAGGTTAAGAATGGAGAGATAAAACCACCTGTCCAATTTTACATGGCATGGAAATGGCAGATCTAGAGTTCCAACTATAGTTAATTAATAGTGAGGTGATTATTCTTCATCACTATTTTCCTGCTATTTCCTGCAATGCAGTAACACTCAGGTTAAATTCAGACCTGTGTGCTGTCATGTTTGTGGTCATGAATGGTTGCTTGCATAGCAAACTCTTTTACTTTGGTGGGTTTTAAAAACAGACGTATAAATCTCAATTCATTAATTTCTCTATTGTCCTCCCATGCTAGTGAAATTAGCTGGCTGACATAAAGTAAGTTTAGCAAAGATATAGACAAATAATTATGGGTGTATTCTATAAGTAAAACATAGATCATCATCTAGAATAACACAGTGTATTAATATATAGAAAAATGGATAAGAAAATGAGATAGATTTTCAAGTCTATATATTGGGCATAAAGGACAATTTTCATATATTGATTCCAAAATATTAGATGTGTCCTGAATATCCAGTAAAAGGAAGATTAAATACCTAATAGTACACTTATAAAATGATGACAGAAACCATGGTCATTAAATTTATCTTTCTGGCTCAGCTGGTGTACCTTTGTGGTTGAGCATTCATCATTCAATTACTGGTCAGGGGACATGCCTGGGTTGTGGGCTCGATCCCCAGTAAGGGGCATGCAGGAGGCAGCCGATCGATAATTCTCTCTCATCACTGATGTTTTTATATCTTTCTCCATCTCCATTCCTCTTTATGAAAATGAATAAAAATCAATATTTTAAAAAATTATCTTTCTGAGGAATACTGAATAATAGGATAAACTGTCCATAATATCATGCTAAATGAGCCAACAGGAACTTAAGTAGATTATACCTTAATGTTGCTATGTGTGCCTGTGCATATTATCCACTATTTAGAGTCTCAACTCAATGAGAAGCAAGCCTGACATGGTTTTATTTTTTCAGTCATTTTCCTCAATTTTGATCTATCACATGTCTGTTTCCTGCTGGGTAGCGGCTTCCTTACCACCTTTTCTGCCCAGATCTTCTCAATTTTGTATTTTTAGAGGGACTGTTTATTTAGAAGATTTGGTTTTATTTATAAAAACTTCTATGCCATAACCAAATTAAGATATGATGATTAGCCAGACCCTGGAGTTTAGAGTGAATGGTGGGGCACAGTTGGCTCTCATGCTGCTCCTCTGTCTACCTGCCCTTTTGCCCAGGTAGTGGGGAAATTTGGAGGAATGGTGGGATGGAGGTCTTCTTGCCTTATAGACTTGGCAAGGCTGCGATGCTGTTCTCGGTAAATGATCACTATTCTGGTTGTCTCTGTGGGACATAGGTGCTCCTAACAGACCCTGTGTTTCTTTGGGGATTGGGAGTCCCTGAGATTTAGCTGCAAATCCCAGCTCAGCCCCAGATGAAAACAAAAGGCCCCATTCCTCAACCACATGTACTTCTTTCCCCCACATTGCCGCAGATAAGGATATTGTGTCCTCTCTTCTCATTTACATACCAACTACTAGGGCTTGAGGTCATTTAGAGAACCAATCTGACAACTAACATTCCTCTTGAAAACTCATGCCGAAACAGGTTTGGCTCAGTGGTAGATTGTCGGTCTGCGGACTGAAGGGTCCCTGGTTCGATTCCTGTCAGGGGCATGTACCTTGGTTGCGGGCACATCCCCGGTGGGGGGTATGCAGGAGGCAGCTGGTCGATGTTTCTCTCTCATCGATGTTTCTGGCTCTCTATCTCTCTCCCTTCCTCTCTGTAAAAAAATCAATAAAATATATTTTTTAAAAAAAGAAATTAAAAAAAAAGAGAAAACTCAGAGCTGCTGGGGCCCAGGCAGGTAGACTTGGAGTGGGGTGTAAGGGCTCCTCTGTATTTCTCATCTCTGCTCAAGTGCATAGGGAAGACTGGCAAGTCCAAAGCAGGCACCTAATTATGGATCAAAATGCTAGTCTCCTTTTTATGCTAATTGCTTGCCTATAAGGGTATTATGGGCTGAAGTTTGTTTCCCCTTCAAAAAATATGTTGGAGTCCTAATCCTCAGTATTTTCAAATGTAACCTTATATGGAGATAGAGTTTTTGCAGATGAAATTAATTTAAAATGAGGTCATTGGGATTAGGTTGACCCTAATCCAATGTGATAGATGTCCTTATAAAAGGGGAACAGTTATAAAAATTTACAGAGACAGACACACACAGAGGGAAGATGCTATGAACAGGAATAGGAACAAAGAGGCCATCTGCAAACCAACAAAAGAGGTCTAGAACTAATTTTCCCCTCCGAGTTCTCAGAAGGAGCCAACCCTGCAACACCTTGATATCAGCCTTCAAACCTCCGGAACTGTGAAATGATCCGTGTCTATTGTTAAGCTACCCAGTTTTGGGTACTTTGTTACAACAGCCCTAGCCAGTTAATAGAGGGAGGAAATTAAAAATCTATAATCGCCCCAAAGGACAGAAGATGCACTAATAGAGATAATCTTTCCCATAGCTTTTTATTTTTAGAGGTGACTTCCCCTCCTCTTTGTCAGTATTATTATATATTGTTGAGTTTGGCAGGGCAGGGGTAGGAGTTGGCTTCAAGGAGTGATGGTTGAGACTTGAGCCATTTCTCTGAATTAGTGACTGATACCTACCTAACCACTGGCAATTCTTCCAGTATACTTAGAAGTTAGGGTGTTCACAGAACCTTTAGATCTCAGCTTCTGGAAGAATAGGAGGATTCTCAGAGTGCACCTAAAACCATTTGTGTGTGTGTGTGTGTGTGTGTGTGTGTGTGTGTGTGTGAGTGAGAGAGAGAGAGAGAGAGAGAGAGAGAGAGAGAGAGAGAGAGTGAGAGAATATATTTTTTTTTCCTGAGAGAAAGATTAATGATAAGTAGCAGCAAGATCCCTTTCCCAACACTGTCCCCAACCAAATATTGTAAGAATACTCTGGGCAGCAAAAAAGAGAATCAAAGGGGAAGCAAAGAGACCTTAGACAACTTAGCCTGTATGTGAAGGATCCCTGTTCCTTTCCCCATCCAGTCCCAGAGGGTGGGTGGAAATAACAGAAACCATAGGTGGCTTTAGACAAAGTAGTTAGCATGCTTTTATTCCTCAAAAGGTATACAAATACAGTAAGACCCTAGTATTCCCAGCCCCTAACAAGGATGGGCAGATGGACCCAAACAGTCTCCTGATTTGCTTGTGGGCTTAGTGAAATTGGGCTAGAATTAAACAGTGCTAAGAAAAGAATTTATAGCAATAAGTGCTTATATTAAAAGATGTGATGCATTTACACCATGGAATACTATGCAGCAATAAAAAAGAAGGATCTCTTACCCTTTGAGACAGCATGAAGGAACCTGGAGATATGCTGAGTGAAATAAGCCAGCAGAGAAAGACAGCTATCATATGATCTCACTCATATGTGGAATCTAAAAAAACAAATAAACTGATGAATTAAATAGATACAGAAACACAGAAGCATGGAACAGACTGTTGACTCTCAGAGGGAAGTGGGGGTGGGTGGGTGGATGGAAGAGAATAACCAAAGAACTTACATGCATGTATGCATAACCCATGCACACAGACAATAGGGCGGTGAAGGCCTGGGGTGGGGATGGGTGCAGGCTAGAAGGGGTCTATAGAAAAGGAGGTAACATCTGTAATATTTTCAACAATAAAGATAATTTTTTAAAAATAGAATGTCATATATGCCTCATTTTCCCTTCCTGTCTGTGAACCTCCCAAGGTATGTGGGATTTCCATTTGTATGTATGTACAAATTAAATTTAATTATTTTATCTGAAAAAAATGATAAAAGATCTCCAATAAATAAATACATCTTTACTTAAAGAAGGTAGAAAAAAAGAGAAAAAAATGAACACAAAGAAAGCAAAGCTGGACAAATCTGAAGAAGTTTGGTAGTTTGTATTCATATCAACACCTTGATTATGATATTTTTTTTTGCAGTTTTACAGAATGTTGCCATCAACTGAAGCTGGATAAAGTGTTCAATGGAACTCTCTGTAATTATCCAACTACATATCAATTTATATTTATCTTAATACAATTTTCAGTTTAAAAAGTCATAATAGCCGAAACCGGTTTGGCTCAATGGATAGAGCGTCGGCTTGGGGACTGAAGGGTCCCGGGTTCGATTCCGGTCAAGGGCATGTACCTTGGTTGCGGGCATATCCCCAGTAGGGGATGTGCAAGTGGCAGCTGATCGATGACTCTCTCTCATCGATGTTTATAACTCTCTATCTCTCTCCCTTCCTCTCTGTACAAAATCAATAAAATATACATATATAAAAAATAATTTAAAAAGTCATAATAAAGATGACCAGTAAAAATGTCCAGTAGCATAATCAGAGATGACAATGAGCAAAAATTTTGGGGTTTGGCTGCTTAAAAATTATCATGTCTACTTTAAAGATATTATTACTTAAACACAATCTCCTTTTTTAAAAGATAAGTGTCAAGAGAACCTAGATACCTAAATAACTTAACGATAGTATGGTATGCTAAGCACAATAATGATCTATATATAAGCTAGGTGTGGAACAGGGAAAGGAACAGTTAATTTTATAGAGGTCAGGAAAAACTTCCTAAAGGTGTTATTTGAGGTTAATATTTAAAAATAACTTTTGAGTTATTCAAGAGAAAACAACATGCTAGGCAAAGGGATATCAAAGCAAATGCATGTAGGAATAAATTATAAATCATTTATTATCATTGGAGTGAATTTGGATTGAAAAAAAGGGGATAAGATCCCTGCGTCAAAGTAGAAAGTAGCTAGAATGGAAGGGTCTTCCTTGTCCTGTGGAAACTGAGACAAAGGAAAAACACAGTTGCCCAAACACACATATTAAAAAAGTATGGAACAGCTGCTGGATTCAGAGGTCTCCTAAGTTCTCTTTCTATTGTACTCTGGTTTATGGCAATCCGGAGCCTCACTGTCGAGTCTAGACAGCCCAGTTTAGGTGTTGTTTCACCATATGGCTGCTCAGAGGTTATTTTTCCATGACCTACATACAACTTCCAAGTCCAGATAAAATTGACTGTATTTATTCTCTACGTATCCTTCCCTCTGCTGGCAAAAGCTGAGACCTATTCTTTATCCTGGGCACCTACTGCTGCAAAATTTCTCCATCAGTCCTAGGACATTCACCCTTTTGTTCTCTGAGGTGAATCTGAATTTAAAAACTGTAAAGCAGTTGGTGTGGGAGTGACTGATATTCTAACCCAGTGGTTTTCGAATTTTAGCTTGCACCAGCATCACCTGAAAAGGTATGCTAAAATGCAGAGTATGTTAAAAAGGCAGACTGCTGGGCTCCATGCCCAGAGTTTTTGATTTAGGAGGTCTGGGGCGGAACCTGAGAACTTGCATTTCTAACAGGTTCTGAAGTTGTTCCTGTTCTGAAATCGTGAGAACACCAATCTAACACACTGAGGAGGAGTTATATCCAGAAAAGGAGCTTCTACCTTAAATAAATCTGCATTTGGGAAATGGTCAGAAAAGAGAAAGGCAGCCTTCTCGTGTTTCTTATCTTCTGCTGGTATACCCACCGACCCATGCAAAGAGAGGGATGATGTTGTGGAAATAGAATGCATAGCCCCCAACCCCATCAGCCAACCTTTACCCCTAACGGTGAGCTTTATAAGCAACTTTGCACCTTCCACAGTAGCATGAAAACAATGAGGGTGGACTGAGAGGCTGTAGCCACATGGATGAATGGGACCTCACCTTGTGCCAGGTATTGTGTAAAGGAGGTTACCTCATTTGAATCCTCAGATTTATGAAGAAGGTACTATTATTATTATGACGTACAATGTGGGTGAGGAATAAAGAGGTTGGATAACAGCTGGATTTAGAATAAGTCGGCCTAATTCTGTGGCCTGATTCCTCACTCTAGTGTTATTGCCTTTCAGTTACAGATAAATGTTAGGCTGAACAGCAATTGCGTAGTTTGTGCTTAGAGTTTACTGCTCATAGGGTACCTGATGTGGAAGTTGAATAAGAAAACATCTCTCTAGGCAGCCTGTTTATGTGGTAAGGCCAGCTTTTGCTGTTTAGAGACTTTCCCTAAACATCATTCAGCAATACTTGATACACTGATACCTTCTTCCTTCCCATCAGAAACAGGTAAATCACCAACTATAGTAATAAATATTAACTTTGTATTTTTTTTTTCTCTTTATATCCTCAAGAAGCATTTGCTCCTGTCGTGGAGAATTATGTTGCCCCAAGGATTATGGTTGGGAGGAGTACTTGTGTTTGGGGGCTCTTGGGATCCACATTTCCTCATAATGGGAAGGTATTCTCTTTTAGGGGGAGATCTCTGATCCTGCCTTTGACACTATTTTGGCACAAGTAATATTTAATTAAAACTATAAAACATCAGGCTCAGAATATGAAGGTTCTGCTGAATTGAGGTAAGAGAGACACATCTGTACTTGATTTTGAGATGCACTGAAGATACAGGTTATATGAAATTACTGAATAATAACTTCAGTCTTCACGGCCCATTAAGATAGAAATAATTTTTCTTATATTATAAATAAGGAAACAGAATTAGAGAAATTTGGAGGCCTTTCCTAAGGCCACACAAAGATTCAAAGTCTAATATCTGTCTTGGATTCTACATTACCTCTCATAAATTTTTACAATGTATTTTCCAAAAAGTAATAATAAAAAGAATTTGTGACCATTTCCTTATTATCTAATGTTTGTTTTTCCCAGTTGCATACTAACTAATATGCACATTTTCTTGCTCACCTTAAATTAATTCCAAAAGAATTTCTAATCACATTTAAGGTTAAGCTTTTAAGACAGAACAGGAGTTAGTAAAGCAAAGAGACTGGAGAAGCGTGATTCAAAGACAGTAAAGAGAATGTTTAGAATCGTAAATGGAGAAAAAAAATTTGTCATGTCTACAAACGTGAGAGTTGGTTAAAACTGAGTGAAAGAATTAGGAAGAAAAACAAAAAAAAATTGGAAGGTAGGCAGGAGTCATTAGAATTTTTTTTTTATGATGCTTTATTTTAATCATGACTCTATGGGTCAGAGATCGGAGCTTTTCTCAATTAGGCATTTCTTGTCCTGGACTCCAGGGGTCTTCAAACTACGGCCCGCGGGCCACATGCAGCCCCCAGAGGAGTCTGATCCTGCCCGCCAGGTTTTTTGGGCAGTGAGCGCAGCCAAGGTGTTACAGTAGGAATTAGTAGTTCATATAGTCCGGCCCTCCAGCTCTCTGAGGGACCGTGATCTGGCCCCCACTTTAAAAAGTTTGAGGACCCCTGCTAGACATTACTCAGATAGCCAGCACACTGACTGGGTTGGATGGCCTAAGACGTATTTAACAGATGTCTGCAGTTAGTGTTGATGTAGATTGGATCATGCTCACCAGTAGACCCTGTCTTTGAGTTACATAGACAAGACTTGCTACAAGAGGTCACAGAGCCGCATTTCAAGACAGCAAGAGCAAACACTGCAACCACTGCATTCTTTTGGTCAAAGCTATTCACAAACCAGTTCGAATTCCAGTGATGGAGAACAGACTCTGCCTCTTGATGTGAGAAGCGGCATCTTTTATTTGGCCTTAGGAATTTTTAACTGCGCTTGAATAGATTTTAAGTAGAGGACCGTTTGGAGGTACTGTGAAGAAGGTAAATTTGATAAAACCAGGGGATTTTGCAGCAGGAAGCAGAGAGAATAGTTTGGAAGGGGAAATGAAAAACAAGATTAGGAGATGGGTTGTCAGTTGAAACATAGTGTAGAGTATTTTTTTCTTTGTTGCTATATTCTATGTTTCTCTTTGATGCTTCCAGGATCCTCAACTGTGTTTTTACCGTCTCTTTTCTAATGATCCCTTATTTTTATTCACATTCTACATTAAAGAAATTGTTAATAGGGTTAGAACACTGTGATAGGTGTTATGACTATTAAAATATGTGTATGGGCTTTAAAATACACAGGCCATTCCCCCCTCCTCCCCCACTGCATCTCCTATGTATTTAAAATGTAAAATTTGGCAGATCCAAAATGGCAACAGAGTAGATAGTTGTTACATTCACCTTTTCTCAGGACCAAAGTGGAACTACAGCTAAAATATACAGCAATCAGCCGAAGCCGGTTTGGCTCAGTGGTAGAGCGTTGGTCTGCGGACTGAAATGTCCCAGGTTCAATTCCAGTCAAGGGCATGTACATTGGTTGTGGGCACATCCCCGGTAGGGGGTGTGCAAGAGGCAGCTGGCCGATGTTTCTCTCTCATCGACGTTTCTAGCTCTCTATCTCTCTCCCTTCCTCTCTGTTAAAAATCAATAAAATATATTAAAATGTATAGCAATCAATCTGAATAACCAACTGAAGACTAGCTGAAGACAAGTCTTATAACCAAGGACTTACAGAAGTCACATTGAGACTGGTAGGAAGGGCATTGATCTGAAAAGGTTGGCCCTGCTCCTGTAGGCAGTGGCTGAGATTTTGGAGGGATAGCTAAAGCTGTAAGTTCCCCTGAGAAAAATGCGTTATCAACCCCAAGCTGAACTCCCCACCCAGAGCACCAGAGCCAGGAATAGGTGCCCATATAACATCTGGCCATGAAAATCAGCAGGCATTCTGACTACCAGGGAAGAAGAAAGTCTGCTAGAGACACATTTGCTCTCTTAAAAGGCCAACACACAAAATCTCATTCCCAGCCACTCACTCTGGGCTCCAGCAGAAGGAGGGTAGAGCAGATCTTCAAAAAAGAAAATCAATGAGAAAACAGTGGTCATAAATGACACAGTAGATCAAATGGATTTAATTGATATCTTCAGAGCATTTCACCCCAAAGCAGCACAATATACATTCTTTGCAAGTGAACATGTAACATTTTCTAGGATAGACTACATGTTAGGAGACAAAACAAATCTTAATAAACTTGAGAAAATTGAAATCACATTAAGCATATTCTTTGATCATAAGGTATGAAACTAGAAATCAATGACAAGATAAAAAAAAATGTAAAACACAGAAAGATATGGAGACTAAACAACATGCTACTAAACAATGAATGAATTAACAATGACTTTAAGGAAGGAATCAAAAGATACCTTGAAACAAATAAAAATGAGAACACAACAACCCCAAATCTCTGGGTCACAGGGAAAGCAGTCCTAAGAAGCATTACTGGCCTATCTCAAGAAACAAGAAAAATGTCAGATAAACAATTTAGCATTTCACCTAAAGGAACTAGAAAAAGAACAACAAACTAAGCCCAAAGTGAATAGAAGGAAGAAAATAATAAAGATCAGCACAGAAATAAAGGAAACAGAGTAAAACAAAACAAACAAAAAAATACACAACAAAAAACAAATCCAATATTAAAAATCAATGAAACCAAAAGCAGTTTCTTTGAATAGATAAACAAAATTTATAAACCTCTAACCAAATTTATCAAGAAAAGAGAGAGAACTCAAATAAATAACATCAGAAATGAAAGAAGTAATAACTGACAAAAAGAAATACTAAGGATTTTAAGAAAACATTTTAAAAAACTATATTCTAACAAATTGGACACTCCAGATGAAATGGATAAATTCCTAGAAACATACAATCTTCTAAAACATAATTAGGAAGAATTAGAAAATCTGAGTGGAGATATTATAATATTGAAGCAATAATAATAATAATAATAATAATAATAATAAAGTCCCAACAAAATAAAGTGCTGGACCAGATGGCATCACAGCTGAATTTACCAAACATTCAGAAAAAAACTAACACCTGTCCTCAAACTATTCCAAAAAATTCAAGAGAAGTGAAGACTCCCAAACTCATTTTATGAGGCTATTGTTATATTATCCTAATTCCAAAGCTAGATAAAGATACCACAAAGAAAGAAAATTATAGGTCAATATCCCTGATGAACATAGATACTAAAATCAATAGAATATTAGGAAACTGGATTCAGCAATACATTAAACATGATCAAGTGGGATTTATTCTAGGGATGAAAAGTTGATATAATATCTACAAATAATAAATGTGATACACCACATAAAAAATGAAGGATAAAAATCACTTGATCATATAAATAAATGTAGAAAAAGCATTTGATAAAATCCAGCACCCATTTGTGATAATAACTCTCTAAAGATTAATGGAAAAAATATCCTCAGGTGACGATTAACAAAAACAAAAACAAAAATAATGTTATAGACACAGATATGGTGATTACCAGGGAGAAAGGGTAGGAGGAGGTATAAGAAGGTAAAGGGGAATAAATGGTGATGGAAGGAGACTTGACTTTGGGTGGTGAACACAATAGTTACTATAGTATATATAGTTATTATAGTATGCGGATGACATGTTATAGAATTGTACACCTCAAACATATATCATTTTATCAACCATTGTCTCCCTAATAAATTCAATTTGAATAAATAAGTAAAATAAAATTTTAAAATTTATCCTCAAATGGGTTTTCACAGACATTTTTGAAACTTTGAACTTAAACTTGAAATTGTAACAATATTGGTTCACCACAAGATGGTGCCACAAGAATATTGAAAGTGAGATATTTTCATTTTAATCATGTAACATTTTGTTGGAATTTAATGGGTAGGCCAGAAAGCAGAGAAATACAAAGAGATGAGGACATGAGTGACATGCATGTGTAGGCAGGAGCATGCTCATTTGACAGACAGACTTTTTTATGAGCATCTTCTATGTATTAGGCTGAATATAGGGGTAATATCAGGGTGTGTGTATTAGAGTGTTAAGAGAGTGAGATATGAAGAAAGGAGAGGAGAGGAAAGGAGAGGAGAGGAGAGGAGAGGAGAGGAGAGGAGAGGAGAGGAGAGGAGAGGAGAGGAGAGGAGAGGAGAGGAGAGGGAGAGAGGTGTAGAGGAGATTTTCTTCAGTTTTCAGGAATAACAATTATTGCTGAAACATCTAATATTGACCTCTGTCTGGAAAAGATGTAGTTCATTTTAAGAGATATTTAATAATGCTAACTTAGGTTTGTGAGATCAATGAAGATGTAGGGCTAGAATCCATCAGTATGATAATGTATTTTGCAATAGAGATATATGGTTTTTAAATGCCTGCTTTTTCTTCCTTTTTGATGAGCTAGTTTGCCATTTATCATTTAACCAAGAAATTTTTTGCAAAATGTATCTACCAAGGTGACAGTATAACAAATCATTGATGAATCATTAATAAGTTTCTACTTTAAGTAAATAAAACACTTTAGTGTGGAGGCAGGTGGGTTGATTTTTTTTACAATGCACTTTCCCCTAGACCTATTAATTATAAGTCCATAATTTTTTTATGGAAAATTATTATACAATTCATTTTTAAGGTAGAGCCTATATGACTTCCTACAGGTTCCTATGAAAGAACCAATTTAAAAGGACAAAGGGTCTTGGTTAGAATATGCCAAATTGGACCCTTGAAAAGAGGGCATTTGATTTACTTGGTTTAAATTCTAGATCCTGTGAGAGAGCCCAGGAATGGTATGTTACTTGGAGTAATTCAGACCCAATGATGATACAATAGAAAGAATATTGATATTATTTTCTGACTATTTATCTTACCCAGGATTGGTCACTATAAGTTTCCAAGTATTCCAAATCTGAATGTCATTCTTTCGAAAAGAATAATTAGTGCTCCATATCTGTACTTACCAGGTAAATTGAGTCAAGACATATGATATGGTTTATTGAGGTTGAGGTTTTTATGAATGAAAGTAGAGCAATTTGGGAATAGGAGAGCTCAAGTCATAATTCAAACCCCCACAATGCTTTGAGATAGGGCCCCAGACATTTTGGGTGGTTTCAGAAATCAGGAACTACACCTAAGGTAGACCTAAAAACGGCATTAAAAACAGCTTTTTCTGTACATGTGGTTTTAAAATGTTAAACACGGGAATCAATTATATAATTGTGGAACTCAAAAAAATTGATATGGAAAGGTTTCTGATTGGAACTTTTATTAAAAAAGAATTAACAAGGGTGTTTGTCCCATTTTTAGGGAAGGGCGGATAGTCTTTTTCTTTAAGAATGCTTTGAATTATGAACTTTTACACATATTATTTGTATTAACAGATACACACTTTATATCAAGTCTTGATTTTTTAGCTTTCAAAAGCTAAAGGCTGGCACCTTTCCATGTGGAAATGGAATCTTAGACAATTAAGGTTAGTGTGTGGGTGGCTGAGTGTTTTGAATCATGGAACACCCACTTAAAATCCTGGTGCTATCTTAGAATAAAAGTGTAACCTATTTGTGTGTGTGTGTGTGTGTGTGTGTATATACCTGTTTTAAGCTAATCTGGGGAGAAAGGCTTTTGGTAGAGGGCTCAATAGAAATTTAAATGACTGAGTGTATCTCCTCACTGTGCAGTGAATGTGGTGTCATCCTGATCGACCTACTTTCTTCACACACATGTGCTCCTTTCATACTTTGACAGCATCAAAGGCAAGGAGGCTGTTGGGCATCATTCTGAGTTAGGCATCCCTGTGGAATGTTACAACAGATATGGGGTTGGTTCTTAGGCCAAATGTGAAATATGTTTGCTTTTTCTCCTGATTACACAAAGAGTTTGGAGGATCTAGGTGGGCTGGTTATTGCATTTTTTTTTTTTTTTTATTGGCTGAGTGATAAAATTTACATCATGTTGACTGACTTTGTTTCCAGAGCCAGACCTCTGGTGAGCCTGCCTTGCAATCCAGAGATCTTGGCCTATGGATGCTGGAAGTTAACTTTCTTCTTATGTGGACATGCTGTAAAAGGTATACGGAGAGGCTGATTTTGATCCTGGCAAGTTTCCCAGTATAGATAATCAGTTATTAGTACTTTCAGAAGTTGCAACAGTTCCATAGGACACCAGGTTGTTGCTAATGAAAGAATTCAACAAAATTTTGTTGTACTTTGAAAAGTGAATAAATGCAGTTTCTCCATCACATGGAAAATGGCTTTGTGTTCATATTCTAGAAGCTAGGATTAGAGCCGAAACCGATTTGGCTCAGTGGATAGAGCGTTGGCCTGTGGACCAATGGGTCCCGGGTTCGATTCCGATTAAGGGCATGTACCTTGGTTGCGGGCACATCCCCAGTAGGGGGTGTGCAAGAGGCAGCTGATAGATGATTCTCTCTCATCGATGTTTCTAACTCTCTATCCCTCTCTCTTCCTCTCTGTAAAAAAACAATAAAATATATTTTTTTTAAAGAAAAAAAGAAACTAAGATTAGAGCCATACATTCTGCTGTAGTTTGCATGGTGAATAGGAAGACCAGTGTTTTAATAACTGCCCGTAGAACTCCTCTCCACTCCAAGTCTGAGCCCCAAAAGGCACTAAAGAAATGCTCTCTTTTTTGGGGAAAGGATACCTAATAGTTTTTATTTTTAAATAAAAATTGTATATATTTAAATTGTACATGATTATGTAATATACATTCATATAGTGAAATGATTACTACAGTCAAACCAATTAACACATTCACCTCCTGATATAGTCACTTACCAGTGTGAGCACCTGAAATTTACTCTCAGAAATTTCCAGTATTCAGTACAGTATTATTAACTTTAGTCATCATGTGGTATAGTAGATAGCTAGAACTTATTCATCCTATATAACTACAACTTGTACCCTTTGACCAAGATCTCTTAGAAGATGGTGAATGATATAGACCCAAAGTCTTATGTCCATACAGTGTCAATGTTATGTTCAAGTTTGTTCTTAATATAAAAAAGTACATAATGTCTAGGAAAATTCCAAGTAAATACAACATAATATTTTCTAAAAATATTTTTAAAATGGATTTTTTAAAGTTAGAGATTTTTAATATTGATGGTAAAGAATAGTACTACTTTTTTTTTTTTCTACAAGTGGTTTTGAAAAACTCCTATACCAAATTGTATGTAGTATACAAAAATAAAACAAGGCCTTTTACTTCATAAGGTGAATGTTTTTTTGTTGTTGTTTCTGACATTCTTACATATGTTTTTAACATTACGGATGTTTTGCTATTGGTTACATTGAAAAAGGGGTGCGATCACCCAATGTTTTATGCTTCATTCTAGAAATGTGTTTTTTTTCTTTTAAATTTCCTTTTGAAAATTATAAAGTAGGTTACTAAAAGAAATATTTATTTCAATTGCCTTTCACATTATTGGGTCTAAATTAGGTAATCAATGAGTGGTTGATATTATCATTATGTTTTGTTATTTTCTTGACACAATAATTCCCAATTGTTTCTTGCCTTTCATTCCTATGTCCTAGTTTTGTCATTTTGCATTATAGCCACATCTCTGCTCTACTTTGTGTCTCAGTTCTAATAGCATCTTCTCTCATATATTTTTGTCCATCCTGTTAAAGCGATGTTAATCTTCAAATCTCTTGCCCAAGCAAGAGAACATTTGCTTAGGTACCATTTCCCAATCCTTAACCTCATAACAGTTTCGGTAAACACTTGTAGAGGTCTATAATCTCTTACCTACAATTTTTAAAATCCAAGAATCTATGAAAATACGAAGGTTTTGTACTTCTTATTGATGGCAAAACTTGACCTGAACTGATGGGAAGTTGATGATAATCTTTATTTATCCCATCTAGTATGGACAAGCACATGTTTTGCTACAGAAATGTTAATGTATCTGATTATAGAGTTTGACCCCAGACCCTACTGGAGGCATTCTATAATTCATGTTATATACAGAGTATTATCATTCTAAAATTTGAAAAGCATTTGAATTCTGAAATGCATCTGACAGTGAGGGTTATGGATAAGAGATTGAGGACCTATCCTTCAGTATTATGTTTTCATTTTTAAACTTTTATTACTAAGGAGCTGCAGGAATGGGAATATTAAAAGCATTTTAGGCACATAATCTCCCATGGATTACTTCCTAAAACAAGAGAACTACAGAGAAAGAGAGAGAAACAGAGACCACTGAGCAGTGACTGAATCAGTGATAACCAGTGCCAGCCATTTCTTATAGTACATTCAAATGCTGTGCTAGGGGCTTCATGAGGCGCAAATGAATGGGATTCAGGCAGTAAAAGTAGGACATTCTTCTATGATGTGGGAACACACACACACACACACACACACACACACACACACACACACACACACTCATACTCACGCATGTTTCTTTGTGTGTCCACTCATGTATATCCATAACTGTCTACGATGAAGGGAGTCTAACCAGCAGCCTGAAGGAGTCAGCTCTGCACATAGAGACATAATGAGGATGCCCATGGGTGTTCCATGGTTAACATTGCTCTAAAGTGCTGTGTTATGTAAATGCATTTGGTGGAATATTGCTTCCTTCACACAGATGTTTTGGGTTGTAGGCACTAGTAAATGTGGCACCTAAGAGCTAGTATTACTGGAACCGAACAGTCATGTACAGAAGATCCTCTATTGGCTTCTGATTTGCTCCTCTTTAGAGTTTTAATGAGATCCTAAAACCCATTTAAAGAAATCTGAATGGAACCTTGAACATGTGCTGCATCAGGGATGCCTACTAGGAATTCCTTCCGGTAATGATTTTATGTCTTTTATGTTCTGTACTTTGCATACACAGGTCAAAGTTTTGCAACTTGTGATTTCATATCATTGCTGCTACTTTCTGGGCTATAGCTACTTTGTTCCTTTTTAGGATTATTTCAACTGGCTCTCACATTTTACAGTATAGTAGTGGAAGAGGGAGGATGGTGAAAGGTAAAGATATAAATTTGGGGTGGCTGGAGTAGGGATGTATGGATTTAACTATAGACTTCTTAAAAATAAGCAGGCAAAGGCTATGGTATTAAAATAATCTCTAACTTGCATGTTTATTTTCTTCTTACACAGGGTACATTTAAATTTTTATTGCTTAGGAATTTGTTTTAGGGTAAAATTGGTTGTATTTCTTGCCCTGGTGCTAGCATAGCCCTGCACATTTTTACTACTATTTTTATTTTAATCTAAAGACAGGCAGGTAAGGGTTAACATATATTTAAACTTGCTCTTTAATGTGTATCTGTGTCAAACATATGGTCATTTTTGGCATTCTAATTGTTAATAGCCTTTAGTGATTTCATTTGTCTATAGAGAAGTCCCAGGAACCTCCAGCTATTTTGATTTTTGCAGCTTTTATGATAAGTCCTTACAATATAGACTACTGATTTCTTCTCTGTAGCCGGCTCATTGTTGAAAAGCCAGAGCTATTTTTAACATTTACACAATTTCAGTAGATGAGTCTCCATTCCACAAGGTTTGGTGCTAAATCTGTGGAGCCTTTCGTAATCATATCCTTTCTGTGGTTTGCTTGAATTTGATCACGGTGGCTGATTTCATGCATTGATAATGAAGGCTTAGGTTGCCTGTTTCTCGGCTTAAATCCACCTCAGACTTGGAGGTTGACAGTGCTGCTGGCTTCAGCACGCGCAGAGATACAGAACTGAAATTGCTCTGCTTTCTTTACAAATGACTCTGAGAGTGCTTGTCCTTCCCTAACATGTTGCCAGCGTGTGAAGGATTTTCAATGAGCAGTGCACTAAGCCAGCATCTGGGAAGGTCCGGAGCTGCGCTGATATAGTGTGGAGCTGTCACACAGATCTTGAGGGCTGGAGCCAAGCCTTGGGAGCACTGCGCCTCACGCCCGTCTCCTACTGGAAGTTTTGTTTATCCAACTTGGTTGCTCTTGCAGCTGGCGAGAGCCCTGCCAGGATGTGGAGTGGACTTCCTAGCAGAGGTGAGCATTTTTATTCTACGACTCGGACGCAGGGATCTGGGGTGTTGGTAACAGATTCTTTCAGACGCTGTGTTGAATCCTGTGGAGTTATCAGTTGTGTTCATCACGTCTCGCTGACAGATCCGAAGGGGCAGCACTGAAGAGCAAAATATATGATGCTTTAATGTTATTGGGAAGTTGCTCCTTGCATGGGTGTGACAGCATTCCTTTCTCTCTGTGCTAGCTGTTTTGCCAAGGACATCTTACCAGTAGGTGACTTCCTTTGTATTCAAACATTTGGAACAAGTCAGTGATATTGTGTGATTTGCTATCCTTGCATGAAGCAGGTAGCCAGCAGTGGTATTATATGCTTCAGGTATTAAAAAAAAGAAGAAGAAGAAGAAGAAGAAGAAAAAGAAGCAGAAGCAGCAGCCTAGGAACTAAATGTACTTTGTAGTGTAGAATCTTAGGCGTGAAATATATACAGGAGGAAACAAGTGATGTGAGGAGATAACTGACAAAGTGAGTGAAATGGATTACATACTGGAGTTGGCACCTTGTTAAGCTTGACATTATTAATAATTAAAAGTTATGACCTAGTCGTGCACTGGACAGCCTACAGTAATTGGTTTCCAGAGATGGTATACTGAATGAGAGGAGGAGAAAATTAGCAGAATTACCTCCCAAAGCATGTTTTAATTAGATGTGACATCTTAAATGTGGCAGATTTTATCATTTAAATCTAACTAAAGTGCCGACACTCACCTGGGAAGTTAAGCTACTAAATCATCCTGCCCGGGGAGGTCTGATGTGGCGTCGTAAGTATCGAGTATTTGAAAGCCAACTGTGGAAGAGCAAAGTCAAAGTTAGCCTCTGAGTAGATGGAGTCCTATTGCTTAGGCTTGTCTACACTGTGATTCCTGCACCGTGAGAAACTGCTTCTAAAAAAGAAAGGACTGTGAGAGTCAGGATGCATCCGAATGGCAGTATTCTTATTAAGTGTCTGGTTAGAACATTAGGACTGCAAGGAAGTCTATTTTTATTTGATTGGAAGCTAGCATGGCACATGGGGTGCGTATATCTGTGTGCGTATGTTGATGTGTTTTTCCTGCTAAATTTATTTGAGGCAGCTGTCTTATAGCTTCCAGCTCTCACGTTATAGATAAGTGTGCATTTGTTTGACAGAAGATTCGAGAACCCCATTTACTGCCAGTACATGTAAAGCTTGGCTAAGCAGACGCATCAGGAGCAAATCGTTTGTGTTCGCCAATCTGTCTCAGCAAGTCCCAGGGCCACTATCTTGCTAGAAGCCACTGTGTGCTTTTGAAAGCATGAAATTAGTTTTATACTGAGCACATGGTTTCTCATTTAGCAGCTCTTTTTATGGTAATGGTCAATTTATGGTTCACCGCCAGGATTTTGATATTCTGTCAAAGCTGATAGCTTCTGCTACGATGTCTCTATGAGATAATTATTTTTAAAACACTGAGATGGGGGCACCCAATTAGACCCTCAAGGAGAGACCTTTACCTTCAAACTAGTCTACTTCCTGAATGCACTGTCATTTCTCCAAATTTCCTTTATGTTGTTTAATCCAGGACCTACAAACCTTAAGTTGCTAACATTTCCCTCTTTGGAGCTAACTGGACATGTGCAATTAAAATAGCTATATTCTGAAATGTAAAGTGTTTGTTCAACTTTTTTCAATGTGTTTATAGAAAACCACTCTATTAGTGTTGACAATTTTGTGCAATCCATCTTTAGGCTTACCTGCTTGTTTCATAGACTATTGGAGAGAATCCAAAGCTTTTTATATTTATTATAATTGATATAAACTACCCATACTTTATTGTGTATATGTGCTATGAGGAAGGGTTAGTTACAAATAAAATTAAACAGTCTCAAGATACATTAAAAATGTTGAAAAAATGTCTTCTTTTCTAAAACTGCTTTATTTTGAAAAGTAAAACCCCTCGAATGCTAACATTACATAAATATTAAAAATAGTGTTTGTTTTCACAGAGTGGCAATAGATGGAATGTACTTGTACATGTTATAAGAATGATTTTCCCAGCCTTGTTATTTTCATCAGAAAATAAACTTTGTTGAAAGTTTTATTGGTCATAATGCGTTTTGAAATAGAGGTAGTGAAAATTAATTGCCAATGACATTTAATGAATTATTTATTCTTGTGCTTATTCTTTGTATGCTGGCATATATATGTGTGTGTGTATATATATATATGTGTGTGTGTGTGTGTGTGTGTGTGTGTGTGTGTATGTGTGTGTGTGTGTGTGTGTGTGTGTGTGTGTGTATTACAGGCCCAATGCATGACATTTGTACAAGGGCTCGGCCCTGGCAATCATGGCAGCTTTCCTTGGCCCTCACAGCCCCCCCCCCTTCCCCCCCCCGCCCCCAGCTTCATCCAGAAGGTCATCCAGAAGGTCGTTTGGCTGTCCAGTCTAACTAGCATGTTATGTAAATGGATTAGGGTAGTTGGTGGAATAGTGTTTTTATATTTTTTCTTTCATATGGCTTTGACAATGGAACTGTAAACACTTCTGAAATATTGTATTTTATTGTGTGGGTTTTTTTTGTTAATTCTTGGATCTTTGCCTACATTAATGATTATACCTGATTAAGGATTCAAGATAAAATGTTATTTATTGAAATTAAGATATATATATATATATATATATATATATATATATATATATAAAATATGTGATATTATAATGAAATATTTTCTGCATTTAGATGAAGCAGAAATTTTAAACAACTTATTTTTCTCCTGTTCTTTTGGGAATTTCATGTCACAAGTCATCATTAGCTTGTCAAGGAGATTTTGTTTTAGCTTTTGACTTATAAATAAGTATCTCATATTTCTCACTTTCCCAAAGCCCATAAAATAAATTTGGTTTGTGGGTTGAGATTAGAAGGTTAAAAGGTCATCAAGATTTTCTCTTCAGATTTCCTGATGATGTAATGTGTTTAGAAAACAAAACCTTTAAAGAAGTTTTAGAATATCAGAATTCTCTTAGAATATTGGAATTTATCATAGTATATAGATCATAGAAAATTTGCTAAAGGAAGTGAGGTATAATTTAGCATATTTGCCTGAATTCTTAGCACTAATTTCTCTTTCACACACACACACACACACACAAAAATAGGATTTAGAAAGTTATAGTGAGGATGTAAGATACTCATGCAGCTCAGTGGCTTACCTGCATCTTTTCACTTGTAAATAAAGAGATAACAATCTGGAGTTTGCTTCAGCAAATTAAAAAATGATTAGTAATGAAATATAGCAGATGTAGTAAACTTGCCTTAGCTGAGAAACATTATTAAAATTAAAGTACTCTTCAAGTTCATGGAGCTTTCTCAATATATACGTTCAGTAATTAATTTGCATGATTTATATAGTTTGTAATTCATTTTAGAATATTTTCTCTTTTTTATTGATTTTAGAGAAGAAAGGAGAGGGAAAGAGATATAAAAACATCAATGATGAGAAAGAATCATCGATTGGCTGCCTCCTGTATGCCCCACACTGGGGATCAGCCCTCAACCCAGGCATGACAGGGAATGGAATTGTGACCTTTCGTTCATAGGTCATGCATAACCACTGAGCAACCCTGGCCAGGCTACATATAATTTTGAAATATGTTGCTGTAGTGACAAATAATTTTAGTATAAGTATATCCTATGCAATATTTGTTACATACTTTTATTTAAAATTATTCGTTGTTTAGCTGAAATTCAAATTTGACTGAGTATACTAAACTCAGTATGGGAACCCTACCTAATTTCTAACTAAGGTGAGTCTCTGATAATTAGCTAGATAACTGGGTCTACCTAAGCCAAAATGGAGGCTTTGAATTTCTGTCCAAGCATTCAGTTTCTACTGGTAGAGTTTATGCTTGGAAACTCTTATGATAAGAACGTTTTCATCTGAGAAACTTAAAATGGTATAAAAAAAATAGGAGGGGTGAAGCAGAAATTACTAGTAAGGATAGGAAAGCCTCCTGTAAATATTTAGATAAACCAATAAAGGCATCACATTAAATCATGTCAGTAACATTTTAAATACTAGTAAATAATATTGAGAATTTTGCAATCAATTTCCAGTTGTTATCCCTTGCTAACTAGAACGTTTTCAGGATTGTCCTCCCTCAACAGGTGTGAGATGCATATAAATTGATTTTATTTTGTTCTAGTTAAAATGCCAAAGGAGAGATCCCTTCTTCAATGCCCCTTCATGCCTCCATCTGGACTTTATTCACATGTCCATAGCCCTTTTGATTTTAGGACTCTTTCGACTGCCACTTCCTATGTTTCTCAGAGAGGCAGAGTAACTTACAAACAGGACTTAGAGGAAAATCTATGAGACACTTTTAATTATTCATACACCATAGCTGAGTAATATAGGATAGATGTAATATTTATTGTGTACCTACTATGTGCCTCGTGGGATATAAAAATATTTATAGCCAATTTTTTATTGAATTCTTAACAATGTATTAATACAGCAATACATTGTGTAATACCCATTGTGCAGATGCTAAACTATTAAAAAAAACAAAACAAAAACACTGTCCGTAGCCCCAAGTTACTCCAATTTTAATGTCATCACATTAGAGTACAGTATTCTATACTGATTCTGAATGTCACTCTCACATCTGGCAACCTCCCCACAGGAGAATAAGGAATAAAGGCTCATTCATCTTCTGCATCTCACCCAAGGCTGTATTATAAAACCCTCTTTGCTCACTCAGCTTTCTGCGCTATTTTTCTTCTCTCTTCTCACTTCCTAATGTCTCCCTCTTCTCCACTATTTTTGTAAACATTCCCACCAGGAATGACTAGACATCACTGTAAGTTTTGTTTCTCAAAAGGATAAAACAAATAGAAGTCAACTTATATATACTGTAACAGAATTTAGGTTAGGCTATCTTGCAGTTGATTAGTGAATAATGCAGAGATGTTTGTAGTAAATTCTTTAAACTAACTTTTTTGTACCCAGTCTAAAATGTCACTTTAGTTCTCTCTCCATCAGTTATATGATATGTCAAATCAGGGAAACTATTCTGAGTCCAAACTGATCAGCTGGATGTGAGAGCAGTTAACCCAAGCTTTGGAAATGAACTCTACCAGCCCAATACAGAAATGTTCAGTACCTCATATCTTC
Organism: Pipistrellus hanaki; assembly: GCF_964339955.1. Lineage (NCBI taxonomy): Eukaryota > Metazoa > Chordata > Mammalia > Chiroptera > Vespertilionidae > Pipistrellus > Pipistrellus hanaki. The sequence continues at coordinate 51,316,342 of NC_140510.1, read as the reverse complement.
TCTTCAATTAAACGCCACCCCCATTAATCTAGGACACTTCTCAATGTATGTTGTCCTATAGGACAAATTCTAATTTACTTCCATTTTTTATGTCTATTAACAATATACCGCTCTTTCAATATGATGATTTTCAATCTCAGAAGATATTGTTTACCCTCCCCTCCCTACACACCCATTAATCTGTTTTCTTACTTCTGTGTAATCATAAATGTTATCCACTACTTCTTAATTGTTTATAATGGTATTTGTTACCTTTTCTGGTATCAACACTGTGTTCTTTGGGAAAAGATGCCCATTCCTTTTTACTGTAATTATCATTCTATTCTATTCTCCATGTCAGCGCCAGTGTCCCCCTCCTTACACCAGTCCTATTTGGCTGTGCAGTCCATTTGTTATGATAAAATACCAATGTGAATCCATAACCTAAATTTCAATCAGAAATTATCTTCAAAACCTTTTATTTTCAATTGTCTTCAAATTTTTAGAAAAGGCACTAGTAATTTAAAGTGGCTAGTAGTTTGAGAGATCCTATCTTTTAATTTCCTATAAGGTGAAATTGCTCCATAGCTATATTTTCTTGGCAAATGGCAATTGTATAATAAATAGCAGCCTCCCCCAGGGAGTTCTGTTCTTTCAGAGTGAGGAGATTTCTATCTTCTGATTCTGTCAGGGAGTCTGCAACACCCCTGGGACATTTCGCGGCACATCTTTTTGCTGACATTTCAGAATGGCGTGTGAGTTTCAGTGGGAGACCTACAGAACTTCTCCTTTTCCTCTCTGATTCACTCTTTGGTAGTGTTGGTTTTTTAGAAGATGATGGAGGGAATGACTTTACTTCTCAAAACCTTCTGTTTCTTCCAGCAAGTTACAGTGGTATTTTTTTACTCAAGTTTTATTTGAGGGGTACTAGAAAGGGGAACCAGAATTTTGAAAAAAAATTAAAAAGTCAAAATATCCAGGAGTAAGATTCAGAAATGAATCCACAGGGACATCCTTTTCTGGCATTTCCCTTCATTTTTCTGTATTTTTTATTGGTGCACAATGGATATTACTAGATTTATGATAAGTTAGTTAACTCTGCTTAACTGCAACTTTTGGATTTTGTGTGGTGTAAGTATACAACCACTGCTATGCACATTAGGGGAGCAAACAGAGAATGTCACTCAATGTACACAATAGTTAGATATCCTATAATGGATTACGAATAATGCTTTAATAGGGTAAGGAGAAAATGGAGATGGCTTGGGAATGATCTCTAACACTTATTTCTTGTTTCAGCTACAAGTGATTTAACCAGTATCAGATCCCTATCAGTACATTTTGTCATTGTTTTTCTTTAATCGACACCTAGGCCATATTCCACACCAAATAAATCAGAATCTCTGGCAGTACAGCTCAGGAATCAATATTTGTAAAACTCTCAAGGTGATTCCAATGTACAGCTCCAGTTACAATCACCGTTTTAAAAAGATGGACCAACCCCAACATGGTCAGTTTCAACTATATTAAATGGAAGACAGACTGAGAAAAGATTCAGGGGTGTGGATGGACTATAAGCACATATGAGTCAAAGTATGATATAACTCCCCCTTCCCTCCCACATCTTAATGGTGTCTTAGATGGCAGTAGAAGAAATGGAGTATCTGTAACAATGAAGTTTGCTCAACTGGTCATGCCTGGACTTTGGGAGAAGTGCGGAGAGCTTTAGGTACTTGCATTTGAGAGTGACCACCATGACCAATGTGCACTGAGCACCATGTCAAGGAGAGATCATTAGAGTATTTGTTATATTATAACATTCAAATTACAGATTTTCAATAAAACTTCCATTTAAAATTAAGAGCAGTGGATGGGCTTTTCAAGAGCAAAGATTTTCACTTGCTATAAACAACTGCTCAGTAAAGCTCTTTGAATATGAAGAGATTCCTTTTTGGGGCATAGTGCATGACCCTTATTGGTGGTTGTGAAGCAGAATGTGACTTAGGTGTGTGAAAAGGACAATGAGGCTTGGATTGATAGTTAAAATAGATGATGTTCCAACTTCAGACTCTCTAACTATAAGAGCTTGCTAAATTAATAAGGTAGTATGGCAAGACCATTTGTTCATCACATTAGTTCTGTGCTGTGGGAGGGCATTCTGTGAGGTTTAAAGCACAGCTCCACCACCACATAGCTGCAAGTCTCAGTTTCCTCACCTATAAGACAATAATGGCAATAGATGTCCCTGCCTAGATTTATTGTAAATATTAAGTTAGAGTAATGTATATAAAGTTCTTAGTGTGGCAGATTGAGGGAACATCGAAGGGATATAATGTAATCAGGAGTTACAGTGAAAGCTATGGGGTTGCCAATGATGACTTGATGCTTTCACATGTGCTAAGTACCCAGTAAATGTAGCCTATTATTGCTTAGAAATTATTCTTTCCTATATTATAGCTGCCTTGTAGTAAAAATTGGGGTCTGAGAGATAAAACCTAATTGTTAGTTGTATTGGTGGGAGATATGTGCTGGAATATGGGAATTCCAAAAGGAGGGGCACAGCAAGGAGGCTTTAGCTAGGAGAAGGCCACATAAAGAATCACCCTGCATGGGAAAGCAAGGGAGATCCTGAAAGGGGATTAGGGAACCTAATTTCTTATAATTCTTCATTCTTTCCCCATCTATTATTTTATTTGATCCACACCATAACTCT